>NC_141698.1:1125827952-1127027952 GCF_964263255.1 Lissotriton vulgaris
CATCAATGGTGTTCTTGCAGAGTGTTGTGTGAGTGACTTTGACGTATTGGTCAAATCTTTGTGTCTACATCCAACAATGAAGGATTTTATTTCTTTTTCAGAGTTTTTCAGTAGATCAGTTTGTTAGGTCTCCCTATGAAGTGTATATGACATTGACATGGTCGTGTGTGCTGCCAGACCGCATTGGATGATTATCAGTGTTACTTCTACAGCGCGTAACAGTTGCGCTGCGGATGAGTGTGACAGCCTTGGCCACGAAGATGGATGTATGGTGGCCACAGCAGTGTTGGCCGCCATGGGGTTCTTCCTTTGTAAATGTATAAAATCCATCAGCTAATGGACAATTCCTGTGGCATTGTGACCTATAGAAAGAGCGGGTCGTCCCTACATACTCCACAGGGGCCAACACCTGTAGTCGTGGGCACAAAGATATGTTGGGCCAGTCCGGGGCAGGTCAGCAAAAGGACTTCATGGGGTTACACCTTCTTAAAGGTTTACAGAACACTAGCCATGAAGGGACAGATGCTCATTTAACAGATCAAATATATTTTTTAAAGTTTTCATTTTGGGGGTTCTGCATCAACGAAGCAGCTAATGGGTAGCGTAATATCCTTTGGATTGTCGATGTTGGTACACTACTCAAGCCTTTGCCTGTCCCCTTGATAGCAGAAACACTTCCCTAGTTACACAGGTGGTATAGTCCGATTCTCCCAAATGAAGTGAAATTTGTGCTACAAAATCATCAAAACCATGTCCTGTTTTTCAGGAATTTGTCATTGTGGCCCATACATAGAAGCAGAGGGGGGGGGGGGGCGGATGTAGAGTCCAAGGGCGTAATACTAAGGCCTAAGATGAAGCAGAGATCAGCGGTGGCTGTCCTGTCTCAAAACTGGGATATTTTCTGAAAAGATCAGTGTCTCTGAAAGCTTGTGAGGGTCGAGACAGAGTCAGTCCTTTTTCAGGCAAACATGCCTAATTTGTGCTGGTGGATGCATGTTGTAGACTCGGGCGTTCAATATTTGGGCATCTAGAATTATTTTTCATTTCCAAAGATTGACCTAGTGCAATAGAGAGAAAGGCAGGCAACGGAGTAAGAAGCAGGAAGAGCAGAATACGACTGCAGCAGTGGTAAAAGCAGGAATCGGGATACAAATAATCCCAGCTGTGAGCTAAGAGGCACAGGGTGGGAGTGTGTAGTGGAAGAATCAGGCATGGGGAGGAATAAAAACTGAGCTGCTCTGAACATCTCCGAGTTTTCTATTGTGCCTGCGAAAGGCTTATCCTTTGCTCACAGCTTGTATTTAGAGAGATGGGTGGTAGATGAGTGAAATAATGGATGGTAATATGGACAGAAGGTCTTGGTTTGATATGTGTTTCAATGCAAGAGGATGAAGGGTTGTCTTGATGTGTTAGGTTGGCTGAATGGCTGGGTGAGTGAATAGATGGATGGGTTTTGCTAGTTTGATGGATACAGGGTTTGGATGGATGAATAGATGGGGTTGGATAAGTGGTTGAGTGAATAGGTCATTTGAGTGGTTTAGTTGGATGGGTGAGGATGGGTGGGTTACGACTTGTGGATGGCTAGGGGGTGAATAAAAACACAAAAGACAAATGTGTAGCTGTGAACCTTGGGGTGACGGCGGGCTGGAAAAGCAGGCAAGGAGGCCGGATGTAGTGGGCAATATCGGTTCTTTTATTGCAACACAAAGTCGGTTTTCAGGGAAAATAGGGAAACAAAAGCGAGGCTCCAAGGTAAGGCATCTTGATCCTCTCGAGGTGGGGCTGGGTCTTGGGTCCTCGGGAAGTAGGGATGTCCGGAGAAGGGGGAAGGTCCTCGGAGGTCAGGAAGAGAAAAGAAATAAGGTCCTGCTAGGCTTGCTATAGTCACAACCGTTACCAACACCAGGGTTCTAGTGAGGGGCTCGGAAGACGACCGTGAGGGAAGGGAATTGGGGAGGAGGCGTTAGGGAAAAAGGAAGAATGGTGTCCGGTGAAAGGCGTGAAGGAAATGGAGTAGTTCTTAGTGCTTTACAGGGCGCCGGGTGCTTTACAGGATATTACAGTGCTATCAGGTCCGTGCCTAAAAGAGAGAGACTAAATATATACAGAGTTACTATATACAGAGCACCTAATGTGCTACAAAAGGGGGAGGTTTGTTGGTACTCACACGCTCCGCCGCAACTCTCCGATGAGTTGCGGCCGCTCTTCAGCCACCTCCTGGGGACTCCACCAGTCTTCCGTCCACACGTCTGCTTCTTCGTTCGCCTGCTCCTCCTCCGCTGCGATCCGAGTCTCCTGCCACGAGATCGCTGCTCCGACGGCGTCTCTCTCTCTGCTTCCGTCTTTTCCCTGTTCCAGTGCTGTAGTCTGGATTTCCGGGGTCAGGGCGATGTGCTTCCGGTACGTGACCTCCTCCGATTGGTTCCTGCAAGAAGGAGAAGGGCGGGGATCTTGTTGTCAGGGTTGCTTCCAAGGACGCCTCGGGATACGTTTCTGAGAAGGGCAGTCGTCCGAGGGGAGGAAGTCCAGGCGGGGTGAGTAACGGGGTCGCATCACAGTAGCATTTGACTGAAAAATGGTCGCACAAAAGTGTCAGATATTGGCACAGCACTGACGTTGTGATTCAAAATGCACCCTCCCTCGTCTGCATAAGTGTGAGCGTCCTCATAATGCAGCCATATTGCTCTCGCTGGCTGTTGATCACCATATCCATTAATGATTGTTGCCAGGGCAATTTTTGCAAGTGTGTGGTTTTTACAGCAGTTCTTTGAAATTACCAAAGAAATAGTATTGGATCATTCTCCATTAAGCTTCTATTGCCAGCCCTCTCTATTTGAGTGATTCAGAAAAGGGGGTGGTGATGAACAGAGTGTCTGAATTAAGCATACCACTCTTACCCAGTCCAAAGATCTGGGCTTGATCCATCACCGTTATTTATCTCACTGCACCATCCCAGCTCAGAACCTGGCTATATGCAAATCAGTCTGTCCCTGGCCCAGTGCATCATGGGAACAGGGCAGACTAAACTACCAAGCCAATTCTTCACCAGAAAGGAGACAAGCTACCGGGGACCGGTTTCTGGCATTTCAGCCGTCTTCGACCCGGCTTGCTTGAATCCTGGTGGTGCAGTGAGAAAGGGACTCATGTCTGAGTATACCCTGCCACACCTATAGTGGCCAAAAACGAATCAGAAAAGGGGGTGGTGATGAACAGAGTGTCTGAATTAAGCAGACCACTCTTACCCAGTCCAAAGATCTGGGCTTGATCCATCACCATTATTTATCTCACTGCACCATCCCAGCTCAGAACCTGGCTATATGCAAATCAGTCTGTCCCTGGCCCAGTGCATCATGGGAACAGGGCAGACTAAACTACCAAGCCAATTTTTCACCAGAAAGGAGACAAGCTAGCGGGGACCGGTTTCTGGCATTTCAGCCGTCTTCGGCCCGGCTTGCTTGAATCCTGATGGTGCAGTGAGAAAGGGACTCATGTCTGAGTATACCCTGCCACACCTAAAGTGGCCAAAAACGATTCAGAAAAGGGGGTGGTGATGAACAGAGTGTCTGAATTAAGCAGACCACTCTTACCCAGTCCAAAGATCTGGGCTTGATCCATCACCGTTATTTATCTCACTGCACCATCCCAGCTCAGAACCTGGCTATATGCAAATCAGTCTGTCCCTGGCCCAGTGCATCATTGGAACAGGGCAGACTAAACTACCAAGCCAATTCTTCACCAGAAAGGAGACAAGCTACCGGGGACCGGTTTCTGGCATTTCAGCCGTCTTCGGCCCGGCTTGCTTGAATCCTGATGGTGCAGTGAGAAAGGGACTCATGTCTGAGTATACCCTGCCCCACCTATAGTGGCCAAAAACGATTCAGAAAAGGGGGTGGTGATGAACAGAGTGTCTGAATTAAGCAGACCACTCTTACTGGATCAAGCCCTGATCTTTGGACTGGGTAAGAGTGGTCTGCTTAATTCAGACACTCTGTTCATCACCACCCCCTTTTCTGAATCATTTTTGTCCACCATAAGCGTGGAAGGGTATACTCAGATGTGAGTCCCTTGCTCATTGCACCATCAGGTTTCAAGCAAGCCGGGCCGAAGACGGCTGAAATGCCAGAAACCGGTCCCCGGAAGCTTGTTTCCTTCCCAGTATAAGAATTGGCTTGGTAGTTTGGTCTGCCCTGTTCCCATGATGCACTGGGCCAGGGTCAGACTAATTTGCATATAGCCAAGTTCTGAGCTGGGATGGTGCAGTGAGCTAAAAAACGGTGATGGATCAAGCCCTGATCTTTGGACTGGGTAAGAGTGGTCTGCTTAATTCAGACACTCTGTTCATCACCACCCCCTTTTCTGAATCCTCTCTATTTGAGTAGCATGTGGGTTGGTGGGATTTAAATGACCCCCATTGCATTACGCTTCCCTTTTCTCACAAAGGTCGTGCAGATGTTATGTGTCTTGCGGCATCTTCCATGCATGTGCGAGCTATATCAAAAATGTGTGCAGTCACCTCGGTCCTACAAGTTTCCTCAGTGGGTTTCACTTTTGAATCCAGTCCTGGATTTGCTCTGATAAGCTTTCGGTCAGCATGGCCCCTTGAACATGAGGGACCATCCACCTTGTCCCACCCCTAAGGACCTTTGGAGTTTCAGTGGGTGGCGGGGTGGTAATCTGATAATTTGGAAGCAGGGAGGGCATCATGGTGGAGCGGCTGGGGCCTGGCCGGCAATAAAAGTAAAACATAGTGTAGGGCGGTACATACTTCACCCTCTCTCCATCTCATGCTGGTCTTACACCTGAAGGAAATTCACCAACATATACTATAAATTCAATAGATCAATCTACAAGCAAAATGAAAGCCTTCCCAAACTATATCTATATGTTAGTATTTCTCCTTGTGGTTGTCTAATCTCACATCGGGGCTCTAACGGAGTCAGTATATATTGATGAACATCATGATCCTTGTAATTGGCAAAGTTTCCTTAATTTGCTTCCTGCTTTAATTTGTTTATCTACTTTAGTTGATCATTGTCGTACTAAATCCTATTTTACGTCATCAATGACATACTAAAGTCTTTAATTTTGGCTGATATAATGTTTGCTGTGCTCTCATTCTTCACGTATGTCTCAGTCATGTATTAGTTATTCCTGAAAGACATTCCGCCAGCTTTGCCATTCACCCCCAAAACCTAGATCTGCCTTTATCAAATGCCTCAGAGCATTCTACGAGGAGCAATGTGTATATATCCCTATCTGTGATAAACGCGGTATTTCTACCACTTGTGAGTTTAACCTGAGGAATTGCTGGACTGAGATGTCGAGATGATATACTGTAGGTGGTGGGCCGGGCCACAGGGGGCCCCCCTCCATGTGCTGTGCAGGGGGTCCCCTCAAGTTTCGTTACGCCACCGCGAGGAGCTCAGAGCAGGCCGCACACAGCTGCTGCTGTAGATCCTGTCTGCCATAGCTCTCTGCGGATGAGCTGAGGGGGCCCCCTTCATGTACTGGACACTGGGGGCTCCCCGCACCGCGGGGGTGTTTATTGTGCCCCTGGAGTGGCCTGAATCCAGGACACGCCGTGCACCATCGGCTACTTGAAGCAGCACAGTTTCAGTGCTGCAATCTTGATTGAAAGCCCATGGTATTCATCTATACGCTTGTTGTGTCGGGGGTGTAGGATAAGTTGGCTTATTACACATCTTTCAATGATTTTTGCCAGGAAAGGGAGGTTGGAAACAGTGCACCAGTCGTTGAGATCATTCGAGCTGCCAAAGGGTTTTTGAGAAGTGCCTTCACTCTTGAGGCAGGCAGGAATCCCGTCGTGGCTGAGTGAGTGAGTGAGTCACTAGTTTAGTTCAGTAGGGAAACGTGTGTGTGTGTCTTTTGCAATGCTAGGAATCAGTGTGGGGGTTTGAGCTTCGTGATGGTTTTCAGTCATTCCGGAGAGACACGAGGGGAGATATCGCAGAAAGGCCGGAGTGGGAATGAGTGAGGTGAGGGAGCAGTGCTGAGGACCAGAAGTGCCAGAGTAGGGGGGGGGGCGGTGAGGGGCAGTGATGGAGATGGGAGAGGGGTTAGGATGGCAGCAGAGGACCATGCCATAAACGATAGGGGAGCGGAGCTAATATTGGAACCGGAACGTGAAAGGATTCATTACTAGGGCTGGGGGTGCTGATGATAGGAATGGGGAAATCAAGGAGTGGGAGAGAAGGAACAAAGGGATGTCGGAGAAGGACGAGATTGGAGAGGCATGGCAGAGAGCAGAGGATGAGAGGGAACTGGAAAGAATGAGAGGAGAGGGTGAGGCTGGGGACGAGATGTCACCAGATGAGCGTAAAGACACACATTGGCAAAGCAAATGAGGCTGGCCGTTGTGTAATTAAAACAACTTCGTTGTTGTACTTGTCTGTTAGTATGAGAATGAGTCAGTAGTTGGATGGATGAGTGAGGGCTTGGAGGGATGAATGATTAAATGATGAGATTTTAATTAATGAGTGATTGCAGGTATGAAAGGGTGAATAAGTGTATGCATACGTGTTGTGGCTGGAGAAATAAGTGTGTGCATGTATGGATTCTGAGAGGTTACACACATTTTACAAGCAGATTCAATAGTGTTATAAAAATGATGACAAAAATTGCCAATAATATGCCTGTGAACTATTACATGAAGGCTAGAGACCATGACACCAGTAATTTTCACTAATTATATTACATTTCCAGCATTATGTCAGTTCAAACTTTACCCCACAAGGGAGAACCGTTGAGCTGAGAGCGTCTACAATGTCGAGAATACCTACTGTTATTAGAGTAGGTGCATTAGGAAGCAGAGAGCCCTATAGTGCAAAAATGCCTAGAATGTGTCAGTAATTATGGCCACTGGGGACGATGACATGTAGCCAATCTTTATTGCACTTAGTGCAAAGAGCAATGCACTGTTTGAAGTATGTGTGGTAAAACTACGGGTCTGCGTCGACCAAGCCTACCTCCTCCAGCAACACATGGACTGAAGCACAAGCAGCAAACTTTAAAAGCTCTCAGCGGGTCGTGGTGGCGTGGGCACAAGAGGCTCAGCAGCATAGACGCCAGCGTGCGATGCACACAACACACATGTGCACCAAAGGAAGTCTGTTACTTCATGGGTAAAAGGGCGCAGGGGCAGCTGCCCCTGCGCCCTCACAACCGGGATCAGCAAGAGAACAGTAATCCTGCACACCAAAGAAAGGGATTTATTCATGCGTGCAGAACCCAAAGGTGGCACTCGTGCTGCGAAAAGTGGCGAAATGCCATCAGCCAAACAGCCTGACACTGTAAACACCGTGGGCCTGTCCTGCGTTGACCCAAAACACGAGCGAAGCTGGCGCAAGGAACTGAGCCGGTGCCTGCTGCTGGATAGATGGCGCATCAGCCAACCAGTACCAAAAGAAGACTGACCCCAACCCACAGAACGGGCTGTATTACTGCTTGAGATGATGCAGGCTGGCGACACAACTAAAGCTGTCTCTAGGGCGCAACTACAAACACTTTGTATCGAAACTACAATGTATTGACTCTTTAGGTCCTCCGTGAGTTACTGGAGCACCAGCTGCTTGGCTTGTCGGCATACTGTGCTGAAGTGTTGGGGCGAGGGGAGAGGCAGAGAGAGAGACAGGCAAAAGAAGAGGCAGCGATAGAGGGGCGAGAACAGAGGCCAGCTTTGAGGGACATGAACTTACTGCACATAAATAAACTGGATAACAGAGCAAGCGCGGGAATAGATCCTGATCCGGGAGAGAAAGGGAGAGGAGGGATATGATGAGATGAGGATAGACGGAAAAGCAAGAGTGCAAGGAGATAGTGTGAGAGGAGCGAAGAAAAAAAAGAGAGCATTTGAGAGCAGGATGAATCGACTGACCTAGTCCCTTCTCGTCCCAGGTAGGGGCCATGACAGCCCATACCTTCATTCTGTGACCAGTTCTTGCCAACCACAGTATCCCGCTTCCTGCAAAGGAAGCTTCAGTACCAATTTCTGGCTTTTGGGCGCGTCTCACACTCTATGATCAACCATCACAAAACTGGCCAAATCCAGCTGAAAGCAGTTTGCCTGGTGCCAACCTCAGAAAAGAAACCAGCTAACCTGATTGTGGAAGACAGTTGAGGCCTAGCATAGCAAGACAGCTTTGACCTGCAGAACTGACTTGTGGTGCTCCACTCAATGTGAGACTTGTATGGTCCAGATGATGTCTAACCAGGAGAAGAACTACCGGAATGTCAGCTGTTCTGCCTGCTGGAAGACTGCCTGCTGATCATAGCAGGGTCCTCTGGAGAATGAGAAGCTAGCGAGAAGTTCAACAGACTGCTGATATGGCCCATCCCAGATTTAGTGGCTCTGCCTAAGGAAATAGGACCAGCACATATAGACGAATGGGGCAAAGGGTGCAGCTATGAAGACCAATGTAGACTATGCCAAAAGACAGCAGACCACCCTACCTATCACCTGTTCCACTGAATGGAGGAGTACGAACTATCCCTGCCCTGGGTCAAGCTCCAGGTTCTGGTGAAATTTTATACCAATAATCTGCGGGATCCAGGTCTCCAAAAAGGCGATGCATGACTCAGCGGAGTCTTCTGACCCCTCCGGAACACCAAAAATTCGAATATTGCCTCTTCTGTTTCGGTCTTCAAGTTCGGCTGCATGTCTTTTGAGATTGCTGGTAATGTCTAGAAGGGATTTTATTTTTTTTGTTGGCTTGAGACGCAGCATCTTTAATGTCGTTTATCCTTTGTTCCGCGGCGAAAATTTTAGAGTTGATTGTATTCATGTCCGCCTGTATGGCTGTTAGCTATAGCTGCATAGCATCCTTGTTTTGTTTAGTTGATTTGGCCAGATCGTGGAAATTGGCTAATTTTTTTAGAATCATTTCCATCGTGCTATTCATATCCGCTTTAGCGATAACAGGTGAATCTGATGGAGACGGTTCAGCCTTGGATCTTTTTTAGTGAGCCTTGGATTCTTTTTCCGCCATAATGATGTACACGATAGGTGCAGTTTTATCGGGCGTGGGTTTATTGGTGCTTCGTGTATTTGCAGAGGACAGCTATTATAATCCTAAGGCATTATCCAAAAGTATGTGAATGTGGGTGGATATCAGCGTTCATGGTAGGATCAGGCGATAGGAGGAGCTGCTACAGTACTTACTGGCCACCTTAGGCATAGACGTAGAGCGTAACATGTAGAGCTGGGCTGATTTGAGAAATTGCCCTGCTGTTTAATTGACCAGGTTCAGTGATAACCTGTGGAAATGCCTGGGTAAATTGCCAGTTATTTAATAATGAAGACAGTTGCTTGGATCAGGCAGGCACGTGGGGTGGACGCAGATGTAAATGCAGGACAATGAAGGTGTCATGCAGATGATACTGGACACCTCATAGCGACAGTACAACATCAACCTGGTCTTGAAAAAGCAGTAAGGCTTACATGATGGGCAGTTTACGGCATGGGCATGGGCAGTAAGATTGCTGGAGAACTTGACCAGCTACAAAGCGAGCATCAGATTAACTTTGAAGGAGCTGGGCGCCATTTTGAGGAGTTGTTGAAGGAGCTGGAATGTAAAGTGGATACCGCTGGCCTATACGGTCATCCCTGCCTGCAATTACAGTCTGGATAACTTGTGGGGGAAACACTGTTTAGCTCTGGCGGCGATGTGGTGCGCAGTACCGAAAGGACCGTAGGTTATTTTTAGAGGCAGTGCTATCCAGGACTGATGCTTGAATTGAGTTCTACAATGCTGAGGAGCACACCACACTGTTTATTGAGGGTGGGAGCGATATAGAGTTAGCGCCGGCTGCACCTGGCAAACAATGTGCCGTGGAGCGATAACAGATGTCGTTGGCAGACACAGCGTTGAGATTAAGGCGCTAGAGTTTAAGGTGCTTGTTATGCACGTTATGTCAGCGATTTTGTTCCAATCGCCATCTTAGGGTCAGACCACCGCTAAAAAAAAGGCTTGCCGCAATGCTGGAATAAGTGTAGCAGTAGTGCAGCAGTGGCTGAATATTACTTGGGGTTAGAGGCAGTAAATTCCCTTGTAACTGTTGTCCCCTAGTATCAGACATTCGGGCATATCATTCATGCAGGAGATTAGAAGAATCTCGTTATGCCGTGGACTTTGTTGCAGCTGCCATCTTAGGGTCAGCCCATCGCTGAAGAGAGGCTCGCCGCAGTGCTGATATAAATGTAGTTAGAGCGCAGTATTAGCTGTACTTTACTTAGGGTTAGAGGCAGAGACACTATATCCCTCTTAACTGTTGTTCATGCAAACGCTTAGCCTCGAGTTTGGTACACCGTCACCTCCAAAATGAGTGTCTATCGATGATCGCCATTTTGGATTACTGCATTTCCCAGTCAGCTGTGATGTCGGTGGCGATTAAGATGAAATCGATGCCTTTCAACGATCTCTGGAGGCATCATTAATTACCGCGTTTCACCGGGAACCGAAGCCTGGTGTTAATTTTTCTTTTGGATTCGGTGGGCTCTAGAACGGAGGTTTGATGTCTAGACGTTGAGCAGAGCGACGGGATCAGGCAGCCATTAGATCTGCCGTCCAAGCCATGCCCCGCGCCTATACTATTTTCTCTTTATATAAATGGCGTGATCGACTACCTAGACAAGGATGGATGGATGTGAGCCCCAAAGGTGGGGGAGCGAAGAGTACCAGCCCTACTCTGTTAATTTTTAAATCCCCCCCCAATCCCCGGTCTGCAAAAATTGCTGAATAATTTGACCAACTTCTGTAAGGAGCGTGGCTTCGTACAAAATGAAGCAAAAACTAAATATATGATCTTCTCGTAGGGGTGCCCTAAGCAACCCAAAAGGCAAATGTATGTAGGAGATACCCCCTTGAACAAGTCTTTGCATTTGATTACTTGGGTATTCATTTAACCTCAAACCTAAGTTGGGTTCCACAAATTGAAAAAGTCCAACTATCATTAATCCAACAAACTGCTCATCTAGGCAAGATACACAACAAAAGGAGAGTGGCCCCAGCGTTAGAAATTTATAACATCAAATTACTGGGAGGAATTCTCTATGGGGCCGAATTGTGGGGCACTGGAAAACTGCCTCACTTTGGTAGAAAATAGGTTTATTCGATCAATGTTAAATCCCCCCCATTAGCACTCCCCTGGCCCCTATGTTTCTAGATCTGGGTCAAAAAATGTTACTGCACAGGATGAGTTATAAGCAGTTAATGTTTTGGCTCCGCCTGTGGTCAGTAAATGAACTCACTCCATATAGAGCAGAGACAATAGATCTCCTAAAGCGATCCCAGGTCAACTGTTTCCCATGGTTTATTTCTTTGAATAATTTATTGAAGAGCCTTGGGATGGAGGAATACTGGTCCACCCCAGAAAACCTGGGCCTTATTCCACAATGTAGACTCAAAAAGATATACTGGGATGCTATTATGGAGAAGGAGGCGGCCAAACGGGTGGCTACCCTAACGCAAGATTTTAATAATTTTTAATTTGCCCCTTTTTATGAGGTAACCATTGGTGAAATTGTACCACCACTGGCACGGAAATCATTTATTCAGTACCGTTTTAAAACTTTGTGCCATTATGTAGATTGGTAGGACCTGGGCATTACCTGGAGGCTATGAGAATCCTAGCCACCGGCACGCGCAGGGTGGTGGTATTTGGTTTGGCCAGATTCTGGCATGCATTATGGATCAAACATTCCAAATGTTTCCTAAATCTTTGTATGGGGGCGACTTTTATTGATTTTTAACTTCGTATTGCTTTTATCTATTGCTGTGTTTTGTACTTTGTAAATTGCTTTTATTGCTTGTACCATTCTTACATTATATGGCCCCTTGCACTTTATAAGATCCTTGGGATCGAAAATAAAGTATTTTGATGATGATAATTGTTGTTATTTTTCATACTCTTTTTGTTCTCCATGTTGGGGAAGATGTGTTATATTTGTCATCTCTTTCCCCTCTCTTTCTTTGTTGTGCTGACCGTTAAGTACAGGTTCCCTGCATGTAAATGCATTATTAACTATTTAAGTACAGGTTCCCTGCATGTAAATGCATTATTGACTATTTGTTTCCCCCCCCCCTCCCCCTCCCTTGTCTGGTACTTCCCTACAGTCAGCCCAGAGGGTCCCTTAGGATGTTGGGGAATTGGGATGTGGAAAGGAGTTGACAGTAGAACATTGGGGGAGATGAGATGGCAGTTCCTGCGCTGGTGCTGTGGAGAGAGGAGTCCTTACCTCGTTGAAGCTTTGTTCTTTTCAACAATAATGTTTTTAAAATGTGAAGATATATGTGTATACAGTGTGTGCATTGTGGTTCAATGGCCAATTTGTCTAGTGATCACATGTGGTGTACTTACTGGCAAAAGAATGTGCATTTTGTAGGTGCTTTACGTCACCACACTGCAGATCTGGATTATAGGCTCACATCCATTTATAGGTCAGAGAACATGTGGCCCCAAAGGTATTCAATTGCGTGGGATTTGCATTTATAAATTACATCAGAAGTCTGGCGATGGCATCCATGGTTTTATCGTAGTGGAGGAGCCAAGAGCAGCGCTTTACAACAGGAGGGAGAGAAATTAAATACAGGGTAAAGAATAAAATAAACATATTCATAAGTGTTCAAAAGTTACAATTGTACTGAGCGTCCGAGGTGCGCCATCGAGGTAGAGAGGCCTAGGGGTTCGAGGTGTGCCATTGAGGTAGAGAGGTCGGTGAACCAAGGTGCTGGGTTGGGAAGATGAGAAGAGGTAGGCAGTGGATGCGAATTGCCGGGTGACTGCTGGGTTGTGACTTATGAGTCATGGATTTCCGTTCGGGAAGGCGCAGTTGAAGTAAAGGACTTTTAGGAGACTTTTGAATTTTGGAAAGGAGGGGGTAGTTCTGATGTCAACAGGAATGGAGTTCCAGATTTTGTGTGCGTTTCCTGCAAAGGAGTGGGCTGCGTTTTTTTGTTTGCGCGTTTTCAGAGGGATGAGTAAGAGGGAGTTGGAACTTCTGAGGCTTCTATACGGGCCAGCTTTCTTAAGTTTAGAAGCTAGGTATTCTGGTTTCCCAGTGTGCAGGGCTTTATGCGTGAGGCAGGCCATTCTGCAGCTGGCACGGATTTCCACTGGAAGCCATTTTAGTTCTTACATGGCTGATAAGGCAGAAGCATACCTAAACATGATACATCCAGTGAACTACAGGGGCAGAGCAGGTATAACCAAAACACGGTTTTTGGGAAGAGGTCCCATTGAGATCTCTTCCACCCTTAAAATGGTATAAAACCACGTATGAACTCCTCCGCCCTAAAACATTTTAAAAGCACTCATTACAACCTGGATTGACCCAAGGCTCAATGTGCTGGTAACTAGTTCTACCAAAGAGCATCAAGAACTTCTGAGGATGATTGGTAATGACAGCAGGAAGAAGGCCTGGTTGGTCATCCATCCTTTTACAGAAAATGAGAAAGGTTGATGCTAAATGTTCCATGTTCTGGTCTCGGTCGAATGAAGGCAGGCAAATAGTTTACTGCTACATAGGTGTTTACCGGTGTTTGTTGTGGACTTAAATTAAGGGCCTGATTTGCAGTAGGGTGCACATCTTACTCCATCATAAATGGGATGGGTATCCTGTCTGCTTATTACAAGTGCATTTTATGCTATGGTACTTGCAATAGTTTGAGCGGATTACCCAGCCACCAAACTCTAAATCATGCCCTACGTTCCTACAAACCTCACATAGAGAGTGCAGTGTACAATTGTGGAGCTCTGATTGGTGCAGATAGCTCACTGCCTTTGAATGAGTTATTGAATTTTATAAAAGTCTGACAATTATAAAGGAATTAAAAAGACATGGAGGGCCTGAACATCTGAATCCAAATCAGGTGCACTGAGCCAGACAAAGCAGTACTGAGAAGACTTACTGGTATCTAGGCTGAAATGTCCACAGGTGCAAGAATTGCGCTGTCTCAGTGAGCGAGTGCTCTTTATGTGCTGCTTTTTAATGTACTTTGCTAATCCTCCTGATGTGTATTACAACTGATGAATCCAATAGTTGCCTGAAAGATCTGACTGAGGAATTCTCTCCGCTAAAGCATGAGAAAAAAGACCACAACCCTCACTTGACAATGAAAGAAAAGGTCTGAGATAACTCGAAAAAACTCGGCGACCAAGATTATCCTCCTCTAAACTGGCCCTTTGTAAGGGCGACAGAAGAAGCTATAAATCTAATATCTCCAGAGGTAAGTCGTTACTCATCAAATCACTTTTGGGCACCTCCAAGAACCTCTCTTGGAAGTGATTATGTAGTCAAACTGTTATACTTCCAACACTGTGGTCCACGCTCAGGAGGACAAGAGCTAAGACTAAGACTCTATGATCTTCCTTGCTGAGAGTCAAGTTTGTTGAGCTTTCTCTACTTTCAGAACCCAGCATACCTGACCAGGTGGTGTTGCCTCATGCTCTCACCTAGATTTCAAACTAGGGATGGTGGATACCACCACATTCATTTGATTCGTCCTGAACAACCGACTTAGAGCCTGATTTAGATTTTGGCGGATTTGGTGCTGCAGTCGCTTTTACGTTGGATTCTCCGTCGACCTAGGAGGCGGTCTGCCCGCTCTATTTAGATGCTGGTGGGTTTGTGGACGAAAGACTGTCAGAGTGCTGCCATCTCTGTCAGAATTTTGGGGCCGGCCAAGCACTTAAATCCGAAATAATCCTGTTGACACCCTTACCTTCGGTGTGCCTCTCAGCTATTCCCTGACTTCCCCTTCACTCCGGCGCAGATCCATCGCAAATCCGCCCTCTGGATGTGCTGGGAGGTGGAACGGGCCATTGCTCCTGCGAGGCCAGGTCTCTAGCCTCAGGCCTGCGAGATTGGGCCTTCACCACGAGGGACTGCATCCAGACGCTGGACTCCGCTGCGTGCCACTGGCTTCCCCGGGGTGAGTGTGGCGACTGCTGGAGCATAGCGGGCAGGGCTGGGGCAAGTCTGTCCCGCTCGGCCTTGGCTGTTGTGGGGTTGGCGCTCCTGGTGTACCCTGGACTATGCATAGCAGCCGCTGGAGTCACCTGAGTTTGGCGCTGCGGGCAGAGGGCCCCCTGCGTCTCCCCGCTCACTCTTGTCTCAGTGGGCCGTGCACTCCCGAGTCCCGCTGCCATCTGGGGTTCGTGGGCGCTGCCTGCTGGTACCTGTACCCCCCTTGCCTCCATATGTTCTTGCGGGCTGCATCGCAGGGGCTGGGCCTTGCATCCCACTCCCGTCCCCGGCCTATCTTTAATTTGCTGACGCACGTAGTCGTCTCTCCACTGTCTCCTGCTGTACCCATTGGAGGGGCTGGCTCACGGTTTTTTCCGGCTGGGCCCTGCGGCCTCCGGATCGGGGCTTCTTCTCGACTGTGGCGGCTGGGACGGTTGGACATCGCTGGATGCCTCCCAGGGCTGGCGGGTGAGTGAGGTGGCCTCTGCGGCTTGGCGGGCGGGGCAGTGGGCTCGGGCCGCTCCGCCCGTCCTCGTGCGCTGCGGGGAGGGTGCTGGTTGTTTGTCTTCCTCCTGGCCGCTGTGTGTGATCTCCGTGTGCCTGGGTTCAGAGTCGCGTGTGGCGTCTCCCCCGCTCACCGATGTAGAGGTTTGGCGCGCTTCTCCCCCCTCTGGCGCAGGGGGTTGCTGGGGCTGCATGGACACTGCCTGTTGCTCTATATGCCCTACCTGCTCCTGTCCCTGGGGCTGCTGTTGTATATGAATTTAGGACCCTAGTGTGATTTTCTCGATTCCTGCCCATATACAAGTATAAATCACCCTATCCTTATATAGGCATAGAAATCATAACCATATTCAGACTTAGCCTATGCAGTCCAAATACGGCATGGCTACTTCCACTAGTTCCGAAAATCCACAACGATTTCTTGGAAAAACCCGCCTTCAGCAGCCAGGGACTTCCCCTTGCTTGAATATTGATTTATCCAAGAACTCATGGAGTTTTCAAAGAACTGAGTCTTTGATGACGTTATTATGTCCAACCTTACGTCAAACTCGGCACCTTCAAGGTAAAAAATATGCCCACACTTGCCCAGGCAAACACACGGTGGTTTGGAGCAGTTCGACTATCTACCTACACGACACAGCTCGCCACATCAAGTGCCGAAGGAAGCCGACCCTCCAGCAGACGCACTGAGAAAGACGCTGTCTTTTCTCTTGCCGAGAAATCCAGCTCCAGTGTTTCCAAGCTACCCTTGCGGGTTGTTGGGAAATTGAGTCCTGAGAGAGAGATACCAGACCTCCTTCATTCTAAACCAAGTTACAAGCTGATTAGACCTTTAGAGAAATCTTGGATAGATTCTTGTCAGAAAGAATACTAAAACTTAAGCTACACCATACTTGCTCCTTCCCTTGTACTAAACCTAGGTTAGGTAAACCGGGGTAGGCTTATTTTAGAAATACCAGTTAAGTACTTTTAGTCTTTATTTATTATTGTATGTATTCTATGTATTTTATGGCTTAGAAACCATATCATGCTTTTACAGTATTATTTTATAATACTCTTTGTACTGTACGCATTGTACTTTGCAAACAGTATTACGATTGTAGCAGTTCATTTCTTCTGCATGAGAAAGAATACTGTTCAATAAATACTTTTATTGAAAACGCCAGTCACTCTACTTCTCTGCACCTCTGGTGAAACAAAGCATGCACTGAGTGAAATATCTATCTATTGTTTCCGCGACTCTAGAGATACATTTCTTATTCTTGGGAAACAAAGTTGTCATGTTTATGCGGTTGTCAGAAACTAATCCCTTCTTGTGAATTCGAGAACGTTTCTAGTGACCTCTGAGCTAGCTGGCACTCACAATTAAGTCTAATATGTTCGATAGAGACCTAGTCGACCTCAGTCCTACGTCTAATATATAGGATATATTATTCCAATGCGCAGAGCCTATTGGGAATTTAGGAACTACACTACATGGCGCCCAACGTGTGGCAAGGTGATAATTTAACGCTAGATACTAGAGTAACTCACTCGTGCTTTTCACACATGATAGAATTCACTTTTCGACACCTAATTACTTATTGCTGATGTGTGAGTTAGCATCATATGGCTAACTGATGACGTTCGTATATGCACTTATGCTGGATTATTCTACTGCTCCTTACGTATATTCAAATGCATGTGTGACCACATTAGTTTCTTAGCTTAGCCTGTGTGCCACCATTTTGTGTAACCCTCTGTGCCTGCGGGCCCTGCTCGCTCATATGCCCCTCCCGCAGGAATACAGAAATGTACTAAGACAGCAGTTTTCGTTTCTCAGCTTACTGTGGCCGAAACTAACAAGTCTCTTTATCAGTAATGTTCTCATACCCAGAGACGCTGAAGCCTAGCTCCATGGCCTTGAGTAGAGATAATGATGTATCACTTGCAGGTGCAGATGCCTGCTCTATGAGAGCATTGTTCACTGGTCTGAGGCTCGGTAACTTTCCACAAGGGGCGTACCCCTCGTTACTGTATTGCATTATAATGTATTGCTGTGATGCAGAGAGTCAGTCCTCTCGTTCGCACTCCTAGGAGTGAGGTCGGACAGGGCCCTCTCATATGAGTGTTGTTTGGCCTAATAAAGACTTTTGTTTATTCTTCTCCACTGTCCGGCTGACTTCCTGTATAGTGACTATAGGTGAGTGCGGTAAGTCACTCGGGTGGATTTGAGCCACGCTTATCAGATGGCGCCCGAACAGGGACCCCGCGATAAGGATCTTTCTCACCCGTAAGTGGGTAGCAGAAGACCGGGGACCCGCTGGTCGGCACGGTGGGCCCGGGTACCCATCTGATGCCGAGCTTGGTTCTCGCAGCGCTGCCCCACCCTGCTGATCGGGAGAGGTCCCGGTTCGGATCTTACGCCGGGGTCCAGAAGGCGGAACTTGAAGCTGACCGTGTTGGTCTTGGCAGCCGGAGGTGGAGAACGGTAGAGGTCGGTGCCGCCTACGGAAGGTGAGTGGTCCACCTGTGATTGTTTAAGGAACGGGAGTGTTCCGGGAGACTAGGGTGTCTCCAGCGGTTTGAGGAGCCGGTGTGCTTCTGGGGCTAGTGTGCTCCGGGGAACTCAGAGTACGAGTTGGTGCTCTGACAGACTTGACGAGGTTGGGGACGTATTGAATGTCATTGCTGGTAGTGATCCGACCGGGTGGTACTGTGGTGAAGGCGTGGCTCATTGTGGGTAAACCCTGGTGCGCTTACCCTGAACTCCTAGTGTGGTGGTTCGGTGGAGGTGAGATCTGGGTTTCCCGCGGTAAAGTGCGCAGTGATCCATAGTGCCGCACGGGTGGCGGATCTGTTCCCCGTCCTCAGAACAGTTAGTTTACTGTTCGGTCTGCGGTAGAGTCCAGGTTCCCCAGGACTTGGTCGACGGGCCTTGTCCCATTTGGTAACACGTGTTTGGAGATATTGTGTATGCGGGTGTGTGGTTTTCTAATGTATGTTTATATGTGTGTATGAACGAGCTCGAGCTGGTCTGTGGTGAAGTGTTTTCTTTCACACCGAAGTAAAGATGCCGTGTTTTAGTAAGTTACGATGTTTTGGATGCTGTTGTCGACCCTCAGATACTAGACTGGCCGAGAGCCAACCTGCACCCCCTGAAGGGACTCCGAGCTTTGATATGTATGTCAAACATGGACTGGTCCCGCTTTTGTTTGGTACTTTGTGGCACCGGTACACTGCTGATAATGTGGATTTACAATGGCCTTTGACGGGTTCTTTTGACGAAGCTAAGTTGGACTACTTGCAGGACAAATTGTTTGCTAAGCGTAGCCGTCAAAGTATGTTCGACTCTTTGCGAGTGTGGCAGAAAGAGGCCAGGAAACGCAAGATGCGAGAGGAGAAAGAGGAGTATAAAAGGTCCACCCAGACTATGGCGCAGAAGGCGAGAGAGCAGGTCGGAAATGAGAATGCGCTACGAATGGAGCGCTCAGATAGACTTTGTAGGTTGAAAGAAAATAAAAGTTATGTAGTGCGAGAGGACAATCCGGATGAGATGGAAGACATTTTGAATACCCGACCCCCTCCCCCTTATGCCCCACAGTCCTTGTACCCCTCCTTGCCAATTTCAGCCCCCGTTAGTGGAGCTCCGGGTCCTTCAGCGAGTGCCCCCCAACAATCCTCGCCCTCGACACCAATTGTCTCATTACTCCAGACCACTTCACCCGCCCCCTCCCAATTTTCTTTAGCACTTCCTACCGTTTCAGCTAGTACTACCCCCGGTCAGGAAATGCTAACACCGAGTCGAGGCGCAGGTAGTGGACTACTTTCACAGGTACGGAAGTTGCTTACGCGTTCTACGGTTGGTTTAGATGAAAGGAGCATGGTGGCTAATCAGGCATGTCAGTGGGCCAGGAATAATATTTATTCGTTTGAGGATATTTGGTCCACCATGAAAGATTTTGAGCCTTTGATGCAGCAGCACGCTTTGTGGCATATGTCCAATGTATTGATACCGCTTTGGGAGCAGGGGTATGGAGGTGTGGCTCCAGCGGTTTTACGAGATATACAGGCTGGAGCCTATAGAACGAACACAGGGGTGAAGGAAGTGAAGAGTAGTTTGCGCGCACTATTGCAATACAGGAATGAATTACCCTCTGCTGGCACACCCCATTTCCCAGGTCTCCACTCAATGCGCGAGGTGCACCCTATTTTTCATCCCGAGGTCCCCGAGCTGCTAGACCCAGTAACGAAGGCTGTTACTAGGAACAGGATCGATGCACATTTCCAGGAGCAATGGGTGTATACGCCATGGAAGAGAAGTGAGGTATTATCATTGAAGGCCCAGCTACCGGATTCTCGAAAGAACCCGACTGCCTATTACAAAGAGCTTACAGAAGCGGCGTCTTCCACTGTGATGACGTTGGCCGATGTTGAATTGTTTTTCGGGCTTTTGGTCCCGGTTGATGTGTGGCGGCAAGTGAAAGGTACGGACCATGTGGAAGAGTTGGGAGGTACGTGGCAGGAGCTGCAGGATTGGGACAAGGAGCGTAAGCCAGGGGAGAAGCCGAAGGCTGAGATACTAGCATTGCCAGGGCGCATTATAAAGTATATGCATTCTCTCATTCCCCCGAAAAAGGTAGATTGGGACAAGTTAACGGCTTGTAAGCAGAAAAAGGATGAGGCGGTCTCTGATTTCTTTACGAGGTTTGAGGAAACGTTTATGGATTTTAGTGGGCAGGATGTGTCACAGGATGGAGGGTTACGGCTCTTTGTTAACAGGTTTGTCACAAACTTATTGCCTGAAATATCAGCTAGACTGCAAGCGTCGGAGAGCACGTGGACAACGTCCTCTCCTTCGGGAATACTCAGTATGGCGCAATATTACGAGCACAGGGAAAATGAGAGCAAGGACAAGCAGGAAAAGAAGGCTAAGGAATTAAAGACAAGGGTTTTGTTGCAGCAGGTGGCGAGAGGCAGAGGCAGGGGTGCGGCGCTAAGTCGCGGAGGCGGATTTGGGAGAGGTGAGAGCAGGGAAAGGCTGGGACCGAATCAGTGCGCGAAGTGCAAGCAGGAGGGGCACTGGTGGAGGGATTGCCCCCTGTTTCAGTCGAGTATTGGTGTAGGGCGCGGGCGAGGAAGAGGTGGTGGTGACACTGGGAGACAGGTGGCACGGTCGGAAGGAGGCGGGAGACCGGGTGGAAATTATTTTGACAATAATACAAATAGGCAACAGTTGCAGAGAGGTGGTGGCCAGTACTATAACGATGATTACTCAGTCGACGATTTGACAGGGTTCTCCCACAACTAGGACAGCGTAGGACAGAGCCTGGGACCAGTACTTATGGAAGTTGATCAGAGGGGACCTTACGTCGAAGCTGACTTAATGGGGTCTCAACAAAAATTTCTAGTGGATACAGGTGCAATGAAAAGTTCAGTGGCTCATTCTCGGGTCCCAGGGGCGGCTCTGTCTGGCAAGAATAACATATCCGTGGGTTTCGCAGGAACTCCGGTGATTAGCCCCATTTCTAAACATCTCACGTTGACGATTGGCCCTTTTACTGTTGATTCACCGTTTTTATTGACATCAAATTGTGGAGAAAATTTGCTGGGTTTAGATTTATTGAAGAGATTGCATGCCACCATTTATTGTTCTCCGGATGGCGTGTACCTTACTCTAGGCCCGAATGTTGCCCGCCCATTGCAGTGTTTTTCAAAAGATGACCCGTTACCACCTGAATTCCGAGGCATACCCGACAGCTTGTGGGCTGTCAGTGATACTGATGTAGGTAAAATGGATATTGCCCCGGTGACAATAAGAGTGAAGGTGGGAGCCAAATTGCCCAGAGTTCCACAATACAGAATTCCTAGGGAGGGAGAGAAGGCCTTGCTACAAATAATACAAGATTTAATACGGTCTGGAGTAGTGGAAGAGACTGATTCGAACATATGTAACAGTCCTATTTTGCCTATCCTTAAAAGACGGTCACCTGATGCTACTGATAATACTCCTGATGTTTATAGATTTGTGATTGATTTGCGGCACGTAAATAGAGTAGTGGAGCCACAGTACCCGGTGGTCTCAGACATTACTACAATATTGACAATGATTCCACCTTCGGCTAAATATTTCTCTGTCCTTGATTTGAAGAATGCTTTCTTCAGTATACCAGTCCATGAAGAGAGCAGATATCTCTTCGTATTCTCATTGGCTGGCCGAAGTTTCCGCTTTAAAAGAATTCCTCAGGGGTACACTGAGAGTCCGAGCATCTATAGTCAAGCACTGAAGGCACAATTGGATGAGCTGGAACTTCCACCTGGCAACGTCATGTTGCAGTATGTGGATGATATCCTAATAGCATCGGATGACGAACAGGGTTGTCGGGATGCTACTGTGAAATTACTCCATCATTTGGCTGCGAGGGGGCATAAAGTGTCCCTTCCAAAATTTCAATACTGTCGAACGGAGGTCACCTATCTCGGTCACCTCCTTTCGAAAGTGGGGAGGAGATTGACGCCAGAGCGCATAAAGGCGATCACTAACATGCAGGTCCCTAACACGCAGCGAGAGGTGCGCGCGTTCTTAGGCATAACATCGTATTGTCGTCAGTGGATACCTAACTATGCGTTACTAACAAAACCCCTATTGTATCTGACTACCAAGGAAGTGTGCGAGCCCCTACCCTGGACCCCTGCATGTCAAGAAGCGTTTGAGTCACTAAAAACGTCTTTGTGTTCTGCGCCAGTTCTTGGAACACCTGATTACCAGAAGCCTTTTGTTCTCTACGTGCACGAGGCGGAAGGTTGCGCGTTGTCTGTCTTAACTCAGTGTTTCGGGGGGAAGCAGAGACCTTGTGCTTACTTCTCTGCCATGCTCGATAATGTGGCAAGAGCGCTGCCGAGCTGTCTGAGAGCTACGGCGGCTGCTGCGGTCTCTATAAGACAATCGGCAGGGCTCGTACTGGGATCAGACCTCACAGTAATGGTACCGCATGCTGTGGACATTTTGCTGAACAGGACACAGACGCAGCACTTAACTAGTGCTCGTCTTATGGGTTATGAGATGACTCTTTTTGCACCCCATGTTACGATTAAAAGGTGTGCTACACTGAACCCTGCCACCTTGTTACCTATCCCCACAGATACAGATACCAAAGACGATGACATACATGATTGTTTGTTCAGGACTGAAGAGGAGACAAAGGGGAGGGTGGATCTGACAGACAGGCCCTTGGACGAACCAGACGGGGAGTTGTATGTGGATGGGTCCTGTTTTAAATTACCAGACGGTACATCGACGGCAGCATATGCAATAACAACATTACAAACGGTGGTGGAGACTTCTAGAATACCTTACAATTCTGCCCAGGCTGCTGAGATTATTGCCTTACTGAGAGCATGTGAGTTGAGTGAGGGGTTGGATGTGAACATTTATACTGATAGCCAATACGCCTTTGGCGTGGCTCATAATTATGGGCGACTTTGGGCAGAACGGGGATTTCTGACTTCCCACGGACAGCGAATACAACATGGTCCACTGATATTACGACTACTAACGGCACTGACACTACCTAAAAGATTGGCTGTGATAAAATGTAGCGCACACAAGACGATAGTAGATGATGTTGGAAGAGGCAATGCTTTTGCTTGAGAGACAGCAAAGGAAACTGCTAGAGAAAAATTACCTCGGATGTTTGTGGCAGGGCCAGCCAGATGGGTCCCAGATGTTCATATGTTCGCAGACACTGTACAGAGTGTCAAGAACATACAGGGAAAAGCGACAGAAAAGGAATTGAGAGCATGGAAGGATGGGCAGGGACGACTGGATGCGGATGAATGTTGGACAGATGCGACAGACAAGAGACGATGGCTGCTACCGAATGCGTATGTTCTTCCAGTAGTGACGATGGCGCATGGACCTGCCCATGTGAGCGCCAAGGGTATCTGCAAGCTGTTAGACCCGGTGTGGAGTAATAAAAATATCTCTAAAATGGCCACTAATTTGGTTCGCCAGTGTATGGTGTGTTTGAGACACAATCCTGGAAAAGGTACTCCTGTCCCAACTGGAAATTTTGCACCCCCTTCTTTCCCTTTCGAGGTGATCCAGAAGGGTCAATAACTTGAAGTACGTCCTTGTAGTCGTATGTGCTTTTAGTAGGTGGGTGGAGGCGTACGCTACGAAAGATTGTACAGCCATTTCTACTGCTAAAATGTTGATAAAGGAGTATTTCTCCCGCTTCGGATTACCTAGGGTGATCTGGAGTGATAATGGTACGTCCTTTAATGCTGAATTAGTGAAACAAATATGCAAAGGTTTGCACATTTCCCAGAAGTTCCTCTCAGCCTTGCATCCTCAAGCGGCAGGACTGGTGGAACGGTTTAACGGCACGCTCAAGCTAAAAATGGCCAAAATATGTGAGAGTACAGGTCTCCGTTGGCCAGATGCACTTCCCTTAGCTTTGCTTTCAACGAGAGTCACTGTAAATGCAAAAATGGGCGTCTCCCCCCATGAGGTGGTATTCGGCCGTCCGGCCAATATTTGGGAAGTGCCCAGACCTAAATGCTTCTCTGAAGTGCCATACCCCCTGTTGACAGATTATCTGTATGCTTTGACTAAAGATCTCCGTTCTATTCATCAGCAGGTAGCAGACACTCTGAAGCCGTTGCCGGAGGGGCCTGGACATTCCATCCACCCAGGGGACTGGGTTGTAGTGCGACGATACCAGCGGAAGTCTTGCCTGGAGCCAAGGTGGTCAGAGCCCCGCCAGGTGCTCCTCACCACGCGCACGGCGCTTCGGATCGACGGCAGGAAAGCGTGGACTCACGCCTCACACGTAAAGAGAGTCCCGCTCCCGTTGCCCTATGACAAATGGGTACAGGATGGCATCGCTGACCAAGAGCACGAGTCTATACCGAGGTATGCTCCTTTCTCGGATGCTTCACTGATTGGAGAAGAGCGTCGCGGAATAGAGAATTCAGTGAGCTCTACTACTCCCCTTGCTACTAGTGAAGAGACATCAGAAAGTACAGCGTCTGCCACAGATACACCTGTTTTGTTCACGGATCCTGAAGTGCCAGGGAGCATTCGCTATAATTTGAGGCCCCGAACAAGAAATAACAAGTAACAGTGCTGAAAATGATGGACTAGACACCGGAAGAAGGGCTTAGTGGATTTCCTGAATAAGAAGATTTAGTGGTAGGGATGGACTTATAAGAGCCCTGGTGTTTAGCCGAAGATTGTGTTCTTTGAGACTATAGAGTGGTGCGGGGCCCGAATTAAGTGCTTCCCTTGTTTCTAAATTGTTGAATAACATCGTTGGAGTCAGGTATGGACGGTAAAAGCCTGCCTGTGAGGCTTTGACGGACACAGGGAGAAGATCCCTTTTTAAGGGTTGAAGAACCCCTCTGGCCGGTTGAGGATTGTCTGGGACTATTTTTCTAGTAGTAGTGTGATTTTTATTTTTTTTGATTTTTGATATTTTTGAAAGATTATTCTAAAAATGTATCCCTTTGGGCGTCCCATTCCTGATGAGGAGCAGCCCTTTGCGGCTCCTCCGAGACCTGTGCCTGATTCCCCTTGGTTGGCCCTTCCCCGAAGAGGAAAGATAGTGGTCATCGTCATTGTTCTGATTGCTTTTATAGTGACTCTTGGAATATTATTTTTCGTGGATAAGGCCTACCCTGCTCATGTGCTTGCACCCACACCTACTGCTGTTCCTGAACACAATATGATTACTATTGATTATGGTGAGAGAATGTTACGAAAAAATTATCAGGATAATGTTTTTATTAAGACTTTGCATCATGCACACGCCACTACCAACATGACGGATTGCTGGGTTTGTGGGCTTTTGCCTACTGCTGCTTATAAGAAAGATAGATTCCTTGCTCTTCCCTTGACCCCGGTAAATAGTTGTGTGGGATGGTACACTCTTATAGGTCTCGTTAAGTATTTCCAACAGCCAGATTCTCTGACTCCCCGACTGCAGAATAGGGGGTGGACGATGACAATGCGAGTACGCCCTCTGCCTCCATCTTCCCTTGGACGAATATATACTGATGGACGTTTTGACCAGACTTTCATAGAGACATGTGAGAAAAGGTTGGGCCGATTCTTGATACCAAATGATACTGACAGACTGAGGGACAGTTTCCTGAAATTGAATGCCACTCTGTCTTACAGACACCCTCCAAAGAGTAACGACAGTTCCAAGTCCTTGATACCTCTGGCTGTGGTGGGTCCTCCTCCATTTTTCTGTATAGAGGGAAGGGGTCCCATAAAAGTTGGTAATAGCTCTTGTAATGTGACTGCTTCAATACGCCTGCCCCTTAGCCCCTCTTTGATTGCCCCACCAAGTATATATTTCATCTGTGGCGATAATGGATACTTATGGTTGCCTGAGGGTTGGGGTGGGGTGTGCTATCTAGCCTACATGATTCCCCCTGTGTATGTGGCTCCCTCTGATTACCACAAAACTCATTGTCGATTCCCCAGTCCTCAGGAACAGCCGCTAGAGCAGCGTAAAAGGAGGGAACTTCAGGTAGATGACGTCGACCAGACGGACACCTCGTATCAGCAATGGACTGATTTCTCTAAGGGTTTGCTACCAATCTGGGGCCCGATATTTAACAGTAGAGCTATTAGACGACTGTCTAGGGTAATGGAAAAGGTAGTTCTAACTGAAGCCGACATTACGACTAATATATCTGTTGAGATTCAGGCTATGAGATTATTCACGATCCAGAACAGGATGGTCCTTGACGTCATACTAGCTGATAGGGGCGGGGCCTGCCGCGTCATCGGGACGTCTTGCTGTGTTTATATCCCTGACTCCGCCCCGACTGTTAACTTGGCAGTACAAAAATTGCATAGACTAGCGACTGAACTGCATCAGGATAACGGGACATGGTCCCTGCAGGGGTGGCTTTGGGGTGCCTTTTCTTCCTGGGGCTGGAAAATACTGATGGGTCTGGTTGGTGTCGTGACTGTCATTTTAACTTGCTGCCTTTGCATATACTGTCTTCCCCCTTGTTGTTCAATGTGTGCTGCGAATATACGCCCGAACAAGAAGCCACCTGGTCAATATACAAATTCTATGATTACTGAAATTCCTGCTGATGCAAGTTGGTTGATGTTCATTGCAGAAGATGTTCTAGATTAAAGACACAAAGTCCTGCCCCTAGAATGGATGTCGGCACTACCTTTTGGCAAATAAATGAGGCCATAGTTAGCCAATGATGCTAAAAGGAGGGTCTGATAGAATTCACTTTTCGACACCTAATTACTTATTGCTGATGTGTGAGTTAGCATCATATGGCTAACTGATGACGTTCGTATATGCACTTATGCTGGATTATTCTACTGCTCCTTACGTATATTCAAATGCATGTGTGACCACATTAGTTTCTTAGCTTAGCCTGTGTGCCACCATTTTGTGTAACCCTCTGTGCCTGCGGGCCCTGCTCGCTCATATGCCCCTCCCGCAGGAATACAGAAATGTACTAAGACAGCAGTTTTCGTTTCTCAGCTTACTGTGGCCGAAACTAACAAGTCTCTTTATCAGTAATGTTCTCATACCCAGAGACGCTGAAGCCTAGCTCCATGGCCTTGAGTAGAGATAATGATGTATCACTTGCAGGTGCAGATGCCTGCTCTATGAGAGCATTGTTCACTGGTCTGAGGCTCGGTAACTTTCCACAAGGGGCGTACCCCTCGTTACTGTATTGCATTATAATGTATTGCTGTGATGCAGAGAGTCAGTCCTCTCGTTCGCACTCCTAGGAGTGAGGTCGGACAGGGCCCTCTCATATGAGTGTTGTTTGGCCTAATAAAGACTTTTGTTTATTCTTCTCCACTGTCCGGCTGACTTCCTGTATAGCGACTATAGGTGAGTGCGGTAAGTCACTCGGGTGGATTTGAGCCACGCTTATCACACAGATTCCTTTTTCCCGTAAAATACTCCAATAGACGTCTGGAGTGGGTAAAAGGATATAATATCTGCCATAACTAAGTAGGACGAAAAATCCTATGTATTAGTTTTTGGTTTGTTCAACGTTGAAGGATACGGTGTTTAAAAAATATTGTGCACCTTATCTTCGTTTCCTTGAGACTTGCTCTGCAAACTTTCGGTCAACAAAATGACGGAGAGTGACGTAGAATTAGCTAGGGTTGCAGAAGCAACACTTGCACAAAACCTAAACACTACAGGTTTTAATGAAAACGACCCGGATGCTATACACATCCCGGTAAATGTAAGAAAAACTATAACTTACAAACTTATAAATAATGGAGTATCATCGAGAGGTGGTAAAGTAATCTTTGTTATAGAGGCACCTGAGTATCGGCAGATAGAGGTATTCTATTCATGGATTCTGTTTCCTGCAGCAAATCCAGTAACACATGAGTTCCACTACTACAAAGTGGAGAACCCTCCAGCGGAATACGTTCCTTTCGAGGACGTTGAAATTCCACTAACTTACCACGAGCATCAGCTCTGGTTTAAAGGCACCCCACAACATCAAAATCACATTACCAGGCTCGGTCCACCAGGTAGACCAGGAGTAACATGGCCGGTACTAGCCAGCTATACACCACATCCTGACATTGAACAAATGACAGGTCCAGAACTGTTAACCCAGCTGAAACAGTTAATTAAAATACATAGACAATTGGTTCAATATGTCATGCGGACTTTGACAGTCCAACTTGCTGTAAGGTTTCCACAGCACAGCACATCCCTCACCAAGGGAACACAAACAAAATTACACCACAGACTGTACAATCAGTCATTGGTAAATTGCCCGCAAAAAGGGTACAAATTCTGTTCTGGTTAGCTCAAAAAATTACTCAAATAGAGGCAGTATTTCCTGATAGTACACCTCATGAGAAACACAGAATTCTGACAATCTGCTTACCAATGGGGATTGCACCACACGTGGAGGACTGTGACACATAGGGTACAGTCTTTACTTCAATCTACACAAAAACACATGGTGTTCCGTCTATGGCGTTAATAGAAGACGTCTAAGACAGATTCAAAATGAATACGGACCAGAACCTGCCTTGAATCTTGGCATGAAATTACTAAAAGATTTCAAACAGGTCTCGGCTATATTATTAGCTAACATCAAAGGTGAAGCAATCCGCCAAAAACTAAAAGAAACAGACGTCACTGAGCATCCATATGAACTTGCAAGAATTATTGAAAAATCCTATGAAGAACCAGTTAGAGATAGTTTGGGTGGGAAACCAGTAAAACCCCAACTGACTGAAAATCCTGAAAAAGTTTTAATTAAAAATAGTCTCACTACTCCTAAAAAGAAGTAGGAAAACACTAAACAGACACTTCCTAAAGAGAAGCTTTCTCAGTCCAGAGGAAGGTCTCCTCAACAGGAGCCCTCTGAAAAGAGGTATAACCTCAGAAATAGGGATAATTTGAGAAAACCTGATAGATATCAAGATACTGATACACGTTCCTCTCTTACATTTCAGACTTCTTTGCAGAAATACGAAAGAGGACGATCAGGACAAAAGGAAGAACGCGTGAAGTCCAAAGACAAACAGCACGTTCCAAAAAATAAGAAAACTTGATTCACAAAAAAGAAGGTAGCAAGTGTCAAGATCAGACATGCCGAGGATCTTGAGGACACAACTCAAGAACGGGGAGTGGGCCCAGACAATGCTAGACAGCGCAGCAGAAGTCACTATAGCTTGCAAGATCCTGAAGGATCATCTGGAGACAGTAGACTTGAATGAATGCATTCAAGTTGAAACTGCCGACACCAGGGTTAGTGTACCCCATAAGTTATATGAAGTAACGCTCCGGATGGAAGGGGACATACCTAGGAAAGTAAAAGCACTCTTTTGGGAGAAGCTATCTAAGGGTTATGACATAGTTCTAGCCGAACAAGACTGGCCACCTGAATTTGTCAGGGAGTGCCCACATGGAGAAGAGATAATTATGCCAGCCTTCTCCAACCACATTCCAATTCATTAAAAATACACCTATGCCAGAAAATGGGCAGTAGCCCAGGCTCCAGCATTATATAAAAATCATGTAGGATGGGATGAGGACTCCCCTCACCATAAAATCCAGTAAAGAAATCAACCTACTGCACAAAGGCAGTATCCAGTTAAGCAAGAAGCTAAAAAATAGGTCAGGGAGATCTTATATCAACTTGAATACCAAGGGGTGATTGAAACATGCACCTCATCTATGAACAATCCTTTGTTTCCTGTCTCCAAACCAGACAATACATATCGTCTAGTTTTGGACTACAGACACTTAAACTCTTGTTGCAAAATGTTTGCAATACAGAATGCACACAGTGCAGCACCGATGAATAACATTGTGTTAAAAAAATATAAAACCACATTAGATATTTCCAACGGTTTCTTCTGTCAAAACATTGCACCAGAAAGCCGGAACTTTACCACTTTCTCTATTATGGGTACACAGCGCCAATTTTGCCGTCTCCCCCAGGGACTCTAGAATAGTCCAGGGTTATTTTCAGCCAGAGTAACAGAGTTACTACAAACGTACGATGATGAGGTATTATCTTATTTATTTTATTTTTTTATTAAACTTATATTGCGCACAGCTACCCTCAATGGGTTTCCCGGCGCCAGAAATAGATAAAAGAAAGAAACAAGCAAAAGGCTCAAACAGAACTGGGAGTGCCAGGAAATTAATTAAACAGGAGGGTCTTCAATTTTTTGCGAAAGGAAAGAAGATTGGTCTCAGCTTTCAAAGCCGTCGGAAGAGCATTCCACATCTTTGGGCACAGATAGATGTCCATGACATCTATCTTACAGACGATGATTTGGACGTACACTTGAAAAGAGTGAACACCATAATACTTGGGTTTGCTTCTGAAGGGTACAAATTCAATTTTAAGAAATCACGAATTGCCCACCACAACGTCCTATTCTTAGGATACGAACTTTCAAGTGAAGGCAAAAGCCTGGCAGCAAACTTTCTAGAGAAATGTGCGCTGCTCCAATCTCCCAAAACGCTGAACAACTTACAGTCAATTCTAGGTTTCCTAAAATTTGGAAGAACTTATGTTCTAAATTATGCAGAAAGGGTTAAACCTCTCTACAAACTAATCAAACCTGATTTCAAACCAACTAATTGGACTCAAAAACACACAGAAATTCTGCGTTCAATACAAACAGACATGTTAGCAAAAACACAGTTACAGACACGCGACAACGTGTGCGACCTTGTGATTCGAATCATCCCAGGGAGATGCGGATTCACATACCTAACCTTTAATGAAGGTGAAAAGGTACCAATAGCTTACAAATCACACTTGTACACACAAGCTGAAATGAAATTCTCTTCAACAGAAAAGATTCTGACAGCGGTTCAAACTGCAGTAGCAAAAGAGAGAGCTCTAGCGCAGGGTAAACGCATAATAATCGTTACACCTGTACCTGCTTTAGAGGCAGTAACGAAAGCGAGCATTCCAAATGCTAAGGCTTTACATCCGAGATGAATACATTGGGTTAACTCTCTTGCTGCAACAGACGTTGAATACGTTTTTGACCCCTACTTAAAAACACAAGAATTTCTACAATACGAACACGAATGTCCTCTGCCAACCGAGATTCTGCCTCTAGAGCATTACGGATGTATAATTTATACAGACGGATCAGCACAGCCCGCAATTGGGGGTAAACAAGCCTATAGTGCTGCGTGCACAATTGTTAAAGGTTGCTAGCGAGAAGTTAAATTTAGACCTATGGTCACAAAACTCAATCACTCGGAGACTGTACAGCTCAGCGAGCTGAGCTACAGGCTTTCAAGATGGCTCTTGAAAATACCGATCGCGAATTCCCCACACTCATAGTGTGCGATTCGTATTTCTGCGTCAAATCTTACAACGAACACTTGCAGAACTGGGTTCAAAACGGTTTCAAAAATACAATAGGTGGCACAATTAAGCATAAAATGCTTTGGGAACAAGTAGTTCTATTACAGAAAAAACTACAAAAGACTCACATAATTCATACACTGAGTCATCAGCGTGACGGCGTTCACGTTGAAGGGAATTCATTGGCTGATGAAGCCGCAAAGGCAGCTGTGCAAATGGCTTCTGTAGCTACAATCAATCGTTCAGAAATATACGGTGAAACAATGTTAGCTGTCAATGCAACAAGCAACGGCAGCGGAGCAGCGTTACCTCTAAACTATCCACTTGAATATACATACATAATTGATGCAAACACCGTTCCTTTTGCTAGAATCCCTGGAGTGGGGGATAGAGTAATTCCAAACAAGAATCGGAGAGGTGTTTTGGTTCAAGAATCACATACGGGAGAGGGTCTGACACATCAAGGGATCTCAAAGTATCTAATAGAACTGAAAGAGATGTACTGGTGGCCAGGGATGAATGCCCATATTTACGAATTCGGAATTAACTGTGATACTTGTTACAGAGATCATAGCTTTGAAAGCCACCAGGTACCTGACTACAGTGTAGCCAGCCCAGTACAGACACCACTGTTAGACAGCAGTAGACTTTCTACACACAGATGTCACCATGGACGGATGTGGTCCCACAACTATTCGGACAAGATTCATTTGGATGTGGCCTCAGCGCTCGGCTGACTGCCGAACTGATAAAAAAGATTTGCGAGTCTTTATCGGCACATACGCAATCGGCACGCTACATTCTGACCAGGGTCCTGCGTATTGCTCTCGAGCTTACAAAGAAGCCATGGCTAGCTTGGGCTTTGCATTGCGGTACTCAAGTCCATTCCATCAAGAGGGAAATGTGGTAGTGGAACGAAAAAAACGTGACATAAAGCAACAGCTAGGGTATTAGGCTCGGGTGACGGGTGGGGCAAACATCTAATCAGCGGTCTTAATAATATGGCAAGAAATTCTCTGGGTGGAATCACTCCGTATGAAATACTTTTTGGTACCAGAAAGATTGTCCAAGACCTCGATTGTCAAACTTCAGTGGTAGGACAAAAACTCTTTGATATCAAAGATCGTTTGGCTGTTTTACAGGACTTAAATGAAACGAGAAGAAGTCTGAGTAACACAATACAGACGCCAACGACCACTGAATAAAAGCCACCGGTCCCAGCAAGACCTGTCTGGATTCCAAAGATTGGGGATCTAGTCAGGGAAAAGATTGCGGTGAAGAAGGAATTTAGGCCTTCTTACAGAAAACCAGTACCTGCCTTAGCAATCCACGGAACAAGATCAGTGTTACTACCGCCCCTTGCTGGAAAAAGGGAGAACAGAGTCGTGTCCATCGACCTAGTCAAACCACATCATGTGGCCGATAATTAGTGGTAGGCCCAGTGGACTCCCAAGATGTAGCAGACGACCAAATCTTGCTACAATCCAAGAGGTTCAAACTGAAAGACTTATCACCTTTGATAAACCTGCAGTGAGTAAAGAAGGACTATGCAACAAAGTCATGGAACTCGTACCTCTTGAGACCCAAATAACAGTTCGTATAGAAACACCTGTCTACAATGATATAGCCTCTGACTATACTAATATGACAAAGGAAGAAACAGCTCCAGCGATTCCAAACAATCCTGATGCAATTCCAACAATTGACAGAACTGCCTCTGGCTATTTCATCAACTTTGATACATTTTCTGAGGATCCCAGTGAACCTGAAACCACGCCACCTAATAAAACTTTCAGAGAAAAAATAACAGAACTCTTTCATCAACTTGATAATACATATCTGGTTTCACCATGGGTTGTATTTTGGATTGTGTTAGGTGTACTTTTTCTCCTACTTTGGCTCATTCGTGTTTTGAGTTTGGGAAAGATGATAGATGGAAAATACAGTACAATGGACACAACAAGTAAAAATATCAACTTGCTCCTGAAACCTCAAAAATCATCTCATCGTGAGCAAAGAGACCTGTCATCAGTGAACATCACTGCCGTTCCTATACCTGGTGGTATAGCAAGGGACACAACTGATTATGACATTTATGGCCTTGTGGAACTATTGAAGATTCCACACCAGTTTAAGGTTTCTTTGAGTGACTTTGTTTCACCAAGTACATTTTCTGATGATTGGGCCTTTGAAACTGTTAATAACATGATGACAGATTTATAAATGTCAGCTAAATTCACAAAGCATGAATACTTAGAAGGTTCGTCAGATTATGAACAAATGTATTGTTTTAATCATTATGGTCACCATTATTTGCACAAATCTGCAAAACCTAGAAATGTTTTTACTTATAATCAATGGGAACATTGTCCAACGCCGCCAAAGAGTAGCTCAAAAACATTTTATGAAAAGTTTCCATACTTCTCAGGGTTTAATGTCACAAATCCAGAAACGTTTTATTTAGAAAAATGTGAATAAGACAGGAATGAAAAACATGTTGACTAATACTAAACAAATTTATTCTGCAAACTTTTATGCTCAGCTGTCTACATTAGGCTTTAACCTTTGGAGAGACAGCATTGAGACAAAGACTGCCTGGGGCACAAAAGACTGGCAGGTGCAAGGTTTAGAAGTCTTATTCAGGGCCTGCATTATCCCAGAACAAATAATGTTTTTAAATGACACTGTTCAACAAACATCTTGTCTTGGCTGGGCTAAGATAAAAGATTTAAACAAACCGTCCATACCTAAGCCCTCACCTGACAGTAATAGCACTGCAGATGAGGAGGTAGACGTAAAACAGATTTTAAAACAGAACAGAACTAATCCTGATTGGAAAAAAGAGTTAAATTGGCCCATAGACACTAATAACTGTCAAGATAGATTCCTGAACAAAACACAAGGGTTCACAGTAACTAGGCCAGATCCAAGATATTCCCAGAGACAACATCCCGGGATAATTACATCATACAGTGTAGGACAACTATGCCTTGAGTGGCTACAGAAATCCACACTTCCGGAAATTAAACAACACTTAAATTTACTTAAAGAAGGCGTTGATTTACAAGACTTCTTACTTGGACCTCGTAAACCACGTCAAAAGCGTTTCAAATACGCCGGTATATACGCTGCTTACAATGGAGCATGGAAAGTCACGCAAATGGAAACTTCAGAAAGAATATGAGAAATTGATCGTATTAATTTAGAAAAAGCTCTCTCTGTAGTTGACAATGGGTTAACGACTCTGTCCTCCAGAATATTTTCTTTGGACAGCATTGTATCATCTGCCATTAACATAATAGAGCAGGACTTGCTAATGTTACAACATGGCCAGTCACAATTACGTTCTATAATGCTGCTAGGCTGGACGTTACAAAATCTCCGATAAGGCTACGTGCCATGGCGTCTAATCAACACCACGTCGTTGTTTACTGTATTTAACCTTACAGATAAACAAATCTCTTTGGCACAAAGAGGAGCAGACTAAACGGTGCTGAGCATAGAAAAACTGGAAAGATTACCATTAACTGTTTCTGAGAAGCCAGTCGTGGAATGGATAATACATGGCACCATCACGATACCTGTGACGATTTTCCAGTTTCAGTATTCATTAAGACACATACCAGCAGGCATGTATGAAAAGTTGGGTAAAGAGTACATTAAGTCAACCTGGAATTTACCATACACACACAAATGTTGGAGTGGGGGAAAGGAGGTATTTCTTAGTAGACAAAATTGTAAGAACTCACTAAGCGGTACACTTTTGTGTCAAGGTATTAACTTACATGGAGCCTGCGAGGGTTCTTCAGATAACCTTTCTTGCCACCTGCACAGTTCAACAGCAGCAGTGATAGATCCAGTTTTTAGGCAGCTATCCAATGGTAGCTACATAATGTTGAATGATCACAGCTGTTGTGGCATGCTGCCAGGAAAAGCCTATCTAGTTAGTGTGTCAGCCAGGGTCACTTGTTGTATGCAAGTGTTGTTTCCAAAAAGCAAGAGAGACAGGGAGTCGGCGTTATGGCCTTCACTAAATATCTCTTCTATACGAATTGACACTTTAGGCTGAATGAAAGCCATTCTTTTGCAAAAAACTGAGCCACTGACCTCGTCCAGAGAGACATATGATCTGCAAGTTGCAAGGACTTCTGCAGAGATACATACCTTACTATCAATAAACTACCCAATACAGTTCACAGAAATGTTAGGCCTTATCTTAAACATGTCTGATACGAGTGGTATTGCACATGTATTTAAGACAGTTTTTTCGGGACTGTTAGCACCCTTTGAAGCAGTCCTAGTCATTTTTCCAAATTTCGTGCACTCTGTGTTCGGCAGCCTGCCTCTCAATTTGGGACTCGTAGCAGGAATTCTATTTTTGTTTCTTCTGCTCTGATATGGCAAGTCCAGGCACCAGCAATACCCAGACTACTATGGAGAAAGCTCTCCTTGACATGCGGTACTGTGACAGAATTGCACAGATTCTTGGCTTAGCTCGTTTAAGAGATCTGAATACCACATGGTTTCTTTCGTTCAGACCAATCTGGCAAGATTGCATCTTACCTGTTCTACGATGCCTGCTATGTGGAGAAGAATGAGTGTTGGACGCTTGTCTCACACTTCTATCAGCACTGCCAATGGATAATGACGCTTTGCTAGGTCAGGTAACGGCTCATGCATCGTGTTGCCCGCAATGCTGCCAATCCTGATGACGGCATTCGTAGAGATCTCACCAGCAACTACAGCTAATGGTGAGGTACGTGGAACATCAGTCACACAGGTACCATCTACTGCGAGCATTGCTAATGCGAATGACGCTGATGGTTATGCTTCTCATCTGTGCACGATTAATCTACTTAATGAAGTAGTTTCACTTTCACCTATTGTGGTAGACGATTTCTTTGCCAGCTTAGACGATTTGATGTTTTCTCCTGACACCGAGAATAACTTTTGATATCTGCACACAGCGTTCCATGAACTCTGAATTTGGCCTTCACTTTTCCTAAACAAACCTTCCAGAGCTTTGGAACTCTATTTTTCCATGACTCATTTTAACTTTTTTCCCAAAAATCTTGAATTTTTTTTTGGGACACAAAGTAATCTGCTTAAAGTAGAACTATTCTTAGAGAACAAGAAATTCCTTTTCGAACACTTCCTAGAGACAATATTTGACCTTGCCCTCAAAACCAAAACAGTATATTATTTCCGCTATGGGATGGTCTCGACCTTTTTTCTGTAACTAAGAGCCATTTCATAAATGTACATTTCTTTATTCATTTAGTTAGTATTAATGCTTTCATGCTATATACTTCGTATGAAAACACTATTCTCAAATGCGTACAGTTCAATTGCTCATTTTTCGTGCACAATTCTTTTCAAATGCATTTTTGTGTGGGATTGTGCACACATACTTTGGAGATGTTTTAGTGCTTATAACTTAGTAATATTAAACATAATAAAGTGGAGTGGGTGTTGTATATGAATTTAGGACCCTAGTGTATTTTTCCAGATTCCTGCCCATATATAGGTATAAATCACCCTATCCTTATATAGGCATAGAAATCTTAACCATATTTAGATTTAGCCTATGCAGTCCAAATACGGCATGGCTACTTCCACTAGTTCCGAAAATCCACAACGATTTCTTGGAAAAACCCGCCTTCAGCAGTCAGGGACTTCCCCTTGCTTGAATATTGATTTATCCAAGAACTCATGGAGTTTTCAAAGAACTGAGTCTTTAATGACGTTATTATGTCCAACCATACGTCAAAGTCGGCACCTTCATGGTATAAATATGCCCACATTTGCCCAGGCAAACACACAGTGGTTTGGAGCACTTCAACTATCTACCTACACAACACAGCTCGCCGCAGCAAGTGCCGAAGGAAGCCGACCCTCCAGCAGACGCACTGAGAAAGACGCTATCTTTTCTCTTGCTGAGAAATCCAGCTCCAGTGTTTCCAAGCTACCCTTGCAGGTTGTTGGGAAATCGAGTCCTGAGAGAGAGATACCAGACCTTCTTCATTCTAAACCACGGTACGGAGCTGATTAGACCCTTAGAGCATTCTTGGATAGATTCCTGGCAGAAGAATACTAAAACGTAAGCTACACCATACTTACTCCTTCCCTTGTACTAGACCTAGGTTAGGTACTCCGTGGGGTAGGCGTATTTTAGAAGCACCAGTTGAGTACTTTTAGTCTTTATTTGTTAATGTATGTATTCTATGTATTTTATGGTTAGAAACGATATCATGCTTTTACAGTATTATTTTATAATACTCTTCGTACTGTACGCATTGTACTTTTCAACCAGTATTACGATTGTAGCAGTTCATTTCTTCTGCATGAGAAAGAAGACTGTTCAATAAATACTTTTATTGAAAACGCCCGTCTCCCTACTTCTCTGCACCTCTGGTGAAACAAAGCATGCACGATTGACTGAGTGAAATATCTATCTATTGTTTCCGCGACTCTAGAGATACATTTCTTATTCTTGGGAAACAAAGTTGTCATGTTTATGCGGTTGTCAGAAACGAATCCCTTCTTGTGAATTCGAGAAAGTTTCTAGCAGGGCCGGCCTTAGGCATGTGCAAGCTGTGCACCTGCACAGGGCCACCAAACCCCAGGGGCCAATAAATAATCCTTAATATAATAATCCTCTGAGGATGGATACATATTTGCGTGGCAGCTCCTGGCAGGGATTTGACGGCCTCCGGCTCTGTTCCTCTTCCAAACACCCTGACACCCCCCCTCTTCACTGGCCTCCGCACCTGCGTTCTTCCAGAGGCCCCCTACCTATGCTCCCTGCCCAGGGCCACCATGAGCCTAGAGCCGGCCCTGTTTCTAGTGACCTCTGAGCTAGCTAACACTCACAATAAAGTCTAATATGTTCGATAGAGACCTAGTCGACCTCAGTTCTACGTCTAATCTATAGAATATATTATTCCAATGCGCAGAGCCTATTGGGAATATAGGAACTACACTATACTGTGTCCTGGTCTGGACCGATAGCTCCAGGAACTGACCTTGGTTCTGCTGGGAATCCACTGCCACCTTTCCTGCTCCCTCCTTGCCGCCGCCTAAGCTGGCCCGTATGACATCACCGCGGCCACACTTACATCATCCCCACTGATTGCCGCTTCTGCCCCTATGGACTCGTTGAGACTGCTTGTACCCTGCCCTGTGCTTCTGCCCGGTGCTCGGCCGTGCCTTCCTGCTCCGGCCTTCCTTCATGGGGTGTGCTTCAGCTGGGCCTTCATCTCCGGAGTGTTGCTGCTTGGCTTGGTGGCTGGTGGTCTGGTGTGGTGTGGTGTCGCCCTTGCTCCTCCAGGGAACTAGCTTCTTTGCGGCTGTGGTGGTGCTTCCTCACGACTTGCATTCTTTGAGAGGACTGAGCTTGGTTGGCAGACTGTCTTGTCCTGTTCTGTAGCTCGCTGGATACTGCGTTTTGCAGCCCTGCAGGCCTGGGGCCTTGGGCGGAACTGGTCCCGGTCGAGCCACTGTTAACCTGTGCCTTTCTGCTGAGTCCGGGAGCTTCACGTCCTCTCCTCGCTGTTCCCTGGGGTGCCTCTTGTCTGGAGGCGTATTGGGCGGAATCCACATATTTCTCGCTCCTTCCTGCTGCTGGCTGCTGGGGCTGCTGGGTCACCGTCTCCTCTTCATTCCTCTGGGCTGCTCCTTGTCTGCTGGGGTGTTCCGCCATGGGGAAAAACGATCCAAAACAGCCGAAGATCGCCTTCGAGCTCCGAAAGTCTTCTCGCCAGGACGCTGAGGGTGCTGAGGGAGCCGACTTTGCTGTCAACGTGGAAACCCGCCGACCCGTGAGGACGACCTTAAGGCCATCATGCTGGACGTCAAGTCCACGGTGACGGGCATTGCTGCCCAGCTGGACCAACTCTCAGCCCGCTTGGACACGGTGAAGGCCCTTGTTGACTTTCACGACAATCGACTTCTACACGTCGAAGCCAGGGTCTCGGACACTGAGAATGCTGCCACTCAGGACCGGCAGAAGCTGCTGAAGATGGACAAGATCCTCGCCATTATCCGAGACAAGAATGAGGACTTGGAGGCCCGCTCCCGGAGGTATAACCTCCGCATTACTGGTCTCCTGGAGTCCACAAATATTTCCAGGATGAAGGACTTCGTGGAGCAGCTGATCAGGGAACTATTTGGAGACGTCTTATCTTCGGTTTTCATCGTTGAGCGAGCTCACCGTTCTCTTGGTCCGCGTCCCATCATTGCTAAGATTTTGAACTACCGGGACCGGGACACCATCCTTCGGTCTGCACGTGACAAGGGCACCATCACTCACCAGGGTAACACACTCTCCTTTTACCCCGACTATACCTTTGCAGTCCAGGCCACTAGGAGAGAATTCCTCCCTGCCAAGCGCATCCTCCTAAAACACGAGGTTTCATATTCACTGGCCTACCCGGCGAAGCTGAGAGTCCGCCAGGGGTCAAAGACACTTGTCTTTCCGGATCCTAGAGAGGCCCTGGCATTTGCTAAAAGATTGGAAAAAGATGCTCGCTCCTCCCCCTCTACGTCTCAACCTGATGGGTCTGGCTGTCTTAGCCATAACAACTGAGAGGTGCACACATTACTGGGTTACTGATAGTTCCCCTCCTTGAATGATGTCTGACAACTCCACTGCTTGGCCACCCTGCTCCTTTGCAGGGGTGCATGCCTAGCCCTGCCATGCCCTCACAGGATGATTCCCTCTTCCCCCTCTGTTCTTCCCTCTCCTAGTTGTGGGTTCCCGGGGTGGGCGGACAACCCAGCGTGTTTGGGGGGTTGGAGTGGGTGTTGGGTGGTTGGGTTTTTCTGATCTGTGGCTGGTCTATGGAGATGGGGAGGGGTTGTGGGGGGGTTGCGGGATGTTTTGTTCCTCTATTGAGGGGGCAGCTTCAGCTCGCCGCCATGCTGTTGCTCAGTTTTGTGCTTGCATGTTTTACCATAGACACTGTGATGTGTTTGAGGCGGCTTCAGTGTGCCGTTGTTATGTTGCTTAATATTGCTCTTACATGTTTCTTCACTGACATTGTATTGTGCTTATTGCTTTGGCTATTTGTGCTCAATCTTTTAGGTCATGCTTCTCTGTGCTGCTTGGCTTGCTCTGTCCCTGCTCTCTGGTCATTGATTGACGGTCAACCTGTTGCTCCACTGGTCCCTCCCTCCTCTACCATGATGCACTTTCGGTGGTTTGTTTCATGCTCTGCGTATATTGCCTACTGTGGGGCCTTGACCTCCGGGACCTGCCTGCTTGTTGATCACCTGCTTGTTTTTCTCCCACTGCCCAGGCTGTGGACCTCCTCTGTGATTCGACCTGGGGTGCCTGCTTCCCCCCCGCTTTGGTGGTATGTCACCGCCCTCCTTCTTCCTGCTCCACCTATGCGCTGCGCCCCCCTGCGCGCCCCCTCGGCTTCGCTGGTAGGGTCCTCTGCATCGCTCCTCCATGGCTGATGTAGTTTGCTGGTCCTGGAATATTCGGGTCTTGAACGACCACCGAAAAGCCCAACTGATTCTCTCTCATCTACAACAGCACAAAGTGGACATATGTCTTTTGCAGGAGACACATCTGCTGCCGGGAAACATCTCTAAACTTCATTCCCGGTATGGGGGGAAACCCACTCCGCCACCTACTCGTCATATGCCAGGGGTGTTTCCATTCTGATAAGGCGGGGCCTCCCTTTGCAGACCGTCCGGGTGATCCAAATCCTGAAGGCAGGGACGCGATTCTTCATGGCGTGCTTTTTGCACAGCCTGTCACTTTTTCTGCGGTCTACGGCCCCAATTGCGACAAAGCAGAATTTTTACACATGGTCGGCACCTTATTTCTTCCTGTGGTCCTCCGGCTATACTGTGGAGGGGGGGACTTTAATGTTGCTTATCCACGTCCTTCGATCGATCAGGATCTCACTTGTCTCACCTGCGTGCTGCTGCAGCTCTTTTATCAGTATACACTCAAAATATTGAGTTTTTAATATTGAGTTACATTAATATCGAGTTAAAAATATAGAATAGACACAATATTGAATGGACAGAATATAGACTACAAAAATATCAAATAGAATAGCATTAATATTGAATCAAAAATATAGAATGGACAAAATATCGAATAGACAGAATATAGACAACAAAAATATAGAATGGACAGAATATAGACAACAAAAATATAGAATGGGCAGAATATAGACTACAAAAATATCGAATTTGAGGTAAGTAAGTTAATATTCGTTTTTTAAAGTATTTTTTATGTTAGTATATGTGTGAAAAGTGTATATTTATTTTAATAATTAATTTTGATTAATTAATTTTATGGTATTTCATTTTTGCGTAATATAATTCTGTAGCGGGTTGTGGGTTTATAGGGGAATAGGGTGGGAAGTAATTTAATTATAATCAATTAAATATGTTAATTTATTTATTGGTATTTATTTTGAATTAATTGTTAATTAATAATTAATTGGTAATTAATTAAAATATAATTGGTAATTATTTTAATTAATTGATTATTTGATAAATATGTTCATTTTATTAATGTACTAGCAGCCCGTCCCGACGTTGTCCGGGAGCAATTAGGCTTCAGGGCCCCTGCCCGCCCCAACGTTGTCCGTGGGTCCCCCGGAGCCTTCCTCCATATATTGCAGTATTATACCTCTATGTTTACTTTGTACGCTTTTGTAACCTGCACACGTAACTTTTTCCTCCTGTAATGCACCGTTTGGCTCACTTTTTTAATGCTCCGTTTGCTTCCTCTTGCTACCTGCACACGTCACTTTTTCCTCCTATACCACTATGTTTACTTTCTACGCTTTTGTAACCTGCACATGTAACTTTTTCCTCCTGTAATGCACCATTTGGCTCACTTTTTTAATGCTCCGTTTGCTTCCTCTTGCTACCTGCACACGTCACTTTTTCCTCCTATACCTCTATGTTTACTTTCTACGCTTTTGTAACCTGCACTCGTAACTTTTTCCTCCTGCAATGCACCGCTTGGCTCACTTTTCTAATGCTCCGTTTGCTTCCTCTTGCTCATGATGTACGCTTTTGTAACCTGCACACGTAACTTTTTCCCCCTGTAATGCACCGTTTGGCTCACTTTTGTAATGCTCCGTTTGCTTCCTCTTGCTCACGATTTTCATTTTTGCTTCATTTTTCCGCCGCTCACCGCTCCTAAATAAATAAATAAATAACCTACCTCATCCGCCACTCACTGCTCCTCCCCGCCTGTCAGCCGCTCCTCCTCACCTGTCTGCCGCTCTTCACCGCCTGTCCGCCGCTCCTCACCGCTCCTCCCCGCGCCATGTCCGCCATCCTCCTCGCGCTCCTGGACGCCGCTCCTCCCCGCGCTCCTCACTTTGGGCACGCTCGTCGCGGCCGGCGCTTCTTCCAAGGGACTACTATTTTTTTTAGGGTAAATTTTTTAAATAACGTATATTTATTACGTTTATATAGCCTATGTCCATCTGCACACCCTGACGATTACGAGATATCGGGTGTGTGGATTGGCGCTGTGGTTCCCGAGTTTACCCGCCTCAAAGGTTCAAAGTTCTTCCTTTATAATAGTAGTATGGATTTTCTGTAGTGGGTTGTGGGTTTATAGGGAAATAGGGTGGGAAGTAATTTAATTATAGTTAATTACATATTAAAATTTATTTATTGGTATTTATTTTGAATTAATTGATATTTACATTTTTAATTGGTAATTAATTAAAATATATTTGGTAATTAATTTTAATTAATAGTTTGATTGACAATTATGTTCATTTTATTAATTTATTTTCTGTAGCGGGTTGTGGGTTTATAGGGGAATAGGGTGGGAAGTAATTCAATTGTAATTAATTAAATATTTTAATTTATTTATTGGTTTTGTTGTAATTTTTAATAAATTTTAAATTGTTAAATAATTAATTGTTATTGGTAAATAATTTGTATTAATAGGTAATTATTTGTAATAATATTTTTTTTAATTGATTAATTATTATATTATATAAAATTGTTAATTACTTTTAATTAAATTGTATTTGGTATTAATATTTAATTTATTTGTATTCATATATAAAGTATTTACTTTCCCTACTGTTGCACCCTCTGGAGTGTGAATAGTAATTTTTACCCCTACGCTATCCAACGCTTTCCCTACTGTTGCACTCACTGGAGTGGGAATAGTAATTTTGAACCCTACGCTATCCAATGCTTTCCCTACTGTTGCACTCATTGGAGTGGGAATAGTAATTTTTACCCCTACGCTATCCAACACTTTCCCTACTGTTGCACTCTTTGGAGTGGGAATAGTAATTTTTACCCCTACGCTATCCAACGCTTTCCCTACGGTTGCACTTTCTGGAGTTGGAATAGTAATTTTTACCCCTACGCTATCCAACGCTTTCCCTACTGTTGCACTCTTTGGAGTGGGAATAGTAATTTTTTCCCCTACGCTATCCAACGCTTTCCCTACTGTTGCACTCATTGGAGTGGGAATAGTAATTTTAACTCTCCCTCTATCCAACGCTTTCTCTACTGTTGCACTCTCTGGAGTGGGAATAGTAAATTTTACCCCTACGCTATCCAACGCTTTCTCTACTGTTGCACTCACCGGAGTGGGAATAGTAATTCTTGCTCCTACGCTAACCAACACTTTCCCTACTGTTGCACTCTTTGGAGTGGGAATAGTAATTTTGACCCCTAGGCTATCTAACACTTTCCCTACTGTTGCACTCACTGGAGTGGGAATAGTAATTTTAACCCTCCTGCTATCCAATGCTTTCCCTACTGTTGCACTCACTGGAGTGGGAATAGTAAATGCTATGCCTACGCTATCTAACGCTTTCCCTACTGTTGCACTCTCTGGAGAGTGAATAGTAATTTTTACCCCTACGCTATCAAACGCTTTCCCTTCTGTTGCACTCACTGGAGTGGGAATAGTAATTTTTACCCCTACGCTATCCAACGCTTTCCCTACTGTTGCACTCACTGAATAGGGAATAGTAATTTTTACTCCTACGCTATCCAACACTTTCCCCACTGTTGCACTCTCTGGAGTGAAAATAGTAATTTTAACCCTGCCGCTATCCAACGCTTTCCCTACTGTTGCACTTTCTGGAGTGGGAATAGTTATTTTTACCCCTGCGCTATCCAATGCTTTCCCTACTGTTGCACTCTTTGAAGTGGGAATAGTAATTTATACCCCTACGCTATCCAACACTTTTCCTACTGTTGCACTCTCTACTGTTGTATTTACTGGAGTGGTAATAGTAAATGTTACCCTCCTGCTATCCTATGGTAAAAATATAGTATATTTTTTATTAATATTATGTTTATATATCCATACTAATATAATAAAGAGAGCCCAAACCTTTGAGGCGGGTAATCTCAGGAACCGCAGCACCAATCACAACACCTAATGCAGCTTTGGAAAGGGCAGTTGCAGCAGAAGGACATAGGCTATGCAGACGCCCACCATATACATTTAAAAGGTAAAAGAACTGTGCCAGCAAAGTAGACCCTAGTGGGCGTCGCTTCGTTGTGCTGTGGGCATGACAAATGCTGGGGGCGGGTGGTACGTTCCGCCCTTCTTGCCATGTCTCATATCGTGTGCTAATCCCACCCTGCTCTCTTTAAATACCCCTGCACCCCATAATCATAACCCACCCTTACTCCTTAAAATGCCCCAACACCCTTAAACACTAACCCATCTTAACCCTGTAAATATACCCTGTACCCCAAAACCCAAACCTATCCCTAAACCCTAAAAATACCCCTGTACTCGAAACCCAAACCTAGCCCTGAACCCTATAAATACCCCTGTACCTCAAAACACAAACTTACCCCTGAACCCTAAAAATACCCCTGTACCCCAAAACCAAAACCTAGCCATGAACCCTAAAAATACCACTGTACCCCAAAGCCCAAACCTACCCCTGAACCCTAAAATACCCCTGTACCCCAAAACTGGCCCTGAAACCTTAAAATACCCTTGTACCCCAAAACCCAAACCTACCCCTGAACCCTAAAAATGCCCCTGTACCCCCAAACCCAAACCTCGCCCTGAACCCTAAAAATACCCCTATTCCCCAATACCCTGACCTAGCCCTGAACCCTAAAAATACCCCATTACCCCAAAACCGATACCTATCCCTAAACCCTAAAACTACCCCTGTACCCCACAACCCAAAACTATATCTGAACCCTTAAAATACCCAAACACCCCAAAACATATATCTCAATACCCCAAAACATATACCCCTATACCCATACTTACCTTATCCAAACATTAAAAAAAACATGCTTTTATCATTCATGCATTTACAACGAATTTCGTTGTAAATGTATGCGTGGTAAAAGCATATAAAATGTAATGCCATGATTTATAATGGCATTGCAGAGTCATGGTACTTTCGTAATGAAAGTATGCGGAGTGATGGTATGCGGAAAGAAAGTTGCGGAATAATGGTGTTTACCCTCCCCCGGTAAGTACATTGGTGGCACGGCGGCCCACATCTCCAGCAACATACTCATATTTTTTCACCACCCATTTGAAAAATGCACAGGTCTCTCTGATTAATGGCCAGCACCGACATACACTTTTAGATACACCTCCCGCCACAAGTTCTAGAATTGCGCACTTTAGAGCTGGGGAGCTACGTTCGAATCTCGGCATCAGCTCAACATCCTGTGATTCCAGGCAAATCGATTTGTCTCCCCGTGCCTACCACAAATGAATGTGTTCTTCTGTAATGTAAATTGTGCTCATGCCATGTTGTCGAGTTCGCGCTATATAATATTGCAAGGAAAAATAAAGTAGGGAAACTCGAGTTCACACACTACTGAACGCGCACTCTTAAGTGCATCAGCAGTGCACTGTGAATCGGAGCGTTTCACAGGCCTGTCACAGATAAGAAATGCTATCAAAACGAAATCCTACAAAACAATATACTACTGGCCAGCAGCAATTCATACCCGGACAACGTCGGGACGGGCTGCTAGTATATATATATATGTGTTAAAAAATGTAATTGTATGTTTATTTATTTTTAACTTAAATTAATTATTTATTAATTTTAAGGTTATTTAAGTATTTTAAGTATGTTTAAGTTAATTATATTTATTATTTCATTACTTTTACATTACTTTTAAGATATTTTAAAAATTCGATATTTTAACTAACTATATTTTTTACATTGATTCAATATTTTTGTACTTACCTGTTTGGCGATAGGAAGTCGATATTTTGGTATTCTATATTTTTTCCTCAATATTTTGCTACATCAATATTTATGACATCGATATTATGTCAGTGATCCTCTTTTATCCCTTCTAACTGACAATGCTCTCTACGATGCCTGGCTTCACTCTCATCCCGACGTGCGGGAAGGTAACTGCTTCACTGGTGCACTTGGATGTTGGTCGCGCAAAGATTTCTGGCTGGCATCGCCGGACGCCCTGTCTTGGCTTGCGACGCGGTGCACATGGCTCGCACTTTTTCTGACCACGCGCCGGTTCAGATTCGTCTTCGCCCTCCTCACTCCCCGCGTCGGGCCTTTACCTGGCGCCTTCCCCCTAATGTTTATGTTTATGCAATTTTTAAAGCGCACAACTACCCGGAGGCGTCTCGGCGCTAATGCCCTTGCGACTTGGTTTTCTGTGCGAACATCCAGACAGCGATCACTAATTATTTTGATCTCAACACGGGCACCGTGGACTCTGCGTCCACCCTATAGGAAGGGTTTAAGACCGTCATTTGCGGCAAATGTATCTTCAAACAGGCCGGCGTTCTTTGCTCTATTCGTGCCACTTTGACAAATCTCGAGGAGGAAATCAAAATTCTTGATGCTGCTTAGGCGGCTTGCCCCAGTTCCTAGACGCTAGCTCTTTTACGTCAAAAACACACTGAATTCTCTGATGAGGCTGGACGTGAATTGTCCTTCCTGGGCAGGGAGAGCCGGGCGCGTCGCTTTGGAGAGGTGGACCACCCGGGGCCTACTCTCGTCAACCGCCTACGTCCTCCGCGTGCTGCTTCCTATATCACGGCTCTTTCCCGCCTTCTCTGCGCGAGGCGCTGATAACCCTGCTTCTTAAACCCGATAAGCCTGCTGACCATCGTCATTCATACCGCCCCCTCTCCTTAATCAATATTGACAACAAAATCTTTTCCAAATTGATCGCCTCCCGCCTCCTTTTACTCATGCCCTCCATTGCCCTTCCAGATCAATCAGGTTTTATTCCTGGTAGGGCTAACTCGCATAATCTCCGCACCATATTTTGGGTCCTGCACCAAATTAATCCCAACCTACCGACCGTCGCTGCCTTGCTTGACGCCACGAAGGCGATCGATACGTTGGAGTGGCCCTTCTTATTTTACATCCTGCCATGCATGGGCTTTAGTGACATCTTTTTGCGCACGGTCAGACTCCTCTACACCAACCCCATGGCACGTCTCTGTGTAAACGGCCTGGTTTCCGATCCTATCCCCATCGCCAGAGGTAAACGTCAGGGGTGCCCGCTGTCGCCTATGTTTTTTGCTGTGGCGATGGAGCCCTTGGCCGCCATATTGCGACAGCAACACACTCACAGGGGTATTGGGTTCTCGTCCCAGTCCCTGCTAGTTTCAATGTATGCGGACGACGTCACGTTGTATATCCGTCATCCTCAAGAGAACCTTAGCCCTCTGGTCTGGGAGATCATTCACTTTGGTGGGCTATTGGGTATCCAGGTGAACTGGAGTAAATCGGTTCTTTTCCCCTTAACTGATGCTACTGTGCCATTCACATCGGACTTTCCTTTTGTGTGGGCCTCTGGCCCACAAGCTATTTGGGCATCTGGCTTAGCCGGGATTTAGATAAACACTGGAGATCAACCTTTGGGTGTGCGGTGGACTGGTTGGAATCCAGGATTCCATCGTGGAGACGACTTCCGCTGTTATTGGCGGGTCGTATTGCAATCGCTAAAATGGTTTTACTCCCTAAATTCCTTTATCTGTTTTTAAATATTCCTATCCCCCTTACCTCCCACTTCTATTGCAAAATACGCTCCCTAATCATTTCGCTGGTCTGGGCGGGTAAATGGCCAAGAGTAGCTTACAACATTCTTACCCTACCCATGGCTGCTGGCACGATGGGCGCACCTGACTTTCGGCTTTACGCCTTTTGTGCTCAGGCAAGCTTTCTGCACTTCTGCACTCACCCATGTCCTTATCAGCCTCATGTCGCGGTTGTGACAGATGTTGCGTCTCCTTGGCCCCTTTCTTCAGCTTTGTTTGCACCTGCGGTGTGCCCTCGGGCCGAGGTTGACACGGTCGAGATGCTCCGATGGGCCTGGTCTGGCCTGCGCCCGTTCTCTGGCACTCCCCTGTTTTCTGCCAACTCTATGCCCATTGTGAACCACCCACATTTTCCCTCACTTAAGGCCTCTAGCATGTCCGTGTGTGCGAGGCGCTTGGGACTAACAACGATCGCAGATCTCTACCCAGAGAATACCTTCTATATGCTCCCTGATGCCTCGGGGTTGCCGGACATGCTTCGATTTTACCAGTTGCGTACCACGTGCTGGAAGTTACACCCTACCTTCCCTCAGTCCCTACCCACCATGCCAGCCCTGGATTTCATATGCACCTCCTCGACCCCACATAAATTAGTCACCAAATTATACTCTATTACTCTAGTGTCTGCCCCATTTCTTCGGACCGTGCTCGGGAGGCATGGGGTGCTGATCTTGGTACCAACATCTCGCCGGTGGACTGGCTTTAGTGTTGCAATCAAACAAAGAGGCTGTCGCCGAACTACTGCCTCTGGTTGATCCATTTCAAATATTTGCACAGGCTGTACCGCACCCCGGTACAGCTCCATAGGCTCAGACTTACCCCTGGTGATAACTGTATGTGTTGTGCTGCACCTGCGGCAGATTTTGCTTATCTTGCCTGGCTTTGTCCTAGGGTGTCGGAATTCTGGTAGGCGGGGTGTTCCGCAATTTCTGACATCACTGGCGCAGCGGTGCGCCCAGACCCACTTTTGTGCCTTCTTGGTTTCGTCAAGTTCTGCCCTGATGTATCTTGTCGTCTCATTGCTATGCTACTGGTCCTTGCCAGGCGTAGGGTGGCCATGTGCTGGGGTCGCCGTCCTGCTCCCAAGGTTGAATTTTGGCTGGAGGATGCCTCTCTGTGCCAGACCCTTTTATCGGAATTTTGGGATTTAATGCCTGCTAGGTCCCAACCTGTTGACATCTGGGGCCCCCTGGTTACCTACCTTCTTTCCCGTCCTCGCTCTAATGGCGCTGTCTCTTCCGGGAGACAGCCATTACAACGAGGGCTTTACACTGCGCTACCATTACGACGCAGCCATCACAACGCGAGTCGTTACAACGACTTGCGCTGGATGGTGCTATATACTAAGGAATAGCATGATTTACTATTCCAACACCTTCCCTACTGTTACGTAGGCTGGAGTTGGAATAGTAAATTATACTATTCCTAAATCTAGCGCCTACAGCGCAAGTCGTTGTAACGACTTGTGTTGTGATGGATGCGTTTTAATGGTAACGCGGTGTAAAGCCCGCGTTGTCATGACATACATCCTCTCTCCCGCGCTCCCCACAGGCCCTGGGTCCATGGCGGCCGTCGGCGTTGGTTAGAGACCTGCTTCCCCCCACCCTGCCAGGTGCGCTCCCACCCTCACTTCAACCGCACTCCTCTGCTGTTTCTGCTTTGTGTTGTTTCCCCACGAGTGAGGGACCTTGGTAAAACGGAGCTGTGGAACTGCCTTTGTACATGCTTAAAAGTGGCGACAGTTTACATCTCTTTGTAATGTAATATTGACCTGCTTCATGCTTTATGTATTATTGCACTGCAATACTGCACATTGTACTTTGTCTACTTTGATTTGTCTCAATAAAGGTTTTTGAAAAACTTTTTTTTTTTTAAATCTCTGTCAGAATTTTCCTCCCGCGTCGATGGCCTCATAGGCAAAAGCAGTTGGAGGGAGGCCAACCAATATTACTGTTGTGCCAATTAAGATGTGCCTTTCTATCAAGTAAACTGTGGCGGATAAACCTTCAAACCTGAGTTGGAGGAAGCGAAGGGATATGAGGTAGAAACTTACCTTTTTTCCATTTCTCCACTTGCATTTCTGTCTTGAACTTGATTGCCCAAGTCCTTCCTTTGCTGCTGCTACTTGACCATGAAGAAAATCAACTCCATCATCGCCAGGATTGAATGTTTGTTTTCCTATGAATCCTGTCTACATTTGCCCTGGACTTGCGCATTTTTACATTCTCTTTCATGCAATTTTTTTCTTATGTATAATACATATGCATTTATTTGATAACTTATTATGGTAAAATAAACACACCTGTATTATCACTTTAAAAATTGTAACTTAAAAAACATGTAAAGGAGGGGTGTGGCTTAGGCGCCAATCGAGATGGCCACACTCAGATGAGGCTCTGCGATTCCCTGGGCTTCTGCCCATATTTAATCTGCCAAAACATCCGCAACTCATTTCGGAGGACGTAGAATAAGTAGCGGAGGAGGAGCGGACCGTGATTTGGAGAAAACACGGACGGCTGGGGCAGATTTTACCCGATATTGGAGCTGTGGCCTAACTGGGTGGGAAGCCCCGGGCTAGATTAGCGGGCTGTGCTCGGTCGGACCATTGGGACTCACTGACGTGGGCCGGAGAGGAATCGGAACCGCGGTAGCGGGGGCCGTCACACACCATGACCACAGGCAAGTGCTCTCAATGCCCGGGCTCTGAGAAAAGGACCCAGAGTATCCGGAGCTGCAAGGAGAGGAAGTCGATCGGATACGGATAGAGTCAATAAATAAATAGAGTGACTCCTGGTAAGAACTGACGCTTGCAGGGGGCACGCCGAGGGGGAAATAGAGCTAAAAAAACCCATGCGAAAGTATGAAAAAGGCGGACGGCCCAAACTAACCAAGATGGGGCAGGAATAGAGAGGACACCTGAGGACACAAACAGAGAGAAATAACTTGGAAAAAGTAGGTCCTGAAATCTGGTACAATAGAAATGACAGGCCAGAACCACCCTAATGAATGAGACCGCGTTACCAGTGGCTGTGGCACAATATTTTAATAGCAGTGAAAGAGACTAAAACTGTACATGAACAGTGGCCAGTTAAAACAGGAGACTGGAAGAGAACTACAGATGAGAACCAGGTCAACTGAACCGCAGCAGAGAAAAAAGGGAAAATAAAACCTGAAAGGCCTCAGGAATAATAGAAACTAGCTGATCTGATATCAGGATTAACTGTGGGGCCCGCTACGCATGGAAGGTGTCATTCCTGGGGAGCAACGTGAAGCCTGAGCAACATATTGGAGTAAGCGCGACCTCAAAAGATGAATCATATTGCAATTTATTAAACAACAGTCCCCTAAAGTGGTTCTACTCCAGGAGACACACTTAATAGTTAACACTTGCAAGCCCCAGGCTAGGTGGGGCTACCAACTTGTGGTGCACTCAGGGTTCACTACTGGGTCGCGAGGAGTGGCTATCATGAAAAAACTATCTTTCCCAATCTCAATAGCCCAAACGAGAACCGACTTATTGGGTGTATATGCTGCTTTATTTGGAAGTTGGGAGGACGAAGTTCTGACCATTGTGTCAATGTATGTACCGACGGACCTGCAGGAGGCGGCATTTAGAGACCTAGGAAATGTTATGTTAACGTTCCCCGCAGGAAAATTAGTGATATAGAGAGACTTTAATTCTGTTGGGTCGGGACGGTTGGACCAACGTCCCCCCCCAAGACATAAAACCGTCACAATTGATACTTTCACACTTACTGGACGCGATGGGGCTTGTATATGCATGGTGAGGCCACCATCCCACTGAGACGCACTATACATTTCACTGAGCTGCTCACAACAGTCTCTCTTGAAATGACTATATCCTTACCCCGGCAGATCAGGCAGGGCACATTAAGGACATCCGACACCTAGCAAGGGGTATATCTGATCATTCCCCAGTATGGCGGAAAAGGACAGGGGGAAAGAATAACGGCAATAAACCCCTGCCACCTCTGAAATTTGAAGATCAAAAAGAAATCTCTCAATAAATAGAACATTACGTTAGAGAAAATGAGGGATCAGTGGAATCAGCTCAGATACTCTGGGAAGCTTTTAAAACAGTAATATGGGGCATGCTATATTCCACATTGCAGGAGCATTGAAGAAAAAAAAGGCAGAACTAGTCAGATTAGAGGAGGAAATAGTGAAACTAGAGGGGAAACTTCCTAAAACTGGGGTATAGGACAAAATACACATTCTCAACCTCAAGAAAGAAGAATATAAGAGCGTAGCTACAGAAATAGCGAAAACGCTAAGTAAACACAAACTAGGAAGAGTATACGAGCTAGGTGATAAAAAGGGGAAACTATTAGCGTGGCTTGACAATAGAGAGCTTGCGAATCGACTGGTCACAGAACTACTAGTAGACTCTGGCAACAGACTTTCAGACACACAGAAAATAGCTAACAAATTCTCCAAATACCATAAGATAATATACGCATCCCAGGCCACTCAACAGGAGGGAGAATCAAAGCACTATTGTCAGAAATGACACTTCGGGGATATCAACAGCAGATTGGGCACTACTGGAGAGTGATCTCACAAATGAGAAGGTAGCACAAGCTATAAGAGCACTCCAATCCGTAAATGCGATGGGCCCAACGGTCTCCCGATCGAGTTTTACAAATTAAAGCCCGATAGAATCTCCCCTCATCTTAAAATGATGTATGAGGAAAGCCTCGAGAGGGGATAACTTCCTCAAGACCAGAGAGTAGCCACTCTTGTGGTTATACATAAAGATAGAAAACCCAAGAACAAATGCTCATCATATCGACCCATCTCGCTGTTGAATGCAGAGGTCAAAATATTAGCAAAATTGCTGGCCACACGGCTGATTCGGGTTATCTCTGGATTGGTCCACCCTGACAAATCGGGCTTTATGCTATCAAGGAACACATCACTAAACATTTGCCGACTACATGGGGTCATGGGAAGGGTGGATACAATAAGGGAGGCTGGGGTGGTGGTGTCCTGGGATGCCACCATGGCGTTTACTACCATTGAGTGGCCATATCTCTTTGCCGTCTTAGAAAAACTCCTGTTTGGTCCAAACTTTGTTAATTGGATTAGACTCTTATATACTGGCCCACTGGGGCGTCAACGGCTTCCTCCGGAAGGAGAAGTTCAAGATGCTGACTTTGGCTCAGGTCCTGGCTGCTCTAGACCCTGGAGACTGGATGGTAGCGGTGGATTGCAGGACGCATATTTCCACATCCCCGTCCTGCCGGCCCACCGTAGCTACCTGCGGTTCACAGTAGGCCACAATCACTTTCAGTTTACCGTGCTCCCCTTTGGCCTCACCAGTGCCCCTCGGGTGTTCACGAAAGTGATGGCGGTGGTTGCAGGTCATCTGCGCAGATTAGAGGTTTCAGTCTTCCACTATCTCGACGACTGGTTGTTGAAGGCGGGCTCGCCCCAGACAGTCATCTCCCACCTCCAGACTACGGCCGATCTCCTGCACTTGCGCCTCTGGACATGTCTGGAACACCAGGGCGTCACCCTGGTGGTTCATCACCTGGCAGGTTCCCTGAACACCAGGGCGGACGAACTCAGCCGCCGGTGCATGATGGATCACAAATGACGTCTCAACTCGGGCGTGGCGCAAGGTCTCTTTCAGAAGTGGGGAGAGCCTTGGTTAGATCCATTCGCCACCGAAGAGAACGCACAATGTCATCAGTTCTGCGCATTAGAATTTCCAAGGCGGCACTCACTCGGAGACGCTTTACGTCACGAGTGGAGCTGCAGTCTGTTGAACGCCTTTCCGCCTATACCACTTCTGCCCAGAGTGCTGAAGAAGATCAGGCGCGACCGGGCCCAAGTCATCCTTGTGGCTCCGGACTGGGCACGAAGGTACTGGTATCCCGAGCTATTCAGTATGTCAGTCGATCCCCCGATTCGTCTGCCTCTTCAGGAGGCCCTTCAGTCACAGCAGCAGGACACGGTCCTCCACCCGAACCTGTCCAGCCTCCACCTACATGCGTGGAGATTGAGTGGCGACAATTGAGCCCATTTGACTTGCCTCCTGCTCTGGGCACTATCAAAGGCTATCTCTCGGCCTTTTCAGCCTTCTTAAGGCTTCCTGATCAGCCTTCTGTTTTCAAGTCTCCTGTTGTAAATAGATTCTTGAAAGGCATCACTCACATGTTCCCTCCTGTTCCTTTTGTGATGCCTCAGTGGGACTTGAACCTTGTTCTGACTTATCTGATGTGCGCTCCCTTCGAGCCACTTCATAACTGTCCTCTTCGTCTTCTGACTCTTTAGACTGCATTCCTGGTTGCTATCACCTCTGCCAGGAGAGTAAGTGAGCTCCAGGCTCTGTCTTCTAAACCTCCCTTCCTCTCTGTCCATCCGGACAATGTTGTTTTGAGAACTCGACCTTCTTTCCTGCCCTAGGTGGTTACAGCCTTTCACATCGGGCAGTCCATCACCTTGCCCACCTTCTTTCTGCCTCCGCAACCCTAACCCTCGAAAGAGGAAGAGAGGCTCCACCGTCTGGACCCAAAATGTGCGCTCTACTTTTATCTAGATCGCACATGCCAGTTCCGGGTGGACGACGAGCTCTTTGTTGGTTACGTGGGCGCAAAGAAGGGAGGGGCGTTGCACAAACGGACCATCTCTCTTTGGGTCATTTTGTGCATCAAGGTCTGTTACTCTTTGGCTAAGAGGGAGCCTCCTGTGGGGCTGCGCGCCCATTTCACTCTGGCCACGGTGGCTACTACTGCCCTGGGTCAGGGAGTCCTCTTGCAGGACATCTGTCAGGCAGCGACGTGTGCCTCGCTGCACATGCTTGCTAAGCACTACTACCTGGACAGCCACGTCCGGAGAGATGGTTTTTTCGGCCGTTCCGTTCTGCAGGATTTTCTGGTGAGATCTTGGTTCGCAGACCCACCACCGGGGTTGGTATTGCTGAGGTATCTTTTCTACGGTAATGAATTTAACACTAACCTGTTTCTTACAGATGCACAAGTTACTTACCTTCGGTAACGATATATCTGTAAGAAACAGTAGTTAATGTTAGATTCCTTACCGCCCCACCCATCCTCCCCGTTCTGCGAAACGATATCTAGGGTTAAGGTATCGCCCTTTGAAGGCCCAAGTTTCATGGCACCAGTGTCGGTTTCTTGCATGGCTCTGCGTTCCTGGCACGGAAAGCTGTGTACAGAACTGACGTCAGCGCGCAAGGGCGGCGTCTAAGTACTCCGATGACGTCATCCCGGCGAGCACGATGCCGGACGCGGAGCCGCAGATGACGCCTACCGACGCGCAGGGGTACTGCTGACGAAAACTTTCCGGATCCAGTCTGACGCCTGGGGATATTCTAAGGTAAGGAATCTAACATTAACTACTGTTTCTTACAGATATATCGTTACCGAAGGTAAGTAACTTGTGCATTAACACTAGAGCCACTAGCATACTGGATCCGTAAAGACCCCACTTTCAGGGGACTGCGGTGGTCGGAGGAGCAGTAGGACCGTATCTCCCTTTACACAGATGATATTTTGTTGTATCTGGCATCACCTGAGAGATCGCTGCACAGAGTTCTCAATATATTTACTAATTTTGGTACAAACTCCGGCTACACCATCAACTGGACAAAATCGCTTATATTTGTATTGAGAGGTAACCTGCCTTCCCTGCCCAAAGATTGTAAGGCGGCGGAAGCCAAAGATGGATTCAAGTATCTCAGACTGTTTATCACTAAAGACCCCAAATTGTTCTATACATATAGGGCCAGAATTACAACCATTTTATTTTGCGCCTCGCAATTTCCAACTAATTGTGAGGCGCAAAATAAAATGTACTACAGTGTGTTTAACACTGTTTGCGATTCCCAGTGGGGTCTCAAATCGCGAGGCTCATTAATATTAATGAGCCTCTCGCAATTTGCAAGCCCATTGGGAATGACAGGCCCTCCCAGGGATGGTGGCCTGCTGGGCTCAGCAGACCACCATGTCTGGAACTGCTTTGAAAGAAATCAGTTTTTTTTTTTTTAATGTAGCCCATTTTCCTTAAAGGAAAACAGAATGCATTTAAAAAAAATTAAAATGAACCGTTTTCGTTTAATTTTTTTAAGGGCAGGCAGTGGTCCCTGGGACTACTGCCTGCCCTTAAAAAAATATTTTTGCATGCATTTGCAAAGGGGATTTGCAAATGCATTCCCACCTACTTGAAGTCGATGGTAATTGCGAGTGATTTGCTACCGCAATTGCGGTTGCAAAACATTAGTACAAGGTTTTAAGACTCGCTATTTGGAAGGGAACACCTATTTAGCGAGTCGCAAATAAATTGGGACTCGCTAAATAGGCTTTTACATGGTCCATGATGTTTTTGAATTCGCAAACCCATCTGCGCGTGCAAAAACGGAACGTACATCTGGCCCATAACCTGCTGCTGCTGCTACAGCAGCTAAAACATGATGTGGAGCACTGGAAGACTCTTGCCCTGTCACTAGTAAGCAGAGCAGCACTCTTTAAAATGATGTCTTTGCCTCGCTTCCTGTATGTCCTCCACAGCTCACCTAATCCGGTCCCCACTTCCTACTTTGCAGCTGTAGAAAGTGAACAAAGAGTGCTGCTTTGGGGGATGGGCCCGCCTCTGATACCAGTTTCAAAGCTAGTAAGAGGGTGGTATGATGGGGGAATCAGGTTACCGGTTATTAAAAAATATTACTGGGCAGCCCAGTTGACTGCCATTACCAATGCATGTACTGACCTCTGAACGATCCAGGATATACTATGGATAGGTGGCTCCTACCTGGGGGAAATTACGCACGTGCGCTTTATTCAAGGCCCACAAAACTACAGCTGACATGTCCCACGAGGAACTCTACTCAGGTGTGGCATAGGGTGCATAGGAGACAGGGATGGGCAAAGATAATTACACTAGCCACCCCACTGTGGGATATAGAACAGCTGGGCTCACTATAGAAGACAAGAGGCTTCGATATGTGGGACACTATCAGAATATCTAGGGCGGGCTATCTTTGGAAAAAGGGGGAGGTCGTGCCCTTCTTTACTTTACATAGCGAATACGAATTGGAAGAAACCGAAAGATTCAGGTATCTACAGGTACAACATGCCCTGCTGACAGCTGTCCCAAGGGGTGAGACTCCTGCAGAGGCTTTGATGCTCGAAGATAGACTTCTCAACGGGTTTATGCCAAAAAAAGCAATTTCCCTGACTTACTCAAAGCTGATTAACCACTCGCCTGATCCTCTCCCACAGCTCAGTGAAAAGTGGGAAAGTGACTTGTCGGAGCTGGAGGATGAAGACTGATTGGAAGTCATGGCATCGGCCAGAGAGGTTGCAATTTCATCCAAACTAAAATTGGTACAGTTGAAAATATTGCACAGAGTATATTTTACAGGGCCCTCATTAGTCAAGATGGGATATAGAGAAGACTCTAGTCTGGAAAGCACGTTTTTACATATAATATGGGAGTGCTCCCACATTAGTAAGTTTTGGAGGGACGTAGTCCGGTTCAATGGAGGAGGTACTGGGAGAGGGACTGGTGCCGGAGGCCAAAAGATGTCTGTTAAATATATGGGAACCGACAGATTTGGCCAGTAAAAAGAAAACATGGGTATTGCTGGGTCAGATGGTTGCTTAGCGAAATATTACAAGGAAATGGGGGACTCAGGATGCACAGACAGTGGCGGAATGCAAAGAAGACATGGACTGGTGCAAGTTTAGGGAGAAAACAGTGTATGTATCCAGGGGGTGTCCGAGGAAATGGACAAAAATATAGGGTCAATGGACGAGTACTGTGGTGAAATATGTGTACCACCCAGTTTACCGCTGCTGCCGTCCCCGATGAGCCAGGGTCTTAGATTATAGAAGCAGTCCAACGAATTGGCGTACCAATCATTGAGAGTACACCATATGTCCCAATCCATGTATTATTGTAAATCATGGCATGTACTAAGTGATGTTTGTACTATTATTTTGTTGTCATCAATAAAAAAATACCTAAAAAAATAAAAAAATAAAAAAAAAGTGAGATAATTCTATAAGGTACTTTTTAGAATTACCCAAACAAATGTAAGAAAAAAAGGAGTGAGGGTAGGAGGGGTGGTAGAGTAGTGGCTTTTGGAGGTAGAGGGAGCTGAAGTGGGTGATGTGATTGTTGTGTCTGTATGTTTGGCTTCCGACCAAACCATAGTACAGAATCTGCAATTCTGCACATTGTAGATGACGCATTACTGGCTCTTGACCACAATGAAACCTGCCTCTCTATTCTGCTGGACCCGTCGTCAGCTTTCGACACTGTGAACCCAGCCAAAACACTCGATCGGTTGAAAAACAGAATGAGACTAGAGGGTACAGTCCTTAATTGGTTCAGCTACCTTTCTTGAGAACAGATCACAAAAATTCATTGTCAACCAAATGCTTTCAGGCCCAACCAGTAATACAATCGGAGTTCAGCAAGGGTCAACGCTTTCGCCGGCGCTATTCAATTTATACGTTGAACCACTCACGGAAATATTACAAAAAGCAAACATCGCTTTCCACATGTATGCGGATGACACTCAGCTGTACATCAAGGTCGCATCAACAGAAGATAATGACCATGAACCATGCACTAGCGAGAACCCTCCAATGGCTAACCAAGAATCACCTGAAGCTAAACCCTCAGAAAACCGAATTCCTACTGATTACACCCCAGAAAAGCAAACTAAAGATAGCAGAATGGTCGAACCTTATCACTGCTCTAAATTGTACTCCAAAGATTGTCAACTCCACCAAATCACTGGGAATTACTCTAGATAAAAACCTGAACATGTTAGCACTTATCAATACAATGGCAAAAATCGACCTGTTCCATTTAAGCCTCCTGCGAAAACTAAAACCATTCCTAAATAAAACAGATCTTAAAAGTAAAACAGCAGTTCAGGCGCTGATCATCTCAAGGATCGAATATGGGTGCAATACCTTGGCTGGGAAACCCAAGATCTCAACATCCCCATTGAAAGCATGTCTTAATGCAGCCACAAGGCTTATAGCGGGTTCCAAAAACTTCTACCATATCTCCCCTCACCTTAAAATACTAAACTGGCTGCCTTTCGAAGCAAGAATTCAATTCAAGTTGGCATGCATCACTCATAAAGCAATACACCACAAAACTCCAGTTTACCTTGCACAGAAACTCACGCTTTTGGGAGGTAACCGATCCTCCAGGAGCAAGACAGTCTTACTACTGAAACCGGCTCGCTTCTGCAAGAAAAAGACTTATGACCGAGCATTCTCAGTGACAGCACCGAGAATTTGGAACGCACCTTCCCCAAACATTAGAAGAATTACATCCATCGCAGCATTCAACAAGCATTTGCAATGCAATAGGTCTCGCATTATTTAAGTTTGAGCTATTAGTACTGTAAATGGTTCATCCAGCCCCTGGTCCCCTCTCTTCTGGCCCCCCTCTCTTGGTCCTTCTCCTGTCCCCTCCTCCTCAGTCAAAACACTAGGCATAAAACTTAATTCTCAACTCACCCTTCACTCCCAGGTTAGCTCTGTGGTATCTTCTTCTTTCCTGTCACTGCGCACTATACGCAGGGTGTCTCGTTTCTTCACTTTCTCTGCCCTTAAACTCATCATCCTGGCCATGGTGGTGTCCCGCCTGGACTATGGGAACGCCCTGTATGCCGGTATTCCTGCATACAGTTTGCGTCGCCTACAACAGATACAAAACCAGGCGGCCCACCTGGCCTTCAATCTCCCAAAATTTCACCACTCTACCCCACTTCTGAAATCTCTTCACTGGCTCCCTGTGCGAGCCAGAATCCAATTCAAGCTCGCATCCATTACTTTCCTGGCCCGACTTGACCTGGCACCAGCTTTTATCTCCTCCGAGATCGTCTCAAACGTTCCCATCAGGAATCTTCGTTTGTCTTCCCAGTCCCTCCTCACCATCCCACGCTTTCGGAGAAAGAAGTGGGGAGGCTCTAAATTTGCCACTCTTGCCCCTACCCTCTGGAACTCCCTTCCCCTTGAACTCCGCACCATTACCCTCTACCCACAATTCCGTAAACATCTCAAAACCCACCTTTTCACGAAGTCTTTAGAATAAATGCTCCTTTTGTCTTCCCTGCCTTTAAACCTCAGATCCCGTTAGCTATAGCGCCAAGAAACCGCTGGTATACGTGCGCTCTAAAAGTATTTTTAAATTCAAAATTCAAATTCATGGCAATGTTTTTATTTATGCGCTATTTTAATTTTCTTTGCATAAAAAGGTACATATAAAATATGTGTTGTAGAAAAGTCATTTATGCAGTATTTAAATTTTCTTTGCATAAAAAAGTACATATACAATATTTCTTGTAGAAAAGTTAAACATTTTAATGATGTGTCCAAATAATTTTTATATGTACATTCGATTTGCAAACGGATGGGGTGGGGGGGGGAGGTCTGAAAACTGAAAGAGGGCCTCTGGCAGTTTATCTGCATAAAGCCCTGCATGTCTAAGGCCACGTCCCCTTTCCACATGGTGAATTCTCTTTTCAAGAGGGCAGGTCTTCCTCTGAGGTAACAGGGCAGCATCATGTGAAGTGCAGCAAGATGGGGTTGTAAAGCTTCTACAAGTGCTCACACTGAAACAGGCATAACATCAGCAAATATGTAGTCACCTTCACCATCCTTTACAGACTTCAGAAGATCTACACTAGTCCCAAACTGCACTCTAACTCGTCTCGCATTTACGTGAGTTTGAGCTACTGACATTGCAAATGACAATGCCTTTTATTTTTGTTTCCGTTTTAAAAACATAAATAAAATACATTGTTATTTACAATTCCAATAGCTTAAACTTGCGTAAATGCAAGAGCTATTGCATTGCAAATGCTTAAAGACAGCGCCCACATCAAAATCAGTGCAGGCACACCCCTAAAGCCAGCCCTGTACCTTTAACTTGGCAATGCAGCAGTTAGAAGCTCACTCGCTATACTTCCATGGCACAAGTCCGTTAATGTAACGCCTGGCACTTTTTAGCACAGTTATTGTGCTTTAAACGGGACAGCACTAGCACTTGAAAAGCAGTCCTGGATTACGTCACATTTGAAATAACAATTTCTAGATGACAGATGCTGAGGAAAACTTATAATGTGGCTAGTAACAATTTCCAATTCCAATAACTTTGTCAACAACCTTCCCCTAGTGGAAATGAAATATCAACAATGTCCAGACCCTACACAAGCACACACGTACCTGTTTTTCAGCTTATCGCGCTAAGCCATCATCTGATGCACATGATTAATGTGCTGCCAAAATCCAAGATCTACTGCGTTTCTTGTCCTGGAAGCATGCAGCTGGGGGAGGGGTACGACGATGAGGGAAGAAGGGTGACTGTATATTAAAGCAAAAACGGGGGGGGTGGAGGTGAGGGAACACTATACAAAACTGCCCCTAAAAAATAAGCATCGAGAGGCGTTCAGGTGTTACCAAATCCGTACTAGTCCTGTGAAAAAATACAACCTGCCCCCGGATCAACAGGAGTCCGTGCATAATCCAGGGGCGATCTACCAATGTGATGCTGCACCACAGAATACAGTGGCCACACACAGCGCGCGCAAACTTCCTGAAGCTGGGATGCCACACACAGAGGGCACGCACATTATCTAAGTTCAGATGCCATATACAGAGAGTGCAGGAATTGCTTTGAGTTTGAATGTCACATACGGAGTACACACAGACAGCGTTGATTGTGCTGCAGCACACAGAGTCTAGTTCGGGTGGCAAACACAAAACACACAAACCGCTCTGTTTCGGATGTCACACACACAGGGTTCCCGCTATCGTTCTTGCAGATCACACAAATTGGCCAGGGTAGGAAATCACCCACAGGAGACACGCAGTGTCACTGGTTCGAAAGACACACACAGTACATGGACAGTGTGTGCACAAACTGTCCGTGTACAGAGGCCACACTGAAAGTGCACACTAGTTTTGGCGTGCCGTGGCCACAAGCAAGTGTATGGCACATAAACTGTCCTGGTACTGAGTCAGAATGCTATACACAGAGGGCAGACACACTGTCCGGATGTGGACACCACAGCCAACTGCACACCTAGATATTCGTTTTGTGGGCAGTTACCAAGAGCTTGCAAACTGTCCGGTCGGAAACAGAGACCACACAAACTTCCCAGTCTTGAGGGGGTGGGGCGTGCCCGCCCGAAGAGCACAGGAAACATCCAGTGTTCGGACGACGGACTAGAACCTGTGTGCCCACGTCTCCATTGTACATAGCTTCGTTCTCAGAGGTGCATTGCGCACACTGCGGTGCTTTCTAGATGCTTTACCAAAAGACCCAAAATTGAGAAATGTACCGAAATATTTCTAAATATCACTGTCGGCTTTAAAATAAACGTATTTAATCAGAATGAATCTTGTGTTTTCAAAGCATTTGTTTTTCATCTCTGAGAATTGTTCCACTTGAGAGAGCGCTGGTTGTTGTTTTACCCGACTCACTAGTAACCACACATCCACAGACCTCCCGAGCACAGGGCACTCACAGACCACCATGAAAGCGTCTTTCCTGCTCTTCAAATGCACGGGCTAGAAGTCACGTCTTCGAGAATCCACGATCGTTTTTTTCACCATTCCCAGTCTTATTAAATATCCTATAAATCATGCACCTGACGCCTCGCCGAGCCGTGTTTAATTTTAGAAAACGGGCGTGTATTAAATCGGGTCTTTAGCGGACATGAAGTGGCTCGGCTTTTACCAAAGATATACTTGTAGCTGTATGTTGCTTTTAGACAAATAATGCGCAGTTATACAAAATCTTTGCCTTTTAACCAATGAACGCCTGCACTGCATCAATCTCGGGAGGAGAGGCTGATGTCACTGAAGTCCTGGAGAGCTGCAGCCAATCCCGGCACAGCCATCTGATGACGCGGCGGGAATGGCTGAAACTTTGAGCCAACCACAGCGCGGCACGGAGGTGACGTAGGTGGAGCAGGCAATGGTGTCCTGAGGTTCCCGGGCTGCTGGCGGTGCTTCTAATGGCAATGTTGATGGACTCCTACACGGCGGTGAAGTTGGGGGGTAAGTTCACACACCATAAGAACCTCGGGCCAGGAGCGGTGAGGTTATCACGTACAGCGCTTTCCCTGCAGCGCTTCCTAGTTCTATATACGCGTGTGTGCGTGTGTGTGTTGCGTGTCTGCGTGTGTGCGTGTGTGCGTGTGTGTGTGTGTGTGTGTGTGTGTGTACGTGTACATGCACGGCTGAATTGCTGCAAATGTAGACGGAGCCGACGTGCGCGTGCACGACGTCAAATCCAGCCGGAGAGAAGCTCGTGAGAGTTTCTTGTCCTTTATTCCCCCGCGTCAGCTAGCTATAAGTCTCCAACCTGGACGCATCCTTCGGATGCGATTTCCAGGCGAGACCTAAAAAGGAAGCAAAATCGTATTATATGAGTAAATTTCTCCCATATGGCCTTATAGCAGAACTTCTGTCTATAAACTTTTCATTTGTGTTCATGGTTCCGCTAACCTTGAGGATTGTACATAAGTTTATCTATGTTTTGAAGCTGCATTATGGTAATTTAACTATTGACTGTATATATGTTTATAAGCTCTCCCGAAGTGTAATGTCGTAAAAAAGTAATGACCTGTTTTCTTTAATGTCTCGGTTTGTTGAAACGCTCCTGTAAAGCGCTCTGATACCCTACGTTGGGTCATGTTCGCGCTATAGAAAACACTAAATAAATGAATAAAACAATGTGGGTCTGGTGTATGTTGTGTAGGTTTGCATGTGTGTTTATTGGCTGGTGTTTGATAATATGGTGAATGCGTGTTTTTTTAGATTGGTGTTGTTTTGTGTGTAGCTGTTCGTTTGTCTAAGTGTTTTGGTTTTGATGAGTGTGTTGGGGTGTTGATGTGCTTGTGGCTATAGATTCCATTTTGTGTATGCTTTTTTTGGTTGTTAGTGTTTCTTTGTGTGTATGTGTTTGTGTGTGAGATTGTGCTGCTTGTTTCTTTTGGGGTGCCTGCCTGCAAAGTAGTAAGTGTGCTTGGGATTGAGGTTGGAAGTTTGGAATTGGTTTGCGGAAGGGACAGAAGGTTAAGCTGGGTTGAGTGAGGAGGTTGCTATGCTATATGATAATAAAATGCAAAACACATTAGAAACGGCTAGTTCAAAAACAAACACTGCATGTATGTTTATAATGTTGAGTGACACATTAAAATGTATTATTTACCGTTCTCCACTTCACCAGGGATTTCTGTCAGGGATTCCGTATGTAGAATCTGCAAGACCTTCTCCTCCCAGGGCAATAGCGGTGGGGGTGGGAGGCTGGGAGAAACACCCCAAGTCCTCTGGGCCTACATGAGATGCTGAGGTATGCAGGGGACAACAATTAGCACAAACACATCAGATGTGTGATGCTAGCATTCATCCAAAAGCCACAGCAATAGTTCATTGTAGAATGCATCCCGCGATGAACTCAGTCTGTCAGGAATCCACTGCAAGGGCAACACCAGCACAACTGTGAAATCTAAATAGGCTCAGCGATATCCCGCCATCTTGACGGCAACAGAGTAATGTTAGCGAGAGAGAAATCCGTCACAGCTATGGAGGTGTGCTTCTTATGCGACAGTCAACAGTCTGTTGATACAGATGGTGGTTCAGCTAGCCAACATCCAAATACGATGGGCGGGAATCCATCATGTTCACGGAGTACTTGTAACCAATGTTCCCTCTCATTTTTTTCCTCTGTATGTAGCAGAGTAAGGTCTCTGTGCTCTGCAGCCAGGGCTATGTGCGCCAAGAACCCGACCACACCTGTAGACCAGGGCTTTAAGTGAGATAAAAAAATGAAGGGGTTTCTCAAAGTGGCATGACCAATGCAATTAAAGCTGTGTCACCCAACTGATATTTTGCTTCGTCTATCATTGTATCCAGATATATAATACAAGTGACATTACACCTACAAGAAGCCAGTACTATTGTTTTTGTCAAAGGTTGTTTGTTGCATAGAATTGTATATAATATTGAAAATGCTTCCGCTCTTGTGGTAGAGGTTGTGGCTTAATGCTTGAGCTACCGACTTAGGAGATGGGTTATGAGTCTCGGGTCAGATTAACAGCCTGTGATTCTCGACGAATCAATTAATCTCCCCAGGCATACAAACAAATAAATAAATCATGTAAACCGCTCCAATACTCTTGGGTTGAGTTTGCACTATATAAAACTTGCTGCATTTCTTTTCTAAATGCGGGACTAATTGCTTGCCTTTTGTAAGAATTTATTTCAAATGCAGCCCATGACTGACGCTGTGATCAGGGGAGCAACTTGACCAGAAGTTCTGTGATCCGCATGGTACACGTTCTTTGTAGCAGGCACATTTACCCTCTGCACTGTGTGGGTGGTCAGAGTGCCCATGTGACTGCACGGTGAGCGATGCGACAGTTTGAGAGTAGGGTAAGAGGAGTGACTGAGGTGACCATATGAATTCGGGTGCAGATGTAAGTGCAGAGTGGGACGAATAAATGCATGGTTAGTGATTGGCTTGTTTAAGTGAGATTGCAGATTGAGCAGTGAGGGGGACAGGTGAACAAAGTATCACATGAGTGCAGGGTGAGTAGTGTGCTCATGTGGCTGCAGGGTGCGGTACAGGGTGAACAGCACAAGTGTATTGTGAGTGCATTGTGATCACTGTGAGTGCATTGTGATCACTGTGAGTGCATTGTGATCACTGGGAGTTCAGGGTGAGCGGGAAAGTGAAGGGCGAGAATGAGGAGTGAGTTGTCTCAATGCAGGGTGCATTCTCAGACACTTGAAGTAACTCAGCTTTGTTATGTTCCATATAGGTACCCTGATATAGCCTCAGGTAGTCACCTAACCTTTCACCTATATTCTCCCCTATCATTACACTACATAACGGTTCTTGGGACTGACCTTTTACCTGATTACAGTACTAATAGGACATGGTGTTTTCCCTGAAAACAGGGCTCACCTATTGTGAGAAGTTGGCCTGATATGCAGTGCTCACTATTCTAGTGAACACTATGTATCAGTCCAAACAACCCTTATGGTGATTGGTTGTAAGTCAACCTTATAGACCAGCTATCCTAGTAGCGTGGATACGAGCAGTCTTCGGGCTAAACTTTAGAGGGCGTGTTAAGCCAGCTGTTATACCATCACATATACCCCTTGAACACCAAGTGAAAGGACACCACACAAGTGTTATGAAAATAAACAGTGTATTTATTTAGATCACAACAGCCCTGTACTCTTTATGAGGACAGGGTACTAAGCACACAACAAAACTCTTATGAAAATACTTCAAGTTGCACAATTTACACAAATGCCCAAGGGGCACGAAAAACCATATACTCTAAAAGTGGAATGCGAAATTACTAGCAGGTAAGTACTGTACTAATAGGCTTTGGAATCGCTAGGACTACGTTACTGAACCTTCAGATTACTAGTAGGAGGCCTAGGGGACTCGGGTGCAGAGTGTGCACTCTCACGCGGGATGCGGGACAAAGTCTATGGGAGCTAGTAAAAGCAAAGTTAGTGTTCTCGGGCGAACCCGATAAGGTAGATCGAAAACGACAGTGGATCCTGACCCTTGGATAGTGAGGCTATGCTGGGGCACCGAAATGCCCAGTTTACCTAGCCCAGGGGCTGCAGCTGCATAGGTCTCAAAAGGCGTCGGGAATCCTCGTAGACGAACCAAGAGCCTGAAGAAATAAGTTGCTGGCAGGCGACCAGTGAAGATAGTTCGAGTGATCCAAGCCTGGATCGAAGATGGATGACACCTGAAAGCAGAGGGGACCAAGTTCGTGACTACTAGCCAGTAGTCAGGTGGCACCAGGAGGGCACCGGATGGTAGTCACCTCGACTAGGTGAGTGGGCGACACTGGACTCTGCAGTCTCACGGACCAGGAGGCGTTGTCGGCGACCAGGATGGAGGAGCGAGCTGTCCCACGATGGATGATGCTGTCGACGTCGCTGGACCCAGGATTGGGGCAACAAGTCTTGGCAAAATCAAGCCCACGCGGTGGACCTAAAATGGCGTCTGGTGTGGACCAGGAGGGTCCGGGGTGCTCCTCTTTTGGAAGGGAGCAAGGGTCAGTCTGGAGCAACCAGACCAGCAGCAGTGATGTCGTCGGGCGTCGTTAAGAAGGCCACAAGCCAGCGGGCTAGTAGCCAAACAACGCGGTGAGCAGCAAAAAGCAGAAGGGCCCCACGCAGATCGTGGAGATGCTCGGAGGCTGGACTTCGGTGCTGGAGCTGCTCAGGGTCGGGGCTTCTCGGACCCCAAAGCACTCACCAGAGGATCCCTCGGCGGTCGTGCTGGATAGAAGTCGTGCAGTTCTGATGATGGCCGGTCCCTCGAGGTCTCTTCGCACCTACGGTTCTCAGCTTAGCTGTAGAGGTAGGTAGAGGTCAGAGGTGCCAGGGAAGCCGGGTCTCGTCGTGCTGGTCGGTCGGATTCCTGAGGAAGGACGTGCAGCAAACCGCAGAGTTCTTAGATGGTGCCTGCGGATGCAGGGTGACTACTCCTTAGTCACAAGGGAGAAATCTTGAGAAGAGTCGAGAGTTCCTTTCGTGGAAAGTAGTTTCTTGATTCAAAGATGATCTAATTTGGAAGGGTCCCCGCTCCTGCCTTTATCCTAAAGAAAGGGGTGGGTACGCGACTAGGTCCTGCCCTAGGGGTGGGACCAGGAAGGGGGGTGGTTACACCCCTCTCCCATGCCGGACTTTCCCCAGGCCAGGGGCTGGTGTGCCCCTGGAACTGGTTCTAGCCGGCAGATGCGTAGTGAGCACCGGGGTGCCACTCTGCAGTCACCTTCCTGTAAAGCCCTGCCTACCCGGGATACACAAAACCCTGTCTGGGATGGTGCTAGCACCGCCCCTGACAGGAAACCCTTTGTCCAAGCTCTCCTCGCTGGAAGGACTCCCAGCAGCAGGAGGTCAGACTCGTGTCTGTGGTGGCAGCATCCATTTTGTGGAGCTGAGGTTTGAGTTAACTTTAACCGGGGTTCACAGTTACATACATGTCGTGTCCCTCTAGAAGGGTGGAATGCTAACCCTGTCGCCAGAATTGGCGAGGGGTTAGTATTCCAATTCGTGTGACACCTTACTCGACATGTTTTGATAAAGCGATACCAGAGATAGCATTTAACCGCGAGGATTATAATGCACTTAAGAGTATATGGTATGCGTTATCATGGAACAGCTATTAGGACTTGGTTCCGCAAGCTGCAAACGGGCTCAGCTCATGCCAGAGCACCATTTCACACGATTCCAAGCACTCTGCCTTCAGGATTGTAAAGGCCTGCCATAGGAGTGACTGATAGGAATCTGTGTGTCCATTTTTAGGGTTAGATATAGGTATACTATATCTAAAGCAAAGGGTGATTACACCACCTTGCCCCAGCTGTCGTGCAGCCAGTTGTGTCAGATTTAGATGGCCATCCAGGGGTGGCATAATACATGCTTCAGCCCCTGGTAGGCCCTGGGTACACCTATGCCCTGAGTTACAGGGTCTGATAAGGAGGCCCAGTCCCAATTGGATAATGCACCTAAGGTACACATGTCAATTTAGTGAGAGAACAGCTAGGCTGTGGGTCTGATTGGCAGGCCCACAGCCAGAGAAAGTCGTAAACCAGTGAAACAAAAGCAAAAAATCTGGGTGATCATAGGATTGCAGACCCTACTCTCCTACATGACCCCCCCCAAACTTTGGGACAATAAACTAACCTTGACCAGGTGAGTCTTCTTGCTATAAGTGGAAATACCTGGAGAGCCCATCTGCATTGCCATGATCAGTGCCAGGTCTATGCTCCACTGTAAAATCCATCCCCTGTAGGGAAATGGACCACCTAAGCAGTATGCGGTTTTCACTCTTCATCTGATTTAGCCACAAGATGGGGCTTATGGTCGGTATGAATCTTGAAATGAGTGCCAAACAAGTATGGCCTCAGTTTCTTCAGGGCCCAAACCACAGCAAAGGCCTCCCTCTCAATAGCTGACCAATTTTTCTCTCTGGGGGTCAGCCTTCTGCTTATAAAAGCAATGGGCTGGTCATTACCATCAAAATTCAGTTGAGATAGAACAGCTCCCACACCCAACTCAGAAGCATCTGTTTGGACAATGAATGGTTTGGAGTAGTCTGGACTCTTGAGGATAGGTGCTGTGCACATGGCCTGCTTTAGGCCATCGAATGCTTTTTGACAGCCTGCTGTCCACTGAACTTTCTTTGGCATTTTCTTACTTGTCAGTTCATTAAGTGGAGTCACAATTGATCCATAATTTCTGACAAACTTTCTGTAGTAACCAGTCAGGCCCAAGAAAGCTCGAACCTGAGTCTGGGTGGTTGGAGGAGCCCAGTCCCTGATTGACTGTATTTTGCTCTCCAGTGGCTGAACTTGGCCTCCACCTACAAGGTGGCCCAAGTATACAACCTGTGTCTGCCCTATCTGGCACTTTGTGGCCTTGATAGTGAGACCTGCTGCTTGCAGTGCCTCTAACACTTTCCTCAGGTGGACCAGGTGATCCTCCCAGGTGGAGCTAAAGACAGCAATATCATCAAGATATGCTGCACAGAAGTCATCCAGCCCAGTGAGAACATGATTCACCAACCTTTGGAAGGTGGCAGGTGCATTTTTCAAACCAAAGGGCATTACCACAAATTGATAATGCCCTCCAGGGGTAGAAAATGCTGTCTTGGTCTTGGCATCCTCAGCTAACCTGATTTGCCAATACCCAGCTGTCAGGTCAAATGTACTTAAGTAGTTGGCAGAAGCCAATCTATCTATAAGCTCATCAGCCCTTGGTATTGGGTGGGCATCAGTCTTAGTGACTGCATTGAGACCTCTGTAGTCTACGCAAAACCTCATCTCTTTCTTACCACCCTGGGTGTGAGGCTTTGGCACTAGAACTACTGGACTAGCCCAAGGGCTATCTGAGGGTTCAATGACTCCCAACTCCAACATTTTCTGCACTTCTGTTTTGATGCAGTCTCTAACATGATCAGGCTTCCTGTAGATTTTACTCTTAACTGGCAAGCTGTCACCAGTGTCAACCTCATGGGTACACCAATTGGTTTGACTGGGTGTTAGAGAGAACATATGTCTGAAGGATTGAAGAACTTGTTTGCAATCCTTCTGATGATGTTCAGAGAGGCTGCCACAAAAGACAACACCATCTACTGACCCATCATCAGGATTCTGAGTGAGCAGGTCTGGGAGAGGGTCACTCTCTTCCTCCTGTCCCTCATCTATGGCCATGAGCAAGCTCATATCCTTCCTGTCGACATATGCTTTGTGCCTGTTAACATGGAGCACCCTGTGGGGGCTCCCGGGAGTTCCAAGGTCCACCAGGTAGGTGACCTCTCCCTTTTGCTCAAGAATTGTGTGGGGCCCAGACCATTTGTCTTTGAGTGCTGCTGGGGCCACTGGCTCCAGCACCCACACCTTCTGTCCAGGCTGATACACAGTCAGGACAGCCTTTTGGTCATGCCAAGCTTTTTGGAGTTCTTGGCTGGCCTTAAGGTTTTCAGATGCCTTTTCCATATACTCAGCCATCCTGGAGCGGAGACCAAGTACATAGTCCACTATGCTGGTTGCAGGCTTTTTGAGAGGTCTCTCCCATCCTTCCTTAACCAAACACAGGGGTCCTCTCACAGGATGCCCATACAGAAGTTCAAAAAGGCTGAAGCCAACCCCCTTCTGTGGGACCTCTCTGTAAGCAAACAAAAGGCAGGGAATCAGGACATCCCATCTACGCCTGAGCTTTTCAGATAGTCCATGAATCATCCCTTTTAGGGTCCTGTTGAACCTTTCAACAAGCCCATTGCATTGTGGATGATAGGGTGTAGTGAACTTGTAGTTGACACCACATTCCTTCCACATAGCAGTTAAGTAGCTTGACATGAAGTTTGCATCTCTGTCAGAGACAACCTCCTTAGGGAAGCCCACTCTGGAGAACACTCCAACTAGGGCTCTTGCCACAACAAGACTTCTGGTCATTTTGTTCCCCCTTAGAATCTTTACCCTTCTGGTCTGCTTTCTTCTGACCACCTTGATTCTGGCCCTGGTTCTGTTTAACTCTTGTTCTAACCCATCTGTCTGCCTTCTTTCCCAATTCTTGGGGAGAGGTCAGATCTGAGTCAACAAGATGCTGATGCAACAACTGGTTCTGACAATTGTTTAAAATTTGTTCTCTCATCATCAAATTGTACAATCCTTTATAATCAGTAACCTTACTGCCCAGCAACCAGCCCTCAAAAGCCTTAGTGGCACAATCTACAAAGTCAGACCAATCTTGAGACTGAGTTTTCTGGGTATCCCTGAACAGCACTCTGTACTGCTCAGTGGTTAGGCCAAACCCTTCAACCAGTGTGTTTTGTCAAGACTTGGTAATTGTTAGCTTCCTCCACTCTTGTAGTGAGGAGCCTATCTCTACCTTTGCCTTCAAAGGAGAGCCACAAGATAGCTGCCCACTGACTCTGGGGAACACCTTGCACAGTGCAGGCCCTCTCCAAAGCAGTAATCCATTTGTGGATGTCATCCCCTTGTTTAAAGGGAGGCACTATCTTACCTAGGTGTTTTGTATCAAAACTCCTTTCCCTATTGCTAGGTACAATGCTGCCACCAGTGGGGACTGCCCCACTTAACTGTTGCTCTCTAGCAAAGGCAAGCCTTTCTTTGGCCAGGGCAAGTTCTTCCCTTTCAATCCTCAGATTGGCTGCCCTTTCTTTAGCTTCATACACTCTCCTCTGAGGGGAAGTCATCCCTCTTTGAGAAGAGTTGTGAGAGCCATTGGTTTGAAGGGATCTGCCAGAGTCTCTTGACAGAGATCTGGCTCGTCCATTCCCAATGTTAAGCTGACCTGATAGTGGCCCTAGGGCTCCCCCATTACCACTGTCATGTTTGCTTAAGTTGGACCTGGTTAGTCTATTGACTTCTACCTGTCCCTTTGTCTGCCTCATCCCCAGTGGGATCCTCATCCTCATCCTCCTCTACATCTTCATTCTCAAGTGAGAGGTGGATTAGGTCAGGGTCTCCTCTGGTTCCCTCAAGGGGAGGCATGCCTCCTTCTGGATTAGAAGGGCTAAGAAGTCTCTCAGCCTTTCTGGCATCATAAGTCTCTAGGAGACCAATCAGAAAGGAGGTGGTGGGGTTAGCCCCTTGCTTAATCTTCCTAGAGGTACATACTTGTCGTAACTCATGGAAGCTAAGCACAGTATATCTTGAAGGGATGACCTGTGGAGGGTCAACTGACACAAGGGGAGACTCAGAGTTTCCTCCTTTGTCCGACATACTGTTTCTAGTGTGGTGTAAGTGATGCACCTACCTACACTATGTGTTTACCTACTGATCCCTTGCTAAGAGTTGCAGCCAAGGTGTGCTAAGCCTTGAGGAGCTGCAACAGCTGGTTCAGTAGAACTCAGAGTATTCTAAGCTTAGTTATATGTACTAACAGTACTTATGTGATCTTTCAACAAGATATTCTTAGGATACGTGTGGTAAAACAACAGCAAGCTCAAATCCCAACCGCTGCTCACCAATGTGAGAAGGTGGCCTGATATGCAGTGCTCACTATTCTAGTGAACACTATGTATCAGTCCAGCAACCCTTATTGATGATTGGTTGTAAGTCAACCTTATAGACCAGCTATCCTAGTAGCGTGGATACGAGCAGTCTAAGGCTAAAGACTCGAGAGGGCGTGTTAAGCCAGCTGTTTACCACACATATACCCCTTGAATACCAAGTGAAAGGACACCACACAAGTGTTATGAAAATAAACAGATATTTATTACGAATCACAACAGCCCTGTACTCTTTATGAGGACAGGGTACTAAGCACAAACCAAAACTCTTACAAAAATACTTGAGTTAGCACAGTATATACAAATGCCCGAGGGGCACGGAAAACCATATACTTGAAAAGTGGAATGCGAAATTACTAGCAGGTAAGTACAGTACTAATAGGCTTTGGGATCGCTAGGACTTGACTATAGAATTGTTAGATTACTTCTAGGAGACCCAGGGGACTCGGGTGCAGTGTGTGCACTCTCACGCGAGATGCGGGACAAAGTCTATGGTAGCTAGAAATTGCAAAGTTAGTGTTCTCGGGCGAACCCGACCTGGTGGGAGGAAAACGAAAGTAGATTCTGACCCTTGGATAGTGAGGCTATGCTGGGGCACCGAAATGCCGAAGTTACCTAGCCCAGGGGCTGCAGCTGCATAGGACTCAAAAGACGTCGGGAATCCTCGTTGACGGACCAGGAGCCTGGAAGAAAGAAGTTGCTGGCAGGCGACCAGTGAAGAAAGTTCGGTGGATCCAAGCCTGGATCGATGGAAGATGACACCTGAAAGCAGAGGGGACCAAGTTCGAGACTACTAGCCAGTAGTCAGTGGGCACCAGGAGGGCACCGGATGGTAGCCACCTCGACTAGGCGAGTGGGTGACGCTGTGCTCGAAGATCTCACGGACCAGGAGGCGTTGTCGGCGACCAGGATGGAGGATCGAGCTGTCCCACGAAGATAGAAGCTGTCGGCGTCGCTGGACCCAGGATTGGGCAACAAAGCCTTGGCAAATTCAAGCCCACGCGGTGGACCTAAAATGGCGTCTGGAGTGGACCAGGAGGGTCCGGGGTGCCTCTCTTGAAGAAGGAAGCAAGGGCCAGCCTGGAGCAACCAGACCAGCAGCAGTGATGTCGTCGGGCGTCGTTCAGAAGGCCACAAGCCAGCCGGCTAGTAGCCAAACAACGCGGTGCACAGCAAACAGCAGAAGGGCCCCACGCAGATCGTGGAGATGCAGGGAGGCTGACCTTGGGTGCTGGAGCTGCGCTGGGTCGGGGCTTCTCGGACCCCAAAGCACTCACCAGTGGAAGACTCGGTGGGCTTGTTATGCAGAAGTCGTGCAGTCTTGGCGATCGTCGGTCCCTCGAGGTCTCGTCGCACTCACAGTTCTCAGCTTTGCTGTAGAGGTGAGTAGAGGTCAGAGGTGCCAGGGAAGCCGGGTCTCGTCGAGCTGGGTCGTCGGATTCGTGAAGAAGGACTTGCAGCAGACCGCAGTGTTCTTAGGATGGTGCCCGCTTGATGCAGGGTGACTACTCCTTAGCCACAAGGGAGAATCTTGAAGAAGAAATCTTGAAGTCCTTTCGAAGAAAGTCGTGTCTTGATTCCAAAGATGATCTAATTTGAACAGGGGGCCCGCTCCTATCTTTATACTAAAAAAGGGGGCTGACCCGGTGACTAGGTCCTGCCTATGGGTGGGACCAGGAGGGGGGTGGTTACACCCCTCTGCCATGCCGGACTTCCCCAGGCCAGGGGCTGGTGTGCCCCTGGAACTGGTTCAGACCGGCCTATGCGTAGTGAGCACCGGGGTGCCACTCAGCAGTCACCTTCCTGTAAAGCCCTGCCTACCCAGGATACACAAAACCATGTCTGGGACAGTGCTAGCACCGCCCCTGACAGGAAACCCTTTGTCCAGGCTCCCCTCGCTGGAAGGACTCCCAGCTGCAGGGGGTCAGACTCGTGTCTGTGGTGGCAGCATCCATTTTGTGGAGCTGAGGCTTTAGTTAACTTTAACCGGGGTTCACAGTTACATACATGTCGTGTCCCTCTAGAAGGGTGGAATGCTAACCCCGTCGCCAGAATTGGCGAGGGGTTAGTATTCCAATTCGTATGACACCTTACTCGACATGTTTTGATAAAGCAATACCAAAGATAGCATTTAACTGCGAGGATTATAATGCACTTAAGAGTATATGGTATGCGATATCATGGAACAGCTATTAGGACTTGGTTCCGCAAGCTGCAGACAGGCTCAGCTCATGCCAGAGCACCATCTCACACGATTCCAAGCACTCTGCCTTCAGGATTGTCAAGGCCTGCCATAGGAGTGACTGATAGGAATCTGTGTGTCCATTTTTAGGGTTAGGTATAGGTATACTACACCTACAGCAAAGGGTGATTACACGACTTTGCCCCAGCTGTCATGCAGCCAGTTGTCAAATTTAGGTGGCCAGCCAGGGGTGGCATAATACATGCTGCAGCCCCTGGCAGCCCTGGGTACACCCATGCCCTGAGTTACAGGGTCTGATAGGGTGGCCCAGTACCAATTGGTAGATGCACCTAGGGTACATGTTGTAATTTAGAAAGAGAACAGCCAGGCTGTGGGTCTGATTGGCAGGCCCACAGCCAGAGAAAGTCGTAAACCAGTGAAACAAAAGCAAAAAAATCTGGGTGATCATAGGATTGCAGACCCTACTCTCCTACAGTCGGGAATCCTCGTAGACGAACCAGGAGCCTGAAGAAAGAAGTTGCTGGCAGGCGACCAGTGAAGATAGTTCGAGTGATCCAAGCCTGGATCGAAGATGGATGACACCTGAAAGCAGTGGGGACCAAGTTCGTGACTACTAGCCAGTAGTCAGGTGGCACCAGGAGGGCACCGGATGGTAGTCACCTCGACTAGGTGAGTGGGCGACGCTGGACTCTGCAGTCTCACGGACCAGGAGGCGTTGTCGGCGACCAGGATGGAGGTGCGAGCTGTCCCACGATGGATGATGCTGTCGACGTTGCTGGACCCAGGATTGGGGCAACAAGTCTTGGCAAATTCAAGCCCACGCGGTGGACCTAAAATGGCGTCTGGTGTGGACCAGGAGGGTCCGGGGTGCTCCTCTTTTGGAAGGGAGCAAGGGCCAGTCTGGAGCAACCAGACCAGCAGCAGTGATGTCGTCGGGCGTCGTTAAGAAGGCCACAAGCCAGCGGGCTAGTAGCCAAACAACGCAGTGAGCAGCAAAAAGCAGAAGGGCCCCACGCAGATCGTGGAGATGCTGGGAGGCTGGACTTCGGTGCTGGAGCTGCTCAGGGTCGGGGCTTCTCGGACCCCAAAGCACTCACCAGAGGATCCCTCGGCGGTCGTGCTAGATAGAAGTCGTGCAGTTCTGATGATGGCCGGTCCCTCGAGGTCTCTTCGCACCTACGGTTCTCAGCTTAGCTGTAGAGGTAGGTAGAGGTCAGAGGTGCCAGGGAAGCCGGGTCTCGTCGTGCTGGTCGGTCGGATTCCTGAGGAAGGACGTGCAGCAAACCGCAGAGTTCTTAGATGGTGCCTGCGGATGCAGGGTGACTACTCCTTAGTCACAAGGGAGAAATCTTGAAAAGAGTCGAGAGTTCCTTTCATGGAAAGTAGTTTCTTGATTCAAAGATGATCTAATTCGGAAGGGTCCCCGCTCCTGCCTTTATCCTAAAGAAAGGGGTGGGTACGCGACTAGGTCCTGCCCTAGTTGTGGGACCAGGAAGGGGGGTGGTTACACCCCTCTCCCATGCCAGACTTTCCCCAGGCCAGGGGCTGGTGTGCCCCTGGAACTGGTTCTAGCCGGCAGATGCGTAGTGAGCACCGGGGTGCCACTCTGCAGTCACCTTCCTGTAAAGCCCTGCCTACCCGGGATACACAAAACCCTGTCTGGGATGGTGCTAGCACCGCCCCTGACAGGAAACCCTTTGTCCAAGCTCTCCTCGCTGGAAGGACTCCCAGCAGCAGGAGGTCAGACTCGTGTCTGTGGTGGCAGCATCCATTTTGTGGAGCTGAGGCTTGAGTTAACTTTAACCGGGGTTCACAGTTACATACATGTCGTGTCCCTCTAGAAGGGTGGAATGCTAACCCCGTCGCCAGAATTGGCGAGGGGTTAGTATTCCAATTCGTATGACACCTTACTCGACATGTTTTGATAAAGCGATACCAGAGATAGCATTTAACCGCGAGGATTATAATGCACTTAAGAGTATATGGTATGCGTTATCATGGAACAGCTATTAGGACTTGGTTCCGCAAGCTGCAAACGGGCTCAGCTCATGCCAGAGCACCATTTCACACGATTCCAAGCACTCTGCCTTCAGGATTGTCAAGGCCTGCCATAGGAGTGACTGATAGGAATCTGTGTGTCCATTTTTAGGGTTAGATATAGGTATACTATATCTAAAGCAAAGGGTGATTACACCACCTTGCCCCAGCTGTCGTGCAGCCAGTTGTGTCAGATTTAGATGGCCATCCAGGGGTGGCATAATACATGCTTTAGCCCCTGGTAGGCCCTGGGTACACCTATGCCCTGAGTTACAGGGTCTGATAAGGTGGTCCAGTCCCAATTGGATAATGCACCTAAGGTACACATGTCAATTTAGTGAGAGAACAGCTAGGCTGTGGGTCTGATTGGCAGGCCCACAGCCAGAGAAAGTCGTAAACCAGTGAAACAAAAGCAAAAAATCTGGGTGATCATAGGATTGCAGACCCTACTCTCCTACACCTATTATGCATGAGGATTCTTGGGAACTCAGCAAGACTACCATCTCCTGCATAATAACTAAGTATAAGGGTCATTCCTTCCGTCATACTAGGTCGGACATGACACAGCAGGGTAGAACCCCTGAGGGTACCACTTCTGGGAATATAAACACCATATCTTGTTGAGGTAGTCAGAGGAGAAAAGGACTTCCTTGCAGACACACTGACGCGAGATGCTGAGGTTCCTGCATGCAGACACTCCAGCTCGTACTGGTCTGACATCCCTTACGGGGTGTCCAGCTGGAGACCAAGATGGGGTCCCAGAGTCTCTCACTTCAGGTAATGGGGTTGAATTTATCCTAGAGGGATTCTTGGCTTTTACACCTACATACAGGCTAGGTACACTTAGGTACACGAGGGTCGCATCGCAGGAGTACGCATTTTACTGTCATGTATTTTAATATCTGCCTGTATTCATTGTTTTAGCACTATGGTAGAAATTTACCATCCTTTTACTCTGTTGGTGCTTATAATCATTTATATATGTTACTGTCTAATGGTTGTTTCAGCACACCTATTTTATACTAGAATGACGCGGGGATTTCTAGTGGCACTGTGAACAAGCTGGTACACAGGCTAACATACCCGGTGGGGGAGTCTAGAATCAGTCCGGACACTAATCTTACAGTGTATGTTGTTTAAACGCCCAGGTCCTATATAGGTTTATAGGAACTACACGACATCTTGTTATTGACATGCGACGTAGGGTTTCAGATATAAGTTAAACTATTGCTATTATGGCATTACTCAGGGATCGAGGGTGGAGGAAATAAATAATTTGCTGATCCTGTAACAAACTTCCAGTCTTATGATTAGACCTAAAGCATTATTTTCAGCACTTATCTATGCATACTTCGAACAGCAAACATAAATAGGAAACACTTTTAATTGTGTTCTAGGTCTGCCTGAATGATCCATGACTGATAATTAAAGGGAACAAAGACAGAGAAGTCACATTACAAATGATTATATCCTTTTTTATTTATAACACTATTTAGTGTCAAGGCAAGGTCTTTGCAGGCTTTTTAAACAACACGTGACTGACATTTTTTTTGGCAACCCTACTTTATATTCCTTTTCATGAAATGCATTCTCACACTACAGCATTATATGTAACATACAAATGTAAGGAATAGGCAGAGTGGGGGCCCAAGGGGCACTGGAACCAGAAAAATACTAAGCCTTGGTAACTAATTTACAAAGGTATATAAATATGCAAATGGTCTTTAAAGACCTGTGAAAAAATCGGGTGTGTCGGAGTAAAGACTCCAGACACTGCCTAGCCGCAGCAGCCAGCTGAGACACACAATGGGAGGGGGTGATAAGGGGGGATGAAGTGCTTTTAGCCCTATGGGCGTTGCAGCAAGTTTAAAAGCACAACGTGTGCTTCCAGGATCATCTGAAAGCACACGTTTTGCTTTTAAACTTGCTGCATTTCTTTTCTTAATGCAGCACGGCTGGGGGCTAATTGTGGGCCTTTGGAAAGTATTTATGTTAATCACAGCGCCCATCAAGGGCTGCATTTAACATACATACTTTCAAAAGTCAAACAATCAGCCCCACAGCCACGTTCTATTTAGAAAAGAAATGCAACACGTTTAAAAGTATAAACATGTACTTTCAGATGATTCTGAAAGCACACCTCATGTTTGTAGACTTTTTTGTAGGCATTTCTTTTCTAAATAGAGCGCGGCGATTGGGATGATTGTTTGCCATTTTAAAGTATTTATGTTAAATGTAGCCTTTGATGGGTTAACAGAAATACTTTCAAAAGACCCACAATCAGCTCTGCTCTAATTAGAAAAGAAAGGCAGCAAGTGCATGAGCATTTTCTGCCTTTCGGGGCAGGAATGCTTTCCCAGGATGTGCTGTGTGTGTGTGCGCTTGACGCACAGCACTGCGCGCTCAGGAGACCAGAGGTGCGCGCGCACACCTTACAGGGAATTGTGCTTGTAACTGCTTTCATGAAGGGATGACTGGAGTCCCGCCATGATCTAAATCAGGCCCTCAATCTATAATGGCAAATATCTACTAAGGCCAAGTATGCACTCTGCCATCTCAGGCTACTTTGGGGCATCAGGTAGGCCACCCCTGACTAAGAATTATACTCTGTAGTCAAGGCCCCAGGTCTCTACAGCCTGGATTTTTAGTCGTGGCAGATACCGCCTCCCGAGCCATTAAAACAAGTGTCCGTCTACGAAGACATGCATGGCTATGCATTTCAGGATTTAAACCAGAGGTGCAAACATCAATACTTAACCATTTGATGAGCAACACCTTTTTGGCCCTGCTGTAGGTTCATCTCTAGAAAAGATGAAAAAAGATACAGACACAGCTAAATTAATGGCAGCTTTGCAATCGCAAGCTCCCAGACTCCCTTTTTGTCGCTCCTCTTACAAAGGCGCCCCCAGAGGTTATTCCTCTGACAACCCCTCCACAGCTTATAAAACTCCTACCCAAACCTCATTTACCAGAGGTTATCAAAAAGGAGGATACAGAGGTAATAATAACAAGGGTCGAGGCAAAACTAATAATACTCGTTCCACCTCCAACCCTACCCAATGGCTTCCCTCCACTCCCCCTGAACCATTCCACTCTGGTCGGGGGAAGATTAACACAATTCCTACCTGTCTGGAAAAACATTACAGACAAGTGGGTAAGACAAATCATTCAATAAATTGATACTTGTATTCTATCAGGCTATTGTCTAGAACTCACCACTACTCCCCCCAAACATACCACCCAAACAGCGCCCAATGTCTCTAGAACACTTATCTCTGTTAAGTAATTTCCCTCCTTCAAAAACAAGCAATAGAACCTGTAACCCTGCATCAGCAAAACACAGGGGTTTACTCCCTCTACTTCCTCATTCCAAAGAAAGACGGTTCGCTCAGACCCATTTTGGATCTAAGACCCTTAAACCTGTACCTACAATCAGACAATGTTCACATGGTCACACTTCAACAGGTCCTCTGCTATCACAAGGAGACTTCCTTGCCACTCTAGACCTCAAGGATGCCTACTTCCATATTCCCATTCAGATCTCTCACAGGAATTATCTCAGGTTTGTACTGGACGGTCAGCATTAACAGTTCAAGGTACTCCCATTCGGAGTCACCACAGCACCCATGCTCTTCACCAAATGGCTGTAGAAAAGGGGGTGGTGATGGACGGAGCATCTGAACCAATCAAACACTCACACCCAGTCAACAGATCTGGGTTTAATCCATCACCGTTCTTTAGCCTACTCTGCCACCTCAGTTCAGACATGGCCATATGCAAATCAGTCTAACCCTGTGCCTCATGGGAACAGTCCAGCCCGAACTGCCAAGCCATGCCTTCCCTGGACTGGAAACAAGCTTCCTAGGACCGGTTTCTGGAATTACAGCCGTCTTCAGCCAGGCTTGCTTGAATCCAGTGGCAAAGTGAGCAAGGGACTCACGTCTGAGCATACCCTGCCAACTTATGGCGACCAAAGCGGTCCAAAGGGGGTGTTGATGGACAGAGCATCTGAACCAATCAAACACTCACACCCAGTCAACAGATCTGGGTTTAATCCATCACCGTTCTTTAGCCCACTCTGCCACCCCAGTTCAGACATGGCCATATGCAAATCAGTCTGACCCTGTGCCTCATGGGAACAGTCCAGCCCGAACTGCCAAGCCATGCCTTCCCTGGACCGGAAACAAGCTTCCTAGGACCGTTTTCTGGCATTACAGCCGTCTTCAGCCAGGCTTGCTTGAATCCAGTGGCAAAGTGAGCAAGGGACTCACGTCTGAGCATACCCTGCCAACTTATGACAAACAAAGCGGTACAAAAGGGGGTGGTGATGGATGGAGCATCTGAACCAATCAAACACTCACACCCAGTCAACAGATCTGGGTTTAATCCATCATCGTTCTTTAGCCCACTCTGCCACCCCAGTTCAGACATGGCCATATGCAAATCAGTCTGACCCTGTGCCTCATGGGAACAGTCCAGCCCGAACTGCCAAGCCATGCCTTCCCTGGACCGGACTGTCTGAACTGGGGTGGTGTAGAGTGCAAATAAAACGATGGTTTAGGCCCAGATCTCTGTACTGGGGTGAATGTATGACATTGTTCTGTATTCTGGCCATCAACTGTTGTTTTTGCAATCTTCACCAAATGGCTGGCAGTAGTTGCAGTTCATCTAAGAAGACAACAAATTCACGTCTTCCCATACTTAGACTGGCTCATAAAAGCCAAGTCATACAACCAGTGTGTACAACACAATTCAGCCTCCATTCAACTACTTCACAACTTAGGGTTTACTATAAGCCACGCAAAGTCTCAACTACTACCGTACCACATACAACAGTTCCTCGGTGCCACAATAAACACCTTAAAAGCATTAGCATATCCCAGGATAGCAAGCATGCAAACCCTCATAACAAAATTCCAGCTGCAATACTCTCTTCCAGCTCGAGTGTTCATGCAGTTGATAGGGATGATGGCCTCTTGCATATTTATAGTACCTCACGGAAGACTCTAGATGCGTCCCCTACAGGAATGTTTAGCACAACAGTGGAACCAAGCTCAAGGTCACCTAACAGATCTGGTGTTGGTAGACGGCCGCACCCATTGCTTTCTGTAGTGGTGGAACACTAAAAACCTTTCAAAAGGGCAGCCGTTCATTTAGCCGGTTCCCCAGATAGTGCTAACAGCGGACGAATTGCTGTCCGGCTGGGGTGCATATCTATTACATCACACTATACAAGGCATCTGGACACCGCAACAAAAGTTGCTCCACATAAATCACCTGGAGGTACTAGCCATTTTCCTACCATTAAAAGCATTCCAGAAACAAATATCATGAAAAGCTGTACTAGTCCGCACTGACAATATGACAGCAAAGTACTAGAAACAAGGCGGGACACACTCCATACCGCTCTCTCAACTAGCACAAAGCATGTGTAAATGGGCTATTCCTCAAAACATTTTCCTCCTAGCCCAGCACGTTCCAGTAGTCCAGAACAACATAGCAGATCTTTTAAGTCGTCAAACGCAACAAATTCATGAATGGGAACTTCATCCGCAAGTTACCTATGGAAGCTGAAATCCTTCATCGATGCCCCCGACCTAAAAATGGCAGTCCAAGCACTAGTCATCTCTAGCCTGTAATATGGCTCCTCTACCCTCTCGGGTTTACCCAGTTCTCCCTGGCACCTTTAAAAGCCTGCCTCAACGCGGCACCCAGAATACTTACCGGCACTAGGAAATTCAACCACATCTCTCAACATCTGAAAGCATTGAATTGGCTCCCATTAGAGGACAGAATACAGCTGAAACTGCCGTGCATTACACACAAAGCTCTATACTCGAACTCCCCTCCTTATCTTGCTCAGAAACTAGTGTTATCTGGAGGAAGCAGAAACTCTCATTCCGCCAGTGACCTCTTGCTCCAACCTACCTGTTTTCAAAAGAAAAAACCTACAATCGAGTTTTCTTAGGGGCCGCACCAAGAATTTGGAACTCTCTCCCACCCGCCATCAGAAAAATACCTTCTCTGGCATGCTTCAAAAAGGAGGCCAAAACTTTCCTCATGGGAAAATTCGTCTCCTAATCTCTGCCTTCAACCACCTCTCAGAGCCTTAGTAAGCTAAGACCATCGCCTGGTCCTCAGATCACCTACTCACCCCACCAAGAAGCTGTGGGGTTTTATACTGTTTAACTGCATCTGTAGCCACACACGTGTCCCTCTTTCCCCTATGTACCCAGCTACCCTGCCCCTTCCTATCGTTTCGTATACTTCTGTATGTCTATGCCTTTTTGTTCACATCTGTAAACTTTATTTTTGTAAACCTTGTAAAGCGCTCTGACTCACGGGTCAAGTTCGTGCTCTATAAAACACTAAAAATAAATAAAATAAAAAAGTTCTTCAACCATTTTTCCAGTTGTGGGGACAGCCAGAGATAGATCTCTTCGCCACACACGAAAACGCAAAATGCCCAAACTTCGCCGCCAGATATCCACACCCACTGTCCAAAGACAATGCGATATGGATGAATTGGTCAGGCAAATTTGCGTACGCTTTTCCGCCTCTCCCACTCTCATCCTAGTTGCTCCAACATGGGCCAGACAACCTTGGTACACCACATTACTGGAACTGTCTGTAGTCCCGCATCATAAACTACACCTCTCCCCACTCCTCTTAACCCAGAACCATGGAGAGATCAGACACCCAGACCCAGCACAGCTCAACCTAGCAATTTGGCTCCTGAGGTCTTAGAATTTGGCTACCTTAACCTTCTCCCTGACTGTATGAATGTTATCAGAGAAGCTAGACACCCCCACTAGAGCTTGCTATGCAGCTAAGTGGAAAAGATTCATCATATATTGCAACAATACCAACATCAATCCCTTAGATGTGTCAATCCAACACATCATAGGTTGCCTGCTACATCTCCAAAGGTCTAATCTAGCATACACATCTACTTGGTTACACCTTGCTGCTATAGCAGCCTACTTACAAAACAGACACCATTTGTCACTACTCAGAGTACCTGCCATCAAAACCTTTATGGAAGGACTCAAAAGAATAATTCCACCCAGAGTACCACCCTCACCTGTGTGAAACTTAAATATTGTTCTCACAAGACTGATGGATCCTCCATTCGAACCTCTGCACAAATGCGAATCGCAATTTCTCACATGGAAAGTCACTTTCCTAGTGGCCATTACTTCCTTTAGAAGAGTCAGTGAGCTACAGGCACATACTATTCAATAACCATTTTTACAACTCCATTATAACAAAGTGGTTCTCAGAACAAATCCAAAATTCCTTCTTAAATTTATTTCTCTCTTCTAAGTCAGTCTGTAGAGTTGCCAATATTTTTCTCGCAACCACAAACAGTCGCAGAAAGAGCTTTTCATACGCTAGACGTAAAAAGAGCACTCTTTTATTATATTGACAGAGCTAAACCTTTTCGCAAAACACAATAACTTTTTGTGTTCTTCTCACCACCACATAAGGGCAACCAGATATCGAAATCTGGAATTGCAAGGTGGATTGTCAAATGCATACAGATTTGCTATCAGAAAGCAAAACGTACATCTACCAGAAAAATAGGGGCTTCAATGTCTTTCTTAGGAAACATTCCCTTAGATGACATCTGCAAAGCAGCTACATGGTCTACACCGCACACATTCACAAATCAATATTGTGTAGATGTGCAAGCAAAGCAACAAACTAGTGTGGGCGAGGCTGTACTCAAAACATTATTTTAAACAACTGCAACAGATACTGGTGGTCGCCGCTAGGGTGGAGTACTGCTATAGAATCTATGCAGAGTGTGTGATCTGCAGCTCATATGCCTCGAACGGAAAATGCTACTTACTAATATTCATATGTTCTTGGCATGTAGAGCTGCAGATTCACACACGCCCAACCCCCTCCCCGGCTACCTTTATCTGTTCCAGTATTATCTTATTTAGTTTCAGCATACATGGGCATCTTTTCTGTTTCTCACAAAACTCCACCATTTCCCTAACTGGCGAAAAAACAATCTGAAGATGGAGCTGATGCCCATGCGCACTATCCTCCAAAGGAGGAGTCACCTATCTTGTGACTTCCAAAGACTTTTCCCGGACAACAACAAAGTGCAAACATCCGGGCCCAACAACAGATGGCGATCTATGCACAGTGTGTGAATCTGCAGCTCTACATTCCAAGAACAGATGCATACTGTGAAGTATCATTTTCCTTATTTAAATGCAACTAGATCAGTAAAGTGTGTACACCCCTTTAATTCTAATAGTGTTTTTATTAAAATTATAAATATAAAGTTATCTTTCATAAGTCAAATGGGTCAAATAATTAAAGGTAGTAATTATTGTGGGTCTTCTGGCAGGTAATAGATCAATAAAGGGTTTTTAAACTGAGACCCTTTTGTACCCTCCATTTTAGGTAGTTGTAGATTATGATAAACACTATTACCATGCTTGAGCCTCATAACTCCATTAGATCTTACGTATAACTATACAGGTAAGTAATCCTGATTGCAGGTAAAAACTGCTTACAATTTCTATCCAGCAATTCGTAATCCAAGTTTAACATGTTTCCTACTATAAGGATGAACTTAACAAATTGAGTTGTTAGGTGGATAGAATTCCCAGAAAGGCTAAATATAATTGTTTGCGACACGTTCTCACCCCATTTTCCTTACAGATTGTGTTTAATATTATTTGCCTCTCCTGTCGCAGTCGGGGGCAGATACATACAATATGTAGTAACGTTTCATTCAGAAGGCCACATAATTTACAACTGTGTGATTACCAGTTTTGTAGCCATCTTGGGGTTTCATCCTTTGTTGGATAACAGCCAAATCTTAGCGTGAGAAATGTATCCCTTATATATGGTTTTAAATAAATAATTAGGTACAGTTGAGGCTCAATTTTATTATACAAGTTGATGACCGACCCTGTATGCTTTTTTTTAATTAAATCTCGTCCTTATCTAATAGAGAGGATAAGAAATTTGCCGAATGGGTTAATATCTGTTTAAAAGCAATTCGTTTCTATCTAAATGTTCAAATGACTGAGACTTAAAAGTGTTAGACTCTCAGTTAAATAAGATCTCCAGGCACTTGCATCATATTTTATTTCCTGCCAGCACCGAATTGCAAGCGAGCTGGGGATGAGATACAAATAATGAATTGAAACATTTTAAAAAGGCAGATTGTCTAACTAAGGTTTGGTGTGTCAAGCCGAATTCTAGTCTAACGTTAGCGTGCCCAGCATTTCTCGGATCCCTAAAAATAGATATAAAAACTTTTATTTGTAGATTGTCAAGGATTTTGGAATCTTTCCCTGGAGGAATTACTGACCCATAAGTTAAGGAAGGGATCAACTTTGCGTTCATTACCTTAAGAAAATGTTCATGACTGGGGCAAAAAAGCTTATCTCGCAGCTTTAGCCCTTAAGTTGGTAAAATGCTGTTTAAAAGACACTGTATCATCAAACGTGATTCTTAAATATTTATACAAATATTTATACAATTTTACCGATTCAATAGTTAGCTCATTAATTTTCCATACTCTCTTATCAGATTTATGTTATGTTATGTTATGTTATTTGAATTTTTAAGCGCGCAGCTGCCCCAGCTAAGGGGCGTCCCGGCGCTATAGCTGGAAAAGGTAACATAACTAACACAGAAAAAGAAGGAGTGATTAATAAGGCAGAGGAAAGAAATGGGTTTTAACAGCTTTCCTAAAAGCAAAAAGATCATCCAGGGTGCGGATGTAGGCAGGAAGTGCATTCCATAATTTAGAAGCCAAGACCGTAAACGATCGGCCACCCAGTCTACATCTCTGAAATCGGGGGACAAGTGGCAGATTTTGGCCAGCAGAGCGAAGACTGCGTGAAGGGGTGTACAAAGACAAAAGATGCTGAAGGATGATGGGGGTATCAAATTTAAGAATTTTGAAGGCAAAACAGAGGGCCTTGAACTCTATCCGCCTGATTACTGGCAGCCAGTGCAAGTTGGAGATTGTGCTACGGGCTGAACAGAAGCGCGGCAGGCCCACCAGGGCTCTAGCTGCCGTGTTCTGTACCCGTTGAAGTCGCAGGACTTCCGCCTGGTTGGCGCCCAAGAGCAGTGAGCTCGCGTAGTCGAGCCTCGATAGGACGCTGGCTTGGATTACCATCTGGCGTGTGGAGGCATCAAAAAATTTGAGGATAGGCCTCAAACCACGCAAAATGCCGAAGCATGTGGATGCCACCTTCTTAGTGTGGTACGAGAAGGTTAGTTTGGAATCCAGCCAGACGCCAAGGTTTTTAAGTTCGGAGACGGGTTTAGGGGGAGGTCCCAACTCCTTAGGCCACCAGCTGGCGCCCCATCGATCAGGATGTTTCCCCAACACCATCACCTCAGTTTTGAGGGCGTTATATCATCATAGATTTTGTTTTTTTTTGTATTCATTTGCAGCCCATTAGGTAAAATCTACTTGATGAATGAGTCCATGAATCTTTTTAATCCTATGGTAGGCTGGATAAGCAATATAGTATCATCAGCATACTGCAAGTACTTTTTGTGTTGTAACCAGCAAAGTTAGGAGAATGAGCATTGACATTTTGCAGCTAATGTGGTAAATCGGCAATAAAAAGATTAAAAGACATGGGGCTAAAACTCATCCTTTTTTGAGACCACTATGGGTTTCCAGGCGGCAAGTGGTGCAGCTGACATCCCTCAACTTTACCTGGACCCACGTATTTGAATATAACAGTGTAATCATATCTAATAGTTGTTTAGTTACGCCGCAAGCTGATAATTTTGCCCAGAGTAAGTTGCGGGGAACAGAGTCAGAGGCGGCTTTCAGATCTACAAAACAAATATATATATACATATATATATATATATATATAAATATATATATATATATATATTTTTTTTTTCTTGCTCTCGCTGCCAACAGTGTGAGTGACAGCAAATTTGAAACGGTTGACTAACCCCTACGGAAACTAGTTTCGAAAATTGGATTTTTTTTTATTTTCGTCGTTCACTCTTCCAAGTCTTTAAGTAGACATTTAGCAAACATTTTCGCCTTTACTTCGGTTAAGGCTATTAGCCGATAGTTAGCAGGATTATCCAGTAGACCACTTCTGTAAATAGGCTGTATTATAATTCCTTGCAAGGATTCTGGGACCAGTTTAGACGATACAACGACTTTGAACAGTGGAGTTAGAATTTATGACCACAAATCTAGTAATTCATTCTGAGAAAGTTTATTTTTAGAACCAACAAGGTATCAAAATATACTTTCTCAGAATGAATTACTTTAGTTAAATACTTTTCAAATAGGCAATAGACTTTTTGATTACAATAGCTACAGTTATTACAATAGGCAACACAATTTCAAACACAATGCAACATTGAGCTCAATGGGAATTTCTAGTGATATGCAATTAGTTACTTTGTAGATTACTTTTCTAACCACAGGACTGGATCCTAGATTCAGTCCTGGGACATGCACTTTAAACAGTTAAGTAAGCGCGTTTTGGTTATAGTAGTGATTTTTAAGGAATATTATTGTATTTTAAAAGTTGACAGAAACTTTTTCACATAGAATCACCAATGTTATCCTACGGGAGCAAATTCACTTAGCGGTTAAGTAGTGTTACGATTACTTTTCCTTACTCAGTGTTGGATCCTGGATCCAGCACTGGTGCTTCTCCTGTAAACAGTTGAAAGAATGTGTTTAAGTCAAACAGGCAATTTTTAAGGAATATTTGTAGTTTCTCAAAATCGACACTTAGAAACTTTTCTGATGAAAACCAGACAATGGGTTCCTATGGAAGGAAATTCAAGTTACTGGTAAGTACGGTTAAAATTACTTTTCAGGGTCAATGCTGGGCTAAAAGGTGCAGCACTGGGACTCTCCTGATAATAAGTGAGTAAATCAGAATTCGTTGTTTGGCTGATTTTAGATGAATATTTTAAAGTTCCAGAACTCCACACTTAGAAGAATTTTAAAGTGAAACCAGTCGATGTTATCCTATAGAAGGTAAGTGAGTTATCGGCTTTTGGGTAAGTACTCCATTGGCAGAGTTAAGGTTCTTGCCATAGACTCAGGGGTCTCCCGGGTCAGGTAGGTACAGTTGTTACACCCTCAACAGCACAGGGGCAGCCGGGAGCACAGGTGGTTCGACCCAATGTTGTCCAATGAGAGTCAGGGGGCCTGCGGTTGGTGGCTGCTGGCTAGCAGGCCACACGGCTGTGGGAGCTGGGCTCCAGTAACTTGCTCAAGGCGAATGGGGAAGTAGATGAGGACAAAGGTTGCACTGCCAGGGGCATCCGGGCGGCTGGGTGCAGGGTGCTTTTGAGCCGTCCGGCGCTCAATGTTATTCAATGGAGATCTTGGAAAGTGGACAAATGCTGCAGACTCGGGGACGGAGGATCTTCAGGAGCGACCAACACTTCGAGGGGTAAGTTGGGATTTTGGCGGATAGGTAGGCACCCCGGAGTTGGGCACAGGGGGCTGGAGGGCGCCGGTGCAGGGGTGTCTTTTGACATTGGGAATTCTTACCCTCTGCTGGTCGCGATTGGAGGGGTCCCTGGTTCTGAGGCTGCAGGCGTCGTCGGGTCGTCAAGGAGGGTCCTTGGGCACTGGATTCCAGGTCCGGGGGACGTCCTCAGGGTCTTTGTCAACTCTGGCACAGGCCAGGCTCGGCGGGTGCAGAGTGTGCTGGATTCGCGGTTTCTGGCTGGCACCAGGGGTGTTGCTGTTTGAGCAGAACCACTGCTCATGAGAATCCCAGTCTCTAAGAGGGTCAATTTTTAAGAAAAAACAGTGGTTCTGTTGAGAGTGAAGCAATTTCTTTGTTTTCATGTCCTTAAAGCAAATTCTGTATCAACATTGAATGTACAGTACACAATGACAAACAACTCCAATCTTGGTTTGAATGATATCTCTTATTGTAGATACCATGCAATGTATTACTCAGTAGATCAAGTGGCTGTCCATGATAAAAAATGACATAAAAATACACATGGGTAGTGCAAGGTTTAGTGACTGTTTGTGAGTGGTGATGACCGTGCTGTACATGAATAAGAAAGGTGACATATATTCAATACAAATACAAAAAAACATAAACTCTTGTGTGTCCACTTCTGAGTTAAATAGTCACAACAGACTCAAAACCTTTTCTTTTTGTTGAGACTCCATATGGACGCATTGACATTAACAACGTCGGCGGTATGCCTTTGAAGCTTCCCCCTGCCCATCCTGAGGGAGGAGACCTAGCACCTCGTCCAGGATGTGCATTTTTGCAGGCCCAGGAGAGCAAGGGGGCTCTCCACCCAGGGGTCCAGCAACATGTATCCTGTGTGGCAGCCTAGGCAGCCTTTCTGACAAGACATGGATTGTAGGTTAGGTTTCAGGGGGCATCTCTAAGATGCCCTCTGTAGTGCATTTTACATTCAATCCCACACTGGCATCAGTGTGGGTTTAATATGCTGAGAAGTTTGGTATCAAACATGTCGGTCTTCAGTTGCCCCAGTATTGGAACTTTCATAGATTCCCATGCTTTGTATCATTCCCCGTCGTCGGAATGGGAGCCTCGATAGTATCACAACCATAGAAACAAAAGATAAAAAATAGGCCTAGGCCTCATCTCCTTTTGTATCCTATCACCCTCTTTGTGCAAAAGAGACCAAACTTTTGTCAGGACCAATTAGAGCAGCCTCACCCCCTAAAAACCTTCCTGAGTGAGCTCAGAGCCTCAGATTTTTCTACCGCACGTTGTGCTAGGGAGTCTCCACTGAGCTCTGCTCAGTTTTTCTCATTCTGTTTATTTCTTCAAGTTTTCTACTTCAATCAGGACATGTCTGACAAGGAGAAGAAGGCCTTATTCAGGTCCTGTGCGTCTTGTGGAAAAAAGCGTCTTTTTGTGGAGGATAAGCATGACAGCTGTATCTATTGCTTATACCCTGACCACAAGGCCACAGACTGCAACATTTGTAGAACCTTCTCTACTAAGACACTTCGTGACAGAGAGGGGCAGCTTTTGACCTGGCTTCAAAAAATGAAGACTCGGAAGGAGGTTCTCTCATCGGATTATTATTATTATTATTAACTAATTTTGTACCGCGCACGGTTACCCAGGGGCATCCCAGCGCTTATAGAGACCTAGAGCGAGCTGCACATGCAGAGCAAAAGAGCTAAAGTTAAACCGGGAATAAATAGGTTTTTAAATGTTTCCGGAACCTGAGAAGATTTGGTTCAGAACGTAGTGAGAGTGGGAGGGAGTTCCAGGCCCGCGCTGTATGTATGGAAAAGCTCCTGCCGCCTGAACGAGCTCTCCTAACTCTCTTCGTCTGAAGGAGGTGTTTGTTGTCAGAGCGTAGAGCTCTTGTAGGCTTGTAAGGCCGGATCATATCCTTCAGGATGGCTGGTCCTGTCCCCTGTATGCTCTTGTGGGCAATACAGAGGGCCTTAAAGGTGACTCTCTCTCGGATAGGGAGCCAGAGGAGTGCTTTTAAAGCGGGCCTGGCTGACTGCCTGGCCGGAACGTTCAGTAGCAACCTTGCTGCCGCATTCTGCACTTGTTGCAGGATCTTGAACGTTGACTCCGGCGCTCCGAGAAAGAGCGCATTACTGTAGTCCAGGCGCGAGATGATTAGACCTTGGACTAACAGCTTCCGAGAGAGTTCTGGTAATAGGGGAAGAACCTTACGGGCCGACCGGAGCATTCCATAACACACGCCAGCGGTCTTCTTGGCGTGTGTCCTAAAAGACAAATCCGGCTCCAGCCACACCCCCAGGCTCTTGATCTCCTTCTTTGGGTCAGGCGGGGTGCCCATGCAGTTGGGCCAGCTGCTCGGCGAGAGGGCGAAACTTGACTGGCCCAAGATCATCAGCTCTGTTTTTGAGCCATTCAGTTTGAGCGATGACCTGGACATTCAATCAAACACCTCTCCCAAGCATGAGTGGAGCATCTCAGGCTGTTTCTCCAGCTGTGTCAGACCCACCACTAGCTGGGTGTCATCCGCATAGCTTATGGTCTTGAAGCCAAACGGAGACACCACACCCTCCAGGGGTGCCATATACACGTTGAATAACGTGGGGCTCAGGGATGAGCCCTGGGGCACCCCGCAGTGAAGTGGGAGGGGAGGAGATTTTGCATTTCCTTCCCAAACCTCGAAGGTACGCCCCTCCAGAAAGGAGGCAAACCATTCCAGGGCCACTCCTGTGACACCTGACTCTGCTAGACGTTGTATCAGCACTCCATGATTGACCGTATCGAAGGCCGCACTAAGGTCCAGGAGAATCTCTGCCACTGACCCCCCTGCGTCCAAAGTGCTTCTGGCCTCCTCTACCACTGCTAGCAGAGCCGTGTCTGTTCCATGACCCGGTCGGAATCCCGTCTGGGAGTCCCTCAACCGGCCATTCTCCTCTAGAAAGTTGGATAGCTGTCGGTTTACCAACCTCTCGGCAACCTTACTAACCCCTGGTAGCAAGGAAATGGGCCTGAAGTTGGCCAGGTTCAGCGGGTCCAAGCCGGGCTTCTTCAGAAGTGCTTTGACAACCGCACTTTTCCAGTCAGGCGGCACAGTCCCGTGGGCGAAGGAGAGATTGACCAAATCGGTCAAGGTCTCTCCTATCGACAAGACGGCCTGTTTTAAATACCGCATTGGGACGGGGTCCCGGGATGAGCCACTTTTCAGGCTCCAGAGGACCTTCAGTACTTCGCCTGAGGTTACAGGGCCAAATGACGTAAGTCGCTTTTCCGAGATGCTCGAGTCCCCAAAAGAGGCCGGAGTCCCCATAACCGGGGGAAGAGAGCTTACAATGGTTTCAATTTTATTCTTAAAATAAGTGGCCAATTCCAGACATTTTTCCTGTGGTCTGTCGTGGACAAGTGGGGGATCAGGCGGTTTAATAAGCTCCTTCATCACTAGAAAAGCTTCCCTGGATGAGGACGCAGCGTGCTTAACTCTCTCCACAGAAAAGGAGGCCTTTGCAGCACGTATTGCAAGTTTGTATGTCCTTAGTTCCATGCGATATTTTTCCGTGCTATCTGTCCCCAAATTCCTCCTCCATGTCCTCTCAGCCCGTTTACAGTTCTTTCTCAGGGTTCTGAGCTCTAGGGTATACCATGGGGCGGACCCCACTCTCCTATCCCTGATAAGCATCTTCTTAAGTGGAAGCACATGGTCCACTGCATTGGTCAGCCAGTTCCTCACAGTGGCATCTGCAGTCACCGGATCCCGTCCCTTCTCAGGCAGGGTGACCTCCAAGCGGGCATTCGAGGCCTCTACAGGGAGCCTTGACCATGCCCTGTCTATTCTAAATTTCCTGGATGGGAGAGTGTCGTCACAATTTACTTCCCAACTAGCCATAATCAATGAGTGGTCGGACCAGGGAAGAGTGAGGGTGGGGGCATAGCTTATATACCCGCCATATTTGCGAAGAAAGGGTCCAGAAGGTGACCCTTAACATGTGTGGCCCCAGTGTTCATTAATTTAATCTGCAGGGCGCTCAGCTCGCTCATCAGATTAGTTGCCATTGGGTCAGTTGCTTCATCAAAGTGGCAATTGAGGTCTCCCAACAGGATGAAGTTGGACGAGGCTGAAGCCAGGAGCGTGGTAGTTTCCATTAGTGAAGATATAAAATCACCCGCACTCCCAGGTGGCCGGTAGACTAGGAGGCCTGTCAGCGTGCTGGTAGGGGAGAATTGAAGGGAGAATTGGCAGCTCTCACAGTCTTTCACCCCTGCCTCCCGTGCCTTACAACCCAGGGAATCCCTGTAGATAATGGCCAGACTCCCCCCCCCCCCCGGATGAAGAGGATTCGACATCTCTGCCTTCCTCTCACAGATCCAAGAAGAGGGGTAGGTCTCCTCAGCTGAGCCCCCTTCTAAGGCCCCTCATAAGATCTCTGACAGGTCTGAGAGGGCTAGTCCCCTTCAATCTCCTCACGGAAGTGAAAAGGAGAGGCAGGGACAGGCTGATGGTTTAGTTACAGCCTCTAAGGACAAAAAGGAGGTTTCTATCACTTCTCCTCCGTCCAAAAAGGAAAGGACTAGTGACAAACACTCTACAGGCACTCCAGGGACCGTGCCTGAGAAAAAACAGCGTCCGTCGACGACAAAAACATCAGGTACGTCGACGACGATTACTTCTGGGAAAATTACCGCTGCTTCCTTGGCTTCGTCGACGGGTTAGTCGTCGGTAGCGGTTTCAGCGTCGACGACTACGTCGTTGTTCAAGGTTCCTGGTTCGTCGACGATAACTTCTTCAATGTCGACGATGGCGGAAAGCTGCTGTCGACGGCATCGTCGACGACGAAAACTACGTCGACGACGACGACGAGTTCGACGACGACAATGATGGTGATGACGACGAGTTCGTCTACGAGACCGTCGACGATCATCCCGTCGACGACGACCAAGACTCCGTCGACGAGGTCTTCTATGCCGTCGACGACTCTGTCGACAATACCGTCGACGACCTCCGCACCGTCGACGACGGCTCCGTCGACGAAGCCGTCGACGGGTAAAAAACTGCATTTTCCTCTGCAGAGCATGAAAATTACACCTGAAATGACGTCTCCTTGACGAGTTTCGACAGATCTACCGACATTGCTACTAGATGACGATTCGGAGGAGGATGAGGAAAAAGAAGGCCATTTTGGGGATGCCTACAGTCCCTCAGACTTAAATGTCAAATTGCAGGAGACTGACATGGATGAATACTATGAGCAATGTGACCAACGGGTGCATCAATATGTTCCACAAGGACTACGTCGACCTGGTTTAGGGCAGGATATGGTGGCCATGCCCGCCTCTTTAATTTCTGACCTGCAGTTGATGCTGCAGGACTATAGGAACAGGTTTCCTTCGGAACAGTCAATGCAGTCTACGCAACCTCCATCTCAGGCGTTGCCGCAAGCGCAGCCAGTGGTCGAACTTCCTCCGTCACAAGTGGTGTCTCTAACACCACCAACGGTCATTCCTAGGGTCCTTTCCCGGACACCAGATCCCGGACCCTCCACTCCTATTCAACTCATGAAAGCTCCGTTTGAGCCGGTGCACAAGGCGGACTTGAAATTCCTGTCTTGGAAACTTGCCCTCCTCTTAGCTCTAACATCAGCGAGAAGAGTGAGTGAGCTTCAAGCCCTCTCCATAGTGCATCCATTCCTGCAATTCAAAAAAGATGTGCTTATCCTTCACACCAATCCGAAATTTATTCCAAAGGTGCCGTCTGAGTTCCACTTGAATGAACCTTTGATTTTAAAGTCTTTCTTTCCGCTCCCTTTAACGCCTGCGAAACGCACATTACATTCTTTGGACGTTCAAAGATGCTTAAAATTCTACTTAGAGCGCACACAACCCTTTCGGAAATCATCCCAATTGTTTGTGTCCTACAGCGCACCACAGAAGGGGTTTCCTTTGGCAAAGAGTGGCATTTCCCACTGGATCTCCAGTGCGATTCAATTCTGCCATCAGGAGGCGGGCAAGCCTTTGGACAGAAAAGTTTGTGCACATTCCACAAGGTCTGTGGCATCGTCGGTGGCTCTTTTCTCTGGAGTCGCCATTAAGGACATATGCAGGGCAGCAACATGGAGCAGTACACATACCTTCACGAAGCACTACTGCCTGGAGTCTGCAGGACGAGACAACGCGGCTGTTGGCAGTTCTGTGGAATCTTTTCCATTGAGAGGTGAGCTTTCCCTACAAGCCCTCCATCCTGGTGAGCACATTTTGTTTCTTGTTTGCTATGCTATAAGTTTATATGTTTTATGGTTATGTGATGCCATGTATCTACAAAATGTGTCTTGGTTATTACTGCTAGCTACTCTGATACAAAGCATGGGAATCTATGAAAGTTCCAATACTGGGGCAAGAAAACAAGTTACTTACCTGTAACTTTGGTTCCCCAGTATTGGTAACTTTCATAGATTCCCATGCGCCCACCCTCCACCCCTGGGAAACCTCAGTTTTTTGACAGAGATAGTGGCGGTTTGCACAACGGCTACGAAAATCTGAGGCTCTGAGCTCTCTCAGGAAGGTTCTAGGGGGTGAGGCTGCTCTGATTGGTCCTGACAAAAGTTTGGTCTCTTTTGTACAAAGAGGGTGATAGGATACAAAAGGAGATGAGGTCTAGGCCTATTTCTTCTCTTTTGTTTCTATGGTTGTGATCCTACCGAGGCTCCCATTCCGACAACGGGGAATGATACAAAGCATGGGAATCTATGAAAGTTACCAATACTGGGGAACCAAAGTTACAGGTAAGTAACTTGTTTTCGTAGCCATTATGGTGCTGTGGAGTTCGTAATGACGACCTCCCAGCACCATATACTCTTAATGGCAACACTGCACACAGTGCCCAGGAATGACCCTGTGTAATGTAGGGGCACACAGCTCAGGCACCTGTGCCCACACCACTGGCATAGTGCACCCAGCTAGAGGGGTGACTGAGGTAGGCCAGGTTAGTGAGCATGACACACAGTGATGTGTGCCATGTCGACTCTCTGTTAAGTTCTGCACCAAGTCACTCATTCTGCAAAGGCAGGGTGTTTGTGTCAAGGTACAGGGCCCCTACGGGTGGCACAATAAGTGCTACAGCCCTTAGGGGTCTTCTCTGGTCGCAACACAATTTCAAACACAATGCAACATTGAGCTCAATGGGAATTTCTAGTGATATGCAATTAGTTACTTTGTAGATTACTTTTCTAACCACAGGACTGCATCCTAGATTCAGTCCTGGGACATGCACTGTAAACAGTTAAGTAAACACGTTTTGGTTATAGTAGTGATTTTTAAGGAATATTATTGTATTTTAAAAGTTGACAGAAACTTTTTCACATAGAATCACCAATGTTATCCTATGGGAGCAAATTCACTTAGCGGTTAAGTAGTGTTACGATTACTTTTCCTTACTCAGTGTTGGATCCTGGATCCAGCACTGGTGCTTCTCCTGTAAACAGTTGAAAGAATGTGTTTAAGTCAAACAGGCAATTTTTAAGGAATATTTGTAGTTTCTCAAAATCGACACTTAGAAACTTTTCTGATGAAAACCAGACAATGGGTTCCTATGGAAGGAAATTCAAGTTACTGGTAAGTACGGTTAAAATTACTTTTCAGGGTCAATGCTGGGCTAAAAGGTGCAGCACTGGGACTCTCCTGATAATAAGTGAGTAAATCAGAATTCGTTGTTTGGCTGATTTTAGATGAATATTTTAAAGTTCCAGAACTCCACACTTAGAAGAATTTTAAAGTGAAACCAGTCGATGTTATCCTAAAGAAGGTAAGTGAGTTATCGGCTTTTGGGTAAGTACTCCATTGGCAGAGTTAAGGTTCTTGCCATAGACTCAGGGGTCTCCCAGGGTCAGGTAGGTACAGTTGTTACACCCTCAACGGCACAGGGGCAGCCGGGAGCAGAGGTAGTTCGGCCCAATGTTGTCCAATGAGAGTCAGGGGGCCTTCGGTTGGTGGCTGCTGGCTAGCAGGCCACACGGCTGTGGGAGCTGGGCTCCAGTGACTTGCTCAAGGCGAATGGGGAAGTAGATGAGGACAAAGGTTGAACTGCCAGGGGCACTCGGGCGGCTGGGTGCAAGGTGCTTTTGAGCCGTCGGGCGCTCAATGTTATTCAATGGAGATCTTGGAAAGTGGACAAATTCTGCAGACTCGGGGACGGAGGATCTTCAGGAGCGACCAACACTTCGAGGGGTAAGTTGGGATTTTGGCGGATAGGTAGGCACCCCGGAGTTGGGCACAGGGGGCTGGAGGGCGCCGGTGCAGGGGTGTCTTTTGACGTTGGGAATTCTTACCCTCTGCTGGTCGCGATTGGAGGGGTCCCTGGTTCTGAGGCTGCAGGCATCGTCGGGTCGTCAAGGAGGGTCCTTGGGCACTGGATTCCAGGTCAGAATCGCCGGGGGACGTCCTCAGGGTCTTTGTCAACTCTGGCACAGGCCGGGCTCGGCGGGTGCAGAGTGTGCTGGATTCTCGGTTTCTGGCTGGCACCAGGGGTATTGCTGTTTGAGCAGAACCACTGCTCATGAGAATCCCAGTCTCTAAGAGGGTCAATTTTTAAGAAAAAACAGTGGTTCTGTTGGGAGTGAAGCAATTTCTTTGTTTTCATGTCCTTAAAGCAAATTCTGTATCAACATTGAATGTACAGTACACAATGACACACAACTCCAATCTTGGTTTGAATGATATCTCTTATTGTAGATACCATGCAATGTATTAATCAGTAGATCAAGTGGCTGTCCATGATAAAAAAAATGACATAAAAATACACATGGGTAGTGCAAGGTTTAGTGAGTGGTGATGACCGTGCTGTACATGAATAAGAAAGGTGACATATATTCAATACAAATACAAAAAAACATAAACTCTTGTGTGTCCACTTCTGAGTTAAATAGTCACAACAGACTCAGAACTTTTTCTTTTTGTTGAGACTCCATATGGACGCATTGACATTAACAACGTCGGCGGTATGCCTTTGAAGCTTCCCCCTGCCCATCCTGAGGGAGGAGACCTAGCACCTCGCCCAGGATGTGCATTGTTGCAGGCCCAGGAGAGCAAGGGGGCTCTCCACCCAGGGGTCCCGCAACATGTATGCTGTGTGGCAGCCTAGGCAGCCTTTCAGACAAGACATGGATTGTAGGTTAGGTTTCAGGGGGCATCTCTAAGATGCCCTCTGTAGTGCATTTTACATTCAATCCCACACTGGTATCAGTGTGGGTTTAATATGCTGAGAAGTTTGGTATCAAACATGTCGGTCTTCAGTTGCCCCAGTATTGGAACTTTCATAGATTCCCATGCTTTGTATCATTCCCCGTCGTCGGAATGGGAGCCTCGGTAGTATCACAACCATAGAAACGAAAGATAAAAAATAGGCCTAGGCCTCATCTCCTTTTGTATCCTATCACCCTCTTTGTGCAAAAGAGACCGAACTTTTGTCAGGACCAATCAGAGCAGCCTCACCCCCTAGAACCTTCCTGAGAGAGCTCAGAGCCTCAGATTTTTCGACCGCACGTTGTGCTAGGGAGTCTCCACTGAGCTCTGCTCAGTTTTTCTCATTCTGTTTATTTTTTCAAGTTTTCTACTTCAATCAGGACATGTCTGACAAGGAGAAGAAGGCCTTATTCAGGTCCTGTGCGTCTTGTGGAAAAAAGCGTCTTTTTGTGGAGGATAAGCATGACAGCTGTATCTATTGCTTATACCCTGACCACAAGGCCACAGACTGCAAAATTTGTAGAACCTTCTCTACTAAGACTCTTCGTGACAGAGAGGGGCGGCTTTTGACCTGGCTTCAAAACATGAAGACTCGGAAGGAGGTTCTCTCATCGGATGAAGAGGATTCGACATCTCTGCCTTCCTCTCACAGATCCAAGAAGAGGGGGAGGTCTCCTCAGCTGAGCCCCCTTCTAAGGCCCCTCATAAGATCTCTGACAGGTCTGAGAGGGCTAGTCCCCTTCAGTCTCCTCACGGAAGTGAAAAGGAGAGGCAGGGACAGGCTGATGGTTTAGTTACAGCCTCTAAGGACAAAAGGAGGTTTCTATCTTTTCTCCTCCGTCCAAAAAGGAAGGGACTAGTGACAAACACTCTACAGGCACTCCAGGGACCGTGCCTGAGAAAAAACAGCGTCCGTCGACGACAAAAACATCAGGTACGTCGACGACGATTACTTCTGGGAAAATTCCCGCTGCTTCCTTGGCTTCGTCGACGGGTTAGTCGTCGGTAGCGATTTCAGCGTCGACGACTTCGTCGTCGTTCAAGGTTCCTGGTTCGTCGACGATAACTTCTTCAATGTCGACGATGGTGGCAAGCTGCTGTCGACGGCATCGTCGACGACGAAAACTACGACGACGACGAGTTCGACGACGACAATGATGGTGATGACGACGAGTTCGTCTACGAGACCGTCGACGATCATCCCGTCGACGACGACCAAGACTCCGTCGACGAGGTCTTCTATGCCGTCGACGACTCCGTCGACAATACCATCGACGACCTCCGCACCGTCGACGACGGCTCCGTCGACGAAGCCGTCGACGGGTAAAAAACTGCATTTTCCTCTGCAGAGCATGAAAATTACACCTGAAATGACGTCTCCTTGACGAGTTTCGACAGATCTACTGACATTGCTTCTAGATGACGATTCGGAGGAGGATGAGGAAAAAGAAGGCCATTTTGGGGATGCCTACAGTCCCTCACATTTAAATGTCAAATTGCAGGAGACTGACACAGAGGAATACTATGAGCAATGTGACCAACGGGTGCATCAATATGTTCCACAAGGACTACGTCCACCTGGTTTAGGGCAGGACATGGTGGCCATGCCCGCCTCTTTAATTTCTGACCTGCAGTTGATGCTGCAGGACTATAGGAACAGGTTTCCTTCGGAACAGTCAATGCAGTCTACGCAACCTCCATCTCAGGCGTTGCCGCAAGCGCAGCCAGTGGTCGAACTTCCTCCGTCACAAGTGGTGTCTCTCACACCACCAACGGTCATTCCTAGGGTCCTTTCCCGGACACCAGATCCCGGACCCTCCACTCCTATTCAGCAGGGTACCTCTTCGGATGATGAGGTGCAGGTGGATCCCTTGACTGATCCATTGCAGGACCCAGAATTGGATCAAGGGGACAGTGGGTTTCAAGATCCAGACGCCACTGGTCGGGATACTATTGATATAGGGGGGTTCCATAACCTCATGGAGAGAGCTGCAAAGAGGTTTGGACTACCAATTTCGAAGGAAGAGTCTGAATGTTTTCTGTATGACTTTAAGGATCAGTACAAAAGATCGGTCAAATCCATTCCTATTATTGAGCATGTGTGGGAGGAAGGTATGAAAATAATGCAAAATCCAGCCACTGTGATTCCGGTTCTCCCCAGGTTGGAAAAGAAGTATAAGGCTCCAGATGGCAGTCCAGCTTGTCTTCTTGGGCAGCCGAAGCCTGATTCGGTGATATCACAGGCTGCTCAAAGCAAGTCCAAGAACCCATCAACACCTTTGACTATGCCTCCGGACAAGGACGGTAGGCGCCTGGATAACGTGGGGAAGAGGTTTTCTTCCATGGCCAGCTTACTGGTTCGAGCAGCAAATGCTCTCACCATTCTAGGCAGATACGATCGCCAGATGTGGTGTGACATGGAGCCGTTTGTGGAACAACTGCCAGACTCCGCGAGGGAAGAGGCAAATAGAGTTCTGATGGAGGGAGAAAAATCATCCTCTGAAGTTATCGACTGTGCTATGGACATAGCGTCCACGGCTTTTCGAGCATTGGCAGGGTCAGCTGTGCTTCGTCGCCAAGGTTGGTTGAGAGCCACCTGGTTTCATCAGGAGGTCCAAAATAAGATCCTGGACCTCCCATTTGATGGAGAGATGCTCTTTGGTAAGCATGTTGATGATTCCCTGCAGAATATAAAAAAAGGATACGGATACGGCGAAGTCTTTGGGATCACTCAACTACCGTAAGGTCCCATTTAAAGGCGCTCGTGGCACAGGTTTCTCTTCATACAGAGGCAACACCCAACAGAGATATTCCTCTCAGTCTTCGCAATCTTATAAGACTCAGTATTCAAATCAACGGCAGGGGCTGTAGGAAGGTGGATACCTGACTATGGTTGCCCCCAACTTTTTGCCTGGTGTTTTGCTGGTTTTCCGACTTAGTTGGCCTGGGACCCTGCCAATCAGGACCCCAGACCTACTGCTCTCTCTCTAAAATGGATTCCCTGTACCTTAGGTACATTTCCAATTGGTACTGGACCACCTTATCAGACCCTGTAACTCAGGGCATAGGTGTACCCAGGGACTACCAGGGGCTGAAGCATGTATTATGCCACCCCTGGATGGCCATCTAAATCTGACACAACTGGCTGCACGACAGCTGGGGAAGGAGGTGTAATCACCCTTTGCTTTAGATATAGTATACCTATATCTAACCCTAAAAATGGAACCACAGATTCCTATCAGTCACTCCTATGGCAGGCCTTGACAATCCTGAAGGCAGAGTGCTTGGAATCATGTGAGATGGTGCTCTGGCATGAGCTGAGCCCGTTTGCAGCTTGCGGAACCAAGTCCTAATAGCTGTTCCATGATAACGCATACCATATACTCTTAGTGCATTATAATCCTCGCGGTTAAATGCTATCTCTGGTATCGCTTTATCAAAACATGTCGAGTAAGGTGTCATACGAATTGGAATACTAACCCCTCGCCAATTCTGGCGACGGGGTTACTATTCCACCCTTCTAGAGGGACACGACATGTATGTAACTGTGAACCCCGGTTAAAGTTAACTCAACCCTCAGCATCACAAAATGGATGCTGCCACCACAGACACGAGTCTGACCCCCTCCAGCTGGGAGTCCTTCCAGCGAGGGGAGCTTAGACAAAGGGTTTCCTGTCAGGGGCGGTGCTAGCACCATCCCAGACAGGGTTTTGTGTATCCTGGGTAGGCAGGGCTTTACAGGAAGGTGACTGCAAGTGGCACCCCGGTGCTCACTACGCATCTGCCGGCTAGAACCAGTTCCATGGGCACACCAGCCCCTGGCCTGGGGAAAGTCCGGCATGGGAGAGGGGTGTAACCACCCCCCTTCCTGGTCCCACCCCTATGGCAGGACCTAGTCGCGTACCCACCCCTTTCTTTAGGATAAAGGCAGGAGCGGGGACCCTTCCAAATTAGATCATCTTTGAATCAAGAAACTACTTTCTACGAAAGGAACTCTCGACTTCTTCTCAAGATTTCTCCCTTGTGACTAAGGAGTAGTCACCCTGCACCCGCAGGCACCATCTAAGAACTCTGCGGTTTGCTGCACGTCCTTCCTCCGGAATCTGACTGACCAGCTCGACGAGACCCGGCTTCCCTGGCACCTCTGACCTCTACCTACCTCTACAGCTAAGCTGAGAACCGTAGGTGCGACAAGACCTCGAGGGACCGGCCATCATCAGAACTGCACGACTTCTATCCAGCATGACCGCCGAGGGATCCTCTGGTGAGTGCTTTGGGGTCCGAGAAGCCCCGACCCTGAGCAGCTCCAGCACCAAAGTCCAGCCTCCCAGCATCCACGAGATCTGCGTGGGGCCCTTCTGCTTTTTGCTGCTCACCGCGTTGTCTGGCTACTAGCCCGCTGGCTTGTGGCCTCCCCGACGACGCCCGACGACATCACCGCTGCTGGTCTGGTTGCTCCAGACTGGCCCTTGCTCCCTTCCAAAAGAGGAGCACCCCGGACTCTCCTGGTCCACTCCAGACGCCATTTTAGGTCCACCGCGTGGGCTTGAATTTGCCAAGACTTCTTGCCCCAATCCTGGGTCCAGCGACGTCGACAGCATCAACCATCGTGGGACAGCTCGCACCTCCATCCTGGTTGCCGACAACGCCTTCTGGTCCGTGAGACTGCAGAGCCCAGCGTCGCCCACTCACCTGGTCGAGGTGACTACCATCCGGTGCCCTCCTGGTGCCATCTGATCACTGGCTAGTGGTTAAGAACTTGGTCCCACCTGCTTTCAGGTGTCATCCATCTTCGATCCAGGCTTGGATCACTTTGAACTATCTTCACTGGTCGCCTGCCAGCAACTCTTTCTTCAGGCTCCTGGTTCGTCAACGAGGATTCCCGACGTCTTTACAGACCTATGCAGCCGCAGCCCCTGGGCTAGGTAACTTCGGCATTTCGGTGCCCCAGCATAGCCTCACTATCCAAGGGTCCAGAGTCACTATCGTTTTCGACCTACCTTATCGGGTTCGCCCGAGAACACTAACTTTGCTTTTACTAGCTCCCATAGACTTTGTCCCGCATCCCGCGTGAGAGTGCACACTCTGCACCCGAGTCCCCTAGGCCTCCTACTAGTAATCTGAAGGTTCAGTAACGTAGTCCTAGCGATTCCAAAGCCTATTAGTACAGTACTTACCTGCTAGTAATTTCGCATTCCACTTTTAGAGTATATGGTTTTTCGTGCCCCTCGGGCATTTGTGTAAATTGTGCAACTTAAAGAATTTTTGTAAGAGTTTTGTTGTGTGCTTAGTACCCTGTCCTCATAAAGAGTACAGGGCTGTTGTGATCTAAATAAATACACTGTTTATTTTCATAACACTTGTGTGGTGTCCTTTCACTTGGTATTCAAGGGGTATATGTGATGGTATACCAGCTGGCTTAACACGCCCTCTAGAGTTTAGCCCGAAGACTGCTCGTATCCACGCTACTAGGATAGCTGGTCTATAAGGTTGACTTACAACCAATCACCATAAGGGCTGTTTGGACTGATACATAGTGATCACTAGAATAGTGAACACTGAATATCAGGCCAACTTCTCACATTGGTGAGCAGCGGTTGGGATTTGAGCTTGCTGTTGTTTTACCACACGTATCCTAAGAATATCTTTGTGAAAGATCACATAAGGTAAGGTACATATAACTTAGCTTAGAATACTCTGAGTTCTACTGAACCAGCTGTTGTAGTTTAACAAGGCTTAGCACACCTTGACTACAACTCTTAGCAAGGGATCAGTAGGCAAACAAATAGTGTAGGTAGGTGCATCACTTACACCACACTAGAAGCATGTCTAACCACGGAGAGTCTTCAGAGACCCCTCTTGTGGTTGTGGACCCTCCACAGGTCACTTCCAGATATGCTGCTCTTAGCTTCCAGGAGATGAGACAAATCTGTACATCCAGGAAGCTAAAACAGGGTGCAAACCCTACCATTCCTTTTCTGATTGGTCTCTTAGAGACTTATGATGCCAGGAGGTCTGCCAACGCAGATCCTTCTCATCCAGATGGGAATATGCCCCCCTTACAGGGTCCCTTTTATAACCATGACCATCCCCTCCAGGAGGCAGATGATGCTGAGGATGAGGATGAAGATGAGTTATCAGGGGAGGAGGCAGACAAGGGACAGGTAGAAGTCAGGAGACTCACCAGGTCCAACTTAAGTAGGCATGAGAATGGATTTGGGGGACCCCCAGGGCCACTCTCAGGCAGACTTAACATTGGGAGTGGACAAGTTAGGTCTCTATCCAGAGGCTCTAACAGATCCATTCGAACCAATGGCTCTCAGACCTCTTCTCACAGAGGGATGACATCCCCTCAGAGGAGAGAGCATGAAGCAAAAATGAAGGAAGTCAATCTGAGGATTGAAAGGGAAGAACTTGCCCTGGCCAAAGAGAGACTTGCCTTTGCTAGAGAGCAGAAATTGTGTGGGGCAGACCCCACTGGTGGCAGCATTCTCCCAAGAGAAAAAGACAGGAGTGTAGACACTAGACACCTGAGTAAGATAGTGCCCCCCTTTAAACAGGGGGATGATATCCACAAATGGATGACTGCTTTGGAGAGGGCTTGCACTGTACAGTGTGTCCCCCAGAGTCAGTGGGCAGCTATCTTGTGGCTCTCCTTTGAAGGCAAAGGTAGAGATAAGCTCCTCACTACTAGAGCTGAGGATGCTAACAATTACCAGGTCCTGAAGAATACACTGGTTGATGGGTTTAGTTTAACCACTGAACAGTACAGGTTGATGTTCAGAGACACCCAGAAAACTCAGTCTCAGGATTGGGCTGACTTTGTTGATTGTGCCACTAAGGCCTTTGAAGGCTGGCTACTGGGAAGTAAGGTTACTGATTTTAAAGGATTGTACAATCTAATTATGAGAGAGCAAATCTTAAGTAATTGTCAGAACCAGTTATTACACCAACACCTGGTAGACTCTGATCTGACCTCTTCACAAGAATTGGGTAAGAGGGCAGACAAATGGGTCAGAATCAGGGTCAGGCCTAAGAACCAGGGTGGTGACCAAAAGAAGGAATCAACCAAGCCTCAAGAGAAGGGTGGGAATAAATCTTCTGATCAAACCGCAGGGCCCCAAAATTCCTCTGAAAAGGGTGGGTCCCAAACTTCTCCCAAAACCCAAAAGAAACCTTATTGTCATACCTGCAAACAGGTAGGCCATTACAAAAGTGACAGCAGTTGTCCCAAGGCCAACAACAATAAGGAGAAAATACCCCCAAACAAAGCTTCCCAGCCTCCTGTTACTACTAGTAGTAATCCCCCAGGTGGTGGGAGTGCCCCCAAGAATCTGGGTGCATTTTCTTTGGGAGTGCCTGGGGACTCTGGCCTAACCAGGTCCCCTGACTTAGATACTCTTGTCTGTGAGACTGGCATGGGGTTTGCCAACTTCACAGCCTGTCCCAACACTTTGGGCAGGTACAGACAGGAGCCCCTCATCAATGGTTCAAAAGTTGAGGCCTACAGAGACACAGGGGCTAGCATCACCATGGTGGCTGAGAGCCTAGTCCCCTCAAGGCAACTTATGCCTGGTGCCACATACCAGGTAGTGAACATTGATGGAGTGCAGAGAGATCATCCCATAGCAGTGGTAAATATCAGCTGGGGAGGTGTCACTGGTCACAAGAGAGTGGCAGTGTCACCAAACTTGCCTGTAGATTGCCTACTGGGGAATGATTTGGAGACCTCAGCCTGGGCTGAGGTAGAGCAAGAAACCCATTTTAAAATGGTAAACCTCCATGGTAAGGTTAGTGGGGCAGTGATAGCCACAGCCCCAGTCCAAGATGTCCGCCCTGAACAGGTCAGGAGGGCTGTGCCAGTCACAGCCCTATCCCAGAAAGATGCCTTTCCTGAACAGGTTGGCAAGGCTGTGATGGTCACAGCCCAAACCCAAACTGAGTCCCTTCCTGAAAAGGTTGGTGGAGTTGTGATGGCCACAGCTCAAACTCAGACAGATAATAGTGTTGTGAAGCCTGAAACAATGGATCACTCCACTTAAACTGAGAGCATTGAGGAGGAAGAAAAGTCTCCCCCCTCCCAGACACTAGGTGAGAGCCAGCCTCCTCAGGGAACTGACTCTACCCCTGGTGAAGGAACTGCCCCAGAGGTAGTCAGGCCTAGCCTGGCAGAACCCCTGATGGCAGTGGACCCTTCCCAGGTGGGACCCAGTCTGGAGCAGGTAGCCTGCACCTCTCAACCCTGCCTCTATCAGCCCAGGGCTGTAGAGGTCAGGGAGGCCAGTGGTGGACCCCAAAGGGCCCCCTGTCCAGAAGAATTTCCCAATCAGCAGATTAGGATCACTGAAGCTAGTAGTCCTAGCCAAGTGAAAATAAAACACACCCCTGAGGGATCCCCCTTAAACTTAGTTAGGGAACTCCCACAGCTGGACACTGCTGGGCACAGCCAAACCTGGGGCCTAAAAACCCCAAACCTGACCTGTCCCTCCAGTAAGCCAAACAGAGGTACTCAGCCTCCAGCTTTAGGTAGCCAGAGGTTGACCCTGAGAGCTCATAGCAACTCAGTAATGGAAAGAAAGGCACATATGGTGGATAGTGATTGGAGGAAGTTGAGCCCAACAGTAGTGGAGTCTCACTTCAGTACTCCATTCCCACACCAGCCTTTTACTTTGCCAAGGCACACCACAGGTAGTGATTCCCTATGGTGGAGACCCTCAGATACCCTTAGGGTGAGGGGTTGCTTAGTGGACCATGATACAGGGGGTAACCATGCCAGTGCATGTACCACCTCATATGGCCTTTCAGGCAATATAGGCTTACCTGGACAAGGATAGCCTTATCTCCTTTTGTTTGGGGGGGGGGGGTTGTGTAGGAAGGTGGATACCTGACTATGGTTGCCCCCAACTTTTTGCCTGGTGTTTTGCTGGTTTTCCGACTTAGTTGGCCTGGGACCCTGCCAATCAGGACCCCAGGCCTACTGCTCTCTCTCTAAAATGGATTCCCTGTACCTTAGGTACATTTCCAATTGGTACTGGGCCACCTTATCAGACCCTGTAACTCAGGGCATAGGTGTACCCAGGGCCTACCAGGGGCTGAAGCATGTATTATGCCACCCCTGGATGGCCATCTAAATCTGACACAACTGGCTGCATGACAGCTGGGGCAAGGTGGTGTAATCACCCTTTGCTTTAGATATAGTATACCTATATCTAACCCTAAAAATGGACACACAGATTCCTATCAGTCACTCCTATGGCAGGCCTTGACAATCCTGAAGGCAGAGTGCTTGGAATCATGTGAGATGGTGCTCTGGCATGAGCTGAGCCCATTTGCAGCTTGCGGAACCAAGTCCTAATAGCTGTTCCATGATAACGCATACCATATACTCTTAAGTGCATTATAATCCTCGCGGTTAAATGCTATCTCTGGTATCGCTTTATCAAAACATGTCGAGTAAGGTGTCATACGAATTGGAATACTAACCCCTCGCCAATTCTGGCGACGGGGTTAGCATTCCACCCTTCTAGAGGGACACGACATGTATGTAACTGTGAACCCCGGTTAAAATTAACTCGAGCCTCAGCATCACAAAATGGATGCTGCCACCACAGACACGAGTCTGACCCCCTGCAGCTGGGAGTCCTTCCAGCGAGGGGAGCTTGGACAAAGGGTTTCCTGTCAGGGGCGGTGCTAGCACCATCCCAGACAGGGTTTTGTGTATCCTGGGTAGGCAGGGCTTTACAGGAAGGTTACTGCAAGTGGCACCCCGGTGCTCACTACGCATCTGCCAGCTAGAACCAGTTCCAGGGGCACACCAGCCCCTGGCCTGGGGAAAGTCCGGCATGGGAGAGGGGTGTTACCACCCCCCTTCCTGGTCCCACCCCTAGGGCAGGACCTAGTCGCGTACCCACCCCTTTCTTTAGAATAAAGGCAGGAGCGGGGACCCTTCCAAATTAGATCATCTTTGAATCAAGAAACTACTTTCTACGAAAGGAACTCTCGACTTCTTCTCAAGATTTCTCCCTTGTGACTAAGGAGTAGTCACCCTGCACCCGCAGGCACCATCTAAGAACTCTGCGGTTTGCTGCACGCCCTTCCTCCGGAATCCGACTGACCAGCTCGACGAGACCCGGCTTCCCTGGCACCTCTGACCTCTACCTACCTCTACAGCTAAGCTGAGAACCGTAGGTGCGACGAGACCTCGAGGGACCGGCCATCATCAGAACTGCACGACTTCTATCCAGCACCACCGCCGAGGGATCCTCTGGTGAGTGCTTTGGGGTCCGAGAAGCCCCGACCCTGAGCAGCTCCAGCACTGAAGTCCAGCCTCCCAGCATCCACGAGATCTGCGTGGGGCCCTTCTGCTTTTTGCTGCTCACCGCGTTGTCTGGCTACTAGCCCGCTGGCTTGTGGCCTCCCCGACGACGCCCAACGACATCACCGCTGCTGGACTGGTTGCTCCAGACTGGCCCTTGCTCCCTTCCAAAAGAGGAGCACCCCGGACCCTCCTGGTCCACTCCAGACGCCATTTTAGGTCCACCGCGTGGGCTTGAATTTGCCAAGACTTGTTGCCCCAATCTTGGGTCCAGCGACGTCGACAGCATCAACCATCGTGGGACAGCTCGCACCTCCATCCTGGTCGCGGACAATGCCTCCTGGTCCGTGAGACTGCAGAGCCCAGCGTTGCCCACTCACCTGGTCGAGGTGACTACCATCCGGTGCCCTCCTGGTGCCATCTGATCACTGGCTAGTGGTTAAGAACTTGGTCCCCTCTGCTTTCAGGTGTCATCCATCTTCGATCCAGGCTTGGATCACTTCGAACTATCTTCACTGGTCGCCTGCCAGCAACTCTTTCTTCAGGCTCCTGGTTCGTCAACGAGGATTCCCGACGTCTTTACAGACCTATGCAGCCGCAGCCCCTGGGCTAGGTAACTTCGGCATTTCGGTGCCCCAGCATAGGCTCACTATCCAAGGGTCCAGAGTCACTGTCGTTTTCGACCTACCTTATCAGGTTCGCCCGAGAACACTAACTTTGCTTTTACTAGCTCCCATAGACTTTGTCCCGCATCCCGCGTGAGAGTGCACACTCTGCACCCGAGTCCCCTAGGCCTCCTACTAGTAATCTGAAGGTTCAGTAACGTAGTCCTAGCGATTCCAAAGCCTATTAGTACAGTACTTACCTGCTAGTAATTTCGCATTCCACTTTTAGAGTATATGGTTTTTCGTGCCCCTCGGGCATTTGTGTAAATTGTGCAACTTAAAGTATTTTCGTAAGAGTTTTGTTGTGTGCTTAGTACCCTGTCCTCATAAAGAGTACAGGGCTGTTGTGATCTAAATAAATACACTGTTTATTTTCATACCACTTGTGTGGTGTCCTTTCACTTGGTGTTCAAGGGGTATATGTGATGGTATAACAGCTGGCTTAACACGCCCTCTAGAGTTTAGCCCAAAGACTGCTCGTATCCACGGTACTAGGATAGCTGGTCTATAAGGTTGACTTACAACCAATCACCATAAGGGTTGTTTGGACTGATACATAGTGATCACTAGAATAGTGAACACTGAATATCAGGCCAACTTCTCACAGGGGCAATCGGCGTCTTACTCTCGCCAACCTCCGCGAGGGCGTCAGAACCGTCAGGGACGTGACAACACCAAGAGACAATAGCGGCCTCCTGGCTCTACCTTTTGTTCCTCCCCTCCCAGTCACATCAGTGGGGGGCAGGATATCATTTTGCCTGAACAGCTGGAAGCGTATAACATCGGACCAGTGGGTCATGAATATTGTTCAGAGTGGCCATAAGTTGGAGTTCCAAGATCTTCCTCCAACGAGAGTTCCGGGCGCCACCCGCACAAAACATCTGGGACTGCTCCACCTCGAAGCCCACCAATTGTTCCTCAAAGGGGCAATAGAACCGGTATCTCTCTCTCAGAGGGGCAGAGGTTTTTATTCCAGGTTCTTCCTGGTTCGGAAGACGGCAGAAACTTTGCGCCCCACACTAGACCTACGAGAGCTCAACACTTATCTCATCAAACTCTCTTTCAGGATGGTCACTCTCCAAGAAATTCTTCCTCTTTTGAACCCAGGCGACTATTTGGCGCCTCTGGATTTAGAAGATGCGTATTTCCACATTCCAATACACCCAGATCACAGACAATATCTGTGATTCACAGTGGGAAAGAGCCATTTCCAATTCAAGGTGCTTCCGTTTGGCCTTCGGTCTGCACCTCGAGTATTCACCAAAGTGTTGGCACCAGTAGCAGCTTTTCTACGAAAACAATCCCTGGAGGTTTTCCCTTATTTGGACGACTGGCTTGTCAAGGCTCCATCTTTCAAGGACACCTCTTAAGCGGTTTCGGCTTGCATTCAGTTGTTCAGTCACCTGGGCCTTCAATTGAACAAACACAAGTCAGTTCTACAGCCCTCCAGATCCACAAGGTTCCTTGGGGCCATTTTAGACACAACGCAATGCACAGCTCGTCCTTCAGAAGAACGTCAACAGAAGTTGATCATATCGGCTCGCCAACTGTTCCACAAGAAATGCCTTTCAGTCAGACAATACAAGTCCCTGCTCGGGTCGATGTCATCCTGCATACCATTAATACCTCATTGCAGGCTACAAATGCGTCCTCTGCAGGAAGAGCTAGACAAACAATGGTGCCAAGCAGAGGGATCATTCAATGACAAGGTGTTGGTGACACCAAAAATGGGAAAGGCATGCGAATGGTGGCTAGTGCAGGACAATATCGCACAGGGTCTGATGTTCAGAGTTTCACCATCCCCTCTGATCATGACAGCGGATGCCTCTTTGGAAGGCTGGGGAGCGGTGCTCCGAGAGCTTCAAGTCAGCGGGCACTGGAGTCCAGAACAGCGTCAGTGCCATATACATTTTTTGGAGATAGCGGCCATTCGTTTGGCTTTGCAGGCTTTCCTTCCCAGGGTCCGAAATCATACAGTGCTGGTCCAGATGGACAATACGATGGCCATGCACTACGTCAACAAGCAAGGAGGAACGAGATCGCAAACTCTGTCCAAAGAAGCTTAGAGGATCTGGGATTACGCGATTCTACACAACATCAGCTTGAGAGCCGAACATTTGGCAGGCTCTCTCAATGTCAAGGCGGATGCTCTGAGTCGCCAGACAGAGGGGAATCACGAATGGGAGTTGAATCAGTCCATTCTGGAGAGTGTGTTTTCGGTCTGGGGGCCACCAACCATCAACCTTTTTGCCTCTCCGGTGAAGCAAAATGCCGGTTTTACGCAAGCAAGGTTCACCATCAGGGATCTCTGGGGAACGCCCTTTCGATGGCCTGGTACAGCGCATTCTTTTACGCTTTTCCGCCAATTTCCCTCATTCCTCGAATACTCAGGAAAATGAAAGCGGAACCATGCAAGATGATTCTCATTGCACCAGCTTGGTCCCGGCAATTTTGGTACACAGAACTCCTTCTACTCTCCCAAGCTCATCCGATTCGCTTACGACCAATTCCTTCCCTATTGTCGAGGAATCAAGGACAAGTTTACCATCCAGATCCGAAATCACTGCACTTGACAGCGTGGCACCTGAACATAGAGAGTTCCGTCATCTGAATCTCTCCCAGGAATGTAGAGACGTTTTGTCCCAAGCTCGAGCACCGAGCACTAATAAGACTTACAAGGCTAAATGGAAGAGGTTCTGCCTGTGGTGTCAGAGACAAGATTTCCATCCTTACAAATCTCTGCCTCATCAACTTTTGCCATATATACTATCATTGGCAAAGTCTGGGTTGGCGCATTTATCTGTTAACGTACATCTTGCAGCCATATCGAGGTTTAGGCGCAGTTCTTCAGGCCCTTCCTTATTGTCCTCTAGGATTATTAAACAATTCTTAAAAGGCTTGTTTCGAATGTATCCTCCAGTTCGCCCTCCTCCACCAGTTTGGCAACTCAATCTTGTCCTGGCTCAACTCATGAGAGCTCAGTTTGAGCCGGTGCACAAGGCAGACTTGAAATTCCTGTCTTGGAAACTTGCCCTCCTCTTAGCTCTAACATCAGCAAGAAGAGTGAGTGAGCTTCAAGCCCTCTCCATAGTGCATCCATTCCTGCAATTCAAAAAAGATGTGCTTATCCTTCACACCAATCCGAAATTTATTCCAAAGGTGCCGTCTGAGTTCCACTTGAATGAACCTTTGATTTTAAAGTCTTTCTTTCCGCTCCCTTTAACGCCTGCGGAACGCACATTACATTCTTTGGACATTCAAAGATGCTTAAAATTCTACTTAGAGCGCACACAACCCTTTCGGAAATCATCCCAATTGTTTGTGTCCTACAGCGCACCACAGAAGGGGTTTCCTTTGGCAAAGAGTGGCATTTCCCGCTGGATCTCCAGTGTGATTCAATTCTGCCATCAGGAGGCGGGCAAGCCTTTGCACAGAAAAGTCCGTGCACATTCCACAAGGTCTGTGGCATCGTCGGTGGCTCTTTTCTCTGGAGTCGCCATTAAGGACATATGCAGGGCAGCAACGTGGAGCAGTACACATACCTTCACGAAGCACTACTGCCTGGAGTCTGCAGGACGAGACAACGCAGCTGTTGGTCAAGCAGTTCTGCAGAATCTTTTCCATTGAGAGGTGAGCTTTCCCTACAAGCCCTCCATCCTGGTGAGCACATTTTGTTTCTTGTTTGCTATGCTATAAGTTTATATGCTTTATGGTTATGTGATGCCATGTATCTACAAAATGTGTCTTGGTTATTACTGCTAGCTACTCTGATACAAAGCATGGGAATCTATGAAAGTTCCAATACTGGGGCAAGAAAACAAGTTACTTACCTGTAACTTTGGTTCCCCAGTATTGGTAACTTTCATAGATTCCCATGCACCCACCCTCCTCCCCTGGGAAACCTGTTTTTTGACAGAGATAGTGGCGGTTTGCACAACGGCTACGAAAATCTGAGGCTCTGAGCTCTCTCAGGAAGGTTCTAGGGGGTGAGGCTGCTCTGATTGGTCCTGACAAAAGTTTGGTCTATTTTGTACAAAGAGGGTGATAGGATACAAAAGGAGATGAGGTCTTGTCCTATTTTTTCTCTTTTGTTTCTATGGTTGTGATACTACCGAGGCTCCCATTCCGACGACGGGGAATGATACAAAGCATGGGAATCTATGAAAGTTACCAATACTGGGGAACCAAAGTTACAGGTAAGTAACTTGTTTTCGTAGGCATTATGGTGCTGTGGAGTTCGTAATGATGACCTACCAGCACCATATACTCTTAATGGCAACACTTCACTTACAGTGCCCAGGAATGTCCCGGTGTACTGTAGGGGCACACAGCTTAGGCACCTGTGCCCAAACCACTGGCATAGTGCACCCAGCCAGAGGGGTGACTGAGGTAGGCCAGGTTAGTGGACATGACACACAGTGATGTGTGCCATGTCGACTCTCTGTTTAGTTCTGCACCAAGTCACTCATTCTGCAAAGGCAGGGTGTTTGTGTCAAGGTACAATGCCCCTACGGGTGGCACAATAAGTGCTACAGCCCTTAGGGGTCTTCTCTGGTCAAAATACCCTGGGTACCTAGGGTACCATTTACCAGGGGCTGTCATGTGGCCAGAGATGCCAATTTGGTTTTAGTTTCAACACAGTTTTTCGGGAAGGAACACAGGCCCTGGGCACCTGATTGGTAGGAGCCCAGGACACACTCAGTCAAAGCACATCTGCAATTCAGCAAAAAGTGGGGGCATACCATGCAAGAAAGATGGCACTTTCTCACACTTGGGTGTTCATACTCTAGGCACTCTAGACCATCTCTGAACCCGAAGGGAGGGCTGGGTCGGACCTCTCAAGGATGATGACTGGTGTGATGCGCTGATGGCACCAAGGTTTATCACAATTTCCTCCAAACTGCTATTGATTCATGCACATTATCTCTATACTGCCTGTCTCTCCCTAGCACAGCTCCACTTAGTGGGACTTCTCTTTGAGCCTTTCTGTCCTCGCTGTGGCAGCACTCCTGAAGAGTTCTATCAGGTGGTTCGGTTGTGCCCTGCGATTTAAAACTTGTGGGCCGCGATTGTGAGGTAGCTCACGAGGTGCTTGGATTGGGAGGTTCCCTTACCCGTTTGTTGATTTTGTTGGAAATCCTTGAGGGCTCTGGAGGCACAAGGGCTGATCGATCCTTCTTGCATCTAATGGTCGCCAAACGTGACATCGCTGTGAGAAGTTGGCCCGATACGCAGTGCTCACTATTCTAGTGATCACTATGCATCAGTCCAAACGACCCTTATGGTGATTGGTTGTAAGTCAACCTTAGACCAGCTATCCTAGTAGCGTGGATACGAGCAGTCTTCGGGCTAAACTCTAGAGGGCGTGTTAAGCCAGCTGTTATACCATCACATACCCCTTGAACACCAAGTGAAAGGACACCACACAAGTGTTATGAAAATAAACAGTGTATTTATTTAAAGTCACAACAGCTCTGTACTCTTTATGAGGACAGGGTACTAAGCACACAACAAACTCTTAGGAAAATACTTCAAGTGCCCAATCTACACAAATGCCCGAGGGCACGGAAAGTTTAGTGTTCTCGGGCGTACCCGATAAGGTAAGTCGGAAGCGAAAGTGACTCTGGACCCTTAAATAATGAGGCTATGCGGGCACCGAAATGCCGAAGTTACCTAGCCCAGGGGCTGCGGCTGCATAAGTCTTTACAGACGTCGGGTGTCCTCGCTGACGAACCAGGAGCCGGAAGAAAGGAGTTGCTGGCCGGCGACCAGTGAAGATAGTTCGTAGAGATCCAAGCCTGGATCAGAGATGGATGACACCTGAAAGCAGAGGGGACCAAGTTCGTAACTACTAGCCAGTAGTCAGAGGGTACCAGGAGGGCACCTGATGATCGTCACCTCGACTAGGTGAGTGGGCGACGCTAGGCTCTGCAGTCTCACGGACCAGGAGGCGTTGTCGGCGACCAGGGTGGAGGTGCGAGCTGTCCCACGAAGATTGATGCTGTCGGCGTCGCTGGGCCCAGGATTGGGGCAACAAGCCGTGGCAAATTCAGGGCCACGTGGTGGACCTAAAATGGCGTCTTGAGTGGACCAGGAGGGTCCGGGGTGCTCCTCTTTCAGAAGAGAGCAAAGGCCAGTCTGGAGCAACCAGACCAGCAGCGTTGTTGTCGGGCGTCGTCGAGAAGGCCACAAGCCAGCGGGCTAGTAGCCAGACAATGTGATGAGCAGCAAAAAGCAGAAGGGCCCCACGCAGATCGTGGAGATGTTGGGAGGCTGAACTTCGGTGCTGGAGCTGCTCAGGGTCGGGGCTTCTCGGACCCCAAAGCACTCACCAGAGGATCCCTCGGTGGTCGTGCTGGTTTAGAAATCGTGCAGGTTCTGATGATGGCCGGTTCCTCGAGGTCTCGTCGCACCCACGGATCTCAGCTGGGCTGACGATGTGGGTAGAGGTCAGAGGTGCCAGGGAAGCCGGTTCTCTTTGAGCTGGGCAGTCGGATTCCTGAGGAAGGACGTGCAGCAAACCGCAGAGTTCTTAGATGGTGCCTGCGGATGCAGGGTGACTACTCCTTAGCCACAAGTGAGAAATCTTGAGAATAGTCGAGAGTTCCTTTCGTAGAAAGTAGTTTCTTGATTCAAAGATGATCTAATTTGGAAGGGTCCCCGCTCCTGCCTTTATCCTAAAGAAAGGGGTGGGTACGCGACTAGGTCCTGCCCTAGGGGTGGGACCAGGAAGGGGGGTGGTTACACCCCTCTCCCATGCTGGACTTTCCCCAGGCCAGGGGCTGGTGTGCCCCTGGAACTGGTTCTAGACGGCAGATGCGTAGTGAGCACCGGGGTGCCACTCAGCAGTCACCTTCCTGTAAAGCCCTGCCTACCCAGGATACACAAAACCCTGTCTGGGATGGTGCTAGCACCGCCCCTGACAGGAAACCCTTTGTCCAAGCTCTCCTCGCTGGAAGGACTCCCAGCAGCAGGAGGTCAGACTCGTGTCTGTGGTGGCAGCATCCATTTTGTGGAGCTGAGGCTTCGTTTAACTTTAACCGGGGTTCACAGTTACATACATGTTGTGTCCCTCTAGAAGGGTGGAATGCTAACCCCGTCGCCAGAATTGGCGAGGGGTCAGTATCCTGATTCGTATGACACCTTACTCGACATGTCTTGATAACGTGATACCGAAGTTAGCAATATGGTACGCGTTATCATGGAACAGCCATTGGGACTTGTTCCGCAAGCTGCAACCGGGCTCGGCTCATGCCAGAGCGCCAATTCACATGATTCCACGCACTCTGCCTTCAGGATTGTCAAGGCCTGCCATAGGAGTGACTGATAGGAATCCGTGTGTCCATTTCGGGGTTAGATATAGGTATACTATATCTAAAGCAAAGGGTGATTACACCACCTTGCCCCAGCTGTCTTGCAGCCAGTTGTGTCAGATTTAGATGGCCATCCAGGGGTGGCATAATACATGCTGCAGCCCCTGGTAGGCCCTGGGTACACCTATGCCCTGATTTACAGGTTCTGATAAGGTGGCCCAGTCCCAATTGGATAATGCACCTAAGGTACACATGTCAATTTAGTGAGAGAACAGCTAGGCTGTGGGTCTGATTGGCAGGCCCACAGCCAGAGAAAGTCGTAAACCAGTGAAACAAAAGCAAAAAATCTGGGTGATCATAGGATTGCAGACCCTACTCTCCTACATGACCCCCCCCCCCAAACGTTGGGACAATAAACTAACCTTGAGCAGGTGAGTCTTCTTGTTCTAAGTGGAAATACCTGGAGAGCCCATCTGCATTGCCATGATCAGTGCCAGGTCTATGCTCCACTGTGAAGTCCATCCCCTGTAGGGAAATGGACCACCTAAGCAGTTTGGGGTTTTCACCCTTCATCTGATTTAGCCATAAGAGGGGCTTATGGTCGGTCTGAATCTTGAAATGAGTGCCAAACAAGTATGGCCTCAGTTTCTTCAGGGCCCAAACCACAGCAAAGGCCTCCCTCTCAATAGCTGACCAATTTTTCTCTCTGGGGGTCAGCCGTCTGCCTATAAAAGCAATGGGCTGGTCATTACCATCAGAATTCAGTTGAGATAGAACAGCTCCCACACCCAACTCAGAAGCATCTGTTTGAACAATGAATGGTTTGGAGTAGTCTGGACTCTTGAGGATAGGTGCCGTGCACATGGCCTGTTTTAGGTCATCGAATGCTTTTTGACAGCTCGCTGTCCACTGAACCTTTTTTGGCATTTTCTTACTTGTCAGTTCATTAAGTGGAGTCACAATCGATCCATAATTTCTGACAAACTTTCGGTAGTAACCAGTCAGGCCCAAGAAAGCTCGAACCTGAGTCTGGGTGGTTGGAGGAGCCCAGTCCCTGATTGACTGTATTTTGCTCTCCAGTGGTTGAACTTGGCCTCCACCTACAAGGTGGCCCAAGTATACAACCTGTGTCTGCCCTATCTGGCACTTGGTGGCCTTGATAGTGAGACCTGCTGCTTGCAGTGCCTCTAACACTTTCCTCAGGTGGACCAGGTGATCCTCCCAGGTGGAGCTAAAGACAGCAATATCATCAAGATATGCTGCACAGAAGTCATCCAGCCCAGTGAGAACATGATTCACCAACCTTTGGAAGGTGGCAGGTGCATTTTCCAAACCAAAGGGCATTACCACAAATTGATAATGCCCACCAGGGGTAGAAAATGCTGTCTTGGTCTTGGCATCCTCAGCTAACCTGATTTGCCAATACCCAGCTGTCAGGTCAAATGTACTTAAGTAGTTGGCAGAAGCCAATCTATCTATAAGCTCATCTGCCCTTGGTATTGGGTGGGCATCAGTCTTAGTGACTGCATTGAGACCCCTGTAGTCTACGCAGAACCTCATCTCTTTCTTACCACCCGGGGTGTGAGGCTTCGGCACTAGAACTACGGGACTAGCCCAAGGGCTATCCGAGGGCTCAATGACTCCCAACTCCAACATTTTCTGCACTTCAGTTTTGATGCAGTCTCTTACGTGATTGGGCTGCCTGTAGATTTTACTCTTGACGGGCAAGCTGTCACCAGTGTCAACCTCATGGGTACACCAATTGGTCTGACTGGGTGTTAGAGAGAACATATGCCGGAAGGATTGAAGAACCTGTTTACAATCCTTCTGTTGATGTTCAGAGAGGCTGCCACAAAAGACAACACCGTCTACTGATCCATCATCAGGATTCTGAGTGAGCAGGTCTGGGAGAGGGTCACTCTCTTCCTCCTGTCCCTCATCTATGGCCATGAGCAAGCTCATGTCCTTCCTGTCGACATATGCTTTGATGTTAGATAAGTGAGACCAGACGGGCTCTGGTGTCATCCCTACTTGGCACACACTTTGGTTGCGTTCCCTTGGTCAAAGAAAACACTTTCATTCAAAGTTCATCGTGTTTCATCATTTATTTCATGATATCCATTTCGTTTTATGTCATTTCATTTCTCTTCTCTTCAAAATTATCAACTTTCTAAATCAGGCAATATCAAGGCGTGTCCTGTCCAATGCATTTCGGGCATTTAAAACAACATGCCCTTCATCAGGGAATTGACACTAAAAATAATGATATAAATGAATGTTAGGGTAAGTGATGGTATGAACTATTCATTACAGTAACAATTCGAATTAAGAGTGTTGAAAAGAACCACATAGTTTCCATCATATACGTGTCATGCATTTAAAAACATATAAGCTGTGGTGTAAGGAAAAGTGATGGGGATGGTGTTGTGGGGGGGGGGGGGAACAGACGTTCACTTACATGCCTGTAGTAACGTTTTTGCGAGGGATCTGGAAAAGAACGTTGAGCATGGTTAGGGGATTTCTACCCGGTTTACAAGCGTGCACAGTTTACTTGTGCGCTTTAATAAATGCTGGAACGAGCGTGGAAACTGACCTGGAAGGTTTCGCGAATATGGCGTCTTGTCCGGTATGCCTCTCTTCAATGCGCCGGTAAAGCTATGAGCTCCTGGCGCTCATAATATCAAACAACTTTCGCGATCACGTGATGGGTCACGTGTGTTAATGAAAGCGGAGAAAGACTATCGTGCTAGGATCGATGTGTGTTCATAATGGGCAGATAGTTGGTCAAATACTTAATAATGGTAATATTAAATATGGGCATAACTTCTCCTGAGGAGTAACTAAAAAGTGAAAAAATTATATACGCGGAAAATGCGTGTTGTCACGGTAACGCTTAAAAAACGCTAGCAAAAACTAGGTGCGGGGAATCGAACTGCTGGTAGGGAAAGGGTGTGTTTTGATTAGTGTGTCGAGCTAACAGGAATACGATGGAATATGGGGGCTAGTTGGTGTGTGTAGTGTCAGAAATGTTGGGAACATGCACAATCACATTACAGTCGATTTACAGAGCAATTCTATTAAAGGTAACAGGAAAATTCTATTCTTTCGTTCAAGCCTATCGGTTTCTGGGTTGACAGTTTATGGATCCAGTAATTCTCTCGTCTTAACAGCAGTTTGTTGTTGTTCACTCCTTCATGTTTAGGAACAGTCTCTAGGACAATGAACTTAATTTGAGAAACATTGTGTTGGGATTCTACAAAGTGAGCCGAAAGAGCTGACTTCATATTCTTCAGTCTGATATTCGATTTATGCTCAGTTAGACGTACCTTTATGCGTCTCTCGGTTTTCCCAACATAGGTTTTTCCGCACGGGCATTTGATCCCGTATATTAAGTTGCTGGAATCGCAGGTGGCATTGACACGTAGTTTTATTGGATAACCCTGTGTTGGGTGATTGATGATATGACCTCTGATTATACTATTGCAATTGCCACAGTTCAGGCAAGGTTTTGTTCCATGATATGTGATGGAGTCATTGGGTTTGCTTTGTAAGATTTCCCCAAGATTTTTGGCTCTAGTGTAGGCAAAAAGCGGAGGTTGGTTGAATGCTCTCTTAAAATCAGGTTCCAGGTTCAGGATATTCCAATGTTTCAATATTATTTGTTTGAACTTTCTGCTATTAGTAGAGTATTTTGAGACCACTACTATCTGAGTTTGTTCAGGTTTGACCGTTGGTGTCAACAGTTTGGATCTTTCCGTGTTCTCAATTCTCTTTTTTGTTTCATCCACTAGGTTCTTAGGGTAACCTCTTTTCAAAAATTTGTTCGACATCTCGTTTATTCTTAATTTGAGCATGGTTGGATCTGAAGTGATTCGTTTGACCCTTGCCATTTGTGAGTATGGTAGGTTTCTGATCAGGTTTGGTTCGTGAAAGCTGGAATGCAATAGCATGTTGTTCCTATCGGTCGGTTTGACATACAGGTCTGTGTTGAATCCGTTTGGGGTTACAGTTACTTTTACATCCAAAAAATTTACTGATGTGTCAGAAATGTCCCAGGTTAATTGTATCCTTTGGTCAATGGCATTGAAATTATTTAGTTGGTGTCTTAATTTCTCCTCTGAGTCCGTCCATATGATGAAGAAATCATCAATATATCTTAATATCAATTTCAAATGATCTGTCCAGTTAGTGTCGTTTAGGATATGTTGGGTCTCATACCAGTGCATGAATGTGTTCGCGTATACAGGTGCGGCCAAATTGCCCATTGCCATCCCTGTGAGTTGTTGGTACCACTTGTCATTAACCCTGAAGTAACTGTGGTATAAAGTGAAGTGCATGAGCTCCATTAAAAACAATTGGAAGTCATGGTCTATGTCCATGTTTAAAATGGCTGTTTCCATTGCTTCAATGCCCATGCTGTGTGGTATGCTAGTGTATAAGCTACATACATCAGCCGTACACAGTAGTATTTTGTCATTGGGGTTGAGTTGGATTTGTTGTAGTTTTAACAGGAATTGTGAAGTATCCTTTATGTATGTTTGAGTGGACTGGACCGATGGTTGGAGGTACTTGTCTATTAGTTGTCCTGTTGGTTGATGTATGCTTCCTCTAGTGGAGACAATGGGTCTCATAGGAGGGTTTCTAAGGTTTTTATGAATTTTGGGCACCATTCTTAGTGTCGGGCTTTTGGGGTCACTGGTTATGAGAAAATTCCTCGTTCTTTCCGTGATTGTACCCTGTTTGTGTGCCTGGTCAATGATGTTTTCTAACGTTTTGGCATATTCAATGGTGGGGTTTGAATCCAATTCGTTATATGTTGATTGGATACAATCAGAAAATTAGCGACCGATGATAAGATAATCTTCACTAAGGCAGACAAAGGGGGGGCGATTGTCATCATGAACATTTCAATGTACAACGAAAAAGTCACTGAACACATCATGGACAGATCAACATATAACGAATTGGATTCAAACCCCACCATTGAATATGCCAAAACGTTAAAAAACATCATTGACCAGGCACACAAACAGGGTACAATCACGGAAAGAACGAGGAATTTTCTCATAACCAGTGACCCCAAAAGCCCGACACTAAGAATGGTGCCCAAAATTCATAAAAACCTTTGAAACCCTCCTATGAGACCCATTGTCTCCACTAGAGGAAGCATACATCAACCAACAGGACAACTAATAGACAAGTACCTCCAACCATCGGTCCAGTCCACTCAAACATACATAAAGGATACTTCACAATTCCTGTTAAAACTACAACAAATCCAACTCAACCCCAATGACACAATACTACTGTGTACGGCTGATGTATGTAGCTTATACACTAGCATACCACACAGCATGGGCATTGAAGCAATGGAAACAGCCATTTTAAACATGGACATAGACCATGACTTCCAATTGTTTTTAATGGAGCTCATGCACTTCACTTTATACCACAGTTACTTCAGGGTTAATGACAAGTGGTACCAACAACTCACAGGGATGGCAATGGGCAATTCGGCCGCACCTGTATACGCGAACACATTCATGCACTGGTATGAGACCCAACATATCCTAAACGACACTAACTGGACAGATCATTTGAAATTGATATTAAGATATATTGATGATTTCTTCATCATATGGACGGACTCAGAGGAGAAATTAAGACACCAACTAAATAATTTCAATGCCATTGACCAAAGGATACAATTAACCTGGGACATTTCTGACACATCAGTAAATTTTTTGGATGTAAAAGTAACTGTAACCCCAAACGGATTCAACACAGACCTGTATGTCAAACCGACCGATAGGAACAACATGCTATTGCATTCCAGCTTTCACAAACCAAACCTGATCAGAAACCTACCATACTCACAAATGGCAAGGGTCAAACAAATCACTTCAGATCAAACCATGCTCAAATTAAGAATAAACGAGATGTCGAACAAATTTTTGAAAAGAGGTTACCCTAAGAACCTAGTGGATGAAACAAAAAAGAGAATTGAGAACACGGAAAGATCCAAACTGTTGACACCAACGGTCAAACCTGAACAAACTCAGATAGTAGTGGTCTCAAAATACTCTACTAATAGCAGAAAGTTCAAACAAATAATAATGAAACATTGGAATATCCTGAACCTGGAACCTGATTTTAAGAGAGCATTCAACCAACCTCCGCTTTTTGCCTACACTAGAGCCAAAAATCTTGGGGAAATCTTACAAAGCAAACCCAATGACTCCATCACATATCATGGAACAAAACCTTGCCTGAACTGTGGCAATTGCAATAGTATAATCAGAGGTCATATCATCAATCACCCAACACAGGGTTATCCAATAAAACTACGTGTCAATGCCACCTGCGATTCCAGCAACTTAATATACGGGATCAAATGCCCGTGCGGAAAAACCTATGTTGGGAAAACCGAGAGACGCATAAAGGTACGTCTAACTGAGCATAAATCGAATATCAGACTGAAGAATATGAAGTCAGCTCTTTCGGCTCACTTTGTAGAATCCCAACACAATGTTTCTCAAATTAAGTTCATTGTCCTAGAGACTGTTCCTAAACATGAAGGAGTGAACAACAACAAACTGCTGTTAAGACGAGAGAATTACTGGATCCATAAACTGTCAACCCAGAAACCGATAGGCTTGAACGAAAGAATAGAATTTTCCTGTTACCTTTAATAGAATTGCTCTGTAAATCGACTGTAATGTGATTGTGCATGTTCCCAACATTTCTGACACTACACACACCAACTAGCCCCCATATTCCATCGTATTCCTGTTAGCTCGACACACTAATCAACACACACCCTTTCCCTACCAGCAGTTCGATTCCCCGCACCTAGTTTTTGCTAGCGTTTTTTAAGCGTTACCGTGACAACACGCATTTTCCGCTTATATAATTTTTTCACTTTTTAGTTACTCCTCAGGAGAAGTTATGCCCATATTTAATATTACCATTATTAAGTATTTGACCAACTATCTGCCCATTATGAACACACATCGATCCTAGCACGATAGTCTTTCTCCGCTTTCATTAACACACGTGACCCATCACGTGATCGCGAAAGTTGTTTGATATTATGAGCGCCAGGAGCTCATAGCTTTACCGGCGCATTGAAGAGAGGCATACCGGACAAGACACCATATTCGCGAAACCTTCCAGGTCAGTTTCCACGCTCGTTCCAGCATTTATTAAAGCGCACAAGTAAACTGTGCACGCTTGTAAACCGGGTAGAAATCCCCTAACCATGCTCAACGTTCTTTTCCAGATCCCTCGCAAAAACGTTACTACAGGCATGTAAGTGAACGTCTGTTCCCCCCCCCCCCCACAACACCATCCCCATCACTTTTCCTTACACCACAGCTTATATGTTTTTAAATGCATGACACGTATATGATGGAAACTATGTGGTTCTTTTCAACACTCTTAATTCGAATTGTTACTGTAATGAATAGTTCATACCATCACTTACCCTAACATTCATTTATATCATTATTTTTAGTGTCAATTCCCTGATGAAGGGCATGTTGTTTTAAATGCCCGAAATGCATTGGACAGGACACGCCTTGATATTGCCTGATTTAGAAAGTTGATAATTTTGAAGAGAAGAGAAATGAAATGACATAAAACGAAATGGATATCATGAAATAAATGATGAAACACGATGAACTTTGAATGAAAGTGTTTTCTTTGACCAAGGGAACGCAACCAAAGTGTGTGCCAATTAGGGATGACACCAGAGCCCGTCTGGTCTCACTTATCTAACAGTTTTCTCGACGTCGTAGGGTCCTCGACGCCTCCTCATTGAGCACCACCAAACTATACTAACGGAAACAAAGGCAAAAGCAATATAACAAAATCAAGCTGTGCATCATCCCAATCCTACGACATATGCTTTGAGCCTGTTAACATGGAGCACCCTGTGGGGGCTCCGGGGAGTTCCAAGGTCCACCAGGTAGGTGACCTCTCCCTTTTGCTCAAGAATCGTGTGGGGCCCAGACCATTTGTCTTTGAGTGCTGCTGGGGCCACTGGCTCCAACACCCACACCTTCTGTCCAGGCTGGTAAACAGTCAGGACAGCCTTTTGGTCATGCCAAGCTTTTTGGAGTTCTTGGCTGGCCTTAAGGTTTTCAGATGCCTTTTCCATGTACTCAGCCATCCGAGAGCGGAGACCAAGTACATAGTCCACTATGTTGGTTGCAGGCTTTTTGAGAGGTCTCTCTCATCCTTCCTTCACCAAACACAGGGGTCCTCTTACAGGATGCCCGTACAAAAGTTCAAAAGGGCTGTAGCCAACCCCTTCTGTGGGACTTCTCTATAAGCGAATAAAAGGCAGGGAATCAGGACGTCCCATCTACGCCGGAGCTTTTCAGGTAGTCCATGAATCATCCCTTTTAGGGTCCTGTTGAACCTTTCAACAAGCCCATTGCATTGTGGATGATAGGGTGTAGTGAACTTGTAGTTGACACCACATTCCTTCCACATAGCAGTTAAGTAGCTTGACATGAAGTTTGCACCTCTGTCAGAGACAACCTCCCTAGGGAAGCCAACTCTGGAGAACACTCCAACTAGGGCTCTTGCCACAACAGGTGCTGTAGTGGTCCTAAGGGGAATAGCTTCAGGATACCTGGTGGCATGATCCACTACCACCAGTATAAACTTGTGCCCTGATGCTGTCTGGGGTTCCATTGGACCGACAATGTCAATCCCCACTCTTTCAAAGGGCACCCCCACCACAGGCATTGGTATAAGGGGGGCCTTTGTTGTGCCACCTGACCTACCACTGGCTTGGCAAGTGACACAGGAGCGACAAAACTCCTTGGTATCCTCGTTCATGTGAGGCCAGTGAAAGTGTGAGACAAGCCTGTCCCACGTCTTCGTCTGGCCTAAGTGTCCTGCTAAGGGAATCTCGTGGGCCAAGGTAAGAAGGAAACCACGCTGAGACAAGGGGATAACCAGCCTCCTGGTCATGCCAGGCTTGGGGTCTCTTGCCTCAGTGTACAGGAGTCCATCGTCCCAGTATACCTTGTGGGTACCTGTGGCGTTCCCAGCAGCCTCAGCAGCACCTGCTGTCTGAGGGGTTCACGGGAAGGGCAGTCTAACTGATCCTTCCCCAGGTCTTCTCGCGAGGGTCCCCATGAGCCCAGAAACTCAACTTGATCAAGTTCGAGTTCTTTAGGCTCAGTTTCCCTCAATTCCTGTAGGTCAGCCTCCTCTGAGACTTGATCCTCGACCTGGGGCAAGGGGGAAGGCGATGCCTTAACCCTACTGCTCTTCTTCTTGGGAGGTGTCTGGTCCATTGTTCCAGGATCCAGCACCGGTTCAGTGGGGCATCTTCTGACCTGTGACCTAGTCACAGCAAGCACATGTGCTGGCAAGCCTAACATTTCCATGTGAGTCCTCTGCTCCACTTCTGACCATTGTGATGACTCCAAATCATTGCCCAACAAACAATCCACTGGGAGGTCTGAACTAACAACAACCTTCTTCTGGCCATTTACCCCTCCCCAGGAGAAAGCAACAATCGCCATACTATGACTGGTAGTGACGTTGCTGGCATTGGTCACCAGGAAATCTGTACCTGGCATGATCTGTCCAGGGTCCACAAAGTTAGGTGTCACCATGGTGACACTGGCACAAGTGTCCCTATAGGCCTGAGCCATTCTTCCATTTATTAAAGGCGTCTGCCGGTATTTGCCCAAAGTATTGGGACTGACATCAGGGGACATATCCGCATCCCCTGTACAGACAAGGACAGCCTGAGTGAGTGTGCCAACTAAGTTGTCACACCCCTCAGAACCCAAGGTTAACCCAACTAGTCCCTTGGGAGGTGCACTACTACTGCTGGCTGTACTAGGGGGCACAGGTGCCTTAGGGGCTGCAGTAGCAGGAGTCCGCCCTCCTTTCTTGGTGCACTCACTAAACCAGGGAGTTTTACTTTTACAGTATTGGCACCACCTTTTCGATTGGCCTTCTTGATTCTTCTTTTTCTGGGAAGCCTGACCCTCCCCCCCCCCCCCCCCCCCCCCCCCCCCCTCTTTGGGTTGTTGGGGACCTGTCGAAGAGTTCTGGTCATTTTGTTCACCCTTAGAATCTTTACCCTTTTGGTCTGCTTTCTTCTGACCACCCTGGTTCTGGCCCTGGTTTTGCTTAACACTTGTTCTGACCCATCTGTCTGCCTTCTTTCCCAATTCTTGGGGAGAGGTCAGATCCGAGTCGACAAGTTGCTGATGCAACAACTGGTTCTGACAATTGTTTAAAATCTGTTCTCGCATGATCAAATTATACAATCCTGTGTAATCAGTAACCTTACTGCCCAGCAACCAGCCCTCCAAAGCCTTAGTGGCACAATCGACAAAATCCGACCAGTCCTGAGACTGAGTTTTCTGGGTATCCCTGAACAGCAACCTGTACTGCTCAGTGGTTAGGCCGAACCCATCAATCAGTGTGTTCTTCAGGACCTGGTAATCGTTAGCGTACTCAGCTCTAGTAGTGAGGAGCTTATCTCTACCTTTACCTTCAAAGGAGAGCCACAAGATAGCTGCCCACTGACTCTGGGGGACGCACTGTACAGTGCAGGCCCTCTCCAAAGCAGTAATCCATTTGTGGATATCATCCCCTTGCTTAAAGGGGGGCACTATCTTACTCAGGTGTCTAGTGTCTAAACTCCTGTTTTCCCTTGGGGGAATGCTGCCACCAGTGGGGTTTTTCCCACTCAATTCTTGCTCTCTAGCAAAGGCGAGTCTCTCTTTGGCCAGGGCAAGTTCTTCCCTTTCGATCCTCAGATTGACTTCCCACACTTTAACTTCGTACACTCTCCTCTGAGGGGATGTCATCCCCCTTTGAGAAGAGCCTCGAGAGCTATTGGTTCGAACGGATCTATTAGAGCCTCTCGACAGAGACCTAACTCGTCCATTCCCAATGTTAAGCTGGCCTGAGAGGGGCCCCAGGGGTCTCCTAGTGCCATTCTCGTGCCTGCTTAAGTTGTCCCTAGTTAGCTGGCTAACTACTACTGGACCTTTGTCTGCCTCGTCCCCAGATGGCTCTGGATCCTCGTCCTCCTCTACACCTTCTGCGGAGAGATGGATAAGGTCAGGGTCACCTAAGGTTCCCTCGAGGGGGGGCATATTCCCATCTGGATGAGAAGGGTCTGTGTTACCAGCCCTCCTAGCATCATAAGTCTCCAAGAGACCAATCAGAAACGGAATGGTAGGGTTTGCACCCTGTTTTAGCTTCCTGGATGTACAGATTTGTCGCATCTCTTGGAAGCTAAGTGCAGCATATCTGGAAATGACCTGTGGAGGGTCGGCTGACACAAGGGGAGACTCAGAGTTTCCTCCTTTGTCTGACATGCTGCTTCTAGTGTGGTGTAAGTGATGCACCTACCTACACTATATGTTTACCTACTGATCCCTTGTTAAGAGTTGCAGCCAAGGTGTGCTAAGCCTTGAGGAGCTACAACAGCTGGTTCAGTAGAACTCAGAGTATTCTAAGCTAAGTTATATGTACCTGGAGTACTTATGCGATCTTTCACAAGATATTCTTAGGATACGCTTGGTAAAACAACAGCAAGCTCAAATCCCAACCGCTGCTCACCAATGTGAGAAGTTGGCCCGATATGCAGTGCTCACTATTCTAGTGATCACTATGCATCAGTCCAAACGACCCTTATGGTGATTGGTTGTAAGTCAACCTTAGACCAGCTATCCTAGTAGCGTGGATATGAGCAGTCTTCGGGCTAAACTCTAGAGGGCGTGTTAAGCCAGCTGTTATACCATCACATACCCCTTGAACACAGTGAAAGGACACCGCACAAGTGTTATGAAAATAAACAGTGTATTTATTTAAAGTCACAACAGCCCTGTACTCTTTATGAGGACAGGGTACTAAGCACACAACAAAACTCTTAGGAAAATACTTCAAGTGCCCAATCTACACAAATGCCCGAGGTCACGGAAAGTTTAGTGTTCACGGGCGTACCCGATAAGGTAAGTCGGAAGCGAAAGTGACTCTGGACCCTTAAATAATGAGGCTATGCGGGCACCGAAATGCCGAAGTTACCTAGCCCAGGGGCTGCGGCTGCATAAGTCTTTACAGACGTCGGGAGTCCTCGCTGACGAACCAGGAGCCGGAAGAAAGGAGTTGCTGGCCGGCGACCAGTGAAGATAGTTCGTAGAGATCCAAGCCTGGATCAGAGATGGATGACACCTGAAAGCAGAGGGGACCAAGTTCGTAACTACTAGCCAGTAGTCAGAGGGTACCAGGAGGGCACCGGATGATCGTCACCTCGACTAGGTGAGTGGGCGACGCTAGGCTCTGCAGTCTCACGGACCAGGAGGCGTTGTCGGCGACCAGGATGGAGGTGCGAGCTGTCCCACGAAGATTGATGCTGTCGGCGTCGCTGGGCCCAGGATTGGGGCAACAAGCCGTGGCAAATTCAGGGCCACGTGGTGGACCTAAAATGGCATCTTGAGTGGACCAGGAGGGTCCGGGGTGCTCCTCTTTCCGAAGAGAGCAAAGGCCAGTCTGGAGCAACCAGACCAGCAGCGTTGTTGTTGGGCGTCGTCGAGAAGGCCACAAGCCAGCGGGCTAGTAGCCAGACAACGTGATGAGCAGCAAAAAGCAGAAGGGCCCCACGCAGATCGTGGAGATGTTGGGAGGCTGAACTTCGGTGCTGGAGCGCTCAGGGTCGGGGCTTCTCGGACCCCAAAGCACTCACCAGAGGATCCCTCGGTGGTCGTGCTGGTTTAGAAATCGTGTAGGTTCTGATGATGGCCGGTCCCTCGAGGTCTCGTCGCACCCACGGATCTCAGCTGGGCTGACGATGTGGGTAGAGGTCAGAGGTGCCAGGGAAGCCGGTTCTTGAGAAGAGTCGAGAGTTCCTTTCGTAGAAAGTAGTTTCTTGATTCAAAGATGATCTAATTTGGAAGGGTCCCCGCTCCTGCCTTTATCCTAAAGAAAGGGGTGGGTACGCGACTAGGTCCTTCCCTAGGGGTGGGACCAGGAAGGGGGGTGGTTACACCCCTCTCCCATGCCGGACTTTCCCCAGGCCAGGGGCTGGTGTGCCCCTGGAACTGGTTCTAGCCGGCAGATGCGTAGTGAGCACCGGGGTGCCACTCAGCAGTCACCTTCCTGTAAAGCCCTGCCTACCCAGGATACACAAAACCCTGTCTAGGATGGTGCTAGCACCGCCCCTGACAGGAAACCCTTTGTCCAAGCTCTCCTCGCTGGAAGGACTCCCAGCAGCAGGAGGTCAGACTCGTGTCTGTGGTTGCAGCATCCATTTTGTGGAGCTGAGGCTTCGTTTAACTTTAACCGGGGTTCACAGTTACATACATGTCGTGTCCCTCTAGAAAGGTGGAATGCTAACCCCCGTCGCCAGAATTGGCGAGGGGTCAGTATCCCGATTCGTATGACACCTTACTCGACATGTCTTGATAACGTGATACCGAAGTTAGCAATATGGTACGCGTTATCATGGAACAGCCATTGGGACTTGTTCCGCAAGCTGCAACCGGGCTCGGCTCATGCCAGAGCGCCAATTCACACGATTCCACGCACTCTGCCTTCAGGATTGTCAAGGCCTGCCATAGGAGTGACTGATAGGAATCCGTGTGTCCATTTCGGGGTTAGATATGTTATGTTATGTTATGTTATGTTATGTTATGTTATGTTATGTTATTTATTTTCTTGTATAGCGCAACGGTTACTCAAAAAGAGTGTCCCGGCGCTTTAGGTAAGGTGAACAGGTTTCAAGAATAACACATTCAGAATAACACAACACAGATAAAAACAGTTAAGAAGTCGACAGAAAAAACGGAGCTACTGGCAGACCTATTGAGAAAACAGCCAGGTTTTAAGGCCTCTTCTAAAATCAAGAAGGGTAGTCGCCCCCCGCAGAGGGAGCGGTAATGAATTCCACATCTGTGGAGCCAGCAGACTAAAGGAGCGGCCCCCTAGGCGAGCCCTCTTCACGCGCGGAACAGCCGCAAGAAGTAGAGATTCCGACCTCAACGAGCGAGTAGGATGATAGAAAGTAAGTCTCTTTTGAAGATGTTTAGCTCCCACAGCATGGAGAGCTTTATAGGCCAAGGTCAGAGCCTTAAAGGCAATCCGTTTGCGGATGGGTAGCCAGTGTAGCGTCACCAGCAACCCAGAGGCGCTGGTGCGCCTACTTAGGCCAAAGATGGCCCTGGCCGCCGCGTTCTGTGCAACTTGAAGCCTCTGCAGCAAATACTCTGGCAGGCCCAGGTACAGACTGTTGGCGTAATACTATATCTAAAGCAAAGGGTGATTACACCACCTTGCCCCAGCTGTCTTGCAGCCAGTTGTGTCAGATTTAGATGGCCATCCAGGGGTGGCATAATACATGCTGCAGCCCCTGGTAGGCCCTGGGTACACCTATGCCCTGAGTTACAGGGTCTGATAAGGTGGCCCAGTCCCAATTGGATAATGCACCTAAGGTACACATGTCAATTTAGTGAGAGAACAGCTAGGCTGTGGGTCTGATTGGCAGGCCCACAGCCAGAGAAAGTCGTAAACCAGTGAAACAAAAGCAAAAAATCTGGATGATCATAGGATTGCAGACCCTACTCTCCTACAATCGCTCTGACCTGGAACTTCCAGGGGATACTCATAAATATTATAAGCACTGAATAGTCCAGTCCACGTGCGGGTACCCTGGAGGATGTACATAATACACACACACACACACACACACACATATATAAATATATATATATATATATATATATATATATATATATATATATATATATATATATATATATATATATATGAATTCTCGCCTTTCGGCGAAGTAAAGAAGCACTCACTCGTTTTCAGGAGAATTTTGCCATATTTATTAATCTTTTGCCATGCCCTACGCATTTCGGTCAAATAGTCTGACCTTGATCACGGGATAGTGCAATACAGTGAAAAGGTCTTCTTTTATTTCTATCTGCATACAGTTACTTCCTGTTTCGTGTTTTGGTGCATTGTGGTTTGTGTAGTATGTACATTTTAAATAAACAAAGAGATTTAGTGATTTGAATGTGCTTGTCTCTGTGACATTTTAAGAATAATGTATTATTTTTTGTTCTTGCGACAAATCATGCTTTATGGCTGTTTTCTCATGTCCACTTTAAATAATTCTCTTGTTTCTTTTTGGCCCAGGGTTCTTTTGCAATTTCCTCCTCTTTCCGAGTATGGTACTTGTACTATGGCCAAGAATTTGAGACAGTCCCACCGGCTTTCTAGTTCTTTCTCCATATGTTTTGCTATCGCATTAGAGCGATCCTTATGTATGGTGGTTAGAATGTGCTCAAGATTCTTTTCTTGACTTCAAAGATGGTACTTCCAATGTAGCGTAGCTTCCATGGATACTCCACCATGTAAATTACATAATTACTTTTACAGGTTATATGTTGTTTGATCTTCCATTTGGTGCCCTTTTGGATATCCAGCTCTTTCATGTGAGTTGCGATTTTGCACGCCTTACATTGTTTACATGGCCAAAAGCCTTCTCTTTGTAGCCATGTTGTAGTTGGTGTTTCTTTGAAGTGGCTATGCATGATTTATCCAGTATTATGGGTGTCTTTCATAGATTCACATGTCTGAATCATTCCCCGTCGTCGGAATGGGAGTCCCTGGTACATAAATAAAGTAATGTCCCATAGACATATAGATAAATAGGCCTAAAGGCCTCACATTAGTAACCTAACCATGTCCTTTTGTAGAAAGGACCAAACTCTAGAAAAGAGCCAATCAGCTGTCACCTCCCTCTAGAACCCTCCTGAAAGGAGCCTCAGTCCCTCAGATTTTCTACCGCACGTTGTGCTAAGGGAGTCTCCTCTGAGCTCTGCTCAGTTTTTTTCTTCTCAACTGGTTTCCAGTGTTGTTTGGTATCTTTATTCTGTTCCGTCTGTGATTGCTGATATCATCATGGCTGATACACCAAAAAAGGGTCTTTTTAGGTCCTGTGGTTCCTGTGGAAAGAAAAGGCATATAGATGACCAACATCAAAACTGTCTGTATTGCCTGTATCCAGACCATTCTTCCAAGGAATGCAAGGTATGTCGTACCTTTTCCACTAAAACCCTCGAAGACCGTGAGGGACACCTCTTAATTTGGCTCCAGAGGCTAAAAGACAGGGACAACCTGGAATCTTCTGAGGAAAGTGAAGGTTCTTCAGTCTCTTCCAAATCTTCACTAAAGAGTGGCTTCTCCTAGCCCTACGGTACCTCCTCAAAAGAAGACGTCAAAAAAGTCTTCAAAGGTTCTCTCCAAGGCTACTTCTGCGAAGGTTTCCTCTCAGGAAGTTCCCACCTTCAAAAACCCTGCTTCGACTCTGCTTCGGTATCGTCGACGACGTCTTCATCGTCGAGGAGAGCTATGTCTACGGCATTGTAAGTATCAACATCGACGATGACTGTTTCTACGTTGATGGCATCGACGTTATTGTCCTCGTAGACGACTACGATCCCATCGTCAACGGCAGGTAAAACTGTGTCGTCGACGATAAACATCAAGAAAATGCCGTCGACGTCAAAGCACCCGCCGACACAGCACTCGCCGACGACGGAATCGGCGACGACCTCGACGACGAAGTCAACATCGTCGACACCTTCGGCGAAAACGTCGTCGACAAAGGTACCGTCAACGAAGGCACCGTCAACGAAAATACAGTTGACGAAGACGTCGTCGACGAAGTCCCCAGTGATGTCTCCACCCGTCGACAATCCGCCGTCGACGACCACACCGTCGACGGGCTCGTCGACGATGATGGATTCAGGTCTGCAAAGCACATATGTGCACTTAAAGATTACAAAACAGGCGCTTACGCCAGCTTTAACATCGCCAAGCAGAGCCCAGCCACTGCCTCCAGCATGTCTTCTTCAAGAGGAGGATTCAGATGAGGGAGAGATTGTAGGAAGGTAGATCCCTGACTATGGTTACCCTGGTGTTTTGCTGGTTTTCCGACTTAGTTGACCTGGGGCCCTGCCAATCAGGACCCCAGGCCTACTGCTCTCTCTCTAAAATGGATTCCATGTACCTTAGGTACATTTCCAATTGGTACTGGGCCACCTTATCAGACCCTGTAACTCAGGGCATCGGTGTACCCAGGGCCTACCAGGGGCTGAAGCATGTATTATGCCACCCCTGGATGGCCATCTAAATCTGACACAACTGGCTGCATGACAGCTGGGGCAACGTGGCGTACCCGCCCTTTGCTTTAGATATAGTATACCTATATCTAACCCTAAAATGGACACCCGCATTCCTATCAGTCACTCCTATGGCAGGCCTTGGCAATCCTGAAGGCAGAGTGCGTGGAGTCGTGTGAATTGGGCTCTGGCACGAGCCGAGCCCGGTTGCAGCTTGCGGAACCAAGACCCAATGGCTGTTCCATGATAACGCGTACCATATCGCTAACTTCGGTATCGCGTTATCAAGACATGTCGAGTAAGGTGTCATACGAATCGGGATACTGACCCCTCACCAATGCTGGTGACGGGGTTAGCATTCCGCCCTTCTAGAGGGACACGACATGTACGTAACTGTGAACCCCGGTTAAAGTTAACTGAAGCCTCAGCTCCACAAAATGGATGCTGCCACCACAGACACGAGTCTGACCTCCTGCTGCTGGGAGTCCTTCCAGCGAGGAGAGCTTGGACAAAGGGTTTCCTGTCCGGGGCGGTGCTCGCACCATCCCAGACGGGGTTTTGTGTATCCTGGGTAGGCAGGGCTTTACAGGAAGGTGACCGCGGAGTGGCACCCCGGTGCTCACTACGCATCTGCCGGCTAGAACCAGTTCCAGGGGCACCCCAGCCCCTGACCTGGGGAAAGTCCGGCAGGGGAGAGGGGTGTAACCACCCCCCTTCCTGGTCCCACCCCTAGGGCAGGACCTAGTCGCGTACCTACCCCTTTCCTTAGGATAAAGGCAGGAGCGGGGACCCTTCCAAATTAGATCATCTTTGAATCCTGAAACTACTTTCTACGAAAGGAACTCAAGACTTCTTCTCAAGATTTCTCCCTTGTGATTAAGGAGTAGTCACCCTACATCCTCAGGCACCATCTAAGAACTCTGCGGTTTGCTGCAAGTCCTTCCTCAGGAATCCGACTGCCCAGCTCGACGAGAACCGACTTCCCTGGCACCTCTGACCTCTACCCACATCGTCAGCTCAGCTGAGATCTGTGGGTGCGACGAGACCTCGAGGGACCGGCCATCTTCAGAACCTGCACAATTTCTTAACCAGCACGACCGCCGAGGGATCCTCTGGTGAGTGCTCTGGGGTCCGAGAAGCCCCAACCCTGAGCAGCTCCAGCACCGAAGTGCAGCCTCCCAGCATCTCCACGATCTGCGTGGGGCCCTTCTGCTCTTTGCTGTTCAGCTCGTTGTTTGGTTACTAGCCGCTGGCTTGTGACCTTCTTGACGACGCCCGACAACCAACGCTGCTGGTCTGGTTGCTCCAGACTGGCCTTTGCTCCCTTCTGAGAGAGGAGCACCCCGGACCCTCCTGGTCCACTCACGACGCCATTTTAGGCCCACCACGTGGCCCTGAAATTTGCCAAGGCTTTTTGCCCCAATCCTGGGCCCAGCGACGCCGACCGCATCAACCTTCGTGGGACAGCTCGCACCTCCATCCTGGTCGCCGACAACGCCTCCTGGTCCGTGAGACTGCAGAGCCCAGCGTCGCCCACTCACCTAGTCGAGGTGACGATCATCCGGTGCCCTCCTGGTACCCTCTGACTACTGGCTAGTAGTTACGAACTTGGTCCCCTCTGCTTTCAGGTGTCATCCATCTCTGATCCAGGCTTGGATCTCTACGAACTAACTCCACTGGTCGCCGGCCAGCAACTCCTTCCTTCCGGCTCCTGGCTCGTCAGCGAGGACTCCCAACGTCTGTAAAGATTTGTGCAGCCGCAGCCCTTGGGCTAGGTAACTTCGGCATTTCGGTGCCCGCATAGCCTCCTTATTTAAGGGTCCCGAGTCCCTACCGCTTCCGACTTGCCTTATCGGGTCCGCCCGAGACCACTAAACTTTCCGTGCCCTCGGGAACTTGTATTGATTGTGCACTTGAAGTATTTTCCTAAGAGTTTTGTTGTGTGCTTAGTACCCTGTCCTCATAAAGAGTACAGGGCTGTTGTGATTCTAATAAATACGCTGTTTATTTTCATAACACTTGTGTGGTGTCCTTTCACTTGGTGTCCAAGGGGTATGTGATGGTATAACAGCTGGCTTAACACGCCCTCTAGAGTTTAGCCCGAAGACTGCTCGTATCCACGCTACTAGGATAGCTGGTCTAAGGTTGACTTACAACCAATCAACATAAGGGTCGTTTGGACCGATGCATAGTGATCACGAGAATAGTGAGCAGTGCATATCGGGCCAACTTCTCACAGAGATGTTTCAGACGGCGACAAACCCTTCGGAGCTTCATGTCAAATGTCAGAGTTCAGACGAAGAAGAGGATCAGGAGGAGGAATATCATCCACCTCCACCTCCAGTGGTTTGTCTTCCAGCCTCTTTAGTTTCAGACTTGCGGTACCTCATACAAGACAAAAACAGAGGTTTCCAGAGTCTCCTGCTCCTCAACCTTCCGCAGTATCTCCCTCACCAAGACCACGGCCTCCACCTTTGAGTGTACAGCCGGAGCGAATTGATCTGTCGCATCCTCCGTCTACTGATGAGGAGGAGGAAGAAGAACAAAAGGAAGAGGGAGAACTACAAGATACTCAATCTAACCACGATGACTGGGATGACTATGTCATTCCCTCCCCCGCATCTTCAGTACCTGCCCCCAGAAGAATCACCACCCGGTAACATTGAAGGGTTCCATACTGTGGTTGAGAGGGCCGCTCAACGTTTCAAAATTTCAATGGTCACTTAACAGCAAGACAGCTTCTTATATGATTTTAAGGAGCCTCTTAAAAAATCAGTAAGATCAATACCCATTATTGAATACCTGTGGGAGCAGGGTTTAAGGTCATGCAGAATCGTTTCTCGGTACCTGCGGTACTACCTCCGGTATTACCTCGCTTAGATAAGAAGTATAGGGCGCCTGATACTGCACCGGCGTGTTTAATATGACACCCCAAGCCGGATTTGGTTGTTACACAGGCGCCCCAGAAGAAGTCCAAAAATCCTTCTGCCCCGTTATTAGCCTCTCCAGATAAGGAAGGCCGAAGATTAGACAACATTGGGAAGTGGTTCTCGTGAATGTCTGCAGTAACAGTGAAGTCAGCCAATGCTTTGGCGCTTTTGGGCGCTACAATAGACAACTATGGACAGATATAGCCCCATATCTATTGGAGTTACCTAACGAGTCAAAAGAAGAGGCAAAGAAGATATTGCTAGAGGGTGAAGCCTCAGCGTCAGAGATAATAGCCTGTGCGATGGATATCGCAACTACAGGATTTCGTCAGCTGGCTGGGGCGGTAGTCTTGCAGCGATAAGGTTGGCTAAGGGCAACTTCCTTTCGTCCCGAGATACAAACAAAAAGACTGGATATGCCCTATGATGGCCAATTTCTCTTCGGCTCACAGATTGATGAAGCGCTGCAGAGTATAAAAAAGGACACTGACACTGCTAACGCATTGGGCACTCTCCAGTGAAAAAGTAAGTCCTTTCGTGGGTCTAGAGGTAGAGGACAGTCCTCTTATAGAGGGGACTACCAGTACCGGTCTTCCTATTCTTCAGACCAGAATTGATTCCAGTATCAACAACGCCAGCAACATAGCCAACAATCCTCTTTTGGCAAGACGTCCTTTCGTGGTAAAGGCCAACGAAAAAACAACGGGCGTAGACAATGACCTTTCACTTCATCCAGTCTCAGATTCATTTCCATCATTAAAAATTGGAGGAAAGATCTCCCATTCATAAAAAATTGGAAGCAAATTACCACGCACCGTTGGGTTCTACAATTAGTTCAATTTGGCCATTCTCTGGAATTTATGCATATACCTCCCCAGACAACTCCCCGCATTCACCCTCACACCCCCTCACCCTCACACACCCTCGCTCTCACACACCCTCACCTTCACACCACCTCACCCTCACAACCCTCTCACCCTCACACACCGTCACTCACCCTTACACCCCCTCACCCTCACACCCCCTCACCCCCCCACCCTCACACACCCTCACCCTCACACCCTCTCACTGTCACACACCCTCACACACCCTCACCCCACTCACACACCCTCACCAGCATAGCATAACAAAACATTGCATAGCATAACAAAACACAACAAAACATAGCATAGCAAAACAAAACATATAATAGCATAGCAAAACATAGCATAGCATACCAAACACAAAACATAGCATAACAAAACATAGCATAGCAAAACAAAGCCTAGCATAATAAAACACAACAAAACATAGCACAGCATAACAAAACATAGAATAGCATAACAAAACATAGCATAGCACAACAAAGCATAGCATAGCATAACAAAACATAGCATAGCATAACAAAACACAGCATAGCATAACAAATCAAAGCATAGGATAGCAAAACATAGCATAGGAAAACAAAACATAGGATAGCAAAAATAAAACCTAGCATAGCATACAGCATCACTCAGCACCACCACAATATCACTCAGGGGCACCATAACATCACTATGCCCTACAACAGCATCACTGAACGCCACACCATCACTTGTCTACCACCACAACATCACTCAGCGCCACCACAGCATCAATCTGTGCAACTATTCAACAACAACTGGTTCAAATATGTTTTCTCAATGTTTCAAGCTTTATTACAAATGTCACAAAAAGATGTTAATATTTCACTTCTGTTCTTGGATTTTCGTCACAATAAAATACACTGAACATAATCTTCACAAAAGTTATTTACAAAAGTTTAAAGCTATTGCCATTATAAATTACAATAACTTTTATTTAACCCCTTAGGTGTGGCCGCGATTCTGCGCCACTTTTATTGAGTGGGCGGGTACATGACGGCCCCCAGCTGTCATCAGCACACGAGCACCGTGATGCATGACGGCCGGGGCCGTCATCAGCATGGAAGGGGTTAAGTATTAATTATTTAAAAAAATTAAAAGCCATTGTTATTTGTAATATCAATACATGTAAGTCACGTAAATACAACACATATTGCATTACAAATGCTATGGGTGTCACATTTGCAAAAGTTATAACTATTGGCATTGTAAATGACAAAGCTATTAATTTCGCTATCTTCAAAAACAAAACATAAATAAAAAATGTGTCATTTGCAATACCAATAGCTCAAACTTTCCTAATGCCAGACCTATTGCATTGCAAATGCTTGTTATGTATATACATTTATATATGTATGTTTGAAGGTACTACGTAATGTTTTTTGGCTAAACATACATATATAGAAGCCTTTTTGTGGCTTGCAACGGAATGTGGGTGCCTCTTGCACGGCCCTGCCAGTCTCTCATATGCAGCCTGATAAGACTGACACTGCCCCAGCCTTCCTTCCACTGGTGCCTCGCTTTGGCCACCCTTATCTGCACCAGACAAACCCTGCACCCTGCTTCCGCCCTGGTTCCATGTGAGATTCTCTCCTCCCTCGCCCCACACGAGGCCCCTGCAAGGGTGCCTCCCTCCTGCCCCCGGCCAGATGTGAGCACGTGATGGCCAGCAGGGCTGTAAGAAATGTAAGTAATGTTCTGGAGCTAAATGCCGGCTGCGGGTGAAAATCCCTTTAATCCAATCCAGGGCCGAGCATCTGCCACCCTCCTCCCATCAGGACCGTACTGCATCAAAGGGAGCAGCGAGGCCTGCGGCCCGGGATGCGGAATCACAGGGTGTGTGTGTCTCCATTCAGGATATCATTTGTAAGGCGTGGACTGCACCAGCACAGTATTATACCCGGGATGAAACAACGGGAGGTATTCCAGCTGGCGACGGGGCCAGGCGTTAGGCGATGATGCGCTCTTCCGGTAGGGGGAGAGATGCGTGTGGCTGAGGCGGGGATGCTGTGGTTTTCTAGGGGTCTGCGCTACACGAGGCTCTGTCAGGGATGCTGGGGTACCCTGGGAGTCTGAGATGCATGAAGCACTGCTGCGGGACACTGTGGTTCGCTAGACTACCAGTGCCTCTGCTAGGAAAGGCCCTTACAGTTCTGATGAGGCCGGGATACGGGTGTCTTTGTCAGCAGATGTTGCAGTGCTCATTGCCTTAGATACACATGACTGCGCCTTGGTGTGCTGGGATACTGAGGTGGTTCTAGGATACATGTGGCTCTGCCAGGGGTGCTGTGGTTCTAGGATACACGTGGCTCTGCCAGGGTGCTGTGGTTCTATGGTGGTTCTAGGATACAAGTGGCTGTGCCAGGGGTGCTGTGGTTCTATGGTGGTTCTAGGATACAAGTGGCTGTTCCAGGGGTGCTGTGGTTCTATGGTGGTTCTAGGTTACACGTGGCTCTGCCAGGGGTGCTGTGGTTCTAGGATACATGTGGATCTGCCAGGGTGCTGTGGTTCTAGGATACACGTGGCTCTGCCAGTGTTGCTGGTGGTTCTAGGATACACGTGGCTCTGCCAGGGTTGCTGTGGTTCTCTGGTGGTTCTAGGATACATGTGGCTCTGCCAGGGGTGCTGGTGGTTCTAGGATACACGTGGCTCTGAAAGGGGTGCTGTGGTTCTATGGTTCTAGGATACACATGGCTCTGCCAGGTCTGCTGTGGTTCTAGGATACAGCTGGCTCTGCCAGGGGTGCTGTGGTTCTAGGATACACGTGGCTCTGCCAGGAGTGCTGGTGGTTCAAGCATACACGTGGCTCTGCCAGGGGTGCTGTGGTTCTCTGGTGGTTCTAGGATACACGTGGCTCTGCCAGGGGTGCTGGTGGTTCTAGGATACACGTGGCTGTGCCAGGGCTGCTGTGGTTCTTTGGTGGTTCTAGGATACACGTGGCTCTGCCAGGGGTGCTGGTGGTTCTAGGATATACGTGGCTCTGAAAGGGGTGCTGTGGTTCTATGGTGGTTCTAGGATACACGTGGCTCTGCCAGGTCTGCTGTGGTTCTAGGATACAGCTGGCTCTGCCAGGGGTGCTGTGGTTCTAGGATACACGTGGCTCTGCCAGGAGTGCTGGTGGTTCAAGCATACACGTGGCTCTGCCAGGGGTGCTGTGGTTCTCTGGTGGTTCTAGGATACACATGGGTCTGCCAGGGTTGCTGTGGTTCTCCAGTGGCTCTAGGATACACGTGGGTCTGCAAGGGGTGCTGTGGTTCTATGGTGGTTCTAGGATACATGTGGCTTTGCCAGGGTTGCTGTGGTTCTAGGATACACATGGCTCTGCCAGGGGTGCTGTGGTTCTCCGGTGGCTCTAGGATACACGTGGCTCTGCCAGAGGCGCTGTGGTTCAATGTGGCTCTAGGATACACATGGCTCTGCCAGGGTTGTTGTGGTTCTAGGATACACATGGCTCTGCCAGGGGTGCTGTGGTTTTCTGGTGGTTCTAGGATACACATGGCTCTGCCAGGGTTGCAGTAGTTCTAGGATACACGTGGCTCTGCCAGGGGCGCTGTGCTACTCAGGTGTTCTATGATAGACGTAGTTGTGCCAGGGGTGCTGAAGTGGTCTAGTGGTTCTAAGATACACATGTCTGTGCCAGGAATGCTGTAGCTCTCTGGTGGTTCCAGAATAGTCTTGGTTCTCCTGGGGGTGCTGCAGTCCTCTGGTACTTCTGAGATATATGTGGCTCTGCTGGGGGTGCTGTGGTGCTCTGGTGGTTCTAGGATACATGTGAGTCTGCTAGGGGTTTGGGATGCTCTAGTACTTTTGAGATGCATGTGGCTCTGCCAGGGGTGATGTGGTGCTCTGGTGGTTCTAGGATACATGTGGCTCTGCCAGGAGTGCTGCAGTGCTCTAAAACTTCTGGGATGCAAGTGGCTCTGCCAGGGGTGCTGCGGTGCTCTGGTGGTTCTAGGATACAAATGGCTCTGCCAGGGATGCTCTGGTGCTCTAGTACTTCTGAAATGCATGTGGCTCTGTTCAGGATGCTGCAGTTCACTAGTGGTTCCGAGATACATGTGGCTCTGCTAGGGGTGCCGTGGTTCTCTGGTGGTTCTAGGATACACATGGCTCTGCCAGGAGTGCTGTGGTTCTCCAGTGGCTCTAGGATACACATGGCACATGGCATGCCAGTAGTGCTGCAGTGCTCTAGTATTTCTGAGACGCCTGTGTCTCTGCCATGGGTGTTGCAGCTTCTGGTGGTTCTAGGATACCCATGGCTCTGCCAGGGATGCTGCGGTGCTGTAGTATTTCTGAGACGCCTGTGTCTCTGCCATGGGTGTTGCAGCTTCTTGTGGTTCTAGGATACCCATGGCTCTGCCAGGGGTGCTGCGGTGCTGTAGTATTTCTGAGACGCCTGTGTCTCTGCCATGGGTGTTGCAGCTTCTTGTGGTTCTAGGATACCCATGGCTCTGCCAGGGGTGCTGCGGTGCCCTGGTGCTTTTGCGATACAAGTCTCTGTTGAGAAGCTGTGATGCTCTGGTGCTTCTAAGATACATCTGCTCTCTCAGGGATGCTCCAGTGCTATGGAAGGGTTGGGATGTATTTGGCTGTGAAAGAGGAATGCTCTAGTGCTGTGCTGTAATTGTAATTTGCATGATACATCTGATTCTGCCGGAAGTTGCTATAGTAATCTGGTAGTTCTGTGGGTAATGTTGCAGTACTTTGTCAGGTATGCTGTGGAACTCTAGCCTACCATTGCCAATGTTAGAAAAAGCTCCGTTAAATTTTTTAAGTCCGAACAAAGGGAAGGTGACTGGGAGCAACTGCGAAAGCCAAGCCGCCTGCCTTAAACCTTGTGTCGGCCCGGATCCTTGGTTTGTCCTGCTGGTACGCTCCGGAGGTCAGACTTCCATAACTTTGACCGGGAGCTCGTCGCAAGGCACTCCGGTGAACCCTCACCGAATCCGGACTGGCTGAGAGCTTCGAGAGACGCCGGGCAGAAAAGCTCCAGAAAAGTATCTAAGTCAGAAGCTAAAAACTGTGACTGAGACCTACCGCGAGGGGTAGCCGCCCAGGGCTCCATTGCGGTTGGCCTGAAACTTTGACTTTGACCCTGTCTATCGCAACCAGATGTCCAGATAATGCGCTATAGGTTTCTATGTGCTAAAAATTGCCAAATCTTTGAAAAGTCATATCTTCGGTTCCCTAAAGTGGATTTTTGTCATTCTGGTTTCATTTTAAAGATACAAATATTTCCTATTTCTATAAATTGGTGTTGGATTTTTATTGTGCATTTTGTCTTAATTATTTACTGAAATGGTGTTTTTAAATGCTTTACATCGCTGTCTTTGAAGTTAAGCCTGCCTGCTCGTAGCCAAGCTACCAAGGGTTGACCATAGGAATAATTTTCTAAGACCTATTCTGAGCCCTATACTGTGTCAGTGGCCTTATTGCTAGTGGCAGATCTACATATGCCACTCTAAAAAATTCACTATCCAACATGGTTGTTCTGAGATTTGTGATGTTCGGGGGAGCTGGTTTACATTTCGCTCTATAGGAGGGATGCTGTGGTGTTCTAGGACCTGGGAAATGTTTGGTCATGTGCCTGTGTTGCCCCTCATATTTGCCAAGTAGCTTTTCTCTGAACTTTACCACTTTTTCCGCTGGGGTTTTGCTGATTCTCATATGTGGGATCTGGGCACTTTCCCACTGTTAATACGGTGCAAAAGTGTGTGTGCCATTCCTATCAGTGTGGGGAAGTGGTACTGATTCGGGCCGATCTGTCCGCAGATCAGTTTGTGCGCACTGACAGCTATCATGACTAAAATCATGAGCAGCTTGGTATTGTAGGCTGCCATATGTGTGCACCAGCACCTACAGTGCCTGTGAATGCATGTGCCACCTGCCATTTCAGGCTTGTGAAGTAGCACAGACACATGTATTAGTTAAACCCATGTCTAAACCCTGTGGACTAAATGTCCAGCCTGCCAGCGCACACCCAGGTAGTGAGGAACACCTTTATGTGTTTTCACTACCAATGAGTCCTGCTATTCCCATAAGGTTATCATGAGCAAGTGGTTGATATTACTTTGGGCTGCAATAGTGGATTGCAGTGGAGCAGCATCATGATGTTTCCTATCAATGGATTCCCCATACCAAACCTTTTCCATTGGTAAAGGGGGTTTTGGTATAACTTGCTTAGAATGTCACTTATAGAATATAGACATTTGTATGCTCTAAAATTCTCGTGTGCTGAGGTGCCTGGCTCCAGTGGTCACCAGGGTAGTGGGAGCACATCTGTGCATTCCCCAAATGGCAGCCATAAACCATGGGCATCCCACAAGAATGGCAGACCTCTTCTATTTGAGAGCCGAATGGGATAGATTGGAGAGAGAGATTGTGACACTTAGCCTCTAGGGGCCGGATCATGGCCTCACTAAAGATTAAGATCTGCATTACATGACTCCATGGCAGACGGGCATACAATTTATGGAAGACATTTGTTGCTCAGAGGGAAACCCCTTTAACCACCCCTAACTTCAAAGACAGACAATATTATAACTACGGTTCCATCCTTCGGCCAAGGGTGAACAACACTTGTGGGGACGTGGGACCAGAGAACCTATACTGCGTGGTGCACACTGCCAGAGGACTCTGTTGTGCACATGGAGGATAACTGTCCTAATAGTGACTGGCCTGGGCCTAGAACCTGCTAAAGTGTGCCCCCCTGAAGTGTGCTATCCAATGGCCTGACTGCGGGCCTCCTGTTCTCATGAAGATCTCAAGGACATCAAGAATATACCCGCAAGGGACATGTACCATCTGCCTGCCTGTGCCATCTGGAGAGCGGTGCCCTCTCAAGTGCCCACGTCAGTTCTCATCTGGGGATACTCATCAATAGTCATAATCTATGAATAATCCCCGCCCATGTGCAGGATCCCGGAGCATATAGAAAATACATATATATACCTATATATGCATATGTGAAAACATATATATATATGCAGCCTAAAATATTTCCACAATGGCCAAAATGCTGAAAATTACCTAGGTTTGTATGGTATACCCATACTCTCCCAACCCCTAAAGAAGAAAGAGAGCAGTAAACATTTGTCATACAACAATGCTTTATTGCCATAGAGAAACCTTTAATTGCAGGCATTTGCCAGTAGGCTGCAGTAGAGTACAAAGAAAACTGACACCTTGCCTTTAAGGCTTAGAGTAGGGGTACCGTGCCTTTAAGGCCCTGCAGGCGAACCCCTGCTCCCATGATGCCCCACAGGTGGCAGTTAGGTCAGTTCTTTTTTCCGGCTCCTTCTGAGAGGATCCTTGAGCTTGAGCTCTTCATTTTTGGGACTAAAACTGATTTTGACAATAATTTTTGGAGAAAATTCGACGTTTTCTGGTTTCTAAAGGCTTCTGCTGCTGGTTTTGTGGTCTTCCATAAATCTTTTTCAGTCAGAATGGCAGCTTTATTCAGGAAATGTCCCTCCTGTGACAAGAAAATGGCACTGGCAGATCCACACTCGGTGTGAATTGTGTGCTTACCATCATCACACAACCCTGACCAGTGCTACCATTGTCAGAAGTTCTCCAGGCGAACCCTGCGCGACAGAGAATGCACAAAACTCAATTCTATGCTGGAAAAGGACAAAAGTCATCAGGTGGATGTCCATGGAGGCCCCAGGACATCATCTTCCAGCAAGCAAGGTCAAAAGCGGTGATGTTCCACCTCCCCTGACCCTGGGAAGAGAGAGGGGAAGAGAAAATCTCAGTCGAAGTATCCGTCGAAGAGGCCCAGAAACTCTTCAGGAACACCATTTCGACATCGAGAGTCTCTGCCGCATCCAAATAAGTCGGCGTCGAGGCACCACACTTCAGGCTCAAAGTCTGTGGGTGCTGAAAAACCTAAGTCTCCGTCGACGTCGAGGCTTCCATCAACGTCGAGACACTCTCCGCCACCCTCGATGGGGTCAGCACAAGAGTACAGACGACTAAAATCTCACCGCTGGTGGGCGTGCCGTCGTTGAGAGGATCGTCGAGATCCCACCATTCGACGTCAAGGAGACACGAAGGCATGGAGGATCGCCGTCGACACGCCGTCGAGGAAGATCACCGTCGACTCGACGACATGGCAGATCACCGTCGACTCGGCGCCATAACAGATCGACGTTGAGATCCACACATCGACATCGAGGATCGACGACGAGGTCACCTGAGCACCGGAGGCGATCAACGTCTAGACATCATTCAACGCCAATGGTGACTCAGACCTCATCGACGTCGAAGCACTCGATGTCGAGAGAAGAGGTCACAGGAATTGTGGAGTCTCCATGACAGTCAGATCCCGGGTCCAGATCATCTTCAGGAGACCGTTCATCGTCCCCAGGACTGCACATTGTGCAGATCTCACCTCAAGCATCCCCCAAGTCTGCGAAGGGGAGAGCCCTCAGTTTGTCGCCTCGCCGTCCTCAAGGTGCTGTGTTAGGTGGCTGCGGTAGTCCGGACTCGGATTACTCCCGCACATATTCGCCATCCAGACCCACTCCTCGGACAAGCACTCTGGCTAGACCCTCAACGTCTCCCCCTAGGAGACCAAGATCGCCTCCTAGGCCAAGATCACCTCCCAGGTCAAGGTCTCCTGCCAAGCCAAGATTGCCCTCTCCACGTCGATCTAGATCCAGGAGTCGTCACAGTTGTCATCACAACAGGCCCCATAAAATGAGGCGCACAAGATCACCAACATTGTCTTCCTCTACAAGATCGACGGTCCGGGACTATTCTCCGACCCTCTCCTCCACGCCTCCATCTCGGGTGTCGCCCATAGATGACATCTCCACCTTCACGGATGTTCTGGGTAGGGGTGCAAAGAAACTCAACATCACTTTGCATACCCCTGTGGTTTCCACATCTGTCATCTTTGACACCCTACATCACCGGACAGCTCCTAAACCGCTGCTACCACTGGTGCCAGGTTTCTTGGAGCCTGCTATGGCAACCGTCCTCACTCCTGCGACGGTGGGTTCAGTGCCTTCCAGAATCGCCAAACAATACAAGGCTCCGGCAGAGGACCCCTTGTTTCTCAGGGCTGACCCACCAGCGGACTCTGTCATAGTGGCTGCCGCCATGAAGTCCCAATCAGCTTCTGCCTCATCCTCTGTGCCTCCGGAGAAGGATAGCAAACAGATGGACGCATATGGAAGGAAGATGTGCAACACTTCAGCGTCATCAATGAAGGTTGCGAGTGTCTCTGCCCTTCTCGGGAGATATGATAGATGTCTTTGGGACTCCCTCATACGTTTCACTGACAAGCTTCCTAAAGAAGACCTAGGGGGGAGAACAAGGGAACCCTACTCACTCGGAGCCTGGGTGTGAGGTTATGACAAAACAACAATGGCTCCTGTGGATAAATATTGAACACATACAGATGAGTGGTTTTTTTTGGCACAATGGCGGTATGGGTGTTTTCGGGTGGATGTCAAATAAAAGAGCTGCATAAACACTTAGTCAGTTGTTTCAAACAATTCCATAGTTTATACACTCAAAAACAATGGAAATTTATCAATACATGATAAGTAAAGCAAATACAAATACAATTTATCAAGTGACAATGTGTCCGAAGTGAATGATTTGTGAGAACCTAAACTCTTATGGTGAAATACAAAAAAGGTTTCTGCTTTGAATTTGGACAACACTGTAGCAGAATCAGGAACTCTGTCCCCAATGCCCCACTGGGTAACCATTACCTAGAGACGTCTCATACAGCAGATGAGCTTAAATGGCAAGTCATAGATAAAGTTCAGATGCCACACAGAGGGGTGACTTGTCACAAATCCTGCAACGTCTAGAATGCTGTTGGATAGAACGTATTAACTCTATCAAACTGGGGCTCAACTCTGCAGAAGAATGGCGAGGATTCGTCATATCGTTACCAGTATAGAGTACGCTGTTCTCCCATCACATGACCCTCCATGAGCAAATCAATATATATTGACACTAGCACCACCTAGAACCAGCAGGACCTTCCTGCGCCACAAATGTACCGTCCAAATGACCTAAACATATTGCCAACAACGGACACCGCGTTTCACACATAATCAGGCATACCTTACCTATAGAGTAGACATACACAGTAATAAGAGGTCCATATCTTATCTAGATTAGTAACAACTCAGACACTGATTGGTCTTGCCAGGCGATAGAGCTATTACAATGTTGATTATAACATGGATTACATAACTGCGATACCGATAGAAGGTTAACAATGCACATGGTATTTACAGACAGCTCCTGTATTAAATACTGGTATACAGCTAATAATATTAACAAATGTATGAATGATCATTATGAAATGTAAATGTGTAGGTATACTATGATTGCACCTATTTTGTGTTGCAAATGTGTAGATTTACTATGATTGCACCCAATTTCATACATACCATGTTAAATTATGATGATCACTACACACTTGGCTAGAATCGACTTGTGTCTACACCATTTGGCCACCAGGGCCGGAGGTTCCTCACTACTGAATCAGACCACACTGGTGACACAGTTTGACTGTCAACATTTATTTCTCTGCCATTGTTGTGACTACAGCCTTGTCCAGTACAAAAGTACACATATGCGCAAGAAGTAGATAGGGATCGTCATATCTATTGTACAAGCAGAAGAAATGGTGGTAGTGTTTCCCTAACAAGAGGGAAAATGTCCACACATAGAGTAATATTCTTCACAAAAATGAATTTTAAGATGTATAGTACAAAATGGAATAGTTATTATGTCGCCTGCAAAAGGGTGCTATTGTGGCTTGATGCATACCCACCACCAGGAATGTCAATAAGGCACAAAGTGCCTAAGAAGCAAGAGAAAAAGAGAGCAAGCCACTTAGCACTCCATTTAATGTCCAATTAGTATATGATGTAGGAAGCCATAAGACTACATTCAAAGTATGTCAGAACCCGTTGTACAATCTACCGTTAGTCAATAATCATAGTTGTATAATGTCCAGTATTTTTACTCATACAACTCCAAATTCAGAGATCCAAGTCAAGTTGTATTCTTCCAAACTTCTTTTATTATATTTCAATAGTTTTATAACAACTTCAAAGCTCACACCGCCGACACGTGTTTCGTCTCACAGAGACTTTTTCAAGGCAAAGAAGAAATGTGAATCAGAGTGTTGTCCAGAGTCCGAAGTATTGAGGTGGGGTATATTCACCCAAATGTGTGTCCTCAATAGTGGTAGAGAGTGAGAATACACACCCTTAGTTGCTATCCTCACAAATACGGCTGTATGACAGGTCTTCTAATGTTCATTGAAATCGCGGTTGGCAGAAAAATCGAAGTCAGATATACTTGGTATGGTTAATATGGAGCCTAATCGCCAATATCACCAGGAATATATGTGCCCGTTTTTATTGTGCAGTAAGTCAATACTGGGCGGGAGGTCCCTCTTAATGGTTAAAGCGTATGTGCAAAAGTAAAGACCATGGTAAGTCTCTAACGAGTCGATAGTCGGCCGACCCAAATCTGAGTACTACTGGAATTATTGTCATTAGAGCGTAATCCTCAAGTTGGTCCACTAGCTTACATTTTCCACAAAATATGCCTCATAGGTGTCCCCATATTGACAAGTCCTGAAGAGACCCGACATCCGCCAAGGGTCGAAACGTCGTCGACAGAGAAAAAGAGACAGACCACGCGTAATAGTTCCCCATATATCCAACTATTACAACTTTACTATAGACATTTCCTAAAGAAGACCGGCAGGATTTCACAGAAATTCTACCGGAAGGAGGGCTAGTAGCCAATCAGGTAATAAGTGCTGCAGCGGATGCTTCAGATCTCGCCGCTCATGGCTACTCCCATGGAGTCTGTTCACGACGCTCGGCCTAGCTGCGCCTCACAGGCCTCAATCTGGATGCCCAGAAGAAAATTCTGAACATTCAATGGCTCATCTCTGTTTGGGGCTCTCGCTGATGACGAGATGACGAAGATGAAGGCTGAGATGGACACTGTCAAGGCGATTGGTCTGGAAAAGCGCAGGGAGTTCAAGAAACGTTTCCGTCAGGGCGACAAACGTTCGTTCCAGCAGAGGGTTCAAACCCCTCAATGGGCCTCCCAGAACCAACAAAGATCCCAGTTCCAGCAAAGACGCCCTGGAAGAGGTAGAGGCAACAACTATAACAACAAACAACAGTCCACCTCAAAACAGCCTCCCATGCCTTGAGTCGTTGCTTCCTCCTCAACTGTTCGCCTCTCCGGTGGGACGGAGCGTAGCTTGTCACCTGGAAGAGTGGAACAACATAAAAGAGACAAATGGGTGCTGAATATTGTGCAGCATGGTTACTTGCTGAGGTTCAAGTCTCCTCCTCCGCAAGTGCCCCCGCAAGTCAAGCGCCTCAATTCCAAAGTCAGCTTTTGAAAGACGAAGTGTCCACCCTTCTCGCAAAGCAGGCCATAGAGGAGGTTCCGCCCCTACAAAGAAATCAGAGTGTCAGTCAGTCAATATAGCTTTATTCGATTTTGATTCAAAAATTCATAAAAGCGTACAGTTTAAAACAGTTTTAAAATAAAAGCATACATACAATAATACATAATATCTACAAGTTAAAAACTTTTGCCTAGCCCGTGGGAGTAAGTGTCTTGGATATAACGTACTATACACAGGTCAAAATGTGATCAACCAACAATTAATAGGGGTTCCAGTACTTAGAACTATAAAGCAATGATTCCTGACGGGTATGAGTAGGAAAACTTCTGCCACTCAATGCATGAAGTCCTCTGCCCATTGACATTTTGCACCCTGTCTTTGGACTAGATGTGGGGGACCACGACATTCTGGGGTAAAAATCATGCAAATCCCAGACGGAGATTGGGCTGTTTCCCACTTGGGGTGCATAGGTACGCAGGTACGGGACAATATGTCTCTGCCTAAATCTAACAAGAACTAAGTCACCAACGATATCTTTTTGGAGGGAACCCAGCCAGCCCACCCGTCTAACACTCATGATTGTACCCACAAGGTTGGGTGGCAAGGGTCTATTGTTGGTCAGCCAAAATTTGACCTTGTTCAGCAAGTCGTGTTGTCTCTCGGTTTTCCCTGGAGGAAGTACTGGTACTCCCGCGAGGACACACACAAAAGGAGCAGCCTCCGGGGGGAGTTGGATGGAAGTAACTTTGTTATAGTGTGCTCTAGGAGCAGCGAGTTGCGAGAGAGTAGGTATAGAGGAGGTTCTGCGAAGTATTGGGGCTGGTACATTGGAGACTATTGGTTGAGTTAAGACCCTTTTGTCTTGCGTGGTTGGCTTTGGGTCTTTCGAAGTAGAAGATGGGTCGGAACATTTGGGTGTTACAGTACTTATGTTAGCTGGCAAGGTGGACTTGGTGGATTTGATGATTTCTTCCAGTCCCGTTAGCCTGTCCCCTAGTGTGTTTATTTTATCTAACAGTGGTGTTATGATAGAGCTGACCAGTTGTTCAATAAGGGATAATAGATCCACCTGTATAGGAGATGTTAGGACAAGTGGTTTCTCAGCATTCTCAGGCATCATGGAGGGGTAGCTGGCAGGAAGTGTAGGGCTTAAGCACAATTTTTGGGGTTTAGGTTGGTTCCCCATGTTATTAACCCCATTACATTTCCTTGTAGCGGATGAAGAATCAGGAATTGCGAGCCTTTGGGTGTATTCAATGTTATCTCGCTTAGATGATGGGAGGGGTTGCAAAGAGCTGACAGTGTCGGGTGATGCACATACGTTTTCAACAGGAAGAGGTGAATCCACTAAAACGTGTGTGGTTTTGCATAGGAAGTTTAGCTCATCTAACCACGAGGACGCTTGGTCTGCGTCTACTATTTGTGAGGTCGCAGTGGGCATTGTTGTATTATCCCCCTTGTAAGTCATAGTGTGGTTTAAGTCCTAGGACAAAGGCAAAGTCAGAGGATAATACGCCAAAGAGAAGCAAGTGTTCTTTACCTCATCTTGACATGAAGTCAAGGGGGATGGCCCCGTTCCGTCCTCCTCGGGTCTCCGAGGGCCACAGAGGGCCCGCCCTTTGCCCGAGCTTAGCCCCAGGGGCTGACCCGCGCGCGATCCCGCGACGCGGGGGCTGGAGTGCCTTTAATGTGCCTCCTGGCGCGAGATGTCTGTGTGCGGCATGCCGCGCCGCTATGGCGCCTGGGTAGGGTAGTCCTCTGAGTCTGTGAGGGCCGGTATGCCCCCCCTCGCTCGGCGGCCGCGAAGGAGACCTGCGGCGGCTGAGGGGGGGTATGGTAAGAGGATGATCCCCGCCGGGAACAGCAACAGCAGGAGTGTGCCTCCAAAGGTTCGTGTTGTCCCCCGCTCCACCGGGGCTGGAGTGCCTTTAATGCGCCTCCTGGCGCGAGATGTCCGTGTGCGGCGTGTCGCGCCGCTATGGCGCCTGGGTAGGGTAGTCCTCTGAGTCTGTGAGGGCCGTTATGCCCCCCCTCGCTCGGCGGCCGCGAAGGAGACCTGTGGCGGCTGAGGGGGGTATGGTAAGAGGATGATCCCCGCCGGGAACAGCAACAGCAGGAGTGTGCCCCCAAAGGTTTGTGTTGTCCCCCGCTCCACCGGGGCCGAAGTGCCTTTAATGCGCCTCCTGGCGCGAGATGTCCGTGTGCGGTGTGTCGCGCCGCTATGGCGCCTGGGTAGGGTAGTCCTCTGAGTCTGTGAGGGCCGGTATGGCCCCCCCCTCGCTCGGCGGCCGCGAAGGAGACCTGGGGCGGCTGAGGGGGGGTATGGTAAGAGGATGATCCCCGCCGGGAACAGCAACAGCAGGAGTGTGCCCCCAAAGGTTCGTGTTGTCCCCCGCTCCACCGGGGCTGGAGTGCCTTTAATGCGCCTCCTGACGCGAGATGTCCGTGTGCGGCGTGTCGCGCCGCTATGGCGCCTTGGTAGGGTAGTCCTCTGAGTCTGTGAGGGCCGGTATGCCCCTCCCTCGCTCGGCGGCCGCGAAGGAGACCTGCGGCGGCTGAGGGAGGGTATGGTAAGAGGATGATCCCCGCCAGGAACAGCAACAGCAGGAGTGTGCCCCCAAAGGTTCGTGTTGTCAGAGAGTGTATTCCCGCTACTTCCTAGTCCTAATGCGAGGAGTAGCCAAAGAGTACAGACCTATCCTCGATCTGCGCCTGCTGAACAGGTTTATCAGAAAGGAGAAATGTTGTATGCTAGCCCTGTCATCAATGCTTCTGAAATGCCGCACCCTTCTCGACACTCAAAGTCCCACAGCCAGACAAGTGTTGTCCCTACTGGGGTCAATGGCCTTGTGCAGCTATATTGTGCCCAATGCACGCCTTCACATGTGACCTCTGCAGCAGGCACTCGAGGACCAATGTTCTCAGAGGTCAGGCCACTGGGAAGATCACATCTCTCTCCATCAAGTTGCCAGAGGCTCCATCAGGTGGTGGATGAAACGTTCTCACCTACTGCAAGGAGTCCCATTTGTTCAGTCACCTCCAACACAGACAATGGTCACAGATGCCTCAATGACCGGCTGGGGTGCTCATATGGACCAACTGCAGGTACAAGGTCTCTGGTCCGAAACAGAAAGAAGCTATCACATCAACTTCTTGGAACTACAGGCGGTCTATCTGGCGCTCAAGTCCCTGTACCCTTCTCTGCACTCCAGCCACATTCAAGTTCAGACAGACACACAACAACAATGTTCTATCTGGTGAGCTGGAGAGCTGGTGAAATTACACTGGTTGCCTGTGCGTAAGCGGATTGCATTCAAAGCATTATGCATAGTCTTCAAGGCACTTAAAGGGTTGGGCCCTCAGTGCATGACCCAGTACTTTCGGTGGTACAAACCTGCTAGATCCCTTAGATCAACCGATCAGGGGCTGATAGTGGTCCCAAGAATTAAGAAAGCTTGATCGGGAGGCAGAAGCTTTTCCCTGGGAGCAGCAAAGGCTTGGAACGCCTTGCCAGCGGACCTCAGACAGGCACCAGATCTTATGTCCTTTCGGAAGGTCCTGAAAACATGGTTCTTTGGGCAATAAGCATTAGGGCTAGTCTTCGGAGTGGTCAATCAGCGCCAGGACACCGGCTGGTAACAGTGCGCTTTATAAATGTTGCAAATAAATAAATAAATATCTGAACAAACAAGGAGGCACCAGGTCACGAGTTCTGTCTCTGAAAGCTCAATCCATTGGCGGTGGCTTCTGGCGAGAGGACTCTCCATCACTGCAGTTCACCTCCAGGAATCCTGAATGTTCAGGTGGACGACTTAAGCAGAGTCTTCGTAGAAGCGCAAGACTAGGTGCTCAACGAAGATGTTGCTCAGGAAGTGTTTCGGCAATGGGGAGTGCCAGACATAGATCTGTTCGCAGACGCGGCAAACGCAAAATGCCCCGTCTTCACGTCCAGATTCCCCCAGCAGGGATCTCGGGGGAATGCTCTTTTGATCAGCTGGTATCAGACATTGCTGTACGCTTTTCCTCCACTACCTCTGATCCCAGTGGTGATACAGAAATTCTACTGGACCAACACCAGGATGATCCTGAGAGCGCCGGAGTGGCCACGCCAGTGGTGGTACCCGGATCTCCTCCAGCTGTCAGAGGTCCCTCACCAGAGGCTGTCCTGCCACCCAGACTTACTGACCAAGGACCAGGGGAGGGTGTTTCACCCCAATCTCCCTTCCCTTTGATTGACGGCATGGCTCCTGAGGTCATCCAGTACGGCCACCTAGACCTCTCGGCTGACTGTATGGACATACTTAGAGAAGCGAAAAGACCTTCCACCAGAAAGTCTTATGCCTTCAAGTGGAAAAGATTTTACATTTGGTGTATGGACAACGCTCTTGGTCCAATCCGAGGTCAAGAGCAGGTGATTCTCCCATACTTATTGCACTTGGCGAGGTCAGGCCTGAAGTACCCCTCCATCAAGGTTCACTTAGCGGCGATCACAGCCTATAGGAAGTCTCCTTCCCAGACCTCTTTCTTCCTCATGCCTGTGTTCAAAGATTTCCTAGAGGGGCTTAAGAAAGTGTTTCCACCGGTGAGGCCCCCCTCTCCTCCCTGGGAGCTTAACATAGTACTTACAAAGGTGATGGGTGCTCCTTTCGAGCCTATCCATAAGGCATCTTTGCAACACTTGACCTGGAAAGCAGCTTTTTTGGTGGCCATCACCTCAGCCTGCAGGGTGAGTGAGATCCAGGCCCTGTGTTGCAAGGAACCTTACACAGTGTTTCATGCCAATAGAGTGGTGACGAGAACACATCCAGGCTTCCTGCCCAAGGTGGTCTCGGATTTCTACATCAATCAGACCATCACTCTACCTACTTTCTTCCCTCAACCTACCCCTCCCCTGGTGAGGTCTTTACACTCCCTAGATCTCCGGAGGGTTTTGAAATTTTACCTGGCTAGAACTCTTCCACTTAGGAAGTCTGACCGGCTCTTTGTTAATTATGGTACAACTAATACTGGTCTGTCAGCTTTAAAAAGGTCTATCTTGAGATGGATCGTCTCCTGTATAGCTCTGTCTTACCAATTTGCTAACAAAGCTTTAATGGGCAAACCTCGTGCACATTCTACTAGAGAGAAAGCTTCTACAACAACTCTCCTTCGCAACATTCCGATATCTGAGATCTGTAATGCGGCCACATGGCGTTCAGTACATACCTTTACCCACCATTACTGCCTAGATTCAGATGCACATGCGGATGTCCAAGTGGGACAGGCCTCTTTGAGGAATTTGTTTGCATAACTGCATTATAAATATGATATTGTTTCATGTTTTTTCTGTGTACTTGCTCGCTCGTCCGCGAGACTTTGGGAATGGGCTTGCTAATCTATTAATAGATTATGACTATTGATGAGTATTCCCTGTATGAGAAGGATTAGTTACTTACCTGTAATCCTAGTTCTCATTCAGGGGTATACTCATCAAAGTCATAAGCTGCCACCCACCACCCTGGACAAGCATTACTGCATTGTATGATGTTTTACGGATTTACTCAGGTGATTATACACCTCCAAAAAGAACTGACCTAACTGCCACCTGAGGTGCATCATGGGAGCAGGGGGTCGCCTGCACGGCCTTGAAGGCACGGTACCCCTACTCTAATGCCTTAAAGGCAAGGTGTCCGTTTTCTTTGTTTTCTTTGTGCTCCACTGCAGCCTACTGGCAAATGCCTGCAATTACAGGTTTCTCTATGGCAATAAAGCATTGTTGTATGACAAATGTTTACTGCTCTCTTTCTTCCTTAGGGGTTTGGAAGAGTATGGGTATACCATAAAACCCTGTGTAATTTTCCGCATTTTGGCCAATGTGGAATATTTTAGGCTGCATATATAAATGTTTTCACATATGCATATATAGGTATATATATGTATTTTCTATATGCTCCGGGATCCCGCACATGGGTGGGGATTATTCATAAGTTATGTCTTTGATGAGTATACCCCTGGATGAGAACTAGGATTACTGGTAAGTAACTAATCCTAACTGAATCCCAACTGGTAGCATGGTGTGAGCGTGGAACTAAGACTTGTGTCTGGAGACCGGATAGCCTAGTATGGAGCCCCAGAAATTGTGTCCACATCTAAGGTGAGTGGTTCCTGTACTGTGGTGACCAGTGGCGGCTCCTCCACATGGACGGAGGAGCGTCTCCTCACTGCTTTCTCGCAGTGCGAGAGGCAGTAACATAAAATGGTATTATGAATACCATTTTATGTTTCTGCTTCTCGCACTGCGAGATAGCAGAAGGCAGGGTTTGGTTGGGGGCGGGAAGGTGGGCAGTCATGCTCCAGGCAGGGGAGGAGTGGCTTGCCCACTGTTGTGGGAGCTGACTGTTTGGTCGGCCCAAGGCCGACCAAACCAGTCATGCACACTCTCCGTTTTCTCCATGCAGGAGAAAATGGCCTCCCCATAGACGCATGTGGGGTCGGTGTCCCTACCAATCACAATGCTGCTATTGCAGCATTGTGATTGGCTTAGGAGAGGAGAGGTAGGATGCCTTCTGCCTGCTTCCTGCGATGAGCAGAGAGAAGGAGACGTGATGCGACGCGATGTGGGACCGGAGGCGAGAATAAGTTTAATTTTTTTAAATATATTTATATTAATCCTTGCATGAGCCCCTTGGACCCCACCCATGAGTCATGCCGGCCGCGACTGGTGAGGACCTTGACACTCATAAGCGTCTAGCTGGTGGTGAGCGGATTCACCGGTTGCGGGATGCCACTTGGCCAGGTTCGTCGATCGTGCTGCATCTCTCTCGTGCGACATGCCGACTGCTGCTCATTGCGTGTGGTGTCCAATTCACAAGGTGCGACCCTCAGAGGTGGGGGTGTACCGTAGTAGTGCCTCATTCTACCTCGTGGCTCTGTTGAACTTCCACCTGTGTGTGTGGGCCACCGGACTGGTCTAGTGCAACCTGTATCATCTTGCACCGGACATTGTACCTCATTTCCAGGGAGGTACGGAATTGCAACTCTTTGCTGTGTGTGTGACCGGAATTGCCTAGTGCAACCCATCTCAATGTCCATCGGTCATTGTGCCTCATTTCCAGGGAGGTGCAAAATTTGCAACTCATCGTGTTTGAAATCAGGAGTGCCTGGTGCGACTCATACATTTGCGCACCAGGCACTGTGCCCAGATTGCCTGAGCATGACCCGGATCATCATATACCTAACAGGGCACCATCTCCTATAGAGACACTCCCCGTGTTACTCCTCATTCATTGGTTGTTCCCTTTTGACCATCATCACGGCAGACCATATGCCCTCTCCACACTAGGTCCCTCCTAAAGACATCTTGGCACCAGATAGTAGCGAGAGAGAGATTTACTGGGTTGAAAGAAACCTTCCGAGACAGTTTGGAGGCGAGTCAAGAGACTGCATGACTCCTTGTGTTTTAAGACTGTGGGTGATTTTCCCAAGTGGCTACTAACCTTGCCTTGTTTACTTCTACCTCCTAATTAAAACTGCTACATATTCCCACCTGCTTCCTGATGACCTAGACTTAGTGTGACTTTGTCCGTGTGCAACCCAGTGTCCGGGAGGTGGGGTTGGTTATCTTCCATCCAGGGGTATAGGACAATTGGGGTGAACTAGAGGGTGGAGAGAGGCTTGGGCCACGGAATCTGCAGAGGGTGAACTATTGACCTGCTGGGTACCAGTGGCACCGCATTAGGGTGCTGAGTACGTATCTGTGCAAGAGTTTTCTGAACGGACTCACTGATACCTGCCGCAATGTGTAGCATGTGTGTGTGTGTGTGGGTGCAGTAGTGATCCTGAGTGGGCCGCCTGTGATTCATGACACTGGCCAGCAGTGTGGCTTCCTACATTGATTGTATGCTAAAAGCACAATACATTTGTTATTGGGTTTACCTGTGTGGCTTCAGTCAGGCGGTGCTGCTGAAAAGTGTCCTTCCTACTTTTCGTGCCTGTACATATTGTTGATTCCATGCACCGCTTTCTCAATTGTCAGGGTATGGGGGGTGTCAGATTATTAATTGTCCACAGTTTGAATACTATTGATATCATAATAATAGAGGTGGGTCTAGTCATGCTAGTAATATTTCCAAATGTGTTTTATGCCCAATACGTATTTGATGTTCATGTCATGACAACTAAATATTTGCTTTGAATATTAACTGTTTTACATACACCTTGTATGGCCTCATTTGTGCCGCTCGGTGTATTAATGTTGGGTGACTACTGTGCCTTTTCTGTACACATTACCTCTGATTTAAGTCTGGCTCCTCAGTGCCAAGATACCCGAGAGTGAGAATGGGTTGTATAGTGAGTGTAATCACTGCCCTTGACGGGAGCAGTAGGTTTTGGCTGGCGGCATCCCTTCAGCCAACCACACTCTGCTGGTTCCAACAGCCAGGAAATGAGTTTGGAGCTGCTGTTTACAGATAAGTATGGTCCAAGTGTAGAGAAGCAGTACTTTGAAGTAATTCACGATAAAAGGTAATGGGTTCTTCCCATCTCATCTGCCTGGATTTTTCACTTTTTACCACCTGTTTTTTTACCTTTTTACTGTGGCCTCACAAATGGTGACTCGCCCATGGTATACCCACGGTAAATGGTGTGCACATGTTTACCGCCAGTGTTCGCCTTTTAAGATAAGACTGCTGTGATGCAGCAAGGGTAAGGGCCACTTGGCTGGTTACACTTGTGCACAAGTGTGTGCATGCATGTGAAGGCTGCACGTATAAGACTCCTGTCATGCGCAGCCTGGTAACTGCACGTAGGTAACATGGCATAGAAGGGGCAATGCAGGATTGGCTATTGCCCTGGGGTAGGCCTCAAAATGTTAGTGTATACTCATAGGGAAAGGCAATGAAGTTATCTGCATTGTTTGCAGCAGGGCCGGACTAAGAACTGAAAGAAGCCCTGGCCAATTTTGGCAGACCAACCCCTGTCCGACGCGTCGCGAGCACAGCGAGCGAGCCCAACCACTAATAGGGGGATTTGGGGGGGTTCTACCCCCGCAAAAATTTTGGAAAAGGCAGACCAAAAATGGCGCATTTGACAGCACATTTTTCATTACATATATAATTGTATCAACTTTCAAAGCACAGTAAATAGTTGATGATGACCTTAAAGAGCACCAGGTTACCCAGTCATATGTACCCAAAGACATTCTTACAGAGAGCACAAAAAATAGACACAAGTAGTGAATAAGAGAGAACAAAGTAAAAGTGAGACCAGCCCCCATATTGTCTGTAGCGAGCAGCGCAGTGAGCAACTACTACTAGAGGGAGTTTCGGGGGTTATCACCCTAGGAAAATTTTAAAGACAAAAAGGCCAAAACAATGCATTTTTCATTACATGCCTTATGGCTTGTTGTGACATGTAAATAGGCACCTGAGTGGGTCAAGGGTTTGAATTCCAGGGGCACAGTCTTTAAATCCCTTTGAAAAGGAGTACAAATACTAAACTCTAACATGAAGAAGGCAGAGTCAGCTTTAGCGCTGGTGGTGCCAGGGGCAACAGTCTTTTTTGGCACAGCCCATCATCTCCTCCGTGGAATCCCTCGCCAACACCCTCCAACAGTGCCCTTCTCTGCATAGGTACTCTCACATGCATTTCGTTTCTTTTATAGAGCTACTCATACCAGGCAGTGTAGGTTGTGTGAACACTTTTACAACACACACACATTATATATGGAGACAATGAATTATACGTGTGTAAAATCAGTCTATAGGAAATAACACATAAGACAATGTGAATTGCAGGGTGTAGGAATCACATATCATCCATGCTGGTAGGCATTACATTTTAAGAATGTGTGTTCTGGAGAAGCGCAAACTCAGGATTTAAAATGTACCTCAGTGGTTGGGGTTGGCTTTATTATTAAGAATATATTTCTACCAAAACAAACCCTTTTTAGCAGCATTTGGGTAATGAAAAACTGGGAAAAATAGTGTTCTAACCTATAACATGCAGTTTCCCTGCAGCTCTTTGATGACAGTTTATTGGTCATTGCGCTATATTACGATTGTAATTTAGGAACTGCTGGTTACAAAAACATCTGTGTGGCAAAACCAGTAACCCACTGAGCTATGCACATAAAATACAGTTATTTGATTTGCATGGTACATGTTTTTTGCAGCAGATATATTAACCCTTTGTGCTACTTTATGATGAGTCAAAACTGTCACTAGCCCAAACTCTGATCTCTCTCCAGCAGGAATATTAACCACCAGAGTTACCTTGTCATTTTTATTGTTGCCTGAAAAGAGCTGGACACACTACACACAAGGTACTTTGCAGCTGGTTCTATTAAACCCATAAGTTATTTCTTTACACAGTGCCCCCCCAGGTCAGCATCAGGTGCGGCTGCCTCGTCAGTCCTCCCCAAAGGGGTTGGTACCTACCCGAGTGTCTGGTAATTGCACTTACCAGCAGAAAGGGAAAGCAAATGAATCCCCAGATGATGAGCATAGCCGGTCGCACTAGTATATTTACTGCGGCATAACGACGCAGTTGATGTGAACTACATGTTCCTGCGATGCACATTAATTGCATTGTTATGCTGCATTAAAAATGCGGGTGCGAGGACAACAATCTGATGCCTGGTATGTGAGGGATGGTTTGACATCTTTAACACTTCGGATCATAATATCGGATTCGGTCAGATAAATATTTTAATTTTCTTAAGTTTTGTAAAGTGGAGGAGTTATTCATTATCCTGTTTGAGAGAAATACATTGCGCAAAGATTTTTATGGATGGTTTCACCTTGAAAACATACTAAGATGTGATATTTCCCTGCCGGGTGTGATTATTAAAAGTTTGCTTATCAGTTTTAACAGTTGTGTCAACTGTCACTCAATTACGCTTGCTCCTTTGGGTCTCTTTCGGCAGCGGTATGAAATGTTATAGATATTTTGGTAAAAAAGGGTAAAACCAGCCATTTCAGCCCAACTGGACATCAAATTGTATGTATTTGCAGTCGTTTGCCTATATCATTGTGCCCCCTTGATCATCACAGAGATAGTCTCTCTGGTGACATGACTCATAGATCGGGCCTGGTCGGGTCAGTGGGTCACGAGTTGTTGTTGTGGCCAGGTGGTGCTAAAAGTGAAAGTGCCAGCCTGCCCTGCCCACTAATTTAATAGTGCGTGCGCAGGCAGCAAAACCTCCAGGGCGGGCGACTGTGGCCGCGCCCTAGGGAGGGTGATGATTGGGGGTAAGGGGGGTGTGCCAGTGGCCAGGACAGTGTAACAAAACTTCAGTTTGGCCCCTCTGCAAAGCGCTCCTCAGGCTCTCACATTCACTAACTGGCCTGGAGTGGCACTGGCAATCTTGGTCGCAGAACCGGGCCCAGAGCCTGTATTTAGGGGCGGCCTTAGGCATGTGCAAGTTGTGCACCTGCACAGGGCCACCAAACCTCAGGGGCCACCACGCCAATATATATCCTTAATTTAATAATCCTCTGAGGATAGATACATATTTACGTGGCAGCCCCTGGCAGGGATTTGGTGGCCTCCGGCTCTGTTCCACTTCCAAACACCCTGACCAACCCCCTTCACTGGCCTCTGCGCTCCGCCCTGCCCGGACCCCCTCTTCTGGGGCCCCCTACCTACGCTCCCTGCCCAGGGCCGCCTTGAGCCTAGAGCCTAGAGCCGCCCCTGCTGTATTAATTTACAAATTACCGTCTAGGCCCTAGAAGGTGATTTGTAAATTAATACAGGCCCCGGGCCCTGTGCTACGCTGCTCAGAGCACAGAACACCATGGTGCGCAGCAGTGGAGAGTAGACAACCATCTTCTACCGGCCCCGGATGCGGCGGCAACCAGCCACCCTCATCAGGCCTGCCCAATGCCATCATGCAGTTCCGGGCTGCGGGCGGCTGACTAACTGTTGCGATGCTCACACCGTCGCGGTCACGTGGCAGCATTAAATCTAAATTTTTAATCATGAAGATTGTCACTGTCACGATGACAATCATCATGATTAAAATTTTTGAATAATCATCTACCACGCCGGCCCGCGCGGTGCGCAAGCCACCTCTCTCTGCTGCGCTGAGGACACTCAATCATAAGTGGGAACAGCCTCTCACAAACTTGAGGAGCAAATAAATGTATGCAATCTCATCAAGGTAGAACCGGGCTGGGGCCTACTATAGTTAAATGTACTTTTAATCCGATTCCTGGCCCGGCCGCCTGCCCCCACCTGACTGTGCCCAGCCCCAGCCCATGATGACCACCCACCCCAAGTGGACCAGTGGGTTACGGACGGCACGAGGCACCTAAGTGACGATACACTCACCTGCAGGCGGTAGACAGATGGAGAAGAGGAAAGCAGAAATACCCTGGATGAGGTGGGTAAGCCGCAAGCAAAAACGCGAACTATAAATTGCACGAGGCTCGCCCTCAATGCGCATGACACACAGGGTCACCAGGCAGGCCAAGCCTCACCCTAAAGACCATGCGCGCAGATGCTGAAACTGAGATATCTGCGCGTTGCGCACCAGCACGGCAGTGGGTAGGGCACGCACATTAATATAGCACTGAGTGACCTGCCATGGCCTGCCATATATTAATGTCATGATCACAGGCCTGATCAATGATCAGACCTGGGCCTGGCCAAAGAAATACTACCATTTGTGCTTTTCCCCCGCATTAAGGTCACTGACTCACGGAGTCAAGGCCCGGCCCCAGCAGATCCAGGCCCTGCTGATAAAACAGCCCCCCCCCCCCCACACCATCCGGCGTACCGAGGGATTGCCGGGTGCCCGGAGTCACCAGTCCGGCCCTGCTTTGCAGTGACCCTCCATTATACACTCCTTGGTAAGATTGCTTTATTGTGCAGTTTCTCTTCCCTTTAGCATAGTGTCCAGTGACATATCAAAATGGGGTGGAGCATGTCCACCAAAACCAAATCTGGGAGCTCCTTGACGACATCTGTACAAATAATGGCTCATCCAGGATTGCCATATTTGTCTGGCTCAGCTCAGGATCCGAGCTCAGACCTTTTGTCACCCTACTGTGGCAAGTTAATTACATTTCTATCCAGCAGCAGGAGCAAAGGCAGCCTCACAGAAAGGGAGCAATTTACAGTGCTTCACTTAGCTCCTGAGGAGGAAAGGGGTGGGGGAAAGATCTGCATCAATCAGTTAGCTGTCAGACAGTCCCAGGGATGGGCCGTCCCAAGCGCACTGAACAAAGGAGGGAACCCATACCTCTGGTGCCAACATAGGAGGGGGCTCCACATTGAAGTTTTGTTCAGAAAGGCCCTGGCAGTGATGTCAGTGAGGGGCAGAGCTGAGGTTCCCCAGAGTAGATGTGTCCAGTGACTCCCGGGTAACAATATTTTAAATTAAATTGTATCCGCATGCTGTGCAGGAGGATTGGGAGAGGGAGTGGTGATGATGCACCCCAGGGTAGGCCAGAGGTGCTCGGCTTCTAGAACTTTCCACCCCAACTCAAAACGTCATGCACAAGGGGAAGAGCTCTCTCTTGGTCGTGTTTTTCTGCTGGACACTGGGATAATCCCTTGATATCTATCTGGACTAAGGACTCTGATTTCAGTTGCCCCCAGAACTAGTGGGGCTCTCCCCAGGGCCACTGAAGTTGGTTCCCTTACACCCCCTAAGGACTAGTTGTGGAAAGAACTGGGCTTCTGTGCCAAGGAGGAGAGACGCACCAGAGGAGAAAGGCTGGTGCAGGGAGCCGGTGGAGACAGCTCTCTCTAAAGATTGCCTCGCTAGAGGCTAGGACCAAGAGAAGTGCTCCATTTGGCTAGGGCTCGCCGCCAGGATGAAAATGAGCCCAGGATGGAGAATAACGGCCCACTGGGGCTCCAGATATTGCAGAACAAAGGATTTGACGTTTGAACCACAGCACGAGCATGTAGTGTGAGTGAGTGGAGCTCCACTGCTGTAATCAATCAATCAATCAATCACAGCATTTATATAGCGCGCTACTCACCCGGAGGGTCTCAAGGCGCTTGGGGAGGGGGGGTCCGCTACTGCTTGAACAGCCAGGTCTTGAGTTGCTTCCTGAAGGCGAGGTGGTCTTGGGTCAGGCGGAGGTGGGTCGGGAGGGAGTTCCACATCATGGCGGCGAGGTAGGAGAAGGATCTTCCTCCTGTGGTGGCTCTTCGGATGCGGGGGACGGCGGCGAGGGCGTGGTTGGTTGATCGAAGCTGGCGTGTTGGAGTGTAGAAGTTGAGGCGGCTGTTGAGGTATCCTGGGCCTTGGTTGTGTAGGGCTTTGTGTGCGTGGGTGAGGAGTCGGAACGTGATTCTCTTGTTGACCGGGAGCCAGTGCAGGTCTCTCAGGTGTCCGAGATGTGGCTGTGTCGGGGGATGTCCAGGATGAGTCTTGCTGAGGCGTTCTGGATTCGCTGGAGTCTCTTCTGGAGTCTGGCAGTGGTTCCTGCCGTAGAGGGCGTTGCCGTAGTCCAGTCGGCTGGTGACAAGGGCCTGGGTGACCGTCTTCCTGGTCTCGGTGGGGATCCACCGGAAGATCTTACGTGGCATGCGCAGGATGTTGAAGCATGACGAGGAGACGGCGTTGACTTGTCTGGTCATGGAGAGGGAGGAGTCCAGGATGAAGTCCAGGTGGCGTGCGTGGTCTGTTGGTTTGGGTGCGCTGCCCAGGGGTCGTCCCAGGCGGAGGGTGAAGATCCCAGGATGAGGACTTCCATCTTGTCTGAGTTCAGTTTCAGGCGGCTGTTCTTCATCCACTCGGCTACGTCTTTCATCCCCTCGGGTAGGCTGGCTCTGGCGGTGGCGGGGTCGTTGGTGAGGGAGAGGATCAGCTGGGCGTCGTCGGCATAGGAGATGATGTTGAGGTTGTGTTGGCGTGCGATGGCCGCAAGGGGGCTCATGTAGATATTGAAGAGGGTGGGGCTGAGCAAGGAGCCTTGAGGAACGCCACAGATGACTTCGGTGGCTTCTGATCTGAACGGGGGGAAGCGGACTCTCTGAGTCCTTCCGGCGAGGAAGGAGATGATCCATTCTAGTGCCTTCTCTTGGATTCCGACGTTGCTGAGGCGCTGCTCTAGGGTGCGGTGGCAGACAGTGTCGAAAGCCACGGAAAGGTCCAGGAGGATGAGGGCTGCTGTTTCCCCGTTGTCGAGCAGGGCTCGGATGTCATCAGTGGCAGCGATGAGGGCGGTGCTGTGGTTGGCCCGGAAGCCGGACTGCGAGTGGTCGAGGGATCCATTTGTCTTGAGGAAGGCGGCCAGCTGCTTGTTGACGGTCTTCTCGATGACTTTGGCCGGAAACGGGAGGAGCGAGATGGGGCAGTAGTTTTTGAGTTTGGTGGGGTCCTCTGATGGTTTCTTCAGTAGAGCGCTGAGTTCGGCATGCTTCCAGCTCTCCGGGAAGGTCGCTGTGTCGAAGGAGGTGTTGATGATGTCCCGCAGGTGGGGCGTGATGACGGAGTCGGCCTTGTTGAAGACGTGGTGAGGGCAGGGGTCGGTTGGAGATCCAGAGTGGATGGAGTTCATCGTGCGTAGGGTTTCCTCAGTGTTGATCGGGGTCCAGGCGCGGAGGGTGGTGGTGGGGGGTGCAGGTGCTGTCGTGGGGTGCGTTGGCTCTGTGCTGAAGCTGCTGTGTATGTCCACGATCTTGTTGTGGAAGTAGGAGGCGAGGGAGTTGCAGAGGTCTTGTGATGGGGTGATGTCGTTGTTTCCGGCGCTGGGGTTGGAGAGCTCTTTGACGATGTTGAAGAGTTCCTTGCTGTTGTGGGCATTGTTGTCCAGTCGTTCCTTGAATGCGGTTTTCTTGGTGGTGTGGATCAGTTGGTGGTGTTTTCGAGTGGCGAGCTTGAGGGTGGTCATGTTGTCTGGTGTTGGGTCTCTGCGCCAGGCTCTCTCGAGGGCTCGGCAGTTCTTCTTGGAGCTCTTGAGTTCGTCGGTGAACCAGGGTGCTTTCTTACTGCCGGGTCTGCTGGGCGGGGTCCTCAGTGGGGCAAGGTCGTCTGCGCAGTTGCTGATCCACTTTGTGAGGTTGATGGCAGCCTGGCTGGGGTTCGCTGAGCTGGCGGGGGGATCCTGGCTCAAGGAAGCGGCGAGCTGGTCGGTTGTGATCTTGTTCCATCTTCTGCGTGCAACCTGTTGCTGGTGGTGGTGGATCGTGTTCTTTCTGTAGCTGAAGTGGACGCAGCTGTGGTCCGTCCAGTAGAGTCCGGTGGCGTGGCTGAAGGTGATGTCCTTGCTGGAGGAGAAGACGGGGTCGAGTGTGTGTCCGGCGTAGTGGGTGGGGGTGGTCACCAGCTGTTTGAGACCGAGGGTGGCGAGGTTGTCCAGCAGGGTGGTGGTGTTGCGGTCGTTGTTGTTCTCCAGGTGGAAGTTGAGGTCCCCGAGGAGGATGTAGTCAGCGGAGGGGAGAGCGTGCGGGCTGATGAAGTCGGCGATGTCTTCGCTGAATTGTGTGCGTGGTCCCGGGGGTCTGTAGATGAGGGTGCCTCTGAGGGTGGTCTTGGGGTCGGTGTGGATCTGGAAGTGCAGGTGTTCGGCGGTTGTGAGGGTGTCGTCGGAGTTGCTCGTGATGCGGATGGTGTTCCTGTGGATGATGGCGATGCCTCCTCTGGTCTGGTTGCCGCGGTCCCTCCGGATGATCTTGTAATTGTCTGGGATGGCGATGGCGATGTCGGGCGCTGAGGAGGCATTCATCCAGGTTTCCGTGAGGAAGGCGACGTCTGGTGATGTTGTGTCGAGGAGGTTCCAGAGCTCCACGGCGTGTCTGTGGACGGAGCGGGTGTTGAGCAGGATGCACTTCAGGTGGTTGCTGTTGGTTCTCGGCTTGGTGGGTGCGGGTGCGGTGCAGGTCCGGCTGCAGGAGAACTTGCAGGTGTGGCAGCTGGAGGGTCCGTGGGTGCGTCTCGGGGTGGCTCGGTAGCATCCAGGGTTCCCGCCGGTGTTGAGTGCGATGAGTTCGGTGGCGTCGTAGGTCAGTCGGGTCGTCTTGCGTCGGTGGCGGCCAGGGGTCCTGGCGCTGGGCGCGGTCCAGGCGCGGACGGGCGCAGACGGGCGTGCCTTTGGCGCGCCTTCAGCGCACAATCGGCGCGCCCGCTGCGCGTCAACGCTGCGCGTACATGGGAGGGAGGGAGGAGCAGCTGGGAGGCGGGAGCGGGGAGGGCACAGAAGGAAAAGGGGGCGTGGCCGCACGCAGAGCCGCGGGAAGCGGGGAGCGGGGCGGGGGCACAGGGGCAAAGAGGGAAACGGCACAGCCCAAACAATATGAGCAAACAGGAAATCAAAACAACAATAAGGGGGACAGTACAGTACAGTACAATGCAAAAAACAAAAAGAAAGCAGTCAGAGACAATTACAGGCACGATACTACGGCGGGGGGCGGGGTCGTCGGGGCGGGCTCAGCGAGGCTGAGGTCAGCAGCGGGGAGGAACGCACACGCTACAGCTGGTGGCCGTGCGGCGCAGGGGTGTCCTGAGGACAGGTCACACTCACCTGCGCCGCACGGTCGCCATTTATGACCAAGTGGGAGGGAGGGAGGAGCAGCTGGGAGGCGGGAGCGGGGAGGGCACAGAAGGAAAAGGGGGCGTGGCCGCACGCACGGCGGCGGGAAGCGGGGAGCGGGGCGGGGGGCACAGGCGCAAAGAGGGAAACGGCACAGCCCTAACAATATGAGCAAACAGGTAATCAAAACAACAATAAGGGGGACAGTACAGTACAGTATAATGCAAAAAACGAAAAGAAAGCAATCAGAGACAATTACAGGCACGATACTACGGCGGGGGGCGGGGTCGTCGGGGCGGGCTCAGTGAGGCTGAGGTCAGCAGCAGGGAGGAACGCACACGCTACAGCTGGTGGCCGTGCGGCGCGGGGGTGTCCTGAGGACAGATTTCATACCTCTGGGGAGGGCCTGGGCCCCGGGGTCACTGCAAGAAACCCTTTTAATTTTTAAATTCTGGGAGGGAGTGAGCGTGTGGCTCCCCCACCAGCGGTTAGGACTGGGAACCCCAACCCCCAGGCTGGTTCCACTATTTGGGGGGCACGTAACCCCACTCTGGGCTCACGATGTGGCAAAGGACGGCGGAGCGCCATTGTGCTCCCCCAAGATGGAGAGAGAGAGAGAGATGGGCCTGTGATCCCCAACTTCAGAACCTGAGAGAGGAAGAAAGAATGGGAGAGTGCTGCCTCACTCTTCTCATCAGTGGTGGGCCTGCGTCCGTTTCTGGGGAGGTGGGGGGGGGGGCGGAATCGGGGAGGAAGCACCACCATCACAAGCTCCCTGCCTGCAGCAAAGTAGAACAGAGCTGCTGATTCCCGCCCTGGAGCCAGCAGGTCAGCTCCCTGGGCTGCCCTAATGGTTGGCGCATGCAAAGGTGCCTGGGTGGGACCGGTTGCCCCAGATATTTAAACAAGCATTGGCAAAGCCAATAGGTCTTGGTGGTGCGAGAGCTATTGCCTTTGTCAGTGTTAATATTTTTTTAGCCATGAAGCCTAAGAGCACTCAATTTAAGCATGAAAGTTGTGATTTATCCTCCTTTTCTGGGTCTGCTCCTTTATTTTTGTCTATTTTCTATTTAGCACAAAGCCCATTAGGGCAGCCATAAAGAAACTTTAACATATTTCATGTAAAAAAAGAACTAACTTTCCTTGAGGTTGGAAAGAGGCACCAGGAGACGAAGGACAGAGTGAATGAAAACACTAACAGTGGTGTGGAGTGCTCAAGATTAAGCACGAGAAACAGAACATTTAATCCCAATTATTACTGTCATGCACTCGCACACCGTAACACCCTTACCAATCTGGGCGCTGGAATATCTTCTGCATGTATAAACCCAGATAAAGGAGCAACATTAATGCATACATGCTTACATGGGGACAATCTGGGTGCTGGAATGCTGGAATGGGGCGGTGGGAGTGGGAAACAAGCAACAGGAGACGGAGGACAGAGTGATTGAAAACACAACGAAAAAAGTAGCTCCTAAAACATGAGCAGTGGATGGACACATCCATGCTCTGAAGGAGGCTTGATGTATGCATGCCATGGACACATGAGGACAACGGTAATGAGAGCGATGATGGAGCGAGCAAATGGTAAGCCTATGGGCGGACTGAAGCACACAGATTGAAAACAACATGTCTCTTTGAGACAGTTCATGCGCTGTCTAGTCGAGACCTAATAAGAAAAATAGATAGAAAAGGCCGTGCAAGGCACCCCATCTTGCCTGTGGGGTGTGTGGTTAGTCCAGCATCCTGGCAAAAGTGGTGGGCCAATTATGGCAGAGGCACCACCAACGCCCAAAGAAAGTGGTGAGGGGGATGCTGCAGGAGTGAAGTAGCGCCCTCCAAACTAATTTACAAAACTTCTGAATCTAAATCTGACGATTCTACAAAAAGAAGAGCACCCTGAACTTTGCTTGTCATTTCAAGCACTCCCAAGGCTATCACCTGGGCTGTGCGCACCCTCTGGGGACTGACTGTATGGCTGTAGGTCCTGTGGCCCAGAGATGGTTAACAATAGACACAGACACGTGCTGGATGTTGGAAAATGCTTTATTGAAAGATGGTTGTCATAAGGATTTGAATAATGCTTTATTGAAAAGTGTTCTTTATGATCAGTTGGCAATTCCTTCTTTAAGAGTATTCATTGTGACTATAGGCAAAGCTTTATTCAAATATGTCAATGACAATGCTTTATTTAAAGGGTTGTTAATGCTGACAGTCAATCAGAATTCTGTTTGGGCTGCAATGTCTTATAACGGATGATGTGAGCACCTTATTCCAGTGCCTGATTATTCATATCTTAAAGAGACTATTAGTTCTGGATTCCTTACCTTATAAATACCCCCAGGCGTCAGGCTGGATCCGGAGAATGTTTCTTCAGCAGTACTCCTCCGCGTTCGTTGTTGGCGTCGTGATCGCCTGAAGGAAGTTGCAGATCCCAATCCAACTGTGCTGGTGGACTACCTTAAAAATGTACATTACCCTATTATTTCTGTGCTCTGTTTACTACAGCTTGTATAGATAAGAATTATAATTCTGGATACTTATCGTTAATACGATTTGATAAGGTGATGTTTAAAGGGTTTGATAAATAGTCAATCAAGGGCAGTTTCAAACTAGTTTGAAAACTACTTCTGGATGTATTCCACGAGAGGGCAGTAAAGGCTAAGAGAAAGCTAACATCACAACCTCAAGGATCGGATCACAGGGCATCCTTAACCGAATCTGATATCAGTACAGTTACTATTACAACAAAAAAAACATAGGGCTATGTCAACAAAGGGAAAATCTGAAATGGATGTAACATGTGCAACAAATTAGTTCAGTGAACACACAAAATATCTGGAATTTTTTGCTTCTCACAAAAATACTTTTGTAACAAATCGCGCGTGTGCATACACGCCCGTCGACCAGCACTCGCATGTGGAAGTAATTGTCATATATATGCCAATGCCTGAAAGTATGAACCCATAGCTAAGATACATGGCTCTCTGCTGCGCATGCATGTAGCGTTCTGCGTACTGATCGATGGAGGTGTGTGCAGTGGAAATATGCGTCGTACAATATTATAAATGGAAGGGGATAGGAAGCTGCCCACACCTGACTGCGCTCACATTCCAGGCAGCAATCACAATAATAAAGCACATAAACCTAGCAAACTCCCAGGACCTTGCCTCTTCACTCTGTGGCTCACAGCAGTTTTGATCCCGAGTGCATTCTAAATTACCTGTGAAAACGCAGACTCTCGCACTCAAGGTGGGGAGGAACTGCGCTGAGAAGTCACGGGCAGTGGCAAAAATGAGATCCAGGGGAGTAAAAAGAGGAAAAATATGCCATGGTGAAGGAAAAAGGCTGAGTTGATCCACTAAGTGGGGGGAGGGGGCACATAGGATGTGATGGTATAACCGCCGTTTATAGACCATAATTGCTGCAAATTAATTGAGGAATGGGGTTTCCGCTTCAATGGGTCCATGTTTAAACTTCGAAGGGAAAGTTGGCACTGTAGTACTTTTTGGATATGCTTATTTGTACGTTATTATTGGCGCCATAGTACATTTGGAGGAGAGGGAAAAATGTAGTATCATGGTGTGGAGATAGGAGTTACTGCTGCTTGTCAGTATGATGTGAAGCGCTTTAATGAACATTTGGTACTTTCAGCACTTTGATTTAGCATCCCTAATGCCGGAGATAACAAGCATGCGAGTGGTGCGTGCGTGCGCGCGTGTTCATGACGAGATAGGAAAGCCAGATGGCGCCTTTGCTCGTAACTGTGCGCACTCAAAAAGCTGTGGTCTGCTTTTTAAAGCTCACTCACTAAATGTCTCGCCAGAGCAGCGCATGTTCTGGCTCAGGCAAGACCTAAAAAAACGAGTGAAAAAGGAGAGAAAAAGCAGAGCGAAAGAATGGAGACAGAGGTCCACTGGACCACCAGGGATGAGGCACAGGTAAAACCTGCGGGTGGAGGAGGTCCTCGAACATCAACACTCAAGAGTGCAGGGGCTCGGGGGAAGGCCTCACTTAATGGTGGAGCTGCGAGGGAGGGAGAGAAATTTCACTGACAACGAGTCAGTGGTCTGGGATATAGGTGACCGTGCCAGGTTTGCTGTGGTACTTGGGTGGGTTTGGTTTATGTCTGTCTCTTTCAGAGGATGTTGCGGTGCTCGGTGTCTGGGATACACATGACTGTGCTGGGTTTGCTGTGGTACTTTGGTGGATTTGGTATTCCTATGTTTCCATCAGACAATGCTGCGGTGCTCAGTGTGTGGGATATATGTGATTGTGCCAGGTTTGCTGTGGTACTTGGGTGGGTTTGGTTTATGTCTGTCTCTGTCAGAGGATTCTCCGGTGCTCAGTGTCTGGGATACACATGACTGTACGGGGTTTGCTGTGGTTCTTTGGTGAATTTGGTTTTCCTATGTCCTTCAAACGATGCTGCAGTGCTCAGTGTCTGGGATATAGGTGACTGTGCCAGGTTTGCTGTGGTACTTGGGTGGCTTTGGTTTACATCTGTCTCTGTCAGAGGCTACTGTGGTGCTCAGTGTCTGGGATATATGTGACTGTGCTAGGATTGCTGTGGTACTTTGGTGGGTTTGGTATACATCTGTCTCTGTCAGAGGATGCTGTGGTGGTCAGTGTCTGAGATATGCATGAATGTGCTGGCTTGCTCTGGTACTTTGGTGGGTTTGGTGTACGTCTGTCTCTGTCAGAGGGTGCTGCGGTGCTCAGTGTCTGGTATATTCTTGAGTGCGCCGGCTGGCTGTTGTACTTGGGTGGGTTTTGTTTATGTCTGTCTCTGTCAGAGGATGCTGCGATACTCAGTGTCTGGGATACACAAGACTGTGCAGGGCTTGTGGTACTTTGGTGAATTTGATATTCCTATGTCACCGTCAGACGATGCTGCGGTGCTCAGTGTCTGGGATATAGGAGACTGTGCCAGATTTGCTGTGGTACTTGGGTGGATTTGGTTTATATATGTCTCTGTCAGAGGATACTGTGGTGCTCAGTGTCTGGGATATATGTGACTGTGCTAGGATTGCTGTGGTACTTCAGTGGGTTTCGTATACATCTGTCTCTGTCAGAGGATGCTGCGGTGCTCTGTGTGGGATATAGGAGACTGTGCCAGGTTTGTTGTGGTATTTGGGTGGGTTTGGTTTATATCTGTCTCTGTCAGAGGATATTGTGGTGCTCAGTGTCTGGGATATATGTGACTGTGCTAGGATTGCTGTGATACTTCGGTGGGTTTGTTGTATGTCTGTCTCTGTCAGAGGATGCTGCAGTGCTCAGTGTCTGGGATATACTTGACTGTGCCGGGTTTGCTGTGGTACTTTGGTGGATTTGGTATACATCTGTCTCTCAGAGGATGCTGTAGTGCTCAGTGTCTGGGATATACTTGACTGAGCCGGGTTTGCTGTGGTACTTCGGTGGGTTCGGGTTATGCCTGTCTCTCAGAGGGTGCTGCGGTGCTCAGTGTCTGGGATATAATTGACTGTGCCAGATTTGCTGTGGTACTTTGGCAGATTTGGTATACATCTGTCTCTCAGAGGATGCTGTGGTGCTCACTGTCTGGGATATACTTGACTGTGCCGGGTTTGCTGTGGTACTTCGGTGGGTTTGGGTTATGTCTGTCTCTCAGAGGGTGCTGCGGTGCTGTGTCTGGGATATACTTGACTGTGCCAGTTTTGCTGTGGTACTTTGGCGGATTTGGTATACATCTGTCTCTCAGAGGATGCTGCGGTGCTCAGTGTCTGGGATATACTTGACTGTGCCGGTATTGCTGTTGTACTTTGGTGGATTAGGTATATATCTGTCTCTCAGAGGATGCTGCAGTGCTAAGAGTCTGGGATATACTTGACTGTGCCGGGTTTGCTGTGGTACTTCGGTGGGTTTGGTTTATGTCTGTCTCTCAGAGGATGCTTTGGTGCTCAGTGTCTGGGATATACTTGTCTGTGTCGGGTTTGCTGTGGTACTTGGGTGGGTTTGGGTTATGTCTGTCTCTCAGAGGGTGCTGCGGTGCTCAGTGTCTGGGATATACTTGAATGTGCCGGGTTTGCTGTGGTACTTTGGTGGATTTGGTATACATCTGTCTCTCAGAGGATGTTGTAGTGCTCAGTGTCTGAGATATACTTGACTGTGCCGGGTTTGCTGTGGTACTTAGGTGGGTTTGGTTTATGTCCGTCTTTCAGAGGATGCTGCGGTGCTCAGTGTCTGGTATATACTTGACTATGCCGATATTGCTGTGGTACTTTGGTGGATTTGGTATATATCTGTCTCTCAGAGAATGCTGCGGTGCTCAGTGTCTGGGATTTACTTGACTGTGCCGGTATTGCTGTGGTACTTTGGTGGATTTGGTATTCCTATGTTTCCATCAGACAATGCTGCGGTGCTCAGTGTGTGGGATATATATGATTGTGCCAGGTTTGCTGTGGTACTTGGGTGGGTTTGGTTTATGTCTGTCTCTGTCAGAGGATTCTCCGGTGCTCAGTGTCTGGGATACACATGACTGTACGGGGTTTGCTGTGGTTCTTTGGTGAATTTGGTTTTCCTATGTCCTTCAAACGATGCTGCAGTGCTCAGTGTCTGGGATATAGGTGACTGTGCCAGGTTTGCTGTGGTACTTGGGTGGCTTTGGTTTACATCTGTCTCTGTCAGAGGCTACTGTGGTGCTCAGTGTCTGGGATATATGTGACTGTGCTAGGATTGCTGTGGTACTTTGGTGGGTTTGGTATACATCTGTCTCTGTCAGAGGATGCTGTGGTGGTCAGTGTCTGAGATATGCATGAATGTGCTGGCTTGCTCTGGTACTTTGGTGGGTTTGGTGTACGTCTGTCTCTGTCAGAGGGTGCTGCGGTGCTCAGTGTCTGGTATATTCTTGAGTGCGCCGGCTGGCTGTTGTACTTGGGTGGGTTTTGTTTATGTCTGTCTCTGTCAGAGGATGCTGCGATACTCAGTGTCTGGGATACACAAGACTGTGCAGGGCTTGTGGTACTTTGGTGAATTTGATATTCCTATGTCACCGTCAGACGATGCTGCGGTGCTCAGTGTCTGGGATATAGGAGACTGTGCCAGATTTGCTGTGGTACTTGGGTGGATTTGGTTTATATATGTCTCTGTCAGAGGATACTGTGGTGCTCAGTGTCTGGGATATATGTGACTGTGCTAGGATTGCTGTGGTACTTCAGTGGGTTTCGTATACATCTGTCTCTGTCAGAGGATGCTGCGGTGCTCTGTGTGGGATATAGGAGACTGTGCCAGGTTTGTTGTGGTATTTGGGTGGGTTTGGTTTATATCTGTCTCTGTCAGAGGATATTGTGGTGCTCAGTGTCTGGGATATATGTGACTGTGCTAGGATTGCTGTGATACTTCGGTGGGTTTGTTGTATGTCTGTCTCTGTCAGAGGATGCTGCAGTGCTCAGTGTCTGGGATATACTTGACTGTGCCGGGTTTGCTGTGGTACTTTGGTGGATTTGGTATACATCTGTCTCTCAGAGGATGCTGTAGTGCTCAGTGTCTGGGATATACTTGACTGAGCCGGGTTTGCTGTGGTACTTCGGTGGGTTCGGGTTATGCCTGTCTCTCAGAGGGTGCTGCGGTGCTCAGTGTCTGGGATATAATTGACTGTGCCAGATTTGCTGTGGTACTTTGGCAGATTTGGTATACATCTGTCTCTCAGAGGATGCTGTGGTGCTCACTGTCTGGGATATACTTGACTGTGCCGGGTTTGCTGTGGTACTTCGGTGGGTTTGGGTTATGTCTGTCTCTCAGAGGGTGCTGCGGTGCTGTGTCTGGGATATACTTGACTGTGCCAGTTTTGCTGTGGTACTTTGGCGGATTTGGTATACATCTGTCTCTCAAAGGATGCTGCGGTGCTCAGTGTCTGGGATATACTTGACTGTGCCGGTATTGCTGTTGTACTTTGGTGGATTAGGTATATATCTGTCTCTCAGAGGATGCTGCAGTGCTAAGAGTCTGGGATATACTTGACTGTGCCGGGTTTGCTGTGGTACTTCGGTGGGTTTGGTTTATGTCTGTCTCTCAGAGGATGCTTTGGTGCTCAGTGTCTGGGATATACTTGTCTGTGTCGGGTTTGCTGTGGTACTTGGGTGGGTTTGGGTTATGTCTGTCTCTCAGAGGGTGCTGCGGTGCTCAGTGTCTGGGATATACTTGAATGTGCCGGGTTTGCTGTGGTACTTTGGTGGATTTGGTATACATCTGTCTCTCAGAGGATGTTGTAGTGCTCAGTGTCTGAGATATACTTGACTGTGCCGGGTTTGCTGTGGTACTTAGGTGGGTTTGGTTTATGTCCGTCTTTCAGAGGATGCTGCGGTGCTCAGTGTCTGGTATATACTTGACTATGCCGATATTGCTGTGGTACTTTGGTGGATTTGGTATATATCTGTCTCTCAGAGAATGCTGCGGTGCTCAGTGTCTGGGATTTACTTGACTGTGCCGGTATTGCTGTGGTACTTTGGTGGATTTGGTATTCCTATGTTTCCATCAGACAATGCTGCGGTGCTCAGTGTGTGGGATATATATGATTGTGCCAGGTTTGCTGTGGTACTTGGGTGGGTTTGGTTTATGTCTGTCTCTGTCAGAGGATTCTCCGGTGCTCAGTGTCTGGGATACACATGACTGTACAGGGTTTGCTGTGGTTCTTTGGTGAATTTGGTTTTCCTATGTCCGTCAAACGATGCTGCAGTGCTCAGTGTCTGGGATATAGGTGACTGTGCCAGGTTTGCTGTGGTACTTGGGTGGCTTTGGTTTACATCTGTCTCTGTCAGAGGCTACTGTGGTGCTCAGTGTCTGGGATATATGTGACTGTGCTAGGATTGCTGTGGTACTTTGGTGGGTTTGGTATACATCTGTCTCTGTCAGAGGATGCTGTGGTGGTCAGTGTCTGAGATATGCATGAATGTGCTGGCTTGCTCTTGTACTTTGGCGGGTTTGGTGTATGCCTGTCTCTGTCAGTGGGTGCTGCGGTGCTCAGTGTCTGGTATATTCTTGAGTGTGCCGGCTGGCTATTGTACTTGGGTGGGTTTTGTTTATGTCTGTCTCTGTCAGAGGATGCTGCGATACTCAGTGTCTGGGATACACAAGACTGTGCAGGGCTTGTGGTACTTTGGTGAATTTGATATTCTTATGTCACCGTCAGACGATGCTGCGGTGCTCAGTGTCTGGGATATAGGAGACTGTGCCAGATTTGCTGTGGTACCTGGGTGGATTTGGTTTATATATGTCTCTGTCAGAGGATACTGTGGTGCTCAGTGTCTGGGATATATGTGACTGTGCTAGGATTGCTGTGGTACTTCAGTGGGTTTGGCATACATCTGTCTCTGTCAGAGGATGCTGCGGTGCTCTGTGTGGGATATAGGAGACTGTGCCAGGTTTGTTGTGGTATTTGGGTGGGTTTGGTTTATATCTGTCTCTGTCAGAGGATATTGTGGTGCTCAGTGTCTGGGATATATGTGACTGTGCTAGGATTGCTGTGATACTTCGGTGGGTTTGTTGTATGTCTGTCTCTCAGAGGGTGCTGCGGTGCTCAGTGTCTGGGAAATAATTGACTGTGCCAGATTTGCTGTGGTACTTTGGCGGATTTGGTATACATCTGTCTCTCAGAGGATGCTGCGGTGCTCACTGTCTGGGATATACTTGACTGTGCCAGGTTTGCTGTGGTACTTCGGTGGGTTTGGGTTATGCCTGTCTCTCAGAGGGTGCTGCGGTGCTCAGTGTCTGGGATATAATTGACTGTGCCAGATTTGCTGTGGTACTTTGGCGGATTTGGTATACATCTGTCTCTTAGAGGATGCTGCGGTGCTCACTGTCTGGGATATACTTGACTGTGCCAGGTTTGCTGTGGTACTTCGGTGGGTTTGGGTTATGTCTGTCTCTCAGAGGGTGCTGCGGTGCTCAGTGTCTGGGATATACTTGACTGTGCCGGTATTGCTGTTGTACTTTGGTGGATTAGGTATATATCTGTCTCTCAGAGGATGCTGCAGTCCTCAGAGTCTGGGATATACTTGACTGTGCCGGGTTTGCTGTGGTACTTCGGTGGGTTTGGTTTATGTCTGTCTCTCAGAGGATGCTTTGGTGCTCAGTGTCTGGGATATGTTAATGTTAATGTTAATGTTAATGTTATGGGGATTTGTATAGCGCTAAGCTGCCCCAGCCAAGGGGCGTCCCGGCGCTGTATGGAAGACTGGAGGCAGAAGGGAAGGACACAGAAGAGGGAAAAGAGAAAGGTAATTGAAAGAGGTGAGTTTTGATGGCTTTCCTGAAGGCCAGAAGGTCCTGCATGACTCGGATGGTTTCCGGTAGGCTGTTCCAGAGTTTGGCGGCCAGCAGGCTGAAGGCTCGGCCCCCCATCCTGGCTAGTTTAGTGCGGGGAATGACCGCAAGATGTTGTCCTTCTGAACAAACTGACCTCCTGGGTATGTACTCTGTCAGGAGGGGGCATAGCATAGGAGGGGAGGCGGTTTTAAGGATTTTGAAGGCCAGACAGAGTGCCTTGAACTGAATCCTCTTGCCCACCGGGAGCCAATGTAGCTTCTTCAGGACTCCAGCCACTGAGGAGTGGCGGGGAAGGCCAACCAGAGCCCTGGCGGCAGCATTCTGCACTCTCTGAAGTCTAGTAATCTCTGCTAGGTTGGCACCTAGCAAGAGGGAACTCGCGTAATCCAGCCTAGAAAGGATGGTAGCTTGGACAATTAGCTGGCGTGTGTGGCAATCAAAAAACATCAGGATGGGTCTTAAGTTGAGCAGGATGCCAAAACAGGTGGCTGCCACTTTTTTGGTGTGGTGGGTGTATTTCAGTGTCGAGTCCACCCAAACTCCCAGATTTTTGACACATTCTTTGGGCTTAGGGGATTGGCCTAAAGTTTCAGGCCACCAGCTGTCACCCCAGGATTCTGTGTTTTTACCCAGGAGCAGTGTCTCTGTTTTCCCGGCATTGAGTTGGAGGAAGTTGGTCGTCATCCAGTTGGTGATCTCAGTGAGGGTCTGTTTGAAATGATGGGCCTTCAGACCGTTGTTATCATTGAGAGCTACCACCAACTGGGTGTCGTCTGCGTAGGATACTAGTGTCAGCCCATTCTTTTTGGCCACCTCTGCTAGCGGCCGAACATAAACATTGAACAGGGTGGGGCTCAGTGCTGACCCCTGGGGCACCCCCTGTCCAATATTATGTTCTTTAGAGAGGTAAGGAGGGGTGGAGACTTTAAAGGATCTGTTGGAGAGGAAGTCTCTGAACCATCCCAGGGCATTTCCCGAGATTCCAATTTCCTCCAATCTAGTCAGAAGGACCTCGTGTGACACCGTGTCGAAGGCAGCACTGAGATCCAGCAGGATCAGTGCTGCCGTTCCGCCGGTGTCAAGAATAGCACGGAGGTCCTCTGTAACACTGAGCAGAGCTGTCTCAGTGCTGTGTCCCGCTCTAAACCCGTGTTGGGAGTTGTCCAAGATGGTGTTAGTTAAAAGGAAATTGGTAAGTATGGTATTGACATGTGTCTCTATTATTTTGGCTGGCCAAGGAAGAAGTGAAATAGGCCTGAAGTTTTCAGGAAGGGTTGGGTCCAAGGTGGGCTTTTTTAAGATAGGGGATACCCATGCCTGCTTCCACTTGGAGGGTTATTTTAGCTGAGGAGAGGGACAAGTTAATAATGTTCCGTAGGGGTTCAGTGACCAGGTCACTAGCGTTGCTAAAGGTTTCAGGTTTAAGGGGATCAGCCGGGGAGCCAGATTTGATTTTATTACCAATTTTTTGGAAGCTCTCATGGTCAAGTGTTGGGAAGGAAGAGAGACAGGGTCTGTTAGGGTCCATTGTAACAGAGATCTGGGGAGAATTGGGGAATGTATCATAAATTTTCTTTATTTTGTCGGTGAAGAAATTAGCCATGTTATTGCATAGATCAGGGGAGGTGGCGGCGGTGACTGCCGTTTTTTTTGCATTTAGTTCTTTTAAGATTTTAAAAACTGCTTTAGAGGTATTGGTACTGCTGTTAATTTCGGCAGCATAGTACGCTGCCCGGGTTCTGCAGACATGACGGTGATAGTTTTTTTGGATTGGACATATATCTGCTTAAGGTTGGTGTCGTAGTTCTTTCTCCAGCCTCTTTCCGCTTTTTTACATTCTTTTTTCAGAGTGGCTAATTCTGAATTGTACCAGGGGCTTGCAGCGTGGGCGCGGGCCTTAGTCCATTTAAGTGGGATCAGGGTGTCCAATGCTTGGGTGATCCAGTGACAGAACTGGTCGTACCCTAAGTCGGGATCACCGCTAGGAGGAGGAGGGTTAGATACCAGGAGATTGTAGAGGTCTTCTAGGCGGAGTTTCCTCCACTGACGTTTTTGGACTTGAGGGGTGGGCGCAGGAGTGGGGGCAGGGCTGCAAGGGATAGTCATGATCACCAAATGGTGGTCCGTCCATGTCATGGGGGTGGGAGTTCCTACCACTCCGTTTGTTAGGTCCGAGAAAATGGGATCTGGAAGGTGTCCCGCTCTATGGGTGGGGCCACTCACGAGCTGATTAAGCTGGAGAGCAGCGAGATCTGCTAAGAAGGCAGAAATTTTAGGCTCCATGTCCCGGTCGAGATGTATATTTAGGTCACCTATGATCGTAAAGTTGGAGGTTTTGGTTATGTTGGTGCCCAGGTACTGTAGGAGTGAATTAATAAATGGAGTGTCGGCGCCGGGGGGTCTATAGATTAAGAGGCCTGTCACACAAAATTGGGAATTGGCTTTAATAGAGAATCGGGCGCTTTCGCTGCCCTTAATATCAACTTTAGTTAGCTGGCAGGCAAGGTGTGCTTTGGCTAGAAGCGCTAGTCCACCTCCTATGGAATTTCTGTTCAAGGTGTGTGTAGTGAATCCCATAGGGGTCGCCAGGTTGATAACCGATTCCATGTCCTCGTGGAGCCATATCTCAGACATAAACAGGACGTCAAGAGAGTGATCAGCCAGGAGATCGTGTATGTCTAGGTGATGCTTCTGCATCGATCTGACATTAAGATGTCCCATCCTGAGGGCGATCTGAGGGGCTTGAGGTGCTATAGGCTTTAAGTTGAAACGGTTGCAGAGTTGTGAAGGGTGAGGCAGTGGAATGGAGATGTGTGCTGGGTTCCTCCTGGTGCATGTACAGTTGTGTTGTCGAAGCATCAGCAATTCTAGCTTCGAGTAGGATATCTTATCGCTCATGATATGGCCACGTGTTGGCAGGGGTTCTGGCGCCTGGCGCTGCCTTAGCGCGGACGGGCGCAGACGGGCTTCTCTTAGACGCGTCTTCGGTGCGCCCTTCGTGCGCCCGCTGCGCTCGTCCGCTGCGCTCCCTCTCCCCTGCCGGTAAATATACTTCCGGCTGTCTAGGTTGGGACGGAGCAGCTAGACCAAGATGGCGGTTCAGATCGGGGCAGTCAGGAAGTGAGTGAGAGGCTCTGTAAAAACGGGCTGTCCCCGGAGTCTCCCTCCACTTCGAACAGTCAGCTGACTGGCGGTGGAACGAGGAGTCTGCGGGTGCCGAGTCACTCAGGGTAAGGTGTGCACAGTTTTAAAATCACTGCAGAACACAAACACAAGTATACTCAAATCTATACAAATGTTTTAAAAAATATTCACCGAGTCAGTTCATCCCATGAGATGGATTAAAGTGCAAAGTGCAAATTAAAATACTTGTCTGTGTCGGGTTTGCTGTGGTACTTGGGTGGGTTTGGGTTATGTCTGTCTCTCAGAGGGTGCTGTGGTGCTCAGTGTCTGGGATATACTTGAATGTGCCGGGTTTGCTGTGGTACTTTGGTGGATTTGGTATACATCTGTCTCTCAGAGGATGCTGTAGTGCTCAGTGTCTGGGATATACTTGACTGTGCCGGGTTTGCTGTGGTACTTAGGTGGGTTTGGTTTATGTTCGTCTTTCAGAGGATGCTGCGCTGCTCAGTGTCTGGTATATACTTGACTATGCCGATATTGCTGTGGTACTTTGGTGGATTTGGTATATATCTGTCTCTCAGAGAATGCTGCGGTGCTCAGTGTCTGGGATTTACTTGACTGTGCCGGTATTGCTGTGGTACTTCCGTGGGTTTGGGTTATGTCTGTTTTTCAGAGGGTGCTGCGTTGCTCAGTGTCTGGGATATATTTGACTGTGCCAGGTTTGCTGTGGTACTTTGGCGGATTTGGTATACATCTGCCGCTCAGTGGATGCTGCGGTGCTCAGTGTCTGCGATGTATTTGACTGTGCCGGGTTTGCTGTGGTACTTTGGTGGATTTGGTATACATCTGGAGAAGTGTGGCTCAATGGTTAGAAGAGGCAGACCATGAAGCAGAGGTCAGACCCGGGACCAGGGTTCAATTCCCGACGCGGCAGGGTCTTGAGCCCAAAAATGACCACAGACTTGATAATTCTCTCTTCAGTGCCTGCTCGAATCATGGGTTCACACTCTGCAACTCTGGGCAATAGCTTGCTTAATCTCCACTATGGCCCCCCGGGGCGGGATGCCTGGCTTTCACCTTGGGGGTGCCCAGTACGGGTTATCTCACAGGGAAAAACCAGGACGGGTTTCCAAAGCAAGCGCTTCGAGACCGTTGGTGATAATGCGCTATATAAATATAAATATAAATTACAATTACAATCTGTCTCTCAGAGGATGCTGCGGTGCTCAGTGTCTGGGATATACTTGACTGTGCTAGGTTTGCTGTGGTACTTTGGTGGATTTGGTATACATCTGTCTCTCAGAGGGTGCTGCGGTGCTCAGTGTCTGGGATATACTTGACTGTGCCAGGTTTGCTGTGGTACTTCGGTGGGTTTGGTTTATGTCTGTCTCTCAGAGGATGCTGCGGTGCTAAGTGTCTGGGACATAGGTGACTGTGTATCACACACAAGAGGGTCAATGGGAAGACTATGCTACACAATAGAAGGATTCTATCCTATACTACTTCCATAATCATAGAACTCACACAGTGTATAGGTTAGCACTAAGTGTAAAAATGAAGGAGGGGACAAGTATGGGGCACAACCAAGTTGTGGACGAAAATCCTCACTCACCCGAGGGTGACATGCTTTATCATTGGGTTTCTCCAACACACGGGGACCGCAAGGTACCCTGTGTGGGCTACGACTTACCCAAGAGGGAAGGAGCAGGAGTGCAAAGCACGTGTTGGGTCTATCAACTCGAAGTGACCAAGAGAGGCACAGTGCAAACTAAGACAGTGAATTAAAAACTACCAAACGGGGCAACAAATTTATTCTTCCTTCCTCTGTGGAAGTAGTTTAAAAAGCAAGTGTGAAATAGGGTTATGGAAATATACCCTATCTAATGGTCAACATGTTTCTGCCCTAACAACAATCCAGTTATTGGCATTCATCAGGACCTGTAACTATTAGTCACTCTGCTAAGTAAAGTGCATCAAAAATATTAATAATAGGGGAGGAGCCAAGATGGCGGCCGGGACGGACGTTTGAGCTCCCGGCTCCGTGGACCGTCCGGCTTCTTTGTCTATCCTGCACGATTCTCCTGTACTGCGCCGCCCTCTCGCCGTGGATTTCCGGCACTGAAGCGACCGGCGTTCTTCTGACACCTTGATCGGCTGGATTGATGGCGGACTCGGTGTTTACCTCGACCTCCGATGCTTTCCTTTGTCCCCACGGAGATGGTCGCCACCGGATGCCGCAGGCTGTGGACGGTACGCTGGGCTGAAGTACGGTGGGTGATCGCGGGGTGGCCACGCTTGCTGCACGACTGCTTTCGTACCCTTCCACCCGGGTCGGACCCCCGTGACGGTGGTGGCATAGACGACGCTGGAGTCCTCTGATGCTCACTCTCCTCCGCCACCCCGTCGAAAAGCGAGCGGACTCCATTTTGGGGTATCCCCTGCGGTCACTGCTGGCTTACATGTACCCGGGGGGCGCTCTCGCCCTATACATTTCTTGAGGGGCGCGCGGATATTTTTTGGGGACTGCACTCTAGGGTCTCCGGAACAAGTGGCTTTTTCGCTCGCCATTACTCGCCCGCTTCGGAGATGACAATGGCGCCTGCTCATCCTGCCGGGACGAGGACTGCCCCTGGTTTCGTAGTGCCTGCGCGCCCTTGTGCCTCGGAGCTGAGTGCCGTATCGAGGGGGCAGAGGGAGCGTGCGGATCGCAGCTCGGCGCTGCGGGACCCGACCTGTGGAGAGGTGTTGACCGCCCTTGTGGCCTTGAAAGCGGAGATGCAGTGTACTGGCCGGGTGCTGACTCGGAGCCTCGATGAGGCACTGTCTACAACGGGCCGTTCCCGACTGGAGGATCCCCCGCCGCCCACTCATTCCTTTGGGGGTGGAATACTGTTGCGGAGCGGAGAGATGGTGGTGCGGAGTCCTCTTGGCTACATTGTGTCGCGTCACCCTGTCGATGGCTACATTGTGTCGCGTCACCCTGTCGACACGGAAACTGTTGCAGAGACACCCTTTGTTCTGGATGCTGTGCCCTTGCCTCTTCACCACTTGTCGAGACCTGACTTTCCACGCCGCTTGCCCGACGTTGCCCTGGCTGTACCTACTGGTGGAACTTCAGTGGCATGCTACCGCTGTGTTTGGAGCCCCGTGGAGCGACACGTATTCTTTGTCCCCCTCCCTCGAGAGCGGCCATCTTGCCTCTTTGTCCTGGCTGGAGGAGGCTCGCAGCGATGGACGGACCTGCATCACATCTGCCGGTCCGGACAGGGGTGATGACATGACCGGTGTCGCTGTGATTGGACTGGCTGGCGGAGAATTGGACTGGCACACGTTTTGTACTATGGGCTGAGTAGTGTTTTGATATCCTGGGTTGTACTACATATTACTGATCTCCTCTCCTGTTTCCTATTCCTGTTGGGTCGAGGATCTATGCAGAGCTGAGGTGTTGGGTGGTATTGACTCGGAATCACCGGGTTCACGGGGGTCACTTGTTGCTGTATTGTGCTTGGCGCAGGGTGTATGGGCGGCACGGGAGTCCGGGAGTTCGATTGTTGGGTGGGCTCCTCCCCGCTTTTCCCTTTTCCCTTTTCCTTTTCCTGGGAGTAGAAGGGTAATGTACTCTTTCTTTCTCCCTGGGTTCAATCGTGATCTTATGGTCTTTTTTCCTTCTTTTTCTTACTCCTACATTTCGGGTTCTTCTGGGGCGACAGACACGTAGCTAGGGGGGGGGGGTAGGCCATAGCCTCGGCATGCGTGTAGGGTGGGGGGTCTTCTTTAGTGAGTTTTTCTTTCTATGGGCCTTCTTTTTCTTTCTTCGTCCTTTTCTTCTATCTTTCCAGGGTCAGTGGTGGGGACTGGTATTAGGAGGGTAGTGGCTGGGAGGCACATCTCGCTGCGTATTTCTATCCTGATGGTACTGTATCGTGCCGCCATTTTAGATGTGTTTCTTGTTAATTGACTCTCCTGTTGGCTGTTACCCATATGTCATATGATCGTCTGTATTGTACACTGATCCGTATTGTTTTTATTTCTCCTTACATACAAAATTTTAAAAATTAACCTTAATGTCTCCTGCCACTCGGTGCGCGTAGATTTGATGTAAAGTGGGTTGTATGATGTACTGTGCTGCCGCGCCACCGAGTGGGCGTATACTTTGCTATCAAGCTTCAGAAGTGCTGTGGCCGGCCGGATGGTTGTGGGCCCGTATTTGTATTGTACTAAGAGCTTAATAAAGGTTTTCAAAAATTAAAAAAAAAAAAAAAAAATATTAATAATAATGCATGGGTGGCATATAGGCCTCAATACTCGACCAGAAAATCCATCAGTATCAGTGGTCAGGAGGCTCTTTAAAGCAAACAAACAAGGACACATATTACAAATAGAGGTGCCCAGTCCCCCATCTATGCCATCCCCCTTCATTATTTGCCCAAACAAATAAGAACTTCTTACCGCAGCGTAAAATAGTTCTAATCCAACTCAACCTTCTACAGAGTCTCTCACCTCATCGGTTTCTCTAGCAGGGGTTAAAAATTGGATTGTAGAGCAAAAATTAAAAATTACAAACACCTTTAACGTGAATCAAATAAAACAATGTGTCACCTAGGTATAGTGTACCTCTAGTGAATCTATTATATGAGTCATCAAAGTGTGAGTTTTTAAACAGAGCAGTCAACAGGAAGTGGCCGGATCGTGGACGCGAAAATACAAATGGCCTCAGTTCAATGCTTAAGTAGGGATCAGCTAGGGTAAGTGTAGAGTGGCGTGGTAGTGTTACATTACCTTCGCTATGTACAGCAGTAGCGAGCAAGATGACCCGACAGACCAACGACGACGCCACCCTCTACGGACTCAATGCCGGCCGGAACCCCGCCTGCTGCCGGGCCGCCCCAAAACGCTTCCACGGAGCCTTCACCTGCACAACCTGCAAGTTTACCTGCCTCCGAACATGCACCGCGCCCGCCAAGCCAAACCCCAGCAGCGACCTCAAGTGCATCCTGCTCAACACCCGCTCCGTCCACAGACACGCCGTCGAACTCTGGAACCTGCTCGACACAACATCTCCAGACGTCGCCTTCCTCACTGAAACATGGATGAACGCCTCGTCAGGCCCCGACATCGCCATCGCCATCCCGGATGGATACAAGATCACCAGGAAGGACCGCATCAACCAGACCGGAGGAGGCATCGCCATCGTCCACAAGAACACCATCCGCATCACGACCAACGCCGACGACACCTACACCGCCGCTGAACACCTCCACTTCCAAATTCACACCGACCCAAAGACGACCCTCAGAGGCACCCTCATCTACAAACTCCCGGGACCACGCACACAATTCAGCGAAGACATCACGGACTTCATCAGCCCACACGCCCTCCCCTCCGCTGACTACATCCCCCTAGGGGACCTCAACTTCCACCTGGAGAACAACAACGACACCAACACCGTCACCCTGCTGGACACCTCGCCAACCTCGGACTCAAGCAACTGGTCAACACCCCCACCCAATAGCACAGCCACACGCTTGACCCCGTCTTCTCATCCAGCAAGCACATCGCCTTCAGCCACTCCACCGTACTTCACTGGACCGACCACAGCTGCGTCCACTTCAGCTTCAGAAAAACCACTACCCACCACCCGCAACAGGTTCCCCCCATAGCTGGAGCAAGATCACCGCCGACCAGCTCACCGCCTCCCTCAGCCAGAACCCACCCACCAGCACACCGGACCACAACGAAGCAGCCCGCAACTTCACGCAGTGGCTGACCGCCTGCGCCGACAACCTCGCACCACTGAAGAACCCTCCCAGCAAACCCAGAAGCAAGAAAGCCCCCTGGTTCACCGACGAACTCAAGGACTCCAAGAAGATCTGCCGCACCCTCGAGAAAGCCTGGCTCCTCGACTGGACCCCTGACAACATGATCGCCCTCAAACACGCAACCCGCAAGCACCACCAGCTCATCCGCACCACCAAGAAGAAATCTCTGAAGGATCGACTAGACAACAACGCCCACGACAGCAAGGAACTCTTCAGCATCGTCAAGGAGTTCTCCAACCCCAGCACCGGCAACAACAACATCACCCCTTCACAAGATCTCTGCGACTCCCTCGCCTCGTTCTTCCACCGCAAGATTGCCGACATCCACAACAGCTTCGGCACACCATCCTCGCACCCAACCGTCGAACCAACGCACCCCACCGCCACCCTCCGCACCTGGACCGCAGTGACCACCGAAGACACAGCCGCACGATGAACACCATCCACTCCGGATCTCCGACTGACCCCTGCCCCCACCACGTCTTCAACAAGGCTGACTCCACCATCGCACCCCAACTCCGAGACGTCATCAACACCTCCTTCGACACCGCCACCTTCCCGGAGAGCTGAAAGCATGCCGAGCTCAGCACCCTACTGAAGAAACCAACAGCGGACCCCACCGACCTCAAGAACTTCTGCCCCATCTCGCTCCTCCCTTTTCCTGCCAAAGTCATCGAGAAGATCGCCAACAGACAGCTTGCCGCCTTCCTCGAGACAAATGGATCCCTCGACCCCTCGCAGTCCGGTTTCAGAGCCAACCACAGCACCGAGACCGCCCTCATCGCAGCCACCGACGACATCCGAGCCCTTCTCGACAACGGGGAAACAGCGGCACTCATCCTCCTGGACCTCTCCGCCGCGTTTGACACTGTCTGCCACCGCACCCTAGTCCAACGCCTCAGCAACACCGGCATCCAAGAGAAGGCATTGAAGTGGATCATCTCATTCCTCGCTGGAAGAACACAGAGAGTCCGCCTCCCCCCGTTTCGTTCCGAGGCCACCGAAGTCATCTGCGGCGTCCCGCAAGGATCATCACTCAGCCCCACCCTCTTCAACGTCTAGATGAGACCTCTCGCAGCCATCGCACGCCAACACAACCTCAACATCATCTCCTACGCCGACGACACCCAGCTGATCCTTTTCCTCACCAGAGACCCCGACACCGCCAGAACCAGCCTCCACGAATGGATGAAAGACGTTGCCGAGTGGATGAAGAACAGCCGCTTGAAACTGAACTCAGACAAGACGGAAGTCCTCATCCTGGGGCCATCACCCACCACCTGGGACGACTCCTGGTGGCCCCCAGCCCTGGGCACCGCCCCCAAGCCAACAGACCACGCACGCAACCTGGGCTTCATCCTGGACTCCTCCCTCTCGATAACCAGACAAGCCAACGCCGTCTCCTCTTCATGCTTTCACACCCTCCGCAAGATCTTCCGATGGATCCCGATCGAAACCAGGAAGATGGTCACCCAGGCCCTCGTCACCAGCCAGCTAGACTACGGAAACACCCTCTACGCCGGAACCACAGCCAAGCTACAGAAAAGACTACAACACATCCAGAACGCCTCCGCCCGACTCATCCTGGACATCCCTCAACGCAGCCACATCTCCGGCCACCTGAGGAACCTGCACTGGCTCCCCATCAAGAAGAGGATCACGTTCAGGCTCCTCACCCACGCACACAAGTCTCTCCACAACCTGGGACCCAAGTACCTCAACGACCGCCTGACCTTCCACACGCCCACCCGCCAGCTACGATCCGCTAGCCTCGCCCTCGCCGCCGTACCACGCATCCGAAGAGCCACCGCCGGAGGCAGATCCTTCTCCTACCTGGCGGCCAAGACATGGAACTCCCTCCCCATCCACCTTTGGCTGACCCAGGAGCACCTCGCTGTAGGAAGGTGGATACCTGACTATGGTTGCCCCCAACTTTTTGGCTGGTGTTTTGCTGGTTTTCCGACTTAGTTGACCTGGGGCCCTGCCAATCAGGACCCCAGGCCTACTGCTCTCTCTCTAAAATGGATTCCATGTACCCTAGGTACATTTCCAATTGGTACTGGGCCACCTTATCAGACCCTGTAACTCAGTGCATAGATATACCCAGGGCCTACCAGGGGCTGAAGCATGTATTATGCCACCCCTGGATGGCCCTCTAAATCTGACACAACTGGCTGCACGACAGCTGGGGCAAGGTGGTGTAATCACCCTTTGCTTTAGATATAGTATACCTATATCTAACCCTAAAAATGGACACACAGATTCCTATCAGTCACTCCTATGGCAGGCCTTGACAATCCTGAAGGCAGAGTGCTTGGAATCGTGTGAAATGGTGCTCTGGCATGAGCTGAGCCCGTTTGCAGCTTGCGGAACCAAGTCCTAATAGCTGTTCCATGATAACGCATACCATATACTCTTAAGTGCATTATAATCCTCGTGGTTAAATGCTATCTCTGGTATCGCTTTATCAAAACATGTCGAGTAAGGTGTCATACAAATTGGAATACTAACCCCTCGCCAATTCTGGCGACGGGGTTAGCATTCCACCCTTCTAGAGGGACACGACATGTATGTAACTGTGAACCCCGGTTAAAGTTAACTGAAGCCTCAGCTCCACAAAATGGATGCTGCCACCACAGACACGAGTCTGACCTCCTGCTGCTGGGAGTCCTTCCAGCGAGGAGAGCTTGGACAAAGGGTTTCCTGTCAGGGGCGGTGCTAGCACCATCCCAGACAGGGTTTTGTGTATCCTGGGTAGGCAGGGCTTTACAGGAAGGTGACTGCAGAGTGGCACCCCGGTGCTCACTACGCATCTGCCGGCTAGAACCAGTTCCAGGGGCACACCAGCCCCTGGCCTGGGGAAAGTCCGGCATGGGAGAGGGGTGTAACCACCCCTCTTCCTGGTCCCACCCCTAGGGCAGGACCTAGTCGCGTACCCACCCCTTTCTTTAGGATAAAGGCAGGAGCGGGGACCCTTCCAAATTAGATCATCTTTGAATCAAGAAACTACTTTCTACGAAAGGAACTCTCGACTCTTCTCAAGAACCGGCTTCCCTGGCACCTCTGACCTCTACCCACATCGTCAGCCCAGCTGAGATCCGTGGGTGCGACGAGACCTCGAGGGACCGGCCATCATCAGAACTGCACGACTTCTATCCAGCACGACCGCCGAGGGATCCTCTGGTGAGTGCTTTGGGGTCCGAGAAGCCCCGACCCTGAGCAGCTCCAGCACCGAAGTCCAGCCTCCCAGCATCTCCACGATCTGCGTGGGGCCCTTCTGCTTTTTGCTGCTCACCGCGTTGTTTGGCTACTAGCCCGCTGGCTTGTGGCTTTCTGAACGACGCCCGACGACATCACTGCTGCTGGTCTGGTTGCTCCAGACTGGCCCTTGCTCCCTTCCAAAAGAGGAGCACCCCGGACCCTCCTGGTCCACTCCAGACACCATTTTGAGTCCACCGCGTGGGCTTGAATTTGCCAAGACTTGTTGCCCCAATCCTGGGTCCAGCGACGTCGACAGCATCATCCATCGTGGGACAGCTCGCACCTCCATCCTGGTCGCCGACAACGCCTCCTGGTCCGTGAGATTGCAGAGCCCAGCGTCGCCCACTCACCTGGTCGAGGTGACTACGCCCGGTGCCATCCTGGTGCCCACACAATCACTGGCTAGTGATTAAGAACTTGGTCCCCTCTGCTTTCAGGTGTCATCCATCTTCGATCCAGGCTTGGATCCATCGAACAATCTTCACTGGTCGCCTGCCAGCAACTTCTTTCTTCAGGCTCCATAGACTGCAACGAGGATTCCCGACGTCTTTTCAGACCTATGCAGCTGCAGCCCCTGGGCTAGGTAACTTCGGCATTTCGGTGCCCCAGCATAGCCTCACTATCCAAGGGTCCAGATCCTTTTCGTTTTTCAGCCTATCTAGTCGGGTTCGCCCGAGAACACTAACTTTGCTTTTACTAGCTCCCATAGACTTTGTCCCGCATCCCGCGTGAGAGTGCACACTCTGCACCCGAGTCCCCTAGGCCTCCTACTAGTAATCTGAAGGTTCAGTAACGTAGTCCTAGCGATTCCAAAGCCTATTAGTACAGTAATTACCTGCTAGTAATTTCGCATTCCACTTTCAGAGTATATGGTTTTTCGTGCCCCTCGGGCATTTGTGTAAATTGTGCAACTTGAAGTATTTTTATAAGAGTTTTGTTGTGTGCTTAGTACCCTGTCCTCATAAAGAGTACAGGGCTGTTGTGATTCTAATAAATACACTGTTTATTTTCATAACACTTGTGTGGTGTCCTTTCACTTGGTGTTCAAGGGGTATATGTGATGGTATAACAGCTGGCTTAACACGCCCTCTAGAGTTTAGCCCGAAGACTGCTCGTATCCACGCTACTAGGATAGCTGGTCTAAGGTTGACTTACAACCAATCACCATAAGGTTTGTTTGGACTGATGCATAGTGATCACTAGAATAGTGAGCACTGCATATCAGGCCAACTTCTCACATTGGTGGCAGCGGTGGGATTTGAGCTTGCTGTTGTTTTACCACACGTATCCTAAGAATATCTTGTGAAAGATCACATAAGTACTCCAGGTACATATAACTTAGCTTAGAATACTCTGAGTTCTACTGAACCAGCTGTTGTAGCTCCTCAAGGCTTAGCACACCTTGGCTACAACTCTTCGCAAGGGATCAGTAGACAAACATATAGTGTAGGTAGGTGCATCACTTAAACCACACTAGAAAAACAGCATGTCAGACAAAGGAGGAAACTCTGAGTCTCCCCTTGTGTCAGTTGACCCTCCACAGGTCATGTCCAGATATGCAGCACTTAGCTTCCAGGAGATGAGACAAATCTGTACATCCAGGAAGCTAAAACAGGGTGCAAACCCTACCATTCCTTTTCTGATTGGTCTCTTAGAGACTTATGATGCTAGGAGGGCTGGTAACACAGATCCTTCTTATCCAGATGGGGATATGCCCCCCTTACAGGGTCCCTTTGATAATCATGACCATCCCCTCCAGGAGGCAGATGATGCTGATGATGAGGATGAGTTGTCAGGGGAGGAGGCAGACAAAGGTCCAGAAATAGTTAGCCAGCTAACTAGGGACAACTTAAGCAGGCATGAGAATGGTACTAGGAGACCCCTGGGGCCCCTCTCAGGCCAGCTTAACATTGGGAATGGACGAGTTAGGTCTCTATCCAGAGGCTCTAACAGATCCATTCGAACCAATGGCTCTCAGGCCTCTTCTCAAAGAGGGATGACATCCCCTCAGAGGAGAGTGTATGAAGCCAAAGTGAGGGAAGTCAATCTGAGGATTGAAAGGGAAGAACTTGCCCTGGCCAAAGAGAGACTTGCCTTTGCTAGAGAGCAGAAATTGTGTGGGGCAGACCCCACTGGTGGCAACATTCTCCCAAGAGAAAAAGACAGGAGTTTAGACACTAGACACCTGAGTAAGATAGTGCCCCCCTTTAAACAAGGGGATGACATCCACAAATGGATGACTGCTTTGGAGAGGGCTTGCACTGTACAGTGTGTCCCCCAGAGTCAGTGGGCAGCTATCTTGTGGCTCTCCTTTGAAGGCAAAGGTAGAGATAAGCTCCTCACTACTAGAGCTGAGGATGCTAACAATTACCAAGTCCTGAAGAATACACTGATTGATGGGTTTGGTTTAACCACTGAACAGTACAGGTTGATGTTCAGAGACACCCAGAAAACTCAGTCTCAGGATTGGACTGACTTTGTTGATTGTGCCACTAAGGCTTTTGAAGGCTGGCTACTGGGAAGTAAGGTTACTGATTTTAAAGGATTATACAATCTAATTATGAGAGAGCAAATCTTAAGTAATTGTCAGAACCAGTTATTACACCAACACCTGGTAGACTCTGATCTGACCTCTCCACAAGAATTGGGTAAGAGGGCAGACAAATGGGTCAGAACCAGGGTCAAGCCTAAGAACCAGGGTGGTGACCAAAAGAAGGAATCAACCAAGCCTCAAGAGAAGGGTGGGAATAAATCTTCTGATCAAACCACAGGGCCCCAAAATTCCTCTGAAAAGGGTGGGTCCCAAACTTCTCCCAAAACCCAAAAGAAACCTTATTGTCATACCTGCAAACAGGTAGGCCATTACAAAAGTGACAACAGTTGTCCCAAGGCCAACAACAATAACAAGAACATACCCCCAAATAAAACTTCCCAGCCTCCTGTTACTAATAGTAGTAATCCCCCAGGTGGTGGGAGTGCCCCCAAGAATCTGGGTGCATTTTCTTTGGGAGTGCCTGGGGACTCTGGCCTAACCAGGTCCCCTGACTTAGATACTCTTGTCTGTGAGACTGGCATGGGGTTTGCCAACTTCACAGCCTGTCCCAACACTTTGGGCAGGTACAGACAGGAGCCCCTCATCAATGGTTCAAAAGTTGAAGCCTACAGAGACACGGGGCTAGCATCACCATGGTGGCTGAGAGCCTAGTCCCCTCAAGGCAACTTATGCCTGGTGCCACATACCAGGTAGTGAACATAGATGGAGTGCAGAGAGATCATCCCATAGCAGTGGTAAATCTCAGCTGGGGGGGTGTCACTGGTCACAAGAGAGTGGCAGTGTCACCAAACTTGCCTGTAGATTGCCTACTGGGGAATGATTTAGAGACCTCAGCCTGGGCTGAGGTAGAGCAAGAAACCCATTTTAAAATGGTAAACCTCCATGGTAAGGTTAGTGGGGCAGTGATAGCCACAGCCCCAGTCCAAGACGTCCTCCCTGAACAGGTCAGCAGGGCTGTGCCAGTCACAGCCCTATCCCAGAAAGATGCCTTTCCTGAACAGGTTGGCAAGGCTGTGATGGTCACAGCCCAAACCCAAACTGAGTCCCTTCCTGAAAAGGTTGGTGGAGTTGTGATGGCCACAGCTCAAACTCAGACAGATAATAGTGTTGTGAAGCCTGAAACAATGGATCACTCCACTCAAACTGAGAGCATTGAGGAGGAAGAAAAGTCTTCCCCCTCCCAGACACTAGGTGAGAGCCAGCCTCCTCAGGGAACTGACTCTAGCCCTGGTGAAGGAGCTGCCCCAGAGGTAGCCAGGCCTAGCCTGGCAGAGCCCCTGATGGCAGTGGACCCTTCCCAGGTGGGACCCAGTCTGGGGCAGGTAGCCTGCACCTCTCTACCCTGCCTCAGTCAGCCCAGGGCTGTAGAGGTCAGGGAGGCCAGTGGTGGACCCAAAGGGCCACCTGTCCAAAAGAATTTCCCAATCAGCAGATTAGGATCACTGAAGCTAGTAGTCCTAGCCAAGTGAAAATAAAACACACTCCTGAGGGATCCCCCTTAAACTTAGTTAGGGAACTCCCACAGCTGGACACTGCTGGGCACAGCCAAACCTGGGGCCTAAAAACCCCAAACCTGACCTGTCCCTCCAGTAAGCCAAACAGAGGGACTCAGCCTCCAGCTTTAGGTAGCCAGAGGTTGACCCTGAGAGCTCATAGCAACTTGTGTAGGAAGGTGGATACCTGACTATGGTTGCCCCCAACTTTTTGCCTGGTGTTTTGCTGGTTTTCCGACTTAGTTGACCTGGGGCCCTGCCAATCAGGACCCCAGGCCTACTGCTCTCTCTCTAAAATGGATTCCATGTACCCTAGGTACATTTCCAATTGGCACTGGGCCACCTTATCGGACCCTGTAACTCAGGGCATAGGTGTACCCAGGGCCTACCAGGGGCTGAAGCATGTATTATGCCACCCCTGGATGGCCATCGAAATCTGACACAACTGGCTGCACGACAGCTGGGGCAAGGTGGTGTAATCACCCTTTGCTTTAGATATAGTATACCTATATCTAACCCTAAAAATGGACACACAGATTCCTATCAGTCACTCCTATGGCAGGCCTTGACAATCCTGAAGGCAGAGTGCTTGGAATCGTGTGAAATGGTGCTCTGGCATGAGCTGAGCCCGTTTGCAGCTTGCGGAACCAAGTCCTAATAGCTGTTCCATGATAACGCATACCATATACTCTTAAGTGCATTATAATCCTCGCAGTTAAATGCTATCTCTGGTATTGCTTTATCAAAACATGTCGAGTAAGGTGTCATACGAATTGGAATACTAACCCCTCGCCAATTCTGGCGACGGGGTTAGCATTCCACCCTTCTAGAGGGACACGACATGTATGTAACTGTGAACCCCGGTTAAAGTTAACTGAAGCCTCAGCTCCACAAAATGGATGCTGCCACCACAGACACGAGTCTGACCTCCTGCTGCTGGGAGTCCTTCCAGCGAGGAGAGCTTGGACAAAGGGTTTCCTGTCAGGGGCGGTGCTAGCACCATCCCAGACAGGGTTTTGTGTATCCTGGGTAGGCAGGGCTTTACAGGAAGGTGACTGCAGAGTAGCACCCCGGTGCTCACTACGCATCTGCCGGCTAGAACCAGTTCCAGGGGTACACCAGCCCCTGGCCTGGGTAAAGTCCGGCATGGGAGAGGGGTTTAACCACCCCCCTTCCTGGTCCCACCCCTAGGGCAGGACCTAGTCGCGTACCCACCCCTTTCTTTAGAATATAGGCAGGAGCGGGGCCCCTTACAAATTAGATCATCTTTGAATCCTGAAACTACTTTCTACGAAAGGAACTCAAGACTTCTTCTCAAGATTTCTCCCTTGTGACTAAGGAGTAGTCACCCTGCATCCGCAGGCACCATCTAAGAACTCTGCGGTTTGCTGCGCGTCCTTCCTCAGGAATCCGACCGACCAGCACGACGAGACCCGGCTTCCCTGGCACCTCTGACCTCTACCTACCTCTACAGCTAAGCTGAGAACCGTAGGTGCGACGAGACCTCGAGGGACCGGCCATCATCAGAACTGCACGACTTCTATCCAGCACGACCGCCGAGGGATCCTCTGGTGAGTGCTTTGGGGTCCGAGAAGCCCCGACCCTGAGCAGCTCCAGCACCGAAGTCCAGCCTCCCAGCATCTCCACGATCTGCGTGGGGCCCTTCTGCTTTTTGCTGCTCACCGCGTTGTTTGGCTACTAGCCCGCTGGCTTGTGGCCTTCTGAAAGACGCCTAACGACATCACTGCTGCTGGTCTGGTTGCTCCAGACTGGCCCTTGCTCCCTTCCAAAAGAGGAGCACCCCAGACCCTCCTGGTCCACTCCAGACACCATTTTGAGTCCACCGCGTGGGCTTGAATTTGCCAAGACTTGTTGCCCCAATCCTGGGTCCAGCGACGTCGACAGCATCATCCATCGTGGGACAGCTCGCACCTCCATCCTGGTTGCCAACAACGCCTCCTGGTCCGTGAGATTGCAGAGCCCAGCGTCGCCCACTCACCTGGTCGAGGTGACTTTGCCCGGTGCCATCCTGGTGCCCACACAATCACTGGCTAGTGATTAAGAACTTGGTCCCCTCTGCTTTCAGGTGTCATCCATCTTCGATCCAGGCTTGGATCCATCGAACAATCTTCACTGGTCGCCTGCCAGCAACTTCTTTCTTCAGGCTCCATAGACTGCAACGAGGATTCCCGACGTCTTTTCAGACCTATGCAGCTGCAGCCCCTGGGCTAGGTAACTTCGGCATTTCGGTGCCCCAGCATAGCCTCACTATCCAAGGGTCCAGATCCTTTTCGTTTTTCAGCCTATCTAGTCGGGTTCGCCCGAGAACACTAACTTTGCTTTTACTAGCTCCCATAGACTTTGTCCCGCATCCCGCGTGAGAGTGCACACTCTGCACCCGAGTCCCCTAGGCCTCCTACTAGTAATCTGAAGGTTCAGTAACGTAGTCCTAGCGATTCCAAAGCCTATTAGTACAGTAATTACCTGCTAGTAATTTCGCATTCCACTTTCAGAGTATATGGTTTTTCGTGCCCCTCGGGCATTTGTGTAAATTGTGCAACTTGAAGTATTTTTATAAGAGTTTTGTTGTGTGCTTAGTACCCTGTCCTCATAAAGAGTAAAGGGCTGTTGTGATTCTAATAAATACACTGTCTATTTTCATAACACTTGTGTGGTGTCCTTTCACTTGGTGTTCAAGGGGTATATGTGATGGTATAACAGCTGGCTTAACACGCCCTCTAGAGTTTAGCCCGAATACTGCTCGTATCCACGCTACTAGGATAGCTGGTCTAAGGTTGACTTACAACCAATCACCATAAGGTTCGTTTGGACTGATGCATAGTGATCACTAGAATAGTGAGCACTGCATATCAGGCCAACTTCTCACATTGGTGGCAGCGGTGGGATTTGAGCTTGCTGTTGTTTTACCACACGTATCCTAAGAATATCTTGTGAAAGATCACATAAGTACTCCAGGTACATATAACTTAGCTTAGAATACTCTGAGTTCTACTGAACCAGCTGTTGTAGCTCCTCAAGGCTTAGCACACCTTGGCTACAACTCTTCGCAAGGGATCAGTAGACAAACATATAGTGTAGGTAGGTGCATCACTTACACCACACTAGAAAAACAGCATGTCAGACAAAGGAGGAAACTCTGAGTCTCCCCTGGTGTCAGTTGACCCTCCACAGGTCATGTCCAGATATGCAGCACTTAGCTTCCAGGAGATGAGACAAATCTGTACATCCAGGAAGCTAAAACAGGGTGCAAACCCTACCATTCCTTTTCTGATTGGTCTCTTAGAGACTTATGATGCTAGGAGGGCTGGTAACACAGATCCTTCTTATCCAGATGGGGATATGCCCCCCTTACAGGGTCCCTTTGATAATCATGACCATCCCCTCCAGGAGGCAGATGATGCTGATGATGAGGATGAGTTGTCAGGGGAGGAGGCAGACAAAGGTCCAGAAATAGTTAGCCAGCTAACTAGGGACAACTTAAGCAGGCATGAGAATGGTACTAGGAGACCCCTGGGGCCCCTCTCAGGCCAGCTTAACATTGGGAATGGACGAGTTAGGTCTCTATCCAGAGGCTCTAACAGATCCATTCGAACCAATGGCTCTCAGGCCTCTTCTCAAAGAGGGATGACATCCCCTCAGAGGAGAGTGTATGAAGCCAAAGTGAGGGAAGTCAATCTGAGGATTGAAAGGGAAGAACTTGCCCTGGCCAAAGAGAGACTTGCCTTTGCTAGAGAGCAGAAATTGTGTGGGGCAGACCCCACTGGTGGCAACATTCTCCCAAGAGAAAAAGACAGGAGTTTAGACACTAGACACCTGAGTAAGATAGTGCCCCCCTTTAAACAAGGGGATGACATCCACAAATGGATGACTGCTTTGGAGAGGGCTTGCACTGTACAGTGTGTCCCCCAGAGTCAGTGGGCAGCTATCTTGTGGCTCTCCTTTGAAGGCAAAGGTAGAGATAAGCTCCTCACTACTAGAGCTGAGGATGCTAACAATTACCAAGTCCTGACGAATACACTGATTGATGGGTTTGGTTTAACCACTGAACAGTACAGGTTGATGTTCAGAGACACCCAGAAAACTCAGTCTCAGGATTGGACTGACTTTGTTGATTGTGCCACTAAGGCTTTTGAAGGCTGGCTACTGGGAAGTAAGGTTACTGATTTTAAAGGATTATACAATCTAATTATGAGAGAGCAAATCTTAAGTAATTGTCAGAACCAGTTATTACACCAACACCTGGTAGACTCTGATCTGACCTCTCCACAAGAATTGGGTAAGAGGGCAGACAAATGGGTCAGAACCAGGGTCAAGCCTAAGAACCAGGGTGGTGACCAAAAGAAGGAATCAACCAAGCCTCAAGAGAAGGGTGGGAATACATCTTCTGATCAAACCACAGGGCCCCAAAATTCCTCTGAAAAGGGTGGGTCCCAAACTTCTCCCAAAACCCAAAAGAAACCTTATTGTCATACCTGCAAACAGGTAGGCCATTACAAAAGTGACAACAGTTGTCCCAAGGCCAACAACAATAACAAGAACATACCCCCAAATAAAATTTCCCAGCCTCCTGTTACTACTAGTAGTAATCTCCCAGGTGGTGGGAGTGCCCCCAAGAATCTGGGTGCATTTTCTTTGGGAGTGCCTGGGGACTCTGGCCTAACCAGGTCCCCTGACTTAGATACTCTTGTCTGTGAGACTGGCATGGGGTTTGCCAACTTCACAGCCTGTCCCAACACTTTGGGCAGGTACAGACAGGAGCCCCTCATCAATGGTTCAAAAGTTGAAGCCTACAGAGACACAGGGGCTAGCATCACCATGGTGGCTGAGAGCCTAGTCCCCTCAAGGCAACTTATGCCTGGTGCCACATACCAGGTAGTGAACATAGATGGAGTGCAGAGAGATCATCCCATAGCAGTGGTAAATCTCAGCTGGGGGGGTGTCACTGGTCACAAGAGAGTGGCAGTGTCACCAAACTTGCCTGTAGATTGCCTACTGGGGAATGATTTAGAGACCTCAGCCTGGGCTGAGGTAGAGCAAGAAACCCATTTTAAAATGGTAAACCTCCATGGTAAGGTTAGTGGGGCAGTGATAGCCACAGCCCCAGTCCAAGACGTCCTCCCTGAACAGGTCAGCAGGGCTGTGCCAGTCACAGCCCTATCCCAGAAAGATGCCTTTCCTGAACAGGTTGGCAAGGCTGTGATGGTCACAGCCCAAACCCAAACTGAGTCCCTTCCTGAAAAGGTTGGTGGAGTTGTGATGGCCACAGCTCAAACTCAGACAGATAATAGTGTTGTGAAGCCTGAAACAATGGATCACTCCACTCAAACTGAGAGCATTGAGGAGGAAGAAAAGTCTTCCCCCTCCCAGACACTAGGTGAGAGCCAGCCTCCTCAGGGAACTGACTCTACCCCTGGTGAAGGAGCTGCCCCAGAGGTAGCCAGGCCTAGCCTGGCAGAGCCCCTGATGGCAGTGGACCCTTCCCAGGTGGGACCCAGTCTGGAGCAGGTAGCCTGCACCTCTCTACCCTGCCTCAGTCAGCCCAGGGCTGTAGAGGTCAGGGAGGCCAGTGGTGGACCCAAAGGGCCACCTGTCCAAAAGAATTTCCCAATCAGCAGATTAGGATCACTGAAGCTAGTAGTCCTAGCCAAGTGAAAATAAAACACACTCCTGAGGGATCCCCCTTAAACTTAGTTAGGGAACTCCCACAGCTGGACACTGCTGGGCACAGCCAAACCTGGGGCCTAAAAACCCCAAACCTGACCTGTCCCTCCAGTAAGCCAAACAGAGGGACTCAGCCTCCAGCTTTAGGTAGCCAGAGGTTGACCCTGAGAGCTCATAGCAACTTGTGTAGGAAGGTGGATACCTGACTATGGTTGCCCCCAACTTTTTGCCTGGTGTTTTGCTGGTTTTCCGACTTAGTTGACCTGGGGCCCTGCCAATCAGGACCCCAGGCCTACTGCTCTCTCTCTAAAATGGATTCCATGTACCCTAGGTACATTTCCAATTGGCACTGGGCCACCTTATCGGACCCTGTAACTCAGGGCATAGGTGTACCCAGGGCCTACCAGGGGCTGAAGCATGTATTATGCCACCCCTGGATGGCCATCTAAATCTGACACAACTGGCTGCACGACAGCTGGGGCAAGGTGGTGTAATCACCCTTTGCTTTAGATATAGTATACCTATATCTAACCCTAAAAAGGGACACACAGATTCCTATCAGTCACTCCTATGGCAGGCCTTGACAATCCAGAAGGCAGAGTGCTTGGAATCGTGTGAAATGGTGCTCTGGCATGAGCTGAGCCCGTTTGCAGCTTGCGGAACCAAGTCCTAATAGCTGTTCCATGATAACGCATACCATATACTCTTAAGTGCATTATAATCCTCGCGGTTAAATGCTATCTCTGGTATTGCTTTATCAAAACATGTCGAGTAAGGTGTCATACGAATTGGAATACTAAACCCTCGCCAATTCTGGCGACGGGGTTAGCATTCCACCCTTCTAGAGGGACACGACATGTATGTAACTGTGAACCCCGGTTAAAGTTAACTGAAGCCTCAGCTCCACAAAATGGATACTGCCACCACAGACACGAGTCTAACCTCCTGCTGCTGGGAGTCCTTCCAGCGAGGAGAGCTTGGACAAAGGGTTTCCTGTCAGGGGCGGTGCTAGCACCATCCCAGACAGGGTTTTGTGTATCCTGGGTAGGCAGGGCTTTACAGGAAGGTGACTGCAGAGTAGCACCCCGGTGCTCACTACGCATCTGCCGGCTAGAACCAGTTCCAGGGGTACACCAGCCCCTGGCCTGGGTAAAGTCCGGCATGGGAGAGGGGTGTAACTACCCCCCTTCCTGGTCCCACCCCTAGGGCAGGACCTAGTCGCGTACCCACCCCTTTCTTTAGGATAAAGGCAGGAGCGGGGACCCTTCCAAATTAGATCATCTTTGAATCCTGAAACTACTTTCTACAAAAGGAACTCAAGACTTCTTCTCAAGATTTCTCCCTTGTGACTAAGGAGTAGTCACCCTGCATCCGCAGGCACCATCTAAGAACTCTGCGGTTTGCTGCGCGTCCTTCCTCAGGAATCCGACCGACCAGCACGACGAGACCCGGCTTCCCTGGCACCTCTGACCTCTACCTACCTCTACAGCTAAGCTGAGAACCGTAGGTGCGACGAGACCTCGAGGGACCGGCCATCATCAGAACTGCACGACTTCTATCCAGCACGACCGCCGAGGGATCCTCTGGTGAGTGCTTTGGGGTCCGAGAAGCCCCGACCCTGAGCAGCTCCAGCACCGAAGTCCAGCCTCCCAGCATCTCCACGATCTGCGTGGGGCCCTTCTGCTTTTTGCTGCTCACCGCGTTGTTTGGCTACTAGCCCGCTGGCTTGTGGCCTTCTGAAAGACGCCCGACGACATCACTGCTGCTGGTCTGGTTGCTCCAGACTGGCCCTTGCTCCCTTCCAAAAGAGGAGCACCCCGGACCCTCCTGGTCCACTCCAGACACCATTTTGAGTCCACCGCGTGGGCTTGAATTTGCCAAGACTTGTTGCCCCAATCCTGGGTCCAGCGACGTCGACAGCATCATCCATCGTGGGACAGCTCGCACCTCCATCCTGGTCGCCGACAACGCCTCCTGGTCCGTGAGATTGCAGAGCTCAGCGTCGCCCACTCACCTGGTCGAGGTGACTTTGCCCGGTGCCATCCTGGTGCCCACACAATCACTGGCTAGTGATTAAGAACTTGGTCCCCTCTGCTTTCAGGTGTCATCCATCTTCGATCCAGGCTTGGATCCATCGAACAATCTTCACTGGTCGCCTGCCAGCAACTTCTTTCTTCAGGCTCCATAGACTGCAACGAGGATTCCCGACGTCTTTTCAGACCTATGCAGCTGCAGCCCCTGGGCTAGGTAACTTCGGCATTTCGGTGCCCCAGCATAGCCTCACTATCCAAGGGTCCAGATCCTTTTCGTTTTTCAGCCTATCTAGTCGGGTTCGCCCGAGAACACTAACTTTGCTTTTACTAGCTCCCATAGACTTTGTCCCTCATCCCGCGTGAGAGTGCACACTCTGCACCCGAGTCCCCTAGGCCTCCTACTAGTAATCTGAAGGTTCAGTAACGTAGTCCTAGCGATTCCAAAGCCTATTAGTACAGTACTTACCTGCTAGTAATTTCGCATTCCACTTTCAGAGTATATGGTTTTTCGTGCCCCTCGGGCATTTGTGTAAATTGTGCAACTTAAAGTATTTTTATAAGAGTTTTGTTGTGTGCTTAGTACCCTGTCCTCATAAAGAGTACAGGGCTGTTGTGATTCTAATAAATACACTGTTTATTTTCATAACACTTGTGTGGTGTCCTTTCACTTGGTGTTCAAGGGGTATATGTGATGGTATAACAGCTGGCTTAACACGCCCTCTAGAGTTTAGCCCGAAGACTGCTCGTATCCACGCTACTAGGATAGCTGGTCTAAGGTTGACTTACAACCAATCACCATAAGGGTCGTTTGGACTGATGCATAGTGATCACTAGAATAGTGAGCACTGCATATCAGGCCAACTTCTCACACTCGCCTTCACGAGACAACACAAGACCTGGCTGTTCGAGCAACAGCGGCCCCCTTCCCCCAAGCGCCTTGAGACCCTTCCGGGTGAGTAGCGCGCTATACAAGTATTATTATTGATTGATTGATTGATTGAAAGCTGCAGGTGCTGGTCTTTCAGTTAAAACCACGCCCATCCTCTCTAGCAATCATAAACATAAAGAAAGAAGTTGTACAATGAAAAGGAGTAAAAGAAAGATTATGAATTCATAGACATAAAAGACAGACTCTCTGAGTTATTAGAGCTAGTAGGTACACAAGGTTGATGGGACGCAGGGTGGAATAAATAGTGTTCTTGTTAGATCATGTTTTTGTATTTGAGATTCTGGCAAGTTTGAGGAGTACGATATTAAACTGTGGGAAAACATTTCTACATGTCTAAACATAGCTGTTGTTTCAGATTGCGTTTGCATGTTGTTATATCCTGATCATCTCTTTCCCTGCTGCTCAGCCTGTATGTATGATGTCATTGGAATGTTCCTGTGTGCATGGTTTGAATGTGTGGTCAGTTTGATTGAGTGGGCTGAGCAGCTGGATGCTGCTCCCGGTGGGGCCTTCTCCCTTACTCCTTCTTACCTTCCTTTTACCTATTTTAACTAATAAATACCAACTTAAGAATACCAACGTCTACTGGATCTATTTACATAAATAAGTACTTTTATGAATGCAACAATGGCGACGAGGATGGGCTGAAATTGATGAATTAATTTATTTATACTGTTTGCTTTTAAGGCCGATTTTAATTGTTAAGTTTACTATGCTGAGTTCTGGCAATGTTTGAATTTATTTATGGAAATGAACCACATTGTGCTCAATTAATTTGAGGAGTTCATTACGTTTTGATATTTGTTTAAGCTGATTTTTGATGAACCACTTAAGTAGTAGTGCTCTATTTTATATAGAGGAGTTCACACTTTATTGCGATTAGTTGTGCATAGTCTATATTTATTGCTGAACTTTGAGGAGTTCAATGTTGGTGTGTATTTTCTTGAACTGTGAGGAGTTCAATTTGTGTATTTTCTTAAACTTTGAGGAGTTCAGTGCTAGTGTGAATTTTGATGAACTTTGAGGAGTTCAATGGTAATGTGTATTTTGATGAACTTTGAGGAGTTCAATGCTAGTGTGTATTTTGAATTTGTTGCGGAGCCACATTAGTGCTCATGGTTTGAGGTGCTCCATTTGTTTATCAAATTATATGAGGTTGCAAAGTCCTCAGTTCTGTTTATTCATGTTTTTATTTACCTGAACCACGCAAGTGCTCTATTCTACTAGAGGTGTTCAGTTATTGAGAGTCGTTAGGTAGCCATGTACCCTTGCACTAGGTGTTATGCGTTCTGTTCTTTACACTTTATTTATGTGGTTTTGGACAGCGTGGTAACTCCTACGTCCTAAATTTGTTATTCTATTGGGACGCTATTTTGTTTAGTTTGATTCCCTAGTATTGCTTTTCGTGACAGTCTGGCCAACTGGCATGATTGGTAATATTTTGGGTTTTTCTTTGAGATGGGGGATGGTTGTATGTGATTTCTCTCTCCGTTTGGTGCGAGAAGATATTATTCCTGGTTTTGTGCGAAAAGATATTTTTCCTTTCTATGTATCTTCCATGTTGATATATTGCTATTTCATGATATTATTTACAGTTATTCATTTTCTATGTTGACTGTTCATTTCATGGTATTATTTACAGTTATTCATTTTCTATGTTGACTGTTTATTTGAAGTCCTGATTTTGTCACCATCGGGACTTACTGTATTTAGTTTCACCCTCTCTCTTTTGTTTTCTTTGTTTTAAAAGAGGGAGATGTGTTATATCCTGATCATCTCTTTCCCTGCTGCTCAGCCTGTATGTATGATGTCATTGGAATGTTCCTGTGTGCATGGTTTGAATGTGTGGTCAGTTTGATTGAGTGGGCTGAGCAGCTGGATGCTGCTCCCGGTGGGGCCTTCTCCCTTACTCCTTCTTACCTTCCTTTTACCTATTTTAACTAATAAATACCAACTTAAGAATACCAACGTCTACTGGATCTATTTACATAAATAAGTACTTTTATGAATGCAACACATGTCTTTACCATTGTTTAAGTGAGCTTATTATGTATCACATTAATTCCATATTTCATGCGTGAAACCAAATTTCAATTAAAACCATTCAGAAAACTCCCTGTAAAGATAAATATTAGAAATCACCTCTCTTAGTGTCATTTGAAGCACTAGAAGTGCCTCTTTTTGTTGAAATGTTCTTAAACTGAGAAAATGATGCTCATTGGTGGCATATTGCCTTTAAATTTAAAGTAACCTGCGTCTGCAGCGAGCAATAACCACTATCCTTGTAAAACATTGCACGCTGTCCAGAGACTTAACCAGGACAACAGTTAAACTTTCCTTGACCCCTTATCATCTGTTCTGGTTGCATGTAAATGCTGAGTTTCAAAGGCTTTCTTAGTGCGCTGACAAATAACTTGTCACACTCATGGCAAAAAAGAACGACTGCTGCTGAGCACAGAACACCTCTCTAAATTGTGTGACAAAATGTTCTAGTGGGGGAATGCTGGGATACTTAATAATTTGCATTAGTCTGACCAAGATGCATGGCACTTGGCAGGGCTGTCTAAAAGACTACTACTCCCTCATTCACTCCCACTCAGAGTGGCCAGCTCTCTTAATGTAATTGCTGACATTTCAGTTCTGGACTTTCATTTGTCAACAGGCTGCATTTTCTGAGTGGTAGTCAATGCTTTGAATGGACAGGTACCTGCACTTCTTTGCAGGGGTTCACGTCCAGCCTTGTGTAGCTTTAGACCTCAGAAATGTGTTTGCCAAAGAAGCCCTGCTACCAGGCTTCCTTGAGCGTGACTTGATCTGCTTTACAGGGTCTGCAGCACTCGTAGACGCAGCACGGAAGTGATAGTCCCTTCTTTCTCCCGACCTCCCAGGACGTAGCTCCACCCCGCGCCCGCCTCTCAGCTGACCCTGCCTCGCCCCTCCCCTTACACCTACATATGACAGATGTCTCCCCGTGCTGCGGCCACGCGCAGCGGTCGCGCCCCAAGCGCGCCAAAGGTGCGCCAAAGGTAAGCCCGTCTACGCCCGTCCGCGCCCAGCGCCCGACCCCCTGGCCCCCGCAATTCGCTCCCCTCCCGCATATCGTATGCCGCCGCCACCCTCCTAGCCCTTAACCCCGGACGCAAACCAATGCTACGAGGCTGCCCCAGGACGTACCCATGGTCCATTCGCCTGCCACTCCCGCAAGTACGCCTGCATCCAAACCCACACCAAATTCACTTCCTCCAAACACAGCTCCGAACGACCTGAAGTGCATCCTGCTGAACACCCGCTCGATCCACAGACACGCCACTGAACTCTGGGACCTACTCGACACTGCGGCACCGGACATCGCCTTCCTTACAGAAACCAGGATGAACGCATCATCCGCACCCGACATCGCCATAGCCATCCCGGACGCTTACAAGATCATCCGAAAAGACCGCACCAATCAAACAGGAGGAGGCATTGCCATCGTCCATAAGAACACCATCAAAATCACGACCAGATCCGACGATATCCTTGCAACTGCCGAACACCTCCACTTCCAGATCCACACCGACCCCAGGACCACACTTAGAGGCACCCTCATCTACAGACCTCCAGGAACCCGTAAACAATTCAGCAATGACATCACTGACTTCATCAGCTCACATGCCCTCGCCTCCGAGAACTACATTCTACTAGGAGACCTCAACTTCCACCTGGAAAACAAACACGACAGCAACACCACCACCCTTCTGGACAACCTGGCCAATCTCGGACTCAAACAACTGGTTGACTCCCCCACCCATGTAGCCGGACATACGCTTGACCCTATCTTCACCTCCTGCAAACACATTTCCTTCGATCACACCACAGCTCTCCATTGGACGGACCACAGTTGTGTTCACTTCAGCTACAAAAAGACCACGACCCACAACCACCCACAACCTATTCCTCGAAGGAACTGGAACAAAATCACCACCGACCAACTCCTCACATCACTCAACCAAAACCCTCCCACCCTCTCATTGGACCCAAACCAAGCTACCACCAAAGTCAAGCAATGGATCACTCACAGCGCTGACGAACTAGCACCCCTGAAAAACCACCAGATCGAATCAGGTAACAAAAAGGCTCCCTGGTTCAATGATGACCTTAAGAAATCCAAGAAGCTATGCCGCTCCCTAGAGAAAACTTGGAGAAAAATCCCAACCACCGAAAACATGACCACCTTCAAGGCAGCCACCCGCAAACACCACCAACTGATTCGATCCACCAAGAAATCAGCATTTAAGAATCGACTCGACAGCAACGCCCATAACAGCAAGGAACTTTTCAACATCGTCAAAGAATTCACCAACCCCACCGCAGCCTCAAACGACATTACCCCCTCCCAAGACCTCTGCAACTCGTTATCCTCCTTCTTCTACAACAAAATTGTCGACATTCACAACAGCTTCGAGAACATTCCCCACGAACAATCCTCCCCACCCCCATCGAAACCTTCACCGCCATCCAACAACCTCAGCACCTGCAACCCAATCACCACTGAAGACACCATCCGCCTAATGAACTCAATCCACTCTGGATCGCCAACCGACCCCTGTCCCCACCACATCTTCAACAAAGCAGACTCCATTATCGCACCCCATCTCCGCGATGTCATCAACTGCTCATTCAACTCTGCTACCTTCCCAGAAAGCTGGAAACACGCCGAAGTCAGTACCCTCCTGAAGAAACCCACAGCAGACCCCTCTGAACTTAAAAACTATCGCCCCATATCCCTCCTCCCATTCCCTGCCAAAGTCATTGAGAAAGCCGTCAACAGCCAGCTCGCCGCCTTCCTTGAATCCAACAACTCCCTCGATCCCTCTCAGTCAGGATTTCGAGCCAAACACAGCACCGAAACCGCCCTTATTGCAGCGACAGACGACATCCGAACACTACTGGACAACGGAGAAACAGTGGCCCTCATTCTTCTCGACCTCTCCGCCGCTTTCGACACAGTCTGTCACAGCACCCTTATACAACGCCTCAGCAAGATCGGCATACAGGGAAAAGCATTGGACTGGATCATCTCGTTCCTCGCGGGGAGAACTCAAAGAGTCCGACTTCCCCCATTCAAATCAGAGGCCACCCAAGTCATCTGCGGCGTACCACAAGGATCATCACTCAGTCCCACCCTCTTCAACGTTTACATGAGCCCACTCGCATCCATCGCGCGCCCACACAACCTTAACATCATCTCCTACGCTGACGACACCCAGTTAATCCTTTCCCTCACCAAAGACCCTAAGACCGCCAAAACGAACCTTCACGAAGGCATGAAAGAAGTAGCCGAATGGATGAAACACAGCTGCCTAAAACTTAACTCAGACAAAGCGGAGGTGCTCATCCTAGGATCCTCCCCCTCTGCATGGGACGACTCATGGTGGCCTTCAGCTCTGGGCACAGCACCCACACCCACAGACCACGCACGTAATCTTGGCTTTTTCCTAGACTCCTCACTCTCGATGTCCAGACAAGTCAACGCAGTCTCATCCTCCTGCTTCAACGTACTTCGTATGCTCAAAAAAATCTTCTGTTGGATCCCCCCCCGAGACAAGAAAGACTGTCACCCACGCACTAGTCACGAGTCGGCTGGACTACGGAAACACTCTATATGCCAGAATCACAGCCAAATTACAGAAAAAACTCCAACGCATCCAAAACGCATCAGCGAGACTCATTTTGGACATCCCTCGCCAAGATCACATTACCGGACACCTGAAAGACCTCCACTGGCTTCCCGTCAACAGGAGAGTAACGTTCCGTCTCCTCACCCACGCACACAAGGCCCTCTACAAACTAGGACCCGAATGCCTCAACACTCGACTGTCCTTCTACACACCCACCCACCAACTAAGATCCTCCAATCAAGCCCTCGCCGCAGTCCCGCGTATCCGAAGATCCACCATGGGAGGTAGATCCTTCTCCTACTTGGCGGCCAAGACCTGGAACTCACTCCCCACTCACCTCCGCCTTACACAGAACCACATCTCCTTCAGAAAAGAACTCAAAACCTGGCTATTCGACAAAAAATGATCCCCCCCTCCCCAAGCGCCGTGAGACCCTCTGGGTGAGTAGTGTGCTATATAAATCCCTGAACTTGAACTTGAACTTGCGTTTCAGCTGGGGGGGGGGGGGGATACAGAAACTGTACTAGCCGTGAGTACCTGCAAGAGTGTTCTTCTGAGAGTCTGTCGGCTGTGTACTTGGACACGCCACGGCAAGGCTCTGTCTAAGCGCCATTGCAGCGGGTGTGAGAGTCTGGAGGGAGCCCGGTAACCTCAGCAAGAGACTGCGACAGCGTGCTGCGGGCGAGCTGAGGAGCAACTATTCTACTCAGGTGCCTGCTGTACTGAGACACTCAAGGAAATGCCGAATCGTGTGGAGGCATAGCGGTTGAGGGCAATTATCCGAAGTTGCCGAAAAAGACACTACCAGGGGAGACGTGGTGTATTGTTCACCCCTGTCCTCCTAAAGGCTTGTGACTATGAGCAGCTACGTGACTGACACGCCTGACACACACTCTACTGCACTTGGCACTAAGTGTATAAGCCGTATTGTTTCACATGTCCATCCCAGCCCGGGCCTGGCCTTCCACAGGGCACATGGTCCACGGCAGCAGTGCTCTGTGGAAATCGTGTGTGGTACACTGAAAAGCCACAGACGAGTTGCAGCAGGTTGGATTGCATGGGCATACCGCCAGCCCCCCCCCCGTTATGTGTGTGTGGCTAAAGTTCATGATTGGTTACTGTATGGTTGGGAGAAACCTTGGCTCGGGTAGGCCAAGCACAATGAGGCTCCTGGCGATGTTTGGTGAGGGGGTCCTTAGGGAGGAATTCAGTGGTTCATTTGAGCCAGTGGTTGCAGGTTTCGCCTGCCGGCACTGTACTTTGACAATATACATACACTATACTGAACTACACATAAACATATTGTCAAGACAGATAGATTTGAAGTTTAGTATAGTACACCTATGCTTGTCTATATGTGCACAACATTATAGAATTCTCGTAGTTGATATTACTGTCACAATATTTTTGACAATTGAGCATTTTTATTCTATATTGTGGTAAGTCCTTAAATGTTGCCATTCTGATGTGGAGATGAATGGTGCTCCACGTTCTGGGTTCTTAAAAGTGGCTTGTCTGGTGTCTTTTGTTCTAAACAGGCTCCTTGTCCTTGCTGGTTTCCTATGGTGATGAGTTTCTCGGCCAGGTTTGCTGGTGCGTTGGTTGTCACTGCCATGTAAGCACGTAACAGTAAGTTCTGAGGTTACAGTGGTCTTGAAGCATATGTCCCAGTAGTGCCACCTTCAATAGTTCTAGATTTATTCCCAGTTTTGTTGCTAACCGTGTTTGTTCACGTGGTTGGTAGCATGTCTAGTGATAGCATGACCAACATTGGAAGGATTTGGTGTTGTTTCTGAGGGTCTGAGAGTTGCTCTAAACTTGTCACTGTGGACTCAAAGTTTGATAGAGAGGGTACATTGATTTACAGTCAATATACTTCATCCGCATGAAGCTAGCGCCTCACCCAGTCTTGGGTATTCTTTGGAGCATTCTCTTGCAGGCAAGGGTCTTGATTACAAGGCAATAGGTCTCATATTTGCAAGAGTTTAAGCTATTGCCTTTATAAATGACAATGCCTTTTATTTACGTTTTAAAAACCAACACGTAAATAAAAGGCATTGCCATTTACAATGCAAATAGCTCAAACTCTCAGAACTGCGAGACGAGACCTATTGCATTGCAAATGCTTGTTACACTTAGCGCTACCCTATACATTGTGTGAGTTCTATATAGGTGACTATGCCAGGTTTACTGTGGTACTTGGGTGGGTTTGGTTTATTTTTGTCTGTTAGAGGATGCTGCGGTGCTCAGTGTCTGGGATACACTTGACTTTGTCGGCTTGCTGTGGTACTTGTGTGGGTTTGGTGTACGTATGTCTGTCAGAGGATGCTGTGGTGCACAGTGTCTGGGATACATATGACTGTGTCGGTTTGCTGTGGTACTTGGGTGGGTTTGGTGTATGTCTCTCAGAGGATGCTGCGGTGCTCAGTGTCTGGGATACACTTGACTGTCAGTTTGCTGTGATACTTGGGTGGGTTTGGTGTATGTCTGTCTCTCAGAGGATGCTGCGGTGCTCGGTGTCTGGGATACACTTTGTAGGAGAGTAGGGTCTGCAATCCTATGATCACCCCAGATTTTTGCTTTTTGCTTCACTGGTTTACGACTTCCCTGGCTGTGGGCCTGCTAATCAGACCCACAGCCTAGCTGTTCTCTCACTAAATTAACACGTGTACCTTAGGTGCATTTACCAATTGGTACTGGGCCACCTTATCAGACCCTGTAACTCAGGGCATAGGTGTACCCAGGGCCTACCAGGGGCTGCAGCATGTATTATGCCACCCCTGGCTGGCCATCTAAATCTGACACAACTGGCTGCACGACAGCTGGGGCAAGGTGGTGTAATCACCCTTTGCTTTAGTTATAGTATACCTGTATCTAACCCTAAAATGGACACATATATTCCTATCAGTCACTCCTGTGGAAGGCCTTAACAATCCTGAAGGCAGAGTGCTTGGAATTATGTGAGATGGTGCTCTGGCATGAGCTGAGCCTGTCTGCAGCTTGCGGAACCAAGTCCTAATAGCTGTTCTATGATAACGCATACTATATACTCTTAAGTGCCTTATAATCCTCGCGGTTATTTGCCAACTTTGGTATCGCTTTATCAAAACATGTCGAGTAAGGTGTCATACGAATTAGAATACTAACCCCTCGCCAATTCTGGCGACGGGGTTAGCATTCCACCCTTCTAGAGGGACACAACATGTATGTAACTGTGAACCCCGGTTAAAGTTAACTCGAGCCTCAGCATCACAAAATGGATGCTGCCACCACAGACACAAGTCTGACCTCCTGCTGCTGGGAGTCCTTCCAGCGAGGAGAGCTTGGACAAAGGGTTTCCTGTCAGGGGCGGTGCTAGCACCATCCCAGACAGGGTTTTGTGTATCCTAGGTAGGCAGGGCTGAATAGGAAGGTGACTGCAAGTGGCACCCCGGTGCTCACTGTGCATATGCCGGCTTGAACCAGTTCCAGGGGCACACCAGCCCCTGAGCTGGGGAAAGTCCGGACAGGGGAGAGGGGTGTAACCACCCCCCTTCCTGGTCCCACCCATGGGCAGGACCTAGTCGCGTACCAGCCCCTTTCTTTAGAATAAAGGTAGGAGCGGGGACCCTTCCAAATTAGATCATCTTTGAATCCTGAAACTACTTTCTACGAAAGGAACTCTCGACTTCTTCTCAAGATTTCTCCCTTGTGACTAAGGAGTAGTCACCCTGCAGCAGCAGGCACCAACTAAGTATCTTGCGGTTTGCTACGACGTCCTTCCTCCGGAACCAGACTGACCAGCACGACGAGACCCGGACTCCCTGCCCTCTCTGACCTCAACCTGCCTCTACAGCACAGCTGAGAATCGTAGGTGCGACAAGACCAGAGGACCCGGCGACCATCAGGACCAGCACGACACTGACCTAGCACGACCACCGAGGGACCCTAGAGTGGGTGCACTGGGGTAAGAGAAGCCCCAACCCCAAGCAGCACGAGCACCGAAGACCAGCCCCCCAGCATCCTCCAGATCTGCGTGGGGCCCTTTTGCTTCTGTGTCGCTTGCTACGTTGTCCGGTCACTTGCCCGTTGGCTAGTGACCCTCCAGACGACGTCCTACGTTTGTTACACCGCTGGTCTAGCTCCTCTAGACTGACCCTAGTCTCCTCCTGAAGGGGACCTTCCTCGGACCCTCCTGGTCCACTCAAGACGCCATTTTGTGTCGCCACGTGGGCTTGCCGTAGCCAAGGCTTGTTGCCTCCTTTACCGGATCCAGCATCGCCAGCAGCAGACATCCGACGTGGGACAGCTCGCAGACCTCCAGACTGGTCGACATCAGCGCCCCTGGTCCGTGCAGCAGCAGAATCCAGTGTCACCTCTTCACCTGGCTGAGTGATCTCGTCCCTGTGCCATCCTGGTGGTCACCTAATCACTGGCTAGTGATTCAGAACTTGGTCCCCTCTGCTTACAGGTACTCTTCTTCAGCTGATGCTGTCCTTGGATTAGCCCGGAACATCTTCACTGGTCGCCTGCCAGCAACTTCCACTTCAGGCTCCTGGTTCGTCAACGAGGATTCCCGACGACACTTGAACCCTATGCAGCCGCAGCCCCTGGGCTAGGTAAACCGAGTACCACGGTGCTCCAGCGTAGAACAACTCTCTAAGTGTCTAGATCCACTTTCGTTTTTGACCTACCTAGTCGGGTTCGCCCGAGAACACTAACTTTTGCATTTACTAGTATCCATAGACTTTGTCCCGCATTACGCGTGAGAGTTCCCACTCTGCACACGACGTCCCTAGGCCTCCTGCTTCTAATCTAAGGGTTCAGCATTGTAGGCCTAGCGTTTCTAAAGTCTCTGAGAGTAGTACTTACCTGCTAGTAATTTCGCATTCCACTTCCATAGTATATGGTTTTTCGTGCCCCTCGGGCATTTGTGTAAATTGTGCGACTTTCAGTATTTCTTTAAGAGTTTTGTATTGTGCTTAGCGCCCTGTCCTCATAAAGAGTCCAGGGCTGTTGTGTTATAAATAAATATCCTTTTATTTTCATAACAACTGTGTGGTGTCCTTTCACTTGGTGTTCAAGGGGTATATGTGATGGTATAACAGCTGGCTTAACACGCCCTCTAGAGTTTAGCCTAAAGACTGCTCTTGTCCATGCTACTAGGATAGCTGGTCTATAAGGTTGACTTACAACCAATCATCAATAAGGGTCGTTTGGACTGATACATAGTGATCACTAGAATAGTGAGCACAGCATATCAGGCCAACTTCTCACACACTTGACTGTCGGTTTGCTGTGATACTTGGGTGAGTTTTGTGTACATATGTCTGTCAGAGGATGCTGTGGTACACAGTGTCTGGGATACATATGACTGTGCCGGGTTTGCTGTGGTACTTGGGTGGGTTTGGTACACATCTGTCTCTGAGACATTGCTGCGGTGCTCATTGTCTGGGATACACTTGACTGTGTCAGTTTGCTGTGGTGCTTGGGTGGGTTGGGTGTATGTCTGTCAGAGGATGCTGTGGTACACAGTGTCTGGGATACATATGACTGTGTCGGTTTGCTGTGGTACTTGTGTGGGTTTGGTGCATGTCTGTCTCTCAGAGGATGCTGCGGTGCTCAGTGTCTGGGATACACTTGATTGTGTCGGTTTGCTGTTGTACTTGTGTGGGTTTGGTGTATGTCTGTCAGAGGATGCTGTGGTGCACAGTGTCTGGGATACATATGACTGTGGCGGTTTGCTGTGGTACTTGGGTGGGTTTGGTGTATGTCTCTCAGAGGATGCTGCGGTGCTCAGTGTCTGGGATACACTTGACTGTCAGTTTGCTGTGATACTTGGGTGGGTTTGGTGTATGTCTGTCTCTCAGAGGATGCTGCGGTGCTCGGTGTCTGGGATACACTTTGTAGGAGAGTAGGGTCTGCAATCCTATGATCACCCCAGATTTTTGCTTTTTGCTTCACTGGTTTACGACTTCCCTGGCTGTGGGCCTGCTAATCAGACCCACAGCCTAGCTGTTCTCTCACTAAATTAACACGTGTACCTTAGGTGCATTTACCAATTGGTACTGGGCCACCTTATCAGACCCTGTAACTCAGGGCATAGGTGTACCCAGGGCCTACCAGGGGCTGCAGCATGTATTATGCCACCCCTGGCTGGCCATCTAAATCTGACACAACTGGCTGCACGACAGCTGGGGCAAGGTGGTGTAATCACCCTTTGCTTTAGTTATAGTATACCTGTATCTAACCCTAAAATGGACACATATATTCCTATCAGTCACTCCTGTGGAAGGCCTTAACAATCCTGAAGGCAGAGTGCTTGGAATTATGTGAGATGGTGCTCTGGCATGAGCTGAGCCTGTCTGCAGCTTGCGGAACCAAGTCCTAATAGCTGTTCTATGATAACGCATACTATATACTCTTAAGTGCCTTATAATCCTCGCGGTTATTTGCCAACTTTGGTATCGCTTTATCAAAACATGTCGAGTAAGGTGTCATACGAATTAGAATACTAACCCCTCGCCAATTCTGGCGACGGGGTTAGCATTCCACCCTTCTAGAGGGACACAACATGTATGTAACTGTGAACCCCGGTTAAAGTTAACTCGAGCCTCAGCATCACAAAATGGATGCTGCCACCACAGACACAAGTCTGACCTCCTGCTGCTGGGAGTCCTTCCAGCGAGGAGAGCTTGGACAAAGGGTTTCCTGTCAGGGGCGGTGCTAGCACCATCCCAGACAGGGTTTTGTGTATCCTAGGTAGGCAGGGCTGAATAGGAAGGTGACTGCAAGTGGCACCCCGGTGCTCACTGTGCATATGCCGGCTTGAACCAGTTCCAGGGGCACACCAGCCCCTGAGCTGGGGAAAGTCCGGACAGGGGAGAGGGGTGTAACCACCCCCCTTCCTGGTCCCACCCATGGGCAGGACCTAGTCGCGTACCAGCCCCTTTCTTTAGAATAAAGGTAGGAGCGGGGACCCTTCCAAATTAGATCATCTTTGAATCCTGAAACTACTTTCTACGAAAGGAACTCTCGACTTCTTCTCAAGATTTCTCCCTTGTGACTAAGGAGTAGTCACCCTGCAGCAGCAGGCACCAACTAAGTATCTTGCGGTTTGCTACGACGTCCTTCCTCCGGAACCAGACTGACCAGCACGACGAGACCCGGACTCCCTGCCCTCTCTGACCTCAACCTGCCTCTACAGCACAGATGAGAATCGTAGGTGCGACGAGACCAGAGGACCCGGCGACCATCAGGACCAGCACGACACTGACCTAGCACGACCACCGAGGGACCCTAGAGTGGGTGCACTGGGGTAAGAGAAGCCCCAACCCCAAGCAGCACGAGCACCGAAGACCAGCCCCCCAGCATCCTCCAGATCTGCGTGGGGCCCTTTTGCTTCTGTGTCGCTTGCTACGTTGTCCGGTCACTTGCCCGTTGGCTAGTGACCCTCCAGACGACGTCCTACGTTTGTTACACCGCTGGTCTAGCTCCTCTAGACTGACCCTAGTCTCCTCCTGAAGGGGACCTTCCTCGGACCCTCCTGGTCCACTCAAGACGCCATTTTGTGTCGCCACGTGGGCTTGCCGTAGCCAAGGCTTGTTGCCTCCTTTACCGGATCCAGCATCGCCAGCAGCAGACATCCGACGTGGGACAGCTCGCAGACCTCCAGACTGGTCGACATCAGCGCCCCTGGTCCGTGCAGCAGCAGAATCCAGTGTCACCTCTTCACCTGGCTGAGTGATCTCGTCCCTGTGCCATCCTGGTGGTCACCTAATCACTGGCTAGTGATTCAGAACTTGGTCCCCTCTGCTTACAGGTACTCTTCTTCAGCTGATGCTGTCCTTGGATTAGCCCGGAACATCTTCACTGGTCGCCTGCCAGCAACTTCCACTTCAGGCTCCTGGTTCGTCAACGAGGATTCCCGACGACACTTGAACCCTATGCAGCCGCAGCCCCTGGGCTAGGTAAACCGAGTACCACGGTGCTCCAGCGTAGAACAACTCTCTAAGTGTCTAGATCCACTTTCGTTTTTGACCTACCTAGTCGGGTTCGCCCGAGAACACTAACTTTTGCATTTACTAGTATCCATAGACTTTGTCCCGCATTACGCGTGAGAGTTCCCACTCTGCACACGACGTCCCTAGGCCTCCTGCTTCTAATCTAAGGGTTCAGCATTGTAGGCCTAGCGTTTCTAAAGTCTCTGAGAGTAGTACTTACCTGCTAGTAATTTCGCATTCCACTTCCATAGTATATGGTTTTTCGTGCCCCTCGGGCATTTGTGTAAATTGTGCGACTTTCAGTATTTCTTTAAGAGTTTTGTATTGTGCTTAGCGCCCTGTCCTCATAAAGAGTCCAGGGCTGTTGTGTTATAAATAAATATCCTTTTATTTTCATAACAACTGTGTGGTGTCCTTTCACTTGGTGTTCAAGGGGTATATGTGATGGTATAACAGCTGGCTTAACACGCCCTCTAGAGTTTAGCCTAAAGACTGCTCTTGTCCATGCTACTAGGATAGCTGGTCTATAAGGTTGACTTACAACCAATCATCAATAAGGGTCGTTTGGACTGATACATAGTGATCACTAGAATAGTGAGCACAGCATATCAGGCCAACTTCTCACACACTTGACTGTCGGTTTGCTGTGATACTTGGGTGGGTTTTGTGTACATATGTCTGTCAGAGGATGCTGTGGTACACAGTGTCTGGGATACATATGACTGTGCCGGGTTTGCTGTGGTACTTGGGTGGGTTTGGTACACATCTGTCTCTGAGACATTGCTGCGGTGCTCATTGTCTGGGATACACTTGACTGTGTCAGTTTGCTGTGGTGCTTGGGTGGGTTGGGTGTATGTCTGTCAGAGGATGCTGTGGTACACAGTGTCTGGGATACATATGACTGTGTCGGTTTGCTGTGGTACTTGTGTGGGTTTGGTGCATGTCTGTCTCTCAGAGGATGCTGCGGTGCTCAGTGTCTGGGATACACTTGATTGTGTCGGTTTGCTGTTGTACTTGTGTGGGTTTGGTGTATGTCTGTCAGAGGATGCTGTGGTGCACAGTGTCTGGGATACATATGACTGTGGCGGTTTGCTGTGGTACTTGTGTGGGTTTGGTGTATGTCTGTCTCTCAGAGGATGCTGCGGTGCTCAGTGTCTGGGATACATATGACTGTGCCGGGTTTGCTGTGGTACTTGGGTGGGTTTGGTATACATCTGTCTCTGAGAGGTTGCGGCGGTGCTCAGTGTCTGGGATACATATGACTGTGCCGGGTTTGCTGTGGTACTTGGGTGGGTTTGGTATACACCTGTCTCTGAGAGGATGCTGTGGTGCTCAGTTTTTGGAAATCCTATAGTAAGTGCTTGACTTTCGATAGTGCGAGGTACAAGTGCTCTCCCCTGGTTCTTTGCACCTCGGCGGGCAGTTGTTGTCACCCGGCCCCATGAGGCAGTGTCGAGTCTGCACGTTTCCTCTCTGCACATATTCAGGTCACTGCACTTCCTGTCTTCAGATCTGCGCGCTTCCGGTCTCTGGCGCGCTCATGTTCTGAACTAGCAGCAGCCTCCTGGAGCGTTTCTACCCTTCTTCACTGGAGAGCGCCCGGCGGCTTCCAGGTGGGACCACGGCCTTGACCCCGTCGCCAGAGGACATCGACCCGGCAGAGGTAGGTAGGTCTGCGGGGAATGCGTGTACCTACTTCCTATACAGCACTTAGGTATGGAATTCAGACTGTAAGCATGCCATGTGCCCAGGAAGACATCATCACACAGTTGAGTCAAGAGGGATGCTGGGATTACAGTTCACGTCTGTGGATTCGACGGCTGGTGGAGTTCCCTCCTCCTCCCTTGGCGCTGCTGCTCTCCGGTGTCCCCAACTTTCACTCAGTCAGAGCCATGATCCAGGGGAAAAAACACACACGAGTTTAGATCCCGTTTGCTGCTGCGATCCCACTTTTGAAATTGTCAGGAACAAGTGCATTTTTCTTTCTTTTTCAGCAAAACTAAGGCGCATATTTTTTAAAGCAAAACATGTGACTGTAAACACTCTGCAGAAAGCTAATGTGTGGATTCATCCTGCAGCGTTCCTACTTTTGGAACAAGTTGCCAATTACTATTAGGGTACAACCTAACAGACTCCTGTTTCGGAAAATGAACAAAACATGGCTATTCCCCTCAAAGTAATTTACTCGTGACTCTGGAATGAGAACATGACACATGCTGCACTCGGCGCCAGGACGCCTCGGCATTCGTGCGCTCTATAAATTCTTTACTTACTTACTTACTTTTGGAGACGTTTTCTGCAGCAGTGAAAACATAGAAGTGTCGTAAAATGTACAAAACGTTCCATAGAGTTCTAGAATATTGTTGCAGAAATCTCCTGCAGTTCCCGAACACTGGTTTACATCAGGGAAATGTTGAACAACTCTTGTAAACCAAGTAACTTCCGGCCCTGAATGGTATTCACCCGGGTTACTGGGATCAGTGACGGGTTTATGTTAGAGTGAAAAAATAGGGGCACTTGTAATTAAATCATGTCACGTTTGAAATGCTGAACACGTATTGGTTCTTTCGAGGCCAGACATTCACTTTAGGTAGGGGAGGGGATAGTTGTGAGGATGCTGTTGTACCTCTTCCTTTGTACATACATTTTTGACCTTGATGCGGCACGTAGCACAAGCCACTCTGCATTGAGGCCACTCTACCTGGAAGGACCCCTCCCCAACCCACTCTACAATGAAGGACCCCTCTCCCAATCCACTCTACAATGAAGGACCCCTCCTCCAAGACACTCTACAATGAAGGACCCCTCCCCCCAACCCACTCTACAGTGAATGACCCCTCCCCCATGCCACTACAATGAAGGACCCCTCCTCCAAGCCACTCTACATTGAAGGACCCCTCCCCAACCCACTCTACAATGAAGGACCCCTCCCCCAAGCCACTCTACAATGAAAGACCCCCTCCTCCAAGACACTCTACAATGAAGGACCCCTCCTCCAAGCCACTCTACAATGAAGGACCCCTCTCCCAATCCACTCTACAATGAAGGACCCCTCCTCCAAGCCACTCTACAATGAAGGACCCCTTCCCCAACCCACTCTACAATGAAGGACCCCTCCCCCAACCCACTCTACAATGAAGGACCCCTCCTCCAAGCCACTCTACATTGAAGGACCCCTCCCCAACCCACTCTACAATGAAGGACCCCTCCCCCAAGCCACTCTACAATGAAGGACCCCTCCCCAACCCACTCTACAATGAAGGACCCCTCCCCCAAGCCACTCTACAATGAAGGACCCCTCCCCCAAGCCACTCTACAATGAAAGACCCCCTCCTCCAAGCCACTCTACAATGGAGGGCCCCTCCCCCAACCCACTCTACAATGAAGGACCCCTCCCCCAAGCCACTCTACAATGAAGGACCCCTTCCCCAACCCACTCTACAATGAAGGACCCCTCCCCCAAGCCACTATACAATGAAGGACCCCTCCCCAAGCCACTCTACAATGAAGGACCCCCTCCCCCAACCCACTCTACAATGAAGGGCCCCTCCCCCAACCCACTATACAATGAAGGACCCCCTCCCCCAAGCCACTCTACAATGAAGGACCCCTCCCCAACCCACTCTACAATGAAGGACCCCCTCCCCCAAGCCACTATACAATGAAGGACCCCGTTCCCCAAGCCACTCAACATTCAAGGACCCCTCCCCCAAGCCACTATACAATGAAGGACCCCTCCCCCAAGCCACTCAACATTCAAGGACCCCTCCCCCAAGCCACTCTACAATGAAGGACCCCTCCCCCAACCCACTCTACAATGAAGGACCCCTCCCCCAAGCCACTATACAATGAAGGACCCCGTCTCCCAACCCACTATTCAATGAAGGACCCCTCCCCCAAGCCACTCAACATTCAAGGACCCCTCCCCCAAGCCACTCTACAATGAAGGACCCCTCCCCCAACCCACTCTACAATGAAGGACCCCTCCCCCAAGCCACTATACAATGAAGGACCCCGTCCCCCAACCCACTATACAATGAAGGACCCCTCCCCCAAGCCACTCAACATTCAAGGACCCCTCCCCCAACCAACTCTACAATGAAGGAACCCCTCCCCCAAGCCACTCAACATTCAAGGACCCCTCCCCCAAGCCACTCTACAATTTTTATTTATTTATTTATGCATTTTTATATAACGCAGACTTTACCCGAAGGCATCAGAGCGCTTCACAATAGGAACAGAACTGATACATGAGGAGAACATTACACATGAACAGATTACAAAAGCAGACGTTAAGTTACATAAGGTAAAGTGACAATTGTGAGCAAACAAAATACATGAGGTAGCAAAAAGTGCACAGGACGGTGGATAACATCGGAGTGTTGTGGTCGCTTCTTTTGCCCCCATAAATGAAACGAGCTGCTGAATGGAAAACAGATTTAAGGGGGGACAAGTGGGATTTGGGGAGGCCAGTAAGAAGAGAATTGCAGTAGTCTAGTCTGGAGAGGACCAGCGATTGCACCAGGGTTATAAGGTCCTGCTCTGGGTGAAGCAACGGATTCCCCAAAGAATAATAATAATAATTTTTTTATTTGTTTGATTACCTAAAATCTTACAAAAAGCAGGTAAAACATTTGCAGTTATAAAAATGCTAAAAACTATCCATATGTTCAAATAATTTTCATCAATCTGATATAAAAGTCAATGGATTAAAATTGGATTTTTGGTTAATTCAATAGGTTCATATTCACACTTCTCATAAATTAATCAAGTACAAGCTTCCAACTTTTTTTGGACCATAAATAGAAATTTAACAAAAGCTGAGTTCATTGGCAAGTCATCTGGGTTTAAGCTTGCCACTAGTGCCTGCCTACAAGTCCTAACACCACGTTCATTAAACATTTTCTTGAGTGTGCTTTTTCTTTCCACTTTCAAGTCAGGACAAAGACACAATAAGTGTAAGATGGCTTCTTGACCTGACTTACATAGTCTACATAAGCAGTTTTCGTCTGATCTTTTCCATGGTGCCAAGTGGTATAAGACCGGAAAATGGCCAAACCTAGCATTCATAAAAACTTGCTTGTTTTTTTTTGACCATGAAGTTTCCAGGTAAGTTTGTATCTTCGTTTTTTTTAAGCCATTCACAATTGGCCATGCGTGCTTTCGTTTAACAAAAATTTCTTTGTCCATTATCAAGGAGAGATAAATTTATTTACCGCTTTTTTGAAACTTTCCTGCTCAACCGTGGTGTTCCAGATAGGTGTTATACCAAACTCTTCAATTGCTAGATTTAAGTAAGAGCTGGCAGTTAGCGACCAGTTATTTTTTATTTCAAGCCACAGTAGACGAGACATTTCATTGTCATGGTCGTTTTTTATTCTATTCCACACTTTCATTGTGTTCCCTTTCCTTGCACAACATTGGTTGTTTAGCCCAAATTCCAATCGCACTTGGGCTTGAGAAGCATTCTTAGGAAGAGAAAATAACATTCTGTACGTTTTAGCAACTGAGGTGTTAATGATGTCTGCGTCTTTTCCGTTGAACACCTCACTGCCATACGTTAGAGTTGGCAGTCATTTTGCGGCAATTGTTTTTAATAGAGGGCGATAGGACAAGTCTCCAATGGTTCTCTGAATTGATCTAAATGCACCAATGAGGGTGTTTGCTTTCTTTTTAATGTCGAGTTTTTGAGTCTCGAACTTGCCGATATCATTGAACGTTACTCCCAGGTACTTATAGTCATCTACTCGCTCCAATTTTTTTCCTTGCAGGATCCATTTGTGTGCGTGTGTTGTTCGTTTGTTTTTTGTAATTACCATCACCTTGGTTTTGGCTTCGTTTATGTGCATACCGTTTGCCTCAGAATACTTAGAGATGCCATCAATCAGTCGTTGCATCCCCACCTTTGTACAACTTAAGAGTATGACATCATCCACGTATAGTAGACTCGATATCTGAGTTTGAGCTAACCTTGGGGGGTGGGGATTATTTGTATTTAATTCGGTGGTAAGGTCAGCTAAAAATAAATTAAAAAGTAAGTGAGGCAACACACATCCCTGTTTGAGGCCACTCGATGTTGGAATTATTTTGGTCAATGTTGAGCCGTTACCCGTCCTAACTCTAACCCAGGTTTCGGAGTGCAAGAGCTTAATCATCTTTAGTAGGTTTTCTGATATACCTTGTTTAGTTAGTTTGACCCATAAAAGTTCTCTATCAACACAATCGAAGGCAGATTTAAAGTCTACGAAACACAGATATAAAGGTTGTTTAGCTAACATTGCTTTTTCGATTAATATTGTTAATGTTAAAAGATTTGTGGTCGTACCTAGGCCTTTGACGAAACCTATTTGATTTGGGGGTAATACCTGATTCTCTTTTGCCCAATCAGTTAGTTTCGCCAATAAAATTCCAGCAAACAGCTTTGCATCCAGGTCCTGCAAGGTAATTAAGCGATAATTTTCTGGTTGTTGCCAGTTCCCTTTTTTAAATATGGGGGTTATAAGCGATCCTTTCCATGATTTCGGGATTTGTTCCCTCTGGACAACTTCATTAAAAATATCTGTTAGATAGATTGACTAGAATTCAGGAGCTTCTTTGAAAAGTGCAAAAGGAATGCCATTTGGTCCGGGGGCGCCGTCTTTTTGTTTTTTTATTAGGCTTGCTACTTGACTTTTGGTTATTAGGATCTCACTGTCTCCTACTTTATCAACTTTTGTGGAACTTGGGTCGATCATACGTTGCATCAAAGACGGTTGGTTTGGATTTAGATGTGCTTTAAGGAACGTCACCCATTGTTCTTCGGATAGACTGGTTCCAATTCCATGTTTATTCGGTCGAGCTAGGCCGTTAATTAGTCTCCAGAACTCCCTTGAATTTGACAATGTGCTTGCGTGGAATATTTTTGTCCACAGATCTTGTCTTGCTTTGTTTTTTTCATTCCAAATCAAATTCTTTAATCTGCTGTTTGTATTTCTCAGTAAAGCAGCTAATTTGTGGTTATGTGGCGACTTCATTTATTGTCTCCTCAGCCGATTTCGTGTACATCTCAATTTCCTTACAGCATATGGGAGAAAGATGTAATTTTCTCTGCCGTCCATTTTATTGCTGTTCACACCTTTCCTTCTTTGTGTTCCTATTATTTTAGTGTTATTAGTGACTACTTTTTGGGTGAAATTTCCCCATCGTTCCATGAGGTCTATGCTTGTTTCTTCTTCCATGGATACTGTCACTAGTTTTTTTGCCCATCCGACGATCTCCTCCGAATTTTCGGATTTCCATATGAGTTTCTTGTAATTAATAGTACAGATCTCACCAGGGGTTGTCTGGAAGGTCTCAGATTTTGGGCACAATATATTTATCACAATAATTTACTGGCTATGATCACTGTCCTTAACTTTATTCAAGGTATAAGATGTCACCTTGTTAAAGATAGATAAAGACGTCAGCGTGTAGTCAATTCGTGAAGTACCACTTTTAGAATGAAATGAGCAAGCCGGTGGGGCGTCCGTTTGAAATCTACAATTCAATATTCTAAGGCCCAGCGCTTCCATATCCTTCACCATGTTTATCCCTATTTTATTTTGTCGAGTATCGGTTTTAGGTTCCGTTATAGGGTCAGGGATTGCCCATTGATTATTTTGCGATTGAACAAAGTCGCCACGTACCATTGGCATTAGCAAGTTTATATTGAAGTCCCCTGTTACAATATAATCTGCCAGAGGGTCTTCCAAAATTTGCTCCAATAAAAGATCATTTAGGGCAGTAGTCAACTGTTTCTTTGAGGTCCGTTTTGGTGGTATATATACATTTACGAGAGTCAAGGTTTTATAAGGCATACTTTTACAAGCTTTATAGCGAATTTTTAGTGCGAGAAGGTTTGAGTTGTTTGTATGGATTAACTCATGTTTTGCTTCTAGGTCGTTTGATACAAATATTGCTAACCCTCCACAGGGGCGTCCAAATTTCTGATGTTTAACCGCTGGTTCAAAGTATCCTGTGTGATGTTTCAACATAAATGGGTCTATTGACCAAGTTTCCTGGAGTAATATTATTTGAGTTTCAGTTGAAAATCCTCAGATTTTAGCTTCCTTCCTTTGTCCACCGATCCCATTTATATTCCATGCACATATCTTCAATTTTGTAAAGGCAGTGGTCTTATCTTGCACTTGGTCTTGTCAGTTATCCTTTGTTCCATGGAGGGATTCCCCAAAGAAGGCGCAGTTGGTATCGAGCAGACTTTGCAATTGAATTGATTTGGGAGATTAGATTGAGTTTTTTGTCGAGTATGACACCAAGGGATTTTGCGCTGTTGACAATGATGGGTTTATTGTTAAGTAGATTCATCTGATCCATCCATGATTGCACCGGGGGAGGAGAGAGTGAGGAGGAGAAGAAGAGGAATTCAGTTTTGGAGGGATTCAGAATCAGTTGATGAGTTGACATCCAGTTTTGAATGGAGTCGAGAGTAGAGCTTAGGATAGAGAGATCATGAGTGGAGGCAACCTTGAGGTAGATTTGAGTGTCGTCTGCATAGAGATGATAGTGGATCCCGGATTTACTTAAGAGATTTCCCAGTGGTTCTAAATAGAGATTGAACAATGTGGGTGCAAGTATAGAGCCTTGAGGAACACCTTGACCTACCGCCACAGGAGATGAAAGACTGTTTGCTATTTTGATCATTTGGGATCTATCAGAGAGGAAGGAAGCAAACCATTTAAGCACAGTGCCCTCCATGCCCATTCTCTGTTGAAGAATGTTGAGGAGGGTGTTGTGATTGACAGTGCCAAAGGCTGCAGAAAGGTCAAGGAGAATTAGAAGACAGGACCCCCCCTGAGTCGAGTATCCTCAGCGCGTCATCAACCACTTGCAGTAGGGCTGTTTCAGTGCTGCAGTGTTGAATGAAGCCAGACTGGAAATTGTCAAGAAGATCATTGTCCTTGATATGACGAGAGAGTTGTTTTGCTACACATCTTTCTGTGATCTTCGCAAGAAAGGGTTAGTTAGTGATGGGGCGGAAGTTGTTAAGGTCAGTCGCATCAGCAGTTGGTTTTTTAAGCAGAGGGGTGACCTGTCCAGTTTTGAAGGAGACAGGAAGGGAGCCTTGACAGAGGGAGAGGTTGACCAGAGTGGTCCAATAGGAAAGGGAAAGGGTATAGAAGTCAATGGCAATGGCACTGGGGATGGGGTCCAGATAATGGTTGGAGGGCTTTGTTTCGCGGATGCACTTGAGAAGGGCATCTTCAGATATGGGGGTCAAAGTTCTGCCAAATGGCTAAGGATTTGCATTCCTCTGGAGGGGTAGGATGAGCGACCTGATCCACAAGTGATTTCACTTTTTCATCGAAGAAAATAGCAAAATCCGCTGCTCTCTTTGCAGAATCCTCCAACTTGGAGGTTGGGGGAGAGTAGTTGGGAATCTTGATGAGATCGAATAGTTTTTTGGGTCTATTTTTGGCTGAGTCAAGGAGGGTTTTGAAGTGCGCCGCTTTCCCAAGGAAGATGTGCTTGTGGTACTTGGATCTTGCTGAGCGAAGCGTGGCCAAGTTATCGGTGGAGGGCACTTGCCTCCATTGTTTCTCCAGGAATCTTAGCTGCTTCCTTTCTTCATAGAGGGATTTGTTGAACCAAGGTGCTGAGGGAGTGGGCCTTATCCTTTTGCTTTTGAGTGGAGCGACGTTATTGATTTTGGCTGCAAGAACTGTGAGGCATTGGGAGGTGAGTTTGTCAACATCTAGGTTCTGGTCTAGCCTTGGAAGTGATAACAAAGCTGATTCACAGAGAGGACCGACATCAGTTTTTTTTGCATCACGGAACCAGGAAATAGCCCTCTTGGGTTGGCCAAGAGTTATAGAGTGTGATAGTTGAAGAGAGAATGGGATGAGGAGGTGGTCAGAACAATCTACATGAATAGGAGTAGTGATAGAAAGCATGCCTGCTTTAGAAATAACGAGGTCCAAGATTGAGCCCTTAGAGTGTGTTGATTCTGTGCAGTGTTGGATAAGATCGTTTGCAGAGAGGAAGGTGGCCAGGGAGTTTGCAGAAGAGTCTTGGGGTAGGCCCCAGTGGAGATTGAAGTCACACACGAAAGTCTGATTGTCACTTTGCGAGTATTGGTCACTGATGAAGTCAGTGAGTTCCTCCAAGAACAAAGGGCCACTACGAGGCGGGCGGTAAATGACATGGAATCTGAGGGGTGAACGGTGGTGCAATTGTAGCTCAAGAGAAAGGCATTCAAATGTGTGGGAGGAGCTGATAGGAGAAGTCTTAAGTTGAAGGGAGTTTCTAAAGATGACTGCAACACCTTCCCCCGTGCTGTCAGTTCTATCATTCCTAAATATAGAATAGCCTGTGGGTAATAGGAGATCAAACATAGAGTGAGTGACGCCCCCTGACTGCTGGCAAAAAGCGCATCGCTTCCTCTGTTCAGCTGGAAACCTCATCGGATTTGCCAGAGCACTGTTGGAGGCTCACTCAACCTTTGCTGCCTGTCACCGGATTTTCCAACGACTTGCCAGACCCGCTGCGCGGGTCCCGCTGCGCCTGAGGAGACCCTGTGGGGCGCTGGAGGGGAGCTCTACAACTTAAAACTACTTTGTTCACCGGCAGGGCTGCGAGCAGCCTAGCAGGGACTCCATTGTCCAGGAGTCCCTGCGTGCTACACCTGTGGCCGCTCTCCCTGCCGGTTACGCCCCCTGACTGCTGGCAAAAAGCGCATCGCTTCCTCTGTTCAGCGGGAAACCTCATCGGATTTGCCAGAGCACTGTTGGAGGCTCACTCGACCTTTGCTGCCCGTCACCGGATTTTCCAACGACTTGCCGGACCCGCTGCTCGGGTCCCACTGCGCCTGAGGAGACCCTGTGGGGCGCTGGAGGGGAGCTCTACAACTCAAAACTACTTTGTTCACCGGCAGGGCTGCGAGCAGCCTGGCAGGGACTCCATTGTCCAGGAGTCCCTGCGTGCTACACCTGTGGCCGCTCTCCCTGCCGGTTACGCCCCCTGACTGCTGGCAAAAAGCGCATCGCTTCCTCTGTTCAGCGGGAAACCTCATCGGATTTGCCAGAGCACTGTTGGAGGCTCACTCGACCTTTGCTGCCTGTCACCGGATTTACCGACGACTTGCCGGACCCGCTGCGCGGGTCCCGCTGCGCCTGAGGAGACCCTGTGGGGCGCAGGAGGGGAGCTCTACAACTTAAAACTACTTTGTTCACCGGCAGGGCTGCGAGCAGCCTAGCAGGGACTCCATTGTCCAGGAGTCCCTGCGTGCTACACCTATGGCCGCTCTCCCTGCCGGTTATGCCCCCTGACTGCTGGCAAAAAGCGCATCGCTTCCTCTGTTCAGCGGGAAACCTCATCGGATTTGCCAGAGCACTGTTGGAGGCTCACTCGACCTTTGCTGCCTGTCACCGGCTTTACCAACGACTTGCCGGACCTGCTGCGTGGGTTCCGCTGCGCCTGAGGAGACCCTGTGGGGCGCTGGAGGGGAGCTCTACAACTTAAAACTACTTTGTTCACCGGCAGGGCTGCGAGCAGCCTAGCAGGGACTCCATTGTCCAGGAGTCCCTGCGTGCTACACCTGTGGCCGCTCTCCCTGCCGGTTACGCCCCCTGACTGCTGGCAAAAAGCGCATCGCTTCCTCTGTTCAGCGGGAAACCTCATCGGATTTGCCAGAGCACTGTTGGAGGCTCACTCGACCTTTGCTGCCTGTCACCGGATTTACCGACGACTTGCCGGACCCGCTGCGCGGGTTCCGCTGCGCCTGAGGAGACCCTGTGGGGCGCTGGAGGGGAGCTCTACAACTTAAAACTACTTTGTTCACCGGCAGGGCTGCGAGCAGCCTAGCAGGGACGCAATTGTCCAGGAGTCCCTGCGTGCTACACCTGTGGCCGCTCTCCCTGCCGGTTACGCCCCCTGCCCTGCCCAGTCCTAGCCCTATTTTACAGGGCGGAGCATCCGCTGCGCGGGAGCGCGCCGGGAGCGACCGGGGCGAAGAGCGGGCCGTTTGAGGCCGTTCGAGTACGGCAGAGTCCGGCCCGGGCCCACCCCCCCTGGCCGTTTTGAAGGACTTAAGGTAGGCGGTCTACCTTACCTTACAATCTCTTGCTACTTGGTACTGCGGGGTCGGACTAAAGTAACAGTGTGGCTTTGTATTCAACCTACATCCCACCATGCCCTTAAGGTCAGGTAAAGAACGCACAGTCCAAATCCAAACCACCAATGGAGTCGTATCAGGCCCACTAGACGCTTTCATCACACGGGCCACGGGGATATTGGAGAAGGAAATTGCAATGGTGGAAAAAAGACTCTCGCTTGACCTTATTAGCGGAAAGCGCTCATCGCTGGGTGGACTAGCTACCACCACCAGCCCCGCAGCACATGCCGCTTTCAATTGTGTACAAACTATTACCACGGATGCTATTGTTCATCTAGATAGCGTGGGGGAGAGCCCAACTGTTCGCATTCTGGAGGAAGATGCGTACAGCATAGATGACTCACAAGCTAGCCAGGAGGATGACTTACAGACTAGCGTGGGACCCGAACCTAGTCAGATATCTGGTTATTTACCCCTTAACGTCTCTAACACCGTTGTTACCATAGATCCCCCAAGTACAGATATCACTTCTAGAAAAAGAAAACAAGACTCAAGACTCTCGGGGGGAGAGAACGTAAGATCCCAAAAACAAAAAATGCTACAGACAAAGGGAGCCAGGGCCCTGAGCATCCTTTAGACACTCAAATTTCCTCTGTATTTCCCAATGTGTTGTGCCCCTCCCTCACCACCTTGGGCTCCTCGAACCCCTGCCCTATGTGCCTTAACAGTGATGAAATCTTGTTAGTAAAAATGGAGGCCATGTTTAAAACCCTACTACTACCCGTCCTGGAACGGACCAGGTTAATGACCTCGAAAATAGACAGCATGGAGGCTGTAGTCAACTCAAACCAGGCCATGTTACAAAAATTAACCGGCACCAGTCATATAGGAGTTATTAAAACACAAATAGCCCCGAAGATCTCAGGCACAAATAATATCCCTACGGGCAACCCTGCCCATAACAAAACATCAGGGTTAGACACCAATATGACCACAGGGGGGGGGGAAGCCAAAAGCTACATCCTCTAAGCTATCTACGAGTACCCTAACACAGGCATCTAAGATGAAGGTCACTGAAAAACACAATTCTTGTAGGCCTCAAAGTACTAGGCCACCCCCACAAGTAAAACCCAATCCTGCCCCCCCCCGTCTCCCACCACACGGAGATATAGCTGGCCAGCGCAGTAACATCAACCAAAGGGCGGAGAGGCATAGAAGGTTTACCACCCCTCGCGCTGATCTACCGGTGGAGGCAACACGCCACACAATAGTTTTAACAGGTGTTGCTCCATTAAAACCTGGTAGTAAGGAGTCGTATGGGGACCTCCGCAACAAAGTGATCTTTTGGTTAAATAAAAACCGACCTTTACCCCCCTCCTCACCTACTGAAATACTATTTGTAAGGAGAGTAGACTGGGTGGGCCATGGTACTAAGGATCTGGAGGGAGATTGCATTTTAATCTCGTTTAAGGACCCATGGGTGGTAGATACCATTCGAAGAGAAGCTAAGTTTGCTAGACAGGGGGACGTCCAAACACTGGGTCTATCGTATTTTTACCCTCATTGGCAAAGACCCATTCAATCATATTCCAACTTTGGCCAGCCCCCAGCCCCAAGATACCCCTTGGAAATAACACCTCTTGCCCACCAACGCCCATTCCTCTTCAACCATTTTGGTCCCCTTACCGACCTTGAGGCCATAGATTGACATCATATAACACCCTGTGAGACTTCCCCTGCTGAAGTAGTTGGTCATGAGCCGACAAGGTGGAATAGGGAGACCCCGCATCCAATTGATAATCTAGATGCACTTATGGGAGGTCTAGCCGCAAGGGAGACTACTCTACCAGCATCTAAAGACGATTCAGAGGCTATGACGAGTGGGGATTCTATGGATAACCGTAGGTTCATGGAGAACAGGAGGGTTAGAGGGTGCACCCAGGTACTTACTGCAGTTTCAGCCCTGCCACCTCCCCCCTGCGGTCTCTGTCCTAGAGAATTTGAAAATACTATCCTGGAATATCGCAGGGATCAAGGCCCGTATGCTCTCTGAAGACTGGATGGAGTTTGTGGACAAATTTGACATCATCCTACTCCAAGAAACATGGGCACCTGAACCAGTCTTCAAGTTGGGCTATGTTAATTTCTTTAAACCTGCGATTAGAGGGGGCAAAGGGCGTGCTTCAGGTGGCTTATTGATATGGGTAAAGCAGTCATTGGGACTTTGTCCAATAGAGCTACCTGTTCAGAACCCGGATCTCCTTATAATTAAGCTGAGTAAGGCCAGCCAACGGGATCTGATTATGTTCAACATATATGCCAGAGGTATGCCCGGTGGTCGCAGTCCCCCGTTGTTGAATGTCTTAGACCACAAGCTTGCTGAAATGGGTAGTGGGAATGTTACCCTCTTAGCAGGAGACTTAAATTGCACCATTGAGCCATTGTATGACATAGGGGACAGTTGGGGTTCGGCCGAGGACGCCGCTTGGGACATTCCTGATTTGATGGTCGATAAAACGGTTAAAGCGACCGAGGCGGCAGTGAACTGGATGGCTCTTTGCCTAAACAGGGGACTCCGGGCTTGCAATGGCCGCACAAGATCGGATAAAGAAGCCAACTGTACCTTTGACAACGGTCTAAGGCGGAGCCGTATTGATTATGTTCTGTTAAAACTGGAATACTGGCCCCTGCTAGTGGACATGGTAGTAACACCGCGCCCAGAAAGTGACCATAACCCCCTGTCGCTCCTATTGAAACTGCCAGGTATAAAGAGACTAGTGGAGCCTACCATTTCACAGACAGGGGATGTTTTGATAACTAACGATAGGAGGAGACTGAAATGGTCCAGGGTTGTGGAGGATGAAACCTTATGGGTCAATGTTAATACAGTGGTTAAAAATGTGTGTAATGAAATGTTAAAAATTGACCTGTTGGGGGGAAGTCCGGAATTGGCAAATAATGTTATTAATCTCCACATTAGTTGTTTCGACCATCTAAAGTCCCTACTCTCTCTCCCCTGTCGGAGTGCTCCCACCAAAGCTAACTCCCACCACCAGAAATGGTATAACAAAAAATGTAGGGAGGCCCATACAGATCTTATCAAAACTATCAAATCTCGTGATATGGGCGCAGTTAAAGCAGCTAGGTTACGTTACAGAAAAACCCAGTGGGAAGCTAAACGGGAGTGGGAGGACAGGTTCTGGTCGGATCTCTTGGATGCCTCCAATTCGAACAATCCGAAAAAGTTCTGGGATTTAGTCAAGCGGGGGAAGGATCCTGACTCGTGTACCCTGGCAAATCATGTACCTCCAGAAGAGTGGGTAACCTTTTATTCTGCCCAATTCAGAGTTGAAAACCCGAAACCTCTATCAATCTTGGGAAAGGCACCCCCGTTACACACTCACGGGGAGAAACTCATTTTTTCAGAATCAGAGGCCGAGCTTGCTCTAGGCTTGACCCTGCGAGGGAAAGCTCCCGGCATGGATCTCATCCCAGCGGATCTGTTTAAATCAAACTCAGCCTTGTGGCTTCCCTATTTAACCATGATTGCCAACTCATTAGCTAAAGTAGCTAGTATCCCAAAATCATGGAAGGGAGCCGAGATAATACCAATATTTAAAAAAGGCGACAGGTCCAATCCAGGGAACTACCGCCCGATCAGTCTCATTGATTCCATACAAAAAATCATCGCCCGTATGGTCTTGGGACGGGTTCAGGGCTGGATTGAATCTGAGGACATATTATCTCCCATGCAGGCGGGCTTCAGATCAGGTATAAGTACCATTGACCAGGTGTTCAGACTTTGTCTGATCTACTGGAAAGTGGTCTTGCTCGGTGGCGGTACCATCTTTGCTGCATTCATTGACCTGAAGTCCGCCTTCGATCTAGTGCCAAGGGACAAACTGTGGGGAGTTATGAGAAACTTGGGTTGTCCATCAGAACTACTTGACCTCATAATTAAACTCCATGAGGATAATTATGCGAGGGTGAGGTGGGGAGGCCAGGGACAAGTGACGGAAACATTTCCCGTAACTAGAGGTGTCCGTCAGGGGTGCGTCCTGGCACCAACACTCTTCCTCCTGTTCATCGATCAAGTGGTGAAATTTTTTATGGATACCCCTACTGATGCCCCAATGCTGGCTGGGACGAGATTCCCATTGCTCATCTTCGCCGATGACACCCTACTCCTCTCCAGAACACGCAGCGGTCTACAGCGGGCGCTGGACCGCTTTGAGGAGTTCTGTGCCACTAACAATCTTGCGGTGAACGTGGGCAAAACAAAGTTTATGGTTTTCTCGAGAAACCATCCTGTCCGGAGCTCCGTGAGCTTGAGTGGAGTCAACCTTGAGCAAGTTGAGACCATGACTTACCTGGGGGTTACCCTAGACAGCCGCTTGAGATGGAAAGATCAAGTTGGCGTACAACATCTTAAGCTAGCATGGCTAACTGGCTGTCTAATAAAGGAGCAAAAGAGATCCATCACTAAGCGGGTCACCCCAGCTCTCAAGATCTATGACGCCAAAATCAGCACTGCAATCTTATATGGCGCAGATCTTTGGGGCTACATGGACCTCTTAAATCTCTTCAAAACCCAATGCAAGTTCCTACGGAACCTGGTAGGTCTACCACAGTCGTCTCCATCTATTCCCCTCTGTTTGCCTTCCGATCAATGAGATGGCTAGATTCAGATTGGTGGCCCTGTGGAAGCGAATATGGACCTCCCCTGACCTGTCTCTATTTGCGAAAGAACTAGCAGAAGTCAGGTCAATCGGTGGTTCTGGAAAAATCCCATGGCTCCAAGCTGTAAAAAACATCCTGGTAGATATGGGATTAGAACAACTCTGGACAGCTCCCTGCTCTAATGCCTTTCCCTCCAAACAAGAGTTTAAAGCATTGTACTGGGCGTCTCTTCGTCAAAATCGAGTTTCGATTTCCAGCCTTACCAGCCTCACGGGCAGGTTCCTTACTTTTAAGCTAGACCTGTCCCGCGAGCCCTACTGGGATGTTATTAATAAACCACTGGACAAGAAACTCTACCACCAGTTCAGGGTAGGTGCTTTGCCATTGAACACTTTTGTAAATAAATGGTCCACGGGTGTATCAGATCTCTGTAAAGGCTGCTCGGGGCAGAAGGAATCAGAGGGCCACTTTCTTTTTGCCTGCCCTAGCTACTTGGCGCCGTGAAACAAATGGTTAAAACCACTGTTTCAGCGTTTACCATTTAGAAAATCTGCAGAGGCCATTTGGGCGCTAAAGACTATCACCTCTGAGGTCTTTGTAGTGAGCCTAGCCAAATATCTGGGGTGGGCCTGGATCATCAGGTCAAAACATATGTCAAAGTTGTTAGAGCCCACCAATACTGCCTCATAAGGTGACATACTCTGTCTATTGCATAAACATCCGATTGCACTGATTGCACTTCTTGCACTTCATGTATGAAATGGTGTCCCATTGATTGCTATGGTTCGCTATGTAATTGTTAACTTTTATGTTTGAATCAGGTTTCTTACTTAAGATGTTTAATACTCTTTTTAAACTTCCTTACATTTAACTTATCTAAGTTTTATTATCGTATGGTTTATTTGGATTGCATTATTTGTATGTAGTTCTTGTTTACTAATGTATTGTATTCTTTCCCTTGTAAAAAGTTTTCTAAGTTATAGCTTTTATAAATGTACTATAATGTGTCTTTTATGATTTATCAAATCGAAATAAAGACTTGAAACCAGAGAGGTATCTTTGAACCAGGTCTCTGTGAGGAAGAGCATGTCAATATTGTGATGGGTGATGGTATCGGAGATTACAAGTTTGTGTTTTACTGCAGATCTGCAGTTGTGGAGCAGACAGCGCAGCTCTGTCAAGACTGTTTTGGTGACGGGCGCACTTGGGCTCTGAAGGGTGATCAGGATGTTGTACTTATGCGGGCGTGCTCGGGAGGGTTTAGGTGGATGCTTGGTTCTGACAGAGGAGATGGTCGGAATAGTGTAGATAGTAGGGTTGCTAGGGTATGAAGGTTGAAGAAGGGCGGCGTTCAAGGGCTCGTGTAAGTTAACGAAGTTCGCAGATGACAGGTTGAGCTTGGCTATAATGGGGTGAGGGGGCGAGGTGCATCTCGTGGGAAGGAGTAGAGGTGCAAGGAAAGGTGGAAATCTTAGAGTTTAAAAGTGAAATGGCAGCTGTAAGCTGGGAGATGGAGGTGATAAGAGAACCTAGCTTATTTTCCAGAGAGAGTAAGGCAGAGCACGAAGGTTGGGTGGCTCAATGGAAACGGGGTGGGGGGGCGGAATTGGTGGTGGAAGGCAGGGAGAGGTGGGGGGACAGGAGGTGAGTTGGGGTGTAGGGTTCACAAGTGGCGAAAGGTGGAGGTTGAGAGCAGGAGTTAGTGAATCGGAGGTTAAGGGAGAGTTGTCTTTGTTGGTGTTGCAAGAAGGAGAGTAATTAAGGACAAATTTAGGGGGAGAAGGGTGCGGAACACGGCGGTAGGGTAGAAGGAGAGGGGAGGACTGTGTGGAGTCATGGGAATGTAGGAGGTTGGGGAGGAAAAGAGGTGAGGTGGTTGTGGAGGGCATGTCAGCTAGGAGAGGTGGCTGTGAGGGAACGGGCATCTGGCAGAGTGGGGGGGGTTGAGAGAAAGGGAAGTTTGTGAAAGGAAGTGGTACTGCTGGACCCAAGGGAGGGAAATGGAAAGGGTTCCCAAGGGGGGAAAGGGAGTGGCACAGCATTGCTGGAGGAGTGGGAGGGAGAAGAGAGATCCAGTGGGATTGTGGAGAAATTCGGGTGAATAACGAGGGGAGGAGGGGGTGGAAAGGAGGGATGGAAGAAGGGATAAGGGGAGCGTAGGGAAAGTTCACTGGGGGAGAAGGTTGGAGGAGAGATGGACTAAAAAGGGGGGGTGACTGGTAGGAAAATGGAGGAGGAGAAGAGATTGGAGTACCGGGATGGTGCAGATTGAACGAGGAGCGTATTAGCTAGCGGTAGGGCTGAAGTGATGTGGGAGGGAGCATACTGTGAAGGGGGAGGAATAGGAGAGGAGGTCACAGGGGAGGGGGAGGGAAGAGGACCGTCCTGTGCTTCTCGAGAGTGCAGCCAATTGGAGTGTAGGGGGGTCAGGGGAGGAGAAAGGGAGTAATGGGTGGAGCTAGAAGGAGAGTCAGGGGGAAATCCGGTCACAGAGGAGGGGAGTAGGGAGGGGAAGAGGTGGTCAAAGAGCGAGAGACAGGTGTCTTTGCCTTGGATCATGACAGTACCGTTGTTATAAAGTGAGATAGTGAGGTAACCGTTGAAAAGGAGGAGGTGACGTTAAGGGAATTGTATAAGCTGGTGGACCAAGAGGGGGTGTCGTGAGTGAAGAAAATGAAATTGATTTTGAGCCTCCCAAAACGACCATTGTAAAATTGATCAACAAAAAGGGAATCCCGGAAACGTTCAATAGTGTTCTGCTTCAATTGTTTTATTGCAGCTTTAGTCAGACTGGGAGAATAAATGATTTTGTAGCAATTAGTTCCATCCTTAACTCGAGTGGTGGCCATGGTGGGAAAATGAGGCGGAGGAGGGTGGGGGGGATAAGAGAAGGGTGTTACTGGGAAAGCGGTGGAGAGGAGAAATAAAAGGGCAAAAATGGGGCACATAATCTAGACGTTAAGGTGAAGATATCAGAACTAATGTGCTGTCTGTGAAGTGAGGTGGGTCTTTGTTGGGCCTTCAACTAGGAATACAAGGTGCCACCGGGGACTAGATAAAATTTACAAGGGATTTTTTCTACATATGATGGGAATCAACTTGACCACTTTCAGAACCATCACAAAGCAAATATAGTCAAAGTAGAACAGAATATAAATGAACACCCAGTGTCCATTGGTGAACACTGTACTTAACAACAGCCTGTTAACAGAACCACGTTGGGCACCAACCGCATAGTACGCCCAAGATCTCAACAGACTACTATTGGACCCTAAGCTCCTGAGAATCACTAATATTAGGGGCAAAGAGCATAGAATGGAGCAGAATCTGACTAGCAAAGTCTAAATATGCACAACAACCTCTGTGAGAAGTTGGCCTGATATATGATGCTCACTAGTTCTAGTGATCACCTTGTATCAGTCCAAACAAACCATATGGTAATTGGTTGTAAGTCAACCTTATAGACCAGCTATCCTAATGGTAGCATGGACAAAGCAGTCTTAGGCTAAACTCTTTTGGCATGTGAAGCAAGCTGTTTTATCACATAAAACGCCTTGAATACCAAATGAAAGGACACCACACAGGTTGTTATGAAAATAAACAAGATATTTATTACTAACAAAACACCTCTGAACTCTTTATGAGATCAGAGGGCTAAGGCCATGACAAGACTCTTAAGAAAAATACGATAAGTTGCACAAATTACAATGGTGCCCTAGGGGCATGACAAACCATATACTAAGTAAATGGTATAAGGAAATCGATAGAGGTAATGAAGATGTCCAGAGGCTGTAGGATCGCTGGGACTACACTAACCTAACCTTAGGTAAGGAGCAGGAGGCCCACGGGACGCGTGTGCAGAGTGTGAACTCACACACGAGATGCGGGACAAAGCCAATGGACACTTCAAATTACGAAAAAGGTGAGCATGGACAGTTCTGACTGGTTACGACTAAAACGACAGGATACCTGGACACTAGGAGAGTCAATCTACCTTTCAGCACCGAAATGCTCTTGTTACCTCACCCACGGCCTGCGGGTGCATAGGTATGAAAATGTGTCGGGTTTCCGCGTCGAAGTCTATGGAGCCTTGAAGAAAGATGCAAGGTGACCATAGGATTGCAGAACCTACTCTCCTACATAACCCCCCACCCCCCAAACTTAGGGACATTTAACTAACCTTGACCACCAGGTTAGTCTTCTTGTTCTAAGTGGAAATACCTGGAGAGACCATCTGCATTGCCATGGTCAGTCCCTGGTCTGTGCTCCACTGTAAAGTCCATCCACTGTAGGGAAATGGACCACCTAAGAAGTTTGGGGTTTTCACCCTTCATTTGATTTAGCCACAAGAGGGGCTTATGGTCTGTCTGAATTGTCTGAATCTTAAAGTGAGTTCAAAACAAGTATGGTCTCAACTTCTTCAGGGACCAAACCACAGTTATGGCCTCCCTCTCAATAGCTGACAAACGTTTCTCTCTAGGGGTCAGCCTTCTACTTATAAAAGCAATGGGCTGGTCATGACCATCATTATTCAGTTGAGATAGAACAGCTCCCACACCCAACTTAGAAGCATCTGTTTGGACAATGAAAGTTTTGGAGTAGTCTGGACTCTTGAGAATAGGTGCAGTACAGATGGCCTGCTTCAGGTCATCGAATGCCTTCTGACAGCTAAACTTTCTTTGGCATTTTCTTGCTTGTCAGGTCATTAACTGGGGTCACAATGGTCCCATAATTTCTGTCACATTTCCTATAGGAACCAGACAGGCCCAAGAAAGCTCTGACCTGTGTCTGGGTGGTTGGAGGACCCCAGTCCTTTATGGTCTGTATCTTGCTCTCCAATGGTTGAACCTGGCCTCCACCTACAAGGTGGGCCAGGTACACAACCTGACTCTGCCCTATCTGGCACTTGGTAGCCTTGATAGTGAGGCCTGCCTTCTGCAGGGCCTCCAAAAGTTTCCCCAGGTGGATCAGGTGATCCTCCCATGTGGAGCTGAAGACAGGAATATCTTCGAGATATGCTGCACAAAAGTCATCCAACCCAGTGAGAACTTGGTTCACCAACCTTTGAAAAGTGGCAGGTGCATTTTTCAAACCAAAGGGCATCACCACAAATTGGTAATGACCTCCTGGGGTAGAAAATGCTGTTTTGGCCTTGGCATCCTCAGCTAACCTGATTTGCCAATAACCAGCTGTCAGGTCAAATGTACTCAAGAATTTGGCAGGAGCCAATTTATCTATGAGTTCATCTGCCCTTGGTATTGGATGGGCATCTGTCTTAGTGACAGCATTGAGACCCCTGTAGACTACACAAAACCTCATCTCTCTCTTACCATCCTGGGTGTGAGGTTTTGGCACTAGAACTACAGGACTAGCCCAAGGGCTCTCTGAGGGTTCAATGACTCCCAATTCCAACATCTTTTGTCCTTCTTTCGTTATGCAGTCCCTGACGTGGTCAGGTTGCCTGTAGATTTTACTCTTTATAGGCAGACTGTCACCAGTGTCCACCTCATGGGTGCACCAGTTTGTCTGACTGGAGGTCAGAGAGAACATTTGTCTAAAGGATTGAAGAACCTGTTTGCAATCCTTTTGTTGATGCTCAGAGAGGCTGTCAGAAAAGACCACACCATCTACTGACCCATCATCAGGGTTCTGAGTGAGCAGGTCTGGGAGAGGGTCACTCTCTTCCTCCTGTCCCTCATCTGTGGCCATGAGCAAGCCCATGTCCGCCCTGTCAACAAATGCCTTGAGCCTGTTCACATGAAGCACCCTGTGGGGGCTCCTGGGAGTTCCAAGGTCCACCAGGTAGGTGACCTCTCCCTTCTGGTCAATGATGGTGTGGGGTCCAGACCATTTGTCTTGGAGAGCTGTTGGGGCCACTGGCTCCAACACCCACACCTTCTGTCCTGGTTGGTAAACAGTTAGGACAGCCTTTTGGTCATGCCAAGCTTTTTGAAGTTCTTGGCTGCCCTCAAGGTTTTTTGGTTGCCTTCTCCATGTACTCTGCCATCCTGGAGCGGAGACCAAGTACATAGTCCACTGTCAGGTTTAGGCTTTTTGAGAGGTAACTCCCATCCTTCCTTCACAAGACATAGGGGTCCTCTTACAGGATGCCCAAATAGAAGCTTAAAAGGGCTGTAGCCAACCCCCTTCTGTGGGACCTCTCTGTAAGCAAACAGAAGGCAGGGTAAAAGGATGTCCCTTCTTCGCCTAAGCTTTTCAGGTAACCCTTTTATCATCCCTTTTAGGGTCTTGTTGAATCTCTCCACAAGCCTATTGCACTGTGGGTGATAGGGTGTGGTAAATTTGTGTTTTACACCACACTCCTTCCACATTGCAGTCAAGTATCCTGACATGAAGTTTGCACCTCTGTCAGAGACAACCTCCTTAGGAAACCCCACTCTGGAGAAAACTACAAGTAGGGCCCTGGCCACAACAGGAGCTGTAGTGGTCCTAAGGGGAATAGCTTCTGGATACCTGGTGGCATGATCCACTACCACCAGTATAAATCTGTGCCCAGATGCTGTTGAGGGATCCATTGGTCCAACAATTTCAATCCCCACTCTTTCAAAGGGTACCCCCACCACAGGTAGTGGTATAAGGGGGGCCTTTGTTGTGCCACCTGATTTGCCACTGGCTTGACAGGTGACACATGAGCGACAAGACTCTTTGGTGTCTTCAGACATATGAGGCCAGTGAAAGTGAGGGACAAGACTTTCCCAAGTATTGTTCTGCCCTAAGTGACCTGCAAGGGGAATTTCATGGGCTAAGGTAAGAAGGAAACCTCTAAGAGAGAAGGGGATGACCAGCCTCCTGGAAGCACCAGGCTTGGGGTCTCTTGCCTCAGAGTATAGGAGTCCATCATCCCAATACACCTTGTGGGTACCTGTAGCATTCCCTGCAGCCTCAGCAGCAGCCTGCTGTCTGAGGGGTTCAAGGGAGGAACAGTCTAACTGTGCCTGCCTCAAGTCTGCCCTGGAAGGTCCCCCTGTCCCAAGAAACTCAACCTGTTCAGGTTCAAGCTCTTCTAGGACAGTTCCTTCTGGGGTCTTTAGGTCAGCCTCCTGAGAGGGATGATCCTCATCTTGAGGCAGGGGGGAAGGCACTTCCTTAACCCTACTGCTCCTCCTCTTGGGTAGTGTCTGATCCATTGTTTCAGGATCCAGCACTTGTTCAGCTGGGCATTTCTTGGCCTGTGACCTGGTCACAGCAAGGACATGTGCTGACAAACCTAACATTTCCATATGAGTCCTATACTCCACTTCTGACCATAAGGAGGATTCCAAATCATTGCCCAAAAGACAGTCCACTGGGAGGTCTGAACTAACCACAACCCTTTTGAGGCCAGTTACCCCTCCCCAGGAGAAGTTAACAACTGCCATACTGTGATTGGTAGTGACATTGCTAGCATTGGTCACTAGATAGTCTGAACCTAGTATGATCTGATCAGGGTCCACAAAGTTTGGTGTCACCATAGTGACACTGGCACATGTGTCCCTGTAGGCCTGAGCCATTTTTCCATTGATTAAAGGCATTTGCCTGTATTTGCCCAGAGTACTGGGACTTACAGTAGGGGTCATATCCATGTCCCCACTACAGACAAGAACAGCCTGAGTAGGTATTCTGACTAAGTCAGAACCCACCTCAGTTCCCAGGGTTAACCCAACTCTAGCCTTGGGGGGTGCACTGCCACTACTAACTGTACTAGGGGGTGCAGGTGCCTTAGGGGCAGTAGTGGTAGTAGCTGAGCCTTTCTTGGTGCACTCACTATACCAGTGAGTCTTACTTTTACAGTACTGGCCCCATGGTTTTCTTGGAACATCAGTCTTCTTCTTTTGGGAATTCTCTGACCCACCCTCCTTAGATTGTTGGGGCCCTGTTGAATACTTCTGGTCATTTTGCTGATTCTGATTACTACCCTTTTGGTCTGCTTTCTTCTGGCCACCACCCTGGTTCTGGTTCTGCTGCTTGACCCTTGTGCTGACCCATCTGTCTGCCTTCTTTCCCAATTCTTGGGAAGAGGTCAGATCTGAGTCAATCAGGCGCTGATGCAACAACTGGTTGTGAGAATTATTTAAGATTTGTTTTCTCATAATTAGATTATACAATCCTGTGTAATCAGTATCTTTACTTCCCAGTAACCAACCTTCTAACGCCTTAGTGGCACAATCAACAAAAGTCAGTCCAATCCTGAGACTGAGTTTTGTAGGTGTCTCTGAACATCAACCTGTACTGTTCAGTTGTTAAGCCAAACCCATCAATCAGTGCATTTTTCAGGACTTGGTAATCATTAGCATCCTCATCTCTAACGGTGAGGAGCTTATCTCTACCTTTACCTTCAAATGAGAGCCACAAGATATCTGCCCACTGACTCTGGGGTACCTGCTGTACTGTGCAGGCCCTCTCCAGAGCAGTCATCCATTTGTGGATGTAATCTCCTACCTTATAGGAGGGCACTATTTTACTCAGGTGTCTATTATCAAAACTCCTGTCTTTATCTCTAGGGATAATGCTGCCACCAGTGGTTTCTAACCCACTCAATTTCTGCTCTCTGGCAAAGGCAAGTTTCTCCTTGGCAAGGGCAAGTTCTTCCCTTTGGATCCTCAGATTAACTTCCTTCATCTTTGCCTTATGTTCTCTTCTCTGAGGGGAAGTCATTCCTCTCTGAGAAGATGTGTGAGAGACATGGGAGTGAATAGATTTGTTAGAGTCTCTGGAATGAGATCTACCTCTTCTATTCCCAAGGTTAGGCCTGCTTGTGGATAGGTCTGGGTCTCCCCCAGTTCCATCCCCATGTAGGCTTAAGTTGGCCCTTGTAAGACTGCTGACTATAGCTTGGCCATTGTCTACCTCTTCCTCAGATGAGTTCCCATCTTCCCTTCCATCTACATCTTCTGTTTCGGGCAGGTTAGACTCAGGGTCACCTTCTAAGGGGGGCATGCTTCCATCTGCTGCATCTGAGGGGCCTGGATTAGAAGCCCTTCCAGCATCACATGTCTCTAAGAGACCTAACAGAAAAGGAAGGGTAGGGTTAGAACCCTGTTTCAGTTTCCTGGAGGTACACAATTGTCTCATCTCCTGGAAGCTGAGTGCTGCATATCTGGAAAGGACCTGTGAAGGATCACTATTCACAAGGGGAGTCACTGTGTTCTCTCCTGTGATAGACATGCTTTCTAGTGAGGTGTAAGTGGTGCACTTACCTACACTATGGGTTTTCCTACTGATCCCTTGCTAAGAGTTGTAATCAGGGTGTGCTACTCCCTTTCTACTACAACAGCTGGTTCAGTAGAACTCAGAGTATTTCTAAGCTTTGTTATATGCACCTATAGTACCTTATGTGATCTCTCAAATGAGATCTCAAGATTATATTTGGTAAAAACAACAGCAAGCTCAAATCCCCACCGCTGCACACCAATGTGAGAAGTTGGCCTGATATATGATGCTCACTAGTTCTGGTGATCACCTTGTATCAGTCCAAACAACCCTTATGGTGATTGGTTGTAAGTCAACCTTATAGACCAGCTATCCTAATGGTAACATGGACAAATCAGTCTTAGGCTAAACTCTTTTGGCATGTGAAGCCAGCTGTTTTACCACCTATAACCCCTTGAATACCAAATGAAAGGACACCACACAGGTTGTTATGAAAATAAACAAGATATTTATTACTAACAAAACAACTCTGAACTCTTTATGAGATCAGAGGGCTAACCACATGACAAGACTCTTAAGAAAAATACGATAAGTTGCACAAATTACAATGGTGCCCTAGGAGCACGACAAACCATATACTAAGTAAATGGTATAAGGAAATCGATAGAGGAAATTAAGATGTCCAAAGGCTGTAGGATTGCTGGGACTACACTACCCTAACCTTAGGTAAGGAGTAGGAGGCCCACGGGACGCGTGTGCAGAGTGTGAACTTACACGCGAGATGCGGAACAAAGTCAATGGACACTACAAAGTACGAAAAAGGTGAGTACGGACAGTTCTAACTGGTTACGACTAAAACGACAGGATACCTAGACACTAGGAGAGTCAATCTACTTTTGAGCACCGAAATGCTCTTGTTACTTCACCCACGGGCTGCGGGTGCATAGGTGTGAAAGTGTGTCGGGTTTCCGCGTCGAAGTCTATGGAGCCTTGAAGAAAGATGCTGCAGGCGACCAGGAGGAAGATGTCCGAAGCGATCCAAGGATGGATCGAGGAAGATGGAGACCTGAAAGTATAGGGGACAATGTTTAAAGTCACTAGCCAGTGACCGGAGAGGAACCAGGAAGGAACCAGATACTGTTGTATCGATCAGGTGAAGATTGGACGCTTGACTCTGCAGCCACGTGGACCAGGAGGTGTCTTCGACGACCAGGATGGAGGCACGAGCTATCCCATGCAGGCTTTCGCTGTCGGCGGTGTCGGATCCGGATTCAGAATCAACAGGCCTTAGCAAAGGCAACCCACACTGTGATGGATGATGGCGTCTGGTGCGGACCAGGAGGGTCCGGGGTGCTTCTCCTTTGCAGGTAAGCAAGGGCCTGTCTGGAGCAACCATACCAGCGGTGTAGATTTCTTGGATCGTCGTCTAGGAGGTCACTAGCCAGCCGGCAAGTGACCAGACAACGCGTCGAGCAGCAATCAAGCAAAAGGGCCCCACGCAGATCTCGTGGATGCTGGAGGGCTGAACTTCTGTGCAGGAGCTGCTCGGGGCTGGGGCTTCTCAGTCCCCAAAGCACTTTCTCGAGGATGCCTCTGAAGTCGTGCTGGAAGGGAAGTGCACTTTCTTCAAGATGGCCGGTCCCACGTGTCTCGTCGCACCCACGGATCACAGCTGTGGACCAGGAGATGTCTTCGATGAACAGGATGGAGGCACGAGCTGTCCCACGCAGGCTCTCGCTGTCGGCGGTGTCTGTTCCGGATTCGGAGTCAACAGGCTTTGGCAAAGGCAACCCACGCGGTGAGTGAAGATGGCGTCTGGTGCGGACCAGGAGCATCCGGGGTGCTTCTCCTTTGCAGGGTAAGGAGGACGGTGTCAGAGTTCCCCGAACCGCTGTTCACCTGCAAGCTATCGAGGGACATTGACAATCAGGCACTGATGCGTAGGACCACTAGGAGTCTGCAAACGCGTTTTTTATAATTTCGCCGTATATGCTGACATTGTCATTTTAAATCTATTTTAGCTGCCTAAATCCTCACACTCACTGGTAAAAGTCTCCCTATACTGCCTGGGCTCGATACTGCAGCCTGCCCGCCCCGTTCCGACTCGACAATTAGTGCCGTAGAGCGGAGGGCGGACAGGTAAGAGCCAGGCGCTTCCGTTGAGAAAAGAGGTTAGCGCTCTAGTGCTTCATGTCATAGGGCTATTTAGCCACGCCCGCGCCCCAAGCGCGCAGCGGTTGCGCGCAGGGAGTGCGCCTTCGACTGCGCCTAAGACAAGCCGAAGAGAAGCCCGTCTGCGCCCGTCCGCGACAGGACGGGACCAGGGGCCATGGGCTCTATATTTAAGATCCCAGATACTGCAAGTATTATTAAACTGTCTTACTCTGCTCAGGTATTACGAAGCCTGATACCAGTTGTATCCGTTGCTTGTAATCGTAATAACTGGCCGTGTCTCGAGGGCCCTGTCTCTTGTATCAACTGTGGCTTTCAGGCATCCCTTACTCACCCGATCGTCAGCAATTATACCATTTCTTCTACCTCTGTTTCTGCAGAGTTACATTGCCCAACATCCTCCATGAACCCCCCTATCAGCAATAATAATACTGAAGAAAACTCTTTTCACACGGGGTTAAATGGGCTAAAAAGTTTTCTATTAAATATACGTTCCTTGCCCAAACATTCCCAGGAATTATGGGATCTTATTCATACAGCCACACCAGACATATGTTTCCTTACGGAGACCTGGTTAAAACCCCACACAGTGCCGGCCATTATGTTGGGGATCCCGGCTGGATACAAGTTTCTCAATTTGGTTCGCCCGACAAAAATAGGTGGAGGTATTGCAGTGATATATAAAGAAGGCCTGAAAGTCTCTCTGCTTGACCAAAGATGCTGTGCTCAAATGGAGATTATGATTTTTAAGATCTGCTCCTCGTCTAAAACACATTGGAAGGGAGCGTTGGTCTATTGACCACCTGGACCCTGTTCAGGTTTCTCGCTAACACTTATGGAACCCTTAGCCCCTTATTTTAAAGCCAAGGAGGATTTTATCCTCCTTGGAGATTTTAACATTCACACTGACCTACCTAATCATCCTGACTCAATCTCTTTGCTCTCTGATCTCTCATTATTGGGACTGAAAATCCAGAATAGTGTCCCAACGCATTTGGGTGGACATACCCTAGACCTCATTCTAACAAACTGTCCTAAAATAAAATGTCACCCGCCAACCCCTGTTACCTGGTCTGACCACTATGTGGTAGAATTTACCGTACTAGGCCTTCACTTACCACATCGAAAGCCACTCCCTGCCATATGGCGTAGGAAATGGCGAAATATAACTTTTGAAGGACTTCAGAAGGCCTGGAAAGAACCATCCATTTCTGAGAACGACAATGTCGAAATTGGCCTTACAAAGTTTAATAAATCTCCCTTAGAGGCAGTAGATTCGCTTGCTCCTCTGAAACTGTACAAACAGTATCCTAAAGACAAGCAGGAGACATGGTATTCAGAAGAATTGAGGGAAGAGAAACAGAGATGCAGAAAGTTGGAGAAAGTCTGGAGAAAGACGCATACACCCAGTAGTAAAAAGTTGTAATTGGAGGCCCTAGCTAAATATCACAAAAATATAGAACTGGATAGGAAAAATAGTCTTGCCTTACAACTTACAGACGCAGGGAACTCACCCAGAGAGCTTTACAAAATTCTCCAATCATTTGTAAAACCTGTGGCCTTCGAAAGCCCTGATGAGTTCACACAAACTTTATGCGATGACATCTCTGCATTCTTCGAAAATAAAGTTGAATCTATCTACCAGAAAATAATAGGATCCTCAAATTGTATAAACAATGTTGACTCCTCCTCTCCTAGGAAACCAGAGCGTGAAAGCAGTGGATTCACAATCATTCCGGAAGTTAGCTTGCCTGAGATCACTGCTCTGTATAGTAATATCAAATCAGGATCTCCAAACGATCTCCTGCCCGCGAAGATGATAGTTTCTCTAGGGAGCCTGCTTTCTCAAAGCTTTTGTACATTAATTAATCTCTCCCTTAAGGAAGGACAAGTGCCCAGTGTCTGGAAAAAGGTGATTGTGAACCCTATTCATAAAAACGCTGCGCTGCCATGGCCAGATCTGAACAACCTCCGCCCGATCTCCCGCTTACCCCATCTGACTAAGATGACTGAGAAACATGTTAATACCCACCTGTCTAAATACATCAAAGCAGCAGACGGTCTGGACCCTTCTCAATCTGGGTTCAGACCAAATCACAGCACCGAATCAGCTCTCCTCTCCGTGACCGATACCATCCGGATGACACAGGATAGAGGAGGATCCATGATTCTGGTGCTGTTTGATTTGTCTGCTGCCTTCGACACAGTGTCTCATGCTATTCTTATCAGTCGTTTGAAAAGGGTAGGGATAGGCGGAACTGCGCTAGCATGGCTAGAAAGCTTCATCACTGGCCGCTCACAAAGTGTTCGTTTGGGCTCCCATCTCTCCATCTCTAGGGAGCTCACCAAGGGGGTTCCACAGGGCTCATGCCTAAGCCCCACATTGTTCAATGTGTATGTGGCCCCTTTGGCTGAAATTGTGAGAGAATATGGGTTCACACCAATATCATTCGCAGATGACACTCAGCTGCTGTTTCCCTTTCAGACACTGACGCCAGCAGTTAAAAACTCTTTTGCTTCTGGGATGAGAGCTATATCCCATTGGATGACCTCTAATTGCCTGCAATGTAACGTAGGTAAGACGGAGGTCATACTCTTTGGGGAGGCCCCGCTCCTATGGTCACCTGAGTGGTGGCCTCCCGAACTGGGGCTTCGACTTGATCAGTCCCTGACACTTAAAGATCAGGTCAATCAGGTGACTGGATCCTGCTTTAGGGTCATTGGACTTCTGAGAAGGGTTTTCCCTTATCTAGCGGACTGTCATAGGAAAACTTTAGTCCAGGCATTGGTAATCAGTAGACTGGACTGCTGTAATGGGCTGCTTATCTCTACCAATGAGGAACAACTAGGTAGACTACAGGTAGCCCAAAATACAGCGGCCAGACTGATCTTGAATGTTCCATCCAGATCCCCTCACGCCCTCTATTGAACAAACTGCACTGGCTGCCTATTCGCCAGAGGGTGACGTTCAAGATATGCTGTATAATTCATAAATGCCTGCCTGGTGCTGGTCCTAAGTATCTATCAGAAATTTTCAGACCTTATGAGCCTGGTCGCTCTCTGCGCTCTCAGACCCAATCTTTGCTCCAAGTACCACGGATCAAAAAGGAAAGACAGGGAGGCCGAGCCCTCTCCTACCGAGGCCCCACCCTCTGGAACTCCCTGCCCCTTACCCTTAGGCAAAATTCTAATTTGCCCGCCTTTAGGAAATGTTTAAAGACCCACTTGTTCCTGACCATGTAGATACCTTTCACTGCTTGTTGGTCTTTCTCTCTGAATATAGCTTTGGTAAGAACACAAGCGCGGAGATACCCCTTCGGGGGTCGAATTCCTGCGCTATATTAGCAAATAAATAAATAAATAAAGGGAAGCAAGGGACAGTCTGGAGCAACCAGACCAGCGGTGTGGATTTCACGGATCGTTGTCTAGGAGGCCACTAGCCAGCCGGCAAGTGACCAGACACGCGCCGAGCAGCAACCAAGCAATAGGGCCCCACGCAGATTTCGTGTTTTGCTGGAGGGCTTGTCTTCGGTGCAGGAGCTGTTCGGGGCTGGGGCTTCTCAATCCCCAAAGAACTTTCTCGAGGATGCCTCTGAAGTCGTGCTGGAAGCGAAGTGCAGTTTGTCCAAGATGGCCGGTCCCACGTGTCTCGTCGCACCCACGGATCTCAGCTGTGCTGCAGATGTAGGTAGAGGTCATAGAGGTCTGGAAGTCCGGGTCTCGTCGGGCTCTGAAGTCTGGTTCCACCAGGAAGGACGACAAAGTGAACCGCTAGGACGCTTGATGGTGCCTGCTTGTGCAGGGTGGTCACTCCTTGGCCACAAGGGAGAATTTCTTCAGTCTTCTGTTGAGCAGTACGTCGAAGTCCAGAGTTTCTTCTTTGTAGTTTCAATTCAGGATAATCTAATTTGGAATGGGACCAGTTCCTACCTTTATTCTCTTAAAGGGGGCTGTACTGTGACTAGGTCCCTCCTATGGGTGGGACCAGGAAGGGGGGTGGTTACACCGCCTATCCTTTGTCCGGTTTCGCGCCAGAGCTGGGGCTGAAGTGCCCCAGCAACTGGTTTGAACCGGAGTACGCACAGGGACACCTTGTGAGCCCCAGGCATGTCTCATTCCTTTCAGCCTATCCTACCTCAATACACAAAATCCTGTCTGGGGTGGTGCTAGCACCTCCCAAGGCAGGAAACCCTTTGTCCAGGCCTCCCTCGCTGGAAGGACTCCCAGCAGCAGGAGGTCAGACTTGTGTCTGTGGTGGCAGCATCCATTTTGTGATGCTGAGGCTCGAGTTAACTTTAACCGGGGTTCTCAGTTACATACATGTTGTGTCCCTCTAAAAGGGTGGAGTGCTCCCCCCGTTGCTAGAACTGGCGAGGGGGTAGTATTCCAATTCGTATGACACCTTACTCGACATGTTTTGATAATGCTATGCCAAAAATAGCAATAACCGCAAGGATTATAAACTATAAATATTTTAACCGTTCGTTTTAATCATCACATATTTCGGACCCCTTGGTGTTAGACTCACGTCATACCGAGGCTCCCTGCACCCGATTTTTATACCGGCACAGCCGACTGAGGCGCTGACGCCGGGAGGCAAAGAGGGTGAACGCCATCTTGGTGGAAGGAAAGGGTTGCGGTCCAGCAGTAGGACGCCTCCCGCCCTTCCAGAATACTTAAGGGCCTTCTACTGTTATCATTCAGAATTGCTTATTTCTCCTCTGAGGCTGAAGCCGGGGGCTCTTCACGCTATCCCTCTTGCTCTACGGGTATTTTATTAGAAGATTTGTTGGAAAATTGATTTTTAACACTATACATATTTTAACTGTTTGTTTTAATCATCACATATCCCAGACCCCTTGTTGTGAGACTCACGTCATACCGAGGCTCCCTGCACCCGATTTTTGTACCGGCCCAGCCGACTGAGACGCTGACGCCGGGAGGCAAAGAGGGTGGACGCCATCTTGGAGGGAGGAAAGGGTAGCGGTCCAGCAGTAGGACGCCTCCCACCCTCCTCCACAACGTATATAAAGATGACGACTTCCGGTCCGCGCAGCGGGCGCGCCGAAGGAGCGCCGAAGGCAAGCCCGTCTGCGCCCGTCCGCACCTGGACCGGGCTGAGGGCCATGCCCCCTACATCTCAGCCGCTAAATGTCAGGTACTATAGCGCGGAAGCCCTCCTCAGTATGAGGCCTTTGGGAATCGAATGCTGTTCGCACTCCTTTCATGCTATAGAGCTACCAGTGATCTGTCCGAGGTGTAAACAGATCCTTAAGCCCATGCAGCTACGGGATGCGAAACGGGACTACTGTATGTTTTTGCTAAACTGTAGATCCCTACCAAAACATAGGATGGAACTCACCCTTCTGTTAGAAGAACGTATGCCGGATGCAGTCTTTCTCACTGAAACGTGGCTTGCGACGGACTCTGACCCTGACATAGCGACAGCCCTTCCTTCAGGCTTTCAAATTATTCTGCAAGATCGCCCTGAAGGGAGAGGAGGAGGTCTAGCCATTATATATAAAGAGCAATATCACTGTCGAGTAACTCCTGAATTAATTCCAGAATGCGAGAGCCTAGCATTCAGCCTGGAATTTTCCCCTAACAACTGTTTTTCAGGCACTGTTGTATACCGCCCCCCGGGACCCTCTTAACAGTTTCACAATCACCTTCCGTCTATTGTAGCCGAACGGGTTAGAACTGCTTCGAACTATACTCTGTTAGGAACCCTTAATTTCCATTTTGATGTTGCCTTGGATCATACTGCCATGGCACTTGCAGATGATCTAGTGGCACTACAGTTAGTCCAACGAGTGAAGGCACCTACTCACATTAAAGGTCACTTACTGGACCCTGTGTTCAGTAACTGTACAGAGCTTGTGGCGGGGTTGCCAATTCCCCTCCCATGGACTGACCACCTACTTGTGCCTTTCACCTGGACTACACTTAAGCCAGTCCCCCCTAGACCCATCGTAAGCCCGGCTACCAGTTGAATCCTGGTTGAGCAGACTCGTGATTGACCAGCCCTCTTATAATGAGGACCCATGTGTGGCCAATCAGGAATATGAAGACTGGATCGCACAATCCCTCGAGGCCACCCTACCCCTATGTAAAATCACATTGAAACGCTCTCAAAAAACCGCCCCCTGGTATTCAGAGGCCTTTAGGGAAAAGAAACGCCTCTGCAGGAAAATAGAAAGACGGTGGCGTTTAGGTTACTCACTGGAGGAAAAAGCCCAATATAGAGAGGCAATTAAATCCTATAAAGCTGAGGTCAAATCTGCCCAATCCATGTACTTCTCTGATAAAATCATGCGAGCTAAGTCCAAGCCGAAGGAAATCTTTCAAATAGTGAAAAATCTCACTAAACTTCCCTCTCTTAGCACGCATTTGGACAAAACTACAGCCAACTTTAATGACTTGGCAGATATTTTCCAACAGAAAGTTAACCAAATCTATTCATCTTTCCCCTCCATAGCACCAGATCCCACAGTTCAGGGTCAGACAAACTTGGGGGATACTCCATCTCAATCCCGGATAACTTTGGATCACTTTCCACCACTAGACCCTGAATCTTTGGATTCTGTAGCCCGCAAGGTTAAATCTGGGTCTCCATGTGATCCAGCACCCCCAGAAGTCATGATGTTGGCATCTTAGGGCATTCTACCGACCATCATGAACCTCCTGAACGCCTCCATCACCTCCTGTACCGTTCCTCCTGCTTGGAAGCGGGCCATGGTTCGTGCTCTGCTAAAAAAAACCAATCTGGACCCCGGTGACTTCAGTAGCTACCGTCCGATCTCTCTGCTCCCCTGGGTGAGCAAAATTCTCGAGAGGCACATCAATATCCACCTGGTGGACTTTCTCGAGAATAACCAGCTGTTAGATGCCACCCAGACGGGCTTTAGACCCAGACATGGGAGAGAGACTGCCTTGCTGGCAGTCACCGAGGAAACCAGAAAGATCCTGGATCAAGGGGGATCAGTGGCAGTGATCCTCCTTGACCTAAGCGTGGCATTCGACACAGTCAGCCATGACACCTTGCTGAGCCGTCTTTCGAATGTCGGAATAGCTGGCGGAGCATGGCTATGGCTCAAATCTTTTTTGAGCGACAGGTCCTTCCAAATTTTTGATGGAGACACGGTATCCACGAGCAGGCCATTGAGGTGTGGAGTCCCGCAGGGCTCCTCCTTAAGCCCTGCGCTATTTTAACTTTATACATGAGACCACTGGCTGAGGTTGTCCGTCCGTTTGGTATTAAAATCATTTCTTACGCGGATGACACTCAGCTAGTGGTCTCCTTCGCGCAGGAGGCTGGTTTATCATCCTCAGGTGGGCTGATAAAATGCCTAGAGGAGGTAAATGGATGGATGACTTCTTCTTCCCTCAAGCTCAATGGGGACAAAACAGAGCTGATGCTCCTGGGTCCCACAAACCCCACTTTTTCAACTCCTTGTGGCCCCCTTGCCTTGGCGCCCCCCAACACCCAAGGACAATATAAAAAGCCTTGGGGTTTGGCTGGACAAAGCCCTATCTTTTAACACCCAGGCTATAAAACTCTCGGCTACCTGCTTCGGTCTCCTTAGGATGTTGAAGAAAGTTCTCCCTCTTTTGCCTGTGGAGGCAAAGCAGGTGGCCATTCAGGGTTTGATTCAGTCCCGTCTGGACTTTAACAATCTTGGTGCCCCGGAATACACACTGCGCAAGCTACAGATAGTGCAAAATTGTGCGGCCTGCACATTGCTTGAGCTGCCGCGCAGACTTTCAGCCAAACCTGGACTGAGCAGGCTGCATTGGCTACCAGTACGACAAAGAATCGCCTTCAAGGCCATGTGTATATCCCACCAAGCCTTCTGGAACACAGGACCGGCTATTGTCCGGGACCTAATAACACAGTATCAACCTAGCAGAAACCTTTGTGCTAGCCAGGCATGTATGGCTATAGTCCCTAGAATAAAAAAGGCAAGAGCTGGCGGCAGGATGTTCACTCACAATGCCGCCAAGCTATGGAACTCGCTACCTTTTCAACTCAGGTCCAACCCCAACCTATCCTCCTTTCGGAAACAGCTGAAGACCTTTCTGTTTAATGCTCCACATTAACTCCTCAGCGATTCCCTTCTGTTAAGCAATTTCATACTGGCCGCTAGCGCCTGGACGCCCCAGGGCAGCAATCGCGCTCTATAAATTTACATTTCATTTCATTATAATGCACTTAAGAGTATATGGTATAGCGTTATCATGGAAACAGCTGAAGGACTTGGTTCCAAAAGCTGCACACAGGCTCAGCTCATGCTAGAGCACCATCTCACATAATTCCAAGCACTCTGCCTCCAGGATTGTTAAGGCCTGCCATAGGAGTGACTTATAGGAGTATATGTGTCCATTTTAGGGTTAGATATAGGTATACTATATCTAAAGCAAAGGGTGATTACACCACCTTGCCCCAGCTGTGTTACCAGCCAGTTGTGTCTGTTTAGATGGCGAGCCAGGGGTGGCACAATACATGCTGCAGCCCCTGGTAGGCCTTGGGTGAACTTATGCCCTGGGCACCTATGGTACACTGTACAAGGACTTACAAGAGTGACCCAATACCAATTGGTAAATGCACCTAAAGAACATGGATGTCAATTTAGAGAGAGAACAGCTAGGCTGTGGGTCTGATTAGCAGGCCCACAGCCAGGAAAAGTCGTAAACCAGTGAAGCAAAAAGCAAAAATCTGGGGTGACCATAGAATTGCAGACCCTACTCTCCTACAACCTCGTCATTCTAAGACCACCTGTAGAGGTACTCAGAACAGGATGCAGAAAACATACTACATGAAAAGCATTTCCTAGCACCACATATACGTACAAGGGCCTGGCGCCCTACAAACCTTGCAGTCTCCCTGGCCAACTGGCCATCTCAGAGGGGGACTCAAATGCCCTGAATCCATAGTGTCAATGGTGCTGCCAATGCAGCGGGAGTCCAACTCAATCAGAACTGTCCCCACGGAAAAAGTTACTTGAAAGGTGCAGCTTACACTACTTGCTGCACATCTGTAAAAAGGCCTAAACGGTGCAGCTGGCACTACTTGCTGCACAGCTCTAAAAGGTCCAAACGGTTCAGATGGCACTACTTGCTGCGCAGCTGTGAAAAGGCCTAAACGATGCAGCTGGCACTACTTGCTGCGCAGCTGTAAAAGGACTAAACAGCCCACCCCACCCCACTCTACAATGAAGGACCTTCTAAGCCACTCCACAATGAAGGACCCCTTCCCAAGCCACTCTACAATGAAGGACCCCTTCCCAGGCCACTCTACAATGAAGGACCCCCTCCTTCAAGCCACTCTACAATGAAGGACCCCTTCCCAAGCCACTCTACAATGAAAGACCCCTTCGCAAGCCACTCTACAATGAAGGAACCCCTCCCCCAAGCCACTCCACATTGAAGGACCCCCCCAAGCCACTCTACAATGAAGGACCCCTTCCCAAGCCACTCTACAATGAAGGACCCCTCCCTAAAGACACTCTACAATGAAGGACCCCTCCCCCTACCCACTCTACAATGAAGGACCCATTCCTTCCAGCCACTCTACAATGAAGGACCCCTTCCCAAGCCACTCTACAATGAAAGACCCCTTCCCAAGCCACTCTACAATGAAGTAACCCCTCCCCCAAGCCACTCCACATTGAAGGACCCCCCAAGCCACTCTACAATGAAGGACCCCTTCCCAAGCCACTCTAAATGAAGGACCCCTCCTCCAAGCCACTCTACAATAACGTATCCCTCCCCAATCCACTCTACAATGAAGGACCCCTCCCCCAAGCCACTCAACATTCAAGGACCGCTCCCCCAAGCCACTCTACAATGAAGGACCCCTTCCCAAGCCACTCTATAATGAAGGACCCCCTCCCCCAAACCACTCCACATTGAAGGACCCCCCAAGCCACTCTGCAATGAAGGACCCCTCCCCATGCCACTATACATTGAAGGACCCCTTCCCAAGCCACTCTACAATGAAGGACCCCTTCCCAAGCCACTCTACAATGAAGGACCCCCTCCTTCAAGCCACTCCACATTGAAGGACCCTCCCCATGACACTCTACAATGAAGGACCCCTCCCCCAACCCACTCTACAACGAAGGACCCTTTCCCCAAGCCACTCTACAATGAAAGACCCCTCCCCCAAGACACTCTACAATGAAGGACCCCTCCTCCAAGCCACTCTACAATGAAGGACCCCTCCTCCAAGACACTCTACAATGAAGGACCCCTTCGCCCAAGCCACTCTACAATGAAGGACCCCCTCCTCCAAGCCACTCTACAATGCAGGGCCCCTCCCCAACCCACTCTACAATGATGGACCCCTCCCCCAAGCCACTATACATTGAAGGACCCCTCCCCCAAACCACTATACATTGAAGGATTCCTCCCCCAAGCCAATACAATGAAGGACCCCTCCCCACCCCACTCTAAAATGAATGACCCCTCCTCCAAGACACTCTACAATGAAGTACCCCTCCCCCAAGACACTCTACAATGAAGGACCCCTCCCCCAACCCACTCTACAATGAATGACCCCTCCCCAAGCTACTCTACAATGAAGGACCCCTCCTCCAAGCCACTCTACAATGAAGGACGCCTCCCCCAAGCCACTATACAATGAAGGACCCCTCCCCAAACCACTCTACAATGAAGGACCCCTCCCCAAGCCACTCTACAATGAAGGACCCCTCCTCCAAGCCACTCTACAATGAAGGACCCCTACTCCAACCCACTCTACAATGAAGGACCTCTCCCCCAAGACACTCTACAATTTAGGACCCCTCCCCCAAGCCACTCTACAATGAAGGACGCCTCCCCCAAGACACTCTACAATGAAGGACCACTCCTCCAAGCCACTCTACAATGAAGGACCCCTTCCCAAGCCACTCTACAATGAAAGACCCCTTCCCAAGCCACTCTACAATGAAGGAACCCCTCCCCCAAGCCACTCCACATTGAAGGACCCCCCCAAGCCACTCTACAATGAAGGACCCCTTCCCAAGCCACTCTAAATGAAGGACCCCTCCTCCAAGCCACTCTACAATGACGTATCCCTCCCCAATCCACTCTACAATGAAGGACCCCTCCCCCAAGCCACTCAACATTCAAGGACCGCTCCCCCAAGCCACTCTACAATGAAGGACCCCTTCCCAAGCCACTCTATAATGAAGGACCCCCTCCCCCAAACCACTCCACATTGAAGGACCCCCCAAGCCACTCTATAACGAAGGACCCCCTCCCCCAAACCACTCCACATTGAAGGACCCCCCAAGCCACTCTGCAATGAAGGACCCCTCCCCAAGCCACTATACATTGAAGGACCCCTTCCCAAGCCACTCTACAATGAAGGACCCCTTCCCAAGCCACTCTACAATGAAGGACCCCCTCCTTCAAGCCACTCCACATTGAAGGACCCTCCCCAAGCCACTCTACAATGAAAGACCCCTCCCCCAAGCCACTCTACAATGAAGGACCCCTCCTCCAAGACACTCTACAATGAAGGACCCCTCCTCCAAGCCACTCTACAATGAAGGACCCCTTCGCCCAAGCCACTCTACAATGAAGGACCCCCTCCTCCAAGCCACTCTACAATGCAGGGCCCCTCCCCAACCCACTCTACAATGATGGACCCCTCCCCCAAGCCACTATACATTGAAGGACCCCTCCCCCAAACCACTATACATTGAAGGATTCCTCCCCCAAGCCAATACAATGAAGGACCCCTCCCCCAACCCACTCTACAACGAAGGACCCCTTTCCCCAAGCCACTCTACAATGAAAGACCCCTCCCCCAAGCCACTCTACAATGAAGGACCCCTCCTCCAAGCCACTCTACAATGAAGGACCCCTCCTCCAAGACACTCTACAATGAAGGACCCCTCCTCCAAAACACTCTGCAATGAAGGACCCCTCCCCAAGACACTCTACAATGAAGGACCCCTACCCCAACCCACTCTACAATGAAGGACCCCTCCCCAAACCACTCTACAATGAATGACCCCTCCCCAAGCTACTCTACAATGAAGGACCCCTCCTCCAAGACACTCTACAATGAAGGACCCCTCCTCCAAAACACTCTGCAATGAAGGACCCTTCCCCAAGACACTCTACAATGAAGGACCCCTCCCCCAACCCACTCTACAATGAAGAACCCCTCCCCAAACCACTCTACAATGAATGACCCCTCCCCAAGCTACTCTACAATGAAGGACCCCTCCTCCAAGCCACTCTACAATGAAGGACGCCTCCCCCAAGCCACTCTACAATGAAGGACCCCTCCCCAAACCACTCTACAATGAAGGACCCCTCCCCAAGCCACTCTACAATGAAGCACCCCTCCTCCAAGCCACTCTACAATGAAGGACCCCTACTCCAACCCACTCTACAATGAAGGACCCCTCCCCCAAGACACTCTACAATGAAGGACCTCTCCCCCAAGACACTCTACAATTTAGGACCCCTCCCCCAAGCCACTCTACAATGAAGGACCCCTCCCCCAAGCCACTCTACAATGAAGGACCCCTCCCCATAGACACTCTACAATGAAGGACCCCTCCCCCAACACACTCTACAATGAAGGACCCCGCCTCCAAGCCACTCTAAAATGAAGGACCACTCCCCAAGACACTCTACAATGAAGGACCCCTCCCCCAACCCACTCTACAATGAAGGACCCCTCCCCAAGCCAATCAACATTCAAGGACCCCTCCCTCAAGCCACTCTACAATGAAGGACCCCTCCTCCAAGCCACTCTACAATGAAGGACCCCTCCCCCAACCCACTCTACAATGAAGGACCCCTCCCCCAACCCACTCTACAATGAAGGACCCCTCCTCCAAGACACTCTACAATGAAGGACCCCACCCCCAAGACACTCTGCAATGAAGGACCCCTCCTATATCTAAAGCAAAGGGTGATTACACCACCTTGCCCCAGCTGTGTTACCAGCCAGTTGTGTCTGTTTAGATGGCGAGCCAGGGGTGGCACAATACATGCTGCAGCCCCTGGTAGGCCTTGGGTGAACTTATGCCCTGGGCACCTATGGTACACTGTACAAGGACTTACAAGAGTGACCCAATACCAATTGGTAAATGCACCTAAAGAACATGGATGTCAATTTAGAGAGAGAACAGCTAGGCTGTGGGTCTGATTAGCAGGCCCACAGCCAGGAAAAGTCGTAAACCAGTGAAGCAAAAAGCAAAAATCTGGGGTGACCATAGAATTGCAGACCCTACTCTCCTACAACCTCGTCATTCTAAGACCACCTGTAGAGGTACTCAGAACAGGGTGCAGAAAACATACTACATGAAAAGCATTTCCTAGCACCACATATACGTACAAGGGCCTGGCGCCCTACAAACCTTGCAGTCTCCCTGGCCAACTGGCCATCTCAGAGGGGGACTCAAATGCCCTGAATCCATAGTGTCAATGGTGCTGCCACTGCAGCGGGAGTCCAACTCAATCAGAACTGTCCCCACGGAAAAAGTTACTTGAAAGGTGCAGCTTACACTACTTGCTGCACATCTGTAAAAAGGCCTAAACGGTGCAGCTGGCACTACTTGCTGCGCAGCTGTAAAAGGTCCAAACGGTTCAGATGGCACTACTTGCTGCGCAGCTGTGAAAAGGCCTAAACGATGCAGCTGGCACTACTTGCTGCGCAGCTGTAAAAGGACTAAACTGCCAACCCCACCCCACTCTACAATGAAGGACCTTCTAAGCCACTCCACAATGAAGGACCCCTTCCCAAGCCACTCTACAATGAAGGACCCCTTCCCAGGCCACTCTACAATGAAGGACCCCCTCCTTCAAGCCACTCTACAATGAAGGACCCCTTCCCAAGCCACTCTACAATGAAAGACCCCTTCGCAAGCCACTCTACAATGAAGGAACCCCTCCCCCAAGCCACTCCACATTGAAGGACCCCCCCAAGCCACTCTACAATGAAGGACCCCTTCCCAAGCCACTCTACAATGAAGGACCCCTCCCTAAAGACACTCTACAATGAAGGACCCCTCCCCCTACCCACTCTACAATGAAGGACCCATTCCTTCCAGCCACTCTACAATGAAGGACCCCTTCCCAAGCCACTCTACAATGAAAGACCCCTTCCCAAGCCACTCTACAATGAAGTAACCCCTCCCCCAAGCCACTCCACATTGAAGGACCCCCCAAGCCTCTCTACAATGAAGGACCCCTTCCCAAGCCACTCTAAATGAAGGACCCCTCCTCCAAGCCACTCTACAATAACGTATCCCTCCCCAATCCACTCTACAATGAAGGACCCCTCCCCCAAGCCACTCAACATTCAAGGACCGCTCCCCCAAGACACTCTACAATGAAGGACCCCTTCCCAAGCCACTCTATAATGAAGGACCCCCTCCCCCAAACCACTCCACATTGAAGGAACCCCCAAGCCACTCTGCAATGAAGGACCCCTCCCCAAGCCACTATACATTGAAGGACCCCTTCCCAAGCCACTCTACAATGAAGGGCCCCTTCCCAAGCCACTCTACAATGAAGGACCCCCTCCTTCAAGCCACTCCACATTGAAGGACCCTCCCCATGACACTCTACAATGAAGGACCCCTCCCCCAACCCACTCTACAATGAAGGACCCCTCCTCCAAGCCACTCTACAATGAAGGACCCCTCCTCCAAGACACTCTACAATGAAGGACCCCTCCTCCAAGCCACTCTACAATGAAGGACCCCCTCCTCCAAGCCACTCTACAATGCAGGGCCCCTCCCCAACCCACTCTACAATGATGGACCCCTCCCCAAGCCACTATACATTGAAGGACCCCTCCCCCAAACCACTATACATTGAAGGATTCCTCCCCCAAGCCAATACAATGAGGGACCCCTCCCCCAACCCACTCTACAACGAAGGACCCCTTTCCCCAAGCCACTCTACAATGAAAGACCCCTCCCCCAAGCCACTCTACAATGAAGGACCCCTCCTCCAAGCCACTCTACAATGAAGGACCCCTCCTCCAAGACACTCTACAATGAAGGACCCCTCCTCCAAAACACTCTGCAATGAAGGACCCCTCCCCAAGACACTCTACAATGAAGGACCCCTCCCCCAACCCACTCTACAATGAAGAACCCCTCCCCAAACCACTCTACAATGAATGACCCCTCCCCAAGCTACTCTACAATGAAGGACCCCTCCTCCAAGACACTCTACAATGAAGTACCCCTCCTCCAAAACACTCTGCAATGAAGGACCCCTCCCCAAGACACTCTACAATGAAGGACCCCTCCCCCAACCCACTCTACAATGAAGAACCCCTCCCCAAACCACTCTACAATGAATGACCCCTCCCCAAGCTACTCTACAATGAAGGACCCCTCCTCCAAGCCACTCTACAATGAAGGACGCCTCCCCCAAGCCACTATACAATGAAGGACCCCTCCCCAAACCACTCTACAATGAAGGACCCCTCCCCAAGCCACTCTACAATGAAGCACCCCTCCTCCAAGCCACTCTACAATGAAGGACCCCTACTCCAACCCACTCTACAATGAAGGACCCCTCCCCCAAGACACTCTACAATGAAGGACCTCTCCCCCAAGACACTCTACAATTTAGGACCCCTCCCCCAAGCCACTCTACAATGAAGGACGCCTCCCCCAAGACACTCTACAATGAAGGACCACTTCTCCAAGCCACTCTACAATGAAGGACCCCTCCCCCAAGCCACTCTACAATGAAGGACCCCTCCCCATAGACACTCTACAATGAAGGACCCCTCCCCCAACACACTCTACAATGAAGGACCCCGCCTCCAAGCCACTCTAAAATGAAGGACCACTCCCCAAGACACTCTACAATGAAGGACCCCTCCCCCAACCCACTCTACAATGAAGGACCCCTCCCCAAGCCAATCAACATTCAAGGACCCCTCCCTCAAGCCACTCTACAATGAAGGACCCCTCCTCCAAGCCACTCTACAATGAAGGACCCCTCCCCCAACCCACTCTACAATGAAGGACCCCTCCCCCAACCCACTCTACAATGAAGGACCCCTCCTCCAAGACACTCTACAATGAAGGACCCCTCCCCCAAGCCACTCTACAATGAAGGACCCCTCCCCAACCCAGTCTACAATGAAGGACCCCTCGCCAACCCACTCTACAATGAAGGACCCCTACTCCAACCCACTCTACAATTTAGGACCCCTCCCCCAAGCCACTCTACAATGAAGGACGCCTCCCCCAAGACACTCTACAATGAAGGACCACTCCTCCAAGCCACTCTACAATGAAGGACCCCTCCCCCAAGCCACTCTACAATGAAGGACCCCTCCCCATAGACACTCTACAATGAAGGACCCCTCCCCCAACACACTCTACAATGAAGGACCCCTCCCCCAACCCACTATACAATGAAGGACCCCTCCCCAAGCCAATCAACATTCAAGGACCCCTCCCTCAAGCCACTCTATAATGAAGGACCCCTCCTCCAAGCCACTCTACAATGAAGGACCCCTCCTCCAAGACACTCTACAACGAAGGACCCCTCCCCCAACCCACTCTACAATGAAGGACCCCTCCCCGAACCCACTCTACAATGAAGGACCCCTCCTCCAAGACACTCTACAATGAAGGACCCCTCCTCCAAGACACTCTACATTGAAGGACCCCTCCCCCAAGACACTCTGCAATGAAGGACCCCTCCCAACCCACTCTACAATGAAGGACCCCTCGCCACCCCACTCTACAATGAAGGACCCGTCCCCAACCCACTCTACAATGAATGGCCCCTCCTCAAAGCCACTCTACAATGAAGGACCCGTCCCCCAAGACACTCTACAATGAAGGACCCCTCCCCCAAGCCACTCTACAATGAAGAACCCCTCCCCCAACCCACTCTACAATGAAGGACCCGTCCCCCAAGACACTCTACAATGAAGGACCCTTCCTCCAAGCCACTCTACAATGAAGGACCCCTCCCCCAAGACACTCTACAATGAAGGACCCCTCCCCAAGCCACTCTACAATGAAGGACCCCTACTCCAACCCACTCTACAATGAAGGACCCCTCCCCAAGACACTCTACAATGAAGGACCCCTCCCCCAACCCACTCTACAATGAAGGACCCCTCCTCCAAGACACTCTACAATGAAGGACCCCTCCCCCAAGCCACTCTACAATGAAGGACGCCTCCCCCTAGACACTCTACAATGAAGGACCCCTCCCCCAAGACACTCTACAATGAAGGACCCCTCCCCAACCCACTCTACAATGAAGGACCCCTCCTCCAAGACACTCTACAATGAAGGACCCCTCCCCCAAGCCACTCTACAATGAAGGACGCCTCCCCCTAGACACTCTACAATGAAGGACCCCTCCCCCAAGACACTCTACAATGAAGGACCCCCCCCCCCCCAAGCCAATCAACATTCAAGGACCCCTCCCTCAAGCCACTCTACAATGAAGGACCCCTCCCCCAAGCCACTTTACAATGAAGGACCCCTCCCCCAAGCCACTCCACATTTAAGGACCCCCCAAGCCACTCTACAATGAAGGACCCCCTCCCCAAGCCACTCTACAATGAAGGACCCCTCCCCAAGCCACTCTACAATGAAGGACCCCCTCCCCCAAGCCACTCTACAATGAAGGACCCCTCCCCAAGCCACTCTACAATGAAGGACCCCCTCCCCAAGCCACTCTACAATGAAGGACCCCTCCCCAAGCCACTCTACAATGAAGGACCCCCTCCCCCAAGCCACTCTACAATGAAGGACCCCTCCTCCAAGACACTATACATTGAAGGACCCCTCCCCCAAGCCACTATACATTGAAGGACCCCTCCCCCATGCCACTACAATGAAGGACCCCTCCGCCATCCCACTCTACAATGAAGGACCCCTCCAAGCCACTCTACAATGAAGGACCCCTTCCCACCCCACTCTGTAATGAAGAACCCCTCCTCCAAGACACTCTACAATCAAGGGCCCCTCCCCAAGCCACTCTACAATAAAGGACCCCTCCCCAAGCCACTCTACAATGAAGGACCCCCTCCCCAAGCCACTCTACAATGAAGGACCCCTCCCCAAGCCACTCTACAATGAAGGACCCCCTCCCCCAAGCCACTCTACAATAAAGGACCCCTCCCCAAGCCACTCTACAATGAAGGGCCCCTCCCCAAGCCACTCTACGATGAAGGACCCCTCCCCCAAGCCACTCTACAATGAAGGACCCCTCCTCCAAGACACTATACATTGAAGGACCCCTCCCCAAGCCACTATACATTGAAGGACCCCTCCCCCATGCCACTACAATGAAGGACCCCTCCGCCATCCCACTCTACAATGAAGGCCCCTCCAAGCCACTCTGCAATGAAGGACCCCTTCCCACCCCACTCTGTAATGAAGAACCCTTCCTCCAAGACACTCTACAATGAAGGACCCCTCCCCCAACCCACTCTACAATGAAGGACCCCTCTCCAACCCACTCTACAATGAAGGACCCCTCCTCCAAGACACTCTACAATGAAGGACCCCTCCCCAAAACCCACTCTACAATGAAGGACCCTCCCCCAACCCACTCTACAATGAAGGACCCCTCCTCCAAGACACTCTACAATGAAGGACCCCTCCCCCAAGACACTCTACAATGAAGGACCCCTCCCCATAGACACTCGACAATGAAGGACCCCTCCCCCAACACACTCTACAATGAAGGACCCCGCCTCCAAGCCACTCTAAAATGAAGGACCACTCCCCAAGACACTCTACAAGGAAGGATCCCTCCCCCAACCCACTCTACAATGAAGGACCCCTCCCCCAACCCACTCTACAATAAAGGACCCCTCCTCCAAGACACTCTACAATGAAGGACCCCTCCTTCAAGACACTCTACAATGAAGGACCCCTCCCCCAAGACACTCTACAATGAAGGAACCCTCCCCCAAGCCACTCTACAATGAAGGACCCCTCCCCATAGACACTCTACAATGAAGGACCCCTCCCCCAACACACTATACAATGAAGGACCCGTCTCCAAGCCACTCTAAAATGAAGCAAGACACTCTACAATGAAGGACCCCGCCTCCAGGCCACTCTAAAATGAAGCAAGACACTCTACAATGAAGGACCCCTCCTCCAAGACATTCTACAATGAAGCACCCCTCCACCAACCCACTCTACAATGAAGGACCCCTCGCCACCCCACTCTACAATGAAGGACCCCTCGCCACCCCACTCTACAATGAAGGACCCCTCCCCAACCCACTCTACAATGAATGACCCCTCCTCCAAGCCACTATACATTGAAGGACCCGACCCCCAAGCCACTATACATTGAAGGACCCCTCCCCCATGCCACTACAATGAAGGACCCCTCCTCCAAGCCACTCTATATTGAAGGACCCCTCCCCCAACCCTCTCTACAATGAAGGACATCTCCCCAAGCCACTCTACAATGAAGGACCCCTCCCCAAGCCACTCTACAATTAAGGACCCCTCCCCCAAGCCACACCACATTGAAGGACCCCCTAGCCACTCTACAATGAAGGACCCTCTCCCTCAAGCCACTCTACAACGAAGGACCCCTCCCCAAGCCACTCTACAATGAAGTACCCCCTCCTTCAAGCCACTCTACAATGAAGGACCCCTCCCCAAGCCACTCTACAATGAAGGACCCCTCCCCAACCCAGTCTTCAATGAAGGACCCCTCGCCAACCCACTCTACAATGAAGGACCCCTACTCCAACCCACTCTACAATTTAGGACCCCTCCCCCAAGCCACTCTACAATGAAGGACGCCTCCCCCAAGACACTCTACAATGAAGGACCACTCCTCCAAGCCACTCTACAATGAAGGACCCCTCCCCCAAGCCACTCTACAATGAAGGACCCCTCCCCATAGACACTCTACAATGAAGGACCCCTCCCCCAACACACTCTACAATGAAGGACCCCTCCCCCAACCCACTATACAATGAAGGACCCCTCCCCAAGCCAATCAACATTCAACGACCCCTCCCTCAGGCCACTCTATAATGAAGGACCCCTCCTCCAAGCCACTCTACAATGAAGGACCCCTCCTCCAAGACACTCTACAACGAAGGACCCCTCCCCCAACCCACTCTACAATGAAGGACCCCTCCCCGAACCCACTCTACAATGAAGGACCCCTCCTCCAAGACACTCTACAATGAAGGACCCCTCCTCCAAGACACTCTACAATGAAGGACCCCTCCCCCAAGACACTCTGCAATGAAGGACCCCTCCCAACCCACTCTACAATGAAGGACCCCTCGCCACCCCACTCTACAATGAAGGACCCGTCCCCAACCCACTCTAAAATGAATGGCCCCTCCTCAAAGCCACTCTACAATGAAGGACCCGTCCCCCAAGACACTCTACAATGAAGGACCCCTCCCCCAAGCCACTCTACAATGAAGAACCCCTCCCCCAACCCACTCTACAATGAAGGACCTGTCCCCCAAGACACTCTACAATGAAGGACCCCTCCTCCAAGCCACTCTACAATGAAGGACCCCTCCCCCAAGACACTCTACAATGAAGGACCCCTCCCCAAGCCACTCTACAATGAAGGACCCCTACTCCAACCCACTCTACAATGAAGGACCCCTCCCCAAGACACTCTACAATGAAGGACCCCTCCCCCAACCCACTCTACAATGAAGGACCCCTCCTCCAAGACACTCTACAATGAAGGACCCCTCCCCCAAGCCACTCTACAATGAAGGACGCCTCCCCCTAGACACTCTACAATGAAGGACCCCTCCCCCAAGACACTCTACAATGAAGGACCCCCCCCCCCCAAGCCAATCAACATTCAAGGACCCCTCCCTCAAGCCACTCTACAATGAAGGACCCCTCCTCCAAGCCACTCTACAATGAAGGACCCCTCCTCCAAGACACTCTACAACGAAGGACCCCTCCCCCAACCCACTCTACAATGAAGGACCCCTCCCCCAACCCACTCTACAATGAAGGACCCCTCCTCCAAGACACTCTACAATGAAGGACCCCTCCTCCAAGACACTCTACAATGAAGGACCCCTCCCCCAAGACACTCTGCAATGAAGGACCCCTCCCAACCCACTCTACAATGAAGGACCCCTCGCCACCCCACTCTACAATGAAGGACCCGTCCCCAACCCACTCTAAAATGAATGGCCCCTCCCCCAACCCACTCTACAATGAAGGACCCGTCCCCCAAGACACTCTACAATGAAGGACTCCTCCCCCAACCCACTCTACAATGAAGGACCCCTCCCCAAGACACTCTGCAATGAAGGACCCCTCCCCCAACCCACTCTACAATGAAGGACCCCTACTCCAACCCACTCTACAATGAAGGACCCCTCCCCCAAGACACTCTACAATGAAGGACCCCTCCCCCAACCTACTCTACAATGAAGGACCCCTCCTCCAAGACACTCTACAATGAAGGACCCCTCCCCCAACCCACTCTACAATAAAGGACCCGTCCCCAACCCACTCTACAATGAATGGCCCCTCCTCCAACCCACTCTACAATGAAGGACCCCTACTCCAACCCACTCTACAATGAAGGACCCCTCCCCCAAGACACTCTACAATGAAGGACCCCTCCCCCAACCTACTCTACAATGAAGGACCCCTCCTCCAAGACACTCTACAATGAAGGACCCCTCCCCCAACCCACTCTACAATAAAGGACCCGTCCCCAACCCACTCTACAATGAATGGCCCCTCCTCCAAGACACTCTACAATGAAGGACCCCTCCTCCAACCCACTCTACAATGAAGGACCCCTCGCCACCCCACTCTACAATGAAGGACCCCTCCCTAACCCACTCTACAATGAATGGCCCCTCCTCCAAGCCACTCCACATTGAAGGACCACCCCCCAACCCTCTCTACAGTGAATGACCCCTCCCCCATGCCACTACAATGAAGGACCCCCTCCTCCAAGCCACTCTACATTGAAGGACCCCTCCCCCAACCCACTCTACAATGAAGGACCCCTCCCAAAAGCCACTATATATTGAAGGACCCCTCCCCCAAGCCACTATACATTGAAGGACCCCTCCCCCATGCCACTACAATGAAGGACCCCCTCCTCCAAGCCACTCTACAATGAAGGACCCCTCCCCCAACCCACTCCACATTGAAGGACCCCCCAAGCCACTATACATTGAAGGACCCCCTCCCACAAGCCACTCCACATTGAAGGACCCCCCAAGCCACTATACATTGAAGGACCCCCTCCCAAAAGCCACTCTACAATGAAGGACCCCTCCCCCAAGACACTCCACATTGAAGGACCCCCCAAGCCACTCTACAATGAAGGACCCTCTGCCTCAAGCCACTCTACAATGAAGGGCCCCTCCCCCAAGCCACTTTACAATGAAGGACCCCTCCCCCAAGCCACTCCACATTTAAGGACCCCCCCAAGCCACTTTACAATGAAGGACCCCCTCCCCAAGCCACACTACAATGAAGGACCCCTCCCCAAGCCACTCTACAATGAAGGACCCCCTCCCCCAAGCCACTCTACAATGAAGGACCCCTCCCCAAGCCACTCTACAATGAAGGACCCTCTCCCCAAGCCACTCTACAATGAAGGACCCCTCCCCAAGCCACTCTACAATGAAGGACCCCTTCCCAAGCCACTCTACAATAAAGGACCCCCTCCCCAAGAAGGACCCCTCCAAGACACTCTACAATGAAGGACCCCTTCCCACCCCACTCTGTAATGAAGAACCCCTCCTCCAAGACACTCTACAATGAAGGACCCCTCCCCCAACCCACTCTACAATGAAGGACCCCTCCCCCAACCCACTCTACAATGAAGGACCCCTCCTCCAAGACCCTCTACAATGAAGGACCCCTCTCCAAAACCCACTCTACAATGAAGGACCCCTCCCCCAACCCACTCTACAATGAAGGACCCCTCCTCCAAGACACTCTACAATGAAGGACCCCTCCTCCAAGACACTCTACAATGAAGGACCCCTCCCCCAAGACACTCTACAATGAAGGACCCCTCCCCCAAGCCACTCTACAATGAAGGACCCCTCCCCCAAGACACTCTACAATGAAGGACCCCTCCCCCAACACACTCTACAATGAAGGACCTCGCCTCCAAGCCACTCTAAAATGAAGGACCACTCCCCAAGACACTCTACAATGAAGGACCCCTCCCCCAACCCACTCTACAATGAAGGACCCCTCCCCCAACCCACTCTACAATGAAGGACCCCTCCTCCAAGACACTCTACAATGAAGGACCCCTCCCCAAAACACTCTACAATGAAGGACCCCTCCCCCAAGCCACTCTACAATGAATGACCCCTCCCCATAGACACTCTACAATGAAGGACCCCTCCCCCAACACACTCTACAATGAAGGACCCCGCCTCCAAGCCACTCTAAAATGAAGCAAGACACTCTACAATGAAGGACCCCTCCTTCAAGACATTGTACAATGAAGGACCCCTCCCCCAACCCACTCTACAATGAAGGACCCCTCGCCACCCCACTCTACAATGAAGGACCCCTCGCCACCCCACTCTACAATGAAGGACCCCTCCCCAACCCACTCTACAATGAATGACCCCTCCTCCAAGCCACTATACATTGAAGGACCCCACCCCCAAGCCACTATACATTGAAGGACCCCTCCCCATGCCACTACAATGAAGGCCCCCTCCTCCAAGCCACTCTATATTGAAGGACCCCTCCCCCAACCCTCTCTACAATGAAGGACCCCTCTCCAAGCCACTCTACAATGAAGGACCCCTCCCCAAGCCACTCTACAATGAAGGACCCCTCCCCCAAGCCACACCACATTGAAGGACCCCCAAGCCACTCTACAATGAAGGACCTTCTCCCTCAAGCCACTCTACAACGAAGGACCCCTCCCCAAGCCACTCTACAATGAAGGACCCCCTCCTTCAAGCCACTCTACAACGAAGGACCCCTCCCCAAGCCACTCTACAATGAAGGACCCCTCCCCAACCCAGTCTACAATGAAGGACCCCTCGCCAACCCACTCTACAATGAAGGACCCCTCCCCCAAGCCACCATACATTGAAGGACCCCCTCCCCCAAACCACTATACATTGAAGGATCCCTCCCCCATGCCACTACAATGAAGGACCCCTCTGTTCCGTTGCCGACAGGCCCAACACCGCAGGAGTGAAGAACGCCCCAATCCTCTGCCCTCACTGTGACCCCCAACACCCGCAATCAAAACGGATGGTGGAGAACACGACGCCGGGAGAAGGTGGGTAACAAAACAAGGGAACCCAAGGTCTTGGGGAACACAACTCGTCTCCTCTGGCTTCTTGGCAGCTGACAGCTTGACACAGACGAGACGGCTAAAATGAAAGAAGGGGACAAGATTAAATACACCCTTATTACTATGACCAGTGGCAAGTACACACACAAACCACCGACCTCCCTGCTTACCCCGGATAACAAACGGGTGTAGCTTGATACGAAACAGGAATTCTTCCACTGCAATCGTATTGGTTGTTTCTTTGCGTAACCCCAGACCAACCACGCCCCCCCCGGGATACACCGAGAATGACTAAGGGGGTGGAATTCACAATTCTTTGGACAAAAAAGGGACAGGGGAAAAATGGTATCACGGGAATATGAAAGACACCCAAAAAACCCCTGCAATCTAAAAAAGAACACGAAGGTAGCGCAAAAACGGCCGTTATTCAGCTCCTTCGTGAAACCACCCAAACAATGGGCATAACAAGAAGGTTTGGATACAAAAAAGGGATAATTACGGGACGATACAACTCAAGGAAACGCAGCCGCGAATCCTGAACGTCACCAAAGATCAAAAACAGGTCCCCAACAAAAGGATTCAGTAGAGCCCAAGGGAATAGGAAAACAGGGGGGGGGGGGGCAGGGAAAAAAGCGGTGGGGGGTCTAAACCGAGCACTAGAAAAGACCGCTGGAATGGAGCTCGAAGGAAGGGAAACAAGGTAGAACCACAGGAACAGGAATCACACGGCAAGGGACCAATAAAGAAACTAAGCACCTGTTTCCTTTTGGCAGCCCCTTTTAAAAGCGAGCCCTAGGGAGCGTCCATAAATTCACATATACACTTGCCACTTTTAAGGATAATTCACTAACGGGAAACTAGACAAAAGGACCCAGGCCCCCTCGAACCCCAACAGTACCCCCTCCCGAAAGCCTCCCTACAGGCCTTGGCTACCCAGGGTGCAGGCGATGAAACAGACAAACCAACCGGGCAGCATGAACCCTACTTGCAGGAACCCAAGAACGATCCTCTGGGGGATAACCCTTCCAGTCAATTAGATAATACAGCCGTCCCTTCATCTGCCTGGAATTCAAAACAGTTTTAACCTCATACTCCACGTTTTCATCTATTAAAACGGGAGGAGAAGGTGGCAACTCTTGAGAAGTGGTGACGTATGGCTTCAACAGAGAGGTGTGAAATACAGGATGAATACCATACTCGACCGGTAAAGCCAACCTGATCGCAACTGGATTCACCACCTTCTGGACAGGAAAGGGACCTACAAACCGAGGGTGTAATTTTCTTGGTCCTGGCAACTTCAGATTCTTTGTCGATAACCAAACACTATCCCCAACTGCATACAGTGGAGCTGGCCGTCTATGCCTATCTGCCTGTACTTTCATGTATTGGACTCCAATAATTGCTGTTGGGCTTTCTTCCTGATATCAATCAAACCCCTACTCAGGGAATCCACTGCTGGTACCCTCTCAGATGGCTGAATAGGAATTGTCTTGGGATGGAACCCATTGAACAATAAAACGGTGACATACCTAAAGCCAAGTGCATGCTGTTATTATATGCAAACTCAGTCACAGGAAGGGCTTGTACCCAACTGCCCGTCAGTGACGTTAGCAAACAGCGCAAATACTGCTCCATGGTTTGATTGGTACGTTGTGTTTGCCCGTCGCTTTGTGGATGGTAAGCTGTTGACAAACGTATTTCCATCTTTAGTGATTGACACAGGGCAGTCCAAAAATGTGAAACAAACTGTGCCCCTCTATCTGATACGATGGCTGTAGGAACCCCTTGCAGTCGGATCACTTGGGCCATAAACACATCAGCCAATTCCCCAGATGTAGGTAACCCTGGCAAATGAACAAAGTGAGCCATTTTTGTGAATAAATCCACAACAACTAAAAAGGCCGTAAACCCTGAATCAAGCGGCAAATCGGTCACAAAGTCCATACTGACCGTATGCCAGGGGGAAGGAGGCACTGGCAATGGGTGCAACAACCCAGACGGAGACATGTGCGAGGACTTACTAACAGCACACACCGGGCATGAGGCCACAAATACCTGTACATCATGGGCCAGAGACTTCCACCAAAACCAACGCATACACAGCTCTTTGGTCTTATTGACCCCTGGATGCCCAACCAAGGATGATGAATGACAATATGTAAGAACCAGTGTACGCAATTCGGGGGGCACAAACAACTTCTTGGCCTGATACAATAACCTGTCCTTTAACGTCATTCCAGGTTCCGACAACCACGGAGCCAGATCCAACTGCTTCATTTCATCCTGCACTTTAACCATGAAATCATCCATGGAAGCACAACCAACTATCTTATCACCATCCGCAGATATCAGGAATCCCAAAAACTCAACATGTGTCGCACTGAAAGAGCATTTATCAAGCTTGACAAATAAACGGTGTTCCAACAACTTAGACAAACCCTGCGAAACATGAGCATCATGTTCCTCAAAGGACGGGGAAAAAACCAAAATATTATCAATGTAAACAATCACACTGACATCCAAAAACTCACGCAAAACCTCATTTATAAAAAACTGAAAAGCGGCAGGGGCGTTACACAAACCAAAAGGCATAACACAATATTCAAACAAACCATAAAACAAAGAGGCTCTTTTTGCCATGGGCCATTGTGTCTCTGCTACTAGGCGATTAAAAGTAGCCACATAACCCAAAAGACCCTGCTTACCCTGCCGTAGTTTTAACAATTCAACATCACTTGCCTGCATAAAAGCATGCTTAGCAAACAAACTACGCATCCGGTTCTTAAAGGCCGGGAAACTATTCAATAAAGCATCATTGTTTTCCACTAAGGGGACCACCCAGCTAGCTGCAGTACCCGAAAGATATGAGATCACAAACTCAACTTTAGTAGTGTCGTCAGGAAAAGCGGTTAGTCGACACATAAAGTGCAAATGGCACTGGTTCATAAATATAGCGTATCTGCTACTATCTCCGGTAAACCTCTCTGGAGCTGCTAGAGGCACCGGCACAGGAGTGTTCACTGTAACGGACAAAGGAGAAGAAGAACCGCTCTGCCCCCCACTCCTCTCATATTTAAATGTGGCTGGTTGAATCAATGGGGGCTTAGTCTTAACTTCACTCAGTGTCCCCCGTAATTCCTGATTCTCCTGACGCAGGGATTGGACTTCACCCTGTATATGCGCTAAAGCCTGCATAATATCCTGCATCGAAGAAGCCCCCCTGCTGCCTCCTCATCCATTCTGCACTCGGGTAGTGTGTTAATTCGTGGGCTTGGTTTTCTGTTCCGTTGCCGACAGGCCCAACACCGCAGGAGTGAAGAACGTCCCAATCCTCTGCCCTCACCGTGACCCCCAACACCCGCAATCAAAACGGATGGTGGAGAACACGACGCCGGGAGAAGGTGGGTAACAAAACAAGGGAACCCAAGGTCTTGGGGAACACAACTCGTCTCCTCTGGCTTCTTGGCAGCTGACAGCTTGACACAGACGAGACCGCTAAAATGAAAGAAGGGGACAAGATTAAATACACCCCTATTACCATGACCAGTGCCAAGTACACACGCAACCACCGACCTCCCTGCTTACCCCGGATAACAAACGGGTGTAGCTTGATATGAAACAGGAATTCTTCCACTGCAATCGTATTGGTTGTTTCTTTGCGTAACCCCAGACCAACCACGCCCCCTCGGGAAACACCGAGAATGACTAAGGGGTGGAATTCACAATTCTTTGGACAAAAAGGGACAGGGGAAAAATGGTATCACAGGAATATAAAAGACACCCAAAAAACCCCTGCAATCTAAAAAAGAACACGAAGGTAGCGCAAAAACGGCCATTATTCAGCTCCTTCGTGAAACCATCCAAACAATGCGCATAACAAGAAGGTTTGGATACAAAAAGGGATAATTACGGGACGATACAACTCAAGGAAACGCAGCCGCGAATCCTGAACGTCACCAAAGATCAAAAACAGGTCCCCAACAAAAGGATTCAGTAGAGCCCAAGGGAATAGGAAAACAGGGGGGGGCAGGGAAAAAAGGGGTGGGTCAAAACCCCGCACTAGAAAAGACCGCTGGAATGGAGCTCGAAGGAAGGGAAACAAGGTAGAACCACAGGAACAGGAATCACACGGCAAGGGACCAATAAAGAAACCAAGCACCTGTTTCCTGTTGGCAGCCCTTTTTTAAAGCGAGCCCTAGGGAGCGTCCATAAATTCACATATACACTTGGCACTTTTAAGGATAATTCACTAACGGGGAACTAGACAAAAGGCCCCAGGCCCCCTTGAGCCCCAACACCCTCCCCAACCCATTCTACAATGAAGGACCCCTCCTCCAAGACACTCTACAATGAAGGACCCCTTCTCCAAGACACTCTACAATGAAGGACCCCTCCCCCAACCCACTCTACAATGAAGGACCCCTCCTCCAAGACACTCTACAATGAAAGACCCATCCTCCAAGCCACTCTACAATGAAGGACCCCCTCCCCCAAGACACTCTACAATGAAGGACCCCTCCCCAAGCCACTCTACAATGAAGGACCCCTCCTCCAAGATACTCTACAATGAAGAACCCCTCCTCCAACCCACTCTACAATGAAGGACCCCTCGCCACCCCACTCTACAATGAAGGACCCCTCCCCAACCCACTCTACAATGAATGACCCCTCTTCCAAGCCACTATACATTGAAGGACCCCTCCCCCAAGCTACTATACATTGAAGGACCCCTCCCCCCTGCCACTACAATGAAGGACCCCCTCCTCCAAGCCACTCTACATTGAAGGACCCCTCCCCAACCCACTCTACAATGAAGGACCCCTCCCCCAAGCCACTCCACATTGAAGGACCCCCCAAGCCACTCTGCAATGAATGACCCTCTCCCTCAAGCCACTCTACAATGAAGGACCCCTCCTCCAAGCCACTCTACAATGAAGGACCCCTCCCCAAGCCACTCTCCAATGAAGGACCCCCTCCCTTAAGCCACTTTACAATGAAGGACCCCTCCCCCAAGCCACTCCACATTTAAGGACCCCCCAAGCCACTCTAAAATGAAGGACCCCTCCCCAAGCCACTCTACAATGAAGGACCCCCTCTCCCAAGCGACTCTACAATGAAGGACCCCTCCTCCAAGACACTATACATTGAAGGACCCCTCCCCCAAGCCACTATACATTGAAGTACCCCTCCCCCATGCCACTACAATGAAGGACCCCTCCGCCATCCCACTCTACAATGAAGGACCCCCCAAGCCACTCTACATTGAAAGACCCCTCCCGAGCCACTCTACAGTGAAGGACCCCTTCTCCAAGCCACTTTACAATGAAGGACCCCTCCCCAACCCACTCTACAATGAAGGACCCCTCCTCCAAGCCACTCTACAATGAAGGACCCCTCCCCCAAGCCACTCTACAATGAAGGACCCCTCCCCCAACCCACTCTACAATGAAGGACCCCTCCCCAAGCCACTCTACAATGAAGGACCCCTTCTCCAAGCCACTCCACATTGAAGGACCCCTCCCCCATGCCACTACAATGAAGGACCCGTCCCCCAAGACACTCTACAATGAAGGACCCCTCCCCCAAGCCACTCTACAATGAAGGACCCCTCCCCAAGCCAATCAACATTCAAGGACCCCTCCCTCAAGCCACTCTACAATGAAGGACCTCTCCTCCAAGCCACTCTACAATGAAGGACCCCTCCCCCGACCTACTCTACAATGAAGGACCCCTCCCCAAGCCACTCTACAATGAAGGACCCCTTCTCCAAGCCACTCCACATTGAAGGACCCCTCCCCTATGCCACTACAATGAAGGACCCCTCCTCCAAGCCACTCTACAATGAAGGACCTCTCCTCCAAGCCACTCTACACTGAAGGACCCCTCCCCGACCCACTCTACAATGAAGGACCCCTCCCCAAGCCACTCTACAATGAAGGACCCCTTCTCCAAGCCACTCCACATTGAAGGACCCCTCCCCCATGCCACTACAATGAAGGACCCCTCCCCAACCCACTCTACATTGAACAACCCCTTCCTAAGCCACTCTACATTGAACGAACCCTCCCCCAACCGTTTCTACAATGAATGACCCCCTCCTTCAAGCCACTCTGCATTGAAGGACCCCTCTCCAAACCACTCTACTATGAAGGACCCCTCTCCAAACCACTCTACTATGAAGGACCCCTACCCTAAGGCACTCTACATTAAAGGTTGAAGGACCTCTCCCCAAGCCAATCTACATTGAACGACGCCCTCCCCAACCCACTCTACAATGAAGGAGCCCTCCCCAACCCACTGTACTATGAAGGACCCCTCCCCTAAGGCACTCTACATTATAGGTTGAAGGACCTCTCCCCCAAGCCACTCTACATTGAAAGACCCCCACCCAAGCCACTATACATTGAAGGACCCCTCCCCAATGCCACTACAATGAAGAATCACCCAAGCCACTCTACGTTCAACGACCCCTTCCCAAGCCACTCTACATTGAACGACCCCTCCCCAACCATCTCTATAATGAAGGACCCCCTCCCTCAAGCCACTCTACATTGAAAGACCCCTCCCCCAAGCCACTATACATTGAAGGACCCCTCCGCATGCCACTACAATGAAGAACCCCCCCAAGCCACTCTACATTGAACGACCCCTTTCCCCAAACGTCTCTAAAATGAAGGACCCCCCCCTCAAGCCACTCTACATTGAAGGACCCCCTCCCCAACCCACTCTACGATGAAGGACCCCTTCCCAAGCCACTCTACATTGAAAGACCCCTCCCCTAAGGCACTCCACATCGAAGGTTGAAGGACCTCTCCCCCAAGCCACTCTACATTGAAAGACCCCTCCCCCAAGCCACTCTAGATTAAAAGACCCCCTCCCCAAGCCACTCTACATTGAGTGTGCCCCTCTCCTCCAGGAAGCTAACCATGCAGCCACTGGGTTGAAAAGTTGCTATTTTTTCAGACCGTATGTGTCTCCTAGTTGCCCCAGTATTGGAACTTTTATTGATTCCCATGCTTTTGTATCATTCCCCGTCGTCGGAATGGGAGTCTAGGTAACAAAAATAACATAGCTGTAGGTACAAAAGAGAAAGAAAAAGGCCTAGGCCTCATTCCCATTTGTATCATATCTGCCTCTTTTTGTAAAAGAGATCAAACTTAGGCATCAGCCAATCAGAAGGGCCTCACCCCTTAGAACCCTCCTGAAGGAACATCAAAGCCTCAGATTTTCTACCGTCCGTTTTGCTAGGGAGTCTCCTTTGAGCTCTGCTCAACATATACTCTTCAGAAGTTTTTCTTCAGGTTTTTTCTTCAGGTTTTTCTTCAGATTGGTAGCTGATCCTTCCAGGATGTCTGACAAAGAAAAGAAGAAGGCCCTTTTCAAGCCATGTTCCACCTGTGGCAAGAAAAGACTATTCATTAAGGATAAGCATAAAGACTGCATCTATTGCCTCTATCCTGATCACAAGGCTGCGGACTGTAAGATTTGCTGCACCTTTTCAACCAAGACCCTCCAGGACCGTGAGGGTAGGCTTCTGACTTGGCTCCAGAGTTTGAAATCCAGGAAGGATAATGTCTCCAGTGACAGTGAGGACTCTGCATCGGCGTCTTCAACAAGAAGGTCAGTCAAAAGGGGTAGGGGTTCCCCTTCTCCTTCTGTGGAGCATCCTTCTAAGGCCTCAAAAAAGACCCCCAGAGAGTCTGAGAGCCAGGGTCCAGGCGAATCTCCTCATCATGGTGAAAATGAGAGGGTAGGACCATCTACGCCTTCTAAGGGTTTGAAGACTGATCTAGCCTTCAAGAAACCCTTTCCCCATCTTCTGGAAGGTCTGACAGAAGTTCCAAGTCGTCGACGATAAAGGCGTCGTCGACGGAGGCTCCGTTGACGAAGAAAAGGGAGCCTAAACTGAAACTGCCGTCGACGGGACAATCGACAACGACGGGATCGTCGACGAGGATGTAATCGTCGACGACAGCTACAACAGCATCGACGAGGGAGTCGCCGACGACGGCATCGTCGACGACGATGGCATCGTCGACGACGATGGTAATGACGATGGCGATGACGATGGCGACGACGAAGAGTTCGTCGACGGTGGCGACGACAACAGTGTCGTCGACGAGGGCCTCGACGACGACAACATTGACAACGACGACGGCGGGGATGTCGTCAGTCTCATCGTCGCCGGCAGCGACGACGCCTACCTTGTCATCGAGTGTTACTGTATCGACGATGCATATTCCGTCGACGAAGCCGACGACGGCTGCATTTTCAGTTCCATCTACCGTCGACGATTTTGGCATTGGAGAGAAGAATCACTATTTCAATTACCAGAATTACGCCGGACATGACATCTCCCAGGAGGGTAATCCCCTTGCAACCAGCTCTGTTGTTTGATGAGGGTGAGTCAGAAGAGGATGATCAGGACTCTTATGACTACGCTGACAGTCCTTCTCAACTTCTGGCCAAGTGTCAGGAGACGGATTCGGAAGGAGGGTAAGACCAAGAAGGTGATTATCATCATCATTCTGCCCAACCACAACAATATTCAGGTCAAGACATGGTTTCGGTTCCATCTTCTTTCCTGCAGGCACTGCACAGGATGCTGCAGGATTACAAATCTAAAGCTGCAAAGCCTGCTCCGGCTCCAGTTGCGCAAGCCATGCCTGTCCCGGCGCCTACCTCAACGGCGGTTCCTGAGATACCAGCGCAGGTGTCCCCTCAGCCGCAGGCACCAATTTCACAAGAGCCTTCCAGACCAGCAGACACCCATGATTATTCCTTGGATGAGGATCATAATTTGGACAATGGAGCTGATCAAGTTCCTGAATGGGATGAGTACATCATTCTGGAACCTCCGTCCCCAGGTCCGGATCCGGTGGATTCCCTGCCAGCGGCTATAGGAGGATTCCATCAGCTGATGGAAAGAGCGACTGGCAGATTCAAGTTGGCAATGCCTGTGGTGGCCTCTGAATGTTTCTTGTATGATTTCAAGGAACCTTATAGGAAGACGACAATAGTGCAGCATCTATGGGATGAAGGCCTTAAGACGATGAAAAATCCAGCGACGGTGGTCCCTGTACTACTGCGAAGAGATTCTCTTCAACGGCCAGTCTTCTGGTGCGGGCAGCTAATGCCCTAGAAATATTGGGCAGATACGACCGCCACCTATGGTGTGATGTTGCACCGTTCCTGGATCACCTTCCTCCAGAATCAAAAGTAGAAGCAAAAAAGGTCTTACAAGAAGGGGAGGCTACATCAATGGAGATCATTGACTGTGCCATGGACATTGCCACGACGTCGTTTCGTTCTCTGGCTGAAGCTGCGGTCCTTCGTCGCCAGGGGTGGCTGAAGGCGACCTGGTTTCGACCTAAGATCCAAAATAAGATCCTGGATCTTCCTTTTGATGGAGAAGCACTATTCGGGAAATTGATTGACAACACTCTCCAAGACATCAAAAAGGATACTGAGACCGCCAGATCTTTTGGTACGCATCAGTACCGCAAGACTCCTTTTAAAGGGTCCAGAGGCAAAGTACAAACTACAGAGGATCTTACCAACAACAGAGATACTTCACCTACGGCTCAGGTTCACAACAATACCGCCAGCCTTATCAGCAAAGGCAGGGCCAATCCTCCAATTACTCTAGGCCTAACAACAGAGGAAAACAGGCTTGCCAGGGATGTGATACGTCCAAGCGACAATAACGGCCTCCTGGCTCTTCCTACTGTACCCTCTGTGAGAAGTTGGCCTGATATATGATGCTCACTAGTTCTAGTGATCACCTTGTATCAGTCCAAACAACCCTTATGGTGATTGGTTGTAAGTCAACCTTATAGCTCAGCTATCCTAATGGTAGCATGGACAAAGCAGTCTTAGTCTAAACTCTTTTGTCATGTGAAGCCAGCCAAACCCTTGAATACCAGATGAAAGGACACCACACAGGTTGTTATGAAAATAAACAATATATTTATTACTAACAAACACCTCTGAACTCTTTATGAGATCAGAGGGCTAAGCACATGACAAGACTCTTAAGAAAAATCCAATAAGTCGCACAAATTACAATGGTGCCCTAGGGGCACGACAAACCATATACTAAGTAAATGGTATAAGTGTTGGGGCTGTTGCTGACCTGACTGGGCGCTTCTTCTCCAGGAACTGCGTTGGATTGTGTTCTCCTGTTCCCCGGTCGCGGCGCCCGCTCCTCGGCTGCTGCTGGACCCCGGACCCACCCACACCGCCTACACCGCTGCGGGACTGCGAGGCGATCTTCCACACCTGCAGCCTCTTCCCGCAGCGGCAACGCCCCCCCGCCTGGGTCCCGAATAAACTTTCGCAGCACAGTGTTGCGGCTGTTGCTGACCTGACTGGGCGCTTCTTCTCCAGGAACTGCGTTGGATTGTGTTCTCCTGTTCCCCGGTCGCGGCACCCGCTCCTCGGCTGCTGCTGGACCCTGGACCCTGGACCCGCCTACACCGCTGCAGGACTGCGAGGCGATCTTCCACACCTGCAGCCTCTTCCCGCAGCGGCAACGCCCCCCCCGCCTGGCTCCCATAACAAACTTTCGCAGCACCCGCTGCGCGGGTGCTACTCAGTGTTGGGGCTGTTGCTGACCTGACTGGGCGCTTCTTCTCCAGGAACTGCGTTGGATTGTGTTCTCCTGTTCCCCGGTCGCGGCACCCGCTCCACGGCTGCTGCTGGACCCTGGACCCGCCCACACCGCCTACACCGCTGCGGGACTGCGAGGCGATCTTCCACACCTGCAGCCTCTTCCCGCAGCGGCAAGCCCCCTCGCCTGGGAGGATAAAATCAGTCTATCCGTCTCGCGCAGCGGGACGCGCGCTGGACGGAGCTCGGGGCGAAGACCGGGCAAAGAGCGGGCCGTTTGAGGCCGTTCGAGGACGGAAGAGACCGGGCCGGGCCCACCCCCCCTGCCCGTTTATCCCATTCAAGGAACGAAGCGATGTGTACCAGGGAAACTAGGAGCAAATCTTCTTTAGCCGCGGCTGGAGCCGCTAAAGGTACCATTGACAACTACTTTGTCAAAGCTGGATCACTCTTGATCGAGGAAATAGAGGTCTTGGAGAGACGAATTTCCCAGGAAATAGACTGGGTCAGGAGATCCTCAATGGGGCCAATGGCTCAAGCTAGAACTCCTGATGGGAGGCTAGAACCCACAAACTATGTGTCGAGGGATAGGGGGGCAAATCAGCCATCTAGTGAATCAATCACCAACCCAAATTTTACATTAGAGGCTCCCAGCTACCTTGATGATATGAGTCTAATGGCCCTGCCCAAAGCCAAAACACCCCAAAATTCACCTGTAATCCCGCCCGACCCTTGAACCTAATATAGTTATAGTCAACGACAAAGAGATTAGCTCTGATCTAACAAGGGGTACAAGGGAAGGCGCAATTCAAAAAAAGAGGAAGGGGGGGCAAAACAAGGAAGGGAGCAGGACAAAAGCCCCAAAATCTAATCCACTGAAGGATAACAGCGCCAACGGCACCATTATCGATATCAACTCGAACTTGCCCAGCATAACAATTTCACCTCTGGCCCCCACACACACAGCTAAATCGGCTGATTTAAACAACATCGCAGTGGAAAATTCTAGTGACGATATCACACTGGCTGATATAGGTGCACTTTTTAGGTCCTTGTTGAGTTCCCTTGAAGCTCGCTTGCTTAAGATCGAAGCTAGGTTGGTCAACATAGAAAAATCCACTGTCCAACTAGCAGACTCAGTGAAACTCGAATCGAAAGGAGCTAAGGGGGCCACAGATCCAAAGTGCACAAAAGGAAGTGAGTCCATCACAACTCTAAACAAAAAGGTCTTGGCTATAGCCACTCAGGACCCACAACCCAAATTAATTCAAAATAAGACCCCCCAATCTCTGCCTAACCCTAACTCAAATACCGCCCCTCTAAGACCCAGCAGTCTTCGATTCCAAATCCCACTATTGTTCCCCCACCCAAAGACCCTGCTACAATCCTGACCACACTACAGACTGAATTAACTCTTTCGGGGAAGAAACCCAACATTCCCCGTAAAACCAAACCTGTGAATTTGCCACCAGAGGCGTCCCCTTATACTGTGATCTTGGCAGGGGTCCCTGAACTAAAACCTACGCACAAGAATCAATCCCCTCTCTTAAAAATAAAGTAATTAGCTGGCTGTCTATAAACAGACCGCTCCCACAAGGCATAACTAGTGACATTATCATGGTTAGGCGGGCCCCGTGGGTGGGATACTCTAGAAAATCAATCAGAGGAGACTGTGTTTTGGTTACTTTTAGAGAGCCAAACACAGCCTCCTACATTTCCACATGGCCTTCTGATGACCAAGGTAGTAATATCCAAGTCCTCCCGCTCTCGTTTTTCTATCCTTCGAACTTATATAATTTGGAGGATCAGAGATGGGGGCAACACCAGGAAATGATGGACGACTGGGGGAGCTGTCGTAGGGAGAGAAGGGATCCACACTATCAGAGGGGCAGAGTCCCTGATCACTTCTTACCATATGGGGAGGAGGTAGGATGGTAGCACAAAGTTGGGAAGAGGGGGGGAGGGGGGGAATTAGGAGAGGAGTTCCGGGGCCCCACAGAATGCACTACCCAGCCCACTTTCCAACTTACAACAGATATAGCAGTCTCGAAATGGTTGATTGACAATTTAACCCACAGGGGAGAGAGTCCTTTCCACCTACTTGGATAGGGAATAGCACATCCCTAGAACGACCGCAACCCACAGGGGCACAAAGTGAACTAACATCTCACCATGTACCAGAGCCTTCCCCAGTGGACATCCGAGACTAATCCCAACAATGGCTCGGTCCAGGGGCAATTGTCCACTCTCCCGATGGTCAACCATGAGACCAACGGTTCCAATGCCCCAAATACAGGGTCACCTCCTACCAAACCACCATCTATGACCATGATTTCATGGAATGTTGCTGGGTTGGCCAATAAAATTGATAATCTGGAGTGGGTTTCCTTTATTAATTCAAAGAGTGTATGCCTCTTCCAGGAGACCTGGGCTCGAGAAGAACTCATACCTCAAGGTTATGCAGTATTCTCTAAACCAGCTAAGTGGGGGGGACGGGGCAGACCATCAGGAGGGTTGGCAACTTGGGTAGCTTCAGATCTGGGCTGCCAGGCCAGTTGTATGGCGACAGATTCTGATGATATCTTAGCTGTCCTCCTAGAGTGGCCAAACTCTACGAAATTGGTGGTAGTAAATGTGTATTCGAGACCTGTACCCACGTCACAAGAATCCACCACTATAGAGGAGCTCTCGGCTTTCCTAGTTGGTATCCCAGGGGAACTCCACTACATAGTGGGTTCTGATTTAAACTCACACTTTGAGCCATTACCAGGCCTTCGCGATGGATCCTCCTTTGAAGAAGATTCACGATGGCTAGTCCCGGGCACGGTGACGCCCCCACCTAGAGCTTGGACTCCCCTCGCCCTGCAGATAACTGCCCTTACTTTAAACCAAGGTTTAAGGGCCTGCAATGGGCGCTGTAAATCAGACATGCCCAGTAAACACACCTATAACAAATCTGGCAGCGAATCGCGACTAGACTATATTCTTGTTAAATTACCGCTGTGGTCACAAATCATTTACTTTAAGGTTACTGAGAGATGGGATAGTGACCACAATGCCCTAGAGCTTCAATATGTTATACCAGGCAAAGAGGATATAGCCCCCGGTCCTAGTAATAATAAGTCAGGCCTGCTCTTGGAAAATAATCGGAGAAGAGTAAGGTGGGAGAAACTGGCTACTAGTAGCGATAAGCTACCAAAATTGTATGCCAGAATTACCCCACTCTTAGAGAGCGCATTCTCCATTGGGGTGAAAACAGGAGAAGAGGATAACAGAGAAAAGCTGGGCCAGATTCATGTAGATTTAATTAGTACCTTGGAGCTGGACCTTTTTTCAAAACAAGGGGAAAAAGCCGGCCCAACAACTAAGAGAACGTGGTACAATGCTACATGCAGGGCCGCCAAAACTAAATTGCTATTTGCAATAAAGGCGCGTAAAGGCAGGGAAGAAATTCAATCCTGAAGAAGGGCCTATAGGAAACTCCTGGTGAATGCCAGGGCTGAGTGGGACCAACAATATTGGGAGGAACTAGCAAGATCACTTCCCATCAGAGATTCTAGTAAATTCTGGCGTATAGTGGCCAATGGAACGGAGGATCTATCCACGGCTATCGAGCCTAATATAGCTCCTAGCATATGGCAGAACCACTTCCAGTCACTGTACTCAATAGAGGAGGGGGCTCTGAATATTTCACCCAACATGATAGTACCAGACTCCAAAGGGGAACCATTTACAGAAAAAGAGGTGAGGGTGGCCATAGCTGGGTTATCAACAGGGAAAGCCCCAGGCCTTGATGGGGTACCCGGTGACCTATTTAAGCAAGAACCAGGGATATGGGCCCCCTATCTCATGCTGATATTTAATGCTGTCTTGGGGGGGGGGGTGGAGGTCCCAGATACTTGGCTGGGGGCAGAGGTGGTTCCTATCTTTAAAAAGGGATCTCCTCTGCTACCATCCAATTATCGCCCAATCAGTCTTATCGACGTATCCCAAAAGCTTTTTGGGAGACTGATCTTGGATAGGTTACAGAACTGGATGGAGGAGATGGATATCTTGACTCCCTACCAGGCGGGATTTAGGCAAGGGGTGTCCACAACTGACCAAATCTTTAGGCTGAATCTATTATACTGGAAAACAGCATTAATCGAGGGCGGCACCTTGTACACAGTGTTTGTGGACTTGCGTGCCGCCTTCGATTTGGTTCCAAGAGCAAAATTATGGCAGGTTATGGAGGAGATGAATGTACCCGGAGATCTTTTGGCAATCCTTATGAGACTACACCACAACAACTACGCGCGCGTCAGGTGCGGTAGAGGTGGCAAATTAACCGGAAGGTTCCCCGTTCGCAGAGGGGTAAGGCAGGGTTGTGTGCTTGCACCGACCCTGTTCTGCCTCTTTGTGAACGGGGTAATCGCTCGTCTGGACAGGATTCCCAACATTGATGCCCCAAAATTGACTGGCAGCAGGGTGCCTGCAATTATGTTTGCAGATGACACCCTGCTGCTGTCTAAATCCCCGATGGGCATACAACGATTCTTGAACGGTTTTCTGGAGTTCTGCACAGAAAGGGGACTCGAATTCAACCCTCAGAAAACCAAATTCATGATTCTCAACCCCAAACCCCTCAACCGCCCACCCCCCACCCTAGGTACAGTCCAACTGGAACGGATCCACACAATCGAATACCTGGGGATTACGCTTAACGAAAATCTAACGTGGTCAGCCCACCAGTTAAAAGCAAATATCAAACTGGCACAGTTGGCGGGTGGTATTATGAGAGTAGCGAATAAATCACCCTATCGGCCACCCAGCCCCGTTATCCAAATCTACAAGGCACAGGCCCGGGGGGGGGGGGTGTCATTTATGGGGGCGAACTGTGGGGTCACATCCCATCACCAAAACTACTGACAACTGAGAATAAGTTCCTGAGGCAGATTACCGCTCTTCCGTTGAGTACTCCAATTCTCCCTTTAAGGTTGGATTTGGGCCTCCGGCCCATAACGGAGGAGCTGGGGCTCAAACCCCTAGCATTCTGGAGACACCTATGGAGCAGCCTAGATCTCTGTACTTACAGAGCGGAGCTACAGGAATTCCTACCGTTGCCGAATGCCACAAGAACACCTTGGCTAAACTACATTAAGAGAACTTCTGAGGTAATTGGACTTCCTGAACTTTGGTTAGATCCAGTAAATACAAGTAATAGGACCTCCAGAAAGGCACTATCGAGAGCCTATTACGACCAAATGCTCTTACAATCTGTTGATGGCATCCGAGATGGATCTCTAACCAACCAGTTCATGAAAATCAAAGACTCTTACCAATTGGAAAGTGTCCCAGATGCCATGACTCCGGTAATAACTAGGAAACTATTCCTTCAATGGAGATATGGGACCCTCCCCTTGGCATCTTTTACAGCAACATGGTCTTCCCTCTCCCCTACAGAAAATTGTCCCGCATGTGCCTATATAAAGGAGAATGATGTACATGTGATTTTTTTCTGCCGAGCCTATGAGAGGAGTAGGAAATACTGGCTCGTTCCTTTACTCAAAAACATGGGATTCAGAACTTTTTTACCCGCCTATAGAGTTTTAAAGACAGACTTGGCCCCTACTATCGTATTTGCACTATCTAAATTTTTAACTTCAATGTGGTATGCCCGTAACCGCTACATTAGGAGACTTGGCGATTTAGTATAGATTTGATTTCCGGCATACCTCAATCAATATTAATTAACTTTGATCACTACTGTTATTTAATGCGTTCTTAAATTGTAAATGAATTATTTTATGATGTATGTATATCTTTTATGATCATGTGACCGAAATAAAGATTTTTCGAACTCGAACTCGAAATGGTATAAGGAGATCGATAGAAGAAATGAAGATGCCCAGAGGCTGTAGGATCGCTGGGGCTACACTACCCTAACCTTAGGTAAAGAGCAGGAGGCCCTCGGGACGCGTGTGCAGAGTGTGAACTCACACGCGAGATGCGGTACAAAGTAAATGGGCACGAATAAGTTACAAAATAGATAAATACGGACAGGTCCGACTGGTTACGACTAAAACTACAGGATACCTGGACACTAGGAGAGTCAATCTACCTATGAGCACCGAAATGCTCTCGTTACCTCACCCACGGGCTGCGGGTGCATAGGTGTGAAAGTGTGTCGGGTTTCCGCGTTGAAGTCAATGGAGCCTTGAAGAAAGATGCTGCAGGCAACCAGGAGGCAGATGTCCGGAGTGATCCAAGGGTGGATCAAGGAAGATGGAGACCTGAAAGCAGAGGGGACAATGTTCACAGTCACTAGCCAGTGACCGGAGTGGAACCAGGAAGGAACCAGATGCTGTCGTCGCAATCAGGTGAAGAGTGGACGCTTGACTCTGCAGCCACGTGGACCAGGAGGTGTCTTCGATGACCAGGATGGAGGCACGAGCTGTCCTTCGCAGGCTCTCGCTGTCGGCGGTGTCTGTTCCAGATTCAGAGTCAACAGGCCTTGGCAAAGGCAACCCACGCGGTGAGTGAAGATGGCGTCTGGTGTGGACAGGAGGGTCCGGGGTGCTTCTCCTTTGCAAGGAAGCAAGGGCCAGTCTGGAGCAACCAGACCAGTGGTGTGGATTTCAAGGATCGTCGGCTAGGAGGCCAGTAGCCAGACGGCAAGTGACCAGACAACGCGTTCAGCAGCAACCAAGCAAAAGGGCCCCACGCAGATCTCGTGGATGCTGGAGGGCTGGTCTTCGGTGCAGGAGCTGCTCGGGGCTGGGGCTTCTCAATCCCCAAAGCACTTTCTCGAGGATACCTCTGAAGTCGTGCTGGAAGCGAAGTGCAGTTTCTCCAAGATGGCCGGTCCCACGTGTCTCGTCGCACCCACGGATCTCAGCTGTGCTGCAGATGTAGGTAGAGGTCGGAGAGGTCTGGAGGTCCGGGTCTCGTCAGGCTGTGAAGTCTGGTTCTACCAGGAAGGATAACAAAGTGAACGGCTAGGACGCTTGATGGTGCCTGCTTGTGCATGGTGGTCACTCCTTGGCCACAAGGGAGATTTTCTTCAGTCTTCTGTGGAGCAGAACGTCGAAGTCCAGAGTTTCGTCTTGTAGATTCAATTCAGGATAATCTAATTTGGAATGGGACCAGCTCCTAACTTTATTCTCCTAAAGGGGGCTGTACTGTGACTAGGTCCCTCCCATGGGTGGGACCAGGAAGGGGGGTGGTTACACCCCCTATCCTTTGTCCGGTTTCATGCCAGAGCTGGGGCTGGAGTACCCCAGCAACTGGTTTGAACCCGGGTATGCACAGGGACACCTTGCGTGCCCCAGGCATGTCTCATTCCTTTCAGCCTGACCTACCTCAATACACAAAATCCTGTCTGGGGTGGTGCTAGCACCTCCCAAGGCAGGAAACCCTTTGTCCAGGCCTCCCTCGCTGGAAGGACTCCCTGCAGCAGGAGGTCAGACTCGTGTCTGTGGTGGCAGCATCCATTTTGTGATGCTGAGGCTCTGTTTAACTTTAACCGGGGTTCTCAGTTACATACATGTCGTGTCCCTCTAAAAGGGTGGAATGCTACCCCCGTCGCCAGAACTGGCGAGGGGGTAGTATTCCAATTCGTATGACACCTTACTCGACATGTTTTGATAATGCTATGCCAAAGGTAGCAATAACCGCGAGGATTATAATGCACTTAAGAGTATATGGTATAGCGTTATCATGGAACAGCTATAAGGACTTGGTTCCGAAAGCTGCAGACAGGCTCAGCTCTTGCTAAAGCACCATCTCGCATAATTTCAAGCACTCTGCCTTCAGGATTGATAAGGCCTGCCATAGGAGTGACTTATAGGAGTATATGTGTCCATTTTGGGGTTAGATATAGGTATACTATATCTACAGCAAAGGGTGATTACACCACCTTGCCCCAGCTGTGTTACCAGCCAGTTGTATCTGTTTACATGGCCAGCCAGGGGTGGCACAATACATGCTGCAGCCCCTGGTAGGCCTTGGGTGCACTTATGCCCTGGGTACCTATGGTACACTGTACAAGGACTTACAAGAGTGACCCAATACCAATTGGTAAATGCACCTAAAGTACATGGATGTCAATTTAGAGAGAGAACAGCTAGGCTGTGGGTCTGATTAGCAGGCCCACAGCCAGGGAAAGTCGTAAACCATTAAAGCAAAAAGCACAAATCTGGGGTGACCATAGGATTGCAGACCCTACTCTCCTACGTAACCCCCCCCCCAAACTTAGGGACATTAAACTAACCTTGACCAGGTGAGACTTCCTGTTCTAAGTGGAAATACCTGGAGAGCCCATCTGCATTGCCATGGTCAGTACCAGGTCTGTGTTCCACTGTAAAGTCCATCCCCTATAGAGAAATGGACCACCTAAGAAGTTTGGGGTTTTCACCCTTCATTTGATTTAGCCACAAGATGGGCTTATGGTCTGTCTGAATCTTGAAGTGAGTTCCAAACAAGTATGGCCTCAACTTCTTCAGGGCCTAAACCACAGCAACGGAATCCGCTCTTTGGCGGTCACAGAATACATCCGTAGAAGGTTGGATGTAGGTGATTCTGCGGCCTTAGTCCTATTGCATCTAAGTGCCGCATTTGATACGGTGTCTCATGAGATTCTTCTTCAACGTCTCTGGATGGTCGGCATTAAGGATGTTAAGGATGTTGCCCTGGAATGGATCCAGTCCTTCCTGGCTGGGCGGTCGTTCCAAGTATCTGGGCCGCCCTTCCATTCTCAGGAACATGCCCTGGGTCGGGGGGTTCCTCAAGGTTCCATCTTGAGCCCACTTCTATTTAATCTGTATGTGGGACCCTTGGTGGAGGTGGCCAGAGGCAAGGGGTTGTCCCTGGTGTCGTATGCAGACGCCACGCCGACTGGTGATCGCTTTCTCCAAAAAAATGCTGTACCAACCTGGAGAATTTTAAGGAGGATTTATCGATTATCTCGGACTGGCCTTCAATTAATTGCCAGTAAGTCCGAGATTCTATTGTATGGGAAGGACCAGGGACTCTGGTCAGAGCAATGGTGGCCTGATCATCTGAAACCTGCGCCGTTGCCGAGGGAGACTGTAAAGAACCTGGGTGTTTGGTTCGACACCGGACTAACATTCGATAAGCAAACAAGAGCCTTAGCCGCAGTCTGCTTTTGGCTTTTGAGGGGATTGAGGCCCTTGATTGGTTTCTTCCCTCCCAGAGTACGCCAGACCATCCTGCAGGCTTCCATTCTTGCAAGGCTTGACTACGGCAACGCCTTATATCTAGGTGCCAATAAAGCTAGCATCAAGCGCCTGCAGAGGGTCCAGAATGCTGCAGCACGTATGTTAGTGGCACTCCCAAGATCTCACTCAGTGGCCCAGGTCCTCTTGAAGCTGCACTGGCTGCCAATCGAAGCCCGCATTCAGTTTAAGGTGCTATGTACTGTGCACAAAATTCTGCGGCTCCAAGCCCCTATTGGGTTATTAGGTCTACTGAAGCCATATCTGCCTAGACGTGCTCTGCGCTCGGCTAATCAAGGTCTGGTCTGTGTCCCTCGAGTTAATAAAGCGAGGGCAGGGGGTTGCTCGTTTGCTCTCTTGGCGGCCAAACTGTGGAACTCTCTTCCAGCAAGCATCCGAGCCATCCCTAACCTTCTGACATTTCGGAAATCCTTAAAAACTTGGCTGTTCCCCACTATTTGATATTTGTCGCTTGCTGTGTCTCACTGTCTCTTGTCTGGTTTCTGGCTGCGCTGGGACGCCTCTTTGCTGAGGCAGCCATGCGCATTACAAATCCTTAAATAAATAAATAAATACATAAATTGTTAGTTGCATAAGATAAATAAGCAGCAACTATAACTTCTATATAATATTGAAAAAGCTTCCAATTACAGCCCTGGTGACACCACAACAATGTTGCTGGTCCTGAGTTTCAAAAAGAGAAGGGAAATCCAGAGAGACATGACTCTTTAAAGGACTCCCCTTCACCTACAATGCTCACCTGGCATGACGTCACGCCATAACTTCTCCACAAGTGTGAAGTGAGCAGTGTGAGCAGCGCCCATCGATATGCCTGCTGTCACTGCAGAAAAAACAAACCACCTGTGCCAGGGCGCAAGACAGAGCCCGATAGAGACCCGTTTCGAGGCCTCCTTTAAGAAACTGTCTGTAATTAGCACTGGTGAGACCCATGTGAGAAGTTGGCCTGATATGCAGTCCTCACTATTCTAGTGATCACTATGTATCAGTCCAAACAACCCTTATTGATGATTGGTTGTAAGTCAACCTTATAGACCAGCTATCCTAGTAGCATGGACAAGAGCAGTCTTTAGGCTAAACTCTAGAGGGCGTGTTAAGCCAGCTGTTATACCATCACATATCCCCCTTGAACACCAAGTGAAAGGACACCACACAAGTTGTTATGAAAATAAAAGGATATTTATTTATAACACAACAGCACTGGACTCTTTATGAGGACAGGGCACTAAGCACAATACAAAACTCTTAAAGAAATTCTGAAAGTCACACAATTTACACAAATGCCCGAAGGGCACGAAAAACCATATACTATGGAAGTGGAATGCGAAATTACTTGCAGGTAAGTACTACTCTCAGAGACTTTAGAAACGCTAGGCCTACAATGCTGAACCCTTAGATTAGAAGCAGGAGGCCTAGGGACGTCGTGTGCAGAGTGGGAAGTCTCACGCGTAATGCGGGACAAAGTCTATGGATACTAGTAAATGCAAAAGTTAGTGTTCTCGGGCGAACCCGACTAGGTAGGTCAAAAACGAAAGTGGATCTAGACACTTAGAGAGTGGATCTACGCTGGAGCACCGTGGTACTCGGTTTACCTAGCCCAGGGGCTGCGGCTGCATAGGGTTCAAGTGTCGTCGGGAATCCTCGTTGACGAACCAGGAGCCTGAAGTGGAAGTTGCTGGCAGGCGACCAGTGAAGATGTTCCGGGCTGATCTAGGGACGGATCAGTGAAGAAGAGTACCTGTAAGCAGAGGGGACCAAGTTCTGAATCACTAGCCAGTGATTAGGTGGGCACCAGGATGGCACCGGACGAGGTCACTCAGCCAGGCGAAGAGGTGACACTGGATTCTGCTGCTGCACGGACCAGGGGCGCTGATGTCGACCAGGCTGGAGGTCTGCGAGCTGTCCCACTTCGGATGTCTGCTGCTGGCGATGCTGGATCCGGTGAAGGAGGCAACAAGCCTTGGCTACGGCAAGCCCACGTGGTGACACAAAATGGCGTCTTGAGTGGACCAGGAGGGTCCGAGGAAGGTCCCCTTCAGGAGGAGACTGGGGCCAGTCGAGAGGAGCTAGACCAGCGGTGAAACAAACGTAGGACGTCGTCTGGAGGGTCACTAGCCAACGGGCGAGTGACCGGACAACGTGGCAAGCGACACAGAAGCAAAAGGGCCCCACGCAGATCTGGAGGATGCTGGGGGGCTGGTCTTCGGTGCTCGTGCTGCTTGGGGTTGGGGCTTCTCTTACCCCAGTGCACCCACTCGAGGGTCCCTCGGTGGTCGTGCTAGGTCAGTGTCGTGCTGGTTCTGATGGTCGCCGGGTCCTCTGGTCTCGTCGCACCTACGGTTCTCAGCTGTGCTGTAGAGGCAGGTTGAGGTCAGAGAGGGCAGGGAGTCCGGGTCTCGTCGTGCTGGTCAGTCTGGTTCCTGAGGAAGGACGTCGTAGCAAACCGCAAGATACTTAGTTGGTGCCTGCTGCTGCAGGGTGACTACTCCTTAGTCACAAGGGAGAAATCTTGAGAAGAAGTCTTGAGTTCCTTTCGTAGAAAGTAGTTTCAGGATTCAAAGATGATCTAATTTGGAAGGGGTCCCGCTCCTATCTTTATACTAGAAAAAGGGGCTGGCACGCGACTAGGTCCTGCCCATGGGTGGGACCAGGAAGGGGGGTGGTTACACCCCTCTCCCATGCCGGACTTTCCCCAGCTCAGGGGCTGGTGTGCCCCTGGAACTGGTTCTAGCCAGCAGATGCATAGTGAGCACCGGGGTGCCACTTGCAGTCACCTTCCTCTAAAGCCCTGCCTACCCAGGATACACAAAACCCTGTCTGGGATGGTGCTAGCACCGCCCCTAACAGGAAACCCTTTGTCCAAGCCTCCCTCGCTGGAAGGACTCCCAGCAGCAGGAGGTCAGACTTGTGTCTGTGGTGGCAGCATCCATTTTGTGATGCTGAGGCTTGAGTTAACTTTAACCGGGGTTCACAGTTACATACATGTCGTGTCCCTCTAGAAGGGTGGAATGCTAACCCCGTCGCCAGAATTGGCGAGGGGTTAGTATTCCAATTCGTATGACACCCTACTCGACATGTTTTGATAAAGCGATACCAGAGTTGGCATATAACCGTGAGGATTATAATGCACTTAAGAGTATATGGTATGCGTTATCATGGAACAGCTATTAGGACTTGGTTCCGCAAGCTGCAAACGGGCTCAGCTCATGCCAGAGCACCATCTCACATGATTCCAAGCACTCTGCCTTCTCGATTGTCAAGGCCTGCCATAGGAGTGACTGATAGGAATCTATGTGTCCATTTTAGGGTTAGATATAGGTATACTATATCTAAAGTAAGGGGTGATTACACCACCTTGCCCCAGCTGTCGTGCAGCCAGTTGTGTCAGATTTAGATGGCCAGCCAGGGGTGGCATAATACATGCTGCAGCCCCTGGTAGGCCCTGGGTACACCTATGCCCCGAGTTACAGGGTCTGATAAGGTGGCCCAGTACCAATTGGTAAATGCACCTACGGTACACGTGTCAATTTAGTGAGAGAACAACAAGGCTGTGGGTCTGATTAGCAGGCCCACTGCCAGAGAAGTCGTAAACCAGTGAAGCAAAAAGCAAAAATCTGGGGTGATCATAGGATTGCAGACCCTACTCTCCTACATGCCCCCCCCCCCCCCCAAACTTTGGGACAATAAACTAACCTTGACCAGGTGAGTCTTCTTGCTCTAAGTGGAAATACCTGGAGAGCCCATCTGCATTGCCATGATCAGTGCCAGGTCTATGCTCCACTGTAAAATGCATCCCCTGTAGGGAAATGGACCACCTAAGCAGTTTGGGGTTTTCACCCTTCATCTGATTTAGCCACAAGAGGGGCTTATGGTCGGTCTGAATCTTGAAATGAGTGCCAAACAAGTATGGCCTCAGTTTCATCAGGGCCCAAACCACAGCAAAGGCCTCCCTCTCAATAGCTGACCAATTTTTCTCTCTGGGGGTCAGCCTTCTGCTTATAAAAGCAATGGGCTGGTCATGACCATCAAAATTCAGCTGAGATAGAACAGCTCCAACACCCAACTCAGAAGCATCTGTTTGGACAATGAATGGTTTGGAGTAGTCTGGACTCTTTAGGATAGGTGCTGTGCACATGGCCTGCTTTAGGTCATCGAATGCTTTTTGACAGCCTGCTGTCCACTGAACTTTCTTTGGCATCTTTTTACTTGTCAGTTCATTAAGTGGAGTCACAATTGATCCATAATTTCTGACAAATTTCCTGTAATAACCAGTCAGGCCCAAGAAAGCTCGAACCTGAGTCTGGGTGGTTGGAGGAGCCCAATCCTTGATGGATTGTATCTTGCTCTCCAGTGGCTGAACCTGGCCTCCACCTACAAGGTGGCCCAGGTATACAACCTGTGTCTGCCCTATCTGGCACTTTGTGGCCTTGATAGTGAGACCTGCTGCTTGCAGTGCCTCTAACACTTTCCTCAGGTGGACCAGGTGATCCTCCCAGGTGGAACTAAAGACAGCTATATCATCTAGTGGAGAAGTGTGGCTCAATGCTTAGAGCCGCAGACCTTGATGCAGAACGCTGGCCAGGGACCAGGGTTCGATTCCCGCCTTGGCGGGTTCGGGCTTAAATTCCTCTGACTGGATATTCTCGCCTCAGTGCCGAATCTAAGCATGGGTCCCACGCTGCAACTCTGGGCAATAGCTTGCTTAGTCTCCACAAAGGCCCCCTGATACACAAGGGATGCCTGGTTTCACCATGGGATGCCCAGGAGTGGACACCCCACAAGGAAAAGCCAGGAGGGGTTCCCTTGTGGTAGGAGTACAAGCACCGGGATGCCTCCGGGTCACTGTTCGCGCTATACAAATACGCCACATTTACATTTACATTTACATCTAGATATGCTGCACAGAAGTCATCCAGCCCAGTGAGAACTTGATTCACCAGCCTTTGGAAGGTGGCAGGTGCATTTTTCAGACCAAAGGGCATTACCACAAATTGATAATGTCCACCAGGGGTTGAAAATGCTGTCTTGGGCTTGGCATCCTCAGCTAACCTGATTTGCCAATACCCAGCTGTCAGGTCAAATGTGCTTAAGTAGTTGGCAGAAGCCAATCTATCTATAAGTTCATCTGCCCTTGGTATTGGGTGGGCATCAGTCTTAGTGACTGCATTGAGGCCTCTGTAGTCTACGCAAAACCTCATCTCTTTCTTACCACCCTGGGTGTGAGGCTTTGGCACTAGAACTACTGGACTAGCCCAAGGGCTATCTGAGGGCTCAATGACTCCCAGCTCCAACATTTTCTGCACTTCTGTTTTAATGCAGTCTCTAACATGATCAGGCTGCCTGTAGATTTTACTCTTGACTGGCAGGCTGTCACCAGTGTCAACCTCATGGGTACACCAATTGGTTTGGCTGGGTGTCAGAGAGAACATATGTCTGAAGGATTGAAGAACTTGTTTGCAATCCTTCTGTTGATGGTCAGAGAGGCTGCCACAAAAGACAACACCATCTACTGAGCCATCATCAGGATTCTGAGTGAGCAGGTCTGGGAGAGGGTCACTCTCCTCCTCCTGTCCCTCATCTGTGGCCATGAGCAAGCTCATGGCCTTCCTTTCAACATATGCTTTGAACCTGTTCACATGGAGCACCCTGTGGGGGCTCCTGGGAGTTCCAAGGTCCACCAGGTAGGTGACCTCTCCCTTTTGCTCAAGGATTGTGTTGGGCCCAGACCATTTGTCTTTGAGTGCTGCTGGGGCCACTGGCTCCAACACCCACACCTTCTGTCCAGGCTTGTACAAAGTCAGGACAGCCTTTTGGTCATGCCAAGCTTTTTGGAGTTCTTGGCTTGCCTCAAGGTTTTTAGAAGCCTTTTCCATATACTCAGCCATCCTGGAGCGGAGACCAAGTACATAGTCCACTATGTTGGTTGCAGGGTTTTTGAGAGGTCTCTCCCATCCTTCCTTCACCAAACATAGGGGTCCTCTTACAGGATGCCCATTCAGAAGTTCAAAAGGTCTGAAGCCAACCCCCTTCTGTGGGACCTCTCTGTAAGCAAACAAAAGGCAGGATATCAGGACATCCCATCTACACCTGAGCTTTTCAGGTAGTCCATGAATCATCCCTTTTAGGGTCCTGTTGAACCTTTCAACAAGCCTATTGCATTGTGGATAATAGGGTGTAGTGAACTTGTAGTTGACACCACATTCCTTCCACATAGCAGTCAGATATCCTGACATGAAGTTTGCACCTCTGTCAGAGACAACCTCCTTAGGGAAGCCCACTCTGGAGAACACTCCAACTAGGGCTCTTGCCACAACAGGTGCTGTAGTGGTCCTAAGGGGAATAGCTTCAGGATACCTGGTGGCATGGTCCACCACCACCAGTATAAACATGTGCCCTGATGCTGTCTGGGGTTCCATTGGACCAACAATGTCAATCCCCACTCTTTCAAAGGGCACCCCCACCACAGGCATTGGTATAAGGGGGGCCTTTGTTGTGCCACCTGACTTACCACTGGCTTGGCAAGTGACACAGGAGCGACAAAACTCCTTGGTATCTTCATTCATGTGAGGCCAGTGAAAGTGTGAGACAATTCTGTCCCAAGTCTTATTCTGGCCTAAGTGTCCTGCCAGGGGAATCTCATGGGCCAAGGTGAGAAGGAAACCTCTCAGAGACAAGGGGATGACCAGCCTCCTGGTTGCACCAGAGTACAGGAGTCCATCTTCCCAGTATACCTTGTGGGCACCTGTGGCGTTCCCTGCAGCCTCAGCAGCAGCCTGCTGTCTGAGGGGTTCAAGGGAAGGGCAGTCTAACTGTGCCTTCCCCAGGTCTTCTCTGGAGGGTCCCCCTGAACCCAGAAACTCAACCTGATCAGGTTCCAGTTCTTTAGGCTCAGTTTCCCTCAGCTCTTTGAGGTCAGCCTCCTCTGAGACTTGATCCACAACCTGGGGCAAGGGGGAAGGCAATGCCTTAACCCTACTGCTCTTCTTCTTGGAAGGTGTCTGGTCCATTGTTCCAGGATCCAGCACCTGTTCAGTGGGGCATCTTCTGGCCTGTGACCTAGTTACAGCAAGCACATGTGCTGGCAAACCTAACATTTTCATGTGAGTCCTCTGCTCCACTTCTGACCATAGGGATGACTCCAAATCATTGCCCAACAAACATTCAACTGGGAGGTCTGAACTAACAACAACCTTCTTTTGGCCACTTACCCCTCCCCAGGAGAAATCAACAATTGCCATACTATGGTGGGTAGTGACATTGCTGGCATTGGTCACTAGGTACTCTGGACCTAGCATGATCTGTCCAGGGTCCACAAAGTTAGGTGTCACCATTGTGACACTGGCACAAGTGTCCCTGTAGGCCTGAGCCATCTTGCCATTGATAAAAGGTGTCTGTCTGTATTTGCCCAAAGTATTGGGACTGGCATCAGGGGATATATCCACATCCCCTGTACAGACAAGGACAACCTGAGTGAGTGTGCCAACTAAGTTGTCATACCCCTCAGAACCCAATGTTAACCCAACTAATCCCTTGGGAGGTGCACTACCACTGCTGACTGTACTAGGGGGTGCAGGTGCCTTAGGGGCTGCAGTGGCAGGAGTTTGCCCTCCTTTCTTAGTGCACTCACTAAACCAGTGAGTTTTACTTTTACAGTACTGGCACCACCTTTTAGACTGGCCTTCTTGAGTCTTCTTCTTCTGGGAAGCCTGACCCCCACCCTCTTTGGTTTGTTGGGGGCCTGTCGAAGACTTCTGGTCATTTTGTTCACCTTTGGTATTATTACCCTTCTGGTCTGCTTTCTTCTGACCACCCTGGTTCTGGCCCTGGTTCTGCTTAACCCTTGTTCTGACCCATCTGTCTGCCTTCTTTCCCAATTCTTGGGGAGAGGTCAGATCTGAGTCAACAAGGTGCTGATGCAACAACTGGTTCTGACAATTGTTTAAAATCTGTTCCCTCATGACCAGATTGTACAATCCTGTATAATCAGTAACCTTACTGCCCAGCAACCAGCCCTCCAAAGCCTTAGTGGCACAATCCACAAAATCAGACCAATCCTGAGACTGAGTTTTCTGGGTATCCCTGAACAGCAACCTATACTGCTCAGTGGTTGGGCCAAACCCATCTATCAGTGTACTTTTCAGGACTTGGTAATTGTTAGCATCCTCAGCTCTAGTAGTGTGGAGCTTATCTCTACCTTTGCCTTCAAAGGAGAGCCACAAGACAGCTGCCCACTGACTCTGGGGGACGCACTGGACAGTGCAGGCCCTCTCCAAAGCAGTTATTCATTTGTGGATATCATCCCCTTGTTTAAAGGGGGGCACTATCTTACTCAGGTGTCTAGTGTCTAAACTCCTGTTTTTTTCTCTTGGGAGAATGCTGCCACCTGTGGGATCTAGCCCACTTAACTTTTGCTCTCTAGCAAAGGCAAGCCTCTCTTTGGCCAGGGCAAGTTCTTCCCTTTCAATCCTCAGATTGGCTTCCCTAATCTTTGCTTCATGCTCTCTCCTCTTAGGGGATGACATCCCTCTATGAGAAGAGGTCTGAGAGCCATTGGTTCGAATGGATCTGTTAGATCCTCTGGATAGAGTCCTAACTCATCCATTCCCAATGTTAAGTCCGCCTGAGAGGGGCCCTGGGGGTCCCCCAAGTCCATTCTCATGCCTACTTAAGTTGGTCCTGGTGAGTCTACTGACTTCTACCTGACCCTTGTCTGCCTCATCCTCTGACAACTCCTGATCCTCCTCCTCACCTTCACTCACTGTTCCATTGTTTTGAAGGTCAGGGTCCCCAAGGGTTCCCTCTAAGGGGGGCATATTCCCATCTGGATGAGAAGGATCTGTGTTGGCAGTTCTCCTGGCATCATAAGTCTATAAGAGACCAATCAGAAAGGGAATGGTACGGTTAGAACCCTGTTTTAGCTTCCTGGAGGTACAGATTTGTCTCATCTCCTGGAAGCTGAGAGCAGCATATCGTGAAGTGACCTGTGGAGGGTCCACTGACACAAGGGGGGCTTCTGAGTTCCCTCCTTTGTCCGACATGCTTCTAGTGTGGTGCAAGTGATGCACCTACCTACACTGTTTGTTTGCCTACTGATCCCTTGCTAAGAGTTGTAGTCAGGGTGTGCTAGGCCCTGTTGAACTACAACAGCTGGTTCAGTAGAACTCAGAGTATTCTAAGCTAAGTTATATGTACCTGGGTACTTATGTGATCTTTCACAATGATATTCTTAGGATACGTGTGGTAAAACAACAGCAAGCTCAAATCCCAACCGCTGCTCACCAATGTGAGAAGTTGACCTGATATGCAGTGCTCACTATTCTAGTGATCACTATGTATCAGTCCAAACAACCCTTATTGATGATTGGTTGTAAGTCATCCTTATAGACCAGCTATCCTAGTAGCATGGACAAGAGCAGTCTTTAGGCTAAACTCTAGAGGGCGTGTTAAGCCAGCTGTTATACCATCACATATACCCCTTGAACACCAAGTGAAAGGACACCACACAAGTTGTTTTGAAAATAAAAGGATATTTATTTATAACACAACAGCCCTGGACTCTTTATGAGGACAGGGCGCTAAGCACAATACAAAACTCTTAAAGAAATTCTGAAAGTCGCACAATTTACACAAATGCCCGAGGGGCACGAAAAACCATATACTATGGAAGTGGAATGCGAAATTACTAGCAGGTAAGTACTACTCTCAGAGACTTTAGAAACGCTAGGCCTACAATGCTGAACCCTTAGATTAGAAGCAGGAGGCCTAGGGACATCGTGTGCAGAGTGGGAACTCTCACGCGTAATGCAGGACAAAGTCTATGGATACTAGTAAATGCAAAAGTTAGTATTCTCGGGCGAACCCGACTATGTAGGTCAAAAACGAAAGTGGATCTAGACACTTAGAGAGTGGATCTACGCTGGAGCACCGTGGTACTCCGTTTACCTAGTCCAGGGGCTGCGGCTGCATAGGGTTCAAGTGTCGTCGGGAATCCTCGTTGACGAACCAGGAGCCTGAAGTGGAAGTTGCTGGCAGGCGACCAGTGAAGATGTTCCGGGCTGATCCAGGGACGGATCAGTGAAGAAGAGTACCTGTAAGCAGAGGGGGCCAAGTTCTGAATCACTAGCCAGTGATTAGATGGGCACCAGGATGGCACCGGACGAGGTCACTCAGCCAGGCGAAGAGGTGACACTGGATTCTGTTGCTGCACGGACCAGGGGCGCTGATGTCGACCAGGCTGGAGGTCTGCGAGCTGTCCCACGTCGGATGTCTGCTGCTGGCGATGCTGGATCCGGTGAAGGAAGCAACAAGCCTTGGCTATGGCAAGCCCACGTGGCGACACAAAATGGCGTCTTGAGTGGACCAGGAGGGTCCGAGGAAGGTCCCCTTCAGGAGGAGACTGGGGCCAGTCGAGAGGAGCTAGACCAGCGGTGAAACAAACGTAGGACGTCGTCTGGAGGGTCACTAGCCAACGGGCGAGTGACCGGACAACGTGGCAAGCGACACAGAAGCAAAAGGGCCCCACGCAGATCTGGAGGATGCTGGGGGGCTGGTCTTCGGTGCTCGTGCTGCTTGGGGTTGGGGCTTCTCTTACCACAGTGCACCCACTCAAGGGTTCCTCGGTGGTCGTGCTAGGTCAGTGTCGTGCTGGTTCTGATGGTCGCCGGGTCCTCTGGTCTCGTCGCACCTACGGTTCTCAGCTGTGCTGTAGAGGCAGGTTGAGGTCAGAGAGGGCAGGGAGTCCGGGTCTCGTCGTGCTGGTCAGTCTGGTTCCGGAGGAAGGACGTCGTAGCAAACCGCAAGATGTTATGTTATGTTATGTTATGTTAAGGTAGGCTTGTAAAGCGCACTGTCACCGAGGGTTTCCTGACGCTGATCTGATGCTGAGGGGGCATACAGAGTTTGATAGAGGGGACAGCCAGGAGGTGGAGGTGAGAAGATCTGAGGTTACGTGAAGGGCAGTAGGGACTGATAAGGGATTTCAGGAAGGCAGGGCAGGGACCGGTTAAAGATTTGAAGGTGAGGCAGCCGATCTTGAAGGCTGCCCTCGAAATGACAGGAAGCCAATGCAATTTGGTGAGGAGAGGTTTGGCGGATTGCCATTTCGGGATCCCGAAGGCCAGTCTCGCCGCTTGGTTCTGAACAATTTGTAGTCTGAGGAGAAAGGATTTAGGCAGACCGTGATAGATAGAGTTCAAGAAATCCAAGCGGGAGAGGACAAGAGACATGATGACTTGGATCAGGGCTTGGGGAGTCAGGAGATAGGCCACCTTCCTGATCCTGCGCAGCTGATACATGCAGGAAGAGACCACCATCCCTATCTGGGGCTTGAGCGATAGCTCGGAGTCGATAGTGACCCCGAGGCTTTTCACCGAGGCCACAGGGGTGGGGGCGGGGGGCCAAGCTCTGCCGGCCAGAAGTGCGGGCCCCAGTGGGTAGAGCTCTTGCCCGGGAGAAGGAGCTCCGTCTTCCCGGGGTTTAATTTAAGTTGGTTCTGACTCATCCACTGGAGGATGTGGGACATAACCGCCTGGAAATTAGAGATAGCAGAAGAAGAGTTGAGAGGAAAGATGAGTTGCAGGTCGTCAGCGTAGTTGAAGACGGTGACGTCCCACTGCCTCAGAGAAAAGAGAAGAGGTCGGAGGTACAGATTGAAGAGAAGAGGGGATAAGGAGGAGCCCTGGGGGACCCGCAGAGTGAGCGCTCCCTAGGTGCCCTAAAGGTGCCCAAGCTGAGTGTCCGAGACCTCCCGGTCAGAAAGGATTCGACCCATGCCAGCCCCAGGCCCTGGATGCCGGCCTGCTCGACACGGTTGAGAAGGATGTTATGGTCCACCGTATCGAAGGCGGACGACAGATCTAGAAGTACCAGGGCCTGGGGGGTACCCTTGTCAGCGCCGTCTCTCAGAGCGTCCAACACGGCCAAGATCACTGCCTCCGTGGAGTGGCCGGGTCTAAAACCGGCCTGGTTGGCCTCGAGAAAGTTGGAGCTCTCGATGAACTGTGAGAGACAGGCGGTGACGTGAGCTTCCAGGATTTTAGAGAGATAGGGCAGGAGGGAGATAGGTCGATAGTTCGCCAGGACTGCGGGGTCGGCTCCGGGTTTCTTCAGTAGAGGCACCAGGACAGCCTCCTTAAAAGAGCTGGACACCGTGCCAGAAGAGAGAGAAGAATTCAGCAGAGGGAGGATGCAGTCAGGTAAAGTAAGGCAGATGTCCCGTAGTATGGATGGTGGACAGCAGTCGTCCGGTGAGCCAGACTTGACACGAACGGCCAGTGTGGCCAGGGATGCAGGATCTAGAGAGGGGAAGTGTGTGAGGGGGAGAGCATTATGAGGGGGGCAGACAGAATCAGTGCCAGGGAGGGTGACCGGGATAGTGTCCTTAATCATAACAATTTTCTGTAAAAAAAACGCGCTGAGCGCATTGCATGATTCCTGCGTAGGAGCCTGGGTCGGGAGCGTCCTGGAGTCAGAAGTGAATTCGTCGAGAACTTTAAAAATCTCCTTCGATTTACAGGGGGCTGATAGGATTCTTTCGGAGGCATATGCTTTTTTGGCCGCAGTGATGGCTTTTTTGTATTTGTTGCGAGCGGCCACATAAATGTCTCTGCTTGACGGACAGTAATCTCTCCTCCACTTGCGCTCCAGTTGGCGAAGTTCCAGATGTTGTGTTTTAAGTTGGGAGTCAAACCATTTATGGGAGTTGCTGTGTCGACGCGGGGGAACTTGGTTAAGGGGGCAAAGATATCGCTAGCTGACGTGAGCCAGTGAGAGATGTTACCGTCTAGCTCATTGGTGCAGATATCGTTAGGGAGGAAGGGACGGGTCTGTGACAGGTGAGAGAGCAATTTAGAAGAGTCAGCGGCCCTCCACTTGCGGGCGGCACCGCCCTCCCGCGGGGGGATCCTGATATGACCAACGACAGAGATTGTAGTCTCAATCAGGGAATGGTCGGACCACACACAAGGTGTGATCAGCGGGCAAGAGGATTTCACCCCATGGACCCAGATGTGGTCGAGAATATGACCACCACTGTGGGTGGGAGATTTGACAAGTTGAGTGAAATTTAAGCTTGAGAGGGCTTCGAATAGTTCAGTGGCGTGAGGTCCGGCATCCTTATGTTGGAACCAGTAGTTAAAATCGCCAAAAATGGCGAGGCGGGGGGAGGAGGTGGTGAGATTGACAAGCTGTTCGGTGAAGGATGAGGGGAAGGAGGGCATAGGGTGAGGGGGGCGGTAAAGTATTATAAAAGTGACTGCGCCCACCTCAGTCCCGAGGCTAAGAACCAAGTTATCCACTTCAGGGAGAGTCATGGAAGCGGTGGCTATGATTTTTAAATTCTTGCGTATTACCGCTGTGACCCCCACCCGGAGCGGCCCCCAGGGCGATTAGTGTTCAGCAGATAGTAATCTGGGGGTAAAGCCGCCAGGATGTCAGGGAGGGAATCGTCGGTGAGCCAGGTCTCTGATAGTAAAAGAACGTCAGTCCTCTCAGCCGTAAGTAAGAGGAGGATGTCAGTTTGATGTCTGACAAGAGAGCGGGTGTTTAGGTATAGTAAACGAATGTGTGACTCAATAGGGGCTGGTAGAGTAGGTGGCGAATCCGGCCCCAGATGAGAAGGGATGTTCCCCGCGATTCCAAGTGAGGAAATGCGAGCCCTGATAGCAGGCGGTAGAGGACTTGAGAAGGATTATAGGCTCATAAGGGCAGAGGAGGTGTAAGAGATTGCAGAGACAGCATCCCTGGCCCCTGGGCCCGTCCGGCCGCGGACGGGCGCAGACGGGCTGGACTTAGGCGCGACTTCGGCGCGAAGACGGCGCGCCTGCTGCGCCCGTCCGCTGCGCTCCCTGGGAGGGGGACCCATTTTATAGAGCCGAGGGCGGGAGGGGCCGAGCGCTAGTCCGCTCGCCTGCACCCTCACCCAAGATGGAGGCACACTAGGTCACGACCCAGGCAGAGCCAATCTCGTCTGCACTGGGCGGGCCAGGAGGTGGAGCAGAGAGGTCCCGCACTGGAGTGCAGCGCGGCCAGGGAGGGTCCCAGCGCGCACTATGCAGCGAGGAGGGGGCAAGCGGGATAATTAAAATAAGTCGGATCCAATGTCAGCAGCTCCGGGACCTGCACAACAAAAGGGGGTTAAAAGCAGGCAGAAATACGGCAGGTAAGCGCGACTAAGCTGCCGGCTGTGTCAATGCGGCGCCAATTTTAAAAATGATAGCGTGCCCTGGTCCTGCTAGCGCCTAAGACACCCACTAGCATCTAATCCCTTAGTTGGTGCCTGCTGCTGCAGGGTGACTACTCCTTAGTCACAAGGGAGAAATCTTGAGAAGAAGTCTTGAGTTCCTTTCGTAGAAAGTAGTTTCAGGATTGTAGAGTCGGGCACAAAACTGGACAAAGGACATGGGAGTATCCTCCCCACTGTCAAGCCCCTCCTGTGGGATGAACCGCTGAATCGTCCCAACCCTTTACTTAGGGTACTTAAGGGCTTACCTATGAGTTTTTCCTTATATTCATCATGGGATAAATCCGGAACCATTTCATCTTTAACCGTCTGGGCACTTTGGACTTCCCTGGACTTTGCTTTGGAAACCAAGACTGCAACAGGGAAGTCTCCTGCTGCTTCTGGTCTCGACGTCCTTATTTTATTTATTTATTTATTTATTTATTTCATTTGCATAGCGCAACAGCTACCCAACAAAGGGTTTCCCGGCGCTAAAGATCCAGTGACAGGTTTCGGGGCAAGGCATTTCAGTATTTTATTTATTTATTTCATCTGTATAGCGCAACAGCTACCCTTGCACTCTTATGTGCCTGTGCTCCATACAGGTTCTTAAACAGGCCTGTGGACATCCAAGACACCCAAAGGAATCTCCCTTGAAGTGAAGGAGTCACTTTCCTGCATCTGCAGGGACTGCAACAAAGCTGACCGGTCTGCTGTTCCTGATGGCATGGCTTGGCAGTTCGAGGTGGACTGTTCCCATGAGGCTCAGGGTCAGATTGATTTGCATATGGCCATGTCTGCATTGGGGTGGCAGAGTGGCTAAAGAACGGTGATGGATTAAACCCAGATCTGTTGACTGGGTATGTGTTTGATTGGTTCAGATGCTCCGTCCATCACTACCCCCTTTTGTACCACTTACATAAGTGAGCACCATATACCAAGCTCGCCTCCTACACCGAGGACCACACAAGTTGGTCGGATGGAGAAGCCGGGATTGATTCCAAGTTTTCTGATTTAACATTGTGCAATCCAGCAACTAGATGTACATGCTTTGCTTCCCCTACACCTACCCTAAACACATTTCTCACCCGACCTACACCTTGCTGGCATCAGTGCGGGCCTCAGTCACTTCATAGACCATACTTTGTGGCCCTTAGAGAAATGTTTGTAAGAACCCACTGTGTTTGAAAAGGGATAATAGATGTGCAGGTACTCTATACCACGAGTATCTACTTGTATCTGAGAGGTGCCGGTACTCTCCAATTAAAAGTATTACATTTCTCTTGTGAAGTGCCAGTACTTTCCTTCTCAAAATAAAAAAGTGTTGGTACTAAGCATGGGCGAATTTTTCGAATCTGGCGTTCGCGAATTTGCAAACTCGCAATCCGCAAAATCCGCGAATTTGCGGATTTTTTTTTTGTGTTCGCAAGGGTTTCTGCCAGTTCGCGAGGGTTTGGTACTAGTTCGCAATTGCGAACTTACTTGTCGGCTCGCAACGGTCGCGACTATGTTGTTTCTACGTCTGGTTCATCATCACAGCCTCCCAGCACCCTCTGTTTCACCACTGCCACCCTCTCTTTCACCCATGCCACTCTCTGTTACATCAATGCCACCCTCTGGTTCATCATCACTGTAGATTATGGGGGGGAAAAGCAAGCACACCTGCCCTGCTTCAACTGACATGAATTAATTTGGGGTTAGTTTATTAATGTGTCACTGTTTTAAAATTCCAGGTCTGGCACCTGCTTCCTTATCAGTAATTTGCTTTCTGTTGCAGTGCAATTTTTTTTTCCAGGACCTTTGTGGCCTACTTCTAGCTATTCTATGAGCCTGCTGTGAGGGTCAGAGCAGGGTCATACAATTGTTGCAACTAGCAACTGAACTCTGGAGGGGCCCCAGTCAGGAAGCACTACAGTGAATTGTTACTAATGATGAGTTTGAACTCTTGCACCTGCCGAGTGCTTTCAGTTTTGCAAAACTCGTTTTTCTGCAATTTTGCGGGATTCGCGGGGCGCGAACACGCGCGAGATAGGATTCGGAAGCCGCGAATTCGTGCGAATATGCTATGTCTTTTTTTGCGGCGTGTTAGTTCGCAAGGTTTTGTGCGTTTTCGCGAGCCGCTTGTAGCGCAAGGCGCAAAGTTACCCTCGCGGTCGTTCAAGGGCGCGGCCATCTTGTTTGCATGACGTATTTCCGTTTCCGGGCGCGAAGTGTGATCTCGCAAAGTGTGCGGCTCGCCAATACAATTTCGCGAGTGTTCGCGAGGAACATCTCGATCGAACTTACCCGCGCGGTTGTGAACGGGCGCCGCCATCTTGTTTCTCATTCATTGCTATGGTTCTGGGCATGCTTCTTGTATCCTCTCTAAATCTGTGCCATCCTTTGCTTGTTTGAAGTTTTTTTTTATCTATTTTACTTATTATCTATCCCTCTATTTTTCTAGCCCTATATTTTTGTGTTTACTGCTACTTTTTGTTAATTTTAAACTACTTTTTTAAACTCTTTTCTTTTCTTCTCTTCCCTATTTTCTTTTCTTTATTCCTTTCCGCCCAGACCATGGTGAAGGGAGCCGGGAAGCATCCCGAGAAGGGGAAGGGTCCCGCACCCCGTGCCCGGCTCCCGTGCAGGCGTTTGAGGGGGGAGACAGTCGCACCCCGGGAGATTTTCAGCCCGGAGGAGGTGGGCGCACTAGTGTTCTATGTACAGCGCCACCTCCCCAGGACCATAATGGCAGGCGGCAAGATCGGAGGCGGGTACGGGATGCGGGATCGCCGAAAGCAGTCGGATAAGGTGTGCCGGGCCATGTACCACCGCTCTCGGGTCCGGCGCACCCACAACCAGGCCACCCACCGCTGGACGGATGTCCTGACCCGTGAATGAGATCTGCTCGACCTGCTTGGCCTCGAGATCCCCGGGCTTGGTGAGTAGTAGTAGTAGCTATTTCTTTACTACTCTGTTTTCTCCAGCTGTGTTATTATATTGCAATTTTATTTTTTTTACCAAGAGCAATAATGCTGCTCATTACATTGTAGGTATATTATATTTCAAAATCTTCTGTGCATTTCAGGTGCACTGCTCTCCTTCTCAGTAGTGTTGCTACTATGCTTATTTGTTTCCGATTTTGTGTTCATTTCATTGGCCTGTGAAATTATGTATGAGTGTAGTTTAAAGAACTGCGTAATGCTACACACTAAGGTTCAGATGTTTAATTACCGGCGCATCCCTGCAAAGTAGCACGGATGCGCCAGTAATTGTGTGCCACGCCACTATCACCCATGGTGCGCCGTATTTACAATGCGGCGCACCATGGGCCCAAAACGTCACCAAAGCGTTACGCATCTGTGTCGTAAGGGCGGCGCATTGCTGGAGTTGCGTCGCAACGATGGCGCAGCTCCATCAATGCTCTGGGGTGCCCTATCTCCCCAAAGCTATGTCAAGCCGTACGTCTGCTTCAAGCAGGCGCAGGGTTTGAGTCACGCATCATTGTCGTTAAAGTGAGTGATTGAAATCTTGTAGATTTCCCTCAGCCACTTTTAGGATGCGTTCCTGTGCAGGAACGCCCTCCCTCTGCGCCAGAACGCCCCCTGATGGCGCAGGGCTTTACAACATGATGCATCTCCCATATGCGTCACGTTGTTAATATACGCCGCACCATTGCGCCTCTTTTGTGCTGCCGCTGTGTCACAAAAGTCATGCAACAATGGAGCAAAAGAGCCGCAAGGGGCTTCTAAATCAGCCCCTACAGACTCAAGTCCAGTCCTTCCTTTCTACACATGGCGATAAGAAGAAATAGTGGTGGTGGATTGATAGTTTGAGTATTTTAATGACTGGTTAATGTAGTAGGAAACTTTAGTGTTGTCGCTGATCTGCAATCACGGTGGACTTTGGCTGTCACTTCGCGTACTGTGGACTGCTGCCTGCCAATCCTAGGCAATCCTTTTTTGTACTTTGTGTAGTGAGTTACATAAGAAGTTTACAATTTGACGGTCCGCAAATCAAGCAATACTAATAATGTAGTAGACCACATGAGATTGGTCAATAATATATCCCGTTGAATAGTTGTCTATTTGCTATTTCGCCAAAATATTATGTTAGTTCTTTTGAAATGTTTGATTTGGTTGACAAATATCATCCATGTTTTCTGTTTTTCTTTCTTTCATGTTGTACATCAGCTTCCCCCTGGGGCAAGAGGAGGACACAGGAGAAGGAGGAGGAGGAGGGTGCTGTTGAGGATGCAGGCCAGGATCGGGCAGGCGAGGGCTCCTTTGCTAGCCCCAGTAAGTTTCAATTTTAATATAGAGTACCTATTTTTTCCCAGTGTTCCTCATTCGATTTTTTCTAAATCGTCTTTGATATTCTTGTAGACTGGATCTAAATTCTTATCCTGCCTCGACTATGACTCCGTGTGGTATTACTAGATTCTTCTTATTAGTCTGTCTGTGTAGCTAACTAAGATTGCACATTTGGCAATTCCATTGGACTCCCATTCTAGTCAGTAATAGCTCTATGCACAGAGTGCAGTCCTCTGGGATTGTCCATAATGGCTTTTCAAGTCTTCTAAATGTTTATGCTTTGACAATTGCCAACAATAAAAAGGTGAATGACCACCAAGAAAGAATAAGATACTACTTTACTTTTGGTTTGGATAGAAGGACAATCTATTCTACTACTGTTGCAGGGACAAATCTGCACAAACAGAACTATGGACACTAAATAATGCATTGCTTAGCTTATCAATTATAATAGGTGCTGTTAGACTTTCCACATACCTCAGTGATAACAGACTTTGTAGTTGAACCCCCAATCTCCTTACTGACTTGATAGTGTGGCAGAGTCATTTAGCTCCCAAAGTCACCGATGATTATGATTATTCCCCAATGATGTCAGAGGCACGGACTCATGCTTGCAAAAATTGCAAAACCTTTAGCTCATCCACTCTAGTCTGGAGGACCAAAAACCACAGAGTCTATTTAAGTTTAAAAGCTTTATTAAAAGTAAACACATTTATTAAAATCAAGTTTGTCATAAAAGTAAACGTTTAACTGAAAATGGAAAAGTGCTTAGTGCTGATGATTAATTGGACACATTTCTTGTGGTCGAGCCGAGCTCTCACCTGGTTTGAACTTGATCCTGCTCGTGTTCTTACAAGTCAAGCTTCTGTCTGTTAGGAGAAAAAGTGGTGCGTGTTAAAAATAAAAAGCAAGCATTCATCAGTTGTGCCAAAAAGTGCAGCAAGACAACAGCCTTCCCTGGAAAAAGGGACATTTTTACTTTAGAGTAGACAGTCACAAATTATTACATTGTATACTGTTTTTTTCAAATTTCTTTCTTCCTCCTAGACCAAATATTATATAGTAGTGAGTGGTGTATTCTAACATTATTAAATGTACTTTGTAGGTGGAACATCTGGAGGCGGGGCCAGCGCGGAGGTGGTGGCGGCATTGGACGAGGAGGACAACTCTGGGGAGGAGGCGGTGCAAGTGCCGGACAAGGACATGCCTGTTAGGGATAACACGGTGGTGGCGGGCAGAGGTAAGCTATATATTCCTTACTCATTGAGATTGAAGACTGCAGAGTGTGCTTTCTGCACGGGTGTATTATAAATAAACCAGGTAGTAGCCTCCTCTAAATGTACTTCGACTTAGCTGTGAAGTTTTTGGAGAGAAGAATCCCAATCAGATCTGAGATGAACTTGATGGATGGGATGAACGAAAAGCGAAAGAAGGGTGTAAGTAAGTGTGGAAGGACGAGAAATGTAATGATGACTGGCAAAGAAGAATGATATGTGTTTGCTTGGTCCCCGAGGTGGCTGGGAAAGAAAGAATATGGTATGGTGCATGGCTGGGTGAATGATGAAGCAAGGATGGGTGGAAGGAGAACCGCCTGGGTGGGTGAAACAGAAACTGTATGTGTGCATATACTTTGAATGGATGGATGCCTGGATCATTCATGGTACTATCTGACTCTTAGATATCATATGTGTATCTAGAGAGAGTAGACGGTCACTGGATGAACTAAGTGTTACTTTGAAGAGCATGTAACACCGCACCCGCACGTCCGTTCCAGTGTAGGAAAGGCAAGGAAAAGAAGTTGTAATTTTGTCCAAATACTACCATGAATAGTAGCAGTAGTTTGTATTGCAACTGCAAGCACAGCATATATCCGGTTATTACGGTGGACACTCCCTACCTCTCTTAATAACCTTAGTTTAGTAGTAGTACGTCTTTCATGTGTGGGTGTATCACTGTTCACTCAATAATAAGCAAAGCACCTAAAGTCATCCCATATGTCATCAAATACATCCCATGTGAAGTGATAGATAATCAGATTATTTAGCTTCTTCATTTTCCTTTTCTAATACTCATTTGCACTGTAGGGTGAAAGCTAAATTAATTAAGCAGTAGCCCTTTTAACAGAGTATTCTCAGTGCCACCCGTAATAGAAAAGTAAGAGCTTCACCACCTGCATGTACTGGACCGGTACAGTAACGCAAGTCTGTCTCACTCATCATGGTGTGCGTCTGTTTTTTCGGGTGCAAGTTCACTGCGCTGGCATTATGCCGGCTTGCATAAGATAACGTACCAATTTTCCTAAACAAGAGAGAAGAAGAAGAATAAGACTGGTGTACTGTCATAGTCGACTGTAATGGAAGTCCATAGTGCTCGTAGAATTTTTTCCTTAAACTCCCACTAATGTTAGAGCAAGGATGAAGAAGTCGGAGGTTACATAGATACTGTCCTCAATAGTTATGTACTGTGCTTTCAATTTGCTACTTGTACTGTGACAACTTTCTGCTCAATCATTTTGTGTTAATCTTAAGGAGCATTGGTTACAGACTATGTCTTTCTTTCTTCATGTAGTTGCTCCTTCCAAATCCAAGAGACCATCAAGGAGGAAGGAGCTGGCTCGAATGGCCCGGCAACGGAGGCTGGATGCCACTGTCGCTGAATATCGGCGGCTGGTGGCCCTGGAGGAGGAGGAGACGCAGTCTGGTAATACAACAACGTCCACTGGGACAGCTGCACCCTCCTCCGTGCGGGCTGCCAGCCAGCGCAGTGCTCCAGCGGTACGGAGCCGGGCTACCAAACGCCACCGCCGAGCAGCAAAGACAGCAGCTGCCCCCCACAGGATTTGCAAGGCACGCTGGCGCCGCTTATCCCTCAGACTGTCCTACCTGGAGCAGGAGGTCCTGAACTATAAGAACTTGGTGGAGGGCCTCCGCTTCGAACATGCCACCCTCCGCAAGGAGCATGATGCCCTGGCTGCTAAAGTCAACAGCACCCTGTCATAGTGTCCCTTGCCCCTTTTTTAGAGACTTTTGGGGGGTGGGAATTGAGAGTTGGGTTTTTTGGGGACTTTTGAAGGACAATCGTTGGGGTTAGGGAGGGTCTTGCGGGAGATTATTTTGTTAGGGCTATAAAAATATACTTTTTGAAACTTTATCTGACCATACCTGTTTTTTACTGCTTTTGAGTCTGGTGGGTGGAGGTTTAACAGTAAGTTTGTTTTCCTGAATAGTCCTAGGACTTTAGTAGTACTACCGTCAATCTCTCGTCTCTCCTAATACTCGATTATACTACCTCCAACCAAAAGCTTATCTTACCTGTGATTTCTGTTTGAAAGTAGGGCTAGGCCCAGGGCTGGCTCCACGGGAAATGGTGATTAAGGTTGCAATCCAGGGCGGCTAAACTTTCCTCCTCCTTGTGGTGGTACTAGTGGTGTGACACAGTGGCAGTTGCATGGCTATGGAAAAAAAGAAAATGAAACCTGGTTTGTCCTGACTGTAGCATTACAACGGTACGATAGAGAATATAGCAGGTGACAGTACACTAGACTACAACAGTGCCACAATGTAGCCTAACAAATGGTAAAGTATTTATAGTATAACTTGTACTTGTTTCTTTGACATTGGCTAATACTACAAGAAATAGTACTGAAGCTGAGTAAGTCTAGAATATATCCTCGGATTCCTTCACCAGCCTGTTGCTATGACCTTATCCTCCCCAGCAAGTGTGTGGAATTATTGATGTCATTTAGTCACACATGAAGCAAAACCACCCAACCCGGGGGAAGAGGGTTAGGGTTTGTAAAATGGATAGGAATGGGGGTTTCTTTTTGGGTAGGTTTTGTTGAGAGAAAAAAAAAAAGCACAGCATGGACAAACAATATTTGAACATAAAGAAATTTTCGGGTACAAAGCTAACCATAAATCTTTTACGTGACATAAAGGAAGTACATGCACTACTGAATGCATTGTTACAGAAAAGTAAGTAGTACTTTCGACAACCGTGAATGACAGAATGCGACAGTACAGGGCTACATTAAATTAGGTTTAAAAAATAGCCGAAGTAAAACCTATAGAATGGCTGTAGGGATCAATTTAGAAGCAGAGAGAGATCCAAGAAATGCAGTCACACACACTCATTGAATAAAAGAATGGATACTGTATCTGTATTGTTGTAGTTGTCCTGTTGAATTTGGTAAGTAAGTTGCATGCAGCAAACAATTCCTCTTATTAGCGGCACTCCTCCACTCCAGCTGACGCTTCGTCCATCAATGTTGGTGACCAGAAGACACCCTGTCCACTGCCTGCCTGGCGGATGCTGAATTGCGGCTCGCTAATGTGAAGCCTGACTCCATCCTTTTTTCCCCATTGCAGACTGAAACCTGGCCTGTAATTATTGAACGAAAAACAGCACTGATAAATAAATATAAGGTATGTACGCTGTGTAGTGCAAAAAATCACACTTTGATTTTCCTAATAGACAGTACAACATTTTTGAAAGTGCGTACTCTGTCTGAGTCACCTTTTCAAGGATAAATAAGTATGGGCAAATTAATTTAGTGGATCTTTCCCCTCAAGCTAGGTGTACTGTAAACTGTGTTTTAGAACAAAATTAGACCTTCCCAGCAGTGCTTCCACCCAGACCCTTACTAAAGCCAGTTGCAAAAATGTAGAAGACCCCCAATCAGATCTCAAAAAATGAGGCCTAGCAGAAAACTGCTGACAAAACGTACTTCGAAAGTAAAAGCAGGCCCAAATACCCCCTTACCCACCGTGGATTGTATTCAAACCACTTGCAAGCAAGCAAAAGTATCCATAGCCAGCATCGCTCCAAGACTCGAAAACCCCCCCACCCAAACACATGCAATAGAAATACTGCTAACCCTAAAGAGCCATAAGTTAATAATAGTGGCAGAGGCTTTCTTTAACTCTGCCAAATCCCCCCTTTCACACCATGGATTTTCTTCAAATGACTTGCAACCAAAATTACACATTCTCACGAGTGCTCTAAGACGCCAGAACTCAGTTGCAAAAATCTAGAACACCCCAAAACACATGCAATCCTGCTGCTAGGGCTAACCCTAACGAACCCTAAGTTACAAAACTTGCCAAAAGGCTTTTCCTTATGGATTTTGTCCCAACCTCTTCTATCCAGTATTAGACCTTCCCAGGAATGCCCCAAGACCCGCCAACCCACCCGCCAAAAAGCACAACACCCCCAAACAGCCCAAAAGCAAAATCTAAACGCGCTGTGTAGCTAGGCCATAACTCCGGTTTACCACCACGGATTTCCTGAAAAGCAAATGCAATCAAGATTAGACTGTCCCAGCAGTGCTCCCAGACCCCGAAACTCACCCACAAACAGCCGGAACCCCCCCAAAGAGCTCCTCAAAGGCAAGCAAGTCAGCAAAAACACAAAGAAATTTCCGCCTCCGATTTGGTCCAAACGACTTTTATCCGGTATTAGAGCTTCCCAGCAATGGCCCCAGAGCCGTCAACTCAGGAGAAAACGAGTAGAAGACCCCCAAACAGCCAAAGAGCAAAAGTACAAAAATGGGGACTTAGTCATTTTTTTGCCAATTTCCCAAATCACTCCGCGCGCGCTCTGCAGCTAGGCCCTAACTCCCCTCTGCCACCATGGATTTGCTTCAAACCTCTTGCAAAGTAAATTATCCATAGCCAGCAGTGCTCCCAGACCCCGAAACCTACCCACAAACACCAGGAAGCCCCCCAAACAGGCCCCTGAAAACGCTACATTGAGCAAAATGTCAGAAATAGCAAAATAAAATCAGCGTGGATTTTGTCCCAACCACTTCTATCCAGTATTAGACCTTCCCAGGAATGCCCCAAGGCCCGCCAACCCACCCGCCAAAAAGCACAACACCCCCAAACAGCCCAAAAGCAAAATCTCATAATTACAATATTTCTCGGCCTTCGGTCCAAACGCGCTGTGTAGCTAGGCCATAACTCCGGTTTACCACCACGGATTTCCTGAAAAGCAAATGCAATCAAGATTAGACTGTCCCAGCAGTGCTCCCAGACCCCGAAACTCACCCACAAACAGCCGGAACCCCCCCAAAGAGCACCTCAAAGGCAAGCAAGTCATCAAAAACACACCAAAAATTCCGCCTCCGATTTGGTCCAAACCACTTTTATCCGGTATTGGAGCTTCCCAGCAATGGCCCCAGAGCCGTCAACTCACCCGCAAAGAAGTAGAACACCCCCACAAGTGCTGAGTCTTTCTTCATTGGGCGTAATCCAGCCCTCTGCTTTGATGGAAATAGGAGTCTAGAGGAGGAGGATAGAGGAGCATGTTCTTCTGAACTTGTGAACCTGAGGAATGCAGACTGCGGCACCTTCAAATCAATAAGCAAACAAGTGAAGACAGATCTGCTGATGGGCTTGTTTTTGTGATTAGGTGATTAAAGTTTGAATTATGTTAACCGTGCACAACAAAGAAAGACAGACACACAGGAATGAAAGTGAATGAGGACGAAAAAGAAAGTTATTGATTCATTGTCTCATTTTCAGGCCTCGGTGTTAAGGTCCAGGAATAAGAATAAGGCTTTGTCATCATACTCTGCGAATTCAGGCAGGGTGAGCTCAGTGTCACCTGACAGAGTAGAAATTCCCTCATCTACGTTGCTGTCCACCTCGTCTTCATCCGGCGCGCTTTCACGTACTCTGTAATCTGGTGGTATGAGGTGCTGATTCATCTTGATCATTGTTAACCTCTCCACATTTTTGGGCGAGAGGCGGCTCCGTTTGGGAGTTACAATGGCACCAGCAGCACTGAAAACACGTTCAGAAGACACGCTTGCGAGTGGGCAAGACAAGTAGTTTACAGCCAGGTTGGAGAGCTGTGGCCACAATTCTTTTTTCCCATGCCAATACGCCAATGGGTCAGCATTAACATAGACCTCTGTTGAGTCATTCAGATAGTCCTTCACCATCGACTCAAGGTCCTCCTCCAAGGTTCCTCCACTTTGCTTAGCTGTTGCTGTGACCTTTTGAGAACCAAACCCAAGCCGAGCTAGCCAATCCTCTTCAGCCTCCAATGTTTCTGTTGTGTCTGGTGCAGATGATCCGGTTTCCGGTGTCTTTAACGGCTGAGAGGTCGCTTGTGCCACAGCCACAGGTGCAGAAGTGGATTGTTTTGACTGGGGATGGCCTGCTGATGCTGATGTACTGCCTTTTCCTTCAATTTTGTGCCGTTCTCTTTCAAACCTCTTGGCTGACAAGGCTAGCCAACGTTTGTACTTTGGAACATGTTCATCATCAAAAGGAAAGAATGCTCGGCCTGCCAGCGCCTTTTTGTAGTGTGGATCCAGAATAGTAGCACAAATGTAATGCTGGTTTGAGTGGATCATTTTAAGACGTTCATCACCTTGTAGGCACTCTAATAATTTCTCCGCCAAAACAAAAGGGTCTTTGTTTTTTTAATCTTTTTGAAACACAGAACACACCTCCTTCAGTTGGTGCTCCAGCATGTACAACAAAGGGAAAACTTTTTCCCAAATTACAGTCCTCCTTGCTGACTGCACGCTTGAAGACCTCAAAAGGACGAAGCATGCGTGTCAGGCTTTTAACTATGTTCCATTGCGCCGCACCCATCCTCAGGTCCTCCTTCTGAGCTGTACCCTGTGTTAAGAAATAGTGATCGAGTACCGTATACTGCTCATACAGACGCTCAAGCATGTAGAAGGTTGAGTTCCAACGTGTTGCCACCTCCTGGATGAGTGCTTTCACTGACATTCGGCGTTGATGTAGCAGGCTCCTCAGATCCTTCCGGGCCTTAAAAGAATTGCTGAAATGGTTGCACATTTTTCGGCAGGTCTCCACTACCTCGTACGCTGGACTTTCTTTATCACTCAAGAATTTTTTGACAACCAGGTTTATACAGTGCGCCAAACACGGCACTCTGAAATACTGACCCAGCTCTATGGCCTTAACTACATTGGCACCATTATCCGTGGAAACATAACCAATCTGGCTTTTTTTGGGGACAGCCAGTCAAGGACCTTTGTGTTAAACTCATCCAAAATGTTTTGTGCTGTGTGACGTTTCTCCAAATCAAACATGGCTAGTGTTGCATGTTTCCGAGCAGCTTTAAAAACTTGGTCCGGGTCAACACCTGCGTTTAGCTTTGCTTTAACCCCTGAAAAAGAGACCCAGTGTGCAGTGATGCACATGTAATCAGCGCCTGCGCCACTGGTCCACATGTCTGTTGTCAGATGTATAGTGTGAACAGCACTCTTCTGCAAAGCTGCCCCAATCACCTCCAGAACATCTTCATGTAGTGCTGGAACCGCAACTTGGGCAAAATAGAACCGGCTAGGAACCTTCCATTTAGGGCAGAGCGCTGCCACTAATTCTAGAAAACCAACCCCTTCTACAAAAGAAAAAGGGAGAAGGTCCAGAGCTAGCATTTTAGCCAGCTTAGTGTTATACAGACGCTTCAGTGGGTGGTTGCGTTCATATTGCGCTTCTGTACACAACAACTTTTTAATGTTGCCCCGGACCAAGCATTTACAGGATGATGATGATATCTTCGACCCAGTTACGCTCGCTGATGAACTTTTTCGCATTGGTGTTTCACTCTCTCCCTCACTCTTAGTGTGGCTCACATGGGGTGTGCTGCTGACAGGTGTACTGGGTGTAAGAGAAGTGTTTGACAATTCTTCTTCCTCCTCATCATCATCAGATGAAACATCAACGTTTTCTTGACTTGCACTTCGGGCTTCCTTGATCTCCTTTAGGTGCGCAAACCATTGAACAGCGTGCTGTCTCTCAAGGTGACCTCTCTGGCCTCCGGTACCATAGTTGGTACCAAACTTACCACGACTAACTGCAACCTTACAAATGCTACAAATGGCGAAGTTTTCCCTTTTTGGGCAAACACTAAAGAAGTCCCAAGCTGGGGACTTGAATTGTCTGTGGGGGCCGGAGGAGGCGGCGATACTGGTGGCGGTGGTCTTGCTGCTAATGCCAGATGAAGTGGTGGATGTGGATTGCCGAACTTTAGTACGTTGTGCACTTTCACCACCACTAATTGAGGTCGAGGTGGATGGAGGTCCCTTCTTGCGAGGAAGAAATATGGAAGCGGTAGGTGTTGGTGTACTAGTTAACTCCAATGATTGTTGTGTTTCCATTGCCTCCTCGTCGAAATCATCATCACGCTCAGCAGCTTCTCGGGCTAGGGTCAAAATGTCTCTTTGCTGCATGCCCGCTGGGGCTGCAGTGACCTTTATAAGGACTGGCTCGTCATCGTGAGAGGCTTCATCAGCAGCAGTATCCGTCACTTCTTGTGCCTCATCACACTCCATAGCTATGAGTTTTTCGACGACCTTCCTTTTACGCTTAGGTACCTTTGTCAGATCATGGTGTGCCTCACTCTCAGACGGCCGTGATGGTTCCCAATCTTCATTCAGATCATCAGAAGGAGGTGGGCTTGAAGAAGATGTAGACACCCCCCTTGATCTTTTCCTTGCTAGGGATGTGGAAGACAATGAATGATCATCAGGAGGAGTGGCTTCCTCAAATGATACCTCGGTTTGATTGTCGATTTCCTGATGTGCCCCTACTTCGGGAGGAACAACTATTGTGGGCACTTGTGACCCTCCATGCACCTCTGCTTGCACATCTGCTTGCGCTGCCTCTCCTTCCACATGTACTTGGGCTTGTACTTGCACATGTGGTTGTTGTTGCGGCTGTGGTTGTTCAACACTTGTCAGATGAGTTACAATAACCTGTGTTGATTCAGGGACATTGCTGCTACTTTCTTGCGATGAGCCAACATCACTGGTCGATGGTGATTGAAGAAGTACACTGACTGCCTCTGCAGCACTCAAGGGCTTGGACTTAAATTGGCGTGGTGGTGGTGGTGGTGGTGGAGGCACTGAGCCCAATGGAGCGGGGGTGCTGCTCCCAGCTTGGTCCCCAGCAGATCCCGCTGCTGCTGCAGGCGTACTTTTTTTTTTTACTCCCAAAAAACGCGACGGCCGGCACACCAGCCTCCTTGGTAACTTGCTTCTTCTGCTCCTTACTGGCAACTTTCTTGCTAGAGGAGCTACGGAGAATTTTTTTTGAGGCCATCTTCTTCAGAGCAGGTCAGAACAGCAGGCCGCAGTTGCACGAGTTGCAGAGTTGTCTGTGGCCAGACGTGACGTCGCGTGATGTTATGCTGCACACACACACCGCTGCAGGACTTCTTCCTGGCACTGGTGGTTCTCTTGAGTCTTGTGCACCTAAAAGCAATGGAAGACAGAGGAACATCAGTTCAGTTATACACCCCGAAAAAATCGGAAAAAACAGAAAAATCAGCACAATCCCATGCCCTCCATGATGTTTAAATTCAAAACACCCCACAGAAAGACTAGGCCCATACACCACTCACTACCCCTGGTGAAAAGGCCACAACAGGCCAAAAAAACGAAAATCACAGAAAAATCAGCACAATCCCAAGCCATCCAGCCCCTCCATGATGTTTAAATTCAAGACAACCCACAGAAAGACTAGGCCCATGCACCACTCACTAGCCCTGGGCATAATGGATGAAAGCTAGGCAAAATGGGTGCAGGCCTGAGAACACTGCCTGCATTCAAAATGGCCCCCTCCCTCCCAGCACTTGGCCAGGGCCTGTAGCAGCACTCAAAATGGCCCCCACCCACATGGCCTGTCCCCATGAACACCCGAAAAAAATCGAAAAACACAGAAAAATCAGCACGATCCCAAGCCATCCAGCCCCTCCATGATGTTTAAATTCAAGACAACCCACAGAAAGACTAGGCCCATGCACCACTCACTACCCCTGGGCATAATGGATGAAAGCTAGGCAAAATGGGTGCAGGCCTGAGAACACTGCCTGCATTCAAAATGGCCCCCTCCCTCCCAGCACATGGCCAGGGACTGTAGCAGCACTCAAAATGGCCCCCACCCACATGGCCTGTCCCCATGAACACCCCAAAAAATTGAAAAACAGAGACAAATCAGCACAATCCCAAGTCATCCAGCCCCTCCATGATGTTTAAATTCAAGAAAACCCACAGAAAGACTAGGCCCCTGCACCACTCACTACCCCTGGTGAAAAGGCCACAACAGGCCAAAAAAACGAAAATCACAGAAAAATCAGCACAATCCCAAGCCATCCAGACCCTCCATGATGTTTAAATTCAAGACAACCCACAGAAAGACTAGGCCCATGCACCACTCACTACCCCTGGTGAAAAGGCCACAACAGGCCAAAAAAACGAAAATCACAGAAAAATCAGCACAATCCCAGGCCATCCAGCCCCATGATGTTTAAATTCAAGACAACCCACAGAAAGACTAGGCCCATGCACCACTCACTACCCCTGGGCATAATGGATGAAAGCTAGGCAAAATGGGTGCAGGCCTGAGAACACTGCCTGCATTCAAAATGGCCCCCTCCCTCCCAGCACATGGCCAGGGCCTGTAGCAGCACTCAAAATGGCCCCCACCCACATGGCCTGTCCCCATGAACACCCCAAAAAATCGAAAAACACAGAAAAATCAGCACAATCCCAAGCCATCCAGCCCCTCCATGATGTTTAAATTCAAGACAACCCACAGAAAGACTAGGCCCATGCACCACTCACTACCCCTGGTGAAAAGGCCACAACAGGCCAAAAAAACAAAAATCACAGAAAAATCAGCACAATCCCAGGCCATCCAGTCCCTCCATGATGTTTAAATTCAAGACAACCCACAGAAAGACTAGGCCCATGCACCACTCACTACCCCTGGTGAAAAGGCCACAACAGGCCAAAAAAACGAAAATCACAGAAAAATCAGCACGATCCCAAGCCATCCAGCCCCTCCATGATGTTTAAATTCAAGACAACCCACAGAAAGACTAGGCCCATGCACCACTTACTACCCCTGGGCATAATGGATGAAAGCTAGGCAAAATGGGTGCAGGCCTGAGAACACTGCCTGCATTCAAAATGGCCCCCTCCCTCCCAGCACATGGCCAGGGCCTGTAGCAGCACTCAAAATGGCCCCCACCCACTTGGCCTGTCCCCATGAACACCCCAAAAAATCGAAAAACACAGAAAAATCAGCACAATCCCAAGCCATCCAGCCCCTCCATGATGTTTAAATTCAAGACAACCCACAGAAAGACTAGGCCCAAGCACCACTCACTACCCCTGGTGAAAAGGCCACAACAGGCCAAAAAAACGAAAATCACAGAAAAATCAGCACAATCCCAAGCCATCCAGCCCCTCCATGATGTTTAAATTCAAGACAACCCACAGAAAGACTAGGCCCATGCACCACTCACTACCCCTGGGCATAATTTGAAGGAACCAAGATGGCCGCCTGGTAGGAGCGCTGGTTCGGAGCTCCTAGTGCTTGGGATCCCCTCGTGGAATTATCCCGGATAGCACCCATCTCCGCCGAGCAAAACAAGTAACAGGATTCATAACAAGTAACATGTTTAACTACAAGTAACTGGATTTTAAAAGTCCTGCAACACTCACCGGAACAGCAGCATCGAGCGGAGCCCTGGTCAGTGGGGAGAGCTTGCTGTGGATGCGGCTGCTGCTCAGGCGCTGGACATACGAGGAGCTGGAGGCCGGGATCATCGGAACAGCAGCGGAGCCCTGGTCGGTGGGGAGAGCCTGCTGTGGACACGGCTGCGGCTCGGGCGCTGCACATTGGAGAAGCTGGAGTCCGGGATCGCCTGGCGAGGTCGGGCGGCTGAGGGACGCGAAACGGAGAAGGGCTCCCGGGACAGCACCGGACCTGTGAGGGCGCCACTGGGGTCCCGCACCGCTGGCCTCGCCTGGAGCTCATCGTGAACGTGAGTGCTGTGCTACCCACGGGAGGGATACCAACCATCTGTGGCCCCGCCCGTCACCACCGGAGCTGAGGAGGGCTCCCGTGTGGTGGTTCCTCTGGGGAGTCTGGGGGGGCGAGTCGCGCCTAGAACAGCGCACACATCCATCGGGCACTGGCTGCGGCAGTGAGAGCGGATCGCTGGTTTGGCCTCGCCACGGACCCGACAGCCAGAGGAGCTTGTCGCCGCCGCCCCCCCCTCCCCCCCCTGCAAACATCGAGAGGGTCGGCTCCGCAGGGCTTGACCGGACCTCAGAAAAGTTCCCCTCACACTAGAAAGTTCGACCACCCTTCTCTCTCCCAAACTCAAATGCATCCTACTCAACTGCAGATCAGCCCAGAGACACGCCTCCGACATCGCTGATCTCGTCTCAGCTAGGGATCTGGACCTAGCCTTTCTAACGGAAACGTGGCTTACTGAAACCTCTACCCCGATTATTGACATACTAGTCCCTCCCAGTTATCACATCATTAAGTTGGACAGGCCTCCTGGCAAGACGGGCGGGGGAATTGCATGCATTTTTAGGAGCAACCTCTCCGTTACTATAGGCACCGCCCCCTCCTTCTCCTCCTGTGAACTCCTCTGCCTCGACATCACCAGCGAGGGCAAACAAGTTTGTGCTGTATATCTCATCTACCACCCGCCTGGTGACAATCTCATATTCACCCAACAACTCATGGACATGATCACTTCCAATGCCGGCCGGCAGACCACCCAACTCTACCTGGGTGACTTCAACCTCCACTGGAACGATCAGAAAGACACAGTGGTGAATAGTCTCAAAACTCTCCTTAATGCGCTTGACCTCACCCAAATATGCGATAGACCAACACACGACAAAGGCTCGATACTTGATCTCATCATTGCCAAAGAGAACTCTACACAATTGGAGGCGATTCTACCCTGCGATTGGTCAGATCACCACATTATCACCTTCTTTATAAATGAAAAAGTTAAACCTAACCCTGCTCAACCAATCAAATCCAAAACTTGGAAAAGAGACATGAAGAATCTTAACCCCTCTACCCTGCCTCCCCACATCGGCAATCTCCTCCATCCCCCTTCAGGTGCCTCGGATGTTCAATCACTGACCGACCACTACCTTGACTCTATGAAGACAATAGTCAATGAAGTCGCCCCCCTGCAATTGAAGAGAGTCTCCACCAAAATTTCTAACCCCTGGTTCGATGACAGACTCAATGACGACAGGCGTACTATGCGAATGGCAGAGCGCACCTGGAGATCTGACCCTTCAGCACTGCACCTCAAAAGGCTTAAGAACAAGAGAAATGCCTACTTCAGGAAAATAAAGCGCACAAAGTCGGACTTCTTTAGCCGCCAGTTGGACCAAGCAAAAAAACAGGCCAAGAAAGCTGTTTGAACTAATCAAGACCCAAACAAAGACACAACCCCTACAATCAAACAGCACAACAAGCGACACCCCACACTGTGAAGCCTTCTCTGCTTTCTTTAAGCTAAAGACTGACAACATAAGAAATGACCTCATCATGGATGTAAGCCAATTCCCCAACCACACCAGAATGGCTAACACTCAACCTAAAAACAAGGCAACTTGGATGTTCTTCGATACCTATTCGGAAGAAGCAATTCACAAACTGCTCTGCACCTTAAAGCCCTCCAATCACCTCACAGACCCTCTACCTGCTAGTGCTGTAAAAGACTTCATCCCCGTGCTCCTCCCTCTCTGGACCAAAATCGTCAACAGCTCTCTGCAACAAGTCCTCATTCCAGACTCCCTCAAGGTGGGGCAATTCACGCCTATACTCAAGAAACCTACAGCTGATCCGTCTGACCTAAACAATTATCGGCCCATCACCAATATCCCCACCCTGGCCAAATTGCTGGAGAAATGTGTCCAACTCCAACTAACAAAACACATTGACCAATACGACCTCCTCAACCGTCATCAATCAGGTTTCCGAGCGAAACATAGTACGGAAACAGCTATGACACACATAATTGATGACGCCCTCCAAATTCTTGATCGCAATGAGTCCTGCCTCCTCATCCTTCTTGACCTCTCGTCAGCATTTGACACGGTCAAACATGAGAACTTGCTGGAGCTGCTAAGCACTAGAATGGGTCTATCGGGAACTGTTCTCAAATGGTTTTCGTCCTTCCTTCACAACCGGTCTCAGAAGTGCAAGATCGACAATGTGCTATCTACACCTGTGCCTGCAGATCTAGGGGTACCACAAGGATCCTCCCTCTCCCCCACACTGTTCAACCTCGTTATGGAACCGCTCGCCACCTTGCTCCAAGCTTCCAATGTCGAATTCCATATGTACGCCGACGACACACAACTTTACCTAAAACTACAATCCCCTGAAGATATCAAACATCTGAATTCCACGCTTATTAACACTCAATCTTGGCTGGCCGATAATCACCTCAAACTGAATGCTCTGAAAACTGAGTTCCTACTCATCTCACCCCCGGCGAAAATTTCCATCACCCAAACCTGGCTCAATAACTTAACAGCACTCAATGTCCAACCCACAATAGTGGACTCGGCGAAATCCCTAGGCGTCACTCTCGACGCCAAGCTCAACATGCAGCAGCACGTTAGCAAAGCCACAAAAGCAGCTAATTTCCAAATCAACACACTAAGGAAAATTAAACACTTCCTCCCTGCCGAAGACTTCCAAACTGCTGTACAAGCTTTAGTCATCCCCCGAATAGATTACGGAATTGTGACCCTCAGCGGACTACCGCTATCCACAACAGCACCCTTAAGAGCCTCCCTGAACGCTGCAGCGAGATTCATTACTGGATCAAGAAAGCATTCGCATATATCCCCAGACTTAAAATCGCTAAAATGGCTGCCTTTTGAAGCCAGAATACAGCTAAAAATTGCAGTTATGACACATGCAGCCGTGCACCACAATGCACCCAACTACCTCGCTCAAAAGTTGTCTATATCAGGAGGGTCGAGATCCAATAGAAGTACAAAAAATCTACTCCTGAAACCTTGTAGATTCCGGAAAGAGAAAACATACAAGCGCTCCTTTTCAGGAATGGCACCCAGGATCTGGAATGCGCTCCCCCCTGAAACAAGGCTTATCTCCTCCACTACACTCTTCAAGAAAGAGGTGAAAAGCATCCTTCTGGCCAAGATCTCCTGAACCTCACAGGTGCTGGATCAGTGACTCTGCATTGCTTTGTACCACTGTTCTCATTGTCCCTTGGCACCATACTTCTACTTGATGGGGACACTACTACGCTACTCTCGTCTACCGACTAATATAGGATACACGCTGGTTTACTGATCCACTCTCCCGTTGCCCTCACTCAGTGTTCTCTATATACTATAACACTGGTATAAGCCATCCACATACCCAAGGTGTACCTGAACACCCCTGTAGTGTGATCAACGACTTGTGCTGTCTTATATTACTTGTTTATTTGATTGTATATGCATATGTTTTATGTATGTTATGATTATTACCATGTTAATGACTATTACACTGCTCCCATTATCTCTGTTCATTCCTACTGCCCCTACCTTGTCCATGTGAAGCGCTCTGATATCTGTAAGGATCTTGTTCGCGCTATATAAAACTTTGAATAAATAAATAAATAATGGATGAAAGCTAGGCAAAATGGGTGCAGGCCTGAGAACACTGCCTGCATTCAAAATGGCCCCCTCCCTCCCAGCACATGGCCAGGGCCTGTAGCAGCACTCAAAATGGCCCCCACCCACATGGCCTGTCCCCACGAAAAGCCCAAAAAATCGAAAATCACAGAAAAATCAGCACAATCCCAAGCCATCCAGCCCCTCCATGATGTTTAAATTCAAGACAACACATAGAAAGACTAGACCCATGCACCACTCACTACCCCTGGTGAAAAGGCCACAACAGGCCAAAAAAACGAAAATCACAGAACAATCAGCACAATCCCAAGCCATCCAGCCCCTCCATGATGTTTAAATTCAAGACAACCCACAGAAAGACTAGGCCCATGCACCACTTACTACCCCTGGGCATAATGGACGAAAGCTAGGCAAAATGGGTGCAGGCCTGAGAAAACTGCCTGCATTCAAAATGGCCCCCTCCCTCCCAGCACATGGCCAGGGACTGTAGCAGCACTCAAAATGGCCCCCACCCACATGGCCTGTCCCCATGAACACCCCAAAAAATCGAAAAACACAGAAAAATCAGCACAATCCCAAGCCATCCAGCCCCTCCATGATGTTTAAATTCAAGAGAACCCACAGAAAGACTAAGCCCATGCAACACTCACTACCCCTGGTGAAAAGGCCACAACAGGCCAAAAAAACGAAAATCACAGAAAAATCAGCACAATCCCAAGCCATCCAGCCTCTCCATGATGTTTAGATTCAAGACAACCCACAGAAAGACTAGGCCCATGCACCACTCACTACCCCTGGTGAAAAGGCCACAACAGGCCAAAAAAACGAAAATCGCAGAAAAATCAGCACAATCCCAAGCCATCCAGCCCCTCCATGATGTTTAAATTCAAGACAACCCACAGAAAGACTAGGCCTATGCACCACTCACTACCCCTGGGCATAATGGATGAAAGCTAGGCAAAATGGGTGCAGGCCTGAGAACACTGCCTGCATTCAAAATGGCCCCCTCCCTCCCAGCACATGGCCAGGGCCTGTAGCAGCACTCAAAATGGCCCCCACCCACATGGCCTGTCCCCATGAACACCCCAAAAAATCGAAAAACACAGAAAAATCAGCACAATCCCAAGCCATCCAGCCCCTCCATGATGTTTAAATTCAAGACAACCCACAGAAAGACTAGGCCCATGCACCACTCACTACCCCTGGTGAAAAGGCCACAACAGGCCAAAAAAACGAAAATCACAGAAAAATCAGCACAATCCCAAGCCATCCAGCCCCTCCATGATGTTTAAATTCAAGACAACTCACAGAAAGACTAGGCCCATGCACCACTCACTACCCCTGGTGAAAAGGCCACAACAGGCCAAAAAAACGAAAATCACAGAAAAATCAGCACAATCCCAAGCCATCCAGCCCCTCCATGATGTTTAAATTCAAGACAACCCACAGAAAGACTAGGCCCATGCACCACTCACTACCCCTGGGCATAATGGATGAAAGCTAGGCAAAATCGGTGCAGGCCTGAGAACACTGCCTGCATTCAAAATGGCCCCCTCCCTCCCAGCACATGGCCAGGGCCTGTAGCAGCACTCAAAATGGCCCCCACCCACATGGCCTGTCCCCATGAACACCCCAAAAAATCGAAAAACACAGAAAAATCAGCACAATCCCAAGCCATCCAGCCCCTCCATGATGTTTAAATTCAAGACAACCCACAGAAAGACTAGGCCCATGCACCACTCACTACCCCTGGTGAAAAGGCCACAATAGGCCAAAAAAACGAAAATCACAGAAAAATCAGCACAATCCCAAGCCATCCAGCCCCTCCATGATGTTTAAATTCAAGACAACCCACAGAAAGACTAGGCCCATGCACCACTCACTACCCCTGGGCATAATGGATGAAAGCTAGGCAAAATGGGTGCAGGCCTGAGAACACTGCCTGCATTCAAAATGGCCCCCTCCCTCTCAGCACATGGCCAGGGCCTGTAGCAGCACTCAAAATGGCCCCCACCCACATGGCCTGTCCCCATGAACACCCCAAAAAATCAAAAAACACAGAAAAATCAGCACAATCCCAAGCCATCCAGCCCCTCCATGATGTTTAAATTCAAGACAACCCACAGATAGACTAGGCCCATGCACCACTCACTACCTCTGGTGAAAAGGCCACAACAGGCCAACAAAACGAAAATCACAGAAAAATCAGCACAATCCCAAGCCATCCAGCCCCTCCATGATGTTTAAATTCAAGACAACACACAGAAAGACTAGACCCATGCACCACTCACTACCCCTGGTGAAAAGGCCACAACAGGCCAAAAAACGAAAATCACAGAACAATCAGCACAATCCCAAGCCATCCAGCCCCTCCATGATGTTTAAATTCAAGACAACCCACAGAAAGACTAGGCCCATGCACCACTCACTACCCCTGGGCATAATGGATGAAAGCTAGGCAAAATGGGTGCAGGCCTGAGAACACTGCCTGCATTCAAAATGGCCCCTCCCTCCCAGCACATGGCCAGGGACTGTAGCAGCACTCAAAATGGCCCCCACCCACATGGCCTGTCCCCATGAACACCCCAAAAAATCGAAAAACACAGAAAAATCAGCACAATCCCAAGCCATCCAGCCCCTCCATGATGTTTAAATTCAAGAAAATTCACAGAAAGACTAGGCCCATGCAACACTCACTACCCCTGGTGAAAAGGCCACAACAGGCCAAAAAAACGAAAATCACAGAAAAATCAGCACAATCCCAAGCCATCCAACCCCTCCATGATGTTTAAATTCAAAACACCCCACAGAAAGACTCAGTGCACCCACCACTGAGTACCCCTGGGCAAAAGGCCCCAAAACAGCCCAAAAATCGAAAATTCCAAAATTGTAGTTGCAGCAACTGTAATGCCCCAAACAAACTTACTTGTGAAATTTCTAATCCAAAAGTGATCCAAAGAAAGTCAAAAAGGTCTCAAATCCAAATATCCAGCAGCATCCACAAAAAGTAATCCTTCCAGCTCCAGATCCAAATGAAAAGTGACCAGGAGATGGACAAAGCACTGGGAGGAGCCTGCTGGACAGGAAGAGGAAGTTGAAGACTGTGGGGCACTTCCTTCCTCCCCCCCCCTCCCCAAAATGGACTCCTCGCAAAAAAAGTGCAGGCAAATGTCAACCTGAGGAGTTATTCAGATAAAAATCATCATTTCCAGAAGGTTTATGCTGCTTGCTGGTGGATTTCTTGTGCAGAATTGCAAATTTTGTATTTTCGCGAGTGCAAGATTGTTGCTGCTCGCCGCATCTACAAGCTCGCAATTGCGAAGTACCGCGATACGTGATAACGGCGTACTCGCGTTGACAAACTCTCGCTGTGCAAGTTGGCAAGCCGCGATTACGTAATCACGCTCGCCAAATTCCCGCGGGATCCCGCAGCAAGATCCAAAATGGCGCAGCACTCGCAAAATATCAAGAAAAACAACTCGGCAAACGCTGAATGACGGTAAGTAAACGCCGCGCGCCGCAAAATTGTATCACCAAGAAAGAAAAATCCGCTGCGTGCGAATTTTTCGGATTTTCGGTAAATTCGCGAGCGTTTGCGGATTGCGAATTTACCGAAAATCCGCAAAATCCACGAGCGTAACGGATTTTCCGCCCATGCTTAGTTGGTACTTTGTACCAGACAGTACTGGCCCATTTAAATCACTGAATGCCCATGCAGTAGGGCATTGCGAGCCAGCACCGGGAAATAACTTGTTGATCCTCGCAAGGGTAAGGTACTCTCTATGCGGGCATTACGACAAATGCGGGGCACCCCAGCCAGTATTTAAACCCAGCCCATGTCAATGATTGGAGTGCCAATGTGGGCAGGCCAAGCATCCCTTAGGGTGGCATGGGGAGTGCACCTGTCAGTTCAAAAGGCAGCATATAGACCTGTAATAGCCTTGTGTATGCCAGAAGACGTACACACGACGTCGCAGCCCTGGATAGCCTGCGGCTCTGCCTGACCGGAAATAATGAAGTGAAATTAAATATTAATGTATAAACACGCACTACTACCCTAGGGTGTCTAGGTGAGAGACGCTACATGGTGACAAGCCGAACTGATTCAGAAATTACAGTTTAAAAATCCACGCGTTCAGGGCCTTCCAGAAGGTAAGAAGGTCAGTTTCCTTTTTTAAGGTAAGTGAAAGATGGTTCCAAAGTCGTGAGATAATCAGTCCCGGGTACTACCTGGAAGCAGCAGTGGGGCGGGTAAGGGGGGGCAGAGGGGAGATCAGTTTAAAAAACAAAAAAACAACACTTACCTCGCCGCTGACTTGCCGGCCACCGCCACTGCCTCTCCTGCATCTTCTTCCTGTCTTCTTGTGAGAAACGGGAAGCAGGAATCACAAGGGCTCCCCACAGCCAATCACAATGCTGTAATGCAGCTTTGCGATTGGTCTGAGCGCCATGACACATCCCTCAACCAGGGGCTGTAGGGGTGGGCATGTTCTCCATGCAGGCTGTAATGCAGCCTGCATGGAGAACAGGAAAAGTGCGTATGACCATTTTGGGCGGCCCGAGAGTGCTGGCCAAACAGTGATTGTGCACTTAGGAAGGTTGATCACTCCTCCCCTGCTCTTCAGCCCTGCCCCCTCACGCAAGCTGTCGCAGCAGGAGTACAAAATTAAATGATAATAACATTACATTATTATCATTTTTTTCCTTTCTTTTGCTGCTTCATGGCAGTGGGGCGACAACCTCCGCCTTAGTAGAGGAGCCTCCACTGAATTACTACAAACCACTCTTCTCCCTACCCACCTCACCGCTGTCGGATCAGCACAGTTGATGAGTGGCCTCCTCAATCAAAAAGGGTCAGCCGCCAAAGGGGAAATGTAGAGGTATAGGGGGCTGTCACTCCCGTTCTCTGCAGACATTGTACCCAACAATGCTTGGCCACCGGCTGCAGCTACAGGGCTCTGCTCGGACCTTCCTAGACTCCAGCAGGAGCTGCGCTGTCCAAGACAGGGCCCTATTTAATAGCATTTCAAATGGCTCTAGGATGCTCCCTCAAACATTGCCCAGGGTGAGGACAGGCCCCTTGTAGTAAACACCTGGACTAGAGAAGGGAGAGAAAGGTGAGCAGAATCATATGAATGAATATTAGCACACTTAATCCAATGAGAGATTGTAGACAAAGAGGGCTTAAGACCCTTCCCAGAGAGCCTAAGACCCTTCCCAGAGAGCCCATAGTGACAAACTGGTCATTTCTAAATAGATGGAAAGGGCCCTGAGAACAGCTAGAGAATGAAGGCTTTCCTCCTCAGGAGTAGATGGGTTAGGATAAAAAACTGGGAGGACAATGTCTTCTTGCAAGGTAAAAAATCAGACACAATTTTGAGCAGGAAAAACTGACTTAGACGCAGGACTACTTTGTCATCACAAAAATTCACAAAAAGGGGGAGATGACAGTCATTCTCCTTTCTTACTTACTCTGTGACCTGGACAGATTGCCACCAAAACAATATTTCGGCAAAGAGAAATTTAACCCGTTTACCGCGGCGGACATTCCGCTGCAGTGCGGTTGTTCTAAAGCATGGGCGGGGCTGCGTCGGCCATCGGTCGTTCACAGCACCAGGGAGGGAGCATGGAACTGGTTAAGATCTGCTGAGTGCAGAGCTCTACAGGAGAACCCAGTAAAGTCTGGAGCACTAAAGGAAGATCCCAGGGGAGAACCGGGGAGTGGGGAAAAGGCCATCGAAGGAGATAGTTCATCAACAGACGTACCACCAGACGAGAAATGTAATCCGTACCTGAACCTCTAAAGGCTAGAATGGTGAATGACTGAGCCCGAACATTGGTGGGCATTCGTCTTCCGTGCCTCCTGGTCAGTCCTGAGTGGCATAGACTCTGTCCCCTCTGCTTGCAGGTACCTCTCATCTTGAATACACCTTTGGGTTCCACCGTACTCTTTCACCTTCTTCACCAGCGGCATGTTTACTGAAGTCCTCCATTGTGGTCTACAGCTGTGTCCGACGTCACTTCGCACCTATGCACCCAGATTCGCTGGTGTAGGTATCCTGGTTCCTGGGGTATCCACAGGTGGGGTGATTCTCCAACCTTCCATCTTCCACAATGTTTCTTCAGGGTCCTCTGGGAATAGTCCTTCTTAAAAACTGCAACCGTGAATTACCCATTGACTTGTAATGAGCACACAGTTGTGTACCCACTCTGCACCCAGCCCCGTAGGGCTCCTGGGTACTTACATTGGGTGGTTCCTTGGGTCCCTCACTCTTCTACATCTTTTGGGTCCAGTCTTGACTTAGGTCGTGGTTCGCATTCCACTATTTTAGTATTTCGTTTCGTCTCCCCCCTGGAGACCACTTTGTATTTGTGCTACCTACGTGCTCTATTATCAAAGCTTTGTGTGTATTTTGGTTATATCTCTGGGTTGGACATATTGCAATGTATTAGTGAGTGTTCATAATAAATACATATTTTTATAACTACACACTGTGTAGTTCTTTTTCACTTAACCTACACTATAAGATTAAGTTCTGGTAAAACAAGAAGCTTTACACTTCTTCTCAACTAAGCCAGGAGGCTGCTTTACACAGCTACCACTTAGAGAGCTGTCTAAGGTTGTCTAAGACCACTAAAATCACCATAAGGTTTGTCTGGATTAGTGCATGGTGCGACACTTACATAAGTGAGCACCATATACCAAGCTCGCCTCCTACACCGAGGATCACACAAGTTGGTCAGATGGAGAAGCCGGGATTGATCCCAAGTTTTCTGATTTAACATTGTGCAATCCAGCCACTAGATGTACATGCTTTGCTTCCCCTACACCCACCCTACACACATTCCTCACCCGACCTACACCTTGCTGGCATCAGTGCGGCCCTCAGTCACTTCATAGACCATACTTTGTGGCCCTAAGAGAAATGTTTGTAAGAACCCACTGTGCTTGAAATGGGATAATAGATGTGCAGGTACTCTATACCACGAGTATCTACTTGTTTCTGAGAGATGCTGGTACTCTCAATTAAAAGTATTACATTTCTCTTGTGAAGTGCCAGTACTTCCCTTCTCAAAATAAAAAAGTGTTGGTGCTTTGTACCACCAGACAGTACTGGCCCATTTAAATCACTGAATGCCCATGCAGTAGAACATTGCGAGCCAGCTCCTGGAAATAACTTGTTGATCCTCGCAAGGGTAAGGTACTCTCTATGCGGGTAATAAAAATAAATCATCTTGAAGCATGCATTACGACAAATGCGGGGCACCCCAGCCAGTATTTAAACCCAGCCCATGTCAATGATTGGAGAGCCAATGTGGGCAGGCCAAGCATTCCTTAGGGTGGCATGGGGAGTGCACCTGTTAGTTCAAAAGGCAGCATATAGACCTGTAATAACCTTGTGTATGCCAGAAGACGTACACACGACGTCGCAGCCCTGGAGAGCCTGCGGCTCTGCCTGACCTGAAATAATGAAGTGAAATTAAATATTAATGTATAAACACGCACTACTACCCAAGGGTGTCTAGGTGCGAGACGCTACATGGTGACAAGCCGAACTGACGCAGAAATTACAGTTTAAAAATCCACATGTTCAGGGCCTTCCAGAAGGTAAGTAGGTCAGTTTCTCCAGTATTAGGGTGTCGTTCGTAGATTCACATGCTTGAATAATTCCCCGTCGCCGAAGTGCGAGTCCCACGGTACATAAAATAGTAGTAAGAAACATATATACATAAAGTACATATACATATACATATGTAAATATATAAATAAATATATATACAAGCTCGTTAAACTGCAAAGCTGGCCTGGACATTCCTTCTTTACTCGTGTGGAATATTACTTTTGGATTAAAAATTATATATAAAGATATAAGATTTTTCATAAAACTTCAAAGTACCATAGAACAGCATTGACTCATAGAAAGCATTAAGGGAGTGTCACTTTACTAACATATCATTGTCATTATTTGTTCCATATTCCAGCCAATCAGGCTGTAACACCCTCTAGAACCTTCTCCCCAGAAGCTCAGGCCCTCAGATTTTCTACTGCACGTCGTGTGAAGGGAGTCTCCCTGAGCACTGCTCAGTTTGTTCTTCTTCTAATCTTCAAAATCTTCTACAATATGTCTTCTTCAAAAAAGTCTTTGTTATGGCCCTGTGCTGCCTGTGGAAAACCTCGCCTTTTTTCTAAGGACCCTCATAAGAAATGCATCTATTGCTTATATCCGCATCATGAGGTGAAGAATTGCAAGTTGTGCAGGACTTTTTCAACAAAGACTTTAAAGGATGGAGAGGCCCGTCTCCTTCTGTGGCTACAGAATTTGAAGACTTCAGATAACCCTGTGTCTGACGTGGAGAGTGTGTCTTCCCATCATTGTAAGACCTCTCTTAAACGTGGGTGTGAGTCTGAGATTCCTTCTCCTTTTCTCAAAAAGAAGAAGCTGTTTATGGATCAAAATCCAGTTTCCCCACGGAGCCTGCCAGCCTCCACGCCTATGGGGCCTGGTTCTCTGGCGTCGCAGACTCCTGCTGTGCCCTTTTCCCTCTAAAAAAGGTGCCAGCCCGTCGACAGGCTCGTCGATGCGCTCGACGACGACGACGAAAACCGTCGACGCCATCTCCACATCGACGACGACCTGCTCTATGTCGACGAAAACGACTTCTTCTGCCTCGTCATCAACTTCATGGAGGTTCGACCTATTTTGTTGACGATAAAGATCACTTCAAAAAAGACCACGTCGTCGACGGCTCTTCAAAAACAACACTCGTCGACGAAGACATTGTTGACACGTACTTCATCGTCGTCGGCAAGTACCTCGTCGACGGAAGTCTCGCCGGTGGTATCCCTGCCGTCGACGGTGGCTCCGTCGAAGACCTCCTCGACGCCAGCACACTCTTCTTCAACGCCAGTTCCATCGTCATCGACAAAGACCTCGTCGAGGACATCAACGATGAGCTCGTCGACGGGACCGTCGACGGTGCATTTTTCGTTGGCGACTGCAACCACCTTCACAGTGGCAACAGCTACAACCGCTGTCTCTTCCAAAAAACGACGACCACTGGTTTTGAGCCCTTTGCAGCCTTCCGCAAGACTGCCTGCTCAACTGTTTGCGTCCGCAGATGTGGATGCCTCCGACGGATCGGATGCAGGTGACAACTTTCGGGCTGCACATAGCCCGTTGGAACTACTTATAAAATGCCAGGACTTAATGATGATGAGATGAGCTAGAGTCTCATGTCTCCATTGCAGATAATGGTGATGACAATGATGGCGATCAATTTCATTAATATCAAACCTGTAATATGTGCTGGAATGCTATAATCGTCGCTTTCCACCCTCTACGCGGGCCCCTCCACCGCCAACATCGACACCAGTATCAGTTCCGGTTGCACCGTTTCAGTCTCCAGTTCCTCAGGACACTGATGAGGATGATCATGATATGGACCAGGATGATGACACTGTTCTCACAGATTGGGACAATTATCAAGCTCATACTCCGTCCCCTCCTCCCGATTCCCCTCTGGCATCTCCTCCAGTGGATATAGGAGGGTTCCACCTCTTAATGGAAAGGGCGGCAAAACGTTTTCACTTGCCTTTCGTCACCAGGCAAGAGGATTGCTTCCTCTACGATTTCAAGAATCAACCTTTGAAACAAGTACACTCCATACCAATTATAGAGTTTATTTGGCAAAAAGGTCTAAAACTTATGCAGCGCCCCAATTCAGTTCTGGCTGTATTGCCACGCCTCGACAAAAAATATAGGGCGCCTGACAATTCACCTGCCTGCCTCGTTTCCCAACCAAAGCCAGACTCTGTCATTACGCAGGCTGCACAAAAGAGATCCCGTAATCCAGCTTCTCCGTTAACATCCCCGCCTGACCAAGAGGGGCGACACCTGGATACCATCGGGAAAAGGTTTTCCACCATGTCTGCGACTACAGTAAGGGTGGCAAATTCCTTGGCCAACCTGGGACGGTATGACCGACAGATGTGGTCAGAGATTTCTGCATTTCTTGACCTTATTCCTGAATCATTCAAGGCGGAAGCCCTGAAGATCCTACAGGAGGGCGAAAGAATTTCATCTGAAATTATAGACTGCGCAATTGACATTTCCTCTATAGGATTCAGACAGCTGGCAGGAGCTGCAGTCTTGAGGAGGCAGGGCTGGCTGAAGGCCACATCCTTTTGACCTGAGGTTCAGGCCAGAGTACTTGACATGCCTTTTGATCGGGAATCCCTCTTCGGCAAACATGTGGATAACGCCTTGGAGTCCATCAAGAAGGATACGGACACTGCCCGTGCCTTAGGATCTCTCCAATATCGGAAACGGCCATTTCGTGTAGCACGCAGTCGAGGCTCCTCATCCTCCTTTCGGGGCTCTTCCTCTCAATACCGCTCCTATAACGACAACAGACAGTATTACTCGAACCAGAATCAGCCAAGACAAACTGATTCTAGACAGTACAGGAGAAAATCGACATACAGGGGAGGCAATTTCTCTAAAAAGCAATGACTTTTTAAAACTCAAGTCTCATTCTGTTGCGAAGATTGGGGGTCGAATCTCTCAATACTCCTTCAGTTGGTCAAAAATAACGTCAGATCGTTGGGTCTTGGACGTAGTTTCAAAGGGCCACTCCCTAGAATTTGTTAAGTTTCCTCCCAACCGCCCTCCGAAAGGTCCCTCTCCGGCACATTTGAAGGAACTGTTTGCACAATATACTGTTATGATCAAAAAAGGAGCAGTCCAAGTGGTTCCCCGATCACAACAGGGGACAGGTTTTTATTCCCGATTTTTTCTTATCAGAAAGAAATCAGGAGAGTGGCGCCCGATATTGGACCTAAGAGCACTCAACAAGTACATCAAGTCTCAGACCTTTTGCATGCTGACTGACAGAAATGTAACAGTTCCTAAATCCCAGCGAGTTCCTCTCTACAATCGACCTCCAAGACGCATATTTTCATGTGCCAATACACCAGAGACACAGAAAATACCTTTGCTTCAAAGTAGGTTCAAAGCACTTTCAATTCAAGGTCTTACCTTTCGGCCTTCGTACCGCTCCACGAGTATTTACAAAGATCATATCCCCGGTGGCAGCTTATCTACGCCTGCAATGCATACAAATTTACCCCTACTTAGACGACTGCCTGATAAAAGCTCCAACCTTTCTCGCAGCAAGACAACACACTCAAACTTGCCTGTCAGTCTTCAAGAACTTAGGTCTTTCAATCAATCACGAAAAATCGCAAGTCCTTCCGGAACAGAAAAAAGTTTTTCTGGAAGCATTGATAGACACAAAACTGGCAAAGGCGTTTGTTTCAGTGGAACGCCAAGTACGCATCTCCAAATTGGTGGATCTTCTAAGATCAAAAAGGTCGGTTTCAGTCCGAACATTGAAATCCTTTCTGGGCATGACCTCATCTTGCATTCCGTTGATCCCCAACTGTAGGTTGCATATGAGAGTAATTCAGGAAAAGTTAGACAAACAATGGCGACAGGTCTCAGGCATGTTCAACGACATAATCTCATTGACGCCTCGAATACAAGTAGCATTGGACTGGTGGGCTCACCGTCCCAATCTCGCCACAGGATGCTCTCTTCTAGAGACAGCTCCCACACTTATCTTACCACAGATGCCTCCTTGGAGGGTTAGGGCGCACACCTCCAAGGACTGTCCATCAACGGCAAATGGACTCTGGTCCAACGCAAGTGGCACATCAACCGTCTAGAGCTCTTATTTTTCTCGCTCTAAGTCCTTCCGTCTCCTAGTGGAAGGAGAGTCAGTGTTAGTGCGCACAGACAATACCACCAGTATGCACTTCATAAACAAGCAAGGAGGTACAAGATCACGGCTGCTCTCCAAGCAGGCACAGCAAATCTGGGAATGGGCAATAAAACATTGAGTCCAGTTGACTGCCGTTCACATACCGGGCATCTCCAACGCCCTTGCAGACTCTCTCAGCAGAACTGCCACCGGCAACCACGAGTGGGAGCTACACCAGCCAACTCTAGAGTATGTCTTTCGCCTGTGGGGCCAGCCGGACCTGGATCTTTTTGCGACTCCACTCAATCGCAAATGTCTACACTATGCAAGCTGGCATCCCCACAAAGGGTCGAGCGGGAATGCATTTTCGATCAATTGGTCGAGAAAATTTGCATACACTTTTCCGCCGATCCCTCTCCTGCCTCGCCTCCTGTACAAGATGAGATCACAGCCATGTCACATCCTGCTAATTGCGCCCAGGTGGCAGCGTCGACCAAGGTTCACAGACCTCCTTCTCCTCTCTCAGTGCCCACCAATAACTCTTCGTCCACTGCCTCAACTTCTCACCATGAATCACGGACGGATTTGCCATCCAGACCCGGCGTCTCTCCAGCTCACCGCTTGGAACCTGAGCACCTTGAGTTTGCCCATTTAACTATCTCACCTGACTGTAGGGAGGTCCTAGCTCATGCACAAGCTCCTTCCACCATCAAGACTTAAAAATTAAAATGGAAGCGCTTTTGTATTTGGTGCGACTCAGTAGTCATTGACCCTATGCTCGCTACCCCTGAGCAAATCCTACCTTTCTTCCTCCTCCTGGCGAGATCAGGCCTTTCTCATTCCACTCTGACGGTCTTCCTGGCTGCGATTTCTCGCTTCCGACACAATGGTTCCACATCTCTATACTCCTCTCGGATCATTTGCCAGTTCTTTAAAGGCTTATTCAGGATGTTTCTGCCCATCCAGCGTCCTCCGCCGTCATGGCGCCTGAATCTGTTATTGGCCCAGCTTCTCAAGGCTCCATTCGAACCAATCCACTCAGCGGATTTGAAATTCCTTACTTGGAAATTTTCCCTCCTAATCGCACTTACGTCATCACGGCGAGTGAGTGACATACAAGCGTTCACCATTCAGCCCCCTTTTCTACAGTTTTCAAAGGACGCTCTCATACTACGTACAAACCCAAAGTTTATACCCAAGGTTCCTTCGGACTTCCACCTTAATGAACCTGTGATACTTAAAACTTTCTTCTCTAACCCTCAGTCTCCTGCTGAGCGTACTCTTCATTCGCTTGACCTGAAGCGATGCCTCAAGTTCTATATCCAACGTACTGCGGCATTTCGAAAGTCAGACCAACTCCTTGTGGCATATGAGCGGATGCGCAAGGGACATCCGGTCACCAAGCGGTCGCCAGTAGGTAGTTATAGTTAGGATTGTTTTCTATAGGAAATCCGCAACATTCTATTGGAAAATAACTTTGGTGCCGGTTGAGGAATCTGCCTCTAATTTTCCTTAAATTTGCCTCGCTGTGCTCCGCTCCTTCCCTGAAATTTTGGGGGGATTCGACAAGCGGGGGCCGAGATAAAAGGAGGGTCCCAAAACGTGTTTTCCCCATGTTAATTTCCATAGGGCGGTTGGACTCACTTTTGGCCCGAACGGCTGAATGGATTTCCACAAAACTTGGCAAAATTGTAGGGACTGGTAGCCCGATGTGCCTTTGCTATGTCTCAAGATATGTGCTCCAGTGGATTTTGAGTAATTTAGGTTAAAAAAAATATATATATCTGGGCGGAGCCTAACCACACATCTGATCTGATTGGCTGTCAGCACTTCATCCAAGAAGTGTTGGCAGCCATCTTGGGACCAATATACATGATAGCACCTCATTAAAAAGCATTGTAGTTAATAGAGGGTTTTAGGACTTTAGTTACATTATAAATCATTTGTTGATGGTACCATACTCATTTTAGGAATTGTGGTGTGTTCTAAGGTGATTTTACAATGTGAAAAAGCCTTCTGCTGTGATATCATGAATCATGTTTGAAAGAAAACTAATATCTCATGATTTTCCCACAGTGGTTTGGAAGGGGATCTATAAGCTAAACTGAAAGCATATTTTCTGTAAATTCACATTATCTTTCTCAGTCATGTGAGAATGAAGTCTGACATTCTCAGTAAAACATGTTCATCCAACAAGGACAGAGACTGTCAGTTGATTCCTTTGTGTTCTACTGCAGCCTCCTAGAGTGTTCTAAAGAACAACTAGAGCGCTAACAGTCCTACTTATTACAAAGGTATCGCACACCTGAAGCCATCGTGATGGGAATAAAGTGGTAACTCTTAAAACATTTAATTTAAAAAGGAACAAAATGAGGGGGTATATTATGCCATAGAAAGTATTATTAGTGCTGCAGAAAGAAAAATTAGGGCACATTTTGAGTGACTTCTCAAATCCTCTTCTATTTCATTAAACAATTCTGACATGCAGTCTCCCAAGATGGCCACCAGAGACAAAAGAGCCCAAATGTAGCCCAAATATCACCCAGATGTAGCCCAAGTATAGCCCAATGACAGAATGTCCCAGAGTGTTCTAAAGAACAACTAGAGCGCTAACAGTCTTACTTATGACAAAAGTATGGCACACCAGAAGCCATCTTGATTGGAATGAAGTGGTAAGTCTGAAAACATTTAATTTAAAAAGGAACAAAATGAGGGGGTTCATTTTGCCACAGAAAGTATGATTAGTGCTTCAGAAAAAAAAATTAGGGATCATTTTGAGTGACTTCTCAAATCCTCTTCTATTTCATTAAAAAAATTCTGACATGCAGACTGAAACATGCACTTTGAATACCAGCAGCAGACTTCCCTGGTGAGCAGTAGCTTTACTACAGTGATCTAATGAGCAACTAGAGTGCTAACATTCAGAATTTATGGCAAATGTGTGACACATCTGAATGCCTTCTTGATGAAACCAAAGTAAACAAGCACTGAAAATGCAATAGATCTCGCCCTCGTTTAAGTTAAAGCCATTCTGTTTGTAATGAGGTGGCTTTTTAGCTTTGCTTTTATTAATGTTTTTTAAACTTTCATGTAAATAACATGCATCTGAATGCATATATGTATATGTATGCATGCATTTATATTTGTATTTATATAGATATACAGATTATATATGTTTATATATGTATATATATATATATATATGTATATATATATATATATTCACTGAAAACACCATAGGTTTCACACCAGTTATAGTTAGGAATTAGCATTTAAAAAACCTATTAAATTCACTGAAAAAACCATAGGTTTCACGCCAGTTATAGTTAGCTGGAAATTTTCATGACACAAAACCATTGAAATTTCCACGTTATAGTTAGCTGGACTCACTATAACTTGCGCGCCTGAAATGCACTGCTGATGATGTCACATATTACATCACTCATGACATGGTCAGTGACATCACTCATGACATCACTGATGACTCCATCCAGTGAATGTGTGTCTTTCTGTAAAATAAATATGTTTTTCAAATGTATTTGGAAAAGTCAATGGAAGAATACATTTTTAAATAAGTGTCTAAATGGATGTTTTAAAAAAAAATTGATTGGTTAACTGGCTTATTAAGTGTATCTTAGTGAATACATATATTAGCGAGTAATTTTTAAATATTTAAATATATGTATAGTTGTTTCACTTTGTGTATAAGTGGCTGCATGGGTTGGTGAGTAGCTACATGTGTGTGTATATGAGTTATTAGATGTTTTTTTAGTATCAGTATAAGTGTCTGTATGGTTTGGTGGGAGTATTACTCAGCACATAGATGCATTAATAACTGACTCACTGTTTGTATGTGTTTTAAAGACAGCATATGTGCAGGACTGTATGGGTGAATGAGTGTGTATATGTGTGTGTTAGTTTGTGAATGACTAGTGTCTTTATCAGTAACTACATATGTTTTAATCTAGTATATGTGAGTATTGATGTATATAAGTGAATATATGTGAGAGTGAGAGATTGAAAGAGTTCTTGTTTAAATATGTATGTGTTTCTATAAGTGATTGTTTAAGAGAGTAAGTATGTGTAAGTTTCCTTAGCAATAAGGTGGTAGTGTGTGTATAGCTGTATATGCAAATAAATGGATGTTCAATAGTTTATTTGCATGTGTGATTATGTGTGTGAGTAACTTTTGGATGACTGTCAGTGTGTAACAGGATGTATAGGTGTTTCACTACATATGTATGAGTGACTATATAGAACTGTTGGTGAATGAGTGGATGTGTATATAGATGATGGTATTACTGAATTGGTTGTTGTAACTGGTATGGGTATATCCATTTTTTTGAAAATGTTAGTTTCTATTTTTGAATATGTGTTTCAAGGGTTACATTACACTGAAAGGAGGTCTGTCACTCTATCACAAGGATGGTGTCATCAGTGATGTCATGAGTGATGTCACTGACCATGTCATGAGTGATGTAATATGTGACGTCATCAGCAGTGCATTGCAGGCGCGCAAGTTATAGTGAGTCCAACTAACTATAACGTGGAAATTTCAATGGTTTTATGTCAGTAAAATTTCCAGCTAACTATAACTGGTGTGAAACCTATGGTTTTTTCAGTGAATTTAATAGGTTTTTTAAATGCTAATTCCTAACTATAACTAGTGTGAAACCTATGGTTTTTTCAGTGAATTTCATAGGTTTTTTATTTATTTTTTTTAAAAAAAATTTTTTAATTAAAGTATTTTGCAGTTATATACAAGGCACAGCATCATTAATACAGAAAGAGCGATGGAAAAGAAAGTATATACAAAACATTCATAGACCAAGGTGAAAACCAATCAATAAATCATCAACAGGCGAGGTAAATATTACAGAAAACAAATTATGACACAAAAATAATGTACAAATTAGGGCCTAGTATACTTTTATGTTGTATGCTATGAGTATTTAAATTGCGCCAAATTATTATTCCTTATCTTTAGGCAAGCCTACAGTTCCCACCTTTATTCCTCCTTCCATCGTGTTATGGGATCCCATATTAAATTACCTAACTTCCTTCCTCTTTTTCCCTTCCTTGCATATATCTCTTTCTCCATTTTATATGTTATTAATAACTTAGCCAACCATTTGTGAAAAGTAGGTGGTACAGGATCTATCCATGCAGAGGCTATACATAATCTTATGATAGACATAGCAACAAACAAGAATTCCCTCCCACGAAAGGACCGTACATCTTCAACATTAACTCCTAGTAAAATAGTTCCAGGGGTTAATACAATTTCGCTTTCTAGGATTTTGTTTATAAAGCATTCAATTTCTTTTTTCAATAAATCTAAACTGGGGCACATGGCAAATACATGTTGCAAATCAGCATCCAAGCTTCCACACCCGTAGCACGTGATGCCCACTAAACCGCCCCATTGTGCTATTTTAGCCGGTGTATAATACAAATGATAGAGTGTTTTGTAGTGTTGAGCTTGTAAAGGTGCTGAACATAGTAATGAATTCCCCTTTTCTAGGGAGATACCAAAACTTTCGGACCTGATTTTGAGCTTATCCTTCCATTTTTCGCTCCATTTTTGGTGGTCATCTTTTTTTACTTTAATCAGTTCAGCATATAATCTTTTGATTGTACAATCCTGCCCCCTTTGGATAATTTCCATAATAACGTTACGCCTAAATCCCAGAGCGCCACCTTTTTTTTCCAGAAGAAAACTCCTAACTTGGAGATATTTGAAAAATTGTCTAGTTTCTAGGTTGAATCTGTCTTGTAGATCTTTAAATTGGAAAACACCCTGATCCCCCTTTATATCTCCCATGGTTCTGATTCCCCTGTTTTCCCACTCTGCAATTATAGGTCCTGAAAAGATATCTTGTGGGAGGGTTTGATTGTGTAACAATCTTGTATATGAATTATATTTTCCTAGACCAATTTTTTTAGCAAAACTTTTCCAAATTTCAAATGCTGCTATTATTGTCTTAAACTTTGTCTTCTTGTAATAACTAGCCTCTGTAAATTTCAAGAGAACATCCTTCGCTTCCATTCCCAAAGTTAGTCCATAGATTGCTAATGATCCAAATTTACTCCACTCTTCTGCCACACGGTACTGTTCACCTCCCATTAAACCAGTCATGTTCTGTAAAGCCGCCGCCAGATAATAAGATTTTAAATCAGGGACTCCCCAGCCTCCCCTTTCTCTCGGCAATGTCATATATCTAAGGGCCCTTCTCGTTTTCCCTTTTGCCCAAATGAATCTATTTAGTATACTCTCAAGTTTTTTAAATATTTTGTTATCAAAAAATAGCGGTATTGCCCTAAATAGATACAAAAATTTCGGGAGAATAATCATTTTTACTATGTTAGACCTTCCCACTATTGACAGATGCAAATTATCCCATCTATCCAAATCTTTCTCCACTTTCTTTATTAAAGGGGTAATATTCCTTTCCACTAAGATTTCTAGATCTGACATTATGATCACCCCTAGATACATGCCTTCTTGTACCACTCGATTGTCTAAACATGGGGTGTGTGAATTTTTTATTATTTGTGTTTTTGATGTATTTAATTTATATCCCGATATCTTTCCAAATTTCAGTGCCTCTAGCTCAAGATGTTCTATGGTTTCAGATGGGTTTGGAGAGATAACAGCAATGTCATCTGCGTAGGCTAAGATTTTACACTGCCCGATGACTGTTGTTACCGGAGTTATCATCTCAGATGCCTCTATCCTGCGTATGAGTGGGTCCAGATATATAGCAAACAATAAAGGTGAGCAGGGGCACCCCTGTCTAGGTTTTTTAAATGCTAATTCCTAACTATAACTGGTGTGAAACCTATGTTTTTTTCAGTTAATTTCATAGGTTTTTTAAATGCTAATTCCTAACTATATATAGGGCCTCAAACCTATGAAATGTAATACGTTTTATAATGAATCCTATATTGTATATTTATATAATACTATTTTATTTTAATTTATTTTTTTCCCTGGTGCGCTCCCAGGGTGCGTACCGGGGAGCTCCCCGGTCAGCGCAATTTTGTCGCGCACCCCGGGGTGCGTACCGGGGAGCGTCCCGTTAGCGCTATTGCCGCGAACGAAAACATCATCGTGACGTATAGTGTAGCCGCGTCCGCGTGATACGCACGGCGTAAGTGCGCCCGGAAGCACCTACGCGTATTTGAAAGCGCTACGTAAGCGCCATGAGGCGCGCTCCGGGGCACGCACCGGGGCGCGTAGCGTAAGCGCGTCGGGTCATGTGACCTGAAAATAACACTTTTCATTGGTTCAGATCAGTTTTGGTTTCCAAATGATGAAAGCCCCCACCTTTTTTCCTCATTCTCACTTTGTTCTTTGAGTGAGGAAGACCTGCTTTTTTTCTTACAGATATGGCTACAGTACTATCAGCAGCTGGAGCATCTGCCCCACCACCACCACCACCACCACCACCACCACAAGGACCACCAGAACATCACATTGGTGGTCAAGAAGAAGAGGGGGAGGAGGAGGAAGAGGAGGAAGGGACAAGGCAGTTCCTGCCTGAAGACACTCCACCATACAAACCTAGGGAGCACTTCATATGGGAGTTTTGTAAAATCCCAACTGGTTTCAAAAAAGTAAACGCTGCAAAGGTGACCTGTCTCATCTGTGGTGCTGTGCTATCCAGGGGGAACCCTGCTAAAATATATTCCTTTGGGAATCATACAATGATTCGGCACATGCAACGTTTGCACTCTATTAACTATTCTGCAGCAGAGGTGAGAGAACTCTGCAAAAACCTACCCCAATCATCTGGCACAACCTCAACAACCAAAGAACCCACTCCATCGGGTCCAGAAGCAAGTCAGTTGATTTCAAGTATACAACCAAAGTTTGGGGAATACAAAATTGTTGGTGTACATTGTGGGAAATGAATTACTTATGGTGAGCAGAGCATTACACTCATCATGCTTGCTGGTGATAACCACAAATGCACAAAGAAGCCTTAATTTTTTCCTCTTTTTTTTTGCTCCAGTTGAGCCGTTTACAAATCGCTGTGTTTTGTTTCTCCCTATAAGAAATACAAAAAAAATATAAAACTGTTCAGAAAAGCCAAAAAAAGTAAAAAAAATTCAAAAAAACAATATAAAACAACAAAAAGAATAAAAAAACAGTTATTTTTAGAACTACCTCTAATTTTTAAAAAAACATTTTTAAAAAAAAATGTCATTCTTTTTTCTCCATGGTACACTCCCCGGTCCGCTACCCGGTGCGCGTACCGGGCGCTCCCCCGCGCAAATCGAAAAAAAATAAAAAAAATGTTTGGTCCCGCGGGGCCCTTTTATAGCCCCCAGATCAAACCTAGGGGGTCAGGGGGGGTCTACCCTGCCCCCTTTTGCTCATTTTCTCCTTTGTTTTTGCCACCTCTTGTGTCTCGATCCTACCTAGACACAAGATGGCGGCCGCTCCGGACTGTTTGGAATGTGTACAGACACCCGAGAGCCAATCAGCTTTCCGCGCGCAACTCGCGTAGCGCACCCGGAGCGCTCCCCAGTGCGCGTACCGGAGCGCGGCCATAGATATATATATTTTTTTGAACCTAATGTACTCAAAATCCACTGGAGCACATATCTTGAGACATAGCAAAGGCACATCGGGCTACCAGTCCCTACAATTTTGCCAAGTTTTGTGTAAATCCATTCAGCCGTTCGAGCTAAAAGTGAGGTTGACCGCCCCATGGAAATTAACATGGGGAAAACACATTTTGGGACCCCCCTTTTATCTCGGCCCCCGCTTGACAAATCCCCCCCAAACTTTCAGGGAAGGACCGGGGCGCCACGAGGCAAATTTGAGGAAATTTTCAGTCAGATTCCTCAACCGGCGCCAAAGGTATTCATAATAGATTGTTGAGATTTTGCATTGAAAATAATCCTAACTATAACTACCTACTGGCGACCGCCACTTGGTAATATACATGCACATACATATATATAAATGCATATGCATATATATGCATATATATATGTGTATATGTGTGCGTGTAGAGAGAGGTAGAGAGGTAGAGGTGTAGAGGTAGAGAGGTAGAGGTAGAGAGGTAGCGGTAGAGAGGTAGAGACTAGTAGAGAGAGAAGTAGAGAGAGGTAGAGAGGTAGAGAGTAGAGAGTGAGTTATAGAGAGTAGAGAGTGAGTAGTAGAGAGTAGTAGAGAGCAGTAGAGAGAGTAGCAGAGAGTGAGTAGTAGAGAGTAGTAGAGTGAATAGTAGAGTGACTAGTAGAGAGTAGAAGAGAGTGAGTAGTAGAGAGTAAGTAGTAGAGTGAGTAGTAGAGAGCAGTAGAGAGTGAGTAGTAGAGAGTAGTAAAGAGTGAGTAGTAGAGAGTGAGTAGTAGAGAGTGAGTAGTAGAGAGTAGTAGAGAGTGAGTAGCAGAGAGAGAGAATAGTAGAGAGTAGTAGAGAGTGAGTAGTAGAGTGAGTAGTATAGACTGGTAGAGAGAGAGTAGTAGAGAGTGAGTAGTAGAGAGTAGTAGAGAGTGAGTAGTAGAGTGAGTAGTAGAGAGTGAGTAGTAGAGAGAGAGAGTAGTCGAGAGTGAGAAGTAGAGAGTGAGAAGTAGAGAGTGAGTAGTAGAGAGTGAGTAGTAAAGAGTGAGTAGTAGAGAGAGAGTAGTTGAGAGTGAGTAGTAGAGAGTAGTAGATAGTGAGTAGTAGGGAGTGAGTAGTAGAGAGAGAGTAGTAGAGAGTAGTAGAGTAGTAGAGAATGAGTAGTAGAGAGTGAGTATTTGAGAGTAGTGGAGTAGGAGAGAGTAAGTAGTAGAGAGTAGTGGAGAATATTCCAAAGTTTGGCACAGCACCACTTGCACAATAAGTCCAATCAAATCATATCACTTAGAGTCCTTATTGAAGCGCTGAATCTTGGTGTGTATTCAAATGCTTTTATTTTCCTTAAGTTTATGTACCACAGCCAGCCGAAACGTTTCGTTCTGTACAACAGTACTTCTTCAGGGCGTTCTTATTTCCTTCAAGTTATGTTGGTATCCTGTTGTCATATAACTAGATATTTCTTCCAAATGTTAGACGAGACGTAAGTACATTCTTATTCAAAGTGACTAGGTATCAATTTTACCCACACAATTCGGGCAGACTTGAGTAATTTATGGCATCCTCAAAGTCAGTCTTTCAAAAATTCCAAAGTATAGGACATGATAATCCAAATCCAAATGTTTCTCAAGAAAAGTCATTTTCAATCGTTCGGAATATCGGTGTTTGGGCAGATATGACACAGGGACCCCAAGTATGCAAGGGGAATTAGTCCCCCCTCTGCAAACGCGCCAGTGGCCTGCGTTGCAGAGAGGTGTAAAAAGGGGCATAGCCTCATTACACCTCTGTGCAATGCAGCCCCCTGGCACATACTGGAGGGTCCAGGTGGGCTAGTTGGCCCCCAGGGACCCCCAGTATGCAAGGGGAATTAGTTCCCCCTCTGCAAATGCGGCAGGGGGCTGCGTTGCAGAGAGGTGTAACAAGGGGCATAGCCTCACTACACCTCTGCAATGCAGCCCCCTGGCGCATACTGGAGGTTCCAGGTGGGCTAGTTGGCCCCCAGGGGCCCCCAGTATGCAAGGGGAATTAGTTCCCCCTCTTCAAACATGCACGGGGGCTGCGTTGCAGAGAGGTGTAAAAAGGGGCGTGGCTTCATTACACCTCTCTGCAATGCAGTCCCCTGGCGCATACTGGAGATTCCTGGTGGGCTTTCAGGTCTTATATAGTTAGGAATTAGCATTAAAAAAACCTTTGAAATTCACTGAAAAAAACATAGGTTTCAGGCCTTATATAGTTAGGAATTAGCATTTAAAAAATCTATGAAATTCACTGAAAAAACCATAGGTTTCACACCAGCTATAGTTAGGAATTAGCATTTAAAAATCCTATTAAATTCACTGAAAAAACCATAGGTTTGACACCAGTTATAGTTAGCTGGAAATTTTACTGACATAAAACCATTGAAATTGCCACGTTATAGTTAGTTGGACTCACTATAACTTGCGCGCCGGCAATGCACTGCTGATGACGTCACATATTACATCACTCATGACATGGTCAGTGACATCATTCATGTTATATATATATATATATATATATATATATATATATATATATATATATGAAGAAAACGCCATTCTTTTCCACAAATAGATATAGAATAACGAGAGTGAGCCCAGATTTAGTGCTGATTTTTCGGTGATTTATTCAAAAATTCCACCAGCCATCCGCCATAACGCGTTTCACCTCCAAACGAGGCTTGATCACATGACGTAGATCGAAACAAACAAGGGTCTTAAATACACCAAAACATGGGAGCGGCTTCGCGCTTAAAGTGGTATGTGCATAATTGAACTTTCATAATGCTGTAAAACATAGCGGCATTAGTACAGAATTGAGGGCAAGTGCCCAACGTTTTCATATTCAATTCATTTCTGTGAAACGGCATAATGCATATCTGTCAGTATTCAAATAATACATAAGTAAAAGCATCTCATCTACAAACACAATTCATTGAGACAGTAAGAGTAATGAGTTGTCCACTCTTATCAAAAATATATCTATGTACAGATGGCTATTTCGCACTATATATATACAATCTATTTATATACTGATGCTCCTAAGAAATATCACAAAATATATATAACCATATCTCGTAATTCATATATATACACCAATTTAGTATTTACATATTTACACATTGGACAGATTTCCCATTACGTATAGGATCTATAAAAGCATGTGCATTCATGTATTACTTGCAAAGGTATAAGTTCATTGAAAATGTTTCAATTAATGCTCGATAGGAGTTGCTTATTCCACCAAGAAACAGATGCCGTTATAATTAAGAAAATATATCCAAAAGCACTACCCTTATAAATGATGTGTAAGACCCTTGCAAGCAGCTGTGAACTCCAAAAATGTATAGAAAATTATAAATAAAGTGCTCGTGTTGCATAGGGAATTAAAATAAAATATAAAAAGAAATAAGGATAAATGTTTCACAGAAAAGAATGGAGAGATTAACAGGATGCCCAGAGGGAAAAATCCACTTAAATGTGAAAAGTAATATGGTGTACTTGAGTACCAATTATACAATTATATCTAGGTTAGTGTAGAAAAGCCTACTACAACTGGGAATGATGAAGGGGGCCACCATCGGTTATAAGGTAAGGGATCAGGTCAGGAGTGCATCAAATTCACATAACAGAGCAGACGTAAGTATTGGGTGTTAAGGGTGAGGAAAAGGCCACTTAAAGGTCTTTGAGACAAGTGTAAAGGTCTTCTCGATCATTCAATCCATTTGGGCTCTTTGTGTTCATTTCGAGAATGTATCTTGTCTCAAGTAGGCGCAATCTGCCCTCTCTATCACTCCCCCGTTTTAGTGGCATAACTGTGTCTACCAGATAATATTGTAGATCACTAGGGTCACTGTTGTGCACAGCCTCAAAGTGGCGTGCCACCGGGTATGCCTGATCCTTGCTCCCTATGGCCCTAATATGTTGGAGAATCCGCTTATGTGCTGCTGGGCGAGTGCTGCCCACATAACTCAAGCCGCATGGGCATTGCAGCACATAAACAACAAACTCCATCTTACACGTCAGTCTTTTTGTAATAGGGATTGGGTTGTCTCTGAAGGGACTGATGTAATGGGTTTTGTTTATTCCAATTTTGCACGCTTTACAGAAGGCGCATTTTCTAAAACCTGTGCTCAATGCTTCCCATGTTCCTGAGATAACGGGCTCTAGAGTGCTGCTGGTTAGTGCATTCTCCATTGAGGGGGATTTTCGGAAGGTGATCTCCGGTCTCAGCGAGACATCACTCCCAATTACAGGATCCCCCCTTATCAAATTCCAATTTTTAAAAAAAATCTTTTTGATAGCGGGGTGCTGTTGGCAGTACGGAAATATGACCCTAGAATTCACATGGGTGTTAACCGGATTATCAATAGGGTCTTTGCTCCTAGGTGTTAGTGCTTCCTCTCTGGTGACGGAGTTAGTTTTTCTTATGGCTATCTCGAGAATACTGTCACTGTAGCCCCTTTCAAGAAAACGTTTCCTGCACTCCTGTTGCGCTACTTGAAAGTCAGATTCCGTACTGCAAATTCTTCTCATTCTTAGCATCTCCCCGTAGGGGATGCTATTGATTAGGTGACGGGGATGCTGACTAGTGGCGTGAAGCACTGTGTTACCAGCTGTGTCCTTCCTGTGTAACCTGGTTTGTATTTTATGATTATCAACATAGACCTGGACATCAAGAAAATTTACAGTTGTTTCATCTGCATGAGAAGTAAAATGCAAGTTGTATGAGTTAACATTCAATTGTTCTACAAATCGCTCAGCATCTGATTTACCACCCTTCCAAACAACAAAGAGGTCGTCAATGTAACGCAGATATAATGGCACATGTGATGTCATGATGTTTCCAAATGTGCCCATCAGGACCCGCTCCTCCCAAAGCCCCATATGGAAGCATGCAAAACTCAGGGAGAAGCAGGCCCCCATTGCGACCCCTCTCATCTGTTGGTATGCCTGCCCATTGAAAAGAAAGTAATTCTGTTCTAAACAAAGTTTCAGCATGTCCAAGAGCATGCGATTGTGATTAGAACAAAGATCTGATCGTTTAGACAGATAATATTCTGCTGCCTTAATTCCATCACGATGTCTAATGGAGGTGTATAGGGCAGTGACATCCAGAGTCATTAAAATGTAGTCATCTTCCCAAACCAGGTTATTCAGCTTGCAAATAAAATCGGTGGTATCTTTAACATAAGATGGTAATGTTAAAACCCATTCCTTCAGAAAGAAATCTATGTATTTGGAAATGTTCTAAGTTGCGCTGTTTATTGCCGAAAGTATGGGTCTACCAGGTGGTGCCCATAGATTCTTATGTACTTTCGGCAACAAATACAGAGTGGGAATAACCGGACAATCTTTCTTGAGGAATTTAAATTCATCATTTGAAATTAATCCTGCGCATTTCCAGGCTACAAGTTTGGCATTCGAGTCAGACCAGGCAGCTTTAATGACAATGAGGTTGCTTTTCCTGTAGCAGTCCAGGTCACTTAACTGTGATTCTGCTTCTTTTATATAATCGTCCCGATGCCACAAGACGATATTTCCCCCTTTGTCCGCCTGTTTTACAATAATGTTCTTGTCAGCCCTTAATTTCCTTACAAGGCTGTTGTAACGTTGGTTTTGTCGACTCAAAATGACATGTTTTTTATTTGTAGCCGTGTATAGTTGTTTCAGGTCTTTGATGATAAGGTCTTGGTAGAGGTCAATATTATCATGGGTCATGATTGGAAAAAAGGTTGATTTTTTCCTGAAGGGCGTGGATATTTGAGTTTCAATGCCTTCCTTTCCAGTTTGTTGGAATTGTGTATTCGATAGCCCCTCTTGCTGCAAATTCCATATCTCATTGAATGATGCGTCCGCTTCAACTGAAAAGAGTGTGGGGCTGGCTGCCACAGAGATGTTACGTTGTTTGTACGGGTGTGTACGATGGTATTTGCTCAGTTTGAGCTTTCTGATAAAGCGGAAAGTGTCCATTCTGGTATTTGCATAGTTCATGTTGCTAGGGGGCAGTAGGACAGACCCAAGCTCAAAATTTGTTTTTCTTTGTCACTTAAAATGATGTCTGTCAGGTTTATGATTGTGGTACTGATGTTGAGGGTTGAGTTTGAAACCTGTTCCAACTTCCTCCTTTCCCCCGATTGCCTCTCTTTCCTCCCGCCGAATTTCCTCTCGTTGCGTTTCCGGCGTTGGGAGCGTTTGAAGTTTGCCCTCTGGCATTTTGTTGGGGGTTTACTTTCGATTTGGATCTGAGAGTATCTCGACGGTTCTCGCAGAGGCAATTGACCTCTTGTGCCGGCGATAACTTGGTAAACCCCTCTTGCAAGTTTTTTCTCCTCCTTTGCTCATTATCAGAATCGCTCTCCGCCGCTGAGCTCAGATCAGTGGATGAGGCTGATGCTGTTGCCTCTTGTCTTGCCTTGGGGTTGTTTTTGCCCACTTGTGCTTTTATATTATCAAAGCGGCGCGCAAAGGTGAAAATTTGGCCGTGTAGGTAGTCCAGCCTGTCTCTCTCAAATTTGAAGGCTTTCCTTTTTTTGATTATTTCCTCTTCCTTGGCCAGCCTTATCATCATTTCTTCACGTAATTTTTTACTTTGTTCAGTTACTCCAATTGTTAACAAATCAGCCTCAACCGTTTCAATTTCCATTTGTAGTTTTCTCCTGTCGCTGTCAGCGTATTTAGCCAAAATTGCCATTAAACGGGCGGAATATTCTAAGTTTGTGTCCGCCCACTCGGCCAACATTGCCGGGTCCGGGTTCTCATAGCTCGGGGCTAGAGTGCTTCTCAAACCCCGTGGAACACGCTTGACATCGAGGTATTTTGTGAGGGAAGTATGCTCCCACCACTTCGACTGCTCTTTCTTCATTAGTCGTTCCAATTTACGAAAAGTCTCCTTAATATTAGAGTTGTCGGTACCTCCCGCGGCACCCCAGTTGTAGTTGTAGGCGTTGTTGTGCCCTCAGGGTTTTCCACAAACATGTGGCCTGCATCCTCCTCTCTGCGTTTCAATACGTCGGCGGACATATTGGCTAGTTGTGGTGTATTAGTGTTTGAACGCCGAAAAATGCAAACGGATAGGCGCGCTGTCAGAAAGTTCTTGGCGCTTCCCGCTTGGCACACTCCCCACTGCGAATTTTCGGACAGCTGTCCTACCTGCACTTTACCAGGTCCGCCGCGACTCCTTTAGCCTGGGTAGATACGTTTGCTCTCTCGCAGGGGCTCGGGCAGCTTCCTCCTACCGGAGTAGAGATTCAATTCCGGGTTACGGAATTCCAGCTTCCTGCTGCAACACGCCCAGAGAGCTCGGAGAGCTCGGGGAGGGGCTTTCACTCGTACCACGAATGCTCCTTTGTACAGTTAGATGAAGAAAACGCCATTCTTTTCCACAAATAGATATAGAATAACGAGAGTGAGCCCAGATTTAGTGCTGATTTTTCGGTGATTTATTCAAAAATTCCACCAGCCATCCGCCATAACGCGTTTCACCTCCAAACGAGGCTTGATCACATGACGTAGATCGAAACAAACAAGGGTCTTAAATACACCAAAACATGGGAGCGGCTTTGCGCTTAAAGTGGTATGTGCATAATTGAACTTTCATAATGCTGTAAAACATAGCGGCATTAGTACAGAATTATATATATATATCTATTTACGTGTTATAACAATATGTCGCTATGTGATTGCATTTTCATGAGTTACCTTTTATGATACTTATGGTTATTGCTTACTGCTTTCTATTCTTATTCAAGCATGTGAATCTATGAAAGACACCCTAATACTGGAGAAGAACAAAAGTTACTTACCTGTAAACTGTGGTTCTCCAGTATTGGTGTCTTTCATAGATTCACATGCGAACCACCCTTCCTCACCTCAGAGGCTCTCTTCTCCTCATGCACTCTATGGTCACCCTTGTGCTACGAAAATCTGAGGGCATGAGCTTCTGCGGAGAAGGTTCTAGAGGGTGCTAAAGCCTGATTGGCTGGAATATGGACCAAATAATGACAGTGATATGTTAGTAAAGTGACACTCACTTAATGCTTTCTATGAGTCAATGCTGTTCTATGGTACTTTGAAGTTTTATGAAAAATCTTATATCTTTATATATATATTTTTAATGTGTATATTTTTATTTATATATTTACATATGTATATGTACTTTATGTATATATGTTTCTTACTACTATTTTATGTACCGTGGGACTCCCACTTCGACGACAGGGAATTATTCAAGCATGTGAATCTATGAAAGACACAAATACTGGAGAACCACAGTTTACAGGTAAGTAACTTTTGTTCTTCCTTTTTTAAGGTAAGTGGAAGATGGTTGCAAAGTCGTGAGATAATCAGTCCTGGGGACTACCTGGAAACAGCAATGGGGCGGGTAGGGGAAAAGGGGCAGAGGGGAGATTGGTTTAAAAAACAAAAAAAACAACACTCCCAGCTGACTGTCCGGCCACCGCCACTCCCTCTCCTACATCCTCTTCTTGGCTTCTTGTGAGAAACAGGAAGCAGGAATCACCAGGGCTCCCCACAGCCAATCACAATGCTGTAATGCAGCGTTGCGATTGGTCTGAGCACCATGACACATCGCTCAACCAGGGGCTGTAGGGGTGGGCATTTTCTCCATGCAGGCTTTAATGCAGCTTGCATGGAGAACAGGAAAAGTGCGTATGACCGTTTTGGGCGGCCCGAGAGTGCTGGCCAAACAGTGATTGTGCACTTAGAAAGGTTGACCACTCCTCCCCTGCTCTTCAGCCCTGCCCCCTCACGCTAAGCTGCCGCAGCAGGAGTACGAGATGAAATGATAATAACATTGCATTATTATCATTTTTTTCCCTTTCTTTTGCTGCTTCATGGCAGTGGGGCGACGACCTCCGCCTTTCCCCCCATCCCCCCTGCTGACTTTCTGGTAGTCCGTTCTCTTTCATCCTCCCCCCCCATTACTTGCCTCTTAATGTACCGCCCTCCTCAGTCTTCGTCCTCATTCCTACCGGCATTTCAAGACCTGCTGGCCAACTTGGTGGTCAACTACGCCTCGGTCTTGTTGCTAGGGGACTTCAATTACTGGCCCTCAGACCCACATGAGTGTACGGCCTCAAAAGAATTCACAGAATCCCTTTTGTCCCTCAACTTTGTACCGCATATAACTGTCCCCACTCACTCTCACGGGCACATACTTTACCAGGTCTGGTCCCTCAACCTCCCAGTGGCTTCGGCGGCTGTTTCTCCCTGCCCCTGGTCCGATCATGCCCTCATCTCCCTCTCCATTCCCCTCCACCCGGTATCCAAAACTCTGCACGCCAAAAATACCTGGGCGCGGAATTGGAACAGACTGGATTTTCCCTCCTTGACCTCCCTGCTTCGAAACTCCACTCCCACCCTCTCTGGCTTATCATCTGCCTCTCAAGCCAAGGCCATTAACACCTGGTTGGCTGGAGGCTGTGACTCAGTGGCTCCCCTACGTCGCATTTCCATCCGTCGACCTAAGGATTCCAACAGATGGTTTAACGACCACCTGAAAGAGCTTAAACTGAGCGCCCGACGGGCGGAGAGGAAATGGAGGAAAAATTACTGTCCCTTATCAAAAACCCACTTTCTCACATCACTGGCCAAATACAAAACAGCAATCCTCGCCGCAAAAACCACCCATTTTTCAACAAAAATAACGTCTGCTGAAAATAAACCCAGGGAAATCTTTGGCATAGTGAATGAACTGGCATTCTCAGACCGAACCTCACCCCAAATCCCTCCCTCCCAGCTTCTTTGTGATCAACTCAACACCTATTTCTTGGACAAGATCGTTACCATCAAGGCCAACATCCCACCACCCTCGCCTGCTTTTGTTGATCCCTCCCCCCCCACCGTTCAATGCCTTCTCACCTCCATCCCCCCCCTCACTCAGGAATCATTTCTGGAGATACTTCCCAAAGTGAAGTCGGGGTCTCCAGCGGATGTCTGCCCGGCACGAATCTTGCAGCAAATTTACTCCTGCTGTCCTGAACCCCCCATCGCCTTCCTCAATAGCTCCCTAGCACAGGGTGTAGTGACCCCTGGGCTAAAGGCAGCCACCATAGTACCCATCTTGAAGAAACCTGGCGCGGACCCTTCCATCTCGGCCAACTACCGCCCCATCTCCCTGCTGCCCTTTCTGGGCAAGGTGATGGAACGCCACGTCACCGCGGTATTTAGCGCCCATATTGAGGCTAATGGGGGGCTGGCATCCCGCCAGGCCGGCTTCCGTCCCAGACATTCGACCGAATCGGTTGTGGTCTCAGTCTTAGACAACCTCAGAAAGGGTATGGATGATAACAAACACCAGGCACTGGTCCTCCTTGACCTTTCCGCCGCCTTTGACACGGTGGACCATACCATCTTACTTTCCCGTGTAAAAGCGTCCGGAATCGGGGGATCAGCTCTGGTTTGGCTCTCCTCCTTTCTGAGGGACCGCACCCAGGCGGTCCGGCTAGGCGACTTCAATACCACTCCTCTCCCTGTCACTTGTGGTGTTCCCCAGGGATCCTCTCTCTCTCCCTTACTTTTCAATCTTTATATCTTTCCTCTTATCTTCGCACTCCAGCAGCTGGAGGTCACCGTGTACAATTACGCGGATGATCTCCAGCTCATCTTTGACCTGTCCTCTTCTTCCCTCTCTGTCTCTAACTTCCAGTCAACAATGACTTTCATCAGGGACTGGATGAACCACAACCACCTTAAGCTGAACTCGGACAAAACCGAATTGGTTCTCACCGGTGGTTCATCCAGCCCCTGGAACTCCCTCTTCTGGCCCCCCTCTCTTGGTCCCGCACCCTCCCCCTCAACCACGGTCAAAACACTGGGTGTCAAAATGAATAATCAGCTCACCCTCCATTCACAAATCAGCTCCGTGGTCTCCTCTTGTTTCCTCACTCTCCGAACCATCCGCTCTGTCTCCCGCTTCTTCTCCCCTCAGGCACTTAAGATTATCATGGCCGCCCTGGTGATATCGCAGCTCGACTATGCCAACGCTCTCTATCATGGCATCCCAGCATACAGCCTGCGAAGACTCCAGACAATCCAGAACTAGGCGGCCCGGCTGGTCTATGGCATCCCACGCTATCACCACTCCACCCCCCTTCTCAGGGAGCTCCACTGGCTTCCCGTAAAGGAACGCTCCCTTTTCAAGACCGGCTGCATGGTCTTCCAGGCCCTCCAGGGCACTGCCCCCGCCTTCATCTCTTCATTAATAAAACCTTATGTTCCCGCAAGAGAGCTCCGGTCTTCCTCTAAGTCCCTTCTTCAGATCCCACGCTTCACACGCAAAAAGTGGGGTGGGTCCAACTTTTCCACCCTGGCTCCAACATTTTGGAACTCCCTCCCTGACCATCTCCGTTCTGCTACCCAGTATCTCTCCTTTCGCAAAGATCTAAAAACTTTCCTCTTCAATCAGGCCTTCCCCGCTTAGTTCTCCATACCTTTCCCTCTTGTCTTTTCCCTCAGCTGCAGAACCCCCCTCTAGCGCCAAGAAACCGCATGGTGTACGCTGCGCTCTAGAAATGTTTTAAATTAGAAAATTAGAAATTAGCCTCCACTGAATTACTACAAACCACGCTTCTCCCTACCCACCTCACCACTGTGGGATCAGCAAACTGACCATGCCCTGGAAGAGGAAATGGCCCATGGGCAGATTATAGGCCGGATGCCGGTCCTCCAAGGGTTGCCGAAAGCTGGAATCATACTAATATCCATTGTCCATGAGCCCCAACTGCGGCCTTTCTCCCAGTTGATACGTGGCCTCCGCAATCAACAGGCATTTGCAATGCAATAGGTCTCGCATTAGGAAAGTTTGAGCTATTGGTATTGTAAATGAATTTTTATTTATTTATGTGTTGGTTTTGAAAATAGAGAATTTAATAGCTTTGTCATTTACAATGCCAATAGTTATAACGTTCGCAAATGTGACACCTATAGCATTTGTAATGCAATATGTGTTGTATTTACGTGACTTAGATGTATTGATATTACAAATAACAGTGGCTTTTATTTTATTTTAATAATTAATACTTAAATAAAAGTTATTGTAATTTATAACGGCAATAGCTTACATTTTTGTAAATAACTTTTGTAAAGATTATGTGCAGTGTATTTTGTTGTGACGAAAATCCAAGAACAGAAGTGAAATATTAACATCATTTTGTGACATTTGTAATAAAGCTTGAAACCGTGAGAGAACATATTTGATCCAGTTGTTGTTGAATGGTTGCACAGATTGATGCTGTGGTGGGGCTGAGTGATGTTGTGGTGGTGACGAGTGATGCTGTGGTGTTCAGTAATGCTGTGGTAGCGCATAGTGATGTTGTGGTGCCCCTGAGTGATGCTGTGGTGGTGCTGAGTGATGCTGTGGTGATGCGATAGATAGAGTGAGTGCGATAGATAGCTAGAGGGAGGGCGATAGATAGATAAAGGGACTGTGATAGATAGCTAGAAGGAGGGCGATAGATAGCTAGAGGGAGGGCGATAGATAGAGTGAGGGCGATAGATAGAAAGAGTGTGGGCGATAGATAGATGGAGTGAGGGAGATAGATAGATAGATAGATAGATAGATAGATAGATAGATAGATAGATAGATAGATAGATAGATAGATAGATAGATAGATAGATAGATAGATAGATAGATAGATAGATAGATGGCGAGAGAGTGAGGGTGATAGATAGATTGATAGAGTGAGGGGCGATAGATAGATAGAGTGCGGGCGATAGATCGATAGATCAATAGATAGATCGATAGATAGATAGTAGATAGATAGATAGATAGATAGATAGATAGATAGATAGATAGATAGATAGATAGAGTGAGGGCGATAAAGTGAAGGTGATAGATAGATAGTGTAATTATGTGGTGTGTAATTATGTGGCACTGAGTGGTATTTGGAGTGTATGTTGTGTTGAGCGCAGTGTAAATGTGTAGCATATAATTCTATGTCAGGACCGGAGGCTTCAGATTATGCTATATCTTCCTTCGCTTTATTAACATAAAACTCCACAGCAGCTTCGGAAAATATTCAAAACAGTGAACGAAAAATGCTTTAAGTCACAAGCATTTGAAGGAACGTTTTAACAGTCCGAAACCACAACTCCCAAGAGTCTCTTGTGTATCGCCAGTCCATAGTCCTTCCATCATGTCTATCACAGCTAGAAAGCCAGTCCTCTCTTCCTCTTCCTCCTCTTTCTTCGCTGCTCCCGCAGCCAGATAAGTGCTTCTTGTTCCTTTTGTGTGAATATACTGGTTGTATTGTGTATACAATTTGTTGGGGGGGCTCATCGCATGGTTTACATTTTTCCATTGCAGAGTCCTCGGTCGCGGGAACGTTCTGTTCGTTCCTACGCAACTTTTCTTTTCCCAATTGTGTGCGGTGACTGATAAAGCCGCCAGAGGGCGCCCACGCATCTCGCCGGCTCTTCAGCGCGTCTCCTCAGTTACGGGGGCCGCGCTGAGGAGTCTGCCTGCGCCGGAGCCTGCCCTCGCTTGCCCCTCTGACACCTGGTTTACCGGGTCTGTAATCCTTTTTCCTGACGCCCCGCTGGGGTCTGTATTGCGGCGTAGACCGCGTGAAACGCCTTCGGGCGCCTTTTGTGCACCTCAGTTGTCTTTGTGTGGCATAGCGCGCTTGAGGGGTAACGGGACTCGGTCCCGGTGAGGAGAGTCCGCGCGCTGGGGGGTTGGTGCAGCCCTACCTGCCACGCCTGTTGGCCCACAAAATAATCGCAGTCAGTTTTGTCTGCCCAAATCGAGTTGTCTCTCGGATAACACCCTCTTGGGTGCCTGTAGGGTTGTCTCTGTGAGTTCATGATGGAAGGGGAGTATGAAGAGGAGCCCTATTCCTACCTACAGGACGATGAGTTCTACCAAGCGGTGGATAACTCCATTTACCGCTGTGTGACGGAGGTGGTGGGGCCCATGGAGGACCGCCTCTCCGCACGCATTGTGGAGGAATGCGCGAAGTTAGCGTCCGCGCATTTGGGGGCGCCTACTGGCCCCCCGGGAACGTCGAGCGGGAAACCGCCCGCACCGAAGAAACCCTGCAGAGAGGGACCGTCCTCGGAGGCGCAGGGGGTGGACAGAGGCGCCTTTGAGCGTCTCCGTGACGCCTTTTTGGCAAAGGCAACGGCTGCGCCCCCTGCTCCCCTGGCGAGCCCTGACGCTACAGGGGACGTTGCCACGACCCCCGCTTCTCCGGTGTATGATTCACCAGACACTGACGATGACGGGGAGTCGGTGCGCTCTTGGCGCCCATCGAGCTCAGCCACGGAGCTCCCTCTGGATGAATCGGGCATGTTGGACCCGGACGGGATAGTTCATCCGCGGTCCGCGGCCTGGACACCGGGTGAGACTGTGGCGAAGTTTGTTGCGGGTCGACTGCGCAAATTGCTGGAAAAGGAAGCCAGGGGTTGTCTGCGAGGGGAGTGCCCGCGACCGACTTTGGAGGGGAAGGTGGCCATGACCCCCGAGCTGGATGCGAAAATGGCCACCTTCCTGGCCAGATTCATGAAGGATCCCCGAAAGGGTATTGACCGATCCTGGCAGTCCTGTCAGGATAAGTTGCTAGATGCCGTGGGTCCGGCCACGAAAATCCTCGACATGGCGGAGGAAGCGAAGGCGAATGGCACAGTCATTTCCCCAGAGGTGCTTTCGAATTGGGCACAACGTGTGATCGTGTTCCTGGGTAATGCCAACTGCGCCCTGTCCACCGAGCGCAGGCGGTCATTACTAATTAAATTGGACCCTAAGTTGGGGGACCTGGCCTCGTCGGAGGCGGGCGCGGTAGCCCAGGGAGGCCTATTCGGCGAGCCCTTTATCAGAGAGCTGGGCAAGTTTGTGTCCGCTTTTACATCGCTGGACAAGGCACACAGTCCAGCATCAAACGCGTTTTTCACCAGCGTTTCTCTGGAGGGGCCGGTCGCGGCAGGGGCCGCGCGACCGGCCGTGGCCAGCAGGCCAATAACAGAGGGCAAGGCTCCGGCAGAGGCCAGTACCAGACCTCTGCAAACTTCAATCATTTCTATCCCACCAGAGGGCAACGCTTCGGCGGCAGAGGATTCAGGAAGAATTCCGGACAAGGAAATACCTCCGGTGAGTGTACTTTGTTTGGATCAGGTTCCAATTGGAGGGAGGTTGGCAACCTTTTACGAGGAGTGGGAATTGCTCACTGCCGACGCTTGGGTTTTGCAGACCATACGTGGGTTCCATATAGAGTTTTACGACCAACCCACTCAAGAAATGTTCCCACATCCGATGGTGTTTTCGGAGTCAGACGCGCGTTTGATAGACGGAGAGGTCTCAGAGTTGCTTCGCAAAGGGGCCATCCGTCTATCAACGCGCCACCCCAATGGTTTTGTCAGCAATGTCTTCCTAGTCGACAAGACGGATGGAGGCAAGAGACCGGTGATCAACCTCAAAGAGTTGGTCTATCGACACTTCAAGATGGAGGGTATCCACCTCCTTCGAGACGTGCTCCTCCCTCGAGATTGGATGGTGAGGCTGGATCTCAAGGATGCTTATCTAGTCGTTCCTATCCACCCGCCGCATCGTCGATTCCTTCAGTTTTTGTGGAACGACAGGGTATTCGAGTTCACGGCGCTGCCGTTCGGCCTTTCATCGGCCCCCTGGTGCTTCACGAAGGTGCTGCATCCGGTAGTGGAGTTCCTCAGGGGTCAGAGGGTGCGGATGTTGGTCTACTTGGACGACATCCTCCTTATGGGTCAATGTTCAGTGGTCTTGGCTGGTCAGCTGCAACAAGCCGTACAACTTCTTCAACGGCTGGGGTTCGTTATCAACGGCTCCAAATCGGTTTTGACCCCTACTCAGAGACTGACCTTCCTGGGTTTCGTGGTGGACTCGGTGGAGGCGGTTCTGAGTCTTCCGTCCCGGAAGATCGCGAAGATCCGACATATGATTCGGCAGACGATCGTCAAGGATTACACATCCTTGCGACATGTCGCCAAGGTGGTAGGGCTTCTGTCGTCCTCCATCCAGGTGATTTTTCCGGGACCCCTACATTACAGGGCGCTTCAACGCCTCAAGGCTCAGCACCTCCGGAGAGGGATGAGCTACGACCAGTTGGTTCCTCTCACGGAGGAGGTGAAGGAAGAAATGTCTTGGTGGCTGTCTCACATGGAGGCGTGGAATGGTCGGGCGATCTTCGGGTCGGTGCCAGATCTCATCATAGAATCCGATGCCAGCAGGTCGGGCTGGGGCGCTCGGTGCGGGGATTTCTCCACCGGCGGCGCCTGGTCTTCAGACGAACAACGGTTACATATCAACTGTTTGGAGCTCCTAGCGGGCTCCTTCGCAGTCCGTTGCTGGACCAAGGATTCGGTCAAAGCCTGTGTTTTGCTGAAAATGGACAATGTTTCAGCGGTTCGTTATGTGAACCATCTAGGGGGTCCTCGTTCTCGCGCTCTGGGGAATTTGGCGAAGGACTTCTGGGATTACTGCCTGTCACGCCACATCGCTGTGACAGCGGAGTACCTACCAGGCCAAGCCAATCAAGTAGCGGATTGGCACTCCAGGCACCTCAGGGATGCCAGTCAGTGGAAACTGGATCCGAACGTCTTCCAGTGGCTACAAAGCCTTTGGGGTCCCTTTTCGGTGGACCTGTTTGCGTCCCGTCTGGACCACCAGCTGCCGCGCTTTTTCAGCTGGAGGCCGGACCCTCTTGCGGAGGCTACGGACGCTTTTCTGCAGGATTGGAGTCGGGAAAAACCGTTTGCGTTCCCCCCGTTCTCCATGATAGTGCGGACAGCGGCCCAGGTACGCCGCCAAGGAGTGGAGCTGGTGTTGATTACACCGCTTTGGAGGTCTCAAGTATGGTTTCCGGTTCTTCTGGAACTTTCTTGGGATTTTCCAATCCTACTCCCCCTGTTTCCTCTCCTCCTTAGGAGTCCAGATCAGGAGCCGCATCCTCTCATCGTGCGGGGTTCGCTCCGCCTCATGGCGTGGAGGCTCTCAGGAGACGTTGGACGCTCCCGGGCCTTTCGGGGTCGGCTGAGCACCTTCTCTCCAAAGCATGGGCCGATAGTACGACGAAGCGCTACAGATCCGCTTGGCTTAAGTGGATGCGTTGGTGTCTACGAAGGGATTTGGATCCCTTGGTCGCGGGTCTCGTTCCCATTCTAAATTTCCTGGCTGAACTAGCCGACAAAGGCCTTGCCTACAGGACAATTAATGCGATTCGGTCAGCGATTTCGGCAGGCCATGACAACATCGATGGCTCTCCGGTGGGTGAGCATCCTTTTGTTTGTCGTCTTCTACGAGCTATTCGACTCGCATTGCCCCCGGAACCCAGTTATTCCGTCCTTTGGGACGTCAATTTGGTCCTGAATTTGTTCCTTTCATGGCCGGCCAACTCCTATCTATCTCTTAAGGAACTCTCGGCAAAGTTGGCCATGTTGGTATGTTTAGTCTCTTGTAGACGTGTGTCTGACGTGCGTGCCCTGGATATATCTGCGCGCATCTTCTCCCCGGATGGGGTTACTTTTACAGTGGGTCGACGCACTAAAACGTCGTCGCGATCCATTTCCTATCCAGCTTTTCTAGACACTCCTAAGTTGTGTGTTGTGCAGTGCCTCAAAGCATATGAGGATTTAACATTGGAATTGCGCCCCCCGGGCGAGCGTCAATTGTTGATTGCCTTGCGAAAGCCACACAAAGCTGTCTCCTCCCCTACTATTGCTAGGTGGGTGCGTTGGGTCATGCAAGAAGCAGGCATCAATACGAACCTTTTCGGAGCACACTCTGCCAGAGGGGCCATGGCCTCTAAGGCGTTTACAGTGGGTGCTCGCTTGGAGGATCTAATGCGAGCTGCGGATTGGTCCTCGGACTCCACCTTCAAGAGGTTTTATTTTAAGCCTGTGGTAGATTTGGCCCAGTTGGTGGTAAGTAAGCTTTGAACTAGCATAATCTGAAGCCTCCGGTCCTGACATAGAATCGAAATTTGCCTAGCTTATGTAACGGTAAGTTTCAATTCTATTAAGGACACGGAGGCGAGGATTATCCCACCCAGTACGCACAGTGGTTTCTCTACCCACCCGTATGGCAGTAAGTAAAGCGTTTTCCTTTATGCAGTTTCTGTAATGTGGCCAGACTTTGATTACTCCTCTGCCTTTTTATTCGATACCTGGGCCGCCTCGCTTACGCTGTCCTTTTTTTCCGACAGGCAACGAGGGTGCTAAGCAGGATCAATGAGGCGAATGCGTGATCTGCGCAAAGAAAGAGGAGGAAGAGGAAGAGAGGACTGGCTTTCTAGCTGTGATAGACATGATGGAAGGACTATGGACTGGCGATACACAAGAGACTCTTGGGAGTTGTGGTTTCGGACTGTTAAAACGTTCCTTCAAATGCTTGTGACTTAAAGCATTTTTCGTTCACTGTTTTGAATATTTTCCTAAGCTGCTGTGGAGTTTTATGTTAATAAAGCGAAGGAAGATATAGCATAATCCTCGCCTCCGTGTCCTTAATAGAATTGAAACTTACCGTTACATAAGCTAGGCAAATTTCGATTATGTGGCACTGAGTGATATTTGGAGTGTATGTTGCGTTGAGTGCAATGTAATTATGTGGCGTGTAATTATGTGGCACTGAGTGGTATTTGGAGTGTATGTTGCATTGAGAGCAGTGTAATTATGTGGCACTGAGTGGTATTTGGAGTGTAAGTTGCATTGAGTGCAGTGTAATTATGTGGCGTGTAATTATGTGGCACTGAGTGGTATTTGGAGTGTATGTTGCATTGAGTGCAGTGTAATTATGTGGCCTGTAATTATGTGACACTGAGTGGTATTTGGAGTGTATGTTGCATTGAGTGCAGTGTAATTATGTGTCACTGAGTGGTATTTGGAGCATATGTTACAATGAGTGCAGTGTCATTATGTGGTGTGTAATGTGGCACTGAGTGGTATTTGGAGTGTATGTTGCATTGAGTGCAGTGTACTTATGTGGTGTTTAATTATGTGACAGGAAAGTTGGTGCCCTGGAGCAACATTTCTTTACAGCAACTGTCGAAATAAGAACGGGAAAGAAACGAAGACGGGGAGTACGGGGGCAGACAAGAGATAGTGCGAAAAGAAAAGGCAAAAACATTCGATAGTAAACTATAAAATAATATGTACAAAAGAATTTGACGGAGGCGGTAACAAGGTGCAGGGTGTTGAATGTGGTAAGAAATGGCAAGTCTCAAAATGCTGGATAAACCAATGACTACATGAGACTGAAGAAAATGTTAGGGTGACAGAGAATACAACATGACAAACATGTCGATACGGCTGTTTTTGCGGCCTCATCGGCCAAAGAATTGTCAACATCGTGAACTCCCACGCGCGGATGACCGAGAGTGTGAATTACATACGCAAGCGGCAACCGCTCTTTAAGCTCAGCCACTCGGACCCAAATCATTTTATGTTTTATTGTGCTACCCTTGGAGTCACGAAAATCATTCTGAATCCAAAAGAACAGGTTCTCATTGTAAGACTGGACACAGTAGTAAGAATCACTCACAATAAGTCTTGCTATGAAAAGCACAGAGAGGAGTAAAAGGAGGCTGCTTAAAAGATGGTTTGTAAGGCTATATATTTTACCATTTGTACAATGAAAAGAGAAATAAATTGCGTAATAATTAAAATATCCTCATATTGCTGGAAGATTGGACAGTAGATCTGATGGAGGATGCAACCTTAAAATGATCAGCAATATATGAGGAGCTTGGTTTGAGGCTGAAGTAACCACGCTTTTCGAACTGAGAATTTCATTCAAAGAAAGATAACCTATCAGCGGAGGAAGAAATTATACATTTCAAAGAAAGGAGGAACAAGATAAGAAGAAATAATGGCAGAAAGGATGGTGAGAAGGGAAAGTAAGGGAGGGAAAGGAGGAAAATAAGGAAAAGGAGAAAGCAGCCAAGAAGGATTGTGAGGGAGTTACATCAGCACAAGAAACGAGGTGGTGAGGGGAAAATGGAATGAGACGGGATGGGAGCGGAAGAAAGAAGAGGAGACATGGTGTGGAGATAGAGAGGCGGAAAAGAGACGCCATTGTGAAGAAGGGGTGAGGCGGAGAGAAGCGAGGGATAGAAGCTGGAAGGAGAGCGCTGGGGAAGAGTAATTTAGAAAGTGGAAGAAAGGAAATGAGTGATGGAGAGGTTGAGAAGAGAATATGAGGGGCTTAGATAAAGAAATAGGAGAGGAGAGGAGGTAGGGAAACTGGGGTAAGGAACAGCCGACGGAGGAGAAAGAACCATCAGGAGCAGAGGAAGGGAGAGAGATGAAAGTGACTGCAGAGGAAAGAGAGGGATGAAAGTGCGACAAGGTAGCTGGGGAGCAGCGCCGCCAGGCTGAAAAGATTAGGGGAGATGTGCTCCAGTGATGGAGTGAGCTCAGACAACTGTGAATGTCAGAGCCGCAGATACGGGCCCGGGTCTCCGCCGCCATCAGGCGCCATCAAAGGCCCAGGTTTCCTTCTAGTCGAGCCTGGTGCTAGAAGGGCACGAGACGGAGCTTAGAGACCCGTGACGGGCGGAGAGAGGGGGGTGACGGCCATGGAGAGACAGGGGCCAACAGAAGCAAAGATACCCAGGCAGGGCCGCACACTAAAAGAACTAAGAGACAGAGGCAGGCGGAGACAGGAAGGCTGTAACAGAGGAAGACAGAGTGAGAGAATGACAAACATGCAGAAACGGAGGCAAAGACAGAGAGAGAGACAGGGAATGGTTGGCAGAGAGATGGCGACAGACAGAGGCAAAGAAAGGGCCAGACAAAGGCCAAATGAGATAGGCAGAGTCAGACAAGTACAACAGAGACAGAAACTAACGAACAGCCCTAGAAAGATCCCAACAGCAACAGACAGATGCAAAGACAGAGACAGGAAGTAACAGATTTGCAGATACAGAGTTGGCAGAGACCTACAGAGTCAGAGAAAGAAAGAGACAGGCAGGGGCATGGAGGCAGAGTTTGGAAGGAGGTAGACAAAAACAGGAACTGACGTACATAGAAAGACAAACACACACAGGCATAGGCAAGGAGAGGCAGAGGCCGACAGGGAAAGCCATAGATAATTAGAGTGAGACAGAAATGGCCAGAAAGAGGAACAAGCTCTTGGCATTGCGTGGCGGGGGAGCGGCGTTCCTTTGAAGTCGGGGAGGGAACGAGCATATGGGGTGTGAGTGATAACGAACGTAAGAGGGGGAGCAGGAAGTGAGGCCGAGTGCGGGCTGGCGAAGCTTCGCGCTTGAATGCCTCACATGCACTGGGCGTAATCCGTACTCCAAAAACCGCTTGGTAGGATTTGCTGGTGGCCCTCTATATGTCACGCCAGCAATGCGAAGGCGCATTGGCAGGCCGAGACCTAAAAAGGGTCAGCCGCCAAAGGGGAAATGTAGAGGTATAGGGGGCTGTCACTCCCGTTCTCTGCAGACATTGTACCCAACAATTCTTGGCCGCCGGCTGCAGCTACAGGGCTCTGCTCGGACCTTCCTAGACTCCAGCAGGAGCTGCGCTGTCCAAGGCAGGGCCCTATTTAACATCATTTCAAATGGCTCTAGGGATGCTCCCTCAAACATTGCCCAGGGTGAGGACAGGCCCCTTGTAGAAAACACCTGGACTGGAGAAGGGAAAGAAAGGTGAGCAGCATCATATGAATGAATATTAGCGCACTTAATCCAATGAGAGATTGTAGACAAAGAGTCCTTAAGACCCTTCCCAGAGAGCCCATAGTGACAAACTGGCCAGTTCTAAATAGATGGAAAGGGCCCTGATAACATCTAGAGAATGAAGGCTTTCCTCCTCAGGAGTAGATGGGTTAGGATAAAAAACTGAGAGGACAATGTCTTCTTGCAAAGTAAAAAATCAGACACAATTTTGAGAAGGAAAAACTGACTTAGACGCAGGATTACTTTGTCATCACAAAAATTCACAAAAAGGGGGAGATGACAGTCATGGTCCTATCTTACTTATTCTGTGACCTGGACAGATTGCCACCAAAACAATATTTTGGCGAAGAGAAATTTAACCCGTTTACCGCGGCGGATATTCCGCTGCAGTGCGGGTGTTCTAATGGATGGGCGGGGCTGCGTCGGCCATCGGTCGTTCACAGCAGCAGGGAGGGAGCACGGAACTGGTTAAGATCTGCTAAGTGCAGGGCTCTACAGGAGAACCCAGTAAAGCCTGGAGCACTAAAGGAAGATCCCAGGGGAGAACCCTGAAGTGGGGAAAAGGCCATCGAAGGAGATAGTTCATCAACAGACGTACCACCAGACGAGAAATGTAATCCGTATCTGAACCTCTAAAGGCTAGAATGGTGAATCACTGAGCCCGAAGAGTGGAGTCTGCTGGACCCAGAAGAAAGCCACTCTGCAGAAAATCTAGGGAGCACAAGAATCAGGGGGCCAACCTCTGCCCCGTGACCAAGAATCAAAATTCCACCAGTGATGGCTGTAGGATTTTAGGGTGGAAGGATTTTATGAAAGCTTAATCCATTAAGCAACCTCAAGGGAACAACACTGCACCTACAACATCTTCTAAGTGCCATACCTCAAGCTTGAGGCGTAGAAGAGTGGCAGTGCTTAGAAGACTAACCCTCAGGGAAGATGTCTAATTGAGGAACTGCCTATTGAGGATCTTCCAGTTCCGGAAGAAGGGAAAACCAAGGCCTTCTATTCCGGGATGACCAGGAGCACCTCCGCATGATCCTGCCAAATTTTGGTGAGAAAGCTGGGACTCAATGGAAAGGGGAGTAGTGCGAAGCTGTGCGGGCGACCCCACATGCTCTGTATTTTTTTCTTTCTCCTAACATGGTTACTGTGGCTAGCTATACACCTCTTCGATTCTTCCATTGGGAATCTGGTCATCCACTCGTGGAATGGAAAATTTGAATAAGAACCTTAAATGCATATCTGGACTCAATCAACCGACACAGATCTAGGCCAGATCACGAAAAAACATGTTTATACTACTATCTGGGGTGGAAGTTTGAAATGTTTTTGACACTCACCTTACAGTAATAATAAATAATAATGTTTTGTAAAGTGCAAACATATCACTCCTCAAGGGTTTCAAGGCACTGGGGCCGTCAGGGAGATTAAGTGAGCTATTGCCCAGAGTTATATAATGCTAAGCTGAGCTGCCGCCGGTTATCGAACTGCAGCCCGTGGTGTGGAGTCAGCCACTCTGGCCGCTGCGCCACACCTCTCCTGAGGTGGCCCAAGAGAGTGAACTCATTGGCGAAGACCTGGCATTTCAAATTGCTATCAATAAGTTAAAAAAGTATTTTGAATTTGAAAAGAACTTGGTAGTTTTCATATACAAATTATTTTTAATGGCACAAGGGCCTGATGAACCGGTGGAAGCATTTGTTGTGCCTTGAAACTTCTTGTCAAAGACTGGTACTTTGAAGGGTTCCCATCTCAACTAAAAAGAGATCACCTTATTGAAAGATGTTCTTCTAAAAGCATTCAAGAGCGTTTGTTCTCTTCCAAAAATCCAACATTAGTAAAAGGTCTTGACAGGCAGATGCAGTGTAATAGGTGTTTTAGACTAATATCCTGCTTTGTTACTCATAAGTGGCTTAAACTTGAGTCTTGGCCCAGCAGTCAGTTGAAATTATGCAGTAGGCCTGTCGCCTTATGCATCCCTCTCTTACTGTAAGAATGATACGCATTAACTATGTGAAATATCTGATTCTGCATGTTGCATTATTATTCTCTATAACTACATGCTAATTGTCCATTCACTGAAGGTTTTTCAAATGCTGTTTTGTTTTATTGGCTTTTCTAGTATGCCATTGTAATTGCAAAACTCAATAAAAATAAATACAAAAAAGAAAAAGGACTTGACTTTTGTGAGGAGCATGGAATAGTCACATTTTGAATCCAAGTTTTTATTGACACATTTCCCATTGATCTTTTAGTTGATTCTGGGGAAAAAAATAACAATTGTTTCCCTTCAGAATTATAAAGGAAGCTGGAAGGACAAACTTTTGCTGCCTCTGGCACCATCATTGACTTTCAAAAGTAGAATAATTGATCTTTTTAGGCTATTTTAAGCCAAAATGGTATTTGAAGGTTGTTCCATTAATGGGAACGTTTATGTTGCCAAGAAAGGTTTGAATGTCTTGGGGTAATGGCACCAGGCTGATTTTAAAATGATCTGAAGTCGATGTCATCCTTGTCCCGTGTCGGTGGTTGATGATGATATAATTAAGTCGTGGCACAGAGAATTCAAAGGTGCATTCAGTGATTGAATGGGAGTCATGCAGATCTATAAGCATGTTGTTAAGGTGAGGAAAGACTGCATTCCTGTTTCGCATACGTTGTGCAATTTTCTCCTCAGTGTGTGAGATGATCTAGAGAAATGCTTTCAGAACATGTTAGATGATGACGTCATGGGCTTCTCCTTTGGTTTTAGCATGCAAGAGAAGTAGTGAGCAGCGCGACTATGTCGACCATAGAAAATTGAAGGAGGGTCTGTGAGTTGAATGCTTTCCTCTTCCCATAAGAGAAGGTCTCCTGTCACAGTTGGGCTGATCCACTAAGTTTACAAAGTTACACTTTAGGTCTGCTCACTGCCAGATTTAGTTAGATCCTGATTCCAGACATTCCACAGTGTTCGTTACACCCACAGGCACGTACCCGTTTTCCTGTTTGCCCTGCGGGTTGGCATCTGTGACTTCTGTTTTTCGGAGGTTCATAGCAAACAGTTCATGAAGAGTTGCCAATGTAGTGGCATTCCATGGTGATTCTCAGATTTTCAGGGAAAATTATCATGATGGAATTGTAGAGTCTTGGAGTCGTAACAGAATCAAGGCGTTACTTTGAGCAGTGAAAAGTGTGTTTAGAACTTCTGAAATTGAATATCTTGAGCATGTCCTAACGGACAGTGGTATTGATCCCAAACTAGGTTGAGTTGGCAGTATTGTTAATGCTCTTTCCCACAATGATAAGGATCACCTTAAATCTTTCCTTGGGATGAACAGGCTTTTCATGTGTTCATTAAAGGGTTCACTAGCATGTCTGAGATTTTTAGACCACTGTTCAAGAAGAGTATGGATTTCGCAGAGTGACGAATGTGAAGTAGCATTGTGTAACCTTATGTCAGAAGCTTCTCCATTACAACCGCTCACTGAAGGCAGAGTTTGTCAAGTTGTTGTGGATGCCTGTTCTTCCGGGCTTGGTGCAGTGCTCTCACAAGTTGATGGTCAGCACCAACATATCATAGGGTTTGCATCCTGCACTCTGCGGTCCGTGGAACGCAGGTATTCCGTTATCGGAAAATAAAAATGTGTTTGCGGGGTGTGGAAAAATGTCATCTTTATGTTTGGGGGGGAGGATAGGGTGACATTTTTTTGTTATATCTGATCACAGGCCACTTGCTGAAAGTTTGTCTGGTGCTAAAATCTTTTTCAAAACCTAGTTTGAGATTAGCTGAACTGGCCCTCAAACTCTCGGAGTGCAACTTCAGGATAGAAGCCTGTTCTGGCTTCTAATTAGTTGCAAGTGATTTGTGTGATGATTCTGCTGATGATGAAGAGTGTATCATTGCTAATTGTGAAGTGGATGATGTGATCTGTGACAGTGTAGAAGAATGGAATTGTGAAATGGTCCTGGATCGAATTATTCGAAGGTTACTTGACTTTACGATGAACGGTTGGCTTAAGGAAACCTTTTAAACCTTATTTGAAGGGAACCAATAAACTGTCTGAGGGTGAGGAGTTATGGTTCCGCAGTGAGAAATTAATTCTTTATACCACATTGAGGTATAAAATCATAGAAGCTTCTCACAATGGCTACCTTGGCTGCGCCCTAGAGAACATTACTGGTGGCCTAGTAGGGTGCAGAGGTTCAGACGTTCATGGAAGAGTGTGCATCTTTTATAGAGAGTGACTATCATATAAAGACGTCTTCTCCCAAGTACCCAATGGCTGCACATTTGAGAATTTGGAAAAGAGGTGGTCTAGATTTTTAGGGTTTTTGCTTATCTTGCCAGCACAGTTAAAGTATATATTTTTCCTGATCAACAAATTTATAGCCTTAGGTTGAGGTGAAATGTAATCAAGCGCCCACTGCTGATGCAGTGCGGGGTTTTCTGTACACGTTTTTGTTAAGGAGGGTGTGCCTAAAGTTATCCAATGGCATTACATCTACCGCAGAATTAATCTGTGACTTCGCGATTCAGTCGGGGTTGAAACATTTAGGATCCCCTTTGTATAGATCCCAGAGATGACAGGTTGGTTGAACTTTGCAATGATGTGCTTGTAGTGTATGTGCAAAATGACTATTGCTGCAATCAGAATGTCTTTGATTTAGTTCGATGAATGCTATGGGCTTTCCGCACCGCCGGTCACATTGCAATTGGTAAGTCTTGTTTTGAATTAATGCAAAGGAAAATGCTCTGAATTTCGACCCAGTTGTATCATGAATGTCTGGCCTAGAGATTATGTATCCCTCGCTAATAAATGGGAGTCTGCTAAGTAAATTACTGACTTGCGTTTAGCTAAACATGATGTGGCATTTAAGGGCAATGTTTTGGACACAGTCGAGGGTTGTACATTGGGTCAAGATCAAAGAACCTTTAATACTGAAGAAGAGTTTTTCCAAATGTTGTGGTAACATGAATCCCATAAATAAGGGGTAATGCCAATATGGTCTTGACATTTTATTCAGACTTTCCCCAAAAGCGTTTGGGAATAGCCAAAAATTATTAAACCTACTCAGGTGTAAGTTGTTCAAAAGTGTATAGCCCCCAGGCCCTTCAATTTGTTGGAGACATGTAAGTTACGCTTTTGGAATACATTTACAGTCAGGTTTTTGGAATAGCCAAAAAGTAATACACCTACTCAAAAGTGTAACTTGCTCAAAAGAGTAAGTTAGCTTCGTGAACTAGGGCCATCATTTTAATTTGTCCTGCACTAAAATCCCTATTAATTAGTAATTTAGGATAAATGTGTATGAACGATACAAAACTACTGCAGAGGCATTAAGTATAATCTACCTCCCAATTTTTTTAAGCCAATGTTTTAATATTCAGAGTTTCTTAAAACACTTTTTTGCTGTTTCTCTTTTTTTATCCAAGAATTGTTTTTAAGTATATGCAATTGAAAATGTACTACATGTTTTTATTTTATTTAAACCTACGATCAAAACGAATAACATTGAATTGAGTCAACTATTTTTCATCACAGCCCTTGCAAGCTCCTGTCACTGTATTCCGACCTCTTGCTCCTTTTTGGGCTCTGCTCAAGGGTCAATTCAGACAAAACAGGACTTAAAGAACCATGGAGGGGGTGAATATTATATAGAGCTACACAAAATTAGGGTGAAGCAAGTTGGAATTCTGTCTCTGGAATATTGTGGCATCTTGTGAAATGAGGACTGTGAATAGCAAGAGGAAGACTCGCCCTTTAAAGAGGTTATCAGAAAGAAGGTTGTTGAGTTGTACAAAGTAAGGCCGCTTGCACAAGGCGGTCAAGGTTACGATATGACCACTGGTCAGAATGTGGCCTAAAAATCATATTACATGCTGTGTTCTCCAAATCTATGTTCGTATTTCTCTGGCCCCGTTCTCACGACCCTCTGTTTTCTGAACCCGCTTAACCTGCCCCATGACTGCACTCTCCTGTGCAGAAGGTACTGCATAGCTGACTCATTGGTGTCTTCCTTGTTTTGTGCAGCTTGTTATGAGCAGTGTCTGGACCCTGCTGCAGAGGGACTTGTTTGGCCCTGGGGATGAGCGGCTCCTAGAAATGGCCTTTGTGTGGAAGTCCGGCAGGAAGAGGAAGGTTCGAATTCTCTGCGTTGTAGGTGAGAATCATCCAGCCTCGTGTACATCATTCTACAGTGAAATTATGCCATGTGGAAAGGGTGAAATGAGAAATGGGTCCTAGAAAGGTTATGACACACAAAATCTTAGTTACCTTAGTCTGCCATGAAGGGTGCCCAAGCAAATGGTGTAGATGCACCCTGTTTCAAGGCATCTACATGCACTACTTTTCCTGGCTGACCGTAGTCCTGATGTGAATCTGTTGCTGCTTTATACACCTTGTTGCTAGATAGAGTCCCTTAGACATCTGTATGTCGTCCATCAGCAAATCTTTGACTTATGAAAAACTTGAGAAGTCATTTTGCTACCAATATCTTGAACTGTTCTAACACACAAGGTGTGGTCAGCCTTTATCAAGTGTTGCTGCCGAGGCACAGTAGAGTCTTGTGGCACTTCCCAGACTGTTGACTTTGCCATGGAGAGGAATGATGCCAAAATCGTTTTGCACTCTAGTGATGTGTGGGCACTGCCCTGTGCTCCTGGCACATTGCCTTTTCCTTCTTCCAGTCTCACATTAGCTGGGTCTTTTCTGTGTCTTCCAACCTTGTACATCCTTCTATCATTCTTTGAAAGAAGCCTGAATCCCTCTGTATTCTAGCAATGTGTGGACACCGCCTAGTGGTCCTGGGGCAGTGCCCCTTCCCTCTTTCAGTCTCACATTAGCTGGGTCTTTTTTGTGTTGATCCAGTGCTCTGATTGAAAAACTGTCTCACAAACGCTACCTAACACCTCAATACTCAGCATTAAGCATTAAACACTTATACAGGCCCATAACACCAATGAGACAATTTTTGAGCTACTGAATCAGGTGATTTGATTTATAACTCTATTCACAAAATATTTACATCATTATATACAACTGCAGTTTATCATTCTTTAGCATGAGTTTAAACATATTATTACTCATAAATCAAATCACTTAAGGCGATTGGATCAACTGATGGAAACTAGACCATGAATAAACAAGACAGCTTGTCATTTCAAATCTAATTTTATTATCTTTATTTTTTATAAGGAAAAACCATTTACGTTTTAGAATCTTTATTTTATTTTGCAAAAGAAGAGAGCAGCATTTAATAAAGAAATGAAATTAAGACTGACATATCAAAGCAAGCTCAGAAACATGAATTATTAGCAAATAACAGTTTTCCATTCCCTAAATCTTTTTCCCTGACTATTTCTCTCTTCACCTGAAAAGGAAAAGTCACTTAAAGTCAGCTGTCCTTACATGCGCCAAAGGTCAGCATGTCACGACACTCAGGAATCGGAAAGTAAGAGTTTTTTCCTTGCTCATTGTGTCGGACTTTATACCTTTTTCACTAATTAAACTTTCTACATTTTACATTCTTTCATGAAAATCCAAGCTTTTCATTGGCTGTCCTGTGTCAGTCCACGATAAAGTTATTAGGTCATGTCCGACTCTTGACCAAGTCCAGGCTTTACATAAGCCCTGTTGTCTTTTAATTCAGCTTCCTCAAGAAAGTAACTTTTCCTCGAGTTCTGAACATTTCACTTCCTAACCTTGGCAGGCATATCAAGTTCCTGTCCTTGGGTCATCTTTCCATGAGCACGTTCAACGCGACCAAAGAACTGCTTTTTAATTCACGATGACAATGCAGCAAAAATCTTCACAGCTGCGCATGTGTGATAAGTTCACTCTGGACAAGCTTTTACGTCTGCAGCTCTGTCAGCCATTTTTTCTGAACCATCTTTTAGGCCTCACTTTGGAAACTATTATTAAACAGACACAAGACATCAATTAATTAAAGAATTGAGACCCATTATGTTACCCCCCCCTTTACTTATTAACCCTGTTAATTATGTTACCTAGCAAAGCACATATAGGCAGCATCATAATTACTTCTCCTTTTCGTACAGCAGGAACTCCATGAGCTTTCATCACAAAAGATATAACATAAGCACATAAAATAAGCACATGCCATTAGTTTTACTGCTGCGTTTAATACTGACAAAGACAATAGACAAGATTAGTTTGTTATTATTTCTTTGCGTTTGCAACATAGAGCACATTAGTTTATCCCACGTGTAATGATAAATGCATTCTTAAACTAAGTTGATTAATAATTTCACCACAAACTTTTAATTTGGTTACTTTGTTATGGAGAGATTAACTTCACAAGTTTGAACAAAATCTTGTTCTTCACCTTGCTCTATAAACCCCCTCATCTGGTGATTTCTAAATCACCAAATAATACCCCAAAATTTATAAATTTTCAACCCTTGAACATGTTTTGGACTTTCTTAATATTAGTATTTCTAAACTTTAGATTCACCTGATCTTCTGCATTTCTCATATTGAGTTCTACGAAACTCTTCTAATTCTATTTCTTTTTCTTTTTCTTTTCTAAGTTTGCAAATTCTCTTCTTTTCTATCACATGTTTTCTTCTCTTGTGTATCATGCAACTAATTTTTAACAAAAGTATCACTATAGCTATGATTATTAGAGGAAAAACTGTTTTACCTATAATTGAACTACCAATCTCTTGAAACCAGTGTTTAATGACTGCAAATCTTTTACTTAAACGTTCTGAAAAACTCTCTTCTTCTAAAGATTCTACTTCACTGTGTATCTCAGTTATATTCTTTATGTACATCTCTATATTCTGACTTTTGTCAGGAATGTATGTGCAGCAATGTTGAACATGCAAAATTCCACAGACACCACCCTCCATAGCTAACAGAATGTCTAGTGCAAGACGGTTCTGCATTACCATGGTTCTCATTGCAATAAGTTCTGTATTCACTAATTGAAATCCACTTGCAGTGTCTGTTGACAATCTATCTACAATTGTAGACATTTTTCTAATTTTGTTTGCATTCAGGGCTATTCCCACCATAGGTATTAATGCACCAAATATATCTCCCATTATTTCTGTAAAGCTTTCTCTTCTATATCTATTCAGGTGATTGCCAATTTCAAATGAACCCTTTGCATTTCTATCCACATGAACATTTTTTGGAAAAACTAAACCTACATAGCACGTCCCATACCAGTGGTCTGGGAGACTGTGATAAGCTTTATTCCCACAAATAAAATAAATTCCAGGAAAAATTGGATCTTTGCCTCCTTTAAATCCCCAACCCCCTGTAATACGTTAAGTGTCTTCACATTGACTTGCACCAACAAAATATTTGTCGAACAAAGTATTATCTCTTCTTATACAACATTTTCCACTAACAGGTTTATCTTTATGAATTGCAACATTTTCATTTCTACCATTAAGCTTTTCATCTTCCATTTGCCAAATTTTTGACTTGGTAGTTTTTAACATCTCATTTCGCTTATAAATCGCCCTTCTCTCTTCCACCATATTTAAGAATGACTTCTCTTCTGTTCTCAATTTACATGTTAAATTATTTCTAAAAGCATACTCATAAGTAAGTTCACTAGCTGTTAAGAAAAATTCCCTTATCTGTTTAGCATGTTTCACTTTATTCAAGCTATCTACAACTTTTAAATTTGCAAAAATGTCATCAAAATCTGAGTAATAATATTCCAAACGTCCAGTTTTATAAAACAAACTAGCTATTACACTACATGTTATACCATAAGTAAGAGGAAGCATATTGTATGTAACACCCTCAGACACAGAAGTAGGTAATTTCACACAGATGTAACAATCTTTTGCATCCATCACCTTAACATATTCTGATAAAAGCCTTGAAAAGGTATTGCTAGAAAAATCTCCAACAGATCTATCTTGATGAATCTCTGGTTTATGTACAATAATTTTATTAGTCTTATCAATTGTGTCATGATTATCAAAAATGTTACTAGTCATATTAGCTTTTTACATCTCTTTATCTATTCCAAAAGGAAAAATAACAGCTAGAATTAGCCAAACTAAAATTATCAATATTACACATATTAAAGACAATTTGCAACATCTTTTAAGAATTGAGCATCTCGAATTATCATTAGTATAAGCCATCTTTACTATCAAAACAGAAGCCTAAAAATAAAAGAAAAAATGAAAAATTAAAAAATGACTAAATATACTCCCCTCTTTTTTTTCAGATAACTTTATTTACTAACAGCTTTTCTTCAACCTTATGTCATACATCAAATGTGTTTACCAGCTAACACAATTTCTTCGACCTTGTGTCACCTAACACAATTTTTTCAACCTTGTGTCACCTAAAGAATAAAATCAATAATTATCACTTTCATCATCTAAATTAACTTGACTACTATTTACTTCTACTACTGGTGGAATAATTATGTAGGTCCACTCAGGTGATTTATACTTCTGATTTGGCGTTATAGTTCTCTTTGGCCTGCTGCTGATCACTTCTATTCTCTTTCCTGCTTGTTTTTTCTTATTTAAGTCTTCTTCTTTTTGACTTGTGATCTTATTCACCTGCTCTTTTGCTTTATTCACCAATTTGAATTTTAGGCCTTCGTTTTCATTTGGCCAATTGTCTCCTTTTCTTGTTAACCTCCTTTTCGGTTCCGCCAAATTATACTCCACTCTCCAAGCTCTTTTCCTTGATCTTTTCAATTTTGATTCATCTCCACTGTCATCTGTTTCACTTTCTGTGTTATCAGCTGATTCATTAATTATCAGTTTTATTGTGTCAGATTCTTCTTCAGATTCAGGTACTTCTTTACTCTGCAGTTTCAATTTGTTAGGAGCAACTTCTTTATAGCTGGTACTTGGAATTTCTTCTTCTTCTTCTTCAATTACTTCCAGTTCACCAGTTTCAGAATTTTCGTTCCTTCTTCCAAAGTTTCTAATCTGCTTTTCAATACTCTCCTGATCTTGATCTTGAATCACTTCTTGTTCAATTTCCTCTTCTGCTACATGATCTAGCATATCATTATCATTTTCTTCTTCAGAATCTTGTATTACAACTTCTTTATTTTCTTCATTCACTGCCTCATTCGCATTTGAATCTTCCAGATCTCGACTTTCTTGTCGATCTTCAGAATCTGGATTTCTTTCAGGTTCTTCTTCTGAATCTGAATCAGCTGTTGTATCGCCTTTTCGTCAGGATTCTCAGGTGTAGGCACACATATGGTATGACTAGCATGATTCCATCTTTTCAATGCCCCACACTTTACTGCATTTGTTGTGACCAGTATCACCTGTCTTGCCTTCTGCCACCTTGGTACTAGGCAATTCCTTCTTCGATGTACCTTTGTCCTTACCAAGTCTCCTGGTAACATATCATGAGCTTGTTCTTTCTCTTTTGAAAATACTTCAGTTCCTACCTGATGGAACACAGAAGTCACCACGTCAGATAGATTTTTGCAGTAATCCATAATGACACTATCATTAATGCTCAACTGTTTATCAACTGGAACAAATGCTTGCTTTAAGACCCTGCCCATTAGAATCACGTGGGGGCTCAATCCTGTTTTTCTATCTGGAATGCTTCTCAAAGACATCAAAACAAGTGGAAGTGCATCTGCCCACTTCATTCCTGTTGCTAAACACATTTTAGCTATCCTGTTTTTTATTGTACCATTCACTTGCTCAACAACTCCTGATGCTTCTGGTCTGTAGGCACAATGCAATTTTTGCTTTATTCCTAGTGCTTCACAAATCAATTTTAACAATCTGTTTTCAAAATGTGTGCCACGATCTGTTTCGATCGACACTGGAAAACCACACCTTGGTATGAATTCTCTCAAAAGCAATTTTGCCACAGTAATTGAATCATTGTGACGTGTTGGAAATGCTTTCACCCATCTTGAAAACAAACAGATTATCACCAAAACATATCTGAGTTTGTTGTGAGGTGGCATTTCAATGAAATCAAGCTGTATTCTGGTAAATGGACCACCCTCCCGTCCTATGGTTCCCATGCTTACAACAGTTTTTCTGTTTGGGTTGATCTGTTGGCAGATAAGACATCTTTGACAAAAGGATTCTACAATTATTCTGAATTTGGGATTGTACCATATCTGCCTAAATAATCTAATCATTGAGTCTCTTCCAATATGTCCTGGACCATGATACATGCGTGCCATGTCAGAAATCAAACTGTCTGGCATTACTGCTCTGTCATCTTTGTAAACCCAAATCTCATCTTCTTCTCTTTGTCTGCATCCTGCTTTTAACCATGTGTCTTTTTCCTCATCACTCGCCTCATCTTGTAACTGTTTTACTCCTTGCCAAGTCTCAACTACAGATATTAGCATAAGTGAGTTCAAAACATGTTCATTATCTTTTTTTCCGATTGACTGACACATTATGCTTTGCACAGAATTTTGCTATTGAATCAGCATATGAGTTTACTTTTGTTATGTAGTCCTCTCCTTTCTTATGTGTTGTGCATTTAACTACTGCAATTTTTTCTGGTAGCTGAATTCCATCGATCAATCTTTTGATCAACTGAGCATTTCTGATTGGTGATCCTGCAGAAGTTAAATAACCTCTTTGAGACCAAAGCTGGCCATAGTCATGGACTACACCATAACCATATTGACTATTAGTCACTATGGTAATTTTTTGATCTTTTCCCCATTCACATGCATGAATCAAAGCAATTAATTCCGCTACTTGAGCTGAACAAATTCCTTTGAGACTGGAGGCTTCAATCACATCTGCAACTGTGCCCACCGAATATGCTGAACTCAAAACACCTTCATCTGTTCTTAAGCATGAACCATCAACAAACAAAACATAATCTGATTTAGGCAACGGGACATCTTTAATATCCTGCCTTGGTTTTGTGCAATACTCTAATACATCCAGGCATTCATGATCAACCTCATCTCTGATTTCTGTTTCAGTAGTGTCAGGTAATAATGTGGAAGGATTTAAATTCATACATCTCGCAATTGAAACATTGTCTGATCCAAGAATAACTTTTTCATATTTTGTCAGCCTATTGTTTGTCAAATGCTGTGTTTTGCTTTTAGTGAGAAGAATTTCAACTGTGTGTGGCACATATACTTTTACAGGAAATCCCATTATTATTCCTTCACTTTGTTCCAAACTCACACTTGTTGCAGCTACTGCCTTTAAGCAACCTGGTAATGCTTTTGCAACAGGGTCAAGAACAGCTGAGAAATATGCTATTGGGTTTCTCAGTTTTCCATGTCTTTGAATCAAAACTGATAATGCACATCCTTCTCTTTCACTGCAATACAGCTCAAACTCTTTTTCATAATCAGGCATTCCCAATGCTGGAGCTTCACACAAACTTTTCTTTAACTGCTCAAAAGCTTCTAATTCAGTTTTTGTTAGGCTAATCGGGTCTTTTTTGTCTGCTTTTGTCAGTCTCTGCAGTGGTTTTGCGATTATTGAAAATCCACTAATCCATTGGCGACAATAACCTACCATTCCTAGAAACATTCTAACTTGTCTCTGTGTTTTTGGAGGTTGCATTGCTTGAATTATTTTTATTCTTTCTGTTGTCACTTGTCTGATTCCCTATGCAATTCTGTGACCAAGATATTTCACTTCTTGTTTGCAAAACTGTAATTTCGCAGGAGATACTTTATGCCCCTCATCTGCCAGATGAATTAATAGAGTAATGTTATCTGTCACACAGTTATTTCTTGTTTTTGCAGCTACAAGGAGGTCATCAATATACTGCACTAACGTAGATTTTCCAGGTAAATCCAGATTTTCCAATGATTTCTTTAGCAACTGATTAAAAATAGATGGACTTTCGGTGTACCCTTGAGGGATTCTACACCATGCTAAAATACACTCTTTGAACCGGAACGCAAAAAATTGTTGGCTTTCTGGATGCAATGGAACAGTAAAGAATGCGTTGCATAAATCAATAACTGTATACCATTCTGCATCATGCGGAATTTGATATAAAATTACCGCTGGGTTGGGTACGACTGGGCAACATGGAACAACAATTTTATTCAACTTTCTCAGGTCCTGAACAATTCTGAAAGTTCAGTTTGGCTTTTTAATTCCCATAATCCGTGAGTTACATGAGCTACTCTCGATTTCTTTTAGGACACCTTGGGGCATATTACCAAGCAATAGCGATAATTATCGCTATTGCTTGGTTAGAGACGAATATTTACCGCAGCGCTGCGGCGATTTTTACCGCAAATAAACCTTGGTATTACCAAGGTTTAACGCAAATGCGGTAAAAATCGCCGCAAAGCATGAATATCGCTGAAAAGTCAGCGATATTCATGCATTAGCGAGCTAATGCTCTTAGCCATGTTATCCACCTCCCATTGGATAACATGGCTAAGAACTGCTCAGGGCAGGTGTTAGCTTTTGGAGATATTCCCGCTTAGCGCGAATATCTCCAAAAGTTGGTAATAGGAGATGGCGATGTTAGCGACTGTTTTCAGTCTCTAACATCTTGGCACGCCCACTTTGCATCTCATTAGTGATAAATATCACTGATATGCAAAGTGGGGCCCAAGATGGTCGCTATCTCCTACTAGCTGTCGCTAACTGGTGTTAGCGGCAGCTAGGTAATAGGGAGATAATTTTATCTCCGCTTTCTTGGCTTTTAAAGCCAAAAAAGCGGAGATAAACCCCCTTGATAATATGCCCCTAGTTTTACGAATTTGTCTATTACAGGAATAACTCCTTCAATCACTTCTGCTTTTATTTTATACTGAGGAATGTTTGGATAATCTGCTCCTTGTTTTACCGATATTTGTACTGGGTCTACGTTTTTCATCAAACCCATTTCATCTCCAGTGAAATCACAAATTTTTACATTCACTGTGTCTTTTAATTCTTCAGGTAAATTATTTTTATCAAACACAGGAAATAATTTACTTTCTTCTGCCTCAACCATTGACATTGTTAATTTGTAAAGCCCATCTTCTTCTGAGGTTTGAAGCTCTATACCATCCAGTGAGCAATATATTGCGCAGTTCATTTAACAGAGAATATCCCTACCTAATAGATTTACAGGACTGCTATCACAAACTACAAATCTGTGCATGTCTTTAAATTTACCTATTTCAACTTCAACTGGTTCAGTTAAATCTGTTTTAATTTGCTGATTAGCTACACCTACTACTTGGATCTTTTCTCCAGACAGAGGAAGGTTTTCTATTTCCACTGATCTAACAGTAGAACGGGTAGCACCTGTATCCACTAGGAAAGTAATTTCTACATCATTCACTTTACCATTTACAAATGGACCAGGTTGATCTACCTCAAGAGTGGCTCCACGCACACACTCTTTCTCTTCTCTCAGGCACCGTCAGAATTAATCCTCAGATTCACTCCCTCCATCTTCTTTCATCCAAAATTGTTGAGACACATTCGGCACATTCACTCTTGTGATCTGTTTACCTGTTCACCTCCGCTGAATCCTGTTTCTGTACTGTATCTCTGCAAATTTACACAGTTTGGAAGTGGCGGTTGTGGTAACTGACTTTGCTGATTCACTACCTGTCGCTGTAGCTGTTGCTGCTCATTTATCTCATTCTGCATCTGTGGATTTAATGATGCATTTTTTACAAAGGTTCTGGGCGGATTCTTACACTCGCGCTTCCAGTGTCCAATTTCGCCACAATTAAAACATGGGAGTTTCTGTTTTAACTCTTCTATATTTCCTATCAATTTTGGTTTATTATTATTACCTTTAAATTTTCCTTGATTCTGATCAGCATTTTTATTTCCCAAAGTTGCTATTGGTTGTTCAGCCACTTTCACCTGGGCCCACATTGCTTTTTCTTTCAGCTTCTTTTGTTTAGCTTCTATCTCATCACTACAGTATTTTGCTTTTCTCAAAATATCATCTACAGTGTGTGATTGCAAACCAACTATTCCAGTTCTTACCATTTCACTAATTTCAGGTCTCAAGCCATATACAAATCTGTATATAAAATGGCTCATATCCTTTTCACTAAGAGGCTCATAACCACTGTATTGTTTAAATACCAGCAGTAATCTTTCATAAAATGAATGTACTGATTCTTTTGATTCTTGAATTGTTCTATCTATTTTAACCCAATCTATGTCTTTTTTTTTTTTTTTTGGTGTAAGATTTTTATTGACAGTTATCATCAAAATAACAATAGTACATTTAGTCAGTAATACATTTCGTACGGTAATGCAGTAGTTTGTACTTTTACACAGCTATTCAGCCGACAACCCTCCGGTTCGGCAGCGAATGTCAAAGATGATGTGGAATGCCATCAGGATATAGTATTCGAAGTCATGAAATCTTACGTTTTCAAGTCCATTTTTATATTTTTGTAAAACAGAAAATAAACAAAACAAACTCAATGGCTCATCTGTGTTGTATAGTCACAAAGCAAGAAGAACAAATGCTGTCAATAAAGTATGCCGATCCCAACCGCCCAGGTAAATACCCCTCCCCCCTCAAGCACCATGCTAAGTCGAAATCCCCATCAGCAAGGTAACATTTCCGATCCCTCCCCAGAGCACCCCCTCGATTCAATCAACCATTTCCTCCTCATCCTCCGAATCTTCGTCATCATCCTCCGGCAGTCGTTCACATATGTCCCCTCTGTATCTATTCCATGCCTCCCATACCTTGTTCCATTTCTTCGGGTTAGCTCTCATTTTATATACAGTTCTTTCAGTTAGCATCAATTTATCCATAGTTCTGCACCACAATGCCAATGTAGGTACTTCCGCCACCCCCCATCTCTGTGCCACGTCGCGCTTGGCCACCATTGTACCAATAGTAACCCACTGCTGTTGTCTAAGATTAAGGTCAGTACCCTCCCAGACATTCAGTAGACAGAGGCGTGGCTCCGGCGTAAGGGAGGTGTCAAGGGCCTGGGATATTGTTCGCATGACCTGTTGCCAATACCTACTAATGAATGGGCAATCCCACAGTGTATGTAATAACGTACCATCCTCCCCGCATCCCCTGAGACAGTGTGGGGTTTCAGCCCTATGTATTCTATGTAGGGTGGTTCTCGTGTAATATACTCTATGCAGTATTTTTAGCTGCATAAGCCGGAACCTGGCTGACACCCCTGCCTCCCTTGGAGATGCCATAGCAGCATTCCAATCCGTCTCGTCCATAGCTCCTAACTCATTTTCCCACTTTTCTCGTAATTTCTGCAGGGGATCCGGGAGATTGTTCAACAATTTGCGATATGTGAGTGAGGTGGCACGTGTCTGTAGAAAGTCCGTAAGAAGCCTGTCTTCTAGGGGTGAGGACTCCGGGATGGTGGTCCCTGGTTCCAACACCGCCAGCAGAGCGTGCCTTATCTGGATGTACCTATATGTTTCAGTGGGGCCTAGGGCATACTGTTGTTGTAGTTGTGAAAAGGGGAGCACCCCTGAAGACGTCCAAAGATCCCCCACCGTTGAAATGCCTATATTATCCCACTGGGTGAACCCCTTGCTGGACCTAAGGCAACCCAGTTTTTTGGTGTCCCAAAGCGGGGTGAGTTTCGTGATGACCCCCTTCCACTTCAGCCGAGTGAGCGCCCTGTACCATAAGGCAACTGTATGTTTAGTAGGGCCAAGCAGTCCTTTAAGGAGACTCGGGTTATATAACGGGGCTAACAAACTTTGCGTCCCCAATTGGGCCCTGTCAGCCAGATATGCCGGGTCATCGTGTGGTGCGTGGAGCCATTGGTTAAGTACCTTAAGTTGGGATGCCCAGTAGTAAAGTTGTACATTCGGTAACGCTATTCCCCCATCGTACCAACCACGGTTAAGTTTAAGGTGGGCAATTCTCGGTGGACGTTCACCCCACAGCATGGTAGTCACAACTGCGGTGACTTTATGGAAATAGGAGGGCGGAATTACATCTGGGGTGTTTTCCAGAGCATACAGGAGGCGTGGTAGCGCCATCATTTTAAATAAGGCAGCGCGCCCCAGTAGCGTGAGTGGCAGGGCTGTCCAATGTCGGGCGTCTGCCTTCAGACGAAGGAGGGGGGGCGCCAGGTTCCGATCATAGAACATGGCTGTGTCACCGGTGACATGGATGCCCAAGTATTTAAAGGAGACATCGGTCAACACTAGAGGACAGTGTTCAGGGAGGACTGGCATAGGGCCCTTCAGGACATAAAGGACCGACTTCGTCCAGTTAATGGTATAGCCGGAGGCCGAGCCATGCTTATCGCAGAGTGCCAGCAATATCGGGACACTCGATTCGGGAGCAGATAAGTAGACCAACATATCATCAGCATACAGTGATACTCTGTCTTCCCAGGCCTTCGTCCATTAAATACCTTTCAGTAGTGGTGTCCTTCTAATAATAATAGCGAGTGGTTCAAGGACCAGCGCGAACAGTAGCGGGGATAGGGGGCAGCCCTGACGAGTCCCACGCGCCAAAGGAATTGCTCGTGAGATGTGGCCATTGGCCGCCACGTGGGCTACCGGGTCCGTGTAGAGAAGTCGAACCCACAATAGAAATTTCGGTCCGAAGCCCATCCGGGTCAGAACTGCAAACAGGTATTGCCACTCTACCATATCAAAAGCCATTCTGGCGTCTAACGACAAAATGGCCGCCGGTTCCTTCAGTAAGTGTGCCCGAGCCAGTGCGCCGTGCACCCTACGGAGATTCAGTGCCGTGCTCCTATGCGGCATAAAGCCCGATTGGTCCGGGTGGATCAATTGGGATAAATGCGGAGTCAGCCTATTTGCAATCAATTTCGCCAAAATCTTCGCCTCCGCGTTGAGGAGCGAGATTGGGCGATATGACGTACAGTCCTCAGGAGGCCTGCCAGGTTTTGGGATAGCCACTATCGTCGCCAGGCGCTGGTCTAAAGGCAACGTTCCGGTCCCTCGGCAGTTCTCAAACATGGCCAACAGAGGTGGGCCCAATGCATCCGTCATCGTTTGAAACCATTCGATCGGTATCCCGTTGGGGTCCAACGCTTTACCTGTATGCAGCGCACCTATCGCCATACGGAGCTCCTCCACCGTGAGGTCTGCTTCCAGCTCAGTTACCGCCTCCGGCGACAGCGTCTCTACTTCTACATCCTGGAGAGCTAGCTCCGCCGCCTCTGCCGTGACTACCACCTCTGGGGTATAAACCATCTGGAAGTGATCCGCTAAGAGGTCAACAATTTTGGAAGGGTGCGTGTGACACGTCCCTTCTTGGTCCCGCAATTGTAGAATGTGCCTGCCACCGTCCTGTTTCTTGTCTAACCAGGCCAGTAATTTATTGGCCTTATCGCCCACATCATAAACCCTGCTCGCAGTCGACTCTATATGTTCTAATGTCCGTCGTCGAAGAAGGTCGTCATGTCTTTGCTGGCAGAGATGCAATGCGTGTCGAGTGTCGTCCGACGGTACATCCATATGAGCTACGTTAGCCTGTTCCAACTGCAGTTCTAACTCTACCAGTTCCTGTTTTTGCTTACGTTTATGGTCGGTTATAGGCGCGATCGCCTGGCCTCTCAACACTGTCTTATACACCTCCCACAGTGTTGTCGGGGAGGACACCGAGCCGGAATTCTCCTGGAAGCAATGCTTGGTGGTCGTTTTTAGGGATTTTCGAACTGGGGGGAGTTTAAGATAACCAGGGTAAATAGGATAGAGCCGTTTGCGAGCCGCTGTTGTGCAGGACAGTGTAGCAGTCAAGGGGGAATGGTCCGATATACCCCGGGGCTTAATCTGCACGTTAGCAATCGTGAGTCTGCCACCCCCCAGTGTGAGAAAGTAGTCAATGCAAGACAGGCAGTCATGAGTGGATGAATAGTAGGAATAGTGGCGATCAGTAGGGTGGAGCTGCCTCCAGATATCGACCAGACCCTGCGCCAGAAAGTCCCCGAATTTCGTTGGGCCAGTGGGGGGGGGTGCGGACCGGGAATCTATCCATATCAGGATTGGCTAGTGCATTGAAATCTCCGCCCACCATCAGGTCCCCATCCGGGAGTTCCAGAAGAAATTTGCCCAGGTCCGGAAATGCCGATGAGTGTAGCGCTGGCGGGATGTACACAGACACCACATTAATGGGCACACCTTCCCATTGCCCACACACTGCCGCGAAGCGGCCATGTTTGTCTGTTTTTGTGGAGTGTTGTATAAAGCGCGATGTTTTTTTCACCCAAACACCCGTCCCCCGGGACCCTGAAGTGAAGTCCGAATGTACTACCATGTGATAACCTCTCCTATCCAGAGCTTTGGTAGCCGCCCCCACCAAGTGTGTTTCCTGAAGAAGGGCGATGTCGCAGTTCAGTCGCCTAATACATTGCAAAACCAGTCCCCTCTTCACTTTGTCCCCAACCCCCGGACATTCCACGACATTATCTGTAGCGGTGGCACAGGCCCCACTCCAGTGTCAGTTGTTATGTTATTAGGTCGTGGGAGGTCCGCCATTGTGTAGACGCGCGTGTGAGTTGGTGTTCCATGGGGTAGGACAGAGCTATGGTAGCTGAAGAACTTCCCTGCCCTGTGCAACCATTCGCATGTCGGTGCCTTCGTAGTGCTAGAAGATCAGAGGTGGCACACCCGGTATAAGGAATGCGGCCATGTGTGACTATGAATGATTCCCAGACGATGAATAGAGCCAAACAATTCAAACAAACAAACCAACGAAACCCCCCCGTTCCCAAAACCCCAACCCGCCCTGCTTCCCTGCTACACGGACTCCAAACTGCCCGCCACCCCAATTTAGCAGAGTGCTTTGACCCATCCCAAAGAAAACACACAGTTACTTGCTCGTTGGGGGTGAGGAGTACTCCGGAATTAGCGACCCCTCATACCCTCTGCAGAGGCCCTCGGCCCAGTGTCCATGGCGGTTCCAGCCGCAGTCCCAAACAACAATGTCTCATACCTGTTGAGTGTTCATGAGTCTACCTCCTGGTTCAGGTCGCCATTGTCTCTTACTGACGAGCTTCTGCCACTGTTCGTACCAGCTTCTCCAGCGTCGTCCCGGTCGTTTTGATGTGAGCCACTCTTAGTCCGTCCAGGGCGGCGAGAGTGGGAGGCAGGACGCCAGCCGTCCAGCCAGTCTCGTGCAGTCTCAGGGTTATCGAAAAACCAGGTCCTGTTCTCCGCCACCACCCGGAGCCTGGCAGGAAAAATCATGGAGTAAGGGAGTTCTCGTTTTCTGAGTTCCTTTTTAATGTCCAGGAAGGTCTTCCGCCGCCTGGCCACCTCCGCCGTATAATCCGGGAAGAACGCCACCGTAGAGTTGAGGATTTTCACCGGCGGTGAAACCCGCGCCGCTTGAAGGATAACATCCCGGTCGCGGTAATTAAACATTCTTGCTAGGATCGGCCTCGGCGAGGCTCCTGGCTTAGGTTGACCCCCCGGAACTCTATGTGCCCGCTCGACTGAAAAGAAGGCCGACAGTCCTTTAGGTTGAAGGTGTGTTTTAATGAGGTCTTCCACGTACAAATCCATCGCTATCGTGCCCTCCGACTCCGGAACACCAAGAATGCGTACATTGTTCCGCCTGGAACGGCCCTCCTGGTCGTCCAGCTTATCTTTCAGGATTTTGTTTTCCGCCATGACCGCTTCCATGGCCGTCTGCAGTTCCGAGACATCCTCAACCAGCGATTTCGTGACCAGTTCCAATGAACCTACTTTTTCGGCCATCTTGTGGAGATCCGCTTGGATACGGGTGATTTCGGTCGAGATGGAACCCACCGTCGTTTGGACCTGCGAGAGAGCCTTCATAACATCATCCAGCGTCGCCTTCTTCGTCCCCACAGGCTCGCCTGGTTTCGTGGAAGAATGTTTCCCATCCGCCGGAGGGGAAGCGGTTCTGTCGTTCGTGTATCGCTCAATACGAGTCTGGGTCGTACCGCCTTTAACACCTTTCCCGGCCATAGTTCGATCATGGAGATTATACAGTTCGCCGGCACGATGGGGCACCAGGAGTAACCACCGTCACAGCGCGGCCCTCAGTTTAGTTCAAAGAGGAGCTTTCGCAGCAATGAGGGAAACGCCCCGATGATCTTAACGGAGCAGATGGCAGGAGATTATTCTTATGGTTTTCCTGAAAATCCTCGGGCAACTCCTTCGATGAACTTCCATCAGTTATGGCAAATGTTCTGTCCCTAGACAGGGATCTCGCCCGCCGGCCGTCACTCGGGGTAGCCCCCCAGCACCGATCACTTCCTGTCTTTTGTAGCTGAACAGGCTGCACTTCCGGTCGGCTTCACTCCCCACTAGAGTCCCCGGAGGTAGGCCTGTACTTCGATCGGATCAGCACTCGACGATAACTCCGTCATCCAGCCCTCGATTTCTGTCCGGGTACTTGCCGCCAGTTCCGCCCGGTCTCGGGCGTTCGGTGCCTCCGTCTGAGGTAAGATTTAGCCACGGATTAACGTGCGGATAGATGGAGAGGCCGCTTCCCTGCCGGAGCTAGTCCTCTATGCTGCCGCCATGTTCGGCCGCTAGCCACGCCCCCAATCTATCTTTTTTAAGGGAATCTTGTTTTTCAAAAACACAATTACTTGTTCATATTTTCTCATTACCTCTGGAGAAGGAGCACCTGTTACTTTATCTCGTTCATATTCTTCACTAGGCCAACCTATAGTAGTTTTACATTCTGTCCAAAGATCTGATGGGACAACTATGTCAAATAATCCATCAAAATCAACCCACAAAACTTTTGAAACTTTAACAAATCTTTCTACCTGTCGATACCATTCTACAGGTTTTTCTCTTTATCGGGGAAAATCATTTGTGAACAGTAAAATGTCCTGTCTTGTCCATGGGAGATGCACATATCCTCCTCCTGCTATTTATCTCATTGGAAACTCATTTACTACCTTTTCCTTTTCTCTGACAGGAAAAGCTAAACTTGTTCTGTCTTCGTCCCTTTTCTTTGTCCATTTTGCTCTCCATTTACTTAATTCACCCCATTTTCTCAAAATCACAATTAACTCTTTTAAATGAGTAATTCTTCCTGAGGTATTCATATTTTCAATGTCTATTTCAGAGAAATCCACTCTATAATTTTTTTGCAAATTTTTCTGCTTGCTTAAATCTACTTCAAATTCAGCAGCTATATCTTCCAATTGATCATATTTGTTTTTCGTTGTCCATGTTATGCTTTTACAAATAAATAATAATTCATCATCCTGATATGCTTTCAAACTGTCAGTTCCAATTGTACCAATTATTAATTCCTCTAAATCTGCTTTCAATTTTCCAGCATCAAGCAATTTGCATTCTGGGGTTAAATCTATTTTACTCAGACTCTTTACCGGAGATCCAGAATCAGAATCTGCACCAGTTGGGATTTTACATGATAAACTTTGATTAAAAGTTAAATCAGGCATCAACATTTTCTTTCGATGTATTTCAGTTAAATCTGAATAGAATTTTTCAGTCACCTTCTGTATTTCTGAATTTAATGGAACAGTTAAAGCTGAATGTCTAATTTCTTTTTGATCAAATACTGGAAGAACAGGTCCAATCGTTACAGGCACTGTTACTGCTTCTATGCTTTTAGTTAACTGCTGTATTAATTAATTCGCAGAACGAATATATTCTGAAGTATTTGGTAATCCCTCATACCTTTCTGTTCTATTTCCATTTCTTGGGGTTTCATTTCTTTGAACTGGAGTTTCAGTAAAATTACTATTTTCTCCTGATATATTTGAATTACATCCTGTTTCTACTCTTTCAGGTGTTCTTTTATTATTCTGGTTTGTTTCAGGAAATGTCTCATCAATTATTTCTCTTTTTGGGGCACTTGGAGAAGTCCATGTACAAACTGGTTGATAAGGTGGCGGCTTTTTAGTATAAATTTCTTCTAATACCGCATCGTCTGGATCACTTTCTTCACTAATATGATTTATCTTTTTGGTAAGTTTTTTTCCAATTACCTCATCAATTAGTCTCACTGGGTACAAACCATCACACATGTCTGCCTTTCTCCATCGACGCATTCTATCCTCATGTGTTTCCCTATCAAGACCTAATCCTGTTGTAAATTTCAGCGTGAAGCTGTGGGAGTTTTTTCATATTTTTCCATATTTTACCAGAACCACAATTTGTTAGCGCAGGGTCATAACAATGGCAGAAATCACGGGTCTCACCTTCTCGGAGGATGAAATCGAGAGAATCATGGCATCAATGATTCCATTTACAGACAACACGCACAGGGACTCAGATGATTTTAACCAGTGTTGGGATGAATTAACGGAACTTAAAAGAAATCAAGTGAAAACTCTGATACATGGTGTCATGATGGCGCAGTATTTAAGAGCAAATACAGCACCGAGAGGATTAATAGTAAGGAACAAACCGTTCATTTTTCAGCACAACAAACAATTTAAAACTGACTGGTCGCTAATCTCTTGGCATTGCACCAGAGATTGGCTCGTTTTGATAATAAAAACTGCTGCGAGATTAGGTGAGGAGATGAAAGTAGAGGCACTGAATATTGAGGTACAATTAAAGACCTTTCAAAACGTAACTGACCTCAAGAAACGCCTGGATGAATTGAATAAACAAATGACAGACTTTGAGATAAGTCTAAAAGACACAAAGCCCATTAAATTCAAGAAAGATTTAAAAAACTTCTCTCATGAAAAAATATACCCATACACAAAAGATGATTATATTCCTCCTAATAGAAACCCAGGTTATCATACGGATTCAGATAATTCAGACACTGGATCAGACAATTCCAATAACAGTGACAACTACAGTCGCAATAAAACCAGACGCCCCAGAGGAGGCCGCTTTAGAAATAGAGGTGGTTACAACCCAAACTGGCCAGGATTTTTTGGCCCTTCATCATATGGTCCACCACCACCACCTCATCATTTTTTCTACGGACCACCAGGTTTCCCACCACAATACCCTCACCAATCACACAATTTCTGGGACAATGCACAAGGACAAGAACAACAACAGCAGCCTTTTTTATCGAGAGGCCGAGGTCAACAAAGAGGAAAAACAAGAAAAACAAAACAAGTCCAATGGGCTCAACCACTGGAAACATCCAGGAGTCACACCAGGAGCATGGGACCAGTGGACCAGCCAACAACGAGCAAACCACCAGCCTAGTGGTAAATCTCTCTGACATTCAGATTACAGACACACAAAGAAAGGTCCTGGAAAAAGGACTTGGTTTTGTTCCAACCCCCAGCATGGATAAGTTCCTCTTAGCTCGTGAAATGAACGAATTCCTAAGGAAAATAAAACTACAGGTCTTCTTTAAAAATAAACCCATAACCAACCTATCTACTACTGACACGGGTCTACATAAAAATCAACCTTCACACCACCCAGTGCAAACCTTCCTGTGGAGGTGTTAGCCTTTGAAAAAGCGGTAATGAAGGACATTGATGAAATTGATCCTAGAACTATAAAAGTCTTCCACAACCTCAGTAAAGTAGAAAGTGAAGCGCTGAAGAATCTCACATCCATCAAAGAGATAACAGTGAAACCAGCGGATAAGGGGGGTGCGATAGTGTTGCAGAACACGACCACCTACAGGGAAGTCTGTCTCAACCTCCTATCTGACAGAAGGAACTATGTGAAAATCACGGAAGACCCTACGAACCGTCTTAAAAAAGAGATTGCATATCTAGTGGAAGAGTCAACTGCCAACAATTGGCTAACAAAAAAAGAAGCTGATTTTCTAGAAAATAGAAATCCAGTAACTCCCTACTTCTACACAATACCTAAAATCCATAAATCCATAACACACCCTCCAAGTAGACCGATAGTATTGGGCATAGGATCGATACTGGAACCTTTATCAAAAAATGCTGATGCTTTCTTGAGACCACTGATTCAATCTACAGACACCTACCTACAGGACACAAAATCGGTCCTTACAGTACTTCAAGACCAACCATTTGATCCCACGAAGAATATCCTGATTCGATTAGATGTGGAAAGTCTTTATACAAGTTTACCCCATGCTGAGACACTACAAATATTGGAAGATGTCTTGTGCGAACAAGTATGGGAATACCAAACACCTCGCCTTGTCGTCCTTGAATGCTGTCGTCTGGCCTTAACAGAAATTTTTTTCCGTTTTGAAGAAACCCTATTCCGGCAGTCCCATTGTACCAGCATGGGGAGTACCTTTGCGCCGAGCGTATCGGGGTTGTATGTTCACCAACTAGAAGAAAGAAAAATCCTCAGTGACATAAATCCTCATAGACTACATGTGAGTCTTTGGAAAAGGTACATCGATGATGTCCTACTCATTTGGGAAGGTACAGAGATAGAGGCACAAGACTTCCTAATATGGCTAAACCAGCAAGATCCATTCTTTAAGTTCACACACACTATGAGTAGGTCACAGCTGGTGTTCTTGGATTTAAACATCATGGCCAATGGAGATTCCCTCAGTACAACCACTCATTTCAAACCGACTGCAAGAAATTGCCTTTTAGTTTTCGATAGTTTCCATCCGAGACATTTGAAAGAGAACCTACCTTTTGGTCAGTTTTTAAGACTAAGGCGCAACTGCAGTTCTAAGGAAGCATTCAACCAACAAGCCAATGACCTTACAAAAAAACTGCTAGACAGACAATACCCAGTGAATTTGGTAAAAAAAGCAAAAAAACGAGCGGCCAACAACAATAGAGAGGCATTATTGGAACCAAAAATAATCAAGGATTCCTCAGAGAAGAGACCTATATGTATTACCACCTACAACATTGCCTCCAACAAAGTAACCAAAATCATCAAAAAACACTGGCGCACCCTGAACTGTGGGAATCTAGATATACCTCAACCCATGTTTAGTCATAAAAGAGGAAAAAATCTGAAAGACTACCTCGTCCATACTCGTCCGAAAATGGAAAACAAGAATTCAAAACAAAGAACGATCAGCACAGTACCCACAGGACATTATCCATGCGGAGACTGTAGTGTCTGTCATTTGACAAGCATCACGAAAAAAATAATATTCAATAACAACATGACTTGGGAAATAAAAAACTTCACCAATTGCAACACTTCGGGTGTAGTGTATATGATTACTTGTAATTGTAACCTACACTATATTGGTATGACAACCAGAAAGGCTAGTACCCGGATTGTGGAATAATAGAAGCAATATCAGACGGAAAAAGAACACGACCAAAATGACTTCCCATTTTATTGAATGTAACCACACACCAAATGATATGAAGTGGGTGATCCTTGACAAACTACATGGACAGGACAATTTGGAACAACGTCTTCTTGAAAAAGAACAACGTTGGGTGTACAAATTGAAAACTGATACGAATGGATTAAACAATACCATCCCCTGGGGCCTTTTGGCAAGACAATCATAACAGTAAAAAGGGTCTTAATTGTAATATCATCAATACACCCCTTGAGAATGACCACGACATGATAATCCTAATTTTTCACTCTTGCATGGAAAGATCGTAAAATGAACATTTTTGTAAATAATCTTGAGTCCCACTGTGTTTACGTTGCCTGTATTTCGTTTTATTTACGTTTTATTTTTACTTTATTTCTATTGCGAGTATTCAATGATGGCCACTGTTCGGTTCCAATACGAACGGCCATCTTGGATTAGCATACGCGGTCTAGCTACCCACCGGAAGCCAGACCACGACCGGGGAAGCTTGATATTGACCCCGCGAGACGGAGACGGCGTCCGCCGGTCTCGAGGGAAGCCAAGTAGGTTTTCCGATTAGAAAGAGTCTCGTAACAAGTAAGACCCTTCTTTTTTAGACAGCCACATGGAGTTGTTGTGAAGACCCTGTTTGAAATACGCGGTACACCCGAACGAACTTGGTAAGACCAAATTAACCCACGATTACTCCACCATACAGGTGTTTACGGGGACTCCATATCCTTCCCGCGATTGACCATGAGGCCCAGTTTAGCCTTATAAAACGCATGTTTTCCTCCCTGTTTGTGATCGTCGTGTTCTGTGTTGTATATAGACACTACTCTACTTTTGTGGTTTGAATGTAAATACCTTCACATTGTGTTACACTGGGTGTTCCGGTATTTAGGACCATTTTTAATGGTGCATGTAAAAGTGGTGCAAGTTTAAATAATTTCTTCTCTATGGACACAATGCTCATTTCTATGAATATCACAAGACTCTTTTGAATCTTGAACTTATAGACTCTTTCCTTTTTTAATGCGAGTACAGAAAAGAAACGCTTTGAGTCTATAATATTTGAAATGTCTTTTTCTTTACAGATATGCCATTGAATTGCAGAAAAAATTGTATGTATAATTTTATATTAAAGTAGGCATACTTTTCACTTTTTTGGAGTGGCACTCACAGGGCGGGACCCTGTGAAGTCCTGAAGAAGAGCTGAGGGGTACAGCTCGAAACTAGTTGACTTTTTTACTAGGGTACTGTTTTTCATAATAGAACCAGCCAACCTAGTAAACCACCCCACTTTTAATGTATCCGCTAGGCGCATGAATAAAGTTTGTTTAGCTCACTAGTAGGATATTTTTAACCCTCACCACTCCACTCACTTCCCCCTTTTTCACATGACACGACACATAGTCTACAATTGAAAGTGCTCCTACGCAATACCGTTAGTCGTAGCACGCCTCAACCCGCAGCGGGTTGGAAAGCCCCTATGATGAAGCATGTCACCGTGAGGAAACTCCGGTGAGTGAGGGGACTAAAGAAAAAAAGTTTTTTTCCCCTTGCCCAACTTGTTTTCCTTGAGACATATCCCATTCTGGAAATGTCTCATCTGTCAGCTAGGTTTTCTTGATCTGATTCCTTCAGATTTTTTTGCGTACATTAGGTTGTGGAGGGCGAACCTAGCTGTTTTTTCTTCTACCTCCCCCCTATTTTTGAATTTTGCTCCCACCGTGGAGACAGGAGAAACAGAAACCTTTAGTTCCCTGAAAGGTAAAGTTGTTAAGTGGCTCAACAGGAATAGACCACTCCCGGCCCATCTTCACAACGAAATCATTATGGTAAGAAGGGTGCCCTGGCTAGGTAAGGCGATCAAGACCATTAACGGGGACTGTATAATGGTCAGTTTCAGAGACCCTAGAACTGTGTCACATATTTGTGCGGGTTTTAACAGGTCCTTCGACTCCACCATCCAGACACTCCCAGTGTCCTTTTTCTTTCCACCTAACTATATGATCCATAGTAGAGGTAGGGACGACTGGACAAGGGTTGAACGGAGGGGCAGGCAAAGAAGATATGATGCTAGACCGGCTATGCTGCCCCAGTACACTCCCTTCTGTGACATTAATCGGTTCAGCTGTCTAGACGGTCTAGAGGGAGTTGACTGACTATCCCCAACACATGACTCAAGATTTTCCCTACCTGAGATGGTTAATGTTTTATTGGATGGAGAAGTTGTGACTAATGTTGTGCGCCCAGCTGAGTGCTTGCTAACCACCATAACATCTAAAAGGTTGACCTTGGAGCCTTCCCCGCACGCTGACATAGCGGACACCTACCACCCCCTAACCGCTGTGGATATGTCAGAGGAGCCGTTACCAACTCCAGTACCCCTAAGTAACCATGCGTTGGTAGAGTCTGTACCGGTACCTAGTCTCCCAGGTTTTAAAATCGCGAGCTGGAATATTGCCGGTTGGCAGCAGAGGATGTCATCCCTGGGCTGGAGGGAATCCATCTCCGGGTTTGACATCCTCTGCTTACAGGAGACCTGGTCCACCACAGATATCCATTTTGACGGTTTTGTGTCATACAATTGCTTAGCGCAAGAATCCTCCATGGGTAGGGGAAAAGGTGGGCTGGTAATTTTACTGTTTGTGCACTTCCCAGTACGCGCGACATCCCATTCCACCGTAGGTTCACACTCACAAATACTTAGGTTGGAACACAGAGGGGATCGGGATACTTTGTTAATCAATCACTACAACAACATGTTCGACCCTATGTGTACCCTTGCTGTAGATGACCTCAAGTCAGCTATAAATAAAATTTGTAGAGATATCCATAAGCCATATGACATCATCTGGGGGGGGGATTATAATATTCGAACCTGTCCCTATTCATATACTAATGTATGTGGGTTTGACAGGGATAATCGGGCTCATTTTACCCACACTTCTTATGGTGACTCCCTTAACACCCTCCTGTTAAATTTTGACCTGGTCATCCACCAACCTGCTGTGGATAAAGAGGGTAATATTGCCCCGACGTTCGTTGGGAGGTACTCTGCCTCCGTCATTGACCATCTGTTGATATCGGCAAATATTGCCCCTTTTTGTACGGTCCCTATCATCGTGGATTCTGGAATTAGCGATCACAATGCTATGTCAATTCTCATCTGGGGTTCTATGACCTGTTTTAATGGTAGGATTGTTGATGAGATTACCCCTTGCAGGCAAAATGGCATTCGGATTAAATGGTGTGGGGACAACTCCGATAAACTGTTATGTAAAATAGTGGGAGCAGGCTCCGAAGTGTTTGCGTTGCCTTGAAGTTGATGCCGCCCCAAGATGCATTATTGCCGATTTCGAGAAACTTGGCGATATAATCAAAAAGTCCCTCACCATCTCTAAGGGTATAACCAAGCGGGCCACGCTAGGTTGGTTTGACAGAGCCTGTACGTCCTCGTTACAAGATCTTAAGAGGCCACTGTCCAACCACCCTAGAGATAGGGATGCTGTAACACTTCTCAGGGCTACATATAAACTTCAGTTGAACCGTAGGAAACAGGAACTCAGGGAACAAACCTGGGAGGACTTGACAAAGGCGGCAGAACTGCGGGACAGTAAGTTATTCTGGAGTACTGTCAACAGCCCTTTCCTCCAAAAGGAGGAATTCCCAGTTTTAACTGCTCAGGTTAATGAGGATAGCTGGGTCCAATATTTTACAGGAATTTTTGACCCAGCCTGTGAGGTTCAGGATAGTCTTTGTGTTAATACTACCAGATTTATTCAACACCTGGGGATTACACTCCAAGAAGTTGATAAAGCTATCCGTAACAGCAAAGGGAGGAAGGCTCCGGGACCGGACGGCGTACCGGTCGACCTTTACAAAACCGACCCGGCCCTCTGGAGCCCCCTACTGACCCAGGTGTTTAATGCCGCCATCAATGATACTACTCCCTATACCTGGAGTGAATCTATAACCCCTAAGAAGGGAGATAGAGGAGAGGCCAAGAACTACCGCCCTATCTCCCTCTTGGATTCCTCGTTAAAAATCATGAGCAGGGTTTTATTGCTACGTCTGGAGGAATGGGCTGAAGTCAACAATATCCTTGCGGACCTCCCAATATGGTTTTAGGAAGGGCCTCGGCACTATCGAGCAGTGTATTAATTTAGATCTTCTTATAGGAAAATACACCAAAGCTAAACAGGGTTCTTTATTCCTTTGTTTTGCAGACCTCTCTAGTGCCTTTGATCTGGTCGACCATACTCCGTTGTGGTCAACCCTACTCGAAATGGGAGCATCGGCTGCGATAATCCACTTCCTGGCTAGACTTTATAGCAAGCTATCTGCCCAGATTCGCTATGGACATGAGGGGGAGTGCACGAGGAAGATCAGGGTTAAATCTGGCATTAGGCAGGGTTGTGTCTTGGCCCCGTTACTCTTCTCCCTTTTTATAAACTCCATGGAGTCCGACCTGAAGAATGTCCAAGCTGACGCCCCCCAAGTCGAGGGACAACCAATCCCGGCACTGCTTTATGCAGACGACACTGTCTTACCTTCAAGAACTCCCATAGGTCCCCAGAAACTCATGAACCATTTTTATGATTTTATACAGGGAAAGAAATTAAAAATCAATAACTCTAAAACTTTTATCATGGCTGGAAAAAGGTGAACCAGCTTAAATCATTTCATTTTAAGGAACATCGAATTGAGGTTGTGGACAAATTCTGTTATCTGGCAATAACCTTTAGCAATAGTGGGTCTTGGGTCCCGGAGCTACTCAATGTCAAGGCTAAGATGGCCAAGGGTTCCACAGGTGTATTTCGTTTTGCTGCTAAACTAAGCAGTCGTCGCATCCCTGACATGTTGAATGTCTATCGGCACAGGTGTGCTTCAATTGCCCTTTATGGCTCAGGGGTTTGGGGACACTGGATCCAAGGGGATCTGCAAGTTGCTGAAAATATATTTCTTAAGAGACTCCTTTGCCTCCCACCTTCGGCATCTACTGAACTGATCCACAAAGAGGTAGGGCTGGATTTCTTATCCGACCTAACAGGATTGAGACCTCTTATTGCTTGGAGGTCAATTTGGTCCAAAGACGAAACTGGTTTTACCCGGCGAATAATTCAAGACTGTTTCCCGCCAGATCCCATGGTTAAACTATGTCTTCACATCCTTTAAGGAATTTTTTGACCTGAATGTCCACGGTGACCCCTCATGTGCCAGTGATATATCGAAGCAGGAGGTTCAAAGAGTTTTCCTGGAGCATAAATATAATAGGCGTAAAGAACAATGTAGCCACTATTCAACTCATGTTTACTATTTTTCCAACATGGAGGAAGGGTATGGCATGCCTATGTATTTAAAAGTTATCACCAGACAGTCTCATCAGTACGTACTTACAAGGCTGAGATTAGGCATTGTACATAACCTGGTGGCATTCCCGAGGATGAAAATCTATACTTCCACTCCTTGCCCGTGTGATGGATCCACCAAACAAAGCACGCTGCACTTTATGCTAATCTTCCCACTGTATAAGCATCTCGTATTTGTTACCTCAAACCATTGTTTAAGAAATACTCTGTATTTACAACTGTCAATGCCATGAGATTTATTTTTGCACTTGTTACCGCAGACATCTGTTTTTTTACTGCAACCTTTATTTTGAAATCAGTATCTGTTAGAAAAAGTCTGTTTTTTTAATACTGTGCCAGTTTAATTCAGTTGCTGCTATGTCCATGGTATCGCCCCTATCTGAGTTGTACCAATTCTTGCATCGTAATTCTCTTATCCTGTATTAATCCTTATGTGTCATTTTTTTAAATCTGTATGCTTTTATGATTGTTTTTATGAATAATCGAATAAAGTTTAAGAACAGAACAGAGTCCTGGTCCCCCAAATTTATAACATGGTGGGGTAGAATAGAAACAGTCAAGATGATGATCAAACCGATGATTAATTACCTGCTGAGCATGCTTCCACTCCTACTCACTGATGACTTCCACCGCAAGCTAGACAAGGTGAATTATAAATTTCTATGGCAGGGCAAAAAAACGAGAATTAGCATAAAAAAACTTAAGACAAGACAAAAAATTGGGTGGATTAAACCCAGCAGAGTACAGAACCTTCCCAACTGCATTCCTAGCAAAACTAGGAGCCTACTGGTTGTCACCCCTTCAGGGGTACATGCCGGTATGGCTATTAATCGAGCGAGCCATCCTAAAAAACCTAAAACCACTGGTACTCCTAACAGCCAATAAACACACACACACCTCCATCCCAATATTCAAAATCCCAAATATGGCCCTGCTCAAAATAAACAAGAAAATGAAGTACAGTGTAAAAACCTCGAAATGGGAATCCTTGTGGGCAAACACCAAGATTAAGTATAGGGGGAAACCCCTATCCATATAGACATGGAAGATGATAGGAATCTCCTACCCAGCCCAACTGGAAGAGGGGGGTAACCCATTACTTTCACCACGCTAAAAGAGAAACATAGCCTACCAGACATCGAGCTGTACAACTTCCTAAAAATCAGAACAGCCCTGACAAAAGCAAACTTAGCACAACACAACACATCAATTATACAATATATGACGAAACTCATCAGGATAGGCCACCAAGTATCACATCTTTACAAGATACTACGTCCTAGGGCCACCAAAATTAAGGATAAACCAGCGGACTACTGGGTAAAACAACTTGGCACCACACTAAGCGAGCACAAACTGAATCTCCTCTGGTTTGTACATCAGTAGTCAATATCTCACGTAATGGTGACTTAGCAAACATTCTGTTGTTGTTTCATGGGTCTTATATTGGTAGGGCCATACCTCTCACTTCCATTGGTGAGTGGTCTGGGTTTCACGTAACCTAAGCATCGTTGATTAATGTGGATTATTTTACCTTAAACCCTTTGGATGGTATTGGCATACCATTTCATGCTGTTTGTAATTAATGTTTTAAAAGATTTCGGCCACACTGCTCCCACAGCCAGTTTCTAGAGTTACTCAGTGTTCTGGCGCAGACGTTTTCATAGAAAAAAATATTGTACGCGCGCCGGAGGGACTTATATGGCTCTACTGACCTCATGACCGCAGAGATACTGTTAAAATAATTCCAGATCCAGACTTGCACCTGGGTAGAATTCAATAGTCAAACGTCAAGGATTCTGCAGCTAGACTGTGTCTCTACCAGATATTATTTTACCGGAGGTAAGTACCTTGCACAGTGTGGCATGGAATATCATTTTCCTCCTGAGACATGTATCATTGGAAAGCCAGTAAGTATGGCTTTAGTGTGGTAGCGCATGCATACAGCATTTGAGCATGTCTGTGCTTGCAAGTATTAACAGATAAAAGTTCAAGCTATTGATTTTTACTCAACAAGGACAAGTCTGAGTGCAAACCCCTCAACATCCATACCACAAAGGACACATTGGGGGGATCTGGCCTGGCATGGCAAACGGGATTCATCAAATACCTAGGGGTACACTTCGGCAACGACCTTAAATCCACACTAGACCAAAATGAGAAGCTACTGTTCGGGAAGACAAAGACTCTTCTAGAGTCCTGGTCCCCCAAATTTATAACATGGTGGGGTAGAATAGAAACAGTCAAGATGATGATACCCCGATGATCAATTACCTTCTGAGCCTGCTTCCACTCCTACTCACTGACGACTTCCACCGCAAGCTAGACAAGGTGAATTATATATTTCTATGGCAGGGCAAAAAAGTGAGAATAAGCATAAAAAAACTAAGACAAGACAAAAAATTGGGCGGATTAAACCCAGCAGAGTACAGAACCTTCCCAACTGCATTCCTAGCAAAACAAGGAGCCTACTGGTTGTCACCCCTTCAGGGGTACACGCCGGTATGGCTATTAATCGAGCGAGCCATCCTAAACAGCCTAGAACCACTGGTACTCCTAACACCCAATAAACACACAAACACCTCCATCCCAATATTCAAAAACACAAATATGGCCCTGCTCAAAATAGACAAGAAAATGAAGTACAGTGTAAAAAACTCGAAATGGGAATCCTTGTATGCAAACACCAAGATTAAGTATAGGGGGAAACCCCTATCCATAGAGACATGGAAGATGATAGGAATCTCCTACCCAGCCCAACTGGAAGAGGGTGGCAACCCATTACTTTCACCACGCTAAAAGAGAAACATAGCCTACCAGACATCGAGCTATACAACGTCCTAAAAATCAGAACCGCCCTGACAAAAGCAAACTTAGCACAACACAACACATCAATTATACAATACATGACGAAACTCATCAGAATAGGCCACCAAGTATCACATCTTTACAAGATACTACGTCCTAGGGCCACCAAAATTAATGATAAACCAGCGGACTACTGGGTAAAACAACTTGGCACCACACTAAGCGAGCACAAACTGAATCTCCTCTGGTTTGTATATCAGTAGTCAATATCTCACGTAATGGTGACTTAGCAAACATTCTGTTGTTGTTTCATGGGTCTTATATTGGTAGGGCCATACCTCTCACTTCCATTGGTGAGTGGTCTGGGTTTCACGTAACCTAAGCATCGTTGATTGATGTGGATTTTTTTTACCTTAAACCCTTTGGATGGTATTGGCATACCATTTCATGCTGTTTGTAATTAATGTTTTAAAAGATTTCGGCCACACTGCTCCCACAGCCAGTTTCTAGAGTTACTCAGTGTTCTGGCGCAGACGTTTTCATAGAAAAAACTGTTGTACGCGCGCCGGAGGGACTTATATGGCTCTACTGACCTCATGACCGCAGAGATACTGTTAAAATAATTCCAGATCCAGACTTGCACCTGGGTAGAATTCAATAGTCAAACATCAAGCATTCTGCAGCTAGACTGTGTCTCTACCAGATATTATTTTACCGGAGGTAAGTACCTTGCACAGTGTGGCATGGAATATCATTTTCCTCCTGAGACATGTATCATTGGAAAGCCAGTAAGTATAGCTTTAGTGTGGTAGCGCATGCATACAGCATTTGAGCATGCCTGTGCTTGCAAGTGTTAACAGATAAAAGTTCAACCTATTGCTTTTTACTCAACAAGGACAAGTCTGAGTGTAAACCCCTCAACATCCATACCACAAAGGACACATTGGGGGGGATCTGGCCTGGCATGGCAAACGGGATTCATCAAATACCTAGGGGTACACTTCGGCAACGACCTTAAATCCACACTAGACCAAAATGAGAAGCTACTGTTCGGGAAGACAAAGACTCTTCTAGAGTCCTGGTCCCCCAAATTTATAACATGGTGGGGTAGAATAGAAACAGTCAAGATGATGATCACCCCGATGATTAATTACCTTCTGAGCCTGCTTCCACTCCTACTCACTGACGACTTCCACCGCAAGCTAGACAAGGTGAAATATATATTTCTGTGGCAGGGCAAAAAAGTGAGAATAAGCATAAAAAAACTAAGACGACAAAAAATTGGGCGGATTAAACCCAGCAGAGTACAGAACCTTCCCAACTGCATTCCTAGCAAAACAAGGAGCCTACTGGTTGTCACCCCTTCAGGGGTACACGCCGGTATGGCTATTATTCGAGCGAGCCATCCTAAACAACCTAGAACCACTGGTACTCCTAACACCCAATAAACACACACACACCTCCATCCCAATATTCAAAAACACAAATATGGCCATGCTCAAAATAGACAAGAAAAGAAGTACAGTGTAAAAAACTCGAAATGGGAATCCTTGTATGCAAACACCAAGATTAAGTATAGGGGGAAACCCCTATCCATAGAGACATAGAAGATGATAGGAATCTCCTACCCAGCCCAACTGGAAGAGGGTGGCAACCCATTACTTTCACCACGCTAAAAGAGAAACATAGCCTACCAGACATCGAGCTATACAACTTCCTAAAAATCAGAACAGCCCTGACAAAAGCAAACTTAGCACAACACAACACATCAATTATACAATACATGACGAAACTCATCAGAATAGGCCACCAAGTATCACATCTTTACAAGATACTACGTCCTAGGGCCACCAAAATTAATGATAAACCAGCGGACTACTGGGTAAAACAACTTGGCACCACACTAAGCAAGCACAAACTGAATCTCCTCTTGGCCTCCCACTCACGGAACAAAATCTCCCCTGTACTAGCTCAGACAAAATTCTGGCTACTACACAAGACTTACTGGGCCCCAGCTCATCTAGCAGCACTAGGCCTCAGGGAAAAGGACCTGTGGGAACTGCGACAATGAGAAGGGGGACCTAAAAATTATAGGGTTCTGGGAGAAAATATGAACTTTCATAAATACAGCGCTGGGGTGCTCAGTAAAAACCAGAGTTCTCTACCCTTGCCACCGCGTTTGTGATAGGAGAGCTAGATTCACAGCACAACAGGGACCTGTTAGATCTCCTTCTGACCTTGGCAGTGAAAATGGTACTTTCCAAAAGGAAGAATACAGCTAACATGTGGGCTTCACTGGACGAGTACCTGGACCCCCACGAACCCCCTTGAACTCAGCTGTAGAAGGGCACTTGCCCACAAAACATATCCCCACAGGCCCAGAACAGACCCACGACTGAAGTAACCTTTTGTATGCTATCTCCTCCTTTCTCTCTTTTATTCTCTTTTTTCCCCTTTCATCCACTCTTATTCTTCTAGCAAGACAGTGGAAAGGGGGACAGCCAAACATATATACCACTTACCTGTATCCTTGACAAGGACAGCCAGTTTGGGCTGTTACCCTGTAATGGTAAAGCAATGATAACTGTAGGTATAAAATTTAATAAAATACTTTGAAATAAAAAAATCAAAAAAGAAAAAACATGACGGTAATATTTCAAAAGTGTCAGACATTGTGTTGAGCTAAGAGAATAATCTCAATATAGAGAAAGTTTCAGCAAACGAGCAAAGTGTATGGTGACTGTCAAACAAGGAATGTTCTAAAGGTGAGTCCCAGGGAATAAAGAATATATCTATGTTTCTCCATATTAGGGGTGTCTTTCATAGATTCACATGCTTGAATATTCCCTGTCGTTGAAGTGGGAGTCCCACGGTACATAAAATAGTAGTAAAATATAAATATCTATCTATATCTATCTATCTATCTATCTATCTATCTATCTATCTATCTATCTATCTATCTATCTATCTATCTATCTATCTATCTATATATATATATATATATATATATATATATATATATATATATATATATATATAGATAGATAGATATATATATATAAAATTATATAAATATACATATACATAAGAAATGTAATACATATAAAATATATAACGTAAAGTTAAAAGTACCATAGAACTGAGAAAAGGCCCATAGAAGCCTTAAAGGGAGAATTCACTTTAGTAACATATCATAGTCATTATAATAGTCCACATTCCAGCCAATCAGGCAATAGCACCCTCTAGAACCTTCTCCTCAGAAGCTCAAGCCCTCAGATTTTCTACTGCACGTCGTGTGAAGGGAGTCTCCCTGAGCTCTACTCAGTTTCTTCAACTCTTTTGCTTATTTCAACTCTAAAGATGTCTTCTACTAAAAAATCATTATTTAGACCTTGTTCATCCTGTGGAAAGCTTCGCCTTTTTCATGAAGATCCTCACAGTAAGTCTATTTACTGTCTCTACCCGGACCATGAAATATTAAACTGCAAGTTTTGCAGGACCTTCTCCTCAAAGACTCTAAAAGATAGAGAGGCCCGTCTCCTTCTGTGGCTACAGAAGTTAAAGACTTCCGAAGATCCTGTTTCTGATATGGAAAGCGTGTCTTCTTCCCACTCTAAAGCCTCTCTTAAGCGTGGGTCAGAGACTGAGGTGTCTTCTCCTTTCCTGAAGAGAAAGAAGCTCGTTGACGCTTCTAAATCTGTCTCCCCACTGGCGCCAGCTCGTCGATGGGACCGTCGACGCGTCCGTCGACGACTACGAGATCCGTCGACGCTGTACCAACGTTGACGACAACGGGTTCTATGTCAGCGAGGACTACGACGACGACGACGTCTACCTCGTCGTCGACGCTTCCAGAGGTGAGGCCTATTTCCTCTATTCTCAAGATATTGTCGACGGCCGTTAAACCTGTCTCGTCGACGCCTGTGGCTAAGAAGCTTTCGTCGACGAAGGCCTCGTCGCCGCTCCCATCGTCGACGGCCACATCTTTGTCGACGGCCACATCATCGGCGACGGCCAAGACCTTGTCGACGGCCAAGACCTCGTCGACGGCCAAATCTTCATCGACTGCTGCATCCTCGTCGACGGTTACCAGCCCATCGACAGCAACATCCTCGTAGACGGTGCCATCTACGCTGACGATTCCACCTTCGTCGACGACTGCCTCATCGATGGCGAAATCCATGACGGCGACTTCTTTTTCGTTGACGGCTCCATCGACGGCACGAAAATCTACGTCGATGAAGACAAAGGAGAAGATATTATCTCTGTTGCCGGCTCGATTGCCATCGACATTTTTTTTCCACTGCCACCTCGTCGACGGGACCGTTGACGACACACCATTCACTTGCTACTGCAACTACTTTCACAGTGGTCACAGCTTCAGTGGTCAAACGCCCAGTTCCACTGATTCCTTTAACTGATGCTTCTACTCTTCCAACACAATTATTTGAGTTGGCAGGTGAGGATTCTGATGACGGTTCCTATGTGAATGACGTCTTTCGTCCTGCGTCCAGTCCATCTGAACTCAATATAAAGTGCCAAGAAGATGATGAAGATTATGAGGAAGAGGGGTGTACTCTCTTTCCGGACCATGATGCTCGCTTTGCTGCACCTCATGTGGAAAAATGACTCAGATACCGTCCTCATTGGTGACCAACCTGCAGCATATGTTGGACGATTATAATCGCAGATTCCCTCCATCTGCGCCTACTTCTCCAACTCCTCAACATACGCCACCAGCATCAATACCTACAGAGACACCGTGATCGCCGATCCATCTGCAGCAGGATACAGATGATGATGCGGATGTGGACCAGGACACTGATCAGGATGTAGATAACGTTCTCCCGGATTGGGATGATTACAGAGCCCAAACACCATCTACGCCACCGACATCGCCTTTGCCTTCCCCGCCGGTGGACATCAGAAGCTTTCATAATTTAATAGTACGTGCTGCCAAACGTTTCCATTTAACCTAAGAGATGCAGCAAACGGATTGCTTCCTCTATGACTTCAAAGATCAACCCCTCAAGCAAACCCATACCATCCCAATTATTGATTTTATTTGGGAAGAAGGTCTCAAACTTATGGCACGACCAGGTGTGTTTCCACGTCTGGACAAAAAATACAAGGCACCTGCAAACTCTCCAGCATGCCTTGTTTCACACCCTAAGGCGGATTCCGTCGTAACGCAGGCTGCCCAAAAACGTTCAAGGAATCCAGCCACTCCGCTAACCTCCCCTCCGGACCAAGAAGGGCGCCGATCAGACTCTATCAGCAATAAATTCACCACCATGGCTGCCACAACGGTCAGAGCGGCCAACTCCCTGGCCATCCTTGGAAGATATGACCGCCAAATGTGGTCAGAAATCGCAGCCTTGATTGACCAGCTCCCAGATTCCGTCCAAGCCGAGGCCCGAACGATAGTCCAAGAAGGAGAAAAAATCTCTTTAGAGATTATTGACTGCGCTGTTGACATCTCTTCGATAGGGTTCAGGCAGCTTGCTGGAGCTGCTGTTTTACGATGCCACGGCTGGCTCAAATCTATGGCTTTTCGCCCTGAAGTGCAGGCGAGAATTCTTGATTTGCCATACGATGGTGATTCCCTGTTTGGCAAGCATGTCGTCGAGGCTCTGGATTCCATTAAAAAGGACACAGATACTGCTCGTGCCTTAGGGAACCTCCAGTACAGGAAACAGCCTTTTCAAGGAGCACGTGGCAGAGGCAGTTCTTCAAATTTTCGTGGCTCCTCCCAGTATCGATGCTATGGCGACAACAAGCAAAGATACAGCTACCAATCTCAAAATCGCCAAACCGATTCAAGAGCTTATCTGAGGAAAAATAATTACAGGGGGGAAACACCTCCAAAAAGCAGTGACTTCCCCAGCAACAAGTGTTCCCTGACTCTGACCGGCCCGGCACCGGCACCGGCCCGGCACACGCCAAGCCTATCACCAGCAACAATCACCTCAAGTGCATCCTGCTCAACACCTGCTCTGTCCACAGGCACGCCGTCGGACTCTGGAACCTCCTAGACTCAACATCACCAGACGTCGCTTTCCTCACGGAAACCTGGATGAACGCCTCCTCAGCCCCCGACATTGCCATAGCCATCCCGGATGGCTACAAGATCAACCGGAGGGACCGCGTCAACCAAACCGGAAGAGGCATCGCCATCGTCCACAGAAACAGCATCCGAATCACGACTAACTCCGACCACACCCTCACCGCCGCCAAACAACTTCACTTCTAGATACACACCGACCCCAGGACTACCCTCCGAGGCACCCTCATCTACAGACCCCCGGGACCACGCACACAATTCAGCGAAGCCATCGCAGACTTCATCAGCCTGCACGCCATGACCTCCTCAGACTACATCCTCCTAAGGGACCTCAACTTCCACCTGGAGAACAACAATGACAGCAACACCACCACCCTGATGGACAACCTCGCCAATCTCGGACTCAAGCAAATGGTGAACACCCCCACCCACTACGCCGGCCACACGCTTGACCCCGTGTTCTCCTCCAGCAAGCACATCTCCTTCAGCCACTCCACCGGACTACACTGGACTGATCACAGCTGCGTCCACTTCAACTTCAGGAGAACCACGACCCACCACCACCCACAACAGGTTCCCCGCAGAAGCTGGAGGAAGATCACCACCGACCAGCTCACCACCTCCCTCAGCCAGAACCCTCCCATCAACACAGCGGACCCCAACGAAGCAGCCCGCAACCTCACACAGTGGCTCACCAACTGCGCCCACAACCTCGCACCACTGAAGAAACCACCCAGCAGACCCGGCAGCAAGAAAGCCTCGTGGTTCACCAACGACCTCAAAAACTCCAAGAAAACCTGCCGCACCCTCGAGAAAGCCTAGCACCACGACCAGACAACAGAGAACATGACAGCCCTCAAGAACGCCTACCGCAAACACCACCAGCTGATCCGCACCACCAAAAGGACTACATTCAAAGAACAACTGGACAACAACACCCACAACAGCAAGGAACTCTTCAACATCGTCAAAGAGCTCTCCAATCCCAGCACCTGCAACAACGACATCACACCCTCGCAAGACCTCTGCGACTCACTCGCCTCGTTCTTTCATTGCAAAATCGCCGACATACACAACAGCTTCGGCGCACAAACCACGCACCCAACCACCGAACCAGTGCACCCAACCACCACCCTCTGCACCTGGACCTCGGTCAGCACCGAACACACCGCCCGCACGATGAGGACCATCCACTCCGGCTCCCCTACCGACCCATGCCCACACCACATCTTTAACAAAGCCGACTCCATCATCGCACCCCAACTCCGGAACATCATCAACAGCTCCTTCGCATCCGCCACCTTCCCGGAGAGCTGTAAACATGCCGAGCTCAGCGCCCTCCTGAAGAAACCCACCGCAGACCTCAAGAACTTCCGCCCCATCTCGCTCCTCCCTTTTCCTGCCAAAGTCATCGAGAAGACCGTCAACAAGCAACTCTCCGCATTCCTCGAGACAAACGGATCCCTCGACCCATCGCAGTCCGGTTTCCAAGCAAACCACAGCACCGAGACCGCCCTCATCGCAGCGACCGACGACATCAGGGTCCTGCTCGACAATGGGGAAACAGCTGCCCTGATCCTCCTGGATCTCTCAGCTGCCTTCGACACGGTATGCCACCGCACCCTGATACAGCGCCTCAGCAACACCGGAGTCCAAGGAACGGCCTTGGAGTGGATCATCTCGTTCCTCGCCAGAAGAACCCAGAGAGTCCGCCTCCCACCGTTCCGATCCGCGGCCACCGAAGTCATCTGTGGCGTTCCGCAAGGATCCTCGCTCAGCCCCACCCTCTTCAACGTCTACATGAGCCCCCTCGCAGCCATCGCACACCAACACAACTGTGAGAAGTTGGCCTGATATATGATGCTCACTAGTTCTAGCGATCACCTTGTATCAGTACAAACAACCCTTATGGTGATTGGTTGTAAAGTCAACCTTATAGTCTAGCTATCCTAATGGTAGCATGGACAAAGCAGTCTTAGGCTAAACTATTTTGACATGTGAAGCCAGCTGTTTTACCACATATAACCCCTTGAATACCAGATGAAAGGACATCACACAGGTTGTTGTGAAAATAAACAATTATGTTTATTACTAACAAACACCTCTGAACTCTTTATGAGATCAGAGGGCTAAGCACATAACAAGACTCTTAAGAAAAATACAATAAGTCGCACAAATTACAATGGTGCCCTAGGGGCACGGCAAACCATATACTAAGTAAATGGTATAAGGAAATCGATAGAGGTAATGAAGATGTCCAGAGGCTGTAGGATCGCTGGGACTACACTAACCTAACCTTAGGTAAGGAGCAGGAGGCCCACGGGACGCATGTGCAGAGTGTGAACTCACACACGAGATGCGGGACAAAGCCAATGGACACTTCAAATTACGAAAAAGGTGAGCATGGACAGTTCTGACTGGTTACGACTAAAACGACAGGATACCTGGACACTAGGAGAGTCAATCTACCTTTCAGCACCGAAATGCTCTTGTTACCTCACCCACGGCCTGCGGGTGCATAGGTGTGAAAATGTGTCGGGTTTCTGCGTCGAAGTCTATGGAGCCTTGAAGAAAGATGCAGGGTGACCATAGGATTGCAGAACCTACTCTCCTACATAACCCCCCACCCCCCAAACTTAGGGACATTTAACTAACCTTGACCACCAGGTTAGTCTTCTTGTTCTAAGTGGAAATACCTGGAGAGACCATCTGCATTGCCATGGTCAGTCCCTGGTCTGTGCTCCACTGTAAAGTCCATCCACTGTGGGGAAATGGACCACCTAAGAAGTTTGGGGTTTTCACCCTTCATTTGATTTAGCCACAAGAGGGGCTTATGGTCTGTCTGAATTGTCTGAATCTTAAAGTGAGTTCCAAACAAGTATGGTCTCAACTTCTTCAGGGACCAAACCACAGTAAAGGCCTCCCTCTCAATAGCTGACAAACGTTTCTCTCTAGGGGTCAGCCTTCTACTTATAAAAGCAATGGGCTGGTCATGACCATCATTATTCAGTTGAGATAGAACAGCTCCCACACCCAACTTAGAAGCATCTGTTTGGACAATGAAAGTTTTGGAGTAGTCTGGACTCTTGAGAATAGGTGCAGTACAGATGGCCTGCTTCAGGTCATCGAATGCCTTCTGACAGCTAAACTTTCTTTGGCATTTTCTTGCTTGTCAGGTCATTAACTGGGGTCACAATGGTCCCATAATTTCTGTCACATTTCCTATAGGAACCAGACAGGCCCAAGAAAGCTCTGACCTGTGTCTGGGTGGTTGGAGGACCCCAGTCCTTTATGGTCTGTATCTTGCTCTCCAATGGTTGAACCTGGCCTCCACCTACAAGGTGGGCCAGGTACACAACCTGACTCTGCCCTATCTGGCACTTGGTAGCCTTGATAGTGAGGCCTGCCTTCTGCAGGGCCTCCAAAAGTTTCCCCAGGTGGATCAGGTGATCCTCCCATGTGGAGCTGAAGACAGCAATATCTTCGAGATATGCTGCACAAAAGTCATCCAACCCAGTGAGAACTTGGTTCACCAACCTTTGAAAAGTGGCAGGTGCATTTTTCAAACCAAAGGGCATCACCACAAATTGGTAATGACCTCCTGGGGTAGAAAATGCTGTTTTGGCCTTGGCATCCTCAGCTAACCTGATTTGCCAATAACCAGCTGTCAGGTCAAATGTACTCAAGAATTTGGCAGGAGCCAATTTATCTATGAGTTCATCTGCCCTTGGTATTGGATGCTATAAATAGGGGGGTTGTACCCAGATAGAGTTACGGGGACCTGGGTTATCAATTGAAGTATGGGAAGGGGTCCCAGTAAACACGAAAAATAATAACAAGGAAAGTATAAACAATCAAAGAGACCAATCATAAAGACACATTGTTTTATTCACAATGTGCTAGTATCATGTATATACGTCACTTTAAGCATACATTGATCAGTGACTATTTTGTAGTGCCCCAAAGGTTGGGAAAGGAGGGGGGGTGTGATACGTGTAGGTAATAGGTGAAGGAAAAAAGGGTTTGCAGTGACAGTAAAATCGGCGAATAAGACAAATTCAATGGAGTTACATATCAATGTACCCAGATAAAGACCAATAGGTTCATATACATTCTTTTACAAAAATCATACTCCAAATGTACAGCTAATGAAGCCAATAGGGTGTGGAGTTGACTGCAAAAAACAAAGTGTTGTCGACGTTTCGACCCTCGTTCGCAGATGTGGGTTTTAATCTTGCCGTGGGGTCTTCCTCAGGACTGGGGAGATGGGGGCACGTGACCACCGGGGTGGTGTGCAACTAGACCCGTTGGGTGAAGGGTAGATGTCAACAGTAGATCGAGGTATCACTCGGAACCGCCTTATGAATTATTGGTCGGGGGTCCGTTAAGGCATCAAAAAGGGACAGTGGCTCCGACAGCCGTATTTCCTTGACTTTCGGCGTGGGGTAGCAGGCACTGGCGCTGTGGCGTCGAGTCCGTGGCAGGACGGTATGAGGATTAATCCGAAGCCGTTCACTGCTCGCAGAGGGAATCCCTCGGGGCTTCGGATTAATCCTCATACCGTCCTGCCACGGACTCGACGCCACAGCGCGAGTGCCTGCTACCCCACGCCGAAAGTCAAGGAAATACGGCTGTCGGAGCCACTGTCCCTTTTTGATGCCTTAACGGACCCCCGACCAATAATTCATAAGGCGGTTCCGAGTGATACCTCGATCTACTGTTGACATCTACCCTTCACCCAACGGGTCTAGTTGCACACCACCCCGGTGGTCACGTGCCCCCATCTCCCCAGTCCTGAGGAAGACCCCACGGCAAGATTAAAACCCACATCTGCGAACGAGGGTCGAAACGTCGACAACACTTTGTTTTTTGCAGTCAACTCCACACCCTATTGGCTTCATTAGCTGTACATTTGGAGTATGATTTTTGTAAAAGAATGTATATGAACCTATTGGTCTTTATCTGGGTACATTGATATGTAACTCCATTGAATTTGTCTTATTCGCCGATTTTACTGTCACTGCAAACCCTTTTTTCCTTCACCTATTACCTTGGTATTGGATGGGCATCTGTCTTAGTGACAGCATTGAGACCCCTGTAGACTACACAAAACCTCATCTCTCTCTTACCATCCTGGGTGTGAGGTTTTGGCACTAGAACTACAGGACTATTATCACATATCAAAGTCACACAAATATATACACTTTCAAAATATTCATCTGTTGAATTAAACAGAAACAATAATATACAATACATGTCAGGACACAATAAGTTGTTGGTTGTAGTTTTTACGAGAGAGAGAGTCTACTCTAATCATTTTCTGCATGGTCCATCATCAACATATTCATATACCTTATACACACACATGTCCTCGTTAAAACAACAACCAACAACTTATTGTGTCCTGACATGTATTGTATATTCTTGTTTCTGTTTAATTCAACAGATGAATATTTTGAAAGTGTATATATTTGTGTGACTTTGATATGTGATAATTGTACATGATTCTATGTTACCCACACTTTCTACCTGCGATTTCACTTAATCTTCCATCTATCATCTCCTATTCTGCGGTGAAACGAATCAGTCTAGGACCCATGACTGTTACTTGCTTGCTTTCTATATGTGGACCCTATTGTATCTTTTCGTCTTGAGATGAAAAGCTATAAGTGCAGAGTTGTAGATCTTCTGTTTATTACAAATTTAGATTGTGAGACGATACGGGCCCGCTGATGTAATCAGACTTCGAGAATCTTAGGGAAATATTTAAATAACCAAATGAATCGATAGTGTAGATACGCAAATAAAATGGTGCCCGTTATAGATACTGAATCTATAAGGATGATAGTTGTTTTTACTGTTTGTGATTGAGACTTCTAGGAAACGTAATATGGCGCCCGTTTTTAGATAGCTGATATCCTGTACTATCAGACCATGATGGTGGTGACGTTAGGTAAACATAATGTGGCGCCCGTTTTTGAATACTAGCTTATAATGACGTTTTTGCTGATATAAGAGCGTTAACATCATAAACTTACAGATGAGACTGGTTACGCCCGTATTCTATTGTTTTTTACTACCTTAATAGCAAGACGCTTAGTGATAACACCATACTCCACTACAAGATGGCGCCTAAGGTAAAAAGATACAAATAGGAATACAAACATGGCGTCTATGCATGACGCCGACTTCGGAGCGGTATCGTGGATAGACGACCGCGTGATTGAATAGAGGTATGTGTGAGGAGTAGCAACAATGTGAAAAACCGTTACGTATTTATTTAGGTACACAGATATTGAATTTGGTATATTCGATCATTTATTTTAGATCGCGATTGTGGGGACATAGCCACACTTCACACGGAGAAGAGGACCCCCGTTTTGACTTTATTTTGACAGTGGGGTGAGTGAATAATGTTTGGGGACGTGAACAGTCTTAATATATACACTGTTAGATAGATGTCTTATTAGAGCGTTTTGGGATGTTTATATCTTAGGGTCGAAAAGTGCTATATTGGGAACTGCGAATTACGTGAAGGGGAAAATACATTTGACAAGTAAACTCGCCGGTATAAAATAATTTTATCTTTTACTTACTTGAATTGTGAGACTGAGTAATTAGGAATATTGAATTGGGTATAATAATAGAGTTCTCTCTGTTACTATGGCACACCATTTTATGTGCAACTAACTTGTGCGTACTTTAGGTGTTGGAATATGTTATCACTTATGAGGTGGGACAACCTCTGAAAATAAATAAAAAATAAAACTGGTGATTAGGGAACTCATGTGGGGTCCATTTGAGTATCGGCCCATGAATCTTTTATGAACTCAAGGATGAATGTGAGATTATAAATAATAGAGATGTTTACTAAAATGGATCTGGTGACGGTTTTATCTGAGATTTGCACACTTACTCGGGTTGTGTGATCCTTATGGTTTTGTTGGTTCCACTCTATTTTTCACGGGTTCCTTCAAACTGTAGAGTTTGTTGATTTATGTGTTACCTTATAATTTACACTTATGTTTATTTGCATTATGGTTGCAGCCCTGATGAAGTCGATGTGTACAAATTAACACGACGAAACACGTGTTGGCTGCTTGTTTCGATGACTACTGTATATGGATAATTATGAATTTTGAAGAATAAGGACCATCAAAGAAAATAAAACAACCTTGATTGGAAGGACTTGAGTTGATGATCGATATTTGGATTACGTACCTGTGACTGTGATAATTTACAAACTTTATTGACTTTGAACTTCAAATATTTACTTTAATTTGTTTTGAGTTCTCGGGGAGAACTATTCTATGCTGAGACCTACCTAGTAGGTGTGGTGGGTGTTGGTAATCACACCTTTCCTCTTGGAGCACCAGTCAGATATTTCGAATTCAATACAACATCCTTATTTTGCTGTGCGCCCGTTCACCTGGATTACCGTATCATTGTTAAAACTACAGGATACCTGGACACTAGGAGAGTCAATCTACCCTTGAGCACCGAAATGCTCTTGTTACCTCACCCACGGGCTGCGGGTGCATAGGTGTGAAAGTGTGTCGGGTTTCCGCGTCGAAGTCAATGGAGCCTTGGAGAAAGATGCTGCAGGCAACCAGGTGGAAGATGTCCAGAGTAATCCAAGGGTGGATCAAGGAAGATGGAGACCTGAAAGCAGAGGGGACAATGTTCAAAGTCACTAGCCTATGACCGGAGTGGAACCAGAAAGGAACCAGGTGATGTTGTCGCGATCAGGTGAAGAGGTGACGCTTGACTCTGCAGCCACGTGAACCAGGAGGTGTCTTCGACGACCAGGATGGTGGCAGGAGCTGTCCAACGCAGGCTCTCGCTGTCGGCGGTGTCTGTTCCAGGATCAGAGTCAACAGGCCTTGGCAAAGGCAACCCGCGCAGCAAGTGGAGATGGCGTCTGGTGCGGACCAGGAGGGTCCCGGGTGCTTCTCCTTTGCAGCGAAGCAAGTGCCAGTCTGGAGCAACCAGACCAGCAGTGTAGATTTCAAGGTTCGTCGTCTAGGAGGCCACTAGCCAGCCGGCAAGTGACCAGACAACGCGTCGAGCAGCAATCAAACAAAAGGGCCCCACACAGATCTCATGGATGCTGGAGGGCTGGTCTTCGGTGCAGGAGGTGCTCGGGGCTGGGGCTTCTCAATCCCCAAAGTACTTACTCGAGGATGCCTCTGAAGTCGTGCTGGAAGCGAAGTGCAGTTTCTCCAAGATGGCCGGTCCCACGTGACTCGTCGCACCCACAGATCTCAGCTGTGCTGCAGATGTGAGTTGAGGTCGGAGAGGTCTGGAAGTCCGGGTCTCGTCGGGCTCTGAAGTCTGGTTCCACCAGGAAGGACGACAAAGTGAACCGCTATGACGCTTGATGGTGCCTGCTCGTGCAGAGTGGTCACTCCTTGGCCACAAGGGAGATTTTCTTCAGTCTTCTGTGTTGCAGAACGTAGAAGTCTAGAGTTTCTTCTTTGTAGTTTCAATTAAGGATAATCTAATTTAGAATGGGACCAGCTCCTACCTTTATTCTGCTAAAGGGGGCTGTACTGTGACTAGGTCCCTACCATGGGTGGGACCAGGAAGGGGGTGGTTACACCGCCTATCCTTTGTCCGGTTTCGCGCCAGAGCTGGGGCTGGAGTGCCCCAGCAACTGGTTTGAACCGGGGTATGCACAGGGACACCTTGTGTGCCCCAGGCATGTCTCATTCCTTTCAGCCCTGCCTATCTGGATACACAAAGTCCTGTCTGGGGTGGTGCTAGCACCTCCCCAGGCAGGAAATCCTTTGTCCAGGCCTCCGTTGCTGGAAGGACTCCCAGCAGCAGGAGGTCAGACTTGTGTCTGTGGCAGCAGCATCCATTTTGTGATGCTGAGGCTCAGGTTAACTTTAACCGGGGTTCTAGTTACTTACATGTCGTGTCCCTCTAAAAGGGTGGAATGCTACCCCCGTCGCCAGAACTGGCAAGGGGGTAGTATTCCAATTTGTATGACACCTTACTCAACATGTTTTGATAATGCTATGCCAAAGTTAGCAATAACCGCGATGATTATAATGCACTTAACAGTATATGGTATAGGGTTATCATGGAACAGCTATAAGGACATGGTTCCGAAAGCTGCAGACAGGCTCAGCTCATGCTAGAGCACCATCTCACATAATTCCAAGCACTCTGCCTTCAGGATTGATAAGGCCTGCCATAGGAGTGACTTATAGGAGTATATGTGTCCATTTTGGGTTAGATATAGGTGTACTATATCTACAGCAAAGGGTGATTACACCACCTTGCCCCAGCTGGGTTACCAGCCAGTTGTGTCAGTTTAGATGGCCAGCCAGGGGTGGCATAATACATGCTGCAGCCCCTGGTAGGCCCTGGGTACACCTATGCCCTGGGTACCTAAGGTACACTGTACAGGGGCTGATAAGGTGACCCCGTATCCAATTAGATATGTACCTAAGGTACATGGAGTCCATTTTAACAGAGAGAGCAGGAAGCCTGGGGTCCTGAATAGCAGGATCCCAGGCCAACTATGTCGAAAACCAGCAAAACAGTAAGGTAAAACGTTGGGGGCAACCATAGTCAGAAATCCACCTTCCTACATAACCCCCCACCCCACAAACGAAAAGAGATAAGGCTACCCTTGTCCAGGTAAGCCTCTATTGCCTAAGTGGCCATATAAGGAAATAACAGCACTGGCATGGTTACCCCCTATCTCATGGTCCACTAAGCAATCCCTCACCCTAAGGGTATCTGAGGGTCTTAACCATAGGGAATCTCTACCTGTAGTTTGTTTTGGCAAAGTAAAAGGCTGGTGCTGGGATGGAGTACTGAAGTGAGGCTCCACTAATGTTGGGCTCAACTTCCTCCAATCACTATCCACCATATATGCCTTTTTTTCTAGGACTGAGTTGCAGTGTGCTCTCTGGGTCAACCTCTGGCTACCTAAAGCTGGAGGCTGGGTCCCACTGTTTGGCTTACTGGAGGGACAGGTCAGGTCTGGGGTTTTTAGGCCCCAGGTTTGGCTGTGCCCAACAGTGTCCATCTGTGGGAGGTCCCTAACTAAGTTTAAGGGGGATCCCTCAGGAGTTTGTTTTATTTTCACCTGGCTAGGACTGCTAGCTTTGGTGCCCTTAATCTGCTGATTGGGGGGTTCTTTTGATGAGACGCCCTTTGGGGTCCACCACTGCCCTCCCTGACCTCTACAGCCCTGGGCTGACTGAGGCAGGTTAGAGAGGGGCAGGTTACCTGCTCCAGACTGGGTCCCACCTTGGAAGGGTCCACTGACATCAGGGGTTCTGCCAGGCTAGGTCTGACTATCTCTGGGGCAGTTTCTTCACAAGGGGTAAGATCAGTTCCCTGAGGAGGCTGATCCTTTACTAAAGCCTGGTGGGAGGGAGATTTCTCTTCCTCCTCAAAGCTCTCTGTTTGTGTGGAGAGATCCATAGTTTCAGGCTTCACAACACACAAATCTGTTTGAGTTTGGGCTGTGGCCATCACAGCCCTGCCAACCTGTTCAGGGAAGGAATCTGTTTGAGATTGGGCTGAGACTGGCACAGCCCTCCTGACCTGTTCAGGGAGGACATCTTGGACTGGGGCTGTGGCCATCACAGCCCCACTAACCTTTCCATGGAGATTTACCATTCTAGTATGGGTTTCTTGCTCTACCTCAGCCCAGGCTGAGATCTCTAAATCATTCCCAAGTAGACAATCCACAGGCAAGTTTGATGACACTGCCACTCTCTTGGGTCCAGTGACACCTCCCCAGCTGAGATTTACCACTGCCATGGGATGATCTTTCTGCACTCCATCAATGTTGGTCACCTGGTATGTGGCTCCAGGTACACGTTGCCTTGAGGGAACTAGGCTCTCAGTCACCATAGTGATGCTAGCCCGTGTCTCTATAAGCCTCAACTTTCAGACCATTGATGAGGGGCTCCTGTCTGTACTTGTCCAAAGTGTTGGGACAAGCAGTGAAGTTGGCAAACCCCATGCCATTTTCACAGACAAGAGTTGCTGTGGTAGGGGACCTGGTTAGGCCAGAGTCCACCTGAGTTCCCCAAGTATACCCAACCAAACCAACAAATATTCTTGGGGGCACTCCCACCACCTGTGGGATTACTACTAGTAGTAACAGGAGGTGTTGGAGTATTACTGGGAGGAATATTTTCCTTATTGTTGGCCTTGGGGCAACTGCTGTCAGTTTTCCAATGACCTACCTGTTTGCAGGCATGGCAATAATGTTTCTTTTGGGTATTGGAAGGATTCTGGGACCCACCCCCTTCAGAGGATTTTTAGGGGCCCTGATGTGGTTTGATCTTTTGATTTATTCCCACCCTTCTCTTGAGGCTTGGTTGATTCTTTCTTTTGGTCCCCGCCCTGATTCTTAGGCCTAATCCTGGTTCTGACCCATTTGTCTGCCCTCTTACCCAATTCTTGTGGAGAGGTCAGATCTGAGTCTACCAGGTGCTGGTGTAATAACTGGTTCTGACAATTATTTAAGACTTGCTCTCTCATAATAAGATTGTACAATCCTGTGTAATCAGTAACTTTACTTCCCAGTAACCAGCCTTCCAAAGCCTTAGTGGCACAATCAACAAAGTCAGTCCAATCCTGAGCCTGAGTTTTCTGGGTGTCTCTGAACATCAACCTGTACTGTTCAGTTGTTAGGCCAAACTCATCAATCAGTGCATTTTTTAGGACTTGGTAATCATTAGCATCCTCATCTCTAACAGTGAGGAGCTTATCTCTGCCTTTACCTTCAAAGGAGAGCCACAATATAGCTGCCCACTGACCCTGGGGTACCTGTTGTACTCTGCAGGCCCTCTCCAGAGCAGTCATCTATTTGTGGATGTCATCCCCTGCTTTATAGGGGGCACTATTTTACTCAGGTGTCTATTATCAAAACTCCTGTCTTTATCGCTAGGGATACTGCTGCCACCAGTGGGTTCTAACACACTCAATTTCTGCTCTCTGGCAAAAGCAAGTTTCTCCTTGGCAAGGGCAAGTTCTTCCCTTTGGATACTCAGATTAACTTCCTTCATCTTTGCCTCATGTTCTCTCCTCTGAGGGGAAGTCATCCCCCTCTGAGAAGATGTATTAGAGATATGGGAGTGAATAGATTTGTTAGAGTCTCTGGAGTGAGACCTACCTCTTCTATTCCCAAGGTTAGGCCTGATTGTGGTTAGGTCTGGGGCTCCCACAGATCCATCCCCATGTAGGCTTAAGTTGGCCCTTGTAAGTCTGCTGACTAAAACTTGACCATTGTCTACCTCTCCATCAGAGGAGTTCCCATCTTCCCTACCATCTACATCTTCTGTTTCAGGGAGGTTAGAGTCATCTTCTAAGGGGGGCATGCTTCCATCTGCTGGATCAGAGGGGCATGGGTTAGAGGCTCTTCTAGCATCATATGTCTCTAAGTGACCTAACAGAAAAGGAAGGGTAGGGTTAGAACCCTGTTTCAGTTTCCTGGAGGTACACAATTGTCTCATCTCCTGGAAACTGAGTGCTGCATATCTGGAAAGGACCTGTGGAGGGTCACTACTCACAAGGGGAGTCACTGAGGCCTCTCTTGTGATAGAATTGCTTTCTAGTTTAGGGGTGGGGTGTGCACCTACCTACACTATGGGTTTTCCTACTGATCCCTTGCTAAGAGTTGTAGTCAGGGTGTGCTAGGCCCTTTCTACTACAACAGCTGGTTCAGTAGAACTCAGAGTATTTCTAAGCTTTGTTACAGTACCTATGGTACCTTATGTGATCTTTCAAATGATATCTCAAGACTATATTTGGTAAAAACAACAGGAATCTCAAATCCCAACCGCTGCACACCAATGTGAGAAGTTGGCCTGATATATGATGCTCACTAGTTCTAGTGATCACCTTGTATCAGTCCAAATAACCCTTATGGTGTTTGGTTGTAAAGTCAACCTTATAGACCAGCTATTCTAATGGTAGCATGGACAAAGCAGTCTTAGGCTAAACTCTTTTGGCATGTGAAGCCAGCTGTTTTACCACATATAACCCCTTGAGTACCAGATGAAAGGACACCACACAGGTTGTTATGAAAATAAACAATTATATTTATTACTAACAAACACCTCTGAACTCTTAATGAGATCAGAGGGCTACGCACATAACAAGACTCTTAAGAAAAATACAATAAGTCGCACAAATTACAATGGTGCCCTAGGGGCACGGCAAACCATATACTAAGTAAATGGTATAAGGAGATCGATAGAAGAAATGAAGATGCCCAGAGGCTGTAGAATCGCTGGGGCTACACTACCCTAACCTTAGGTAAGGAGCAGGAGGCCCATGGGACGCATGTGCAGTGTTAGAACACACACGCGGGTTTCAATGCAAAGTCAATGTGCATGAACAAATTACGTAAAAGGTAAGTAAAGGCAGTTCCGACTGGTTGAGACTAAAACTACAGGATACCTGGACACTAGGAGAGTCAATCTACCCTTGAGCACCGAAATGCTCTCGTTACCTCACCCACGGGCTGCGGGTGCATAGATGTGAAAGTGTGTCGGGTTTCCGCGTCGAAGTCAATTGAGCCTTGGAGAAAGATGCTGCAGGCGACAAAGAGGAAGATGTCCGGAGTGATCCAAGGGTGGATCAAGGAAGATGGAGACCTGAAAGCAGAGGGGACAATGTTCAAAGTCACTAGCCAGTGACCGGAGTGGAACCAGGAAGGAACCAGGTGATGACGTCGCAATCAGGTGAAGAGGTGATGCTTGACTCTGCAGCCACGTGAACCAGGAGGTGTCTTCGACGACCAGGATGGAGGCACGAGCTGTCCCACACAGGCTCTCGCTGTTGGCGGTGTCTGTTCCAGGATCTGAGTCAACAGGCCTTGGCAAAGGCAACCCACGCGGCAAGTTGAGATGGCGTCTGGTGCGGACCAGGAGGGTCCAGGGTGCTTCTCCTTTGCAGGGAAGCAAGGGCCAGTCTGGAGCAACGAGACCAGCGGTGTAGATTTCAAGGTTCGTCGTCTAGGAGGCCACTAGCCAGCCGGCAAGTGACCAGACAACGCGTCGAGCAGCAATCAAGCAAAAGGGCCCCACGCAGATCTTGTGGATGCTGGAGGGCTGGTCTTCGGTGCAGGAGCTGCTCAGGGCTGGGGCTTCTCAATCCCCAAAGCACTTACTCAAGGATGCCTCTGAAGTCGTGCTGGAAGCGAAGTGCAGTTTCTCCAAGATGGCCGGTCCCACGTGTCTCGTCGCACCCACGGATCTCAGCTGTGCTGCAGATGTCAGTTGAGGTCGGAGAGGTCTGGAAGTCTGAGTCTTGTCGGGCTCTGAAGTCTGGTTCCACCAGGAAGGACGACAAAGTGAACCCCTAGGATGCTTGATGGTGCCTGCTTGTGCAGGGTGGTCACTCCTTGGCCACAATGGAGATTTTCTTCAGTCTTCTGTGGAGCAGAACGTCGAAGTCCAGAGTTTCTTCTTTGTAGTTTCAATTCAGGATAATCTAATTTGGAATGGGACCAGCTCCTACCTTTATTCTGCTAAAGGGTTCTGTACTGTGACTAGGTCCCTACCATGGATGGGACCAGGAAGGGGGGTGGTTACACCCCATATCCTTTGATCGGTTTCGTGCCAGAGCTGGGGCAGGAGTGCTCCAGCAACTGGTTTGAACCGGGATATGCACAGGGACAACTTGTGTGTCCCAGGCATGTCTCATTCCTTTCAGCCCTGCCTATCTGGATACACAAAGTCCTGTCTGGGGTGGTGCTAGCACCTCCCCAGGCAGGAAATCCTTTGTCCAGGCCTCCGTTGCTGGAAGGACTCCCAGCAGCAGGAGGTCAGACTTGTGTCTGTGGCAGCAGCATCCATTTTGTGATGCTTAGGCTCGGGTTAACTTTAACCGGGGTTCTAGTTACTTACATGTCGTGTCCCTCTAATAGGGTGGAATGCTACCCCCTTCGCCAGAACTGGCGAAGGGGTAGTATTCCAATTCGTATGACACCTTACTCGACATATTTTGATAATGCTATGCCAAAGTTAGCAATAGCCGCGAGGAATATAATGCACTTAAGAGTATATGGTATAGCGTTATCATTGAACAGCTATAAGGACATGGTTCCGAAAGCTGCAGATGGGCTCAGCTCATGCTAGAGCACCATCTCACATAATTCCAAGCACTCTGCCTTCAGGATTGATAAGGCTTGCCATAGGAGTGACTTATAGGAGTATATGTGTCCATTTTGGGTTAGATATAGGTATACTATATCTACAGCAAAGGGTGATTACACCACCTTGCCCCAGCTGGGTTACCAGCCAGTTGTGTCAGTTTGGATGGCCAGCCAGGGGTGGCATAATACATGCTGCAGCCCCTGGTAGGCCCTGGGTACACCTATGCCCTGGGTACTAAGGTACACTGTACAGGGGCTGATAAGGTGGCCCAGTATCCAATTAGAAATGTACCTAAGGTACATGGAGTCCATTTTAACAGAGAGAGCAGGAAGCCCGGGGTCCTGAATAGCAGGATCCCAGGCCAACTATGTCGAAAACCAGCAAAACAATAGGCAAAAAGTTGGGGGCAACCATAGTAAGATATTCACCTTCCTACAACAACCATAACATCATCTCCTATGCCGACGACACCCAGCTGATCCTCTCCCTCACCAACGACACCGCCAGAGCCAACCTCCAGGAAGGAATGAAAGACGTCGCTGTGAGAAGTTGGCCTGATATAAGAACTGAGTCCCCTCTGCTTTCAGGTCGTCTCCATCTTCGATCTAGGCTTGGATCACATCGAACTTCATCACTGGTCGCCTGCCAGCAACTTCTTCTTTCAGGCTCCATAGACTGTAACGAGGATTCCCGACGTCTTTTGAACCCTATGCAGCCGCAGCCCCTGGGCTAGGTAACCTGAGCATTTCGGTGCTCCAACGTAGGTTCACTATCTAAGTGTCCAGATCCTTTTTCGTTTTCAGCCTATCTAGTCGGATTTGTCAGATAACTGTAACTTTACGAAATCTAGCATCCATAGACTTTGTCCCGCATCCCGCGTGAGAGTGCACACTCTGCACCCGATCCCCCTAGGCCTCCTGCTCCTAACCTGAAGGTTCTGTAGTGTAGTCCTAGCGATCCTAAAGCCTCTGGATCTTGTTACTTACCTGCTAGTATTTCGCATTCCACTTTTGTAGTATATGGTTTTTCGTGCCCCTCGGGCATTTGTGTAAATTGTGCAACTTGAAGTATTTTCTTAAGAGTTTTGTTGTGTGCTGAGCTCCCTGACTCATAAGGAGATCAGGGTAGACTTGTTATAAATAAATATCCGTTTATTTTCATAACAACTTGTGTGGTGTCCTTTCACTTGGTGTTCAAGGGGTATATGTGATGGTATAACAGCTGGCTTAACACGCCCTCTAGAGTTTAGCCTAAAGACTGCTCTTGTCCATGCTACTAGGATAGCTGGTCTATAAGGTTGACTTACAACCAATCATCAATAAGGGTCGTTTGGACTGATACATAGTGATCAGATGGGCACCAGGATGGCACCGGATGAAGTCACCTCGACCAGGTGAGTGGGCGACGCTGGGCTCTGCAGTCTCCCGGACCAGGAGGCGTTATTCGGCAACCAGGATGGAGGTGCGAGCTGTCCCACGAAGGTATCTGCTGTCGGCGATGCTGGACCCAGGATTGGGGCAACAACTCTTGGCAAATGCAAGCCCACGCGGTGGACTCAAAATGGCGTCTGGAGTGGACCAGGAGGGTCCGGGGTGCTCCTCTGTTGGAGGGGAGCAAGGGCCAGTCTGGAACAACCAGACCAGCGTTGGAAGTGTCGTGGTTCGTCATCAGGAGGGCCACAAGCCAGCAGGCAAGTAGCCGGACAACGCGGTGAGCAGCAAAGAGCAGAAGGGCCCCACGTAGATCTCGTGGATGCTGGGGGGCTGGACTTCGGTGCTGGAGCTGCTCAGGGTTAGGGCTTCTCAAACCCCAAAGCACTCACTCGAGGATCCCTCGGCGGTCGTGCTGGATAAGCGTTGTGTAGTCTTGAAGATGGCCGGTCCCTCAAGGTCTCGTCGCACCCACGAATCTCAGCTGGGCTGATGATGTAGGTAGAGGTCAGAGGTGCCAGGGAAGCCGGGTCTCGTCGAGCTGGGCAGTCTTGATCCGGAGGATGGACTTGCAGCAAAACCGCATGCGCTTAGATGGTGCCCGCTGGTGCAGGGTGGCTACTCCTTAGCCACAAGGGAGAGTCTTCAGAAAGGTTCAAGAGTTCTTTCGTGGAAAGTCATCAAGATTCGGAATTATCCAATTTGGGAAGGGGGCCCGCTCCTACCTTTATACTAAAGAAAGGGGCTGGCACGCGACTAGGTCCAGCCCATGGGTGGGACCAGGAGGGGGTGGTTACACCCCTCTCCCTTGTCCGGATTTTCCCCAGCTCAGGGGCTGGTGTGCCCCTGGAACTGGTTCAAACCGGCAGATGCATAGTGAGCACCAGGGTGCCACTTGCAGTCACCTTCCTTCTCAGCCCTGCCTACCTGGGATACACAAAACCCTGTCTGGGATGGTGCTAGCACCACCCCTGACAGGCTCTCCTCGCTGGAAGGACTCCCAGCAGCAGGAGGTCAGACTTGTGTCTGTGGTGGCAGCATCCATTTTGTGATGCTGAGGCTCGAGTTAACTTTAACCGGGGTTCACAGTTACATACATGTCGTGTCCCTCTAGAAGGGTGGAATGCTAACCCCGTCACCAGAATTGGCGAGGGGTTAGTATTCCAATTCGTATGACACCTTACTCGACATGTTTTGATAAAGCGATACCAAAGATAGCAAATAACCGCAAGGATTATAATGCACTTAAGAGTATATGGTATGCGTTATCATGGAACAGCTATTAGGACTTGGTTCCGCAAGCTGCAGACGGGCTCAGCTCATGCCAGAGCACCATCTCACATAATTGCAAGCAATCTGCCTCCAGGATTGTTAAGGCCTGCCATAGGAGTGACTGATAGGAATACATGTGTCCATTTTAGGGTTAGATATAGGAATACTATATCTAAAGCAAAGGGTGATTACACCACCTTGCCGCAGCTGTCGTGCAGCCAGTTGTGTCAGATTTAGATGGCCAGCCAGGGGTGGCATGATACATGCTGCAGCCCCTGGTAGGCCCTGGGTACACCTATGCCATGGGTACCTAAGGTACACTGTACAGGGACTGATAAGGTGACTCAGTATCCAATTAGATATGTACCTAAGGTACATGGAATCCATTTTACAGAGAGAGCAGTAGGCCTGGGGCCCTGAATAGCAGGGTCCCAGGTCAACTAAGTCGGATAACCAGCAAAACACCAGGCAAAAAGTTGGGGGTAACCATAGTCAGGTATCCACCCTCCTACATACCACCCCCCCCCCCCAAACGAAAGGAGATAAGGCTATCCTTGGTCAGGTAAGCCTATATTGCCTGAGTGGCCATATGAGGTGGTACATGCACTGGCATGGTTACCCCTTGTATCATGGTCCACTAAGCAATCCCTCACCCTAAGGGTATCTGAGGGTCTCCACCATAGGGAATCACTACCTGTGGTGTGTTTTGGCAAAGTAAAAGGCTGGTGTGGGAATGGAGTACTGAAGTGAGACTCCACTAATGTTGGACTCAACTTCCTCCAATCACTATCCACCATATATGCCTTTCTTTCCATGACTGAGTTGCTGTGAGCTCTCAGGGTCAACCTCTGGCTACCTAAAGCTGGAGGCTGGGTCCCTCTGTTTGGCTTACTGGAGGGACAGGTCAGGTTTGGGGTTTTTAGGCCCCAGGTTTGGCTGTGCCCAACAGTGTCCAGCTGTGGGAGGTCACTAGCTAATTTTAAGGGGGATCCCTCAGGAGTCTGTTTGTTTTTCACTTGGCTAGGTCTGCTAGCTTCAGTGATCCTAATCTGCTGATTGGGGAGTTCTTTTGGACAGGGGGCCCTTTGGGGTCCACCACTGGCCTCCCTGACCTTTTCAGCCCTGGGCTGACTGAGGCAGGGTAGAGAGGGGCAGGTTACCTGCTCCAGACTGGGTCCCACCTTGGAAGGGTCCACTGACATCAGGGACTCTGCCAGGCTAGGCCTGACTACCTCTGAGGCAGTTCCTTCACAAGGGGTCAGATCAGTTCCCTGAGGAGGCTGATCCTTTCCTAAAGTCTGGTGGGAGGGAGATTTCTCTTCCTCCTCCATGCTCTCTGTCTGAGTGGAGTGATTCATAGTTTCAGGCTTCACAACACTACTATCTGTCTGAGTTTGAGCTGTGGCCATCACAACTCCACCAACCTTTTCAGGAAGGGACTCAGTTTGGGTATGGGCTGTGACCATCACAGCCTTGCCAACCTGTTCAGGAAAGGAATCTGTCTGAGATTGGGCTGTGACTGGCACAGCCCTCCTGACCTGTTCAGGGAGGACATCTTGGGCTGGGGCTGTGGCTATCACTGCCCCACTAACCTTACCATGGAGGTTTACCATTTTAAAATGGGTTTCTTGCTCTACCTCAGCCCAGGCTGAGATCTCTAAATCATTTCCCAGTAGGCAATCTACAGGCAAGTTTGGCGACACTGCCACTCTCTTGCGGCCAGTGACACCTCCCCAGCTGAGATTGATCACTGCTATGGGATGATCTCTCTGCACTCCATCAATGTTGGTTACCTGGTATGTGGCTCCAGGTATAAGTTGCCTTGAGGGGACTAGGCTCTCAATCACCATGGTGATGCTAGCCCCTGTGTCTCTGTAGGCCTCAACTTTTGTACCATTGATGAGGGGCTCCTGTCTGTACTTGCCCAAAGTGTTGGGACAAGTTGTGAAGTTGGCAAACCCCATGCCAGGGTCACAAACAAGAGTATCTAAGTTTGGGGACCTGGTTAGGCCAGAGTCCCCAGGAACTCCCAAAGTAAATGCACCCAGATTCTTGGGGGCACTCCCACCACCTGGGGGATTACTACTAGTAGTAACAGGAAGCTGGGAAGTTTTACTTGGGGGTATGTTCTCCTTATTGTCGTTGGCCCTTGGGCAACTGCTGTCAGTTTTGTAATGGTCTACCTGATTGCAGGTATGACAATAAGGCTTCTTTTGGGAATTGGAAGGATTTTGGGACCCACCCTTTTCAGAGGATTTTTGGGGCCCTGTGGTTTGATCAGAAGATTTATTCCCACCCTTCTCTTGAGGCTTGGTTGATTCCTTCTTTTGGTCACCACCCTGGTTCTTAGGCCTAATCCTGGTTCTGACCCATTTGTCTGCCCTCTTACCCAATTCTTGTGGAGAGGTCAGATCAGAGTCTACCAGGTGCTGGTGTAATAACTGGTTCTGACAATTATTGGCACAATCAACAAAGTCAGCCCAATCCTGAGACTGAGTTTTCTGGGTGTCTCTGAACATCAACCTGTACTGTTCAGTTGTTAAGCCGAACCCATCAACCAGTGTATTCTTCAGGACTTGGTAATTGTTAGCATCCTCAGCTCTAGTAGTGAGGAGCTTATCTCTACCTTTGCCTTCAAAGGAGAGCCACAAGATAGCTGCCCACTGACTCTGGGGGATGCACTGGACAGTGCAGGCCCTCTCCAAAGCAGTCATCCATTTGTGGATGTCATCCCCTTGTTTAAAGGGGGCACTATCTTACTCAGGTGTCTAGTGTCTAAACTCCTGTCTTTTTCTCTTGGGAGAATGCTGCCACCAGTGGGGTCTGCCCCACTCAATTTCTGCTCTCTAGCAAAGGCAAGTCTCTCTGTGGCCAGGGCAAGTTCTTCCCTTTCAATCCTCAGATTGACTTCCCTCATCTTGGCCTCATGCTCTCTTCTCTGAGGGGATGTCATCCCTCTGTGAGAAGAGGTCTGAGAGCCATTGGTTCGAATGGATCTGTTAGAGCCTCTGGATAGAGACCTAACTCGTCCACTCCCAATGTTAGGCCTGCCTGGGAGTGGGCCTGGGGGTCCCCCAAATCAATTTTCATGCCTGCTTAAGTTGGTCCTGGTGAGTCTACTGACTTCTACCTGACCCTTGTCTGCCTCATCCCCTGACAACTCCTGATCCTCTTCCTCTCCTTCACTAACTGTTCCATTGAGGTTGAGGTCAGGGTCCCCAAGGGTTCCCTCTAAGGGGGGCATGCTCCCATCTGGATTAGGAGGGCCTGTGTTAGAAGCTCTCCTGGCATCATAAGTCTCTAAGAGACCAATCAGGAATGGGATGGTAGGGTTAGAACCCTGTTTTAGCTTCCTAGAGGTACACACTTGTCTCATCTCCTGGAAGCTAAGAGCTGCATATCTTGATATGACCTGTGGAGGGTCAACTGACACAAGGGGGGCCTCTGAGTTCCCTCCTTTGTCTGACATGCTTTTCTAGTGAGGTGTAAGTGGTGCACTTACCTACTCTATGTGTTTGCCTACTGATCCCTTGCTAAGAGTTGTAGTCAAGGTGTGCTAGGCCCTGTTAAACTACAACAGCTGGTTCAGTAGAACTCAGAGTATTCTAAGCTAAGTTATATGTACCTTTGTACTTATGTGATCTTTCAAATGATATTCTTAGGATACGTGTGCTAAAACAACAGCAAGCTCAAATCCCAACCGCTGCTCACCAACGTGAGAAGTTGGCCTGATATGCAGTGCTCACTATTCTAGTGATCACTATGTATCAGTCCAAACGACCCTTATTGATGATTGGTTGTAAGTCAACCTTATAGACCAGCTATCCTAGTAGCATGGACAAGAGCAGTCTTTAGGCTATACTCTAGAGGGCGTGTTAAGCCAGCTGTTATACCATCACATATACCCCTTGAACACCAAGTGAAAGGACACCACACAAGTTGTTATGAAAATAAAAGGATATTTATTTATGACAAGTCTACCCTGATCTCCTTATGAGTCAGGGAGCTAAGCACACAACAAAACTCTTAAGAAAATACTTCAAGTTGCACAATTTACACAAATGCCCGAGGGGCACGAAAAACCATATACTACAAAAGTTGAATGTGAAATACTAGCAGGTAAGTAACAAGATCCAGAGGCTTTAGGATCGCTGGGACTACACTACAGAACCTTCAGGTTAGGAGCAGGAGGCCTACGGGGATCGGGTGCAGAGTGTGCACTCTCACGCGGGATGCGGGATAAAGTCTATGGATGCTAGATTTCGTAAAGTTACAGTTATCGGACGAATCCGACTAGATAGGCTGAAAACGAAAAAGGATCTGGACACTTAGATAGTTAACCTACGTTGGAGCACCAAAATGCTCAGGTTACCTAGCCCAGGGGCTGCGGCTGCATAGGGTTCAAAAAACGTCGGGAATCCTCGTTACAGTCTATGGAGCCTGAAAGAAGAAGTTGCTGGCAGGCGACCAGTGATGAAGTTCGATGTGATCCAAGCCTGGATCGAAGATGGAGACGACCTGAAAGCAGAGGGGACTCAGTTCTTAATCACTAGCCAGTGATCAGATGGGCACCAGGATGGCACCGGATGAAGTCACCTCGACCAGGTGAGTGGGCGACGCTGGGCTCTGCAGTCTCTCGGACCAGGAGGCGTTGTCAGAGCGACCAGGATGGAGGTGCGAGCTGTCCCACGAAGGTATCTGCTGTTGGCGATGCTGGACCCAGGATTGGGGCAACAACTCTTGGCAAATGCAAGCCCACGCGGTGGACTCAAAATGGCGTCTGGAGTGGACCAGGAGGGTCCGGGGTGCTCCTCTGTTGGAGGGGAGCAAGGGCCAGTCTGGAGCAACCAGACCAGCGTTGGAAGTGTCGTGGTTCGTCGTCAGGAGGGCCACAAGCCAGCAGGCAAGTAGCCGGACAACGCGGTGAGCAGCAAAGAGCAGAAGGGCCCCACGCAGATCTCGTGGATGCTGGGGAGCTGGACTTCGGTGCTGGAGCTGCTCAGGGTTAGGGCTTCTCAAACCCCAAAGCACTCACTCGAGGATCCCTCGGCGGTCGTGCTGGATAAGCGTCGTGTAGTCTTGAAGATGGCCGGTCCCTCGAGGTCTTGTCGCACCCACGAATCTCAGCTAGGCTGATGATGTAGGTAGAGGTCAGAGGTGCCAGGGAAGCCGGGTCTCGTCGAGCTGGGCAGTCTTGATCCGGAGGATGGACTTGCAGCAAACCGCATGCGCTTAGATGGTGCCCGCTGGTGCTGGGTGGCTACTCCTTAGCCACAAGGGAGAGTCTTCAGAAAGGTTGAAGAGTTCTTTCGTGGAAAGTCATCAAGATTCGGAACTATCCAATTTGGGAAGGGGGCCCGCTCCTACCTTTATACTAAAGAAAGGGTCTGGCACGCGACTAGGTTCTGCCCATGGGTGGGACCAGGAGGGGGGTGGTTACACCCCTCTCCCTTGTCCGGATTTTCCCCAGCTCAGGGGCTGGTGTGCCCCTGGAACTGGTTCAAACCGGCAGATGCATAGTGAGCACCGGGGTGCCACTTGCAGTCACCTTCCTTCTCAGCCCTGCCTACCTGGGATACACAAATCCCTGTCTGGGATGGTGCTAGCACCGCCCCTGACAGGCTCTCCTCGCTGGAAGGACTCCCAGCAGCAGGAGGTCAGACTTGTGTCTGTGGTGGCAGCATCCATTTTGTGATGCTGAGGCTCGAGTTAACTTTAACCGGGGTTCACAGTTACATACATGTCGTGTCCCTCTAGAAGGGTGGAATGCTAACCCCGTCGCCAGAATTGGCGAGGGGTTAGTATTCCAATTCGTATGACACCTTACTCGACATGTTTTGATAAAGCGATACCAAAGATAGCAAATAACCGCGAGGATTATAATGCACTTAAGAGTATATGGTACGCGTTATCATGGAACAGCTATTAGGACTTGGTTCCGCAAGCTGCAGACGGGCTCAGCTCATGCCAGAGCACCATCTCACATAATTCCAAGCACTCTGCCTCCAGGATTCTTAAGGCCTGCCATAGGAGTGACTGATAGGAATACATGTGTCCATTTTAGGGTTAGATATAGGAATACTATATCTAAAGCAAAGGGTGATTACACCACCTTGCCCCAGCTGTCGTGCAGCCAGTTGTGTCAGATTTAGATGGCCAGCCAGGGGTGGCATAATACATGCTGCAGCCCCTGGTAGGCCCTGGGTAACCTATGCCCTGGGTACCTAAGGTACACTGTACAGGGACTGATAAGGTGACTCAGTATCCAATTTGATATGTATCTAAGGTACATGGAATCCATTTTACAGAGAGAGCATTAGGCCTGGGGCCCTGAATAGCAGGGTCCCAGGTCAACTAAGTCGGAAAACCAACAAAACACCAGGCAAAAAGTTGGGGGTAACCATAGTCAGGTATCCACCCTCCTACAGTCGCGGAATGGATGAAGCTCAGCCGTCTGAAGCTGAACTCAGACAAGACGGAAGTCCTCAACCTGGGACCATCCCGCTCTGCCTGGGACGACTCCTGGTGGCCCCCTTCCCTGGGCATCGCACCCCAGCCAACGGACCATGCTCGCAACCTGGGCTTCATCCTGGACTCCTCCCTCACGATGACCAAGCAAGTCAACGCCGTCTCGTCATCCTGTTTCAACACCCTGCGCATGCTCCGAAAGATCTTCCAGTGGATCCCCACTGCAACCAGAAAGACGGTCACTCATGCACTCGTCACCAGCCGCCTGGACTACGGGAACACCCTCTACGCTGGAACCACAGCCAAACTCCAGAAACGACTCCAGCGCATGCAGAATGCATTGGCACGACTCATCCTGGACGTCCCCCGCCACAGCCACATATTTGCCAATCTGAAAGACCTGCATCGGCTCCCCGTCAGCAAAAGGATCACGTTCAGACTCCTCACCCACGCACACAAGGCTCTCCACGACATGGGCCCCAAGTACCTCAACAACCACCTCACTTTCTACCCACCCACCCGCCAGCTTCGATCCGCCAGTCCGCCAGCCTCGCCCTCGCCACCGTCTCACGAATTCGCAAAGCCACCGCCGGAAGACGATCCTTTCCTACCTGGCGGCCAAGACATGGAACTCCCTTCCCACCCACCTACGGCTGACCCAGGACCATCTCTCCTTCAGGAAACAACTCAAGACCTGGCTGTTCGAGCAGGAGCGACCCCCCCCTCACCCGCCCTTCCCAGCGCCTTAAGACCCCAACGGGTGAGTAGCACTATACAAATCTGCTTGATTGATTGATTGATTGAAGATTGGAGGTCGAATCTCCCACAACTTCTTAAATTGGTCTCATATCACCTCGGATCGTTTGGTCCTAGACGTCATCTCGAAAGGACATGTTCTCTAGTTTACAAAATTTCCACCCACCCGTCAACCTTCCGGTCCAACCCCCCCACCTCATCTAAAAGATCTGCTGGCTCAAGTCAAGATCATGATAAAAAAAGGGCTGTCGAAGTGGTTCCTCGAGCACAACAGGGCAGGGGCTTTTATTCCCGCTTATTTTTAATCAAGAAAAAGTCGGGAGAGTGGCGCCCCATTCTGGACTTACGAGCCCTCAACAACTTCATCAAATCACAAACTTTTCGAATGTTGACCCTACTGGAAATTTTACAATACCTCAACCCCGGAGAGTTCCTCTCCACTATCGACCTCCAATATGCATATTTTCATGTGCCAATACATCACAAACACAGAAAATATCTTTGCTTCACTGTCGGATCGAGGTCGAATCTCCCACAACTTCTTAAATTGGTCTCATATCACCTCGGATCGTTTGGTCCTAGACGTCATCTCGCAAGGACATGTTCTCTAGTTTACAAAATTTCCACCCACCCGTCAACCTTCCGGTCCCCCCCCCACCTCATCTAAAAGATCTGCTGGCTCAAGTCAAGATCATGATAAAAAAAGGGGCTGTCAAAGTGGTTCCTCGAGCACAACAGGGCAGGGGCTTTTATTCCCGCTTATTTTTAATCAAGAAAAAGTCGGGAGAGTGGCGCCCCATTCTGGACTTACGAGCCCTCAACAACTTCATCAAATCACAAACTTTTAGAATGTTGACCCTACTGGAAATTTTACAATACCTCAACCCCGGAGAGTTCCTCTCCACTATCGACCTCCAATATGCATATTTTCATGTGCCAATACATCACAAACACAGAAAATATCTTTGCTTCACTGTCGGATCGAAGCACTTCCAGTTCAAGGTATTGCCTTTCGGCCTTCGATCAGCACCGAGAGTCTTCACAAAGAGCTTGGCTCCGGTCGCAGCTTTCCTACGCCTGCAAAGCATTCAATTTTACCCTTATCTGGACGATTGTCTAATAAAAGCACAGACACGTCAAACAGCAAGAAAGCATAGTCAGGCTTGCCTGTCACTTTTCCACACCTTGGGCCTTTCTGTCAATCAGGAAAAGTCTCATCTTCGCCCCTCACAACAGAGAATCTTTCTAGGAGACTTAATCGATTCGCGTCTGGCACAGGTGTTTGTATCACAGGAGCGACAACTTCGCATACTCAAGATGGTCGCTTTTTTAAAATCAAAACAGTCTGTTTCTGTCCGAATCTTGAAATCTTTTCTGGGCATGACCTCCTCTTGCATACATCTGATCCCGCACTGCAGGCTTCACATGAGAGTCATACAGGAGGAGGTGGACAAACAATGGAAACAAATTTCGGGGTTGTTCAACGACAAACTATACCTGACCCCCCGCATTCAAACAGCTTTGGAATGGTGGGCTCACCTTCGAAATATCGCCACTGGTCTGCCCTTCCAGGAAACAACTCCTACGCTTACCCTCACAACGGATGCTTCCTTAGAGGGTTGGGGGGCTCACCTCAATGGAATGTAAGTCAAGGGCAAATGGACTGCAGCTCAACGCACATGGCATATAAATTGTCTAGAACTATTAGCCATCTTCCTTGCCCTGAAGTCTTTCCGGATGCTGATACAAGTCCAATCGCTGCTGGTACGGACAGACAACACCACCAGCATGCACTACCTCAAAAAGCAGGGAGGAACGAGATCTCTTCTGCTTTCCAAGCAGGCGCAAGAAATCTGGAAGTGGGCGATTCAACAACCGGTTGACCTGACCGCAGTTCACGTGCCGGGCGTCTCCAACACTCTTGCCGACTGTCTCAGCAGATCTCTGGCGGACAATCACGAGTGGGAACTCCACCAACCCACTCTGGAGTAAATCTTTCACCAGTTGGGCTATCCGCAGATGGTCCCCAAACAGAAAACCAGGATTTTAACTCGACGCTGGCACAAGTTAAATCCAGAAAAATGGGAAGCGAAGCTTAAGGATTCCGACGGCCCCCTCTCAGCTGACCCTAACGCCGCTGATAGAGAATTTAACACCTGGCTCACCAACCCCCTAGACAGCCTCATTCCATTAACATGCTCTCTTAAACATGTAAAGAGGATCAATCATGCCCCCTGGTACACCCCGGCCTTGAACATTCTTAGGAAAGAGTGCAAAAAGACGGAACGAACATGGAGAAAAAATAAAACAGCAACGGACAAAAACGCCTATCAAACTGCCATGAAGGCATACAAACAAGCCCTCCACAGCGCTAAAAGCTCTTTCTTCAAGGTAAGAATACAAAATTCCTCGTGCTCTGCTAAAGAGACTTTTTCCATACTTAAAGAGCTTCTCCATGTCCCAGCCCCCCCGCAGACACCCTTGGACTCTAAAGCAGCCGAGGAGAAATGCGTTAACCTGGCCAACTTCTTCGACAATAAAATCAAGAAAATCCTTTCCTCCCTACCTGCTACTAATCAGGCCACCTCTGGAGTTGCAAAGGATTGTACCCTCACGGCAGGGAATCCTACGGACAAACCCGATTCCCCCTGTTTAACAGCATTCGGACCAGTCACAGAAGAAGAAGTGGCAACCACTCTAGCAGCCACGAAAAGTGGAGCCCCCAGCGACTCAGTCCCGTACGGTTCACGAAAAACATAGCCCGAACCATCACAGCTAGACTCACGGCCCTAATTAACACCTCTTTTTCCCAAGGAGAAGTCCCACAAAGCTGGAAGGAGGCGGTTGTTAAAGGTCTGCTGAAGAAGCCGTCACTAGACCCCACGGACTTATCCAATTATCGACCCATCTCGCTCCTCCCCTGGATAGGTAAGGTCGCGGAGAAGCTCGCAAACAAAAAACTGTCCCACTTCCTGGAAGCAAACCACCGCCTAAAGAACTCCCAAACAGGCTTTAGACCAGGTCAGGGCACTGACACCGCCCTCCTGGCGGCAGTAGAAAAAGCGAGGGAAATTATGGATACAGGAGGATCAGTGGCAGTGGTCCTCCTGGACCTTAGCGCAGCATTCGACACTGTCAGCCACCAGGTCCTAGCCCAGCGCCTAGAGAACACTGGTGTACAAGACAGTGCGCTGAGATGGCTCACATCCTTCCTCTCCCGACGCTCCTTCCAAGTCTGGGAAGGAGAAAGCCGCTCCCCCTCAATCCCCCTCCGGTGTGGAGTGCCCCAGGGCTCCTCATTGAGCCCAACACTTTTCAACGTGTACATGGCCCCACTGGAGGAGCTGGTCGCCCCTTTCGGAGTCACTATCGTCAGCTACGCTGACGACACTCAGCTGGTAGTGACCCTGTCCCATCCCAAGCTACAGCCCTCCAACCTACAAGACTGCCTATCCACTGTCCATCAATGGATGGGCAATTCTGACCTAAAGCTTAACGGGTCAAAAACAGAGATCTTGCTTCTCGGTCACAAAACCCCGAGTCTCCCCCCTAACATCTGGCCCGCCTGTATGGGTGACCCACCCCCCCCTAAGACAGAGGTTAAGAGTCTGGGAGTGTGGATAGAGACAGATCTTACTTTCCGCACACAGGCCAGGAAAACAGCCGACATCTGCTACGGGCTCCTGAGATCATGTAGGAAAGTACTCCCCCTACTGCCATTCCAGTCCCGCCTCCTGCTAATTCAAGGCTTAGTGCTAGCAAGGTTGGATTATAGTAATGCTATTTACCTCGGGGCACCGGAAGCCACCCTGCAAACACTACAAAAAACCCAAAATGCCGCAGCCCGCTTGCTCACAAACACCCCAGCAAGAACATCGGCCAAACCTGCCTTGAGAAAACTTCACTGGCTCCCCGTGAGGGAAAGAGTCGCCTTCAAGGCCCTCTGTCTGGCACACAAGGTCCTGAACAATGCGGGTCCCCCCATTCTGAGCACCTGGATCACTCCATACAGACCGTCGAGATCGCTTCGATCCGAACAGGGAAACCTTATCGTTGTCCCTAGGGTGAAGAAAACCCGCATCGGCGGCCGCAGATTCTCGGTTAACACGGCCAGAAAATGGAACGCTCTCCCCTCGAACCTCAGAGCTGAACCAAACCTCCTTCGATTTAGAAAGTCCCTCAAAACCCTCCTTTTCCCCTGATTTTTCTTCGAAATCTCCCTGTGCCCCCCGTTAGGAGTTCGAGGTTTTAGCGCTGGGATACTCAAGGGTGACTACGCGCTCTATAAAAACCAAAAATAAATAATAAATAAATAAAATCTGTTTGCGACCCCAACCAACCGCAAAGGCCAGCGCTTTGCAAGTCGGCATCACCACAGAGAGTCGAGCGGGAATGCGTTTTCGATCAATTGGTCGAGCGAATTCATCTACGCTTTTTCCCCGCTCCCTCTCGTTCCGCACCTGCTGCACAGGATGAAGCTTCAACCATGCCATGTCATACTGATTGCGCCCTTGTGGCCACGTCGCCCGTGGTTCACGGACCTCCTCCTGTTGTTTTAGTGCGATCCGATACCTCTCCGCCCTCTGCCTCACCTGCTCACCATGAACCAAGGACGGATTTGCCATCCGCATCCGGCCTATCTCCAACTGCATGCTTGGAACCTGAACACAATGAGTTTGCAGGTCTGAATATCACTCCGGAGTGCAGTAAAGTACTGGCTTATGCACGTGCTCCATCCACCATTCAAACATATCAATTGAAATGGAAGCGTTTTTGTGTTTGGTGTCACAAGGAAGCCCTTCATCCAATGCACGCCAAGCCTGAGCAAATCCTGCCTTTTTTCTTATCTCTAGAGAAGTCAGGACTTTCTCATTCCACTCTTAAAGTCTTCCTGGCAGCAATTTCCCTCTTTCGTCATGATGTCACCACCTCTCTGTATTCCTCTTGGATCATTTAACAGTTCTTCAGAGGCCTTTTTCGAATGCATCCGCCCATACGTCGTCAGCCGCCTTCATGGAGCTTGAATCTGGTTTTATCTCAGTTCCTCCTATCTCCTTTGAACCCATCCAATCAGCGGACTTAAAATTGCTCACATGGAAGGTTGCTCTTCTACTCGCACTTACATCATCAAGGCGAGTAAGTGACATCCAAGCATTCACTATCCAACCTCCATTTCTTCAATTCTCTAAGGACGCTGTTACTTTACGGACAAATCCGAAATTCATTCCCAAAGTTCCTTCGGATTTCCATCTGAATGAGCCAGTCATTCTCAGAACTTTCTTCCCAAATCCTCAGTCTCCTGCTGAGCGTTCTCTGCATTCCTTGGATTTAAACCGCTGCCTGAAATTCTACATCTAGCGCACCGCTCCTTTTCGAAAATCAGATCAGCTCCTTGTGGCCTATGGCTGATTATGCAAAGGACAGCCAGTCACTAAACAATCCATTACTAGATGGATTTCTTCTGCCATCTCTTTCTGCCATTGCCGGGCCGGAAAGCCTCTCTCTGCTCCGGTGCGAGCACACTCGACAAGGGCTGTGGCATCATCTACCGCCCTCTTTGCTGGAGTGCCTCTGCGCCAGATCTGCAGAGCTGCAACGTGGTCGAGCAGACACACATTTACGAAGCACTACTGTCTGGAGTCAGCGGACGCCGCAGATGCTGCTGTGGGCCAAGCTGTGCTACGAAATCTTTTTAACTAAGGTGAGCCTCTCTCGCTTCCCGCCTCCTGTCATAAAAGGTTTTGCCATATGTCTGAATGTATGCTATATTAATTATTCTATGGTTTTACTTACCTGGTTTTGAAATTCCTTTTATGACTCATATATTACTTTACTGCTCTCTACTCTTATTCAAGCATGTGAATCTATGAAAGACACCCCTAATACTGGAGAAGAACATTAGTTACTTACCTGTAAACTGTGGTTCTCCAGTATTGGTGTCTTTCATAGATTCACATGTGACCCACCCTTCCTCCCCTCAGAGGCTCTCTTCTCCTCATGCACTCTTGGTCACTTTGGTGCTACGAAAATCTGAGGGCTTGAGCTTCTGAGGAGAAGGTTCTAGAGGGTGCTGTTGCCTGATTGGCTGGAATGTGGACTATTATAATGACTATGATATGTTACTAAAGTGAATTCTCCCTTTAAGGCTTCTATGGGCCTTTTTTCAGTTCTATGGTACTTTTAACTTTACGTTATATATTTTATATGTATTACATTTCATATGTATAATTATATAATTTTCTCTCTATATATATATATTTATATTTCACTACTATTTTATGTACCGTGGGACTCTCACTTCGAAGACGGGGAATATTCAAGCATGTGAATCTATGAAAGACACCAATACTGGAGAACCACAGTTTACAGGTAAGTAACTAATTTAAAAGTTTGGTTGGGGGTGCACGTAGTAGGAAAAGAGTCCAAAAGAGGCAGTATTTGTATGCAAAAAAGTGACTTGTTTATTCCAATATTTTTTGTTTTTCAAAAGATTCCACATTTATCAATATACATCAGCCAACGCGTTTCTCTCCCTCACTGGGAGCTTCCCCAGGGCTGAAATTCAAACATAACAGAGATGTATATGAGTTACAGTTTCTGTACATAAACTTAATGAATCATGTGCACTTTACACGTTTCAAACAGTTTTAAACAGACAAAAGACGGCGCATGGAAAAATTATCAAACAAAAAGATCATTTCATTAAAAAGCATTTTCATTAAAAAAGAGACACCAGGAACATATACCATATTCCAATTTGGGTGAGAGTCTATGGAGGCAGAAATGAGGAAAGGAGGTGAAAAGGAAAGATGTGCAAGAGAAGTCAAGAAAGGTGAGTGGGTAGGGTATTGGTGGGGTGGTGTAGAGAAGGGAAAAAAGAGAGAGTATATGTAAAATTAAAGACAGACGTCTAGGAAGTGCTGGGTCAGTGAATAAGAAATTGAATTTACATAAAGGAAACAGTATTGGTAATGCTGTGTTCGTATAAAGCTACAAATTTGATGATGAGTAAGTGGCCTCAGGTATTGAGAATGAGATTTGTAAAGTTAATGGATTGTTTTTGAGGCATAGCAGCTGGGTAGGGAAGATGGATGATAAGTTATTTTTACCTGATATTCTCTCAGCTATTTTATTCTAGAAATGCATTGGTTTGTTTTCTTTAACAGTTCAATATCGATATATTCGCTGGGTTCAGTTCAATAGCCCTCATTCAAGTGGCACAGATCAATAAAATAAGTGCAAAAAGATCAATTAGTATTAGCAAGTGGTAAGTTCCATCAGAAAGTTAAGATTTGGGCATTTTCCATTGTAAAACAAATAAGTAGACAGGTCCTAATATAACACATAAAGGCTTACCAAATAGATTTGTGATGAACCTTCAAATTTGAAGCACTTGTAGTGAATTTGGAAGTCTAAGCGGACGCGTTATTCATTGTCTAGAATTGGGTAGATGTCAACCAGCCGGGGTCTTTGGCTGCAATGTTATATTGACAAAGACATACAATAATATATTTAGGTAAAGGTACAACACAAAGAGAATTAGTGATTCACAAAATTAAATTTGGTCTAGATGGTAACAGGACACAATGTGAAAGAGATGCATTTGTTTGAATATTGTCATGAGCATAATTCGTCAAGATGGCATAAATGCATGATGATTTTATCACTAGGGTCCTAATGGATGTCACCTACTGGGTTCGAAAATTAAGGAACCAAAGTTAATCGTGTATATCTTTAAAAGAGTCAGTCATAAATTTCATATAGTACAAACTGCATAATTCATCCCCAAGAGTTTCTCTGCCCTTTTATTTCATCCCTAGGTCCAAGTGATCACATATCAGTTGTCAAATAGCTCACAGTAGTTTGACCATACAGTTAAGGGTCCAAGGTTTAATTCTAATTCAATCCCAAAAATCGATCCACCCACCTCAGTGATTTGCTATTACCTTGTAGACCGTGCAAAGTTATTTGTATCCTCTTAGGCAGTAATTTATCAGTTCTTTTTATTTTTATTCAGGGTCAGTCTTCTATTATTGACTGACAGCAAAGTTATGCAAGTTGAATCAATTCCTAGAGAAAAGAAAGTATAGAGTACAGAAAGCTTCAAGTTAATATCCAAAATAAAGTATAGAATGTCAGTGCAGATCACAGTCACTAAGTAGTTGCTCTGAAGTAGTAATTTAAGAAAACTACTCACTAGGTTACAAGGGATCCAAAAGGATGCCGCCTCGTAGTCCTTCCTATCTGTGAGTAGGGTGTCGCCAAACCGGTCCCATATATACGAACCTAGCAGGGTGTTAGAAGGGTGCATATTAATAGTCAAGTTTCTTTTAAAGGTTAGGATCCATATGTAATCATATATATCAGAAGAAACAGTGGTTTGGACTCTTTGCAAAAAACTTTTGGGTTGAAAAGGTCTGTATATAAGTCATCTAGTCTTTTTGTACATATAGCGCCTTCAAGTACCATAATGCACCACATCTATAGTAGAGCCCAATGGGTCCCTTTTTGGTTTTAAAGCTTTGCCCCATTCAGAATCCAAGATTTATTTAAAGCAGTCCCCAGATAGTTTGTAGAGATAGGAAGTTTAATTGAGAGGAAAAAATATATTTTTTATTTATATATATATAAGAGTCCCCTAGTTTTTAAATGAGCCCTTTTTAAAGCAGAGCAAAGAGACTCCAAAGTGTCTCCTCATGCACTCAAGCATCAAAGGATCCTCCGAGCGGCGTGCCGTCTGGTATCGTATGGGTCTCGCGTTTGGGAAGTGAAGGATCTTTTGGGTTTAAATAGGCCCGATTGTATTAGCTTGATTGATTAATTACCCCTACTAGGGAGGTCATTAGTGCAGGGTCGGTAATTACATATATTTAATGGTACACTTGCTGCGCCCGGTATCCGCGCCATTTTGGAGTGGTGTATTCAATACGCTGGGAATGAGTAATTTGGATAATAGCAAACAAGTAAAGTGCCATATGTTTATCGTAATCTTGTGTCCAGTTTATTATTTTTATGTTGTGTTTCGAATTTGATATTACTATTAATTTAAGGACCGCGTAGTAAAGAAATAAAAGTAAGGTGTACACTGCATATGTAATAACCCCGGAATAGGTTTAATGCCTAATAACATTAAAAAATGAAGTAAGATTTCTAAGATGAAAGGCGCTTTACTAGGATGGGAGTAGGTAATATTTGAACAACTCCCAAAAACCGCATCTCAGCCAGTAGCATACCGCTGCATTTGATGGTGGAATTCGTATCTCCAAAAGGGGCGCCATTTTAGAATGGTCTATACGCTGCACTACAGCCGAGTATACGAGATCTGAAAATCTTTGCAAGGCCCGTTATTATCAAAGATAGAGAATAAAAACGGGTTGAGATTAAGACAGTGAGCTCAACGAAGAGGGCAAATAGAAAGGGGAGCGTTTCCTCGAATAGGGACTGTTTGTGGTCATTATGAGTAGAAATAGTGACGATTCCAAAGATGGCAGAAAGGAATGATGTTTATCAAATAATCATCAGTGAAGTTGCCAGCAGAGTTAAAATTCGAATGCTTGTATATTTATTAATAGGTTGGAAGCTCGAATAGTTATATATTTTTTATATCTTTTTAATATATTTTGGAGGCAGGATATACTGGAAATTCAAGAATGGAAGAAAGAAAGAAAAATATCACAAACTCAAGATTTGAAAAGCAGGAAAAGGGGTGCTCAGTATTCATCCACAAACTGGGGTATAGATATATACTAGAGTTTGGAATATATTTTGAACAGAAATGTGGCAATAATTCAGGGAAGGAAGTTATAAGGACAGAGAGGATTTGATAGTAAGTTGGTGTCATATTTGTAGACAGTTAGTCATACAGTGTATTACAATATCTTCGTTGATAGGCAGGTAATAATAAAAGGTATTACAGTATTATCTGACAGTTGCATACTAGCAATGCTGTATGATGCAATTCCCTTTTAAAGAGCATTTTATCAAAGCTTTCAAGTTAGGAAATATTACATCTCGTTATCGGTGTTCAACCCGTGTTTGATACCTTGTAGTTTGCATATCCATTTGCTTTCCCTCTGTCTTAAGAGAAGTTCTCGAGCCCCACCTCTCACTGGGTTCTCTACATGTTCCAAAGCATGGAACCAGAAATCAGGCTTCCCATCATGTGTTCTTATCATATGTTCGGTCAAAGGATATTTCAAGTCTTTATTGAGGATTGCCTTCCTGTGTTCTTGGATGCGTATTCCAAGATTCCGCTTCGTGCTACCAACATATATTAGCCCGCAGCCGCAGCCTAGTATGTAGATTACAAAAGTGGTTGCACAGTTTATGAATCCATCAATGTTGTATATCTGCGCCCAAACAGAGAGATTGATTGTGTTAAGTATCTCTGCGTGCTGTTAAACACTAGATCAGCATGCAGACATGCGCAGGATATTTATGACCTCTTGGTTACGGAAAAGCCGCTCTGTCTGATGCTGACTGAGACTTGGCTGGGGGAATTTATTAATCCTGATATAGCTATAGCTATTCCCCCTGATTACAATGTTTTCAGGCAGGACAGATTGAAGGGGAGGGGTGGTGGAGTGGCAATGGTGGTGAACAAATGCGCCGCATGCTCCATTTTGCCCATGGATGACATTCAAGGATCTGAATCCCTTGCCTTTTCCATTACATTGGCCCAACATCAATCCTTTAAAGGCCTTTTAGTTTATAGGCCACCTGGACCGCCTGGAACCTTCTTTGAAGAGCTCCAGTCGGCTATTTCGGTGTTGGCTTTGAAAGCGGAACATTGTGTTCTGGCCAGGGACTTCAACTTTCACATGGATGAGCGATCGGACCCTGATACAATCAAACTGCTCGATGCCTCGGCCCCTCTTGGCCTGGTCCCGTATCTCCTAGGGCCAACGCACGATAAGGGTCATACCCTTGATCAGGTCTTCCCCACATCCCCCTTGGAGGTGACGGCTATTGTACCAGTGCTTTGGTCAGACCACAGACTGGCCAAATTTTATATTCAGGGCACGATGAAACCTTCTAGCACCGCTTTTAAGCAGCAGGGCCGTGCTCCTAGGGCTTATCATCGAGTGACTCCAGACATGCTGGCTCAGGCTGCTCTGGATCACCCTTGCCCCTTCACGGGAGATCTGGAGAGGGACCTGGATTCCCTGCAAGTGTGGCTATTGGACAGGCTAAACGATCTTGCCCCTGTGATGACCCCCCGATTAACACCTAAGCGGGCTTCTGCTCCCTGGTTTACTGAAGCGCTGTCAGCCTCTCAACGGCAGTGTAAGGTAGCTGAAAGAGCCTGGCGCTCACAGTATGACCCTGTGGCAAGGCTTGCCTATAGGACAGTGGTTAAGGCCTATCATCGGGATATCCTCCTGGAGAAAAAAGGCTACTTCGCAAGGAGGATAGAGGCCGCCTCTATTTCCTGTAAGGAGATTTTTACAATTGTCAGGGAATTCACGGCCCCCCGATCTAACGCGACCCAGGCTGTCCCTTCGGAGTCCTGGGCTTCCGATCTTGCAAATTTCTTTACCAACAAGATAAAACTGATCCAAGACTCTTTTCCTCTGGTGGTGACTGCTGTTTCGGCCAGCCCCGAGGATGGATCAGTTTTATTGGCCCCTTCGGGTCCAGTCATGGCCGCTTTTCCATCGATTTCAGCTCCTGCTTCCTTGGCACTTATGGGCAATCTCAAATCTGGGTCGCCTCTTGACCCTTGCCCGGCCAAATTCTTGGCAAAAATGGCGGAAGTCATAAATCCGCTGGTGAATCCACTCTTGAACCTCTCTTTGAGCCAGGGAGTGGTTCCGCAGGCCTGGAAGCAGGCAATGATCATTCCTTTGCTGAAGAAGCCTGGTCTTGATCCGGAGGTTCTGGCCAACTACAGGCCTATTTCTCTCCTCCCTGCTCTTACGAAAATTTTAGAGAAGCATGTGCATATGGTGCTTTCTAAATTTTTTAGAAGCTCACGATGTACTGCATGCTACTCAATCTGGATTCCGCCCCAACCTAAGCACCGAGACGGCGCTTTTGGAGGTGTCTGAACCCATTAAAGAGGTACTTGACTCCGGGGGCAAAACCATGCTTGTCATGTTAGATCTGTCGGCGGCCTTTGACACCGTCCCCCATGAGGGTCTTCTCGCCAGACTCTATGAGATCGGTCTGAGGGGGACGGTGCTCAGCTGGTTTAGATCTTTTTTAGCTGGCCGTCGACAAACGGTCTGGGCCTCTCCTAACTCGGCCGTGATGCCGCCTCTGGGAGTCGGAGTTCTACAGGGCTCTGTGTGGAGCCCGACTCTTTTTAACATCTTTATGACCCCTTTGGCGGGATTGGCGGAGTCTTTCGGGGCCCAGATCGTATCCTATGCCGATGACACCCAGCTCCTCTTTTCGCTTAAGAAAGGAGGATATTTTGATGGAGAGAGTATCCTGGAATGCCTTGGGGCTGTTTTTAAATGGTTCCAGCTGAACAGCCTCAAGTGCAACTCAGATAAGTCTGAGGTACTCTTCTTCGGCTGTTCATCGGATCCCGACTGGCAGGCATGGTGGCCTATTAATACGTTCCCCCCGTCTTGTTCGTCCCAGCTGGCTAAGAACCTGGGGGTCAAGATGGACAAGGGTCTGACGTTGAGATCTCAGATCCTTGGTTTAACGGGAACATGTTTTGGTCTCCTCAAGATGCTCCGGAGGTTTCTGCCTCTTCTCTCAGAGGAGCATAGGAAGATGACAGTGCAGGCCTTGATCGGCTCAAGACTGGATTATTCCAACGTCCTCTATCTGGGCCTGCCGGAATATCTATTGCAGCGGCTGCAAGTTGTTCAGAACGCGGCCGCGAGGGCTATCTATGGCCTAAATGGGCGAGCCAGCGCTGCCAGCCTGTTGCAGTCGCTCCATTGGCTGCCTATCTGGAAGCGGATTGCCTTTAAGGCCTTGACCTTGGCCTATAAAGCTATCCATGCTGTGGGAGCAAAGTATCTCCAAAGGAGACTCGCCTTTTACCACCCGGCTCGATCTCTAAGATCTGAATCTTTGTTTCTTGCGGTGGTCCCGCGAGTAAAAAGAGCCCGCATTGGAGGCCGCTCCTTTGGGTTGCTGGCGCCACAGTTGTGGAACACTTTGCTGTTGACATTACGCGGTGCTACTAATTTGCTTGCCTTCAGGAAGGGCCTTAAAACCTGGCTTTTTGCCCTTTAGGCCATTTTCCCTCTGTTTCTGTTTTTTCTAATCTGTTTTTACATCACTGTGTTGTGTTCTTCTGCTACAGGGCTTAATAAAAGCGCCGGGACACTCTTTTTGAGTAGCTGTGCGCTATACAAGACAATATATAACATAACATAACATAACATCTGTGATCCGTTATAGGAAAAGCTCTTTGTTTTGTCCTTTCCCAGGTCACAGATATTGCAGTTTTTACAAACAAAGAAACCCATAGGTTTTGGTGGCAACCATGGTAGAATGTTAGTATTTTTTGTTGTTATGTAGCTTGGACATCGCTCTTTGTTTTTAAAACTGGAAAGATTGAAGAAACAGGAACTCTCAAGATGGTGGGATGGCGTAACCCTTCAACAGTACATCGACAACAGGAAAATACCACGCGGGCTGCGCATTCTCATCTTCCCCACCTTCGAGGACTTAAGTGATGAACTCCTCAAAGAATGGGAGACTAATTTGGAAGGAACATCACTCGTTATGATGAGAATTTTGATCAGACATGCCGAAGAGAAGGGAACTAAATTGCTAACTGAGATAGAATCTGTAGAAAAGGAAATAGAATCTCAGGAGAATAAGGAGTTAGTTGAAAAAAACTTTGAGATTCTTAAAAAGGTAATAGAAAACCCCCCGGCCCACTTGAAAGATAAAATATTGCGCAAGATTAAACGTGATGACAAAGACTACAGGGAAGGGCGTATTTACACATTCGCCAAAAAATTTGACAGTATCACTCTGTCAGATGATACAAACAAAAAAAGAATGAGGGAGGAGAGTGAAGAATTTAAAACAGCAAGTAGCACCTCCCTTTCCTCTGTAGAGAGTACATCCTCACATAATATCTCTGGTGGACTCCCTTTAGGGGAAGGTCCATCTACATTCCAAAAGGAAATGGCCAAACTAAGAATGAGTGGAAATCAGGCCAAAAAAGGCCAACAATTAAAAAGACAAGGAGGGGAGGCCGCAGGGGCCAAGGGGGCAGACGGAGAAACAACAGAGGATCAGCTGAGAAGATCAGGGAGATCGAAAACAAAGGCAAAAGAACAGGGGAAACAATAGGATCTGGGGAAAGGGAAACCACTTGCTCCATCTCCCAGACCATTGAGTTAAAAGTAGTAAATCTGTCAAATAGGATACTGGATGAGGATGAGAACAACCTACTCTGTAAGGGTTTGGGCTTTTGCCCAACCCAGGATGGGGATTTTGCGAATATTCATGTTGATTTGTTCAAATTTGTCAGGCAACTAAAATTAAAAGATTTTTTTCATGATAAAATACCACGTGATGTTATCTGTGGGGACAGTGGGGATATTCCTATAATGTCTATTGCTGAGATAAAAAGTTTACAATGTCTTACTGAATTGAATGAGGAAAGAGAAGTCACTTTGGAAATAATATGTGGGGAGCATAAAATTGTAGAGAACATGTCAACTGATAGTGGCCTACGCCCGAAATCCAAATTCACACCCAGCACCTGCCATCATAACATCGATATATTTTCTGAACGGGTGGGTGAGGACTTATACAAGTTAGAACGGGCTAGTAGGGGCCGCCGGAACATACAATATAACCTGTCCAGAGGAGAAAGAGATGCCTTGAAAAAATTGAAAAATGATAAAAGCATAGTGATTAGGGAGGCAGATAAGGGCGGAAACGTCATTGTTATGAACCTCTCTGATTACCAAAATGAAATCAAAAGACAACTTGGTGATACAGATTGCTACGAGCGTATCTCTGGCAACCCCATGGGACCCCTGATGTTAGAACTGAACTCTAAACTCATTGACTGGAGAGATATGGGGTTACTCAGTGATACGGAATTCAAATATTTACATGTTACTAACCCCAGATCCCCGTGTATATACATCTTGCCGAAGATTCACAAGGGTGGTACCTTTCCCCCGGGAAGACCGATTATATCTGGAATCGGCTCAGCTACAGAAAAACTATCTGAATTTATAGATCTAAAATTGAACAAACATCTTCAAAATCTGCCCTCATTTATTCAAGATAGCAAAGACATCCTTACAAAATTACAGGATTTTGAGTGGTCGGACGACCTATGGTTTGTGACTATGGACGTGACCAGCCTCTATACATGTATTGAACACGACTTGGGAATCAAAGCAGCAGAGGTTTACCTAGACAGGGAAGATGCGGATTCTCTACTGAAGAACCAAATGGTTCTTGAGATGATACATCTAGTTCTCACTAAAAATGACTTTCTACATGATGGTCGATAGTTTCACCAAAAGAGGGGTACTGCGATGGGGACAAAATTTGCCCCATTGTATGCATGCCTATTTATGGGACAAATCGAGAAAAGACATGCCTGGAACAGCTATGCCTCCCCCTGGACCAATTCCATCGTTTTCTGAGGGAGGTATATTGATGATATCATATGTCTCTGATCTGGCACTGAAGAACACCTTCTCCAGTACCATAAGTACCTGAATGAAAATGCTTTCAATGTCAAACTCTCAATAGAGTACAATAAAGAAAAGATCACTTTCTTAGATCTAGAATTTTACATCAAAAATGGACAAATTGAAAGCACTTTGTTTAGAAAACAAACAGCTTGCAATGCGGTCTTGCATGCGGATAGCGCACATGCCAATGCAACCATCCCTCGACCCCTCACAGTCCGGCTTCCGAGCCAATCACAGCACCGAGACCGCCCTCATCGCCGCCACCGATGACATCCGAGCCCTGATGGACAATGGAGAAACAGCGTCCCTCATCCTCCTAGACCTCTCCGCGGCATTCGACACGGTCTGCCACCGCACCCTAGTACAGCGCCTCAGCAACATCGGAATCCAGGACAAGGCGCTGGAATGGATCATCTCCTTCCTCGACGGAAGAACACAGAGAGTCCGCCTACCACCGTACAAGTCAGAGGCCTCCGAAGTCATCTGCGGCGTCCCTCAAGGATCATCTCTGAGCCCCACCCTCTTCAACGTCTACATGAGCCCCCTCGCGGCCATCGTACGCAAACAAAACCTCAGCATAATCTCCTACGCCGACGACACCCAGCTGATCCTCTCCCTGACCAACGACCCCGCCTCCGCCAGAGCCAACCTGCACGAAGGGATGAAAGAGGTAGCCGAGTGGATGACGACCAGCCGCCTGAAACTGAACTCTGACAAGACGGAGGTCCTCATCCTGGGCTCTTCCCCCTCCGCCTGGGACGACTCCTGGTGGCCTCCCGCCCTGGGCACCGCACCCAAACCGACAGACCATGCACGCAACCTGGGCTTCATCCTGGACTCCTCCCTCTCCATGACCAGGCAAGTCAACAACGTCTCCTCGGCGTGCTTCAACATCCTACGCATGCTACGGAAGATCTTCCGATGGATCCCCACCGAGACCAGGAAGACCGTCACCCAGGCCCTCGTCACCAGCCGACTGGACTACGGCAACGCCCTCTACGCCGGTACCACCGCCAAGCTCCAGAAGAGACTCCAGCGGATCCAGAACGCCTCAGCCAGACTCATCCTCGACATCCCACGAACCAGCCACATCACCGGACATCTGAGAGACCTTCACTGGCTCCCCTGGAACTCCCTCCCTCCCGACCTGCGCCTGACCCAAGACCACCTCTCCTTCAGGAAGAAGCTGAAGACCTGGCTGTTCGAGCAGTAGCGGCACTCCCCCCCCCCCCCCCCCCCCCCCCCCCCCAGCGCCTTGAGACCCTACGGGTATGTAGCGCGCTCTATAAGTGTCACTGATTGATTGATTGAATAATATCCCCTATGGGGAAATGGTACGCATGAGACGCAATTGCAGTGAGGAGTCACTGTTTAATGCTAATATGGATAACCTCAGGAATAGATTTCTGGCACGAGGTTACAAACAAGAAACCCTCAACAGAGCTGAAGCAAGAGCACGTACAATTAATAGGAAAGCTACACTTGACTAAAAAGTACCAGAACGAAAAAAACAAAATACCAATGAAGTAAGATTTGTAACACAATATACGAGACACAGTAATGATATCTTTAAAATCTTGAAAAAAAACTGGCACCTGCTGAAAGAACTCCCAGGTATTGACAAAAGTCACCAGGACCAATCCATCTGTAACATTCAGACGAGGACGCACCCTGAGGGATGAACTGTGTCCAAGCTACATAACAACAAAAAATACTAACATTCTACCATGGTTGCCACCAAAACCTATGGGTTTCTTTGTTTGTAAAAACTGCAATATCTGTGATCTGGGAAAGGACAAAACAAAGAGCTTTTCCTATAACGGGTCACAGATATACAACATTGATGGATTTATAAACTGTGCAACCACTTTTGTAATCTACATACTAGGCTGCAGCTGCGGGCTAATATATGTTGGTAGCACGAAGCGGAATCTTAGAATACGCATCCAAGAACACAGGAGGCCATGCTTTGGAACAAGTACAGAACCCAGTGAGAGGTGGGGATCGAGAACTTCTCTTAAGACAGAGGGAAAGCAAATGGATATGCAAACTACAAGGTATCAAACACGGGTTGAACACCGATAACGAGATGCACTATTTCCTAACTTGAAAGCTTTGATAAAATGCTCTTTAAAAGGGAATTGCATCATACAGCATTGCTAGTATGCAACTGTCAGATAATACTGTAATACCTTTTATGATTACCTGCCTATCAACGAAAATACTGTAATACACTGTATGACTAACTGTCTACAAATATGACACCAACTTACTATCAATTCCTCTCTGTCCTTATAACTTCCTTCCCTGAATTATTGCCACATTTCTGTTCAAAATATATTCCAAACTCTAGTATATATCTATACCCCAGTTTGTGGATGAATACTGAGCACCCCTTTTCCTGCTTTTCAAATCTTGAGTTTGTGATATTTTTCTTTCTTTCTTCCATTCTTGAAGAATTTCCAGTATATCCTGCCTCCAAAATATATAAAAAAGATATAAAAAATATATAACTATTCGAGCTTCCAACCTATTAATAAATATACAAGCAATCGAATTTTAACTCTGCTGGCAACTTCACTGATGATTATTTGATAAACATCATTCCTTTCTGCCATCATTGGAATCGTCACTATTTCTACTCATAATGACCACAAACAGTCCCTATTCGAGGAAACGCTCCCCTTTCTATTTGCCCTCTTCGTTGAGCTCACTGTCTTAATCTCAACCCGTTTTTATTCTCTATCTTTGATAATAACGGGCCTTGCAAAGATTTTCAGATCTCGTATACTCGGCTGTAGTGCAACGTATAGACCATTCTAAAATGGCGCCCCTTTTGGAGATACGAATTCCACCATCAAATGCAGCGGTATGCTACCGGCTGAGATGCGGTTTTTGGGAGTTGTTCAAATATTACCTACTCCCATCCTAGTAAAGCACCTTTTATCTTAGAAATCTTACTTCGTTTTTTAACGTTATTGGGCATTAAACCTATTCCGGGGTTATTACATATGCAGTGTACACCTTACTTTTATTTCTTTACTACGCGGTCCTTAAATTAATAGTAATATCGAATTGGAAACACAACATAAAAATAATAAACTGGACAGAAGATTACGATAAACATATGGCACTTTACTTGTTTGCTATTATCCAAATAACTCATACCCAGCGTATTGAATACACCACTCCAAAATGGCGCCGATACCCGACACAGCAAGTGTACCATTAAATATATGTAATTACCGACCCTGCACTAATGACCTCCTTAGCGGGGGGTAATTAATCAATCAAGCTAATACAACCGGGCCTATTTAAACCCAAAAGATCCTTCACTTCCCAAACGCGGGACCCATACGTTGCCAGACGGCACGCCGCTCGGAGGATCCTTTGATGCTTAAACTCGGTGAGTGCATGAGGAGACACTTTGGAGTCTCTTTGCTCTGCTCTAAAAAGGGCTCATTTAAAAACTAGGGGACTCTTATATATATATAAATAAAAAATATATTTTTTCCTCTCAATTAAACTTCCTATCTCTACAAACTATCTGGGGACTGCTTTAAATAAATCTTGGATTCTGAATGGGGCAAAGCTTTAAAACCAAAAAGGGACCCATTGGGCTCTACTATAGATGTGGTGCATTATGGTACTTGAAGGCGCTATATGTACAAAAAGACTAGATAACTTATATACAGACCTTTTCAACCCAAAAGTTTTTTGCAAAGAGTCCAAACCACCGTTTCTTCTAATATATATGATTACATATGGATCCTAACCTTTAAAAGAAACTTGACTATTAATATGCACCCTTCTAACATCCTGCTAGGTTCTTATATATGGGACCGGTTTGGCAACACCCTACGCACAGATAGGAAGGACTACGAGGCGGGGCATCCTTTTGGATCCCTTGTAACCTAGTGAGTAGTTTTCTTAAATTACTACTTCAGAGCAACTACTTAGTGACTGTGATCTGCACTGACATTCTATACTTTATTTTGGATATTAACTTGAAGCTTTCTGTACTCTATACTTTCTTTTCTCTAGGAATTAATTCAACTTGCATAACTTTGCTGTCAGTCAATAATAGAAGACTGACCCTGAATAAAAATAAAAAGAACTGATAAATACTGCCTAAGAGGATACAAACAACTTTGCAAGGTCTACAAGGTAATAGCAAATCACTGAGGTGGGTGGATCGATTTTTGGGATTGAATTAGAATTAAACCTTGGACCCTTAACTGTATGGTCAAACTACCGTGAGCTATTTGACAACTGATATGTGATCACTTGGACCTAGGGATGAAATAAAAGGGCAGAGAAACTCTTGGGGATGAATTATGCAGTTTGTACTATATGAAATTTATGACTGACTCTTTTAAAGATATACACGATTAACTTTGGTTCCTTAATTTTCGAACCCAGTAGGTGACATCCATTAGGACCCTAGCGATAAAATCATCATGCATTTATGCCATCTTGACGAATTATGCTCATGACAATATTCAAACAAATGCATCTCTTTCACATTGTGTCCTGTTACCATCTAGACCAAATTTAATTTTGTGAATCACTAATTCTCTTTGTGTTGTACCTTTACCTAAATATATTGTTGTATGTCTTTGTCAATATAACATTGCAGCCAAAGACCCCGGCTGGTTGACATCTACCCAATTTTAGACAATGAATAACGCGTCCGCTTAGACTTCCAAATTCACTACAAGTGCTTCAAATTCGAAGGCTCATCACAATTCTATTTGGTAAGCCTTTATGTGCTTTATTAGGACCTGTCTACTTATTTGTTTTACAATGGAAAATCCCCAAATCTTAACTTTCTGATGGAACTTACCACTTGCTAATACTAATTGATCTTTTTGCACTTATTTTATTGATCTGTGCCACTTGAATGAGGGCTATTGAACTGAACCCAGCGAATATATCGATATTGAACTGTTAAAGAGAACAAACCAATGCATTTCTAGAATAAAATAGCTGAGAGAATATCAGGTAAAAATAACTTATCATCCATCTTCCCTACCCAACTGCTATGCCTCAAAAACAATCCATTAACTTTACAAATCTCATTCTCAATACCTGAGGCCACTTACTCATCATCAAATTTGTAGCTTTATACGAACACAGCATTACCAATACTGTTTCCTTTATGTAAATACAATTTCTTATTCACTGACCTAGTACTTCCTAGACGTCCGTCTTTTATTTTACATATACTCTCTCTTTTTTCCCTTCTCTACACCACCCCACCAATACCCTACCCACTCACCTTTCTTGACTTCTCTCGCACATCTTTCCTTTTCACCTCCTTTCCTCATTTCTGCCTCCATAGACTCTCACCCAAATTGGAATATGGTATATGTTCCTGGTGTCTCTTTTTTAATGAAAATGCTTTTTAATGAAATGATCTTTTTGTTTAATAATGTTTCCATGCGCCGTCTTTTGTCTGTTTAAAACTGTTTGAAACGTGTAAAGTGCACATGATTCATTAAGTTTATGTACAGAAACTGTAACTCATATACATCTGTGTTATGTTTAAATTTCAGCCCTGAGGAAGCTCCCAGTGAGGGAGAGAAACGCGTTGGCTGATGTATATTGATAAATGTGGAATTTTTTGAAAAACAAAAAATTTTGGAATAAACAAGTCACTTTTTTGCATACAAATACTGCCTCTTTTGGACTCTTTTCTTACTACGTGCACCCCCAACCAAACTTTTAAATACCTAAGTGATCTGAAGCTCTGTTGCGTCACTCAGCAGCTGACGCAGGGGTTGCGTGCACGAAACTCTCTCACTTATCTGTTGAACTGGGATCAAGGTGCGGCATCTGAAGGCCCGCTGCTGTTCTGTTGCTCTTTGTGGATACAGGTAAGTAACTAATGTTCATATGCATGTGTGTACATACATGTGTGTATATATATATTACCTACTGGCGATAGCCAGTAGGTATATATAGTTAGGATTAGCTACCATAGGAAATCCGCAACATTCTATTGGGAATAACTTTGGCGCCGGTTAAGGAATTTACGTGTAATTTTCCAAAATTTTGGCCAGCTCCGCTCCTTCCCTGAAAGTTTTGGGGGGATTCGTCAAGTGGGGGCTGAGAAAAAAGGGGGGTCCGAAAACGTGTTTTCCCCATGTTCATTTCCATAGGACGGTCTGACAAGTCTACAGCCCGAACCGCTGAACGGAATAACGCCAAACTTTGCAAAATTGTAGGGACTGGTACGCAGATGTGCCTTTGCTATGTTTGGTGAAAATTGCTCCAGTGGTTTTTATGAAAATTAACTTCAAAAACACATATATATCTGGGCGGAGCCTAACCACACATCTGATCTGATTGGCTGTCAGCACTCCATCCAAGAAGTGTTGGCAGCCATCTTGGGACCAATATACATGATAGCACCTCATTAAAAAGCATTGTAGTTAATAGAGGGTTTTAGGACTTTAGTTACATTATAAATCATTTGTTGATGGTACCATACTCGTTTTAGGAATTGTGGTGTGTTCTAAGGTGATTTTCCCATGTGAAAAAGTCTTCTGCTGTGATACCATGAATCATGTTTGAAAGAAAACTATTATCTCATGCTTTTCCCACAGTGGTTTGGAAGGGGATCTATAAGCTAAACTGAAAGCATATTTTCTGTAAATTCACATTATCTTTCTCAGTCATGTGAGAATGAAGTCCGACATTCTCAGTAAAACATGCACATCCAGCAAGGTGAGAGACTGTCAGTTGATTCCTTTGCGTTCTACTGCAGCCTCCTAGAGTGTTCTAAAGAACAACTAGAGCGCTAACAGTCCTACTTATTACAAAGGTCTGGCACACCTGAAGCCATCTTGATTGGAATAAAGTGGTAACTCTTAAAACATTTAATTTAAAAAGGAACAAAATGAGGGGGTATATTTTGCCATAGAAAGTATTATTAGTGCTGCAGAAAGAAAAATTAGGGCACGTTTTGAGTGACTTCTCAAATCCTCTTCTATTTCATTAAAAAATTCTGACATGCAGTCTCCCAAGATGGCCAGCAGAGACAAAAGAGCCCAAATGTAGCCCACATATCACCCAGATGTAGCCCAAGTATAGCCCAATGACAGAATGTCCCAGAGTGTTCTAAAGAACAACTAGAGCGCTAACAGTCCTACGTATTACAAAGGTATGGCACACCTGAAGACATCTTGATTGGAATAAAGTGGTAACTCTTAAAACATTTAATTTAAAAAGGAACAAAATGAGGGGCTATATCTTGCCTTAGAAAGTATGATTAGTGCTGCAGAAAGAAAAATTAGGGCACATTTTGAGTGACTTCTCAAATCCTCTTCAATTTCATTAAAAAATTCTGACATGCAGTCTCCCAAGATGACCACCAGAGACAAAAGAGCCTAAATGTAGCCCAAATATCACCCAGATGTAGCCCAAGTATAGCCCAATGACAGAATGTCCCAGAGTGTTCTAAAGAACAACTAGAGCGCTAACAGTCTTACTTATGACAAAAGTATGGCACAACAGAAGCCATCTTGATTGGAATAAAGTGGTAACTCTTAAAACATTTAATTTAAAAAGGAACAAAATGAGGGGGTTCATTTTGCCATAGAAAGTATGATTAGTGCTTCAGAAAGAAAAATTAGGGCACATTTTGAGTGACTTCTCAAATCCTCTTCTATTTCATAAAAAAAATTCTGACATGCAGACTGAAACATGCACTTTGAATACCAGCAGCAGACTTCCCTGGTGAGCAGTAGCTTTACTACAGTGATCTAATGAGCAACTAGAGTGCTAACATTCAGAATTTATGGCAAATGTGTGACAAATCTGAATGCCTTCTTGATGGAACCAAAGTAAACAAGCATTGAAAATGCAATAGATCTCGCCCTCGTTTAAGTTAAAGCCATTCTGTTTGTAATGAGGGGGCTTTTTAGCTTTGTTTTTATTAGTGTTTTTTAAACTTTCATGTAAATAACATGCATATGTATGCATATATGTATATGTATGCATGCATTTATATTTGTATTTATATAGATATCCAGATTATATATGTTTATATATATATATATATATATATATATATATATATATATATATATATATATATATATATATATATACACATACATATATATATATATATACACATACATATATATAAATGCATATGCATATATATGCATATATATATGTGTATATGTGTGCGTGTAGAGAGAGGTAGAGAGGTAGAGGTGTAGAGGTGTAGAGGTAGAGAGGTAGAGGTAGAGAGGTAGCGGTAGAGAGGTAGAGACTAGTAGAGAGAGAAGTAGAGAGAGGTAGAGAGGTAGAGAGTAGAGAGTGAGTAATAGAGAGTAGAGAGTGAGTAGTAGAGAGTAGTAGAGAGCAGTAGAGAGAGTAGCAGAGAGTGAGTATTAGAGAGTAGTAGAGTGAATAGTAGAGTGAGGAGTAGAGAGTAGTAGAGAGTGAGTAGTAGAGAGTGAGTAGTAGAGAGTAGTAAAGAGTGAGTAGTAGAGAGTGAGTAGTAGAGAGTAGTAGAGAGTGAGTAGCAGAGAGAGAGAATAGTAGAGAGTAGTAGAGAGTGAGTAGTAGAGTGAGTAGTAGAGACTAGTAGAGAGAGTAGTAGAGAGTGAGTAGTAGAGAGTAGTAGAGAGTGAGTAGTAGAGAGTGAGTAGTAGAGTGAGTAGTAGGGAGTGAGTAGTAGAGAGTAGTAGAGAGAGAGTAGTAGAGAGTAGTAGAGAGTGAGAAGTAGAGAGTGAGTAGTAGAGAGTAGTAGAGAGTGAGTAGTAAAGAGTGAGTAGTAGAGAGAGAGTAGTAGAGAGTGAGTAGTAGATAATGGGTAGTAGAGAGTAGTAGATAGTGAGTAGTAGGGAGTGAGTAGTAGAGAGAGAGTAGTAGAGAGTAGTAGAGTAGTAGAGAATGAGTAGAAGAGAGTGAGTATTAGAGAGTAGTGGAGTAGGAGAGAGTAAGTAGTAGAGAGTAGTGGAGAATATTCCAAAGTTTGGCACAGCACCACTTGCACAATATGTCCAATCAAATTATATCACTTAGAGTCCTTATTGAAGCGCTGAATCTTGGTGTATATTCAAATGCTTTTATTTTCCTTAAGTTTATGTACCACAGCCAGCCGAAACGTTTCGTTCTGTACAACAGAACTTCTTAAGGGCGTTCTTATTTCCTTCAAGTTATGCCGGTATCCTGTTGTCATATAACTAGATATTTCTTCCAAATATTAGACGAGACGAAAGTACATTCTTATTCAAAGTGACTAGGTATCAATTTTACCCACACAATGCGGGCAGACTTGAGTAATTTATAGTATCCTCAAAGTCAGTCTTTCAAAAATTCCTAAGTATAGGACATGATAATCCAAATCCAAATGTTTCTCAAGAAAAGTCATTTTCAATCGTTCGGAATATCGGTGTTTGGGCAGATATGACACAGGGACCCCCAGTATGCAAGGGGAATTAGTCCCCCCTCTGCAAACGCGCCAGGGGCCTGCGTTGCAGAGAGGTGTAAAAAGGGGCATAGCCTCATTACACCTCTGTGCAATGTAGCCCCCTGGCGCATACTGGAGGTTCCAGGTGGGCTAGTTGGCCCCCAGGGACTCCTAGTATGCAAGGGAAATTAGTTCCCCCTCTTCAAATGTGCACGGGGGCTGCGTTGCAGAGAGGTGTAAAAAAGGGTGTGGCCTCATTACACCTCTCTGCAATGCAGCCCCCTGGCGCATACTGGAGGCTCCTGGTGGGCTAGTTGCTCCCCAGGGGCCCCCAGTATGCAAGGGGAATTAGTTCCCCCTCTTCAAACATGCACGGGGGCTGCATTGCAGAGAGGTGTAAAAAGGGGCGTGGCTTCATTACACCTCTCTGCAATGCAGTCCCCTGGCGCATACTGGAGATTCCTGGTGGGCTTTCAGGTCTTATATAGTTAGGAATTAGCATTAAAAAAACTTTGAAATTCACTGAAAAAAACATAGGTTTCAGGCCTTATATAGTTAGGAACTAGCATTTAAAAAACCTTGCAAATTCACTGAAAAAACCATAGGTTTCAGGCCTTATATAGTTAGGAATTAGCCTTTAAAAAACCTTTGAAATTCACTGAAAAAAACATAAGTTTCAGGCCTTATATAGTTAGGAATTAGCATTTAAAAACCTTTAAAATTCACTCAAAAAACTATACTTTTTAGGGGTGTTATAGTTAGCTGGACATTTCACTCATACAAAACCATTGAAATTGCTCCTATATAGTTAGTTGTACTCGTGCTGAATTTTCAACTGTTTCTTAAAAATTTGCCTTATAACTTTTTTTATTCTGTAAAATGCTTTTATGATAAATCTTTTATCGAATAAAGCCTATCTAACAGTTAGTTGTACTAACTATATTTCGTGCACCCGCAATCCACTGCTGATGATGTCACATATTACATCATTCATGACAAGGTCAGTGACATCACTGATGACATCTCAAATGACATCACTGATGACATCATCCATGTGACAATCACATACACCTTTTCATACACTAGTAAAATCTTTCATCACTCTTTGTAAAATACAGAGTATGATATTTGAATCCGTTGTTACAGCAGTACAAGTATCTAAAAACCCACACAGCGATTCGTAGATGTATACACACATCTAATCACTTACCTGTAGATTCACTCATACATGCTGTCAATGAACCATAGAACACTATCAAAAAAACTTATACACCTAAATCAACATTACACACCAGCACACATCCTATTCACATATGAAGTCATCCTACTCACTTATGCAAACAATGGATCATACTTACATATTTACTTAGCTACACACTTATGCAAACACAACTTCATCTATTCATTTAGATAGTAAGTCATACTTAGTGAATTATAAAATCATTATTACAAGTATAAAGTTATCCAAACAGTCACTCACACAATCATTGAGTCTTATGTATACTTATTTTTATACAACAACTGACACATACACTGCCTTTTAATTTTTCTAGTTTGTTGGACATGTACCATTGAGAAATATATTTGCTCATCACCACACCCATAAAGATATTCACTCACCCAAGCAACTGTTAGAACATGTAGTTTTAACTTCATATATCTAGTGAATCAACTATTCACACATCTTTGGGCAGTCACACACTCCCACCGAACCACACACACATTCACTCTCCCATACAAATACTCAGTTAACTAATCAATAACTAATACAGACTTTCACATAGCTAGTAACCAACTGGAGTACCTGTTTACACAACAACTGACAAAGTGATACAGATATTCAAACAGTTTAGTCACTATCCACTATATTTAGTGAGACACTATAAATTGGTCAAGTAAACGGTCAAATACACTGCTACTAAATCCTCCATCCAAATATTTTTTTAATATATCCACTCATTCTTCAATGCAAATTGCTATATATATAATGCATATTTAAATAACAAAGCAAACCACATTCCCTGGATGATGTCATCAGTGATGTCATCAGTGATGTCACTGACCTTGTCATGCATGATGTAATATGTGACATCATCAGCAGTGGATTGCGGGTGCGCGAAATATAGTTAGTGCAACTAACTATATAGGAGCAATTTCAATGGTTTTGTATGAGTGAAATGTCCACCCCTAAAACGTATAGTTTTTTGAGTGAATTTTAAAGGTTTTTTAAATGCTAATACCTACCTATATGAGGCCTGACACCTATGGTTTTTTCAGTGAATATATATATATGTGTGTGTGTGTGTGTGTGTGTGTGTGTGTGTGTGTGTGTGTGTGTGTGTGTGTGTGTGTGTGTGTGTGTGTTTATATATTCACTGAAATACCGAAAGGTTACAGGGACGTTTTAGTTAGGCTCGATTTTACACACACAAGACCATAGAATTTGAGCAGTTATAGTTACCTGAGCTAATTGTAACTCACGCCCTCATAATGCACTGCTTATGGCCTCATATTTTACATCACTGATGACATGGTCATTGACATCACTGATGACATCTCAAACAACATCATCCAGCAAGGTAAACTTCAATATACTTCAGAAAACACCATTTAATTTAAGTAAAAGGACGATAGCGGCGATCAGGCTGCTCGAAGTGCACATAGCGCTTAGCCTCCTCAGTACTTCTGTTTTTCTGTTATTATTTTGTTTAAGTGTGATTTTAAGACACTTTGCTGATTTCGACGCTATTTTAAAACTTGCCTAAAACTAAACTTACTTGCTGTTCTTCTTGCTCCTGACCCCGTTCCGCCGCGGCAGTGTGCCTATCGAGCGGAGGGTCTCCTTGCGAGCAACACGCCCCACACCACTTCCTGCCTGCCACACTCTCCACGCAGCTTAGCGTGCTAGCTGTTGCCGATCTCAAGGCTATTTTTAGGGGTGGGCTTTGTGTTCCCTGTGACGATAGGGGCGATCAGGCTGCTCGAAGTGCACATAGCGCTTAGCCTCCTCAGTACTTCTGTCTTTCTGTTATTATTTCGTTTAAGTGTGATTTTAAGACACTTTGCTGATTTCAACGCTATTTTAAAACTTGCCTAAAACTAAACTTACTTGCTGCTCTTCTTGCTCCTGACCCCGTTCTGCTGCGGCTCTGTGCCTATCGAGCGGAGGGTCTCCTTGCGAGCAACACGCCCCACACCACTTCCTGCCTGCCACACTCTCCACGCAGGTTAGCGTGCTAGCTGTGCCGATCTCAAGGCTATTTTTAGGGGTGGGCTTTGTGTTCCCTGTGACGATAGCGGCGATCAGGCTGCTCGAAGTGCACATAGCGCTTAGCCTCCTCAGTACTTCTGTTTTTCTGTTATTATTTCGTTTAAGTGTGATTTTAAGACACATTGCTGATTTCGACGCTATAAAACTTGCCTAAAACTAAACTTACTTGCTGCTCTTCTTGCTCCCAACCCCGTTCCGCCGCGGCTGTGTGCCTATCGAGCGGAGGGTTTCCTTGCGAGCAACACGCCCCACACCACTTCCTGCCTGCCACACTCTCCACGCAGGTTAGCGTGCTAGCTGTTGCAGATCTCAAGGCTATTTTTAGGGGTGGGCTTTGTGTTCCCTGTGACGATAGGGGCGATCAGGCTGCTCGAAGTGCACATAGCGCTTAGCCTCCTCAGTACTTCTGTCTTTCTGTTATTATTTCGTTTAAGTGTGATTTTAAGACACTTTGCTGATTTCAACGCTATTTTAAAACTTGCCTAAAACTAAACTTACTTGCTGCTCTTCTTGCTCCTGACCCCGTTCTGCCGCGGCTCTGTGCCTATCGAGCGGAGGGTCTCCTTGCGAGCAACACGCCCCACACCACTTCCTGCCTGCCACACTCTCCACGCAGGTTAGCGTGCTAGCTGTGCCGATCTCAAGGCTATTTTTAGGGGTGGGCTTTGTGTTCCCTGTGACGATAGCGGCGATCAGGCTGCTCGAAGTGCACATAGCGCTTAGCCTCCTCAGTACTTCTGTTTTTCTGTTATTATTTCGTTTAAGTGTGATTTTAAGACACATTGCTGATTTCGACGCTATAAAACTTGCCTAAAACTAAACTTACTTGCTGCTCTTCTTGCTCCCAACCCCGTTCCACCGCGGCTGTGTGCCTATCGAGCGGAGGGTTTCCTTGCGAGCAACACGCCCCACACCACTTCCTGCCTGCCACACTCTCCACGCAGGTTAGCGTGCTAGCTGTTGCAGATCTCAAGGCTATTTTTAGGGGTGGGCTTTGTGTTCCTTGTGACGATAGCGGCGATCAGGCTGCTCGAAGTGCACATAGCGCTTAGCCTCCTCAGTACTTCTGTTTTTCTGTTATTATTTTGTTTAAGTGTGATTTTAAGACACTTTGCTGATTTCGACGCTATTTTAAAACTTGCCTAAAACTAAACTTACTTGCTGTTCTTCTTGCTCCTGACCCCGTTCCGCCGCGGCAGTGTGCCTATCGAGCGGAGGGTCTCCTTGCGAGCAACACGCCCCACACCACTTCCTGCCTGCCACACTCTCCACGCAGGTTAGCGTGCTAGCTGTTGCCGATCTCAAGGCTATTTTTAGGGGTGGGCTTTGTGTTCCCTGTGACGATAGGGGCGATCAGGCTGCTCGAAGTGCACATAGCGCTTAGCCTCCTCAGTACTTCTGTCTTTCTGTTATTATTTCGTTTAAGTGTGATTTTAAGACACTTTGCTGATTTCAACGCTATTTTAAAACTTGCCTAAAACTAAACTTACTTGCTGCTCTTCTTGCTCCTGACCCCGTTCTGCCGCGGCTCTGTGCCTATCGAGCGGAGGGTCTCCTTGCGAGCAACACGCCCCACACCACTTCCTGCCTGCCACACTCTCCACGCAGGTTAGCGTGCTAGCTGTGCCGATCTCAAGGCTATTTTTAGGGGTGGGCTTTGTGTTCCCTGTGACGATAGCGGCGATCAGGCTGCTCGAAGTGCACATAGCGCTTAGCCTCCTCAGTACTTCTGTTTTTCTGTTATTATTTCGTTTAAGTGTGATTTTAAGACACATTGCTGATTTCGACGCTATAAAACTTGCCTAAAACTAAACTTACTTGCTGCTCTTCTTGCTCCCAACCCCGTTCCGCCGCGGCTGTGTGCCTATCGAGCGGAGGGTTTCCTTGCGAGCAACACGCCCCACACCACTTCCTGCCTGCCACACTCTCCACGCAGGTTAGCGTGCTAGCTGTGTCAGATCTCAAGGCTATTTTTAGGGGTGGGCTTTGTGTTCCTTGTGACGATAGCGGCGATCAGGCTGCTCGAAGTGCACATAGCGCTTAGCCTCCTCAGTACTTCTGTTTTTCTGTTATTATTTCGTTTAAGTGTGATTTTAAGACACTTTGCTGATTTCGACGCTATTTTAACACTTGCCTAAAACTAAACTTACTTGTTGCTCTTCTTGCTCCTGACCCCGTTCCGCCGCGGCTGTGTGCCTATCGAGCAGAGGGTCTCCTTGCGAGCAACACGCCCCACACCACTTCCTGCCTGCCACACTCTCCACGCAGGTTAGCGTGCTAGCTGTTGCCGATCTCAAGGCTATTTTTAGGGGTGGGCTTTGTGTTCCCTGTGACTATAGCGGCGATCAGGCTGCTCGAAGTGCACATAGCGCTTAGCCTCCTCAGTACTTCTGTTTTTCTGTTATTATTTCATTTAAGTGTGATTTTAAGACACTTTGCTGATTTCGACGCTATTTTAAAACTTGCCTAAAACTAAACTTACTTGCTGCTCTTCTTGCTCCTGACCCCGTTGCGCCGCGGCTGTGTGCCTATCGAGCGGAGGGTCTCCTTGCGAGCAACTCACCCCACACCACTTCCTGCCTGCCACACTCTCCACGCAGGTTAGCGTGCTAGTTGTTCTCCTCACCTGACCTATTTAATATGGAGACCAGGCGCAGCGGGCGGGCGCAGCAGGCGCGCCTAAGGCAAGCCCGTCTGCTCCCGTCCGCGCCCAACTGACCCAGGGGCAAGTGAGAATGTCCGTCTGGTCACTTATACGCCTGCTGACCTCCACAAACTCCAATACCCAGGGCCTCTGCATCTAGTATCCCCGTGCATTTAAGTGAGCCCCCTTCACCTTCCCTAAGGACTAAGCCCCCTGGGATGGATTCTCTTGTGGTGATCTATCTCAATACACTTTCGTTGGTGAAGCACCAACTTGAGATATTTCAGCTGTTGGAGGATAATAAGACGGATATTCTCCTTCTACCGAAACGTGGTTGTCAGACGACTCTGCCCCAGACATTCTCGCTGTTATTCCCGCTGGCTATTATATACTGCATGCCAACAGGCCCGCTGGGAAAGCTGGAGGGGGGGGTCGCAGCCATCATCCGCCTACAGCATAAGTTCACGACTCTTGAAAGTGTCACTCTCCCAAAGGTCGATAGCCTCATCCTTAAATTCTCTTCCCCCAGGTTTTCTTTTATCTGTGTCCTTGTGTACCGACCCCCGGATTATATGCCTTTCTTCCCCCAACAGTTTAGGGATTTAATCTCTGTTAGTCTGATCATTGTTTTATTTCTTTCTCCCTGAAATACGTACTGCTTATCCCCCCCACTCCGATCAGCAATCTCACAATCCGTAATTGGAAAAGAGCCAACCTGGCCGAATTCCATTCCACACTGGCTGCCACCGCCCCAGGTGGCCAGTCCTCATTTGGTTGCCAGGCTCTCCATCTTGAGCAGTGGCTGGTGTCCGCTAGTAACAAAGTTGCCCCACTGAAGGTCATAAAAACTAAACGTCCCCATGACGCCCAACGGTGGTTTACAGAGTAGCTAAAAAAAGGTCAAATTGGCCCTCCGTCAAGCAGAACGCCGCTGGAGGCGCAACTATGACCTGGAACTTAAATCTGCTTATGTTGTCTTGCTGAAACTTTACAAAAATTCCATCCTACTTGCCAAGACTACCTACTTTTCCCAGAAAATCCTGACTCAGCCTCCAAAGCCAAGGAGATCTTTTCCATCGTTAATGAGCTCACTTCACCGGACCGTGTAACGGCCCAACCTCTGCCTACACAGTCTCTCTGTGATTCCCTCAATTCCTACTTTATTAATAAAATTGTAACTATTAAAAATAATATTCCCTTTCCCTCCTCCCCCTCCCCCCCGGCCTTACCTCCTGCGAATTCTTCCCGGCTGGATGTCATCCCCCCGATTTCCACAACTGACTTTGTATCCCTGTTGAACAAAGTGAGCTCGGGCTCACCCAACGATTGCTGCCCCCCACAGATCCTCAAAGAGGTTTTTTTGGCTTGTCCGGATCCCTCGCTTGCATTGCTTAATAACTCTTCAGCCACAGGCACTTTCCCTGACTCATTCAAACGTGATGTTGTGGTCCCCATTCTAAACAAATTGAATGCTGACCCCTCGGTATTGAGCAATTTTCGGCCTATCTCTTTCCTTCCCTATCTCGGGAAGATTCTGGAGACCCATGTTACTGGCTGCCTCAGTGTGTTCATTGAGGAATCTTCTTTTCTGGATGCCCAGCAGGCTGGCTTCCGGCCGGCTCATTCCACCGAAGCTGTCATCGTGGCTGTAATGGACGCACTGAGGAAAGGTGCCGACAAGAACATCTCCCAGGCCCTTGTACTATTGGATCTGTCGGCAGCCTTTGACACGGTCGATCACGAAATACTGATCGACTGTGTCAGTAACGCTCGCGTTCAGGGCATGGCTCTGACATGGATTAGATCTTTCTTGCACCAGCGTACCCAGGCGGTCCACCTGTCCACCTTCTCAGCATCTCACTTTTCCCTAACCTGTGGAGTTCCTCAGGGCTCGGCCCTGTCGCCGCTCTTGTTTAACCTATATATGCAGCCCCTCATAGCTTCCCTCCGTCATAACGAAGAGATAACCCTATTCACTAGAACAAAAAGAAATGTGTTCCTGTAATGTGTAACGTAACTGATTCTATGTAAAGTGCTGTAATAACATGTAACGGAACTGGTGCTATGTAAAGCGCTCTGATAACCTAATCGGTTCAAGTTCGCGCTATAGAAAACTCTAAAAATAAATAAATAAATAAATAAATAAATAACCCGGTTACCATCTTTAACTATGCTGATGACCTTCAGCTGGTTTTCCCTATCGACTCTGCCCCTTCCTCCCATGCCAACTTCCAATCCACCATGCTCTCCATCTCTGAGTGGATGTATCATAGCCAGCTGAAGCTTAACCCCGATAAGACAGAGCGGGTTCTGTTGGGTGGGTCAGCCAATCCCTGGAGCACCAACTTTTGGCCTTCCTCCCTTGGCTCCCCTCCCAACCCTGTCAATTCGGTGAAAAGTCTTGCCGTAATTATCTGTAGTGACTTGTCAATGAAGCCTCAAATAAATGCAGTTACCTCCTCCTGCTTTTTTCACCTTCGCAGGATTAGTAAAATCTGCAGGTTTCTGACTACAGAGGCGCTCCTCCTCGTCATTATGGCCTTAATTACTTCCCGGATTGACTATGCTAACACCCTCTATGTTGGGATTCCTGCCTACCAACTGCATTGGCTACAGCTGGTGCAAAACCAGGCAGCAAGATTAGTCTTTCACCAGCCTAAACACCAACACGTCTCGCCTCTACTGAGGAACCTTCATTGGCTCCCAGTAGCTAAGCGCTGCTTGTTTAAACTTGGATGCACCATTTTTAAGGCCTTATCTGATCTAGCCCCAGCATTAATTGCGTCTAGAATCCAGCGCTATGCCCCCCTGCGAGACCTGGGTTCTTCCTCCCACAACCTGCTTGTCATCCCGCGGTTCAAACGGAAAAAACACGGCGGTCAGTGTTTCTCCTGCCTAGCCCCCAAGCTGTGGAACTCCCTCCTTAGCAACCTCAGACTTAGCTCCAGCTATGCCTCCTTCCGGAAGTTGCTCAAGACTCATCTTTTCCAACAAGCCTATGAGTAACTCATGCACCTGTTTCTCGCCCTTCCGTTCTGAGCGCCATGAAACCGCCTGGTGACCGTGCTCTGTACAAGTTCTTTTAACATAACATAACATAACAACAGGTGAGAGACGTACAGCACACAGTTCACTGTAACCTTACCAGCTACTACACTCACTTATCACATAAGAGACAGTTCTCAGAGGATACTCCTGTGTTTTATAAACCACTACTGTAAGCAATAATGACCAAAGTGAAACATGAATCTGTATTGGCTAGTCTATTGCAAACCACAACAACACCATTTGTAAACCTGGACAGAGGTTTTAGTGCAAATGTCAATTTTACAAAAGCCAGTACAACATATAACAATAAGGGGTGTTAGTGGACAGGTCACTATGTTCTTGTCAGATCTTATTTGATTGTGGCTCTGGAGGAATCACTCTTTGGAGTTCAATCATCAGTAATTTCTCTCAGTTATGAATAGGTCTTGATTTTGTTTCGAGTGGGAAGTGTGTGTGGAAAAGAGCCTAAGAAGGAGGGATGGAACTAGGAAGGAAGGCGTAGTGGAAGAATGAAGGAAGAATTATCAAGTTATAAGAAAGATGGCAGTAGGGGCTGTGGGATAAGGGAAAAAAGTGGGTAGAAGGAAAGGGAAGGACGAATAGTAGATATGATATTCAGAAAGATGATAGGACTGGGGAGAAAATTCTGTGTTCGATCGAGAAAATGAAAGAAGAGGGAGAGATGGCTGGGGTACAGTAAGGAGGGAAGGGGAGAGGATTACAGAAAAGAATGGAAAGAGGAGGTAGTGAAGGTGGAGAGAGGAATAGGATTTGATGAAGATGAAGAGGGGAAGGACTGACAGTGAAAGGATGGAAAGAGATAAAACACGGGAGGAGGGGGAGGAAGGTGTGTAGTCACTCTAATTGAAGGAATAACGTTGTCAGGCTGGAAGGAACTGGCAGACAGGGTTTGTGGAGAGGTTTCAGACATCATTGATCTATCTGCCTCCTGCCTGATTATTATCCCATCAGGTCAAATGCAAATTAAAATCATCTCCTTGTAATTAAAAAAACAAAATTACCAACAAGAAACAAGTGCAGCATATTCCCCAATCGTTAAAACAGGGCAATAAAGCAGGCTAGCCTCATCAATCAAGGATTCTGCTCTGAGACCTTCACGTCACATAAAACATCTCATTAAACTCTTCCCAGGTTTAACTTTCCAGCCAGCACTCTGTCCTCCTTGGCTTACGTTCCCCCAGTTCTGTCTTCAATCCTCCTCCCTTATTACTCTCCCTGTTCTCGTCCTCTTCCTTCCTTCCTCTCTTTCTCTACTTGCTTCCTCACTACTTGTCTTCTTCCTCTGTTCTTCATGGAAGGGGTCAAGCACAGACATTTCATACAGTCCCTGGCGTTTTTTAGTTTAGTGCCTTCATCTTGTCTTTGCTCAAAACAAAGAAGTCAATCCCACAGGAGACTGAATGGGCTCACACTACACTTTTATGATATTTTATTCAAAGTAGGCCAGTATAGGACGTAATCACTACATGATAGGGATCATATTCTTATTTCCTCTCAGACCCTACAAAATAAGTCTGAGTTACTTACAGCCCCATGCTAACATACGTCTATAGGATTTATTTACACACACATTTACCCTGAACTGGTATGCAACCTTTACAACGCAACTTTTACCACGCAGTGCTGTTACAACGCATGTATTACAACGAAAACCATTACAATGCATTACAGTGGGGGGCGCTCTAGGATAAGGAATAGTTTTAATTTACTATCCAACACCTTCCCTAGTGTCCACGGGGACTGGAGTTGGAATAGTAAATTAAACTATTCACTATCCAGCACCCCCAAGTGTAATGCGTTGTAAAGGTTTTCGTTGTAATACTTGCGTTGTAACAGCATGCGTGGTAAAAGCATGCTTTGTAACGTCATACATCCCCCTGGACTTTGTGCCATCTCTATTTGGAACTCCATCATTAGTCAAGGCTTTATGAGCTGTCCTTGTTCTAGAAAGCAGATGACTAGGCATCCACCATCAAAGGGTCTGACATCAGGCATTTGCAATAAGCTGGCCTTCTTTTAAGTATGAAGATGCCCTCTGGACCTCATGATTCAGACCAGTGGATACTTTTGAGGACTCTGTCACTCTTGTATGAGGGTGAACTCTGAGTGCCTGGATCCTCAGTGTGTGGCATGAAGGCACTGGACGAGCTAACAGCTCATGCTTAGTGAGCTTTAACCACCTAGGACCTTGGTGGAAGTAAGTAAGGTACTACTACTCCCCAAAGGTTACCAGTGGAATGTTGTGACCCAGGCATACAGCCCACTTGCAGCTCTCTGCCTGTGTTACCTCTGCAACATATGAGGCACCACAGATCCAGGCTACCTCTGGACAGCCCCTATCCAGGCTTTACCAGGAACGTATCCATGTATGCTCTGTGAAGATTAGTACCTTCATGGCCAGCTGGCTGTGGCGCTTGCCTTGATCCTAGACCCCCTTTTCTGAATCGTTTTTGGCCACTATAGGTGTGGCAGGGTATACTCAGACATGAGTCCCTTTCTCACTGCACCATCAGGATTCAAGCAAGCCGGGCCGAAGACGGCTGAAATGCCAGAAACCGGTCCCCGGTAGCTTGTCTCCTTTCTGGTGAAGAATTGGCTTGGTAGTTTAGTCTGCCCTGTTCCCATGATGCACTGGGCCAGGGACAGACTGATTTGCATATAGCCAGGTTCTGAGCTGGGATGGTGCAGTGAGATAAATAACGGTGATGGATCAAGCCCTGATCTTTGGACTGGGTAAGAGTGGTCTGCTTAATTCAGACACTCTGTTCATCACCACCCCCTTTTCTGAATCGTTTTTGGCCACTATAGGTGTGGCAGGGTATACTCAGACATGAGTCCCTTTCTCACTGCACCATCAGGATTCAAGCAAGCCGGGCCGAAGACGGCTGAAATGCCAGAAACCGGTCCCCGGCAGCTTGTCTCCTTTCTGGTGAAGAATTGGCTTGGTAGTTTAGTCTGCCCTATTCCCATGATGCACTGGGCCAGGGACAGACTGATTTGCATATAGCCAGGTTCTGAGCTGGGATGGTGCAGTGAGATAAATAACGGTGATGGATCAAGCCCTGATCTTTGGACTGGGTAAGAGTGGTCTGCTTAATTCAGACACTCTGTTCATCACCACCCCCTTTTCTGAATCGTTTTTGGCCACTATAGGTGTGGCAGGATATACTCAGACATGAGTCCCTTTCTCACTGCACCATCAGGATTCAAGCAAGCCGGGCCGAAGACGGCTGAAATGCCAGAAACCGGTCCCCGGTAGCTTGTCTCCTTTCTGGTGAAGAATTGGCTTGGTAGTTTAGTCTGCCCTGTTCCCATGATGCACTGGGCCAGGGACAGACTGATTTGCATATAGCCAGGTTCTGAGCTGGGATGGTGCAGTGAGATAAATAACGGTGATGGATCAAGCCCTGATCTTTGGACTGGGTAAGAGTGGTCTGCTTAATTCAGACACTCTGTTCATCACCACCCCCTTTTCTGAATCGTTTTTGGCCACTATAGGTGTGGCAGGGTATACTCAGACATGAGTCCCTTTCTCACTGCACCATCAGGATTCAAGCAAGCCGGGCCGAAGACGGCTGAAATGCCAGAAACCGGTCCCCGGTAGCTTGTCTCCTTTCTGGTGAAGAATTGGCTTGGTAGTTTAGTCTGCCCTGTTCCCATGATGCACTGGGCCAGGGACAGACTGATTTGCATATAGCCAGGTTCTGAGCTGGGATGGTGCAGTGAGATAAATAACGGTGATGGATCAAGCCCTGATCTTTGGACTGGGTAAGAGTGGTCTGCTTAATTCAGACACTCTGTTCATCACCACCCCCTTTTCTGAATCGTTTTTGGCCACTATAGGTGTGGCAGGGTATACTCAGACATGAGTCCCTTTCTCACTGCACCATCAGGATTCAAGCAAGCCGGGCCGAAGACGGCTGAAATGCCAGAAACCGGTCCCCGGTAGCTTGTCTCCTTTCTGGTGAAGAATTGGCTTGGTAGTTTAGTCTGCCCTGTTCCCATGATGCACTGGGCCAGGGACAGACTGATTTGCATATAGCCAGGTTCTGAGCTGGGATGGTGCAGTGAGATAAATAACGGTGATGGATCAAGCCCTGATCTTTGGACTGGGTAAGAGTGGTCTGCTTAATTCAGACACTCTGTTCATCACCACCCCCTTTTCTGAATCGTTTTTGGCCACTATAGGTGTGGCAGGGTATACTCAGACATGAGTCCCTTTCTCACTGCACCATCAGGATTCAAGCAAGCCGGGCCGAAGACGGCTGAAATGCCAGAAACCGGTCCCCGGCAGCTTGTCTCCTTTCTGGTGAAGAATTGGCTTGGTAGTTTAGTCTGCCCTATTCCCATGATGCACTGGGCCAGGGACAGACTGATTTGCATATAGCCAGGTTCTGAGCTGGGATGGTGCAGTGAGATAAATAACGGTGATGGATCAAGCCCTGATCTTTGGACTGGGTAAGAGTGGTCTGCTTAATTCAGACACTCTGTTCATCACCACCCCCTTTTCTGAATCGTTTTTGGCCACTATAGGTGTGGCAGGATATACTCAGACATGAGTCCCTTTCTCACTGCACCATCAGGATTCAAGCAAGCCGGGCCGAAGACGGCTGAAATGCCAGAAACCGGTCCCCGGTAGCTTGTCTCCTTTCTGGTGAAGAATTGGCTTGGTAGTTTAGTCTGCCCTGTTCCCATGATGCACTGGGCCAGGGACAGACTGATTTGCATATAGCCAGGTTCTGAGCTGGGATGGTGCAGTGAGATAAATAACGGTGATGGATCAAGCCCTGATCTTTGGACTGGGTAAGAGTGGTCTGCTTAATTCAGACACTCTGTTCATCACCACCCCCTTTTCTGAATCGTTTTTGGCCACTATAGGTGTGGCAGGGTATACTCAGACATGAGTCCCTTTCTCACTGCACCATCAGGATTCAAGCAAGCCGGGCCGAAGACGGCTGAAATGCCAGAAACCGGTCCCCGGTAACTTGTCTCCTTTCTGGTGAAGAATTGGCTTGGTAGTCTAGTCTGCCCTGTTCCCATGATGCACTGGGCCAGGGACAGACTGATTTGCATATAGCCAGGTTCTGAGCTGGGATGGTGCAGTGAGATAAATAACGGTGATGGATCAAGCCCTGATCTTTGGACTGGGTAAGAGTGGTCTGCTTAATTCAGACACTCTGTTCATCACCACCCCCTTTTCTGAATCGTTTTTGGCCACTATAGGTGTGGCAGGGTATACTCAGACATGAGTCCCTTTCTCACTGCACCATCAGGATTCAAGCAAGCCGGGCCGAAGACGGCTGAAATGCCAGAAACCGGTCCCCGGTAGCTTGTCTCCTTTCTGGTGAAGAATTGGCTTGGTAGTTTAGTCTGCCCTGTTCCCATGATGCACTGGGCCAGGGACAGACTGATTTGCATATAGCCAGGTTCTGAGCTGGGATGGTGCAGTGAGATACATAACGGTGATGGATCAAGCCCTGATCTTTGGACTGGGTAAGAGTGGTCTGCTTAATTCAGACACTCTGTTCATCACCACCCCCTTTTCTGAATCGTTTTGGCCACTATAGGTGTGGCAGGGTATACTCAGACATGAGTCCCTTTCTCACTGCACCATCAGGATTCAAGCAAGCCGGGCCGAAGACGGCTGAAATGCCAGAAACCGGTCCCCGGTAGCTTGTCTCCTTTCTGGTGAAGAATTGGCTTGGTAGTTTAGTCTGCCCTGTTCCCATGATGCACTGGGCCAGGGACAGACTGATTTGCATATAGCCAGGTTCTGAGCTGGGATGGTGCAGTGAGATAAATAACGGTGATGGATCAAGCCCTGATCTTTGGACTGGGTAAGAGTGGTCTGCTTAATTCAGACACTCTGTTCATCACCACCCCCTTTTCTGAATCGTTTTTGGCCACTATAGGTGTGGCAGGGTATACTCAGACATGAGTCCCTTTCTCACTGCACCATCAGGATTCAAGCAAGCCGGGCCGAAGACGGCTGAAATGCCAGAAACCGGTCCCCGGTAGCTTGTCTCCTTTCTGGTGAAGAATTGGCTTGGTAGTTTAGTCTGCCCTGTTCCCATGATGCACTGGGCCAGGGACAGACTGATTTGCATACAGCCAGGTTCTGAGCTGGGATGGTGCAGTGAGATAAATAACGGTGATGGATCAAGCCCTGATCTTTGGACTGGGTAAGAGTGGTCTGCTTAATTCAGACACTCTGTTCATCACCACCCCCTTTTCTGAATCGTTTTTGGCCACTATAGGTGTGGCAGGGTATACTCAGACATGAGTCCCTTTCTCACTACACCATCAGGATTCAAGCAAGCCGGGCCGAAGACGGCTGAAATGCCAGAAACCGGTCCCCGGTAGTTTGTCTCCTTTCTGGTGAAGAATTGGCTTGGTAGTTTAGTCTGCCCTGTTCCCATGATGCACTGGGCCAGGGACAGACTGATTTGCATATAGCCAGGTTCTGAGCTGGGATGGTGCAGTGAGATAAATAACGGTGATGGATCAAGCCCTGATCTTTGGACTGGGTAAGAGTGGTCTACTTAATTCAGACACTCTGTTCATCACCACCCCCTTTTCTGAATCGTTTTTGGCCACTATAGGTGTGGCAGGGTATACTCAGACATGAGTCCCTTTCTCACTGCACCATCAGGATTCAAGCAAGCCGGGCCGAAGACGGCTGAAATGCCAGAAACCGGTCCCCGGTAGCTTGTCTCCTTTCTGGTGATGAATTGGCTTGGTAGTTTAGTCTGCCCTGTTCCCATGATGCACTGGGCCAGGGACAGACTGATTTGCATATAGCCAGGTTCTGAGCTGGGATGGTGCAGTGAGATAAATAACGGTGATGGATCAAGCCCTGATCTTTGGACTGGGTAAGAGTGGTCTGCTTAATTCAGACACTCTGTTCATCACCACCCCCTTTTCTGAATCGTTTTTGGCCACTATAGGTGTGGCAGGGTATACTCAGACATGAGTCCCTTTCTCACTGCACCATCAGAATTCAAGCAAGCCGGGCCGAAGACGGCTGAAATGCCAGAAACCGGTCCCCGGTAGCTTGTCTCCTTTCTGGTGAAGAATTGGCTTGGTAGTTTAGTCTGCCCTGTTCCCATGATGCACTGGGCCAGGGACAGACTGATTTGCATATAGCCAGGTTCTGAGCTGGGATGGTGCAGTGAGATAAATAACGGTGATGGATCAAGCCCTGATCTTTGGACTGGGTAAGAGTGGTCTGCTTAATTCAGACACTCTGTTCATCACCACCCCCTTTTCTGAATCGTTTTTGGCCACTATAGGTGTGGCAGGGTATACTCAGACATGAGTCCCTTTCTCACTGCACCATCAGGATTCAAGCAAGCCGGGCCGAAGACGGCTGAAATGCCAGAAACCGGTCCCCGGTAGCTTGTCTCCTTTCTGGTGAAGAATTGGCTTGGTAGTTTAGTCTGCCCTGTTCCCATGATGCACTGGGCCAGGGACAGACTGATTTGCATATAGCCAGGTTCTGAGCTGGGATGGTGCAGTGAGATAAATAACGGTGATGGATCAAGCCCTGATCTTTGGACTGGGTAAGAGTGGTCTGCTTAATTCAGACACTCTGTTCATCACCACCCCCTTTTCTGAATTGCCTTGATCCTAGGTCAGGTATAATGCATGCGGGGGGGGGGGGGCGTTCCCCCGCAAAAGCCTCGTAGACGTGACGCAGTGAAATCACGGCGTCACTTCTAGGACGCCATTGCGTCAAAATCTCACGCCTGCCTCACAGCAGGTGTAAGACTGACGCAGGCCCTTTCACATGGGGCTTGCTCCATGTGAAAGGACGCATTGCTGGAGTTGTGTCACTTTTGTGACACACTCCAGCAATGCGTCACTTTTGGGCTTACAGAAACGTCAGAAATACTGACGTATCTGTAACTCCTTGCGACATGATGCGTCATACATTAAATATGACGCATCAGGTATGTCGCAAGGAGTGGGCACTGAGAAGTGACGCATCGCTGCTTTCACGCAGCGATGCGTCATTTCTTATAAATGAGGCCCAAAGTTTTGATTTGGAAGCCTACCAGTGCGTCCCTTTATTGATAAATGGGGGGCAACATGATACTAACCCTGATCTGATCTACCCTTTCTGACCCCAGCCCAAGGAATTCATCAATCACATATTATTCTTCTGCCAGTGCTACCATAATCACATGAAGAAGTGGGTACTACTGCTCGGGAGTATGGGGATTGGGAATTTCAGGGTTTTGTCCAGAATCCTCATATCCATTACATCACTCTTGATTGTGTTTGCTCTGTCCCACTTCTTAATGGGAGTATGCAGAGTCAGACAGGGGCGTGTAGGGCCCTGAAGAACAAGTAACTTACCTTCGGTAACAATTTTTCTGGTGGATACTGTATCTGCCTGTGGATTCCTCAAATTCGAAATTACCCCCATGTGGAGCATTCCACTGAAACTTTTCTCCTCAGGTCTCCCACGTTGACAAGGACGTCAGAATGGATTGGCTACGCACATGACTCCACGTGACGTCCTTGTAGGAAGGTGGATATCTGACTATGGTTGCCCCCAACTTTTTGCCTGGTGTTTTTCTGGTTTTTCGACTTGGTTGACCTGGGGCCCTGCTATTCAGGACCCCTGGCCCACTGCTCTCTCTGTAAAATGGATTCCATGTACTCTAGGTACATATCTAATTGGATACTGAGTCACCTTATCAGCCCCTGTACAGTGGACCTTAGGTACCCAGGGCATAGGTGCACCCAGGGCCTACCAGGGGCTGCAGCATGTATTATGCCACCCCTGGCTGGCCATCCAAATCTGACACAACTGGCTGATCAATCAGCTGGGGAAGGTGGTGTAATCACCCTTTGCTTTAGATATAGTATCCCTATATCTAACCCTAAAATGGACACATATCCTCATATCAGTCACTCCTATGGCAGGCCTTATCAATCCTGAAGGCACAGTGCTTGGAATTATGTGAGATGGTGCTCTAGCATGAGCTGAGCCTGTCTGCAGCTTTCGGAACCAAGTCCTTTAGCTGTTTCCATGATAACGCTATACCATATACTCTTAAGTGCATTATAATCCTTGCGGTTATTGCCAACTTTGGTATAACATTATCAAAACATGTCGAGTAAGGTGTCATACGAATTGGAATACTACCCCCTCGCCAATTCTGGCGACGGGGGTAGCATTCCACCCTTCTAGAGGGACACGGCATGTATGTAACTGTGAACCCCGGTTAAAGTTAACTCGAGCCTCAGCATCACAAAATGGATGCTGCCACCACAGACACAAGTCTGACCTCCTGCTGCTGGGAGTCCTTCCAGCGAGGGAGGCTTGGACAAAGGGTTTCCTGCCTTGGGAGGTGCTAGCACTACCCCAGACAGGGTTTTGTGTATTAGGTAGGACAGGGCTGAAAGGAATGAGACATGCCTGGAGCACACAAGGTGTCTCTGTGCATACACCGGTCTAAACCAGTTCCTGGGGCACTCCAGCCCCAGAGCTGGAGCAAGACCGGACAAAGGATAGGGGGGGGTAACCACCCCCCTTCCTGGTCCCACCCAGAGGAGGGACCTAGTCGTAGTACAGCCCCCTTTAGCCGGATAAAGGTAGGAGCTGGTCCCATTCCAAATTAGATTACCCTGAACAACTTTACAAGAAGAAACTCTGGACTTCGACGTTCTGCCCCACAGAAGACTGAAGAAATCTCCCTTGTGGGCAAGGAGTGTCCACCCTGCACAAGCAGGCACCATCAGCGTCCAGCGGCTTCTCTTTGCCGTCTTCCTCCAAGGATCCAGACTTCAGAGCCCGACGAGACCCGGATTCCCAGCCCACTCCGACCTCTACCTACATCTGCAGCACAGCTGAGATCCGTGGGTGCGACGAGACACGTGGGACCGACCATCTTGAAAGAAGCAGCACTTCGCTACAGCACGACTTCTGAGGTCACCTCGTCCAAGTGCTTTGGGGACTGAGAAGCCCCGACCCCGAGCAGCTCCTGCATCGAAGACCAGCCCTCCAGCATCCACGAGATCTGCGTGGGGCCCTTCTGCCTGTTTGCTGTTCGACACGTTGTCTGGTCACTTGCCGGCTGACTAGTGACCTCCTAGACGACAAACTCCGAAATCTTCACTGCTGGTCTGGTTGCTCCAGACAGGCCCTTGCTCCCTTCCAAAAGAGGAGCACCCCGGACCCTTCTGGTCCACTCCAGACGCCGTTTCCACTCACCGCGTGGGTTGCCTTTGCCAAGGCCTGTTGACTCCGAATCCGAAGCCGACACCGCCGACAGCGAGAGCCTGCGTGGGACAGCTCGTGCCTTCATCCTGGTCGTCGAAGACACCACTTGGTCCACGTGGCTGCAGAGACAAGCGTCCACCTTCACCTGATCGCGACGACGACATCTGGTTCTACTCCTGGTTCCACTCCAGTCACTGGCTAGTGACTCTGAACATTGTCCCCTCTGCTTTCAGGTTCTTCTCTTCACTGATCCACCCTTGGATCACACCGGACATCTTCGTCCTGACCGCCTGTAGTATCTTTTCTTCCAGGCTCCATAGACTTCAACGCCAGAACCCGACACGACTTGGCACCTATGCACCCGCAGCCCGTGGGTGAGGTAACACGAGCATTTCGGTGCTCAAGGGTAGCTTGACTCTCCTAGTGTCCAGTTCCACAGTCATTTTAGTTCTACCTAGTCAGGATTGTCCGTACTCACCTTTTTCTTGAACTGTACTGTCCATAGACACTGTTACGCATCTCGCGTGTGAGTTCACACTCTGCACACGCGTTCCGTGGGCCTCCTATTACCTACCTAGAGTTAGTATAGCATGGTTCCAACGATCCTACATCCTCTGGACAGCTCCATTCCTATTATCGACTTTCACATTCCACTTACTTAGTATATGGTTTGTCATGCCCCTAGGGCACCATTGTAAATTGTGCAACTTAAACATATTTTTCCTAAGAGATTGTCATGTGCTTAGCCCTCTGATCTCATAAAGAGTTCAGAGGTGTATGTTAGTTAATAAATACTTGTTTATTTTCATAACAACCTGTGTGGTGTCCATTCACTTGGTATTCAAGGGGTTATATGTGGTAAAACAGCTGGCTTCACATGCCAAAAGAATTTAGCCTAAGACTGCTTTGTCCATGCTACCATTAGGATAGCTGGTCTATAAGGTTGACTTACAACCAATCACCATAAGGGTTGTTTGGACTGATACAAGGTGATCACTAGAACTAGTGAGCATCATATATCAGGCCAACCTCTCACAGTCCTCTGGAATTTTTTTATTTTTGACATTTCTTAGTGCCAAGTATCACATTATTCCAACAATAAAATACCTAAATTACACATAAATTATTGTTTGATATAAGCAGACAGGCAACAGAGAGGCAGGTGGGTCAGTGAGGAATCCACAGGCAGCTACTGTATCCACCAGCAAACGTGTTACCGAACTTGTTATTTTGAGGGATACATCTGCCTGTGGATTCCTTACCTTATGAATTGAATCCCCAAGCAGACCCACTCCTGGGGGAGGGTGGCTGCCTGCCTATACCAAAAAATCCTGCAGCACAGAACGTGCAAAATGGCTGTGCCTCCCTACCTCTGAATACAAGCAATAGTGCTTAGGCAAAAGTGTGGAGGGAGGCCGAGGTTGCCTACTGGGATATGTCTACCACAGGGACTCCTCTTGCTAAAGCCAAAGAGGAAGACTTAGCTCTGGTAGAATGAGATTGAATACCTTCAGGAGGCTCCTTCTTGTCCAAGGTGTAGCAGATCTTGATACAGAGGTTGGTTGGTTGATTGCTTTATTTCGATATGCATATATCATAAAAGCGATACAAAAGATTAAAACAGCATGTCGAAAAGAGTATGACTGTACATTAAGTAAAAAACAGTAAAACACATTAGTTCGTCATAAATTAGTTAAAAGGAGATTAAATTGATATGGACAGTCTTCTAAGTCTAATCAACCAGGCCCATTTTAAAAACTTGGCAACGGCACAAACAATCGGAGGGGCTGTATTAGTTAAAAGAATCCGAAGGGCGACAGAGTGCTGGCGAGTACCCAATTCTCTGCAGATAGGTCCAAGCCAACGTGATCTTGGTCGGCCATAATCTGGGCATTCGAAAAGAAAATGTGGCACAGTCTCTGGTTTGTCGGGACAGAGAGCACAGTATCGTGAAGAGGGCTGGGATTTATTCCACCTGGAACAGAGGTCAGCCAAGGGTAACAACCCCAGCCGGAATTTGATGTACAGGGACCGGTCCATGGCAATTGTTATTAGGTCCATGTACGGCTCGTAGGCGACGACATCTTTTATCAGCAGAAAAGCTGCGGTGGTTTTGCAGTGCTGCTGGTTACTGATGCGCTTCACACGGACCCACTCCCAAAAAAGTTTTTTTAGGGTCTCCTTCGGGGGAGCGGAGTGACTATGCCAACAAGAGTCCAGGCCTAGGTCCCCTAGGAGGTGTTTAATGTTCTTCAGCCATTTGATACTGTGCCAACCGTCGGAGTGCATCACCTCAGCAAGGCCATCAGCATAGGGTTTTAGCTCCGGTACCCTCCACAGGCGGGCCCAGAGCAAGAGGGGTCGAAGGCGAGCCTGATCCCCTATTGCTTTACAGCCAGCATCCATGAGCACTGGGATAGTCGGACTACTCGATGGTATGGCAAGGAGATCTTTAATGAATTTGTTTTCGGTCTTGCACAGTAAGTCCACTTTGCCCAGTCCCCACAATTCAGCTCCATAAAGTGACGCAGGGACCGCACGAGCTTTATAAATGTCAAGTAGGGGGGCAACACAATGTTTTGTTGAGTTGTTAAACTCCTTGAGGAGGGCCCCCCCCCACCCTTTTGTGGGTCAATGCCATTTTATTGATATGGGCGGTCCAGCTCATCGCGTCATTAAGTCGAATTCCCAAGTAGTCGAATTCTGCCACTCTTTCTAGGGGTATAGAATTCAAAATAGGGGGGCGGCCAAGTTTACGGGGTGGGTGCAAAACTAAGTACTTGGTCTTTTCCACATTGATGACAAGGCCCCTGGAGGTGCAAAAGTCCTGGAAGCGATTCAGTAGTGTCTGGAGACCTTTGGGGGTTTTAGAGATAAGGAGGGTGTCATCGGCGAACAGCAAGGTTGGAATTTTTACGCCTCCCAGAGTGGGAGCGTCTGCTGGTTCGCCGAGTAGATGGTCTACCACCCCATTGATATAGAGGGAGAATAGGGTGGGGGCCAGAACACAGCCCTGCCTTACTCCCCTCTCGACCCTGATCTTATCGGTCTTTTCCCCGTCCAACCCCCATCTAACCTGGGCATAGGTGTTTTTGTGCAGTTTAATAAGGAGGTTTAGTTAATACGGGGGCATCCCTAGACCGTGTAGCACCCTCCAGAGTTCCTCCCTGGGAACCAGGTCAAAGGCAGTCTTTAGGTCAATAAAGGCCAAATAGAGACTGCCTTTGCCTAGCTCCACCACCTTCCAGTGTAGTAACAGGAGCCTAAAAACCTGTTCGATGGTTCCGGTGCCTGAGCGGAACCCGGCTTGCATGTCAGACAGGATGTGGTTTTCATCCACCCATTGCGAGATCCTCCCCAAAATCGCTTTCCCCGCCAATTTCTGGGTCGAATCTATTAGGCTTATAGGCCTATAGTTCCCAGGTAGGTCCCTACTGCCCTTCTTGTATATGGGGACCACCTCAGCACCTCTCCAGGAATCTGGCACCGGGCCTCCCGCAACGATTGCGTTGAGGAGTGCAGAAATTATTACCCCCCAATCTTCCGGGTATGCTCAAAGAATATCGCCTGGGAGGCCATCCGGGCCAGCTGCTTTAAGTGGTACCAGGGTTTTGATCTGTTTTGTAACATCCAAAACGGAAAAGAATTCCAGGTCTTGGGCCAAGCTAGAGGGCGGGAGGTCAAAGGGGTCATTTAGTGAGCCTTCAACGGCAGAATAGAGTTTTTGGAAGTGGGAGAACCATGTTTGGGCGTTGATGGTACAGGTCCTCAAAGTATCGTCAGGACGGTTCCTGTTGCCCACCAAATCCCAAAAACGTTTTGCATCTTTCCCTCGACTGGCGGCCAGAAGGTCCTGCCAGAAGTTATCCTCCCACTCCATCTTGGCGCTTTTTTGGCAGAGTGCGAAGTGCCTCCTGGCCACCCTAGTCCTAGATGGTAATTTGGACTTTACTGCTTCAATGAGAAGTGACTTCGCCTCCCTGCACTTCTGATTGAACCAGCCCAATCTGCCTCGTGGGCTTGGTTTCCTTCTGTTCGTGTTAGCTGGCACTACGAAAAGATCGCTAATAGCCTGGGTTATAGTGCAGAACCTTGAGGCCACTTCCGACAACCCATCCACCTGGGGGTCAAAATTGGTTAGGGCTGAAGCAAGAAGCTGCCTAATGGCAGAGGTTTTCTCCTCTGAGAGTACTAGCTTTGCCCACTTTAGCCGCCGGCCACAATTGGCGACTACTGACAGGTCCGGGGTGGGGTTACAAGAAGTTCTAGTCACAGGGCAGGTTATCCACCTGTGAGACATGGTGAGAGAGAGAAGATTGTGATCACTCTCGACAGATGGTATAATCACCATGTCCTCCACCATGCTCCACAGGTGTATGTCGAGAAGGAAGTAATCGATCCGTGACGTGTGCCCTGGCCTATTGTAAGTGTGGGCCCCAGCTTTGTCGGACCTGGTCCTGCCATTGGCAGCCCTCAGGCCAAACTCCATGGCTATTGAATTGATCTGGAGGGCCACTTCTGTCCACTTTTTAATGGGATTCAGTTCAAGGGACGGGATCCCCCACCTAGCGTCGAGTTCCTCTTGATCAGATAAGATTTCAAGGTCCAGGGGCTCAAAGGTGCAGTTAAGATCGCCAACCACCAGGTTGCAGGACCTATGAGGTGATAAGCGGAGCTGGGCTTCTAGGCAAGATATTACTGGAGATTCTCTGCCCCCCTTTGTGCCTCGGGCGTAAATATTAAAGATATTTAAAATAACTCGGCCTTGGGAGTTTTTCAACACTATGTTCATGAGATCAGGGCATTTTGTATCCCGCTCCACCACCCTGCAGTTGAGTTCTGAAGCCACCCAAATTAGGAGGCCACCCGAAGGGTGGCCCCTACCGGTTACACTAAGGGCTGCTGGCAGAAAGTGGGTGGAGTATCCTGCCTTGTGCAGGGGCACCCCGCTCCAGGTTTCCTGGAACAGGCATATGGAGTATTGCTCCACCAGCGAGTTCCAGTCTGGGAGCGCTAGCTTCCTCTCGAGGCCCGCCACATTCCAGCTGAAAACCCTAAGCGAGGGGTCCGTCACAGCCGCAATGCTACGGTTCTCGACGGGGGGCAACGTCTCCACAGCCCCCACAACAGAGAGGCCAACCAATATGCCGGGAGGTTCCCTGGTTTCCCCTTGCTCTGATACATACTTGGCAGTAACCTGGCTTTGTAGTGCAGTCGAGGGGCAACAGATTTTAGGGGAGGGGATGGACTCGACAGCAGGACTTGAAACCGCAGAATCCTCCCCGGGAACGTCAAAGAGTCAGCAGCCCCAGAAGCCCCAGTTCTGCATCACTGGCGCTGGGTAGAGCTGCTGTGCGAAGACTCCCGGGGAGGGGTGGCCGTGGGCGATGTTTAGAGGAGGGGGCCCGACAGGGCATAGTGGAGTGGTCGGGATCGGTCTCGGGTAAAAAAAAGATAGGTCGACAGCATCGACCCCCGTTCCGGCCGTGCGGCCTTGGGAGCATATTGAGTGAGCAGCTCTTATATCTTGAAAATTGACCACCACGCAATCACCCTCAAAAAGTTTTTTCCCGTGGCCAATCCAACTCACCCTGCGCACCCCAAGGATCAGGCCGTCTACACCCACTGGAAGTGGTCTATTGGTTTTCATCCAGTGGATGACTTTGTTTTTTAGCGCCTGGTGTGATTCCTGTTGTGATTCTTTTAGGAGGGGGACTTTAGTGAGGACAACAACATACGGGTGGCATTCGGGTGGGAGATTTACCGGAGGGCACTTGCGTGGCGGAATGTGCTCGGAGGCCGCTAGGGGAGGATTTTTTGGCAAGGAGGGGTTTTTAGACAGAGGGGGATTTTTGGGTGAAGAGGTTGATTTGGTAGCCCTAGAGGTAGGTGCTGCTCCGTTGGTTTTAACAGGCGCAGCAATTGCCGAGTGGGCGCTTGGGCCAGTCCCTTTCTTCTGTGGGATCTTTTGGGCAGGGTTCGGCACAAGTGCCGTCACTGCTGAGGGGGGAGTGCCGTGCACCTGAACTACGTGGGTGAGTTCACTAGGCACCGCCCGCTTCGCACCGGCCAGAGGGACTGGGGTAGGGGCTTTCCCTGTAGCCGGTGTTTTAGCCGGCAGTGACGACTGAACTCTAGTTGTTTGGCCTACTGGGACCTCTTTAACCACATTCCTGTCTGGGATGAATTCAGTAGGCCTAGGTTGCACTTTCAGCAAGGTTTTCAGGGAGAAAAAGTTGTCCCTAGTGGCCTGTTCAAAATTGTCGAGTCTAGCCCCCAGGCTCCTAACTTGATCAAGTAACGGATTAAACAAAGATTTTACCAAATTCTCGAGAGACTCGAGAGATGTAACCTGGTTTGCTAGAGCCGGTGTGACTGGGGGCAGGAGGGACGGTGTCAGGGGCTCGACTGCATGCTGGGGGGGGCCTGCAATCCTAAGGAGTTCCAGCTCTCCAGCGTCTTGGTGTGTAGTGCCCCTATTAAGCTTTGTCCTAGAACGCTTGTGGAGCATGGAATAATTCCCCCTCCGAGTGTTGATTCCCCTTTTCCTTTTCCTATGTACCCGCGGAGATCTAGTCTGGGGAAGAGGTAATGTGTGAGGTGAGGGAACAATAGGATCAGAGAAAGACCTGTTGTCAGGAGGGCTGGCTATGCAAGGGGATGGGCCAGAAGCAATAGCCTCGATGCAGCGACTACCTGGGGAGGGAAGTGATATGAGGCTTTCGATCCTATCTAGTCCAGCCTCTAGCACTGCAATGTGTTGCTCATCAGGTTGAGGCAAGATGGCAGTGGGCATAGGCGGCGACAGAGCATGTGCCACAGTTCCCAAAGAGGAGCGCTTAGATGGAAGGAGGTCTAGTGAAAGGCGGCGTTCCGTCATTGCGATCTCCTTTTCAATGACGTTAGCCACCCGGGTGATGAATTTGTCCATTGTACCGATCATCGTGGAACCCCCTAGAACACTTGCTCCACCACCCCTCAAGGCTTTACCAGATCTGGTGGACATGGTGGATCCGAAGCCTGCCGTTAGACTCGGGGGGATAAGAGTCGTAGAGGTCGAAGAAAGGGGGGTGGCCCAGCCCAGCCTCAGACAGCCCCTGACTGCCACAGACTGCCCGCCCTTTGCTCGGGCTTCGCTCGGCGTCCCGCTCGCGTCCCGCGGAGCGCCTGGCAAAACCTTAAGTCAGAGGGTGTTGCAGGCGGGGGGCGTGGCTGGTGGTGGGCGCGTCCACTCGCACACCTGATCCAGCAGGGACTCCTGGATCTTCGAGTCCCTGCTAGCGCCAATGCCAGGTGGTTGGTTCTCCCGGCGCCTCCTCAAGCCCAGCGCCTTGATGCTGGTTCCGCCTCCTCAATCCGCGAAGCGGCACCCGCGGATCGGGTGCGGCGAGGGGCAGCGGCGGGAAGCAAAGGAAACAGTCCCCAGCACAGCGGGACGTGCAGAGGGCTCCCAACACACCGCAACTCCACAGCTACTCGCAGATAGGGTCCCAGGGAGCACAGGGACACGCGCCTTTTTCTGGCTGGCCAGGCGGGGGGCGTGGCTGGTGGTGGGCGCGTCCACTCGCACACCTGATCCAGCAGGGACTCCTGGATCTTCGAGTCCCTGCTAGCGCCAATGCCAGGTGGTTGGTTCTCCCGGCGCCTCCTCAAGCCCAGCGCCTTGATGCTGGTTCCGCCTCCTCAATCCGCGAAGCGGCACCCGCGGAGCGGGTGCGGCGAGGGGCAGCGGCGGGAAGCAAAGGAAACAGTCCCCAGAACAGCGGGACGTGCAGAGGGCTCCCAACACACCGCAACTCCACAGCTACTCGCAGATAGGGTCCCAGGGAGCACAGGGACACGCGCCTTTTTCTGGCTGGCCAGGCGGGGGGCGTGGCTGGTGGTGGGCGCGTCCACTCGCACACCTGATCCAGCAGGGACTCCTGGATCTTCGAGTCCCTGCTAGCGCCAATGCCAGGTGGTTGGTTCTCCCGGCGCCTCCTCAAGCCCAGCGCCTTGATGCTGGTTCCGCCTCCTCAATCCGCGAAGCGGCACCCGCGGAGCGGGTGCGGCGAGGGGCAGCGGCGGGAAGCAAAGGAAACAGTCCCCAGAACAGCGGGACGTGCAGAGGGCTCCCAACACACCGCAACTCCACAGCTACTCGCAGATAGGGTCCCTTGATACAGAGGATGGTCCAACTGGACAACTTTCTCTTGTGGACAGCCTTGCGATTCATCTTGCCCACATATTCGATGAAGAGTTTGTTGTCCAACCTGAAGTCCTCGGTCCTGTCCAGATAGAAGCTGACCACCCTTTTAGGGTCGTGGCAATGAAGTCTCTCCTCCTCCTTAGATGGGTGAGTGGGAGTGTAGAAAGTGGGTAAGGTGATGGGTTGCCTTAGGTGGAAAGGAGTGACCACCTTAGGCAGGAAAGTAGCTCTGGTCCTAAGAACCATCTTATCCGCATCGAAAGATGTGAAAGGAGTTTTGGAGCTAAGAGCTTACAACTCACTCACCCTCCTAGCAGAAGTGATTGCAACCAAAAATAAGAGACAATTATGCAGTGTTTCAAAGGGTGAACCCATCAAGAAAGGGAGAACCAAATTCAAATCCCACTGATGCATGATAAAAGGAGTGAGAGGAACCTATTTTTGAAACCCTTAATGAACCTCACAGCTATGGGAAATTTTAATAACGAGGGTTGATCTGGTAAACAGAGAAAAGCTGACAAGAGCCCTTGACAGTAGCTACTGCACAACCCTGTTGTGCCAGGGAAAGAGACAGACAAATGGGCCTGCAAAGGATCAATCGTTATCCAGTATTGGGGTATCTTTTATAGATTCACATGCTTAGAATCATCCCCGCCGACGTGGTAGGAGTCTTGCGGTACAATAAAACATATACATTATAGTCATAATAACATTACACAATAGGCTACTATGGACAACAAGTCACTACATTAGCCTATCTTAGTCCTTTTGCAAAAAAGAACCAAACTTGGAACCCAACCAATCAGGCTGCAGCACCCTCTCAGAACCTTCCACAGAGAGGCAAACCCTCGGATTTTCCACCGCACCCCGTGTGACAGGGAGTCTCCCTGAGCTCTGCTCAGTTTTTTCCTTGACTTTAACTTCTTTGTGAGAAATTATGTCTGATTCTTCAAAGAAAAGCTTGTTCTTGCCTTGTTCTTCATGTGGGAAGAAGAGATTACACTTTGAAGATCCACATAAAGAATGTATTTACTGCCTGTATCCAGCTCACAGGGTCAAGGACTGCAGGATCTGAGAACCTTTCCTTCCAAAACCTTGAAAGACAGAGAAAGAAGACTTTTGGTTTGGCTGGAAAAGCTGAAGGCTTCATCGGATGTGGTATCTGGACATGAAGGCAGTGTAAGTCCTCAGGTGTACACCCCTCAGGCCAACAAGAGGGATAGATCTGGAGATCCACATGAGAGACAGAGTAAGACCCTGAAGAAATCTCACTCTGAGATTGGTCACTCTTCCTCAAAAAAAAGAGAAGTCCTCTTTCTCTTCTGAGGTAAAAACTAGGGGAAAAGGTGACGATTTCTTTGAAAACTGCCTCAAAACAGCAGAAATCTCTTTCTGAGCCTCCTCCGACGTCGAAAAGTGCTCCGTCGATGATGAAATCTCCTCAGAAGGTGAATGGTTCTTCAGCGTCGACAAAGAAAGTCCTATCATCCACGAGGACTCCGTCTACAGCACCGTCACTATTGTTTCATCGCCGTCAACGATGCCAATCTCGTCGACGCCTACATCGTCATTGACATCTATCCCGTTGATGATGCCACCGCCGTCGACGACGATACAACTTTCGTCGGCGGGTACACCGTGGACGATATTACAGGTCCTGTCGACGAGTCCACCGTCGACGACACTACCGTCGACGAGCCCACTGTCGGCGGCGATATTACTCTTGTCGACGAGCCCACCGTCGACGACGGCAGCAACCTCGACGACGACATCATCGACAATGGTTTTTCCGTCGACGACATCAATGATTTCATGTCGACGGTTTCTTCAATAATGGCAATCTCAACGGATACTGACTCGCCGTCCATGTATATTTTTTCAACGCTAAAGCGTAAAAGGCCTACATCTCTGAAAATTACGCCAGTATTAACCTCTAAGTTGTCATCTTCAAGGCAATTCTATCAGGATGTTTCACATATTTCACGTTTGCCTCCTAGTCACTATCTGGAGGAGTCAGATGATGAAGGACCTTTTGGTCCAGCACATGACCCTTCCCAACTCCGAATCGAATATCAGGAGGACGAAGAGGATGAAGAATATCATGAGCCCTGCGAATCTTTAAGAGGCCTTTTCATCAAGAACCAGTACCAGTTCCTAAACAAACCCCTGCGCCTACAGCTATGCAGGTTCCGAGTCCTGCTGCCCCAATCTCAGTGCCTCAAGTGGCTATGCTTACTCATTTCCTTCAGGATGATGACGGAGACACGGTGGCTGAAGAGGGAGAAATACCAAACTCACCCACAACTGTGGATAATGGGATGAATATTTAATTCCAAAGCCAGCCTCACCAGTCCCTCAGGCTGTTGACTCCCCTCCTGAGGATATAGGAGGTTTTCACACTATCATGAAAAGGGCAGCCGCTAGATTCCATCTTCCAATATTGGTACAGAAAACTGAGTGTTTTCTTTATGATTTTAAAGACCCAAGTAGAAAATTGGTTCGTTCAATTCTGATAATAGATCATATTTGGGAATAAGGGGTGAAGATAATGAAGACTCCATTCTCAATACCGGCAATTCTCCCTAGAATCGACAAAAAACGATAAGGTACTGGAGGATGCTCCTGCCTGCCTCTCTGGACACCTTAGACCAGACTCCTTCATCTCACAGACGTTCCAACGGAAGTCTCGAAATCCATCTGTCCCAATAACGGCTCCACCAGACAAGGATGGGAGGCCCCTAGATAATATCGGTAAGCGCTTTACCACCATGGCGGGTGTAGGAGAGTAGGGTCTGCAATCCTATGGTCACCCCAGATTTTTGCTTTTTGCTTCACTGGTTTACGACTTTCCCTGGCTGTGGGCCTGCTAATCAGACCCACAGCCTAGCTGTTCTCTCTCTAAATTGACATCCATGTACTTTAGGTGCATTTACCAATTGGTATTGGGTCACTCTTGTAAGTCCTTGTACAGTGTACCATAGGTACCCAGGGCATAAGTGCACCCAAGGCCTACCAAGGGCTGCAGCATGTATTGTGCCACCCCTGGCTGGCCATCAAAACAAACACAACTGGCTGGTAACTCAGCTGGGGAAAGGTGGTGTAATCACCCTTTGCTTTAGATATAGTATACCTATATCTAACCCTAAAATGGACACATATACTCCTATAAGTCACTCCTATGGCAGGCCTTAACAATCCTGGAGGCAGAGTGCTTGGAATTATGTGAGATGGTGCTCTAGCATGAGCTGAGCCTGTCTGTAGCTTTCGAAACCAAGTCCTTTAGCTGTTTCCATGATAACGCTATACCATATACTCTTAAGTGCATTATAATCCTCGAGGTTATTGCTTACTTTGGCATAGCATTATCAAAACATGTTGAGTAAGGTGTCATACGAATTGGAAAACTACCCCTTCACTAGTTCCTGCGACGGGGGTAGCATTCCACCCTTTTAGAGGGACACAACATGTATGTAACTGTGAACCCCGGTTAAAGTTAACTCGAGTATCAGCATCACAAAATGGATGCTGCCACCACAGACACAAGTCTGACCTCCTGCTGCTGGGAGTCCTTCCAGCGAGGGAGGCCTGGACAAAGGGTTTCCTGCCTTGGGAGGTGCTAGCACCACCCCAGACAGGATTTTGTGCATTGAGGTAGGACAGGCTGAAAGGAATGAGACATGCCTGTGGCACACAAGGTGTCCCTGTGCATACCCCGGTTTAAACCAGTTGCTGGGGCACTCCAGCCCCAGCTCTGGCGCGAAACCGGACAAAGGATAGGGGATGTAACCACCCCCCTTCCTGGTCCCACCCATAGGAGGGACCTAGTCACAGTACAGCCCCTTGAGGAGAATAAAGGTAGGAGCTGGTCCCATTCCAAATTAGATTATCCTGATTTGAAACTCTACAAGAAGAAAATGTGGACTTCGACGTTCTGCTCCACAGAAGACTGAAGAAAATCTCCCTTGTGGCCAAGGAGTGACCACCCTGCACAAGCAGGCACCATCAAGCGTCCTAGCGGTTCACTTTGTCGTCCTTCCTGCCTGGAACCAGACTTCAGAGCCCGACGAGATCCAGACTTCCAGACCTCTCCGACCTCTACCTACATCTGCCGGCTGGCTAGTGGCCTCCTAGACGATGATCCACGAAATCTACACCGCTGGTCTGGTTGCTCCAGATTGGCCCTTGCTTCCCTGCAAAGGAGAAGCACCCCGGACCCTCCTGGTCCGCACCAGACGTCTTTTCCACTCACCGCGTGGGTTGCCTTTGCCAAAGCCTGTTGACGCTGAATCGGGAACAGACACCGCCGACAGCGAGAACCTGCGTGGCACAGCTCGTGCCTCCATCCTGGTCGTCGAATGTATATGTATGTAAATGTATAGGCATTTATATAGCGCACTACTTACCCGTAGGGTCCCAAGGCGCTTCGACCGCTGCGAAACCCTTCCTGGCTTCCCTGAGAGATGGTCCCTTAATGGGTATCTCCAGGGTGAGACCAGGCATCCCCGGCGGTCTGGTGGGGCCGTTAGTGAAGATGAGGCAAGCTAATGCCCAGAGTTGCCGAGTGTGATCGCTGATCAGAGTGGGCACCGAGGCGAGAGAATTATCGAGTCCGCTGACCCTGGTCCAGAAACCTGCCGCGCCGGGAATCGAACCCTGGTCCCGGGCCGTCCTCTGCTCTCGGGTCTGCCGCCTCTAACCAGTGAGCCACACTACTTCTCGTCGAAGACACCTCCTGGTCCAAGTGGCTACAGAGTCAAGCGTCCACTCTTCACCTGATCGCGACGACAGCATCTGGTTCCTACCTGGTTCCACTCCGGTCACTGGCTAGTGACTTTGAACATTGTCCCCTCTGCTTTCAGGTCTTCATCTTCCTCGATCCACTCTTGGATCGCTCCGGACATCTTCCTCCTGGTCGCCTGCAGCATCTTTCTTCAAGGCTCCATAGACTTCGACGCCGAAACCCGACACACTTTCACACCTATGCACCCGCAGCCCGTGGGTGAGGTAACGAGAGCATTTCGGTGCTCAAGGGTAGATTGACTCTCCTAGTGTCCAGGTATCCAGTTGTTTTAGTCCTAACTAGTCGGAACTGTCTTTTACTTACCTTTTCGTAACTTGTAGTATCCATTGACTTTGTCCCTCATCTCGCGTGTGAGTTCACACTCTGCACACGCGTCCCGTGGGCCTCCTGCTCCTTACCTAAGGTTAGGGTAGTGTACTCCCAGCGATCCTACAGCCTCTGGACATCTTCATTTCCTCTATCGATTTCCTTATACCATTTACTTAGTATATGGTTTGTCGTGCCCCTAGGGCACCATTGTAATTTGTGCAACTTAAAGTATTTTTCTTAAGAGTCCTGTCATGTGCTTAGCCCTCTGATCTCATAAAGAGTTCAGAGGTGTTTTGTTAGTAATAAATATCTTGTTTATTTTCATAACAACCTGTGTGGTGTCCTTTCATTTGGTATTCAAGGGGTTACATTAGGATAGCTGGTCTATAAGGTTGACTTACAACCAATCACCATAAGCGTTGTTTGGACTGATACAAGGTAATCACTAGAACTAGTGAGCATCATATATCAGGCCAACTTCTCACAGTGGGCGCTACAGTTCGTGCCACAAATTCTTTGGCAATTTTAGGTAGATATGACCGCCAATTATGGTCAGACATTTCACCTTGTCTTGATTATCTGCCTGAGGATAAAAAACAAGAAGCGAGAAAGATACTTCTGGAAGGCGAGAGGGCTGCTTCAGAGATTATTGATATCTCTATGGATATGGCTTCTTTGGGCTTTCGCCAACTTGCTGGAGCAGCGACCCTTAGACGTCAAGGTTGGTTGAAATCCACTAACTTTCGCCCGGAGGTCCAGATGAATATTCTGGATATGCCCTTTGATGGGGACTTTCTATCTGGTAAACACATAGACGAGGCGTTACAGGAAATCAAAAAAGATACTGATACCGCCAGGGCACTGGGTACCTTACAATACAGGAAAACACCTTTTCGGGGAGCAAGAGGCAGAGGCTCATATTCATTTAGTGAATGATTTCAAAAATACCAATGCCAGGGCGGTCAAAGTCGGTATGGATACCATCAGCAGCAACAACAGCTGTCCTACAGGAATCCCCCAGCAGCCGCTTACAGACAGCAAGGCATAAGGCGCCAACCTCAAGGCAGAGACTCTACTAGGAAACAGTAACAATCTTTCAACACCTGCACCAGATATGCCACAAAAAGTCTACAAGATTCCGAATATATCCCAGCATCTCATAAATTGGAAGAAAATAACCACAGACAAGTGGGTTTTGGACATAATCAAATTTGGTCACACCCTAGAATTTATCAATTCCCCCCCTCCTCATCCACCTCTAAAGAAAAATCCACTGCATCTTGCTCTTCTCATAAAGAAGGTAAAAACCATTCTTTTTGCAGGGAGCGATAGAAAGAGTACCTTGCTCTCAACTTGGGAAGGGAATTTATCCTCACATTTTTCTAATAAAGAAAAAGTCTGGGGAATAGAGACCAATCCTGGATTTAAGAAAACTGAACAAATATCTTCAGAAGAAATCCTTCCGCATGGTGACACTCCAGGAAATCCTTCAGCTTTTGGACCATGCAGACTTCATGACAACGTTGGATTTCCAGGATGCGTACTTCCACATCCCAATCCATCCCAAACACCAAAAATTCCTAGGTTTACTGTGGCAGGTGTACATTTCCAATTCAAAGTCCTCCCATTTGGCTTACGCTCAGCTCCAAGAGTCTTTACCAAATTCCTAGCTCCAGTAGCAGCTCATCTCAGGCTACAGGGCATCCAATTATTCCTTTATTTGGACTGGCTAATAAAGACTCCTTCTTTTCGACAGGCTTCTCTGACAACAGCAAACTCTCTGCAGGTTTTCCACTCTCTAGGACTGTCTCTGAGCATCCAAAAGTCAGGCCTCTATTCTTCCCAAAGGATTCAATTTCTAGGGGCAATGCTGGATACCATCCGGGACAAAGCATTCTTGTCCAAAGAAAAACAATCTCGTCTTGTTTCTCTGGCATCAGAACTCCTAAAAAGAAAGTTTGCTTCTGTATGGATGATCAAGTCTTTTTTGGGGATACCATCATCAGCAATCCTGCTAGTACCTCATTCCCATCTGAGAATGAGACCAATTCAAGAAGAATTGGACAGTCAGTGGCTGCAAATCTCGGGGTCATTCGACGACCTAGTGCAAATAACTCCTGTTATGAGAGAAACTCTTTCCTGGTGGAGGCTTTCCAAAAATGCCGAAATCGGGCTCACCTTTCAACCTGCTGTACCGGATTTCATCCTAACAACAGATGCTTCCATAGAATGATGGGGTGCACATCTTCAGGATTTCTGAATAAGAAGGAAGTGGTCTGCTGCAATGGTGAAGATGCACATCAATTTTCTCGAGCTTCGAGCCATTTTTTTGGCACTTTAGTCTTTTCTACCAAGACTACAAGGATCAACGATTCTGTTAAGAACCGACAACACCACTTGCATGCATTATCTAAACAAGCAAGGGGGTACCCGGTCTCACATTCTGTCTCAAGAGGCGCAAAGCATTTTGGGAGTGGCTTCTCTCTCACAATATAAAGATCAAGGTGGAACATCTTCCAGGAATTCACAACACCTTAGCAGGCACTCTAAGTAGGACTTCAAAATCCTGTCACAAATGGGAACTGGAACAAACAGTCGTAGAGAATATATTTCATAAGTGCGGCAAGCCAAATCTGGATCTCTTTTCCTCCAGGAGCAATCGGAAGTGCCCATTCTTTGCAAGTTGAGAGCCAGAGAAGGGTTCTTGGGGGAACGCCTTCATGAGGAGATGGACAGCGATTTTTGCTTACGCATTTCCCCCTTTCCCGCTGATTCCGAAACTACTGCGCAAACTCAAGATGGAACCATGCTGCATGATTCTAATTGCACCGAAATGGTCACGTCAACATTGGTTCACAGAGCTTCTCCTTCTATCCAAATGCATACTGTAGCAATCCCAGCAATCCCAAACCTATTGTCAATGAGCAGAGGCCATATTCTCTATCCTCGTCCAGTTCAGTTGCAGCTTCATGCATGGTTTCTGGATTCACAGAGTTCAAGGAGATATATTTACCTCAAGACTGCAGAGATATTCTTACTAGAGCGAGAGCTCCTTCTACTTTGAAGACTTATGCGTTAAAATGGAAAAGATTATGTTCCTGGTGCAGCAACAAGAATATACATCCTCTGAAATGTTCTCCGGTTTAGATTCTGTCTTATCTTTTAATTGTCTAAATCTGGTCTCATGTTTGCTTCTGTAAACTACATCTAGCAGCCATTTCTACCTACAGGCGATCTGCAGGAGTGGCATCCCTTTGTTCTAATTGTCTGATTAGACAGTTCCTAAAAGGGCTTTTCAGAACTTTTCGACCTATTAAGGCTCCTCCCCCAGAATGGAGGTTGAATTTAGTACTGCAACAACTAATGAAACATCCGTTTGAAAACAGCTCTCCTATTGGCTCTCACCTCTTCTCGGAGAGTAAGCGAAATACAGGCTTTCACTATCAAACAACCGTATTTGAAATTTACCAATGACTATGTCCTTCTAAGAAATAATCCCACGTTCATTCATAAGGTTCCTTCTTCATTCCATCTCAATGAGCCTGTTACATTACGCTCTTTCTTTCCTAATCCGTCTTCGTCGGCGGAGAAAGCTTTGCATACCCTGGATGTCAAGAGATGCTTAAAGTTCTACATTTCACGTACTGTTTCCATCAGAAAATCCGACCAATTATTTATTTCCTATGGTGGTCAGAAGCCAGGATCAGCAGTAACAAAGTCCACTATCGCAAGGTGGATTGCATCTGCTATCCAATTCTGCCATTGCAAGGCTGGGCATCCATAGTCAAACAAACCTAAGGCTCACTCTACTAGGGCAGTTTCCTCGTCTACTGCACTTTTTGCTGGTGTGTCATTGGAGAAGATTTGCCGTGCTGAAACCTGGAAAAATGTGCACACGTTTACACTGCATTATTGCCTGGATCTGGCAACAGAGGCTGAGTCAGCGGTTGGTCAAGCAGTTTACGAAACCTTTTTAAATAAGGTAAGCCTCTATAATGAGAGGATATTATATTTGCTATTGACATGTTCATTATTGCATATACCTATTTGATATATATGATTATGAATTGCCCTTTATTAGGGTTGTAATGTTACTTCATTATTGTATTGGATTTACAAGGTATCTATTATTTTTTTTTATACCCACCATCCACTATACATCTAAGTATTGTTTACTGCTAGCTATTCTGATTCTAAGCATGTGAATCTATGAAAGATACGACAATACTGGATAAGAAAACAAGTTACTTACCTGTAACTTCAGTTATACAGTATTGATATCTTTCATAGATTCACATACGACCCACCCTTAACATTATCATTATGGCATACTTACTGTCATTTGTGCTACTAAAATCGGAGGGTTTGCCTCTCTGTGGAAGGCTCTAAGAGGGTGCTGCAGCCTGATTGGCTGGGTTCCAAATTTGGTTCTTTTTTGCAAAAGGACTATGATAGGCTAATGTAGTGACTTGCTGTCCATAGTAGCCTATTGTGTAATGTTATTATGACTATAATGTATATGTTTTATTGTACCGCGAGACTCCCACCTCACCGGCGAGGATGATTCTAAGCATGTGAATCTAAGAAAGATACCAATATTGGAGAACTGAAATTACAGGTAAGTAACTCATTTTCATCTCTCTCCACACCATTTAACAAACTTGGCCCACCTACCAGAATAGGCAGATTTGGTGGAGTGTCTCCTGGCCTATAGAATAACATCCACCACATCCGGTGGGAGAAAGAAAGAGCTCAGGTTGCCCCGTTCAATCTCCAGGCATGAAGGTGCAGGCTCTCGAGGTGGGGGTGTAGAACCTGCTCCGGCAACTTCAAGAGGAGGTCCGCCCTGAGAGGTAGACGGTGCAGAGGGTGCGATGACTTGAGGTGTGTCACAGCCTTCTCTGCCAATCCTGAGCGATCAATGTGACTTGGTCCCGGTCTTGGCAAATCTTCCTCAGAGCCCAAGGAATCAAGGGTATGGGAGGAAATGCGTAAAGAGGCTATGAGCCCAAATATAAGTGAAACACATCCACCAACGCTCCCTGTGTCAGATACTGGAGACTGCAGAATGACAGGCAGTGCACGTTCTCGTGAGTTGCCAACAGATCCAACTGAGGAAATACTAACATCCTGAAAATGTGATGGACTACCTCTGGATTGAGATGCCACTCGCGATCGGGCGAATACTGCCAACTGAAACTGTCCGCACACATATTCAGTTCTCAGGCAAGATGATTCGCGATCACGCAAACGTGATAGTCCTGAGCCCAGAACCAGAGTCGGAGAGCCTCTCTGCAAAAAAGATACGGCCCCACTCCTTTCTGTTTGATGTTGTACCACATCACTGTTGTGTTGTCCGTCAGGACCTGAACCAACTGACCGCGAAGGGAGGGAAGAAAGGCCTTGAGAGCCAAACGTATCACCCACACTTCCAGACGATTGATGTGAAATAATCTTTCCCCTGGAGACCAAAGGCCTTTGACGTTCAGATCCCCCAAATGAGCTCCCCACCCTGGAGTGGAGGCATCCATTATCCCTGTGGCCATTGGAGACAGAGGCTGAATCGGCTTCCTTTGAGACAGGTTTCTTCGAACACTCCACCATAACAGCTCCACTGCAGTGTCTCAGGAGATTCTGACTACCTCTTCGAGATCTCCGTTTTGTTGAAACCACTGCCTGTGGAGGCACCACTGATGACACTCATATGCCAGTGTGCATGGTTTTCCAACAGTATGCAGGAAGTGAATAGACCGAGCAGTCACAAGACCTTCAGGACTGGAGCAGCCGCTCCATACTGAAAAAGTGGAATCATAGCCTGGATGTCTTGAATCCTCTGTAGAGACAGGAAGGCACGACTTGCAATAGTGTCCAGTACTGCCCCTATGAACAGGTTGCAGTGATAGCCCACTAGGTGAGATATGGGTACATTTATCGAAAATCCCAAGTTGAACAACAGTCGCGTTTTTACTTGCAAATGATGCAGCACCATCTCTGGAATCTTTCTTTTTAGAAGCCAGTCATCCAGATAGGTAAAAATAGGAACCCCTGATCTTCTGAGATGTGCTGCCATCACCTTTGTGAAGACTTGAGACGCGGAAGTAAGACCGAACAGAAGGACCGCAGACTGGTAGTGTTGAGACCCCACCGTAAAATGAAGATACTTCTGATGCGAAATTTAGGATGGGAATGTGAAAATACGCATCCTGCAAATCAATCTACATCTTCAGTCTTCCTTCTGCAGTGCAAGAAGAACCTGAGCCAGGGTCAACATCTTGAATTTCTCCTGTTTGAGGGAAAAATTCAAAACCCTGAGGTATAGGATCGGCCTCACGCTACCTTCCTTTTTGGGAATCGGGAAGTACCGGGAGTAGCATCCCTGACCCCTTTCCTGCTCTGGAACACCTCAATCACACCTTTTTGCAGTAATGACAGAACTTCCTGCAGCCGAAGCAGGAGGTGCTCTTCCAAGCACAAACCCTGATAGGGAGGAAAAGGAGGGGGAAACTTACGGAAGGGTAGGGCGTACCTATTCTCTACGATGTTTAACACCCAGAGATCTGTAGTAACAGACCTCTAATGTTTAAGAAAATGGGACATCCATCCTCCCAGTGGACAAGCATGTTCTAGGACGATGGAGCTAGAGCTGCTTCCCTGCCGCACCGGTTGGAGGGGCGGAAGAGGAGGAGGAGGAGACTTATTGCTGTGCTGCACCCCGCAGACAACCTCTGCCCTTTCTCCTATCAGATCTGTAAAGAGGATTTGCCTGCTGTTGCTGCTGTTGTGGCTGCTGTCTGGCACAAAAGGATAAGGTTCTGCCAAAACCACAAAACTAGGCAAGATCCCTCGAAATGCAGGTCTAACAGGGTAGCTTGTACATCAGAAGAGAGAACCCTGAACCCCCGTAGCCAAGCGTGCCTCCTGGTTGCCACAGACGAATTCATCACCCTGGCTACTGAATCAGCAGTGTCAAGACCAGACTGTATGACCTGACGGGCTGAAGCTTGGGTATACGTTAGAAAATGACCATCAACTTCCTCCAATAGTTTTGGGAGCACCTCCCCAGCCGAATCCATAAGAGCTTGGATGTAGCGCCCCAGAAGATGTAGTATTTATTGATTTGAGAGCCATGCTGCCAGACGAGAGTACCTTCTTCGCAGATTACTCTATACACATCGACTCCCTATCTGCAGGTGTAGATAGAAAGGACCCTGCAGACTGTTTCGAGGAGCACGAAGCCTGAATGACCAAACTTTCTGGAGATGGATGAGTCGACAGAAAACAAACAAAAGGAAGAGTTCTCCCAGTATATTTTTAGGTCCAGAGGGGGAGAGGAAAATAAACTAAGCAAAGAGAGTACCTCTGATTAGACCTATATTACTTTATCACAAGAATCTATCAAAAGTATTGTAAAATTGGATGCTATTGAGAAAGAGAGAAAGGACTTTAATTACTTTAAAGACATTATTTTATTATTTTTCTTTATCATTTTTGTTTTTTCAATTTAACTGTTTATACATAAGTACAATTTATTTTGTCACACGAAAACATAATCATAAATAACAAGCTTTCAAAATTTTGCAGTTGAAGAAAAACACCCCTAACAAATCATCTTATCCTATTACCATTCATTCTATCATACATACCTCTACATTCACTACCATTTCTAAAAGAACAAATATAGACAAATAAACAAAACCTTACATAAGATTAACCCAAAAGTATCTCATGTGGACCGCTGTAGATGTAAGGGACAGAGGTCCTACCACTTAGTCATAAGCCGATCTATACATTGTTTTCCAATCAACAAAACATTGTCCAGGTCTTTAGTGTGTACGGCCTACGTACGTTTCGGTGATGATAGATAGTTAAATCACCTTCTTCAGGGCCAGAGCAAAAGACTAACAATTATGGTAACACATATATACAAGAGTTAAAAGAACGGGGAGTTTCTTCAATTTCTATTTGTATTGATGCGAATAGATCTTAGTTCTTCCACGAAGTGGACTTTAAAAGGAAACCATTTGCCACAGGTATAATTACATCTGAGTGTAGAAATAAGCTGTTGTTATCATTAATTCCAGGGGTTAGGTAAGAGCCAAGTGGAGCGCTTTGTTTAACGAATGGACTTTCTATTATGGCTTCTTCTCATGTTTCTGGTCATAGTTATATCCTTGTTCGCGGACCAGTTATTTAAAAGAATATCATCACACCATCGTGTTATGCACGACGTGGTCTGTGACAGGGGGTTCCTTGCATTTGCGCACCGGAAACGGTCCGGGAACAAGAATATAACTATGACCAGAGCTGTGGATGAAACTACAGGATATCAAGAACAGTGGCAGCTGTAGTTATCAGGATTGATTGTCATTGCCAGAGCTGTGGATGAAACTACAGGATATCAAGAACAGTGGCAGCTGTAGTTATCAGGATTGATTGTCATTGCCAGAGCTGTGGATGAAACTACAGGATATTAGGAACAGTGGCTGCTGAAGTCCGGGATTGATTGTCATTGCCAGAGCTGTGGATGAAACTACAGGATATCAAGAACAGTGGCTGCTGAAGTCTGGGATTGATTGTCATTGCCAGAGCTGTGGATGAAACTACAGGATATCAAGAACAGTGGCTGCTGTAGTTTAGGATTGATTGTCGTTGCCATAGCTGTGGATGAAACTACAGGATATCAAGAACAGTGGCAGCTGTAGTTATCAGGATTGATTGTCATTGCCAGAGCTGTGGATGAAACTACAGGATATCAAGAACAGTGGCAGCTGTAGTTATCAGGATTGATTGTCATTGCCAGAGCTGTGGATGAAACTACAGGATATAAAGAACAGTGGCAGCTGTACTTACTGGATTGATTGTCATGGACAGAGCTGTGGATGAAACTACAGGATATCGGGAACAGTGGCTGCTGAAGTCCGGGATTGATTGTCATTGCCAGAGCTGTGGATGAAACTACAGGATATCAAGAACATTGGCAGCTGTAGCTATCAGGATTCATTGTCATTGCCAGAGCTGTGGATGAAACTACAGGATATCAAGAACAGTGGCTGCTGAAGTCTGGGATTGATTGTCATTGCCAGAGCTGTGGATGAAACTACAGGATATCAAGAACAGTGGCTGCTGAAGTCCGGGATTGATTGTCATTGCCAGAGCTGTGGATGAAACTATAGGATATTAGGAACAGTGGCTGCTGAAGTCCGGGATTGATTGTCTTTGCCAGAGCTGTGGATGAAACTACAGGATATTAGGAACAGTGGCTGCTGAAGTCTGGGATTGATTGTCATTGCCAGAGCTGTGGATGAAACTACAGGATATTAGGAACAGTGGCAGCTGTAGTTCAGGATTGATTGTCATTGCCAGAGCTGTGGATGAAACTACAGGATATTAGGAACAGTGGCTGCTGAAGTCTGGGATTGATTGTCATTGCCAGAGCTGTGGATGAAACTACAGGATATTAGGAACAGTGGCAGCTGTAGTTCAGGATTGATTGTCATTGCCAGAGCTGTGGATGAAACTACAGGATATTAGGAACAGTGGCTGCTGAAGTCCGGGATTGATTGTCTTTGCCAGAGCTGTGGATGAATCTACAGGATATCATTGAATAATCTTTATTTAGGCACATTATGGCCATAAAAGATGCATAAAAACAACAATACATGTCACAATAGAGGAATGAATAATTTACATAATGTCAGATGGGGTTTGCAGAAATGCAATAAGATCCATAATTTAATTAAGAAGGCATATATAAAACATTTACTTAAAAACAATTTGTACATATCCAGTAATTTAAATTCCCAGGAACAATTCATTAATATACAGCCAATAGATGATCAGAGCAACCTTATCGAGTACAAAATCAATGCGCACAGACCAAGCCATTTATAGGTCCAAACCCATTTTTTTGCGAGTATAGCATGATGACAATAAAAATCTGCTAACACACAAAACAACCACTTGTCTAGAGTCTATTTTAATAATCCTATATGCTTCGACATAGGAGTGTATACCCATGGCATTGCACAGTGGCTTGATCCATCTTTTTCTTGCTGATAGGTATGCAGCACAAAAGAACAGGATATGATTATCATCCTCTTTAGGACTGGACTGACAGCACAAACACTTCTCACTGTTTGGAGGCCCCACCGTCGTGGATCAATTTGCTAATATTACATTAGTTTTGAGTATTCCATATCTAAATTTCAAGGATAGGCTTTTTGCCAGAGGTGGTCGGACCTCATCTAAAAAGTCCTCAAAATATGGGAAATCCTTAAATGCCAGAAAGCTACTTGTAATGGAAACACCTGTGTGACTATTTGGGAGATTACATGTTATATAAGCCCAGAATTTAGTTTTCACGAGTTTCTTACAGCTGTGTGTCAGACATAAAGGATCCTCCCAAAAGTGAGACAACCCAATTCTACAGAGCCAAATTTGAACGTGTTTCAGCCAAGGGTTCGAGTTGTATAGGTCCAGACTCTTTAATTCTAGGAGACCATCTCTATAATTCTTTTTCCCTTTTTTCCCTTTTTAGGTCTCGCCTGGACATCGTATCCGAAGGATGGGTCCAGGCTGGAGACTTAAAGCTGTCTGACACGGGGGAATGAAGGACAAGAAACTGTGACGAGCTTATCCTTGGCTGGATTCAGCTGCGTGCACGCGCACCAACATTCACGCATGCGCACATCACAGCCACACGCATACACAGCACTCACGCATGCGCACATACACACGCATACACAGGCACACCCCCGTCACCTACACGCATACACAGAGACCCCTCCACACACACCCGCCCCTCTCCTCCCGGCTCCACACACACGCACACGCATTTACACTTACACAGACACGCAGGCACCCAGACAGGCAACCCCCCCCCCCCGTCACACACACGCATACACACAGACTCCAAGACACAGACACACACACACACATGCACGCTCACACACATACACAGCCCGCCGCCGCACGGGCGCGCGCGCACACACATGCCCCCCCCCCCCAACAAGGCAAAGCCCCACTCACCGGCTTCCTCGGCTCTCACCGGCAGCAGGACTCTTCCTTCCTTCTTCGGCACCGGGGCGCAGGGTAGGCTCCTGCCTGCTCCAGTGCTCAAAACAATCGCGGCTCTTCCGTGGGAGGCGGGGTTGGCTCCCGCCCTCCTACTTCCTGTTTCCAGTTGTCCCGCCCGGCCTGCCTGACTTCCTGGTACAGGCCGGTGGCGGACTGCAGCACGCGCCATGCTTGTTCCAAGGAGAGGCCGGCGGCTTGAGCAGGGGGATGGGCAGTTTGGTGTTTGCGTGGTATAGGGAGGTGAATTCTTAAGTTTTATAAAACGTTATGTTACCACTGTCAGTTCTTCTGTAGAGTTTTAAGTTTTATAAAACGTTATTTTACCACTGTCAGTTCTTCCGTAGAGTCCAGTGCAGTCAGTCAGTGGTATCATTTCAGGATTAGCTTTTTTGCAAAGGTCAGTTTTTCATACACAGTAACTTTCCTCAAAATCGAGGCAGGTGTTACACTTGATTTGTTGTGTGTCGAAAGCCTCAGATACGTATAAATTGACATTCTAGCCAATCACAATGCATTGCCGATGATCCAGTATGCAATAGTGTTTAATATTGCTTTTCATTTACAGATGACTGCATTCAATTCTGGAGCAGCAAGTACATTTCCTGATTTTCCTCTATTGTTTATTTCAGCATTCATTTGCACCCCACCCACTCCCCCCGTTACTTTCAGACTTTTCTTTCTTAAACACTACAGGTCCTGTCTGGCTTCTCCTTCCTGTTCGTGCTACTGAAGTTCAGATGCAGGATTGGAAGTTTTCTTTGCGTATTTGCATAAATGTGTTTTAAATTGGCTGCTGACTCCTGAAAACATGTGGAACTTCAAATGCCCGTGGGTCTTTTGTCTTTGTGTTACAGCTTACTGTGTGGGCGTTTCAGTTGGCTCAGGATTTCAGCCTGATCCAGTGAGTGAAATCTGTAATTGTGGGCATGTGAACTTCTGAGGCCAAAATCAGTTGGTTACATGCTAACATACAATCCACACCATGCACAGTTACCCCAATACGCGCACACACACAAGCAAAACCCACACGTTCATGCAGTTACATTCATTACTGTTACATATATGACCGCACAAGCACTCACGCACATATGAGCTAATTCAGACATGTACAGATATAAAAAAAATAAAGCAAAGACAGACAGATACAAGTGAGTGCAGAGTGACAGTGAGTGCAGAGTGACAGTGAGTGCAGAGTGACAGTGAGTGCAGAGTGACAGTGAGTGCTGAGTGACAGTGAGTGCAGAGTGACAGTGAGTGCAGAGTGCGTGCAGAAACAGTGAGTGCAGAGTGCGTGCAGAGTGACAGTGAGTGCAGAGTGACAGTGAGTGCAGAGTGACAGTGAGTGCAGGGTGAGTGCAGAGTGAGTGCAGAGTGACAGTGAGTGCAGTGACAGTGAGTGCAGAGTGACAGTGAGTGCAGAGTGACAGTGAGTGCAGAGTGACAGTGAGTGCAGAGTGAGTGCAGAGTGACAGTGAGTGCAGAGTGACAGTGAGTGCAGAGTGACAGTGAGTGCAGAGTGACAGTGAGTGCAGAGTGACAGTGAGTGCAGGGTGAGTGCAGAGTGAGTGCAGAGTGACAGTGAGTGCAGTGACAGTGAGTGCAGAGTGACAGTGAGTGCAGAGTGACAGTGAGTGCAGAGTGACAGTGAGTGCAGAGTGCGTGCAGAGTGACAGTGAGTGCAGAGTGACAGTGAGTGCAGAGTGACAGTGAGTGCAGAGTGACAGTGAGTGCTGAGTGACAGTGAGTGCAGTGACAGTGAGTGCAGAGTGAGTGCAGAAACAGTGAGTGCAGAGTGCGTGCAGAGTGACAGTGAGTGCAGAGTGACAGTGAGTGCAGAGTGACAGTGAGTGCAGAGTGCGTGCAGAAACAGTGAGTGCAGAGTGCGTGCAGAGTGACAGTGAGTGCAGAGTGCGTGCAGAGTGACAGTGAGTGCAGGGTGAGTGCAGAGTGAGTGTGAGTGCAGTGACAGTGAGTGCAGAGTGACAGTGAGTGCAGAGTGAGTGCAGAGTGACAGTGAGTGCGGAGTGACAGTGAGTGCAGAGTGACAGTGAGTGCAGAGTGACAGTGAGTGCAGAGTGACAGTGAGTGCAGAGTGCGTGCAGAGTGACAGTGAGTGCAGAGTGACAGTGAGTGCAGAGTGAGTGCAGAGTGACAGTGAGTGCAGAGTGAGTGCAGAGTGACAGTGAGTGCAGAGTGACAGTGAGTTTCAGAGTGACAGTGAGTGCAGAGTGACCTGAGTGCAGAGTGTGTGCAGAGTGACAGTGAGTGCAGAGTGCGTGCAGAGTGACAGTGAGTGCAGAGTGACAGTGAGTGCAGAGTGACAGTGAGTGCAGAGTGACAGTGAGTACAGTCACTCAGCACCACCACATTATCACTCAGAACCACCACAGCATCACTCAGACCCAACACACAGTACCACTCAGCACCACCACAGCATCACTCATCATCACTCAGCACCACCACAGCACCCCCACAGCACCACCATAGCAACACTCAGCACCACCACAGCATCACTCAGCATCACCACAGCCCCATTCAGCACCACCACAGCATCACTCAGCACCACCACAGCACAAATATGTTCTCTCAATGTTTCAAGCTTTATTACAAATGTCACAAAAAGATGTTAATATTTCACTTCTGTTCTTGGATTTCGTTACAATAAAATACACTGAACATAATCTTCACAAAAGTTATTTACAAAAGTTTAAGCTATTGCCATTATAAATTACAATCACTTTTATTAAGTATTAAAAAAAAATAAAAGCCATTGTTATTTGTAATATCAATACATCTAAGTCACGTAAATACAAATGTTGCATTACAAATGCTATAGGTGTCACATTTGCGAAAGTTATAACTATTGGCATTGTAAATGACAAAGCTATTAATTTAGCTATTTTCAAAACCAACACATAAATGAACATTTGGTGAATTACCATTAAAATATTTGACTTTTTTACTAAGATATTATTGTACTCTTTTATGCAAACAAAATTTAGATACTGCATAAATAACTTTAATAAAACATATTTTATATGTAGCTTTTTATGTAAAAAAAAACTATAGCAGAAAGCAAAAAACAATTGCCATTTACAATGCTAATAGCTCAAACTTAAATAATGCGAGACCTATTGCATTGCAAATGCTTGTTTATATATTGGGGATGCCCCTTTCCATGTTGTTGAATATCTAATTCTCCCTGGTGGGTTGTTCCCCTTGCCTTTATCAATATTAAGTTTTCAGGGTCCCTCTACTGTTTTTTGCGACCATCTCTATAATCTCCAAGTTCGGGTGTACACCAGAGTCTCACCCAGTAGGATGGTGGTCGTAGGATTGCTAAGTGGTCTGTGCGTTTCGTGCTTAGATCTAAAAGTAACGGTAAAAGTGGGGTACGCTTAGGTTGTCTTAAAATACTTCTATTGAAGTTATTTTCACTTTTTATAAAAAGATTTCCAGCTTTTGGGCCCCAAATTTCTGCGCCATATAGCGCTGCAGACTGGGCCTTGAATTTAAACACTTCTAGTGCTGGTGATATTGATTTGCTAAGACTCGCCCCATGTTTCTTTAAGATTGGTAAGGAGTTCTGGGTCAAAATAGTTTTACTTTTTGCAGTTTGGGGTTTCCATGTATTCTTTGCGTCTAAGGAAACACCCAGATAAGTAAAATTAGACACAAGTTCCAGTTTTTGATTGTTTAAAAAAAAGTTCCCTTTAAATGATTTGTTAGGATTTAGGGCCATACATTTAGTTTTTTGTGTTTATCTCTAGGGCTTTCTTGTTACAATAAAGTTGGAATGTGTTTAAAAGGGTTTGCAGACCATTAGGCGTCTGAGAGATCAGGATAGTATCGTCCGCGAATAAGAGTGCGGGGACCCTTACTCCATTCAACTTAGGTGAGTCATTGCTACATTCCTCTAGGTGAGCTGGGATGTCATTAACAAACAATGAAAAAAGCGTCGGAGCCAGCACACACCCTTGGCGGACTCCCCGCTTTATTGGGACAGGTTTTGACAGTTCCCCATTTTGTCCCCAACGCACTCTAGCATAATTATTATCATGGAGTCTTATAATCTGTTGAAGCAAACAGACAGGCAACCCCAGCAGAAACAAACAATCCCATAAACGATCACGTAAGACTAAATCAAAAGCTACCCTAAGGTCAACAAATGCTACATAAATGTGCCCCTTACGTAAAAAAACATACTTCCAACAAAGACAACAAAATCTGAACACTTGGTCTATCGTACTAATATTGTTCCTAAAGCCAGCTTGGAACTTTGTGAGGATAGCATTCTCATCTATCCAAGAATTCATACGTGTTAAAATATGCCTAGCAAATAACTTTTGTAAAATATCCAATAAACTGATAGGGCGATAGTTAGACGGATCATTTCTATCGCCCTTTTTAAAAATTAAAACAATCTCTGCACCCCTCCAGCTAGTAGCTAAATCTGCACCATTAACTAGAATGTTAAAAAGCTGATTAATATAAGGTGCCCAGACTTTAATCTCGTGTTTATACAAATCGCCTGGTATTTCATCTAGACCTGGTGCTTTATCATTTTTAACTGAATTAATAGCTAACTCGGTTTCCTCTAGAGTGAACACTAGAGTACCGGTGCAACATGTGCACCGGGGGTGCTCCATTACATTTGCCTCAATATGTTCAGGAACTTCATATAGATGGGTAAAATGATTGACCCAGGTCTGTTCATCAATGAACACGTCGTGGGCCAATCTACCTGGCTGATTCACATTTGCTACTAACCTCCAAAATCCAACATTATCCTTGTACTTTGCTGCCAGTAACATATTCTCCCAACATTCCTCATCCCAATTAGATCTTGCTATCACCTGGATCCTCTTGTATTCCTTCCTTGATGCCCTGATCGCTTCAGGTACTTTGTTTTTAATTGCCTCTATAAGTAGGTCCGTGCCTGAGCGACAATCTTTGTTGTACCAAGGTTGGGTACCTACTGAACGAATTTTCTTTTGGCACTTTTTTTAGACATTTTAGACACTAAGGGCCGGATGTAGGTCGGTCGGTAACGGCCGAAAATCGGTATTTTCGGCCGTTACCGACCGAGATTCACAAAATGGTATGTAGGGCCACATATATTACAGATTCGGTAAATGTACCGATCAGTAAATTTACCGAATCTGTAAAATTCCGAATCGGAATTTTTTACCGATTCGGTAATATTGAGATGTAGGTGGGACTCTTCTGAGTCCCACAAGCCTTACAGAATCGGTATTTTACCATGAAATCCAACTTCATGGTAAAATACCGATTCCGGTGTGCATGCACATGTGTGCATGCACACCTGTGCCATATGACAGGCAGACCTGCCCTTAGGGCAGGTATGCCTGCCACATGGCCCCCGAATCTTTTTTGGGGGTGCTAGAGGGTGTCAAAGTGACACCCCCTGCACCCTTGTCAAAATCGGTATTTACCGATTCGGTAAATACCGATTCGGTAAATACCGACCGGTAATGCCCCATTCATTCCTATGGGCTTCAAAGCCCATAGGAATGAATGGGGCATTACCGGATGGTATTTACCGAATCGGTAAATACAGATATTTACCGATTCGGTAAAAGGAACATCTGGATGTTCCTACATATCCACCCCTAAGATTTACCGATTTTTAATTACCGAATCGGTAGAATTCGGTAATTAAAATTCGGTAAATCTATTTTACCTACAACTGGGCCTTAGTGCCAGATGTAGGTAAATGGCATTTACCGATTCGTAAATACCGAATTTTACAGATTCAGTATTTACAAATCGGTAAATGCTATGTAGGTATTTTTACTGATTAATTTACCGAATCTGTAGAATTCGGTAATTACTGAATCGGTATTTACCGATTCGGTAATTGCCATTGATTCCTATGGGCCTTGAGGCCCATAGGAACCAATGGCAATTACCGAATCGGTAAAATTACCGAATTGACAAGGGGACAGGGTGTAACTTTGACACCCTGTTGCACCCCTGATTCAGGCTTGTGTGCCATGTGACACACATACATGCCCTTAGGACAGATGTGCATGTACACAGGAATTCGTTATTTACCATGCAATAGTATTACATGGTAAATAACGAAATCTTAGGGGCCTGTGGCACTGTTTGCAGTGCCACCTACATATTGATTTACCGATTCTGTAAATTTACCGAATCGGTATTTTACAGAATCGGTAAATTTACCGAATCGGTAAATTTACAGATTATGTAAAATTTTGGCCCCCCACATCACAATCACCAAATACCGGTCGGTAACGGCCGAAATCGTCCGTTACCGACCGGTATTTGGTGACCTACATCTTGCCCTTAGGGTAGTAATGATGTAAAAAACCCATTGTGCAGATCAATGACATCATTATCCCCTACCGGGTTATTTAGGACACTGCCAAATGTGTCGGCAAAAAGCAGATAAATACCTGCTAACGCTTCTCCATTATCTAGTAGAAGGGCCCATTTAAGTGAGCGTCTGTTGTTACAGGATATCAAGAACAGTGGCAGCTGTAATTATCAGGATTGACTGTCATTGCCAGAGCTGTGAATGAAACTACAGGATATCAGGAACAGTGGCTGCTGAAGTTTGGGATTGATTGTCATCTGTGGATGAAACTACAGGATATCAAGAACAGTGGCAGCTGTAGTTCAGGATTGATTGTCATCTGTGTGTGAAACTACAGGATATCAAGAACAGTGGCTGCTGAAGTCCGGGATTGATTGTCATCTGTGGATGAAACTACAGGATATCAAGAACAGTGGCAGCTGTAGTTCAGGATTGATTGTCATCTGTGTGTGAAACTACAGGATATCAAGAACAGTGGCTGCTGAAGTCCGGGATTGATTGTCATTGACAGAGCTGTGGATGAAACTACAGGCTATCAAGAACAGTGGCACCTGAAGTCCATGATTGATTGTCATTGACAGAGCTGTGGATGAAACTACAGGATATCAAGAACAGTGGCAGCTGTAGTTCAGGATTGATTGCCATCTGTGTGTGAAACTACAGGATATCAAGAACAGTGGCTGCTGAAGTCCGGTATTGATTGTCATTGACAGAGCTGTGGATGAAACTACAGGATATCAAGAACAGTGGCAGCTGTAGTTCAGGATTGATTGCCATCTGTGGATGAAACTACAGAATATCAAGAACAGTGGCAGCTGTAGTTCAGGATTGATTGCCATCTGTGTGTGAAACTACAGGATATTAGGAACAGTGGCAGCTGTAGTTATCAGGATTGATTGTCATTGCCAGAGCTGTGGATGAAACTACAGGATATAAAGAACAGTGGCTGCTGAAGTCGGGGATTAATTGTCATTGATAGAGCTGTGGATGAAACTACAGGATATCAAGAACAGTGGCTGCTGAAGTCGGGGATTAATTGTCATTGATAGAGCTGTGGATGAAACTACAGGATATCAAGAACAGTGGCAGCTGTAGTTATCAGGATTGATTGTCATTGCCAGAGCTGTGGATGAAACTACAGGATATCAAGAACAGTGGCAGCTGTAGTTATCAGGATTGATTGTCATTGCCAGAGCTGTGGATGAAACTACAGGATATTAAGAACAGTGGCAGCTGTAGTTATCAGGATTGATTGTCATTAACAGAGCTGTGGATAAAACTACAGGATATCAAGAACAGTGGCAGCTGTAGTTATCAGGATTGATTGTCATTGACAGAGCTGTGGATAAAACTACAGGATATCAAGAACAGTGTCAGCTTTAGTTATCAGGATTGATTGTCATTGCCAGAGCTGTGGATGAAACTACAGGATATTAGGAACAGTGGCTGCTGAAGTCCGGGATTGATTGTCATTGCCAGAGCTGTGGATGAAATTACAGGAAATCAAGAACAGTGGCAGCTGTAGTTATCAGGATTGATTGTCATTTCCAGAGCTGTGGATGAAACTACAGGATATCAGGAACAGTGGCAGCTGTAGTTATCAGGATTGATTGTCATTTCCAGAGCTGTGGATGAAACTACAGGATATCAGGAACAGCGGCAGCTGTAGTTATCAGGATTGATTGTCATTGCCAGAGCTGTGGATGAAACTACAGGATATAAAGAACAGTGGCTGCGGTAGTGCATGACTGGTCGTCATTGACAGAGTTGTGTGAAGGCCCTGTGGCGCAGCATTTACATTTGCCACAGAGCATGATTGAGTAGCGTTGGCCATCCTTTGTGCAGGCTCCTCGATCATGAAACATTTTTCACAATCAATTTGTGGTAACTCCTACATAGTTTAAACCCTTTCATGCCCAAAGCCAATGCCTTCCCACTCAGCATCCACTCACACACCAGGCATTTTCCAAAATGTAATAACTGCTTTCTCTTCAGACCAATGGCATTTTGCTGTTCATGTTCCCCACTGTTGGCACAGCATGGATGTTGCATGTTGTGATACTTTGAAAGAGAAATAGGTTGGGGCCTAGTACTGACATAGATTGTGTGAGCTATGGGTTAGGATTTAGGGTCATTGACAACACTGGGATACAAGTGCTCTGCGAGTAAGTTTTTATCCCTCAACAATGTTTCTATTCTCTCCCCTCTCCTTAGTATCTGCATACCGACCACTGAACCTGACCCTAGTCAAGCTAAAGAAAGTAGATCGCGACCAGTACAAGCGCAGTGAGACCTGGTCCCTTTACAACTTGAGACTGGTGGACGGCAAAGAAGGCACCCAGGTGAGATGGTGATGCTCCATTGAATGGCTGGCCTCGCACCCAGTGGTAGGAGTGTCCTTGTATGTTTACTCTCTGCTAGCCTCGCACCCAGGAATAGGCGTGTCCTTGTATGTTTACTCTCTGCTAGCCTCGCACCCAGGAGTGGGCGTGTCCTTGTATGTTTACTCTCTGCAAGCCTCGCACCCAGGAGTACGCGTGCCCTTGTGTGTTTGCTCTCTTGTAGCCTCGCACCCATTGGTAGGCTTGTCCTTGTATGTTTACTCTCTGATAGTCTCACACCCAGTAGAAGGCGTGTCCTTGTATGTTTAGTCTCTGTTAGCCTCGCACCCAGTAGAAGGCATGTCCTTGTATGTTTACTCTCTGCTAGCCTCGCACCCAGGAGTAGGTGTTTCCATGTATGGTTACTCTCTGCTTGCCTCGCACCCAGTAGAAGGCGTGTCCTTGTATGTTTACTCTCTGCTAGCCTCGCACCCTGTAGAAGGCGTGTCCTTGTATGTTTACTCTCTGCTAGCCTCGCACCCAGGAGTAGGGGCGTCCTTGTATGTTTACTCACTTGTAGCCTCGCACCCATTGGTAGGCGTGTCCTTGTATGTTTACTCTCTGTTAGCCTCGCACCCAGTAGAAGGTGTGTACTTTTATGTTTACTCTCTGGTAGCCTCGCACCCAGTAGAAGGTATGTCCTTGTATGTTTACTCTTTTCTAGCCTCACACCGAGTGGTAGGGTGTCCTTGTATGTTTACTCTCTTGTAGCCTCCCACCCAAGAGTAGGCGTGTCCTTGTATGTTTACTCTCTTCTAGTCTCGCACCCAGTGGTAGCTGTGTCGTTGCATGTTTACTCTCTGCTAGACTCTCACCCAGGAGTAGGCGTGTCCTTGTATGTTTACTCTCTCTTAGCCTTGCACCCAAGAGTAGGCATGTCCTTGAATGTTTACTTTCTTCTAGCCTCGCACCCAGTGGTAGGTGTGTCCTTGTATGTTTACTCTATGCTAGACTCCCACCCAGGAGTAGGCTTGTCCTTGAATGTTTACTCTCTGCTAGCCTCACACCCAGGAGTAGGTGTGTCCTTGTATGTTTACTCTCTGATAGCCTCACACCCAGGAGTAGCTGTGTCCTTGTATGTTTACTCTCTGTTAGCCTCGCACCCAGGAGTAGGCGTGTCCTTGTATGTTTACTCTCTTCTAGCCTCGCATCCAGTGGTAGGCGTCTCCTTGTATGCTTACTCTCTGCTAGCCTTGCACTCAGTAGAAGGCATGTCCTAGTATGTTTACTCTCTGCTAGCCACGCACCCAGGAGTAGGCGTGTCCTTGTATGTTTACTCTCTTCTAACCTCGCATCCAGAGGTAGGCGTGTCCTTGTATGTTTACTCTCGCTAGCCTCCCACCCAGGAGTAGGCGTGTCCATGTATGTTTACTCTCTGCTAGCCTTGCACCCAGGAGTAGACGTGTCCTTGAATGTTTATTCTCTGTTAGCGTCGCACCCAGTAGAAGGCGTGCCCTTGTATGTTTACTCTCTGCTAGTCTCACACCCAGGAGTAGGCGTGTCCTTTTATGTTTACTGTCTTCTAGCCTCGCACCCAGTGGAAGGCCTGTCCTTATATGTTTACTCTGTGCTAGCCTCGCACCCAGTAGAAGGTGTGTCCTTGTATGTTTACTCTCTGCTATCCTTGCACCCAGTAGAAGGCGTGTCCTTGTATGTTTACTCTGTTAGCTACGCACCCAGTAGAAGGCGTGTCCTTGTATGTTTACTCTCTGCTAGCCTCGCACCCAGTAGAAGGCGTGTCCTTGTATGTTTACTCTTTTCTAGTGTCGCACCCAGTGGTAGGGTGTTGTATGTTTACTCTTTTGTAGCCTCGCACCCAAGAGTAGGCGTGTCCTTGTATGTTTACTCTCTACTAGCCTCGCACCCAGTGGTAGGTGTGTCCTTGTATGTTTACTCTCTGCTAGCCTTGCACCCAGTAGAAGGCGTGTCCTTGTATTTTTACTCTCTGCTAGCCTCGCACCCAGGAGGAGGCGTGTACTTTTATGTTTACTCTCTGCTAGCCTCGCACCCAGGAGTAGGCTTGTCCTTGTATTTTTACTCTGCTAGCCTTTCACCCAGGAGTAGGCGTGTCCATGTATGGTTACTCCCTGCTAGCCTTGCACCCAGTAGAAGGCGTGTCCTTGTATTTTTACTCTCTGCTAGCCTCGCACCCAGGAGGAGGCGTGTCCTTTTATGTTTACTCTCTGCTAGCCTCGCACCCAGGAGTAGGCTTGTCCTTGTATTTTTACTCTGCTAGCCTTTCACACAGGAGTAGGCGTGTGCATGTATGGTTACTCCCTGCTAGCCTCGCACCCAGTAGAAGGCGTGTCCTTGTATGTTTACTCTAATAGCCTTGAACCCAGGACTAGGGGTGTCCTTGTATGTTTACTCTCTTGTAGCCTCGCACCCATTGGTAGGCGTGTCCTTGTATATTTACTCTCTGCTAGCCTCGCACCCAGTAGAAGGTGTGTCCTTGTATGTTTACTGTCAGCTAGCCTCGCACCCAGTAGAAGGCGTGTCCTTGTATGTTTGCTCTTTTCTAGCCTCGCACCCAGTAGTAGGCTGTCCTTGTATGTTTACTCTCTTGTAGCCTCGCACCCAAGAGTAGGCGTGTCCTTGTATGTTTACTCTCTTCTAGCCTCGCACCCAGTGGTAGGTGTGTCCTTGTATGTTTACTCTCTGCTAGCCTCGCACCCAGGAGTAGGCGTGTCCTTGTATGTGTACTCTCTTCTAGCCTCGCACCCAGTAGAAGGCGTGTCCTTGTATGGTTACTCTCTGCTAGCCTCGCACCCAGTAGAAGGCGTGTCCTTTTATGTTTACTCTCTGCAAGCCTCGCACCCAGGAGTAGGCGTGTCCTTGTATGTTTACTCTCTTCTAGCCTCGCATACAGTGGTTGGCGTGTCCTTGTATGTTTACTCTCTGCTAGCCTCGCACCTAGGAGTAGGCGTGTCCTTGTATGTTTACTCTCTCTTAGCCTCACACCCAGTAGAAGGCGTGTCCTTGTATGTTTACTCTCTCTTATCCTCGCACCCAGGAGAAGGCGTGCCCTTGTATGTTTACTCTCTGCTAGCCACGCACCCAGGAGTAGGCGTGTCCTTGTATGTTTACTCTCTTCTAGCCTCGCATCCAGTGGTAGGCGTGTCCTTGTATGTTTACTCTCGGCTAGCCTCGCACCCATGAATTGGCGTGCCCATGTATGTTTACTCTCTGCCAGCCTCGCACCCAGGAGTAGGCGTGTTCTTGAATGTTTATTCTCTGTTAGCCTCTCACCCAGTAGAAGGCGTGCCCTTGTATGTTTACTCTCTGCTAACCTCGCACTCAGTAGAAGGCGTGTCCTTGTATGTTTTCTCTCTGCTAGCCTCACACTCAGTAGAAGGCGTGTCCTTGTATGTTTACTCTCTGCTAGTCTCACACCCAGGAATAGGCGTGTCCTTGTATGTTTACTGTCTGCTAGCCTCGCACCCAGTAGTAGGCGTGTTGTATGTTTACTCTCTGTTAGCCTCGCACCCAGTTGAAGGCGTGTCCTTGTATGTTTACTCTGTGCTAGCCTTGCACCCAGTAGAAGGTGTGTTCTTGTATGTTTACTCTCGGCTAGGCTCGCACCCAGTGGAAGGCGTGTCCTTGTATGTTTACTCTGTTAGCTTCGCACCTAGTAAAAGGCTTGTCCTTGTATGTTTACTCTCTGCTAGCCTCGCACCCAGGAGTAGGCGTGTCCTTGTATGTTTACTCTCTCTTAGCCTCACATCCAGTAGAAGGCGTGTCCTTGTATGTTTACTCTCTCTTATCCTCACACCCAGGAGAAGGCGTTTCCTTGTATGTTTACTCTGCTAGTCTTTCACCCAGGAGTAGGCGTGTCCATGTATGGTTACTCCCTGCTAGCCTCGCACCCAGTAGAAGGCATGTCCTTGTATGTTTACTCTAATAGCCTTGAACCCAGGACTAGGGGTGTCCTTGTATGTTTACTCTCTTGTAGCCTCGCACCCATTGGTAGGCGTTTCCTTGTATATTTACTATCTGCTAGCCTCGCACCCAGTAGAAGGTGTGTCCTTGTATGTTTACTGTCAGCTAGCCTCGCACCCAGTAGAAGGCGTGTCCTTGTATGTTTGCTCTTTTCTAGCCTCGCACCCAGTAGTAGGCTGTCCTTGTATGTTTACTCTCTTGTAGCCTCGCACCCAAGAGTAGGCGTGTCCTTGTATGTTTACTCTCTTCTAGCCTCGCACCCAGTGGTAGGTGTGTCCTTGTATGTTTACTCTCTGCTAGCCTCGCACCCAGGAGTAGGCGTGTCCTTGTATGTGTACTCTCTTCTAGCCTCGCACCCAGTAGAAGGCGTGTCCTTGTATGGTTACTCTCTGCTAGCCTCGCACCCAGTAGAAGGCGTGTCCTTTTATGTTTACTCTCTGCAAGCCTCGAACCCAGGAGTAGGCGTGTCCTTGTATGTTTACTCTCTTCTAGCCTCGCATACAGTGGTTGGCGTGTCCTTGTATGTTTACTCTCTGCTAGCCTCGCACCCAGTAGAAGGCGTGTCCTTGTATGGTTACTCTCTGCTAGCCTCGCACCCAGTAGAAGGCGTGTCCTTTTATGTTTACTCTCTGCAAGCCTCGCACCCAGGAGTAGGCGTGTCCTTGTATGTTTACTCTCTTCTAGCCTCGCATACAGTGGTTGGCGTGTCCTTGTATGTTTACTCTCTGCTAGCCTCGCACCTAGGAGTAGGCGTGTCCTTGTATGTTTACTCTCTCTTAGCCTCACACCCAGTAGAAGGCGTGTCCTTGTATGTTTACTCTCTCTTATCCTCGCACCCAGGAGAAGGCGTGCCCTTGTATGTTTACTCTCTGCTAGCCACGCACCCAGGAGTAGGCGTGTCCTTGTATGTTTACTCTCTTCTAGCCTCGCATCCAGTGGTAGGCGTGTCCTTGTATATTTACTCTCGGCTAGCCTCGCACCCATGAGTTGGCGTGCCCATGTATGTTTACTCTCTGCCAGCCTCGCACCCAGGAGTAGGCGTGTTCTTGAATGTTTATTCTCTGTTAGCCTCTCACCCAGTAGAAGGTGTGCCCTTGTATGTTTACTCTCTGCTAACCTCGCACTCAGTGGAAGGCGTGTCCTTGTATGTTTTCTCTCTGCTAGCCTCACACTCAGTAGAAGGCGTGTCCTTGTATGTTTACTCTCTGCTAGTCTCACACCCAGGAATAGGCGTGTCCTTGTATGTTTACTGTCTGCTAGCCTCGCACCCAGTAGTAGGCGTGTTGTATGTTTACTCTCTGTTAGCCTCGCACCCAGTTGAAGGCGTGTCCTTGTATGTTTACTCTGTGCTAGCCTCGCACCCAGTAGAAGGTGTGTTCTTGTATGTTTACTCTCTGCTAGCCTCGCACCCAGTGGAAGGCGTGTCCTTGTATGTTTACTCTGTTAGCTTCGCACCTAGTAAAAGGCTTGTCCTTGTATGTTTACTCTCTGCTAGCCTCGCACCCAGGAGTAGGCGTGTCCTTGTATGTTTACTCTCTCTTAGCCTCACACCCAGTAGAAGGCGTGTCCTTGTATGTTTACTCTCTCTTATCCTCACACCCAGGAGAAGGCGTTTCCTTGTATGTTTACTCTGCTAGCCTTGCACCCAGTAGAAGGCGTGTCCTTGTATGTTTACTCTCTGCTAGCCTCACACCCAGTAGAAGGCGTGTTCTTGTATGTTTACTCTTTTCTAGTTTTGCACCCAGTGGTAGGGTGTTGTATGTTTACTCTCTTGTAGCCTCGCACCCAAGAGTAGGTGTGTCCTTGTATGTTTACTCTCTTCTAGCCTCGCACCCAGTGGTGGGTGTGTCCTTGTATGTTTACTCTCTTCTAGCCCCGCACCCAGTAGAAGGTGTGTCCTTGTATGTTTACTCTCTGCTAGCCTCGCACCCAGGAATAGGCGTGTCCTGGTATGTTTACTCTCTGCTAGCCTCGCACCCAGGAGTAGGCTTGTCTTTGTATTTTTACTCTGCTAGCCTTTCACCCAGGAGTAGGCGTGTCCATGTATGGTTACTCTCTGCTAGCCTCGCACCCAGTAGAAGGTGTGTCCTTTTATGTTTACTCTCTGCTAGCCTTGCACCCAGGACTAGGGGTGTCCTTGTATGTTTACTCTCTTCTAGCCTCGCACCCAGTAGAAGGCGTGTCCTTGTATGCTTACTCTTTGCTAGCCTCGCACCCAGTAGAAGGTGTGTCCTTGTATGTTTACTCTCTGCTAGCCTCACACCCTGTAGAAGGCGTGTCCTTGTATGTTTACTCTTTTCTAGCCGCGCACCCAGTGGTAGGGTGTCCTATGTGTTTACTCTCTTGTAGCCTCGTACCCAAGACTAGGCGTGTCCTTGTATATTTATTCTCTTCTAGCCTTGCACCCAGTGGTAGGTGTGTCCCTGTATATTTACTCTCTGCTATCCTCGCACCCAGTAGAAAGCGTGTTCTTGTATGTTTACTCTCTGCTAGCCACGCACCCAGGAGTAGGTGTGTCCTTGTATTTTTACTCTCTTCTAGCCTCGCATCCAGTTGTAGGCGTGTCCTTGTATGTTTACTCTCTGCTAGCCTCGCACCCAGGAGTAGGCGTGTCTCTGTATGTTTACTTTCTGCTAGCCTCGCACCCGGGAGTAGGCGTGTCCTTGAATGTTTATTCTCTGTTAGCCTCGTACCCATTAGAAGGCGTGCCCTTGTATGTTTACTCTCTGCTAACCTCGCACTCAGTAGAAGGCGGGTCCTTGTATGTTTTCTCTCTGCTAGCCTGGCACCCAGTGGAAGGCGTGTCCTTGTATGTTTACTCTGTGCTAGCCTCGCACCCAGTAGAAGGTGTGTCCTTGTATGTTTACTCTCTGCTAGCCTTGCACCCAGTGGAAGGCGTGTCCTTGTATGTTTACTCTGTTAGCTTCGCACCTAGTAAAAGGCGTGTCCTTGTATGTTTACTCTCTGCTAGCCTCGCACCCAGGAGTAGGCGTGTCCTTGTATGTTTACTCTCTCTTAGCCTCACACCCAGTAGAAGGCGTGTCCTTGTATGTTTACTCTCTCTTATCCTCGCACCCAGGAGAAGGCGTTTCCTTGTATGTTTACTCTGCTAGCCTCGCACCCAGGAGAAGGCGTGTCCTTGTAGGTTTACTCTCTGCTAGCCTCGCACCCAGTAGAAGGCGTGTCCTTGTATGTTTACTCTTTTCTAGTTTCACACCCAGTGGTAGGGTGTTGTATGTTTACTCTCTTGTAGCCTCGCACCCAAGAGTAGGAGTGTCCTTGTATGTTTACTCTCTTCTAGCCTCGCACCCAGTGATAGGTGTGTCCTTGTATGTTTACTCTCTGCTAGCCTCACACCCAGGAGTAGGCGTGTCCTTGTATGTTTGCTCTCTGCTAGCCTCACACCCAGGAGTAGCTCTGTCCTTGTATTTTTACTTTGCTAGCCTTTCACCCAGGAGTAGGTGTGTCCATGTATGGTTACTCTCTGCTAGCCTCGCACCCGGAGAAGGCGTGCCTTGTATGTTTACTCTCTGCTAGCCTTGCACCCAAGACTAGGGGTGTCTTGTAGCCTCACACCCATTGGTAGGCGTGTCCTTGTATGTTTACTCTCTGCAAGCCTCGCACCCAGTAGAAGGTGTGTCCTTGTATGTTTACTCTCTGCTAGCCTCGCACCCAGTAGAAGGCGTGTCCTTGTATGTTTACTCTTTTCTAGCCTCGCACCCAGTGGTAGGGTGTCCTTGTATGTTTACTCTCTTGTAGCCTCGCACCCAAGAGTAGGCGTGTCCTTGTATGTTTACTCTCTTCTAGCCTCGCACCCAGTGGTACGTGTGTCCTTGTATGTTTACTCTCTGCTAGCCTCGCACCCAGTAGAAAGCGTGTCCTTGTATGTTTACTCTCCGCTAGCTTCGCACCCAAGAGTAGCCATGTCCTTGTATGTGTACTCTCTTCTTGCCTCGCACCCAGTAGAAGGCGTGTCCTTGTATGGTTACTCTCTGCTAGCCTTTCACCCAAGAGTAGGCGTGTCCATGTATGGTTACTCTCTGCTAGCCTCGCACCCAGTAGAAGGCGTGCCTTGTATGTTTACTCTCTATTAGCCTTGCACCCAAGACTAGGGGTGTCTTGTAGCCTCGCACCCATTGGTAGGCGTGTCCTTGTATGTTTACTCTCTGCAAGTCTCGCACCCAGTAGAAGGTGTGTCCTTGTATGTTTACTCTCTGCTAGCCTCCCACCCAGTAGAAGGCGTGTCCTTGTATGTTTACTCTTTTCTAGCCTCGCACCCAGTGGTAGGGTGTCCTTGTATGTTTACTCTCTTGTAGCCTCGCACCCAAGAGTAGGCGTGTCCTTGTATGTTTACTCTCTTCTAGCCTCGCACCCAGTGGTAGGTGTGTCCTTGTATGTTTACTCTCTGCTAGCCTCGCACCCAGTAGAAAGCGTGTCCTTGTATGTTTACTCTCTGCTAGCCTCGCATCCAAGAGTAGCCATGTCCTTGTATGTGTACTCTCTTCTAGCCTCGCACCCAGTAGAAGGCGTGTCCTTGTATGGTTACTCTCTGCTAGCCTTTCACCCAAGAGTAGGCGTGTCCATGTATGGTTACTCTCTGCTAGCCTCACACCCAGTAGAAGGCGTGCCTTGTATGTTTACTCTCTATTAGCCTTGCACCCAAGACTAGGGGTGTCTTGTAGCCTCGCACCCATTGGTAGGCGTGTCCTTGTATGTTTACTCTCTGCAAGCCTCGCACCCAGTAGAAGGTGTGTCCTTGTATGTTTACTCTCTGCTAGCCTCGCACCCAGTAGAAGGCGTGTCCTTGTATGTTTACTCTTTTCTAGCCTCGCACCCAGTGGTAGGTGTGTCCTGGTATGTTTACTCTCTGCTAGCCTCGCACCCAGTAGAAAGGGTGTCCTTGTATGTTTACTCTCTGCTAGCCTTGCACCCAGGAGTAGCCATGTCCTTGTATGTGTACTCTCTTCTAGCCTCGCACCCAGTAGAAGGCGTGTCCTTGTATGGTTACTCTCTGCTAGCCTCGCACCCAGTAGAAGGCATGTCCTTGAATGTTTACTCCCTGCAAGCCTTGCACCCAGGAGTAGGCGTGTCCTTGTATCTTTACTCTCTTCTAGCCTTGCATACAGTGGTTGGCGTGTCCTTGTATGTTTACTCTTTGCTAGCCTTGCACCCAGGAGTAGGCGTGTCCTTGTATGTTTACTCTCTCCTAGCCTCACACCCAGTAGAAGGTGTGTCCTTGTATGTTTTTTCTCTCTTATCCTCGCACCCAGGAGAAGGCGTGTCCTTGTATGTTTACTCTGCTAGCCTCGTACCCAGTAGAAGGCGTGTCCTTGTATGTTTACTGTCTGCTAGCCTCGCACCCAGGAGTCGGTTTGTCCTTGTATGTTTACTCTCTGCTAGTCTCGCACCCAGGAATAGGCTTGTCCTTGTATTTTTACTCTGCTAGCTTTTCACCCAGGAGTAGGCGTGTCCATGTATGTTTACTCTCTTCTAGCCTCGCACCCAGTAGAAGGCGTGTCCTTGTATGCTTACTCTCTGCTAGCCCCGCACCCAGTAGAAGGTGTGTCCTTGTATGTTTACTCTTTGCTAACCTTGCACCAAGGACTAGGGGTGTCCTTGTATGTTTACTCTCTTGTAGCCTCGCATCCATTGGTAGGCGTGTCCTTGTATGTTTACTCTCTGCTAGCCTCTTATCCAGTAGAAGGTGTGTCCTTGTATGTTTACTCTCTGCTAGCCTCGCACCCAGTAGAAGGCGTGTCCTTGTATGTTTACTCTTTTCTAGCCTCGCACCCAGTGGTAGGGTGTCCTTGTGTGTTTACTCTCTTGTAGCCTCGCACCCAAGAGTAGGCGTGTCCTAGTATGTTTATTCTCTTCTATCCTTGCACCCAGTGGTAGGTGTGTCCTTGTAAGTTTACTCTCTGCTAGCCACGCACCCAGGATTAGGCGTGTCCTTGTATGTTTACTCTCTTCTAGCCTCGCATCCAGTGGTAGGCGTGTCCTTGTATGTTTACTTTTTGCTAGCCTCGCACCCAGGAGTAGGCGTGTCCAGGTATGTTTACTTTCTGCTAGCCTCGCACCCAGGAGTAGGCGTGTCCTTGAATGTTTATTCTCTGTTAGCCTCGCACCCAGTAGAAGGCGTGCCTTTGTATGTTTAGTCTCTGCTAACCTCGCACTCAGTAGAAGGCGTGTCCTTGTATGTTTAGTCTCTGCTAGTCTCACACCCAGGAGTAGGCGTGTCCTTGTATGTTTACTCTCTTCTAGCCTGGCACCCAGTAGAAGGTGTGTCCTCGTATGTTTACTCTCTGCTAGCCTCACACCCAGGAGTAGGCGTGTCCTTGTATGTTTACTCTCTGTTAACCCCGCACCCAGGAGTAGGCATGTCCTTTTATGTTTATTATCTTCTAGGCTCGCACCCTGTAGAAGGCGTGTCCTTCTATGCTTACTCTCTGCTAGCCTCGCACCCAGTAGAAGGTGTGTCCTTGTATGTTTACTCTCTTGTAGCCTCGCACCCAGGAGTAGGGGTGTCCTTGTATGTTTACTCTCTTGTAGGCTTGCACCCATTGGTAGGCATGTCCTTGTATGTTTACTCTCTGCTAGCCTCGCACCCAGTAAAAGGCGTTTCCTTGTATGTTTACTCTTTTCTAGCCTCACACCCAGTGGTAGGGTGTTGAATGTTTACTCTCTTGTAGCCTCACACCCAAGAGTAGGCGTGTCCTTGTATGTTTACTCTCTTCTAGCCTCGCACCCAGTGGTAGGTGTGTCCTTGTATGTGAAATCTCTGCTAGCCTCGCACCCAGTAGAAGGCATGTTCTTGTATGTTTACTATCTGCTAGCCTCACACATAGGAGTAGGCGTGTCCTTGTATATTTACTCTCTCTTAGCCTCGCACCCAGGAGTAGTTGTGTCCTGTATGTTTACTCTGTTGGCCTCGCACCCAGTAGAAGGCATGTCCTTGTGTGTTTACTCTCTTCTAGCCTCACACCCAGGAGTAGGCGTGTCCTTGTATGTTTACTCTCCCTTAGCCTCGCACCCAGTAGAAGGCGTGTCCTTGTATGTTTACTCTCTGCTAGCCTTGCACCCAGGAGTAGGCATGTCCTTTTATGTTTACTCTCTCTTAGCCTCGCACCCAGTAGGAGGCATGTCCTTGTATGTTTACTTTCTGCTAGCCTCGCACCCAGTAGAAGGTGTGTCCTTATATGTTTAATCTCTCTCTCTTAGCCTCGCACCCAGTAGAAGGCGTGTCCTTGTATGTTTACTCTTTGCTACCCTCAAACCCAGGAGTAGGCGTGTCCTTGTATGTTTACTGTCTCTGAGCCTCGCACCCAGGAGTAGGTGTGTCCTTGTATGTTTCCACTCTGCTAGCCTCACACCCAGGAGTAGGCGTGTCCTTGTATGTTTACTCTCTTAGCCTCGCACCCAGTAGAAGGCGTTTCCTTGTATGTTTACTCTCTGCTAGCCTCGCACCCAGTAGAAGGCGTGTCCTTGTATGTTTACTCTCTCTTAGGCTCGCACCCAGTAGAAGGCGTGCCCTTGTATGTTTACTCTCTGCTAGCCCCGCACCCAGGAGTAGGCGTGTCCTTGTATGTTTACTCTCTGCTAGCCTCACACCCAGGAGTATGCGTTTCCTTGTATGTTTACTCTCTCTTAGCCTCGCACCCAGTAGAAGGCGTGTCCTTGTATGTTTACTCTCGGCTAGCCTCGCACCCAGTAGAAGGTGTGTCCTTGTATGTTTACTCTCTGCGAGCCTTACACCCAGTAGAAGGCATGTCCTTGTATGTTTACTCTCTGCTAGCCTCGCACCCAGGAGTAGGTGTTTCCATGTATGGTTACTCTCTGCTTGCCTCGCACCCAGTAGAAGGCGTGTCCTTGTATGTTTACTCTCTGCTAGCCTCGCACCCTGTAGAAGGCGTGTCCTTGTATGTTTACTCTCTGCTAGCCTCGCATCCAGGAGTAGGGGCGTCCTTGTATGTTTACTCACTTGTAGCCTCGCACCCATTGGTAGGCGTGTCCTTGTATGTTTACTCTCTGTTAGCCTCGCACCCAGTAGAAGGTGTGTACTTTTATGTTTACTCTCTGGTAGCCTCGCACCCAGTAGAAGGTATGTCCTTGTATGTTTACTCTTTTCTAGCCTCACACCGAGTGGTAGGGTGTCGTTGCATGTTTACTCTCTGCTAGACTCTCACCCAGGAGTAGGCGTGTCCTTGTATGTTTACTCTCTCTTAGCCTTGCACCCAAGAGTAGGCATGTCCTTGAATGTTTACTTTCTTCTAGCCTCGCACCCAGTGGTAGGTGTGTCCTTGTATGTTTACTCTATGCTAGACTCCCACCCAGGAGTAGGCTTGTCCTTGAATGTTTACTCTCTGCTAGCCTCACACCCAGGAGTAGGTGTGTCCTTGTATGTTTACTCTCTGATAGCCTCACACCCAGGAGTAGCTGTGTCCTTGTATGTTTACTCTCTGTTAGCCTCGCACCCAGGAGTAGGCGTGTCCTTGTATGTTTACTCTCTTCTAGCCTCGCATCCAGTGGTAGGCGTCTCCTTGTATGCTTACTCTCTGCTAGCCTTGCACTCAGTAGAAGGCATGTCCTAGTATGTTTACTCTCTGCTAGCCACGCACCCAGGAGTAGGCGTGTCCTTGTATGTTTACTCTCTTCTAACCTCGCATCCAGAGGTAGGCGTGTCCTTGTATGTTTACTCTCGCTAGCCTCCCACCCAGGAGTAGGCGTGTCCATGTATGTTTACTCTCTGCTAGCCTTGCACCCAGGAGTAGACGTGTCCTTGAATGTTTATTCTCTGTTTGCGTCGCACCCAGTAGAAGGCGTGCCCTTGTATGTTTACTCTCTGCTAGTCTCACACCCAGGAGTAGGCGTGTCCTTTTATGTTTACTGTCTTCTAGCCTCGCACCCAGTGGAAGGCCTGTCCTTATATGTTTACTCTGTGCTAGCCTCGCACCCAGTAGAAGGTGTGTCCTTGTATGTTTACTCTCTGCTATCCTTGCACCCAGTAGAAGGCGTGTCCTTGTATGTTTACTCTGTTAGCTACGCACCCAGTAGAAGGCGTGTCCTTGTATGTTTACTCTCTGCTAGCCTCGCACCCAGTAGAAGGTGTGTTCTTGTATGTTTACTGTCAGCTAGCCTCGCACCCAGTAGAAGGCGTGTCCTTGTATGTTTGCTCTTTTCTAGCCTCGCACCCAGTAGTAGGCTGTCCTTGTATGTTTACTCTCTTGTAGCCTCGCACCCAAGAGTAGGCGTGTCCTTGTATGTTTACTCTCTTCTAGCCTCGCACCCAGTGGTAGGTGTGTCCTTGTATGTTTACTCTCTGCTAGCCTCGCACCCAGGAGTAGGCGTGTCCTTGTATGTGTACTCTCTTCTAGCCTCGCACCCAGTAGAAGGCGTGTCCTTGTATGGTTACTCTCTGCTAGCCTCGCACCCAGTAGAAGGCGTGTCCTTTTATGTTTACTCTCTGCAAGCCTCGCACCCAGGAGTAGGCGTGTCCTTGTATGTTTACTCTCTTCTAGCCTCGCATACAGTGGTTGGCGTGTCCTTGTATGTTTACTCTCTGCTAGCCTCGCACCTAGGAGTAGGCGTGTCCTTGTATGTTTACTCTCTCTTAGCCTCACACCCAGTAGAAGGCGTGTCCTTGTATGTTTACTCTCTCTTATCCTCGCACCCAGGAGAAGGCGTGCCCTTGTATGTTTACTCTCTGCTAGCCACGCACCCAGGAGTAGGCGTGTCCTTGTATGTTTACTCTCTTCTAGCCTCGCATCCAGTGGTAGGCGTGTCCTTGTATGTTTACTCTCGGCTAGCCTCGCACCCATGAATTGGCGTGCCCATGTATGTTTACTCTCTGCCAGCCTCGCACCCAGGAGTAGGCGTGTTCTTGAATGTTTATTCTCTGTTAGCCTCTCACCCAGTAGAAGGCGTGCCCTTGTATGTTTACTCTCTGCTAACCTCGCACTCAGTAGAAGGCGTGTCCTTGTATGTTTTCTCTCTGCTAGCCTCACACTCAGTAGAAGGCGTGTCCTTGTATGTTTACTCTCTGCTAGTCTCACACCCAGGAATAGGCGTGTCCTTGTATGTTTACTGTCTGCTAGCCTCGCACCCAGTAGTAGGCGTGTTGTATGTTTACTCTCTGTTAGCCTCGCACCCAGTTGAAGGCGTGTCCTTGTATGTTTACTCTGTGCTAGCCTCGCACCCAGTAGAAGGTGTGTTCTTGTATGTTTACTCTCGGCTAGGCTCGCACCCAGTGGAAGGCGTGTCCTTGTATGTTTACTCTGTTAGCTTCGCACCTAGTAAAAGGCTTGTCCTTGTATGTTTACTCTCTGCTAGCCTCGCACCCAGGAGTAGGCGTGTCCTTGTATGTTTACTCTCTCTTAGCCTCACATCCAGTAGAAGGCGTGTCCTTGTATGTTTACTCTCTCTTATCCTCACACCCAGGAGAAGGCGTTTCCTTGTATGTTTACTCTGCTAGTCTTTCACCCAGGAGTAGGCGTGTCCATGTATGGTTACTCCCTGCTAGCCTCGCACCCAGTAGAAGGCATGTCCTTGTATGTTTACTCTAATAGCCTTGAACCCAGGACTAGGGGTGTCCTTGTATGTTTACTCTCTTGTAGCCTCGCACCCATTGGTAGGCGTTTCCTTGTATATTTACTATCTGCTAGCCTCGCACCCAGTAGAAGGTGTGTCCTTGTATGTTTACTGTCAGCTAGCCTCGCACCCAGTAGAAGGCGTGTCCTTGTATGTTTGCTCTTTTCTAGCCTCGCACCCAGTAGTAGGCTGTCCTTGTATGTTTACTCTCTTGTAGCCTCGCACCCAAGAGTAGGCGTGTCCTTGTATGTTAACTCTCTTCTAGCCTCGCACCCAGTGGTAGGTGTGTCCTTGTATGTTTACTCTCTGCTAGCCTCGCACCCAGGAGTAGGCGTGTCCTTGTATGTGTACTCTCTTCTAGCCTCGCACCCAGTAGAAGGCGTGTCCTTGTATGGTTACTCTCTGCTAGCCTCGCACCCAGTAGAAGGCGTGTCCTTTTATGTTTACTCTCTGCAAGCCTCGCACCCAGGAGTAGGCGTGCCCTTGTATGTTTACTCTCTTCTAGCCTCGCATACAGTGGTTGGCGTGTCCTTGTATGTTTACTCTCTGCTAGCCTCGCACCCAGTAGAAGGCGTGTCCTTGTATGGTTACTCTCTGCTAGCCTCGCACCCAGTAGAAGGCGTGTCCTTTTATGTTTACTCTCTGCAAGCCTCGCACCCAGGAGTAGGCGTGTCCTTGTATGTTTACTCTCTTCTAGCCTCGCATACAGTGGTTGGCGTGTCCTTGTATGTTTACTCTCTGCTAGCCTCGCACCTAGGAGTAGGCGTGTCCTTGTATGTTTACTCTCTCTTAGCCTCACACCCAGTAGAAGGCGTGTCCTTGTATGTTTACTCTCTCTTATCCTCGCACCCAGGAGAAGGCGTGCCCTTGTATGTTTACTCTCTGCTAGCCACGCACCCAGGAGTAGGCGTGTCCTTGTATATTTACTCTCGGCTAGCCTCGCACCCATGAGTTGGCGTGCCCATGTATGTTTACTCTCTGCCAGCCTCGCACCCAGGAGTAGGCGTGTTCTTGAATGTTTATTCTCTGTTAGCCTCTCACCCAGTAGAAGGTGTGCCCTTGTATGTTTACTCTCTGCTAACCTCGCACTCAGTAGAAGGCGTGTCCTTGTATGTTTTCTCTCTGCTAGCCTCACACTCAGTAGAAGGCGTGTCCTTGTATGTTTACTCTCTGCTAGTCTCACACCCAGGAATAGGCGTGTCCTTGTATGTTTACTGTCTGCTAGCCTCGCACCCAGTAGTAGGCGTGTTGTATGTTTACTCTCTGTTAGCCTCGCACCCAGTTGAAGGCGTGTCCTTGTATGTTTACTCTGTGCTAGCCTCGCACCCAGTAGAAGGTGTGTTCTTGTATGTTTACTCTCTGCTAGCCTCGCACCCAGTGGAAGGCGTGTCCTTGTATGTTTACTCTGTTAGCTTCGCACCTAGTAAAAGGCTTGTCCTTGTATGTTTACTCTCTGCTAGCCTCGCACCCAGGAGTAGGCGTGTCCTTGTATGTTTACTCTCTCTTAGCCTCACACCCAGTAGAAGGCGTGTCCTTGTATGTTTACTCTCTCTTATCCTCACACCCAGGAGAAGGCGTTTCCTTGTATGTTTACTCTGCTAGCCTTGCACCCAGTAGAAGGCGTGTCCTTGTATGTTTACTCTCTGCTAGCCTCACACCCAGTAGAAGGCGTGTTCTTGTATGTTTACTCTTTTCTAGTTTTGCACCCAGTGGTAGGGTGTTGTATGTTTACTCTCTTGTAGCCTCGCACCCAAGAGTAGGTGTGTCCTTGTATGTTTACTCTCTTCTAGCCTCGCACCCAGTGGTGGGTGTGTCCTTGTATGTTTACTCTCTTCTAGCCCCGCACCCAGTAGAAGGTGTGTCCTTGTATGTTTACTCTCTGCTAGCCTCGCACCCAGGAATAGGCGTGTCCTGGTATGTTTACTCTCTGCTAGCCTCGCACCCAGGAGTAGGCTTGTCTTTGTATTTTTACTCTGCTAGCCTTTCACCCAGGAGTAGGCGTGTCCATGTATGGTTACTCTCTGCTAGCCTCGCACCCAGTAGAAGGTGTGTCCTTTTATGTTTACTCTCTGCTAGCCTTGCACCCAGGACTAGGGGTGTCCTTGTATGTTTACTCTCTTCTAGCCTCGCACCCAGTAGAAGGCGTGTCCTTGTATGCTTACTCTTTGCTAGCCTCGCACCCAGTAGAAGGTGTGTCCTTGTATGTTTACTCTCTGCTAGCCTCACACCCTGTAGAAGGCGTGTCCTTGTATGTTTACTCTTTTCTAGCCGCGCACCCAGTGGTAGGGTGTCCTATGTGTTTACTCTCTTGTAGCCTCGTACCCAAGACTAGGCGTGTCCTTGTATATTTATTCTCTTCTAGCCTTGCACCCAGTGGTAGGTGTGTCCCTGTATATTTACTCTCTGCTATCCTCGCACCCAGTAGAAAGCGTGTTCTTGTATGTTTACTCTCTGCTAGCCACGCACCCAGGAGTAGGTGTGTCCTTGTATGTTTACTCTCTTCTAGCCTCGCATCCAGTTGTAGGCGTGTCCTTGTATGTTTACTCTCTGCTAGCCTCGCACCCAGGAGTAGGCGTGTCTCTGTATGTTTACTTTCTGCTAGCCTCGCACCCGGGAGTAGGCGTGTCCTTGAATGTTTATTCTCTGTTAGCCTCGTACCCATTAGAAGGCGTGCCCTTGTATGTTTACTCTCTGCTAACCTCGCACTCAGTAGAAGGCGGGTCCTTGTATGTTTTCTCTCTGCTAGCCTGGCACCCAGTGGAAGGCGTGTCCTTGTATGTTTACTCTGTGCTAGCCTCGCACCCAGTAGAAGGTGTGTCCTTGTATGTTTACTCTCTGCTAGCCTTGCACCCAGTGGAAGGCGTGTCCTTGTATGTTTACTCTGTTAGCTTCGCACCTAGTAAAAGGCGTGTCCTTGTATGTTTACTCTCTGCTAGCCTCGCACCCAGGAGTAGGCGTGTCCTTGTATGGTTACTCTCTGCTAGCCTCGCACCCAGTAGAAGGCGTGTCCTTTTATGTTTACTCTCTGCAAGCCTCGCACCCAGGAGTAGGCGTGTCCTTGTATGTTTACTCTCTTCTAGCCTCGCATACAGTGGTTGGCGTGTCCTTGTATGTTTACTCTCTGCTAGCCTCGCACCTAGGAGTAGGCGTGTCCTTGTATGTTTACTCTCTCTTAGCCTCACACCCAGTAGAAGGCGTATCCTTGTATGTTTACTCTCTCTTATCCTCGCACCCAGGAGAAGGCGTGCCCTTGTATGTTTACTCTCTGCTAGCCACGCACCCAGGAGTAGGCGTGTCCTTGTATGTTTACTCTCTTCTAGCCTCGCATCCAGTGGTAGGCGTGTCCTTGTATATTTACTCTCGGCTAGCCTCGCACCCATGAGTTGGCGTGCCCATGTATGTTTACTCTCTGCCAGCCTCGCACCCAGGAGTAGGCGTGTTCTTGAATGTTTATTCTCTGTTAGCCTCTCACCCAGTAGAAGGTGTGCCCTTGTATGTTTACTCTCTGCTAACCTCGCACTCAGTAGAAGGCGTGTCCTTGTATGTTTTCTCTCTGCTAGCCTCACACTCAGTAGAAGGCGTGTCCTTGTATGTTTACTCTCTGCTAGTCTCACACCCAGGAATAGGCGTGTCCTTGTATGTTTACTGTCTGCTAGCCTCGCACCCAGTAGTAGGTGTGTTGTATGTTTACTCTCTGTTAGCCTCGCACCCAGTTGAAGGCGTGTCCTTGTATGTTTACTCTGTGCTAGCCTCGCACCCAGTAGAAGGTGTGTTCTTGTATGTTTACTCTCTGCTAGCCTCGCACCCAGTGGAAGGCGTGTCCTTGTATGTTTACTCTGTTAGCTTCGCACCTAGTAAAAGGCTTGTCCTTGTATGTTTACTCTCTGCTAGCCTCGCACCCAGGAGTAGGCGTGTCCTTGTATGTTTACTCTCTCTTAGCCTCACACCCAGTAGAAGGCGTGTCCTTGTATGTTTACTCTCTCTTATCCTCACACCCAGGAGAAGGCGTTTCCTTGTATGTTTACTCTGCTAGCCTTGCACCCAGTAGAAGGCGTGTCCTTGTATGTTTACTCTCTGCTAGCCTCACACCCAGTAGAAGGCGTGTTCTTGTATGTTTACTCTTTTCTAGTTTTGCACCCAGTGGTAGGGTGTTGTATGTTTACTCATTTGTAGCCTCGCACCCAAGAGTAGGTGTGTCCTTGTATGTTTACTCTCTTCTAGCCTCGCACCCAGTGGTGGGTGTGTCCTTGTATGTTTACTCTCTTCTAGCCCCGCACCCAGTAGAAGGTGTGTCCTTGTATGTTTACTCTCTGCTAGCCTCGCACCCAGGAATAGGCGTGTCCTGGTATGTTTACTCTCTGCTAGCCTCGCACCCAGGAGTAGGCTTGTCTTTGTATTTTTACTCTGCTAGCCTTTCACCCAGGAGTAGGCGTGTCCATGTATGGTTACTCTCTGCTAGCCTCACACCCAGTAGAAGGTGTGTCCTTTTATGTTTACTCTCTGCTAGCCTTGCACCCAGGACTAGGGGTGTCCTTGTATGTTTACTCTCTTCTAGCCTCGCACCCAGTAGAAGGCGTGTCCTTGTATGCTTACTCTTTGCTAGCCTCGCACCCAGTAGAAGGTGTGTCCTTGTATGTTTACTCTCTGCTAGCCTCACACCCTGTAGAAGGCGTGTCCTTGTATGTTTACTCTTTTCTAGCCGCGCACCCAGTGGTAGGGTGTCCTATGTGTTTACTCTCTTGTAGCCTCGTACCCAAGACTAGGCGTGTCCTTGTATATTTATTCTCTTCTAGCCTTGCACCCAGTGGTAGGTGTGTCCCTGTATATTTACTCTCTGCTATCCTCGCACCCAGTAGAAAGCGTGTTCTTGTATGTTTACTCTCTGCTAGCCACGCACCCAGGAGTAGGTGTGTCCTTGTATGTTTACTCTCTTCTAGCCTCGCATCCAGTTGTAGGCGTGTCCTTGTATGTTTACTCTCTGCTAGCCTCGCACCCAGGAGTAGGCGTGTCTCTGTATGTTTACTTTCTGCTAGCCTCGCACCCGGGAGTAGGCGTGTCCTTGAATGTTTATTCTCTGTTAGCCTCGTACCCATTAGAAGGCGTGCCCTTGTATGTTTACTCTCTGCTAACCTCGCACTCAGTAGAAGGCGGGTCCTTGTATGTTTTCTCTCTGCTAGCCTGGCACCCAGTGGAAGGCGTGTCCTTGTATGTTTACTCTGTGCTAGCCTCGCACCCAGTAGAAGGTGTGTCCTTGTATGTTTACTCTCTGCTAGCCTTGCACCCAGTGGAAGGCGTGTCCTTGTATGTTTACTCTGTTAGCTTCGCACCTAGTAAAAGGCGTGTCCTTGTATGTTTACTCTCTGCTAGCCTCGCACCCAGGAGTAGGCGTGTCCTTGTATGTTTACTCTCTCTTAGCCTCACACCCAGTAGAAGGCGTGTCCTTGTATGTTTACTCTCTCTTATCCTCGCACCCAGGAGAAGGCGTTTCCTTGTATGTTTACTCTGCTAGCCTCGCACCCAGGAGAAGGCCTGTCCTTGTAGGTTTACTCTCTGCTAGCCTCGCACCCAGTAGAAGGCGTGTCCTTGTATGTTTACTCTTTTCTAGTTTCACACCCAGTGGTAGGGTGTTGTATGTTTACTCTCTTGTAGCCTCGCACCCAAGAGTAGGAGTGTCCTTGTATGTTTACTCTCTTCTAGCCTCGCACCCAGTGATAGGTGTGTCCTTGTATGTTTACTCTCTGCTAGCCTCACACCCAGGAGTAGGCGTGTCCTTGTATGTTTGCTCTCTGCTAGCCTCACACCCAGGAGTAGCTCTGTCCTTGTATTTTTACTTTGCTAGCCTTTCACCCAGGAGTAGGTGTGTCCATGTATGGTTACTCTCTGCTAGCCTCGCACCCGGAGAAGGCGTGCCTTGTATGTTTACTCTCTGCTAGCCTTGCACCCAAGACTAGGGGTGTCTTGTAGCCTCACACCCATTGGTAGGCGTGTCCTTGTATGTTTACTCTCTGCAAGCCTCGCACCCAGTAGAAGGTGTGTCCTTGTATGTTTACTCTCTGCTAGCCTCGCACCCAGTAGAAGGCGTGTCCTTGTATGTTTACTCTTTTCTAGCCTCGCACCCAGTGGTAGGGTGTCCTTGTATGTTTACTCTCTTGTAGCCTCGCACCCAAGAGTAGGCGTGTCCTTGTATGTTTACTCTCTTCTAGCCTCGCACCCAGTGGTACGTGTGTCCTTGTATGTTTACTCTCTGCTAGCCTCGCACCCAGTAGAAAGCGTGTCCTTGTATGTTTACTCTCCGCTAGCTTCGCACCCAAGAGTAGCCATGTCCTTGTATGTGTACTCTCTTCTAGCCTCGCACCCAGTAGAAGGCGTGTCCTTGTATGGTTACTCTCTGCTAGCCTTTCACCCAAGAGTAGGCGTGTCCATGTATGGTTACTCTCTGCTAGCCTCGCACCCAGTAGAAGGCGTGCCTTGTATGTTTACTCTCTATTAGCCTTGCACCCAAGACTAGGGGTGTCTTGTAGCCTCGCACCCATTGGTAGGCGTGTCCTTGTATGTTTACTCTCTGCAAGTCTCGCACCCAGTAGAAGGTGTGTCCTTGTATGTTTACTCTCTGCTAGCCTCCCACCCAGTAGAAGGCGTGTCCTTGTATGTTTACTCTTTTCTAGCCTCGCACCCAGTGGTAGGGTGTCCTTGTATGTTTACTCTCTTGTAGCCTCGCACCCAAGAGTAGGCGTGTCCTTGTATGTTTACTCTCTTCTAGCCTTGCACCCAGTGGTAGGTGTGTCCTTGTATGTTTACTCTCTGCTAGCCTCGCACCCAGTAGAAAGCGTGTCCTTGTATGTTTACTCTCTGCTAGCCTCGCATCCAAGAGTAGCCATGTCCTTGTATGTGTACTCTCTTCTAGCCTCGCACCCAGTAGAAGGCGTGTCCTTGTATGGTTACTCTCTGCTAGCCTTTCACCCAAGAGTAGGCGTGTCCATGTATGGTTACTCTCTGCTAGCCTCACACCCAGTAGAAGGCGTGCCTTGTATGTTTACTCTCTATTAGCCTTGCACCCAAGACTAGGGGTGTCTTGTAGCCTCGCACCCATTGGTAGGCGTGTCCTTGTATGTTTACTCTCTGCAAGCCTCGCACCCAGTAGAAGGTGTGTCCTTGTATGTTTACTCTCTGCTAGCCTCGCACCCAGTAGAAGGCGTGTCCTTGTATGTTTACTCTTTTCTAGCCTCGCACCCAGTGGTAGGTGTGTCCTGGTATGTTTACTCTCTGCTAGCCTCGCACCCAGTAGAAAGGGTGTCCTTGTATGTTTACTCTCTGCTAGCCTTGCACCCAGGAGTAGCCATGTCCTTGTATGTGTACTCTCTTCTAGCCTCGCACCCAGTAGAAGGCGTGTCCTTGTATGGTTACTCTCTGCTAGCCTCGCACCCAGTAGAAGGCATGTCCTTGAATGTTTACTCCCTGCAAGCCTTGCACCCAGGAGTAGGCGTGTCCTTGTATCTTTACTCTCTTCTAGCCTTGCATACAGTGGTTGGCGTGTCCTTGTATGTTTACTCTTTGCTAGCCTTGCACCCAGGAGTAGGCGTGTCCTTGTATGTTTACTCTCTCCTAGCCTCACACCCAGTAGAAGGTGTGTCCTTGTATGTTTTTTCTCTCTTATCCTCGCACCCAGGAGAAGGCGTGTCCTTGTATGTTTACTCTGCTAGCCTCGTACCCAGTAGAAGGCGTGTCCTTGTATGTTTACTGTCTGCTAGCCTCGCACCCAGGAGTCGGTTTGTCCTTGTATGTTTACTCTCTGCTAGTCTCGCACCCAGGAATAGGCTTGTCCTTGTATTTTTACTCTGCTAGCTTTTCACCCAGGAGTAGGCGTGTCCATGTATGTTTACTCTCTTCTAGCCTCGCACCCAGTAGAAGGCGTGTCCTTGTATGCTTACTCTCTGCTAGCCCCGCACCCAGTAGAAGGTGTGTCCTTGTATGTTTACTCTTTGCTAACCTTGCACCAAGGACTAGGGGTGTCCTTGTATGTTTACTCTCTTGTAGCCTCGCATCCATTGGTAGGCGTGTCCTTGTATGTTTACTCTCTGCTAGCCTCTTATCCAGTAGAAGGTGTGTCCTTGTATGTTTACTCTCTGCTAGCCTCGCACCCAGTAGAAGGCGTGTCCTTGTATGTTTACTCTTTTCTAGCCTCGCACCCAGTGGTAGGGTGTCCTTGTGTGTTTACTCTCTTGTAGCCTCGCACCCAAGAGTAGGCGTGTCCTAGTATGTTTATTCTCTTCTATCCTTGCACCCAGTGGTAGGTGTGTCCTTGTAAGTTTACTCTCTGCTAGACACGCACCCAGGATTAGGCGTGTCCTTGTATGTTTACTCTCTTCTAGCCTCGCATCCAGTGGTAGGCGTGTCCTTGTATGTTTACTTTTTGCTAGCCTCGCACCCAGGAGTAGGCGTGTCCAGGTATGTTTACTTTCTGCTAGCCTCGCACCCAGGAGTAGGCGTGTCCTTGAATGTTTATTCTCTGTTAGCCTCGCACCCAGTAGAAGGCGTGCCTTTGTATGTTTAGTCTCTGCTAACCTCGCACTCAGTAGAAGGCGTGTCCTTGTATGTTTAGTCTCTGCTAGTCTCACACCCAGGAGTAGGCGTGTCCTTGTATGTTTACTCTCTTCTAGCCTGGCACCCAGTAGAAGGTGTGTCCTCGTATGTTTACTCTCTGCTAGCCTCACACCCAGGAGTAGGCGTGTCCTTGTATGTTTACTCTCTGTTAACCCCGCACCCAGGAGTAGGCATGTCCTTTTATGTTTATTATCTTCTAGGCTCGCACCCTGTAGAAGGCGTGTCCTTCTATGCTTACTCTCTGCTAGCCTCGCACCCAGTAGAAGGTGTGTCCTTGTATGTTTACTCTCTTGTAGCCTCGCACCCAGGAGTAGGGGTGTCCTTGTATGTTTACTCTCTTGTAGGCTTGCACCCATTGGTAGGCATGTCCTTGTATGTTTACTCTCTGCTAGCCTCGCACCCAGTAAAAGGCGTTTCCTTGTATGTTTACTCTTTTCTAGCCTCACACCCAGTGGTAGGGTGTTGAATGTTTACTCTCTTGTAGCCTCGCACCCAAGAGTAGGCGTGTCCTTGTATGTTTACTCTCTTCTAGCCTCGCACCCAGTGGTAGGTGTGTCCTTGTATGTGAAATCTCTGCTAGCCTCGCACCCAGTAGAAGGCATGTTCTTGTATGTTTACTATCTGCTAGCCTCACGCATAGGAGTAGGCGTGTCCTTGTATATTTACTCTCTCTTAGCCTCGCACCCAGGAGTAGTTGTGTCCTGTATGTTTACTCTGTTGGCCTCGCACCCAGTAGAAGGCATGTCCTTGTGTGTTTACTCTCTTCTAGCCTCACACCCAGGAGTAGGCGTGTCCTTGTATGTTTACTCTCCCTTAGCCTCGCACCCAGTAGAAGGCGTGTCCTTGTATGTTTACTCTCTGCTAGCCTTGCACCCAGGAGTAGGCATGTCCTTTTATGTTTACTCTCTCTTAGCCTCGCACCCAGTAGGAGGCATGTCCTTGTATGTTTACTCTCTGCTAGCCTCGCACCCAGTAGAAGGTGTGTCCTTATATGTTTAATCTCTCTCTCTTAGCCTCGCACCCAGTAGAAGGCGTGTCCTTGTATGTTTACTCTTTGCTACCCTCAAACCCAGGAGTAGGCGTGTCCTTGTATGTTTACTGTCTCTGAGCCTCGCACCCAGGAGTAGGTGTGTCCTTGTATGTTTCCACTCTGCTAGCCTCACACCCAGGAGTAGGCGTGTCCTTGTATGTTTACTCTCTTAGCCTCGCACCCAGTAGAAGGCGTTTCCTTGTATGTTTACTCTCTGCTAGCCTCGCACCCAGTAGAAGGCGTGTCCTTGTATGTTTACTCTCTCTTAGGCTCGCACCCAGTAGAAGGCGTGCCCTTGTATGTTTACTCTCTGCTAGCCCCGCACCCAGGAGTAGGCGTGTCCTTGTATGTTTACTCTCTGCTAGCCTCACACCCAGGAGTATGCGTTTCCTTGTATGTTTACTCTCTCTTAGCCTCGCACCCAGTAGAAGGCGTGTCCTTGTATGTTTACTCTCGGCTAGCCTCGCACCCAGTAGAAGGTGTGTCCTTGTATGTTTACTCTCTGCGAGCCTTACACCCAGTAGAAGGCATGTCCTTGTATGTTTACTCTCTGCTAGCCTCGCACCCAGGAGTAGGTGTTTCCATGTATGGTTACTCTCTGCTTGCCTCGCACCCAGTAGAAGGCGTGTCCTTGTATGTTTACTCTCTGCTAGCCTCGCACCCTGTAGAAGGCGTGTCCTTGTATGTTTACTCTCTGCTAGCCTCGCATCCAGGAGTAGGGGCGTCCTTGTATGTTTACTCACTTGTAGCCTCGCACCCATTGGTAGGCGTGTCCTTGTATGTTTACTCTCTGTTAGCCTCGCACCCAGTAGAAGGTGTGTACTTTTATGTTTACTCTCTGGTAGCCTCGCACCCAGTAGAAGGTATGTCCTTGTATGTTTACTCTTTTCTAGCCTCACACCGAGTGGTAGGGTGTCCTTGTATGTTTACTCTCTTGTAGCCTCCCACCCAAGAGTAGGCGTGTCCTTGTATGTTTACTCTCTTCTAGTCTCGCACCCAGTGGTAGCTGTGTCGTTGCATGTTTACTCTCTGCTAGACTCTCACCCAGGAGTAGGCGTGTCCTTGTATGTTTACTCTCTCTTAGCCTTGCACCCAAGAGTAGGCATGTCCTTGAATGTTTACTTTCTTCTAGCCTCGCACCCAGTGGTAGGTGTGTCCTTGTATGTTTACTCTATGCTAGACTCCCACCCAGGAGTAGGCTTGTCCTTGAATGTTTACTCTCTGCTAGCCTCACACCCAGGAGTAGGTGTGTCCTTGTATGTTTACTCTCTGATAGCCTCACACCCAGGAGTAGCTGTGTCCTTGTATGGTTACTCTCTGTTAGCCTCGCACCCAGGAGTAGGCGTGTCCTTGTATGTTTACTCTCTTCTAGCCTCGCATCCAGTGGTAGGCGTCTCCTTGTATGCTTACTCTCTGCTAGCCTTGCACTCAGTAGAAGGCATGTCCTAGTATGTTTACTCTCTGCTAGCCACGCACCCAGGAGTAGGCGTGTCCTTGTATGTTTACTCTCTTCTAACCTCGCATCCAGAGGTAGGCGTGTCCTTGTATGTTTACTCTCGCTAGCCTCCCACCCAGGAGTAGGCGTGTCCATGTATGTTTACTCTCTGCTAGCCTTGCACCCAGGAGTAGACGTGTCCTTGAATGTTTATTCTCTGTTAGCGTCGCACCCAGTAGAAGGCGTGCCCTTGTATGTTTACTCTCTGCTAGTCTCACACCCAGGAGTAGGCGTGTCCTTTTATGTTTACTGTCTTCTAGCCTCGCACCCAGTGGAAGGCCTGTCCTTATATGTTTACTCTGTGCTAGCCTCGCACCCAGTAGAAGGTGTGTCCTTGTATGTTTACTCTCTGCTATCCTTGCACCCAGTAGAAGGCGTGTCCTTGTATGTTTACTCTGTTAGCTACGCACCCAGTAGAAGGCGTGTCCTTGTATGTTTACTCTCTGCTAGCCTCGCACCCAGTAGAAGGCGTGTCCTTGTATGTTTACTCTTTTCTAGTGTCGCACCCAGTGGTAGGGTGTTGTATGTTTACTCTTTTGTAGCCTCGCACCCAAGAGTAGGCGTGTCCTTGTATGTTTACTCTCTACTAGCCTCGCACCCAGTGGTAGGTGTGTCCTTGTATGTTTACTCTCTGCTAGCCTTGCACCCAGTAGAAGGCGTGTCCTTGTATTTTTACTCTCTGCTAGCCTCGCACCCAGGAGGAGGCGTGTCCTTTTATGTTTACTCTCTGCTAGCCTCGCACCCAGGAGTAGGCTTGTCCTTGTATTTTTACTCTGCTAGCCTTTCACCCAGGAGTAGGCGTGTCCATGTATGGTTACTCCCTGCTAGCCTTGCACCCAGTAGAAGGCGTGTCCTTGTATTTTTACTCTCTGCTAGCCTCGCACCCAGGAGGAGGCGTGTCCTTTTATGTTTGCTCTCTGCTAGCCTCGCACCCAGGAGTAGGCTTGTCCTTGTATTTTTACTCTGCTAGCCTTTCACCCAGGAGTAGGCGTGTGCATGTATGGTTACTCCCTGCTAGCCTCGCACCCAGTAGAAGGCGTGTCCTTGTATGTTTACTCTAATAGCCTTGAACCCAGGACTAGGGGTGTCCTTGTATGTTTACTCTCTTGTAGCCTCGCACCCATTGGTAGGCGTGTCCTTGTATATTTACTCTCTGCTAGCCTCGCACCCAGTAGAAGGTGTGTCCTTGTATGTTTACTGTCAGCTAGCCTCGCACTCAGTAGAAGGCGTGTCCTTGTATGTTTGCTCTTTTCTAGCCTCGCACCCAGTAGTAGGCTGTCCTTGTATGTTTACTCTCTTGTAGCCTCGCACCCAAGAGTAGGCGTGTCCTTGTATGTTTACTCTCTTCTAGCCTCGCACCCAGTGGTAGGTGTGTCCTTGTATGTTTACTCTCTGCTAGCCTCGCACCCAGGAGTAGGCGTGTCCTTGTATGTGTACTCTCTTCTAGCCTCGCACCCAGTAGAAGGCGTGTCCTTGTATGGTTACTCTCTGCTAGCCTCGCACCCAGTAGAAGGCGTGTCCTTTTATGTTTACTCTCTGCAAGCCTCGCACCCAGGAGTAGGCGTGTCCTTGTATGTTTACTCTCTTCTAGCCTCGCATACAGTGGTTGGCGTGTCCTTGTATGTTTACTCTCTGCTAGCCTCGCACCTAGGAGTAGGCGTGTCCTTGTATGTTTACTCTCTCTTAGCCTCACACCCAGTAGAAGGCGTGTCCTTGTATGTTTACTCTCTCTTATCCTCGCACCCAGGAGAAGGCGTGCCCTTGTATGTTTACTCTCTGCTAGCCACGCACCCAGGAGTAGGCGTGTCCTTGTATGTTTACTCTCTTCTAGCCTCGCATCCAGTGGTAGGCGTGTCCTTGTATGTTTACTCTCGGCTAGCCTCGCACCCATGAATTGGCGTGCCCATGTATGTTTACTCTCTGCCAGCCTCGCACCCAGGAGTAGGCGTGTTCTTGAATGTTTATTCTCTGTTAGCCTCTCACCCAGTAGAAGGCGTGCCCTTGTATGTTTACTCTCTGCTAACCTCGCACTCAGTAGAAGGCGTGTCCTTGTATGTTTTCTCTCTGCTAGCCTCACACTCAGTAGAAGGCGTGTCCTTGTATGTTTACTCTCTGCTAGTCTCACACCCAGGAATAGGCGTGTCCTTGTATGTTTACTGTCTGCTAGCCTCGCACCCAGTAGTAGGCGTGTTGTATGTTTACTCTCTGTTAGCCTCGCACCCAGTTGAAGGCGTGTCCTTGTATGTTTACTCTGTGCTAGCCGCGCACCCAGTAGAAGGTGTGTTCTTGTATGTTTACTCTCGGCTAGCCTCGCACCCAGTGGAAGGCGTGTCCTTGTATGTTTACTCTGTTAGCTTCGCACCTAGTAAAAGGCTTGTCCTTGTATGTTTACTCTCTGCTAGCTTCGCACCCAGGAGTAGGCGTGTCCTTGTATGTTTACTCTCTCTTAGCCTCACATCCTGTAGAAGGCGTGTCCTTGTATGTTTACTCTCTCTTATCCTCACACCCAGGAGAAGGCGTTTCCTTGTATGTTTACTCTGCTAGCCTTTCACCCAGGAGTAGGCGTGTCCATGTATGGTTACTCCCTGCTAGCCTCGCACCCAGTAGAAGGCATGTCCTTGTATGTTTACTCTAATAGCCTTGAACCCAGGACTAGGGGTGTCCTTGTATGTTTACTCTGTTGTAGCCTCGCACCCATTGGTAGGCGTTTCCTTGTATATTTACTATCTGCTAGCCTCGCACCCAGTAGAAGGTGTGTCCTTGTATGTTTACTGTCAGCTAGCCTCGCACCCAGTAGAAGGCGTGTCCTTGTATGTTTGCTCTTTTCTAGCCTCGCACCCAGTAGTAGGCTGTCCTTGTATGTTTACTCTCTTGTAGCCTCGCACCCAAGAGTAGGCGTGTCCTTGTATGTTTACTCTCTTCTAGCCTCGCACCCAGTGGTAGGTGTGTCCTTGTATGTTTACTCTCTGCTAGCCTCGCACCCAGGAGTAGGCGTGTCCTTGTATGTGTACTCTCTTCTAGCCTCGCACCCAGTAGAAGGCGTGTCCTTGTATGGTTACTCTCTGCTAGCCTCGCACCCAGTAGAAGGCGTGTCCTTTTATGTTTACTCTCTGCAAGCCTCGCACCCAGGAGTAGGCGTGTCCTTGTATGTTTACTCTCTTCTAGCCTCGCATACAGTGGTTGGCGTGTCCTTGTATGTTTACTCTCTGCTAGCCTCGCACCTAGGAGTAGGCGTGTCCTTGTATGTTTACTCTCTCTTAGCCTCACACCCAGTAGAAGGCGTGTCCTTGTATGTTTACTCTCTCTTATCCTCGCACCCAGGAGAAGGCGTGCCCTTGTATGTTTACTCTCTGCTAGCCACGCACCCAGGAGTAGGCGTGTTCTTGAATGTTTATTCTCTGTTAGCCTCTCACCCAGTAGAAGGTGTGCCCTTGTATGTTTACTCTCTGCTAACCTCGTACTCAGTAGAAGGCGTGTCCTTGTATGTTTTCTCTCTGCTAGCCTCACACTCAGTAGAAGGCGTGTCCTTGTATGTTTACTCTCTGCTAGTCTCACACCCAGGAATAGGCGTGTCCTTGTATGTTTACTGTCTGCTAGCCTCGCACCCAGTAGTAGGCGTGTTGTATGTTTACTCTCTGTTAGCCTCGCACCCAGTTGAAGGCGTGTCCTTGTATGTTTACTCTGTGCTAGCCTCGCACCCAGTAGAAGGTGTGTTCTTGTATGTTTACTCTCTGCTAGCCTCGCACCCAGTGGAAGGCGTGTCCTTGTATGTTTACTCTGTTAGCTTCGCACCTAGTAAAAGGCTTGTCCTTGTATGTTTACTCTCTGCTAGCCTCGCACCCAGGAGTAGGCGTGTCCTTGTATGTTTACTCTCTCTTAGCCTCACACCCAGTAGAAGGCGTGTCCTTGTATGTTTACTCTCTCTTATCCTCACACCCAGGAGAAGGCGTTTCCTTGTATGTTTACTCTGCTAGCCTCGCACCCAGTAGAAGGCGTGTCCTTGTATGTTTACTCTCTGCTAGCCTCACACCCAGTAGAAGGCGTGTTCTTGTATGTTTACTCTTTTCTAGTTTTGCACCCAGTGGTAGGGTGTTGTATGTTTACTCTCTTGTAGCCTCGCACCCAAGAGTAGGTGTGTCCTTGTATGTTTACTCTCTTCTAGCCTCGCACCCAGTGGTGGGTGTGTCCTTGTATGTTTACTCTCTTCTAGCCCCGCACCCAGTAGAAGGTGTGTCCTTGTATGTTTACTCTCTGCTAGCCTCGCACCCAGGAATAGGCGTGTCCTGGTATGTTTACTCTCTGCTAGCCTCGCACCCAGGAGTAGGCTTGTCTTTGTATTTTTACTCTGCTAGCCTTTCACCCAGGAGTAGGCGTGTCCATGTATGGTTACTCTCTGCTAGCCTCGCACCCAGTAGAAGGTGTGTCCTTTTATGTTTACTCTCTGCTAGCCTTGCACCCAGGACTAGGGGTGTCCTTGTATGTTTACTCTCTTCTAGCTTCGCACCCAGTAGAAGGCGTGTCCTTGTATGCTTACTCTTTGCTAGCCACGCACCCAGTAGAAGGTGTGTCCTTGTATGTTTACTCTCTGCTAGCCTCACACCCTGTAGAAGGCGTGTCCTTGTATGTTTACTCTTTTCTAGCCGCGCACCCAGTGGTAGGGTGTCCTATGTGTTTACTCTCTTGTAGCCTCGTACCCAAGACTAGGCGTGTCCTTGTATATTTATTCTCTTCTAGCCTTGCACCCAGTGGTAGGTGTGTCCCTGTATATTTACTCTCTGCTATCCTCGCACCCAGTAGAAAGCGTGTTCTTGTATGTTTACTCTCTGCTAGCCACGCACCCAGGAGTAGGTGTGTCCTTGTATGTTTACTCTCTTCTAGCCTCGCATCCAGTTGTAGGCGTGTCCTTGTATGTTTACTCTCTGCTAGCCTCGCACCCAGGAGTAGGCGTGTCTCTGTATGTTTACTTTCTGCTAGCCTCGCACCCGGGAGTAGGCGTGTCCTTGAATGTTTATTCTCTGTTAGCCTCGTACCCATTAGAAGGCGTGCCCTTGTATGTTTACTCTCTGCTAACCTCGCACTCAGTAGAAGGCGGGTCCTTGTATGTTTTCTCTCTGCTAGCCTCGCACCCAGTGGAAGGCGTGTCCTTGTATGTTTACTCTGTGCTAGCCTCGCACCCAGTAGAAGGTGTGTCCTTGTATGTTTACTCTCTGCTAGCCTTGCACCCAGTGGAAGGCGTGTCCTTGTATGTTTACTCTGTTAGCTTCGCACCTAGTAAAAGGCGTGTCCTTGTATGTTTACTCTCTGCTAGCCTCGCACCCAGGAGTAGGCGTGTCCTTGTATGTTTACTCTCTCTTAGCCTCACACCCAGTAGAAGGCGTGTCCTTGTATGTTTACTCTCTCTTATCCTCGCACCCAGGAGAAGGCGTTTCCTTGTATGTTTACTCTGCTAGCCTCGCACCCAGGAGAAGGCGTGTCCTTGTAGGTTTACTCTCTGCTAGCCTCGCACCCAGTAGAAGGCGTGTCCTTGTATGTTTACTCTTTTCTAGTTTCACACCCAGTAGTAGGGTGTTGTATGTTTACTCTCTTGTAGCCTCGCACCCAAGAGTAGGAGTGTCCTTGTATGTTTACTCTCTTCTAGCCTCGCACCCAGTGATAGGTGTGTCCTTGTATGTTTACTCTCTGCTAGCCTCACACCCAGGAGTAGGCGTGTCCTTGTATGTTTGCTCTCTGCTAGCCTCACACCCAGGAGTAGCTCTGTCCTTGTATTTTTACTTTGCTAGCCTTTCACCCAGGAGTAGGTGTGTCCATGTATGGTTACTCTCTGCTAGCCTCGCACCCGGAGAAGGCGTGCCTTGTATGTTTACTCTCTGCTAGCCTTGCACCCAAGACTAGGGGTGTCTTGTAGCCTCACACCCATTGGTAGGCGTGTCCTTGTATGTTTACTCTCTGCAAGCCTCGCACCCAGTAGAAGGTGTGTCCTTGTATGTTTACTCTCTGCTAGCCTCGCACCCAGTAGAAGGCGTGTCCTTGTATGTTTACTCTTTTCTAGCCTCGCACCCAGTGGTAGGGTGTCCTTGTATGTTTACTCTCTTGTAGCCTCGCACCCAAGAGTAGGCGTGTCCTTGTATGTTTACTCTCTTCTAGCCTCGCACCCAGTGGTACGTGTGTCCTTGTATGTTTACTCTCTGCTAGCCTCGCACCCAGTAGAAAGCGTGTCCTTGTATGTTTACTCTCCGCTAGCTTCACACCCAAGAGTAGCCATGTCCTTGTATGTGTACTCTCTTCTAGCCTCGCACCCAGTAGAAGGCGTGTCCTTGTATGGTTACTCTCTGCTAGCCTTTCACCCAAGAGTAGGCGTGTCCATGTATGGTTACTCTCTGCTAGCCTCGCACCCAGTAGAAGGCGTGCCTTGTATGTTTACTCTCTATTAGCCTTGCACCCAAGACTAGGGGTGTCTTCTAGCCTCGCACCCATTGGTAGGCGTGTCCTTGTATGTTTACTCTCTGCAAGTCTCGCACCCAGTAGAAGGTGTGTCCTTGTATGTTTACTCTCTGCTAGCCTCCCACCCAGTAGAAGGCGTGTCCTTGTATGTTTACTCTTTTCTAGCCTCGCACCCAGTGGTAGGGTGTCCTTGTATGTTTACTCTCTTGTAGCCTCGCACCCAAGAGTAGGGTTGTCCTTGTATGTTTACTCTCTTCTAGCCTCGCACCCAGTGGTAGGTGTGTCCTTGTATGTTTACTCTCTGCTAGCCTCGCACCCAGTAGAAAGCGTGTCCTTGTATGTTTACTCTCTGCTAGCCTCGCATCCAAGAGTAGCCATGTCCTTGTATGTGTACTCTCTTCTAGCCTCGCACCCAGTAGAAGGCGTGTCCTTGTATGGTTACTCTCTGCTAGCCTTTCACCCAAGAGTAGGCGTGTCCATATATGGTTACTCTCTGCTAGCCTCACACCCAGTAGAAGGCGTGCCTTGTATGTTTACTCTCTATTAGCCTTGCACCCAAGACTAGGGGTGTCTTGTAGCCTCGCACCCATTGGTAGGCGTGTCCTTGTATGTTTACTCTCTGCAAGCCTCGCACCCAGTAGAAGGTGTGTCCTTGTATGTTTACTCTCTGCTAGCCTCGCACCCAGTAGAAGGCGTGTCCTTGTATGTTTACTCTTTTCTAGCCTCGCACCCAGTGGTAGGTGTGTCCTGGTATGTTTACTCTCTGCTAGCCTCGCACCCAGTAGAAAGGGTGTCCTTGTATGTTTACTCTCTGCTAGCCTTGCACCCAGGAGTAGCCATGTCCTTGTATGTGTACTCTCTTCTAGCCTCGCACCCAGTAGAAGGCGTGTCCTTGTATGGTTACTCTCTGCTAGCCTCGCACCCAGTAGAAGGCATGTCCTTGAATGTTTACTCCCTGCAAGCCTTGCACCCAGGAGTAGGCGTGTCCTTGTATCTTTACTCTCTTCTAGCCTTGCATACAGTGGTTGGCGTGTCCTTGTATGTTTACTCTTTGCTAGCCTTGCACCCAGGAGTAGGCGTGTCCTTGTATGTTTACTCTCTCCTAGCCTCACACCCAGTAGAAGGTGTGTCCTTGTATGTTTTTTCTCTCTTATCCTCGCACCCAGGAGAAGGCGTGTCCTTGTATGTTTACTCTGCTAGCCTCGTACCCAGTAGAAGGCGTGTCCTTGTATGTTTACTGTCTGCTAGCCTCGCACCCAGGAGTCGGTTTGTCCTTGTATGTTTACTCTCTGCTAGTCTCGCACCCAGGAATAGGCTTGTCCTTGTATTTTTACTCTGCTAGCTTTTCACCCAGGAGTAGGCGTGTCCATGTATGTTTACTCTCTTCTAGCCTCGCACCCAGTAGAAGGCGTGTCCTTGTATGCTTACTCTCTGCTAGCCCCGCACCCAGTAGAAGGTGTGTCCTTGTATGTTTACTCTTTGCTAACCTTGCACCAAGGACTAGGGGTGTCCTTGTATGTTTACTCTCTTGTAGCCTCGCATCCATTGGTAGGCGTGTCCTTGTATGTTTACTCTCTGCTAGCCTCTTATCCAGTAGAAGGTGTGTCCTTGTATGTTTACTCTCTGCTAGCCTCGCACCCAGTAGAAGGCGTGTCCTTGTATGTTTACTCTTTTCTAGCCTCGCACCCAGTGGTAGGGTGTCCTTGTGTGTTTACTCTCTTGTAGCCTCGCACCCAAGAGTAGGCGTGTCCTAGTATGTTTATTCTCTTCTATCCTTGCACCCAGTGGTAGGTGTGTCCTTGTAAGTTTACTCTCTGCTAGCCACGCACCCAGGATTAGGCGTGTCCTTGTATGTTTACTCTCTTCTAGCCTCGCATCCAGTGGTAGGCGTGTCCTTGTATGTTTACTTTTTGCTAGCCTCGCACCCAGGAGTAGGCGTGTCCAGGTATGTTTACTTTCTGCTAGCCTCGCGCCCAGGAGTAGGCGTGTCCTTGAATGTTTATTCTCTGTTAGCCTCGCACCCAGTAGAAGGCGTGCCTTTGTATGTTTAGTCTCTGCTAACCTCGCACTCAGTAGAAGGCGTGTCCTTGTATGTTTAGTCTCTGCTAGTCTCACACCCAGGAGTAGGCGTGTCCTTGTATGTTTACTCTCTTCTAGCCTGGCACCCAGTAGAAGGTGTGTCCTCGTATGTTTACTCTCTGCTAGCCTCACACCCAGGAGTAGGCGTGTCCTTGTATGTTTACTCTCTGTTAACCCCGCACCCAGGAGTAGGCATGTCCTTTTATGTTTATTATCTTCTAGGCTCGCACCCTGTAGAAGGCGTGTCCTTCTATGCTTACTCTCTGCTAGCCTCGCACCCAGTAGAAGGTGTGTCCTTGTATGTTTACTCTCTTGTAGCCTCGCACCCAGGAGTAGGGGTGTCCTTGTATGTTTACTCTCTTGTAGGCTTGCACCCATTGGTAGGCATGTCCTTGTATGTTTACTCTCTGCTAGCCTCGCACCCAGTAAAAGGCGTTTCCTTGTATGTTTACTCTTTTCTAGCCTCACACCCAGTGGTAGGGTGTTGAATGTTTACTCTCTTGTAGCCTCGCACCCAAGAGTAGGCGTGTCCTTGTATGTTTACTCTCTTCTAGCCTCGCACCCAGTGGTAGGTGTGTCCTTGTATGTGAAATCTCTGCTAGCCTCGCACCCAGTAGAAGGCATGTTCTTGTATGTTTACTATCTGCTAGCCTCACACATAGGAGTAGGCGTGTCCTTGTATATTTACTCTCTCTTAGCCTCGCACCCAGGAGTAGTTGTGTCCTGTATGTTTACTCTGTTGGCCGCGCACCCAGTAGAAGGCATGTCCTTGTGTGTTTACTCTCTTCTAGCCTCACACCCAGGAGTAGGCGTGTCCTTGTATGTTTACTCTCCCTTAGCCTCGCACCCAGTAGAAGGCGTGTCCTTGTATGTTTACTCTCTGCTAGCCTTGCACCCAGGAGTAGGCATGTCCTTTTATGTTTACTCTCTCTTAGCCTCGCACCCAGTAGGAGGCATGTCCTTGTATGTTTACTCTCTGCTAGCCTCGCACCCAGTAGAAGGTGTGTCCTTATATGTTTAATCTCTCTCTCTTAGCCTCGCACCCAGTAGAAGGCGTGTCCTTGTATGTTTACTCTTTGCTACCCTCAAACCCAGGAGTAGGCGTGTCCTTGTATGTTTACTGTCTCTGAGCCTCGCACCCAGGAGTAGGTGTGTCCTTGTATGTTTCCACTCTGCTAGCCTCACACCCAGGAGTAGGCGTGTCCTTGTATGTTTACTCTCTTAGCCTCGCACCCAGTAGAAGGCGTTTCCTTGTATGTTTACTCTCTGCTAGCCTCGCACCCAGTAGAAGGCGTGTCCTTGTATGTTTACTCTCTCTTAGGCTCGCACCCAGTAGAAGGCGTGCCCTTGTATGTTTACTCTCTGCTAGCCCCGCACCCAGGAGTAGGCGTGTCCTTGTATGTTTACTCTCTGCTAGCCTCACACCCAGGAGTATGCGTTTCCTTGTATGTTTACTCTCTCTTAGCCTCGCACCCAGTAGAAGGCGTGTCCTTGTATGTTTACTCTCGGCTAGCCTCGCACCCAGTAGAAGGTGTGTCCTTGTATGTTTACTCTCTGCGAGCCATACACCCAGTAGAAGGCATGTCCTTGTATGTTTACTCTCTGCTAGCCTCGCACCCAGGAGTAGGTGTTTCCATGTATGGTTACTCTCTGCTTGCCTCGCACCCAGTAGAAGGCGTGTCCTTGTATGTTTACTCTCTGCTAGCCTCGCACCCTGTAGAAGGCGTGTCCTTGTATGTTTACTCTCTGCTAGCCTCGCATCCAGGAGTAGGGGCGTCCTTGTATGTTTACTCACTTGTAGCCTCGCACCCATTGGTAGGCGTGTCCTTGTATGTTTACTCTCTGTTAGCCTCGCACCCAGTAGAAGGTGTGTACTTTTATGTTTACTCTCTGGTAGCCTCGCACCCAGTAGAAGGTATGTCCTTGTATGTTTACTCTTTTCTAGCCTCACACCGAGTGGTAGGGTGTCCTTGTATGTTTACTCTCTTGTAGCCTCCCACCCAAGAGTAGGCGTGTCCTTGTATGTTTACTCTCTTCTAGTCTCGCACCCAGTGGTAGCTGTGTCGTTGCATGTTTACTCTCTGCTAGACTCTCACCCAGGAGTAGGCGTGTCCTTGTATGTTTACTCTCTCTTAGCCTTGCACCCAAGAGTAGGCATGTCCTTGAATGTTTACTTTCTTCTAGCCTCGCACCCAGTGGTAGGTGTGTCCTTGTATGTTTACTCTATGCTAGACTCCCACCCAGGAGTAGGCTTGTCCTTGAATGTTTACTCTCTGCTAGCCTCACACCCAGGAGTAGGTGTGTCCTTGTATGTTTACTCTCTGATAGCCTCACACCCAGGAGTAGCTGTGTCCTTGTATGTTTACTCTCTGTTAGCCTCGCACCCAGGAGTAGGCGTGTCCTTGTATGTTTACTCTCTTCTAGCCTCGCATCCAGTGGTAGGCGTCTCCTTGTATGCTTACTCTCTGCTAGCCTTGCACTCAGTAGAAGGCATGTCCTAGTATGTTTACTCTCTGCTAGCCACGCACCCAGGAGTAGGCGTGTCCTTGTATGTTTACTCTCTTCTAACCTCGCATCCAGAGGTAGGCGTGTCCTTGTATGTTTACTCTCGCTAGCCTCCCACCCAGGAGTAGGCGTGTCCATGTATGTTTACTCTCTGCTAGCCTTGCACCCAGGAGTAGACGTGTCCTTGAATGTTTATTCTCTGTTAGCGTCGCACCCAGTAGAAGGCGTGCCCTTGTATGTTTACTCTCTGCTAGTCTCACACCCAGGAGTAGGCGTGTCCTTTTATGTTTACTGTCTTCTAGCCTCGCACCCAGTGGAAGGCCTGTCCTTATATGTTTACTCTGTGCTAGCCTCGCACCCAGTAGAAGGTGTGTCCTTGTATGTTTACTCTCTGCTATCCTTGCACCCAGTAGAAGGCGTGTCCTTGTATGTTTACTCTGTTAGCTACGCACCCAGTAGAAGGCGTGTCCTTGTATGTTTACTCTCTGCTAGCCTCGCACCCAGTAGAAGGCGTGTCCTTGTATGTTTACTCTTTTCTAGTGTCGCACCCAGTGGTAGGGTGTTGTATGTTTACTCTTTTGTAGCCTCGCACCCAAGAGTAGGCGTGTCCTTGTATGTTTACTCTCTACTAGCCTCGCACCCAGTGGTAGGTGTGTCCTTGTATGTTTACTCTCTGCTAGCCTTGCACCCAGTAGAAGGCGTGTCCTTGTATTTTTACTCTCTGCTAGCCTCGCACCCAGGAGGAGGCGTGTCCTTTTATGTTTACTCTCTGCTAGCCTCGCACCCAGGAGTAGGCTTGTCCTTGTATTTTTACTCTACTAGCCTTTCACCCAGGAGTAGGCGTGTCCATGTATGGTTACTCCCTGCTAGCCTTGCACCCAGTAGAAGGCGTGTCCTTGTATTTTTACTCTCTGCTAGCCTCGCACCCAGGAGGAGGCGTGTCCTTTTATGTTTACTCTCTGCTAGCCTCGCACCCAGGAGTAGGCTTGTCCTTGTATTTTTACTCTGCTAGCCTTTCACCCAGGAGTAGGCGTGTGCATGTATGGTTACTCCCTGCTAGCCTCGCACCCAGTAGAAGGCGTGTCCTTGTATGTTTACTCTAATAGCCTTGAACCCAGGACTAGGGGTGTCCTTGTATGTTTACTCTCTTGTAGCCTCGCACCCATTGGTAGGCGTGTCCTTGTATATTTACTCTCTGCTAGCCTCGCACCCAGTAGAAGGTGTGTCCTTGTATGTTTACTGTCAGCTAGCCTCGCACTCAGTAGAAGGCGTGTCCTTGTATGTTTGCTCTTTTCTAGCCTCGCACCCAGTAGTAGGCTGTCCTTGTATGTTTACTCTCTTGTAGCCTCGCACCCAAGAGTAGGCGTGTCCTTGTATGTTTACTCTCTTCTAGCCTCGCACCCAGTGGTAGGTGTGTCCTTGTATGTTTACTCTCTGCTAGCCTCGCACCCAGGAGTAGGCGTGTCCTTGTATGTGTACTCTCTTCTAGCCTCGCACCCAGTAGAAGGCGTGTCCTTGTATGGTTACTCTCTGCTAGCCTCGCACCCAGTAGAAGGCGTGTCCTTTTATGTTTACTCTCTGCAAGCCTCGCACCCAGGAGTAGGCGTGTCCTTGTATGTTTACTCTCTTCTAGCCTCGCATACAGTGGTTGGCGTGTCCTTGTATGTTTACTCTCTGCTAGCCTCGCACCTAGGAGTAGGCGTGTCCTTGTATGTTTACTCTCTCTTAGCCTCACACCCAGTAGAAGGCGTGTCCTTGTATGTTTACTCTCTCTTATCCTCGCACCCAGGAGAAGGCGTGCCCTTGTATGTTTACTCTCTGCTAGCCACGCACCCAGGAGTAGGCGTGTCCTTGTATGTTTACTCTCTTCTAGCCTCGCATCCAGTGGTAGGCGTGTCCTTGTATGTTTACTCTCGGCTAGCCTCGCACCCATGAATTGGCGTGCCCATGTATGTTTACTCTCTGCCAGCCTCGCACCCAGGAGTAGGCGTGTTCTTGAATGTTTATTCTCTGTTAGCCTCTCACCCAGTAGAAGGCGTGCCCTTGTATGTTTACTCTCTGCTAACCTCGCACTCAGTAGAAGGCGTGTCCTTGTATGTTTTCTCTCTGCTAGCCTCACACTCAGTAGAAGGCGTGTCCTTGTATGTTTACTCTCTGCTAGTCTCACACCCAGGAATAGGCGTGTCCTTGTATGTTTACTGTCTGCTAGCCTCGCACCCAGTAGTAGGCGTGTTGTATGTTTACTCTCTGTTAGCCTCGCACCCAGTTGAAGGCGTGTCCTTGTATGTTTACTCTGTGCTAGCCTCGCACCCAGTAGAAGGTGTGTTCTTGTATGTTTACTCTCGGCTAGCCTCGCACCCAGTGGAAGGCGTGTCCTTGTATGTTTACTCTGTTAGCTTCGCACCTAGTAAAAGGCTTGTCCTTGTATGTTTACTCTCTGCTAGCTTCGCACCCAGGAGTAGGCGTGTCCTTGTATGTTTACTCTCTCTTAGCCTCACATCCAGTAGAAGGCGTGTCCTTGTATGTTTACTCTCTCTTATCCTCACACCCAGGAGAAGGCGTTTCCTTGTATGTTTACTCTGCTAGCCTTTCACCCAGGAGTAGGCGTGTCCATGTATGGTTACTCCCTGCTAGCCTCGCACCCAGTAGAAGGCATGTCCTTGTATGTTTACTCTAATAGCCTTGAACCCAGGACTAGGGGTGTCCTTGTATGTTTACTCTGTTGTAGCCTCGCACCCATTGGTAGGCGTTTCCTTGTATATTTACTATCTGCTAGCCTCGCACCCAGTAGAAGGTGTGTCCTTGTATGTTTACTGTCAGCTAGCCTCGCACCCAGTAGAAGGCGTGTCCTTGTATGTTTGCTCTTTTCTAGCCTCGCACCCAGTAGTAGGCTGTCCTTGTATGTTTACTCTCTTGTAGCCTCGCACCCAAGAGTAGGCGTGTCCTTGTATGTTTACTCTCTTCTAGCCTCGCACCCAGTGGTAGGTGTGTCCTTGTATGTTTACTCTCTGCTAGCCTCGCACCCAGGAGTAGGCGTGTCCTTGTATGTATACTCTCTTCTAGCCTCGCACCCAGTAGAAGGCGTGTCCTTGTATGGTTACTCTCTGCTAGCCTCGCACCCAGTAGAAGGCGTGTCCTTTTATGTTTACTCTCTGCAAGCCTCGCACCCAGGAGTAGGCGTGTCCTTGTATGTTTACTCTCTTCTAGCCTCGCATACAGTGGTTGGCGTGTCCTTGTATGTTTACTCTCTGCTAGCCTCGCACCTAGGAGTAGGCGTGTCCTTGTATGTTTACTCTCTCTTAGCCTCACACCCAGTAGAAGGCGTGTCCTTGTATGTTTACTCTCTCTTATCCTCGCACCCAGGAGAAGGCGTGCCCTTGTATGTTTACTCTCTGCTAGCCACGCACCCAGGAGTAGGCGTGTTCTTGAATGTTTATTCTCTGTTAGCCTCTCACCCAGTAGAAGGTGTGCCCTTGTATGTTTACTCTCTGCTAACCTCGCACTCAGTAGAAGGCGTGTCCTTGTATGTTTTCTCTCTGCTAGCCTCACACTCAGTAGAAGGCGTGTCCTTGTATGTTTACTCTCTGCTAGTCTCACACCCAGGAATAGGCGTGTCCTTGTATGTTTACTGTCTGCTAGCCTCGCACCCAGTAGTAGGCGTGTTGTATGTTTACTCTCTGTTAGCCTCGCACCCAGTTGAAGGCGTGTCCTTGTATGTTTACTCTGTGCTAGCCTCGCACCCAGTAGAAGGTGTGTTCTTGTATGTTTACTCTCTGCTAGCCTCGCACCCAGTGGAAGGCGTGTCCTTGTATGTTTACTCTGTTAGCTTCGCACCTAGTAAAAGGCTTGTCCTTGTATGTTTACTCTCTGCTAGCCTCGCACCCAGGAGTAGGCGTGTCCTTGTATGTTTACTCTCTCTTAGCCTCACACCCAGTAGAAGGCGTGTCCTTGTATGTTTACTCTCTCTTATCCTCACACCCAGGAGAAGGCGTTTCCTTGTATGTTTACTCTGCTAGCCTCGCACCCAGTAGAAGGCGTGTCCTTGTATGTTTACTCTCTGCTAGCCTCACACCCAGTAGAAGGCGTGTTCTTGTATGTTTACTCTTTTCTAGTTTTGCACCCAGTGGTAGGGTGTTGTATGTTTACTCTCTTGTAGCCTCGCACCCAAGAGTAGGTGTGTCCTTGTATGTTTACTCTCTTCTAGCCTCGCACCCAGTGGTGGGTGTGTCCTTGTATGTTTACTCTCTTCTAGCCCCGCACCCAGTAGAAGGTGTGTCCTTGTATGTTTACTCTCTGCTAGCCTTGCACCCAGGAATAGGCGTGTCCTGGTATGTTTACTCTCTGCTAGCCTCGCACCCAGGAGTAGGCTTGTCTTTGTATTTTTACTCTGCTAGCCTTTCACCCAGGAGTAGGCGTGTCCATGTATGGTTACTCTCTGCTAGCCTCGCACCCAGTAGAAGGTGTGTCCTTTTATGTTTACTCTCTGCTAGCCTTGCACCCAGGACTAGGGGTGTCCTTGTATGTTTACTCTCTTCTAGCTTCGCACCCAGTAGAAGGCGTGTCCTTGTATGCTTACTCTTTGCTAGCCACGCACCCAGTAGAAGGTGTGTCCTTGTATGTTTACTCTCTGCTAGCCTCACACCCTGTAGAAGGCGTGTCCTTGTATGTTTACTCTTTTCTAGCCGCGCACCCAGTGGTAGGGTGTCCTATGTGTTTACTCTCTTGTAGCCTCGTACCCAAGACTAGGCGTGTCCTTGTATTTTTATTCTCTTCTAGCCTTGCACCCAGTGGTAGGTGTGTCCCTGTATATTTACTCTCTGCTATCCTCGCACCCAGTAGAAAGCGTGTTCTTGTATGTTTACTCTCTGCTAGCCACGCACCCAGGAGTAGGTGTGTCCTTGTATGTTTACTCTCTTCTAGCCTCGCATCCAGTTGTAGGCGTGTCCTTGTATGTTTACTCTCTGCTAGCCTCGCACCCAGGAGTAGGCGTGTCTCTGTATGTTTACTTTCTGCTAGCCTCGCACCCGGGAGTAGGCGTGTCCTTGAATGTTTATTCTCTGTTAGCCTCGTACCCATTAGAAGGCGTGCCCTTGTATGTTTACTCTCTGCTAACCTCGCACTCAGTAGAAGGCGGGTCCTTGTATGTTTTCTCTCTGCTAGCCTCGCACCCAGTGGAAGGCGTGTCCTTGTATGTTTACTCTGTGCTAGCCTCGCACCCAGTAGAAGGTGTGTCCTTGTATGTTTACTCTCTGCTAGCCTTGCACCCAGTGGAAGGCGTGTCCTTGTATGTTTACTCTGTTAGCTTCGCACCTAGTAAAAGGCGTGTCCTTGTATGTTTACTCTCTGCTAGCCTCGCACCCAGGAGTAGGCGTGTCCTTGTATGTTTACTCTCTCTTAGCCTCACACCCAGTAGAAGGCGTGTCCTTGTATGTTTACTCTCTCTTATCCTCGCACCCAGGAGAAGGCGTTTCCTTGTATGTTTACTCTGCTAGCCTCGCACCCAGGAGAAGGCGTGTCCTTGTAGGTTTACTCTCTGCTAGCCTCGCACCCAGTAGAAGGCGTGTCCTTGTATGTTTACTCTTTTCTAGTTTCACACCCAGTAGTAGGGTGTTGTATGTTTACTCTCTTGTAGCCTCGCACCCAAGAGTAGGAGTGTCCTTGTATGTTTACTCTCTTCTAGCCTCGCACCCAGTGATAGGTGTGTCCTTGTATGTTTACTCTCTGCTAGCCTCACACCCAGGAGTAGGCGTGTCCTTGTATGTTTGCTCTCTGCTAGCCTCACACCCAGGAGTAGCTCTGTCCTTGTATTTTTACTTTGCTAGCCTTTCACCCAGGAGTAGGTGTGTCCATGTATGGTTACTCTCTGCTAGCCTCGCACCCGGAGAAGGCGTGCCTTGTATGTTTACTCTCTGCTAGCCTTGCACCCAAGACTAGGGGTGTCTTGTAGCCTCACACCCATTGGTAGGCGTGTCCTTGTATGTTTACTCTCTGCAAGCCTCGCACCCAGTAGAAGGTGTGTCCTTGTATGTTTACTCTCTGCTAGCCTCGCACCCAGTAGAAGGCGTGTCCTTGTATGTTTACTCTTTTCTAGCCTCGCACCCAGTGGTAGGGTGTCCTTGTATGTTTACTCTCTTGTAGCCTCGCACCCAAGAGTAGGCGTGTCCTTGTATGTTTACTCTCTTCTAGCCTCGCACCCAGTGGTACGTGTGTCCTTGTATGTTTACTCTCTGCTAGCCTCGCACCCAGTAGAAAGCGTGTCCTTGTATGTTTACTCTCCGCTAGCTTCACACCCAAGAGTAGCCATGTCCTTGTATGTGTACTCTCTTCTAGCCTCGCACCCAGTAGAAGGCGTGTCCTTGTATGGTTACTCTCTGCTAGCCTTTCACCCAAGAGTAGGCGTGTCCATGTATGGTTACTCTCTGCTAGCCTCGCACCCAGTAGAAGGCGTGCCTTGTATGTTTACTCTCTATTAGCCTTGCACCCAAGACTAGGGGTGTCTTCTAGCCTCGCACCCATTGGTAGGCGTGTCCTTGTATGTTTACTCTCTGCAAGTCTCGCACCCAGTAGAAGGTGTGTCCTTGTATGTTTACTCTCTGCTAGCCTCCCACCCAGTAGAAGGCGTGTCCTTGTATGTTTACTCTTTTCTAGCCTCGCACCCAGTGGTAGGGTGTCCTTGTATGTTTACTCTCTTGTAGCCTCGCACCCAAGAGTAGGGTTGTCCTTGTATGTTTACTCTCTTCTAGCCTCGCACCCAGTGGTAGGTGTGTCCTTGTATGTTTACTCTCTGCTAGCCTCGCACCCAGTAGAAAGCGTGTCCTTGTATGTTTACTCTCTGCTAGCCTCGCATCCAAGTGTAGCCATGTCCTTGTATGTGTACTCTCTTCTAGCCTCGCACCCAGTAGAAGGCGTGTCCTTGTATGGTTACTCTCTGCTAGCCTTTCACCCAAGAGTAGGCGTGTCCATGTATGGTTACTCTCTGCTAGCCTCACACCCAGTAGAAGGCGTGCCTTGTATGTTTACTCTCTATTAGCCTTGCACCCAAGACTAGGGGTGTCTTGTAGCCTCGCACCCATTGGTAGGCGTGTCCTTGTATGTTTACTCTCTGCAAGCCTCGCACCCAGTAGAAGGTGTGTCCTTGTATGTTTACTCTCTGCTAGCCTCGCACCCAGTAGAAGGCGTGTCCTTGTATGTTTACTCTTTTCTAGCCTCGCACCCAGTGGTAGGTGTGTCCTGGTATGTTTACTCTCTGCTAGCCTCGCACCCAGTAGAAAGGGTGTCCTTGTATGTTTATTCTCTGCTAGCCTTGCACCCAGGAGTAGCCATGTCCTTGTATGTGTACTCTCTTCTAGCCTCGCACCCAGTAGAAGGCGTGTCCTTGTATGGTTACTCTCTGCTAGCCTCGCACCCAGTAGAAGGCATGTCCTTGAATGTTTACTCCCTGCAAGCCTTGCACCCAGGAGTAGGCGTGTCCTTGTATCTTTACTCTCTTCTAGCCTTGCATACAGTGGTTGGCGTGTCCTTGTATGTTTACTCTTTGCTAGCCTTGCACCCAGGAGTAGGCGTGTCCTTGTATGTTTACTCTCTCCTAGCCTCACACCCAGTAGAAGGTGTGTCCTTGTATGTTTTTTCTCTCTTATCCTCGCACCCAGGAGAAGGCGTGTCCTTGTATGTTTACTCTGCTAGCCTCGTACCCAGTAGAAGGCGTGTCCTTGTATGTTTACTGTCTGCTAGCCTCGCACCCAGGAGTCGGTTTGTCCTTGTATGTTTACTCTCTGCTAGTCTCGCACCCAGGAATAGGCTTGTCCTTGTATTTTTACTCTGCTAGCTTTTCACCCAGGAGTAGGCGTGTCCATGTATGTTTACTCTCTTCTAGCCTCGCACCCAGTAGAAGGCGTGTCCTTGTATGCTTACTCTCTGCTAGCCCCACACCCAGTAGAAGGTGTGTCCTTGTATGTTTACTCTTTGCTAACCCTGCACCAAGGACTAGGGGTGTCCTTGTATGTTTACTCTCTTGTAGCCTCGCATCCATTGGTAGGCGTGTCCTTGTATGTTTACTCTCTGCTAGCCTCTTATCCAGTAGAAGGTGTGTCCTTGTATGTTTACTCTCTGCTAGCCTCGCACCCAGTAGAAGGCGTGTCCTTGTATGTTTACTCTTTTCTAGCCTCGCACCCAGTGGTAGGGTGTCCTTGTGTGTTTACTCTCTTGTAGCCTCGCACCCAAGAGTAGGCGTGTCCTAGTATGTTTATTCTCTTCTATCCTTGCACCCAGTGGTAGGTGTGTCCTTGTAAGTTTACTCTCTGCTAGCCACGCACCCAGGATTAGGCGTGTCCTTGTATGTTTACTCTCTTCTAGTCTCGCACCCAGTGGTAGCTGTGTCGTTGCATGTTTACTCTCTGCTAGACTCTCACCCAGGAGTAGGCGTGTCCTTGTATGTTTACTCTCTCTTAGCCTTGCACCCAAGAGTAGGCATGTCCTTGAATGTTTACTTTCTTCTAGCCTCGCACCCAGTGGTAGGTGTGTCCTTGTATGTTTACTCTATGCTAGACTCCCACCCAGGAGTAGGCTTGTCCTTGAATGTTTACTCTCTGCTAGCCTCACACCCAGGAGTAGGTGTGTCCTTGTATGTTTACTCTCTGATAGCCTCACACCCAGGAGTAGCTGTGTCCTTGTATGTTTACTCTCTGTTAGCCTCGCACCCAGGAGTAGGCGTGTCCTTGTATGTTTACTCTCTTCTAGCCTCGCATCCAGTGGTAGGCGTCTCCTTGTATGCTTACTCTCTGCTAGCCTTGCACTCAGTAGAAGGCATGTCCTAGTATGTTTACTCTCTGCTAGCCACGCACCCAGGAGTAGGCGTGTCCTTGTATGTTTACTCTCTTCTAACCTCGCATCCAGAGGTAGGCGTGTCCTTGTATGTTTACTCTCGCTAGCCTCCCACCCAGGAGTAGGCGTGTCCATGTATGTTTACTCTCTGCTAGCCTTGCACCCAGGAGTAGACGTGTCCTTGAATGTTTATTCTCTGTTAGCGTCGCACCCAGTAGAAGGCGTGCCCTTGTATGTTTACTCTCTGCTAGTCTCACACCCAGGAGTAGGCGTGTCCTTTTATGTTTACTGTCTTCTAGCCTCGCACCCAGTGGAAGGCCTGTCCTTATATGTTTACTCTGTGCTAGCCTCGCACCCAGTAGAAGGTGTGTCCTTGTATGTTTACTCTCTGCTATCCTTGCACCCAGTAGAAGGCGTGTCCTTGTATGTTTACTCTGTTAGCTACGCACCCAGTAGAAGGCGTGTCCTTGTATGTTTACTCTCTGCTAGCCTCGCACCCAGTAGAAGGCGTGTCCTTGTATGTTTACTCTTTTCTAGTGTCGCACCCAGTGGTAGGGTGTTGTATGTTTACTCTTTTGTAGCCTCGCACCCAAGAGTAGGCGTGTCCTTGTATGTTTACTCTCTACTAGCCTCGCACCCAGTGGTAGGTGTGTCCTTGTATGTTTACTCTCTGCTAGCCTTGCACCCAGTAGAAGGCGTGTCCTTGTATTTTTACTCTCTGCTAGCCTCGCACCCAGGAGGAGGCGTGTACTTTTATGTTTACTCTCTGCTAGCCTCGCACCCAGGAGTAGGCTTGTCCTTGTATTTTTACTCTGCTAGCCTTTCACCCAGGAGTAGGCGTGTCCATGTATGGTTACTCCCTGCTAGCCTTGCACCCAGTAGAAGGCGTGTCCTTGTATTTTTACTCTCTGCTAGCCTCGCACCCAGGAGGAGGCGTGTCCTTTTATGTTTACTCTCTGCTAGCCTCGCACCCAGGAGTAGGCTTGTCCTTGTATTTTTACTCTGCTAGCCTTTCACCCAGGAGTAGGCGTGTGCATGTATGGTTACTCCCTGCTAGCCTCGCACCCAGTAGAAGGCGTGTCCTTTTATGTTTACTCTAATAGCCTTGAACCCAGGACTAGGGGTGTCCTTGTATGTTTACTCTCTTGTAGCCTCGCACCCATTGGTAGGCGTGTCCTTGTATATTTACTCTCTGCTAGCCTCGCACCCAGTAGAAGGTGTGTCCTTGTATGTTTACTGTCAGCTAGCCTCGCACCCAGTAGAAGGCGTGTCCTTGTATGTTTGCTCTTTTCTAGCCTCGCACCCAGTAGTAGGCTGTCCTTGTATGTTTACTCTCTTGTAGCCTCGCACCCAAGAGTAGGCGTGTCCTTGTATGTTTACTCTCTTCTAGCCTCGCACCCAGTGGTAGGTGTGTCCTTGTATGTTTACTCTCTGCTAGCCTCGCACCCAGTAGAAGGCGTGTCCTTTTATGTTTACTCTCTGCAAGCCTCGCACCCAGGAGTAGGCGTGTCCTTGTATGTTTACTCTCTTCTAGCCTCGCATACAGTGGTTGGCGTGTCCTTGTATGTTTACTCTCTGCTAGCCTCGCACCTAGGAGTAGGCGTGTCCTTGTATGTTTACTCTCTCTTAGCCTCACACCCAGTAGAAGGCGTGTCCTTGTATGTTTACTCTCTCTTATCCTCGCACCCAGAAGAAGGCGTGCCCTTGTATGTTTACTCTCTGCTAGCCACGCACCCAGGAGTAGGCGTGTCCTTGTATGTTTACTCTCTTCTAGCCTCGCATCCAGTGGTAGGCGTGTCCTTGTATGTTTACTCTCGGCTAGCCTCGCACCCATGAATTGGCGTGCCCATGTATGTTTACTCTCTGCCAGCCTCGCACCCAGGAGTAGGCGTGTTCTTGAATGTTTATTCTCTGTTAGCCTCTCACCCAGTAGAAGGCGTGCCCTTGTATGTTTACTCTCTGCTAACCTCGCACTCAGTAGAAGGCGTGTCCTTGTATGTTTTCTCTCTGCTAGCCTCACACTCAGTAGAAGGCGTGTCCTTGTATGTTTACTCTCTGCTAGTCTCACACCCAGGAATAGGCGTGTCCTTGTATGTTTACTGTCTGCTAGCCTCGCACCCAGTAGTAGGCGTGTTGTATGTTTACTCTCTGTTAGCCTCGCACCCAGTTGAAGGCGTGTCCTTGTATGTTTACTCTGTGCTAGCCTCGCACCCAGTAGAAGGTGTGTTCTTGTATGTTTACTCTCGGCTAGCCTCGCACCCAGTGGAAGGCGTGTCCTTGTATGTTTACTCTGTTAGCTTCGCACCTAGTAAAAGGCTTGTCCTTGTATGTTTACTCTCTGCTAGCCTCGCACCCAGGAGTAGGCGTGTCCTTGTATGTTTACTCTCTCTTAGCCTCACATCCAGTAGAAGGCGTGTCCTTGTATGTTTACTCTCTCTTATCCTCACACCCAGGAGAAGGCGTTTCCTTGTATGTTTACTCTGCTAGTCTTTCACCCAGGAGTAGGCGTGTCCATGTATGGTTACTCCCTGCTAGCCTCGCACCCAGTAGAAGGCATGTCCTTGTATGTTTACTCTAATAGCCTTGAACTCAGGACTAGGGGTGTCCTTGTATGTTTACTCTCTTGTAGCCTCGCACCCATTGGTAGGCGTTTCCTTGTATATTTACTATCTGCTAGCCTCGCACCCAGTAGAAGGTGTGTCCTTGTATGTTTACTGTCAGCTAGCCTCGCACCCAGTAGAAGGCGTGTCCTTGTATGTTTGCTCTTTTCTAGCCTCGCACCCAGTAGTAGGCTGTCCTTGTATGTTTACTCTCTTGTAGCCTCGCACCCAAGAGTAGGCGTGTCCTTGTATGTTTACTCTCTTCTAGCCTCGCACCCAGTGGTAGGTGTGTCCTTGTATGTTTACTCTCTGCTAGCCTCGCACCCAGGAGTAGGCGTGTCCTTGTATGTGTACTGTCTTCTAGCCTCGCACCCAGTAGAAGGCGTGTCCTTGTATGGTTACTCTCTGCTAGCCTCGCACCCAGTAGAAGGCGTGTCCTTTTATGTTTACTCTCTGCAAGCCTCGCACCCAGCAGTAGGCGTGTCCTTGTATGTTTACTCTCTTCTAGCCTCGCATACAGTGGTTGGCGTGTCCTTGTATGTTTACTCTCTGCTAGCCTCGCAACTAGGAGTAGGCGTGTCCTTGTATGTTTACTCTCTCTTAGCCTCACACCCAGTAGAAGGCGTGTCCTTGTATGTTTACTCTCTCTTATCCTTGCACCCAGGAGAAGGCGTGCCCTTGTATGTTTACTCTCTGCTAGCCACGCACCCAGGAGTGGGCGTGTCCTTGTATGTTTACTCTCTTCTAGCCTCGCATCCAGTGGTAGGCGTGTCCTTGTATGTTTACTCTCGGCTAGCCTCGCACCCATGAGTTGGCGTGCCCATGTATGTTTACTCTCTGCCAGCCTCGCACCCAGGAGTAGGCGTGTTCTTGAATGTTTATTCTCTGTTAGCCTCTCACCCAGTAGAAGGTGTGCCCTTGTTTGTTTACTCTCTGCTAACCTCGCACTCAGTAGAAGGCGTGTCCTTGTATGTTTTCTCTCTGCTAGCCTCACACTCAGTAGAAGGCGTGTCCTTGTATGTTTACACTCTGCTAGTCTCACACCCAGGAATAGGCGTGTCCTTGTATGTTTACTGTCTGCTAGCCTCGCACCCAGTAGTAGGCGTGTTGTATGTTTACTCTCTGTTAGCCTCGCAACCAGTTGAAGGCGTGTCCTTGTATGTTTACTCTGTGCTAGCCTCGCACCCAGTAGAAGGTGTGTTCTTGTATGTTTACTCTCTGCTAGCCTCGCACCCAGTGGAAGGCGTGTCCTTGTATGTTTACTCTGTTAGCTTCGCACCTAGTAAAAGGCTTGTCCTTGTATGTTTACTCTCTGCTAGCCTCGCACCCAGGAGTAGGCGTGTCCTTGTATGTTTACTCTCTCTTAGCCTCACACCCAGTAGAAGGCGTGTCCTTGTATGTTTACTCTCTCTTATCCTCACACCCAGGAGAAGGCGTTTCCTTGTATGTTTACTCTGCTAGCCTCGCACCCAGTAGAAGGCGTGTCCTTGTATGTTTACTCTCTGCTAGCCTCACACCCAGTAGAAGGCGTGTTCTTGTATGTTTACTCTTTTCTAGTTTTGCACCCAGTGGTAGGGTGTTGTATGTTTACTCTCTTGTAGCCTCGCACCCAAGAGTAGGTGTGTCCTTGTATGTTTACTCTCTTCTAGCCTCACACCCAGTGGTGGGTGTGTCCTTGTATGTTTACTCTCTTCTAGCCCCGCACCCAGTAGAAGGTGTGTCCTTGTATGTTTACTCTCTGCTAGCCTCGCACCCTGGAATAGGCGTGTCCTGGTATGTTTACTCTCTGCTAGCCTCGCACCCAGGAGTAGGCTTGTCTTTGTATTTTTACTCTGCTAGCCTTTCACCCAGGAGTAGGCGTGTCCATGTATGGTTACTCTCTGCTAGCCTCGCACCCAGTAGAAGGTGTGTCCTTTTATGTTTACTCTCTGCTAGCCTTGCACCCAGGACTAGGGGTGTCCTTGTATGTTTACTCTCTTCTAGCCTCGCACCCAGTAGAAGGCGTGTCCTTGTATGCTTACTCTTTGCTAGCCTCGCACCCAGTAGAAGGTGTGTCCTTGTATGTTTACTCTCTGCTAGCCTCACACCCTGTAGAAGGCGTGTCCTTGTATGTTTACTCTTTTCTAGCCGCGCACCCAGTGGTAGGGTGTCCTATGTGTTTACTCTCTTGTAGCCTCGTACCCAAGACTAGGCGTGTCCTTGTATATTTATTCTCTTCTAGCCTTGCACCCAGTGGTAGGTGTGTCCCTGTATATTTACTCTCTGCTATCCTCGCACCCAGTAGAAAGCGTGTTCTTGTATGTTTACTCTCCTCTAGCCACGCACCCAGGAGTAGGTGTGTCCTTGTATGTTTACTCTCTTCTAGCCTCGCATCCAGTTGTAGGCGTGTCCTTGTATGTTTACTCTCTTCTAGCCCCGCACCCAGTAGAAGGTGTGTCCTTGTATGTTTACTCTCTGCTAGCCTCGCACCCAGGAATAGGCGTGTCCTGGTATGTTTACTCTCTGCTAGCCTCGCACCCAGGAGTAGGCTTGTCTTTGTATTTTTACTCTGCTAGCCTTTCACCCAGGAGTAGGCGTGTCCATGTATGGTTACTCTCTGCTAGCCTCGCACCCAGTAGAAGGTGTGTCCTTTTATGTTTACTCTCTGCTAGCCTTGCACCCAGGACTAGGGGTGTCCTTGTATGTTTACTCTCTTCTAGCCTCGCACCCAGTAGAAGGCGTGTCCTTGTATGCTTACTCTTTGCTAGCCTCGCACCCAGTAGAAGGTGTGTCCTTGTATGTTTACTCTCTGCTAGCCTCACACCCAGTGGTAGGGTGTCCTATGTGTTTACTCTCTTGTAGCCTCGTACCCAAGACTAGGCGTGTCCTTGTATATTTATTCTCTTCTAGCCTTGCACCCAGTGGTAGGTGTGTCCCTGTATATTTACTCTCTGCTATCCTCGCACCCAGTAGAAAGCGTGTTCTTGTATGTTTACTCTCTGCTAGCCACGCACCCAGGAGTAGGTGTGTCCTTGTATGTTTACTCTCTTCTAGCCTCGCATCCAGTTGTAGGCGTGTCCTTGTATGTTTACTCTCTGCTAGCCTCGCACCCAGGAGTAGGCGTGTCTCTGTATGTTTACTTTCTGCTAGCCTCGCACCCGGGAGTAGGCGTGTCCTTGAATGTTTATTCTCTGTTAGCCTCGTACCCATTAGAAGGCGTGCCCTTGTATGTTTACTCTCTGCTAACCTCGCACTCAGTAGAAGGCGGGTCCTTGTATGTTTTCTCTCTGCTAGCCTGGCACCCAGTGGAAGGCGTGTCCTTGTATGTTTACTCTGTGCTAGCCTCGCACCCAGTAGAAGGTGTGTCCTTGTATGTTTACTCTCTGCTAGCCTTGCACCCAGTGGAAGGCGTGTCCTTGTATGTTTACTCTGTTAGCTTCGCACCTAGTAAAAGGCGTGTCCTTGTATGTTTACTCTCTGCTAGCCTCGCACCCAGGAGTAGGCGTGTCCTTGTATGTTTACTCTCTCTTAGCCTCACACCCAGTAGAAGGCGTGTCCTTGTATGTTTACTCTCTCTTATCCTCGCACCCAGGAGAAGGCGTTTCCTTGTATGTTTACTCTGCTAGCCTCGCACCCAGGAGAAGGCGTGTCCTTGTAGGTTTACTCTCTGCTAGCCTCGCACCCAGTAGAAGGCGTGTCCTTGTATGTTTACTCTTTTCTAGTTTCACACCCAGTGGTAGGGTGTTGTATGTTTACTCTCTTGTAGCCTCGCACCCAAGAGTAGGAGTGTCCTTGTATGTTTACTCTCTTCTAGCCTCGCACCCAGTGATAGGTGTGTCCTTGTATGTTTACTCTCTGCTAGCCTCACACCCAGGAGTAGGCGTGTCCTTGTATGTTTGCTCTCTGCTAGCCTCACACCCAGGAGTAGCTCTGTCCTTGTATTTTTACTTTGCTAGCCTTTCACCCAGGAGTAGGTGTGTCCATGTATGGTTACTCTCTGCTAGCCTCGCACCCGGAGAAGGCGTGCCTTGTATGTTTACTCTCTGCTAGCCTTGCACCCAAGACTAGGGGTGTCTTGTAGCCTCACACCCATTGGTAGGCGTGTCCTTGTATGTTTATTCTCTACAAGCCTCGCACCCAGTAGAAGGTGTGTCCTTGTATGTTTACTCTCTGCTAGCCTCGCACCCAGTAGAAGGCGTGTCCTTGTATGTTTACTCTTTTCTGGCCTCGCACCCAGTGGTAGGGTGTCCTTGTATGTTTACTCTCTTGTAGCCTCGCACCCAAGAGTAGGCGTGTCCTTGTATGTTTACTCTCTTCTAGCCTCGCACCCAGTGGTACGTGTGTCCTTGTATGTTTACTCGCAGTAAGATTTTCTAATTTTCAATACTCTCTGCTAGCCTCGCACCCAGTAGAAGGCGTGCCTTGTATGTTTACTCTCTATTAGCCTTGCACCCAAGACTAGGGGTGTCTTGTAGCCTCGCACCCATTGGCAGGCGTGTCCTTGTATGTTTACTCTCTGCAAGTCTCGCACCCAGTAGAAGGTGTGTCCTTGTATGTTTACTCTCTGCTAGCCTCCCACCCAGTGGTAGGGTGTCCTTGTATGTTTACTCTCTTGTAGCCTCGCACCCAAGAGTAGGCGTGTCCTTGTATGTTTACTCTCTTCTAGCCTCGCACCCAGTGGTAGGTGTGTCCTTATATGTTTACTCTCTGCTAGCCTCGCACCCAGTAGAAAGCGTGTCCTTGTATGTTTACTCTCTGCTAGCCTCGCATCCAAGAGTAGCCATGTCCTTGTATGTGTACTCTCTTCTAGCCTCGCACCCAGTAGAAGGCGTGTCCTTGTATGGTTACTCTCTGCTAGCCTTTCACCCAAGAGTAGGCGTGTCCATGTATGGTTACTCTCTGCTAGCCTCACACCCAGTAGAAGGCGTGCCTTGTATGTTTACTCTCTATTAGCCTTGCACCCAAGACTAGGGGTGTCTTGTAGCCTCGCACCCATTGGTAGGCGTGTCCTTGTATGTTTACTCTCTGCAAGCCTCGCACCCAGTAGAAGGTGTGTCCTTGTATGTTTACTCTCTGCTAGCCTCGCACCCAGTAGAAGGCGTGTCCTTGTATGTTTACTCTTTTCTAGCCTCGCACCCAGTGGTAGGTGTGTCCTGGTATGTTTACTCTCTGCTAGCCTCGCACCCAGTAGAAAGGGTGTCCTTGTATGTTTACTCTCTGCTAGCCTTGCACCCAGGAGTAGCCATGTCCTTGTATGTGTACTCTCTTCTAGCCTCGCACCCAGTAGAAGGCGTGTCCTTGTATGGTTACTCTCTGCTAGCCTCGCACCCAGTAGAAGGCATGTCCTTGAATGTTTACTCCCTGCAAGCCTTGCACCCAGGAGTAGGTGTGTCCTTGTATCTTTACTCTCTTCTAGCCTTGCATACAGTGGTTGGCGTGTCCTTGTATGTTTACTCTTTGCTAGCCTTGCACCCAGGAGTAGGCGTGTCCTTGTATGTTTACTCTCTCCTAGCCTCACACCCAGTAGAAGGTGTGTCCTTGTATGTTTTTTCTCTCTTATCCTCGCACCCAGGAGAAGGCGTGTCCTTGTATGTTTACTCTGCTAGCCTCGTACCCAGTAGAAGGCGTGTCCTTGTATGTTTACTGTCTGCTAGCCTCGCACCCAGGAGTCGGTTTGTCCTTGTATGTTTACTCTCTGCTAGTCTCGCACCCAGGAATAGGCTTGTCCTTGTATTTTTACTCTGCTAGCATTTCACCCAGGAGTAGGCCTGTCCATGTATGTTTACTCTCTTCTAGCCTCGCACCCAGTAGAAGGCGTGTCCTTGTATGCTTACTCTCTGCTAGCCCCGCACCCAGTAGAAGGTGTGTCCTTGTATGTTTACTCTTTGCTAACCTTGCACCAAGGACTAGGGGTGTCCTTGTATGTTTACTCTCTTGTAGCCTCGCATCCATTGGTAGGCGTGTCCTTGTATGTTTACTCTCTGCTAGCCTCTTATCCAGTAGAAGGTGTGTCCTTGTATGTTTACTCTCTGCTAGCCTCGCACCCAGTAGAAGGCGTGTCCTTGTATGTTTACTCTTTTCTAGCCTCGCACCCAGTGGTAGGGTGTCCTTGTGTGTTTACTCTCTTGTAGCCTCGCACCCAAGAGTAGGCGTGTCCTAGTATGTTTATTCTCTTCTATCCTTGCACCCAGTGGTAGGTGTGTCCTTGTAAGTTTACTCTCTGCTAGCCACGCACCCAGAATTAGGCGTGTCCTTGTATGTTTACTCTCTTCTAGCCTCGCATCCAGTGGTAGGCGTGTCCTTGTATGTTTACTTTTTGCTAGCCTCGCACCCAGAAGTAGGCGTGTCCAGGTATGTTTACTTTCTGCTAGCCTCGCACCCAGGAGTAGGCGTGTCCTTGAATGTTTATTCTCTGTTAGCCTCGCACCCAGTAGAAGGCGTGCCTTTGTATGTTTAGTCTCTGCTAACCTCGCACTCAGTAGAAGGCGTGTCCTTGTATGTTTAGTCTCTGCTAGTCTCACACCCAGGAGTAGGCGTGTCCTTGTATGTTTACTCTCTTCTAGCCTGGCACCCAGTAGAAGGTGTGTCCTCGTATGTTTACTCTCTGCTAGCCTCACACCCAGGAGTAGGCGTGTCCTTGTATGTTTACTCTCTGTTAACCTCGCACCCAGGAGTAGGCATGTCCTTTTATGTTTATTATCTTCTAGGCTCGCACCCTGTAGAAGGCGTGTCCTTCTATGCTTACTCTCTGCTAGCCTCGCACCCAGTAGAAGGTGTGTCCTTGTATGTTTACTCTCTTGTAGCCTCGCACCCAGGAGTAGGGGTGTCCTTGTATGTTTACTCTCTTGTAGGCTTGCACCCATTGGTAGGCATGTCCTTGTATGTTTACTCTCTGCTAGCCTCGCACCCAGTAAAAGGCGTTTCCTTGTATGTTTACTCTTTTCTAGCCTCACACCCAGTGGTAGGGTGTTGAATGTTTACTCTCTTGTAGCCTCGCACCCAAGAGTAGGCGTGTCCTTGTATGTTTACTCTCTTCTAGCCTCGCACCCAGTGGTAGGTGTGTCCTTGTATGTGAAATCTCTGCTAGCCTCGCACCCAGTAGAAGGCATGTTCTTGTATGTTTACTATCTGCTAGCCTCACACATAGGAGTAGGCGTGTCCTTGTATATTTACTCTCTCTTAGCCTCGCACCCAGGAGTAGTTGTGTCCTGTATGTTTACTCTGTTGGCCTCGCACCCAGTAGAAGGCATGTCCTTGTGTGTTTACTCTCTTCTAGCCTCACACCCAGGAGTAGGCGTGTCCTTGTATGTTTACTCTCCCTTAGCCTCGCACCCAGTAGAAGGCGTGTCCTTGTATGTTTACTCTCTGCTAGCCTTGCACCCAGGAGTAGGCATGTCCTTTTATGTTTACTCTCTCTTAGCCTCGCACCCAGTAGGAGGCATGTCCTTGTATGTTTACTCTCTGCTAGCCTCGCACCCAATAGAAGGTGTGTCCTTATATGTTTAATCTCTCTCTCTTAGCCTCGCACCCAGTAGAAGGCGTGTCCTTGTATGTTTACTCTTTGCTACCCTCAAACCCAGGAGTAGGCGTGTCCTTGTATGTTTACTGTCTCTGAGCCTCGCACCCAGGAGTAGGTGTGTCCTTGTATGTTTCCACTCTGCTAGCCTCACACCCAGGAGTAGGCGTGTCCTTGTATGTTTACTCTCTTAGCCTCGCACCCAGTAGAAGGCGTTTCCTTGTATGTTTACTCTCTGCTAGCCTCGCACCCAGTAGAAGGCGTGTCCTTGTATGTTTACTCTCTCTTAGGCTCGCACCCAGTAGAAGGCGTGCCCTTGTATGTTTACTCTCTGCTAGCCCCGCACCCAGGAGTAGGCGTGTCCTTGTATGTTTACTCTCTGCTAGCCTCACACCCAGGAGTATGCGTTTCCTTGTATGTTTACTCTCTCTTAGCCTCGCACCCAGTAGAAGGCGTGTCCTTGTATGTTTACTCTCGGCTAGCCTCGCACCCAGTAGAAGGTGTGTCCTTGTATGTTTACTCTCTGCGAGCCTTACACCCAGTAGAAGGCATGTCCTTGTATGTTTACTCTCTGCTAGCCTCGCACCCAGGAGTAGGTGTTTCCATGTATGGTTACTCTCTGCTTGCCTCGCACCCAGTAGAAGGCGTGTCCTTGTATGTTTACTCTCTGCTAGCCTCGCACCCTGTAGAAGGCGTGTCCTTGTATGTTTACTCTCTGCTAGCCTCGCACCCAGGAGTAGGGGCGTCCTTGTATGTTTACTCACTTGTAGCCTCGCACCCATTGGTAGGCGTGTCCTTGTATGTTTACTCTCTGTTAGCCTCGCACCCAGTAGAAGGTGTGTACTTTTATGTTTACTCTCTGGTAGCCTCGCACCCAGTAGAAGGTATGTCCTTGTATGTTTACTCTTTTCTAGCCTCACACCGAGTGGTAGGGTGTCCTTGTATGTTTACTCTCTTGTAGCCTCCCACCCAAGAGTAGGCGTGTCCTTGTATGTTTACTCTCTTCTAGTCTCGCACCCAGGAGTAGGCGTGTCCTTGTATGTTTACTCTCTCTTAGCCTTGCACCCAAGAGTAGGCATGTCCTTGAATGTTTACTTTCTTCTAGCCTCGCACCCAGTGGTAGGTGTGTCCTTGTATGTTTACTCTATGCTAGACTCCCACCCAGGAGTAGGCTTGTCCTTGAATGTTTACTCTCTGCTAGCCTCACACCCAGGAGTAGGTGTGTCCTTGTATGTTTACTCTCTGATAGCCTCACACCCAGGAGTAGCTGTGTCCTTGTATGTTTACTCTCTGTTAGCCTCGCACCCAGGAGTAGGCGTGTCCTTGTATGTTTACTCTCTTCTAGCCTCGCATCCAGTGGTAGGCGTCTCCTTGTATGCTTACTCTCTGCTAGCCTTGCACTCAGTAGAAGGCATGTCCTAGTATGTTTACTCTCTGCTAGCCACGCACCCAGGAGTAGGCGTGTCCTTGTATGTTTACTCTCTTCTAACCTCGCATCCAGAGGTAGGCGTGTCCTTGTATGTTTACTCTCGCTAGCCTCCCACCCAGGAGTAGGCGTGTCCATGTATGTTTACTCTCTGCTAGCCTTGCACCCAGGAGTAGACGTGTCCTTGAATGTTTATTCTCTGTTAGCGTCGCACCCAGTAGAAGGCGTGCCCTTGTATGTTTACTCTCTGCTAGTCTCACACCCAGGAGTAGGCGTGTCCTTTTATGTTTACTGTCTTCTAGCCTCGCACCCAGTGGAAGGCCTGTCCTTATATGTTTACTCTGTGCTAGCCTCGCACCCAGTAGAAGGTGTGTCCTTGTATGTTTACTCTCTGCTATCCTTGCACCCAGTAGAAGGCGTGTCCTTGTATGTTTACTCTGTTAGCTACGCACCCAGTAGAAGGCGTGTCCTTGTATGTTTACTCTCTGCTAGCCTCGCACCCAGTAGAAGGCGTGTCCTTGTATGTTTACTCTTTTCTAGTGTCGCACTCAGTGGTAGGATGTTGTATGTTTACTCTTTTGTAGCCTCGCACCCAAGAGTAGGCGTGTCCTTGTACGTTTACTCTCTACTAGCCTCGCACCCAGTGGTAGGTGTGTCCTTGTATGTTTACTCTCTGCTAGCCTTGCACCCAGTAGAAGGCGTGTCCTTGTATTTTTACTCTCTGCTAGCCTTGCACCCAGGAGGAGGCGTGTCCTTTTATGTTTACTCTCTGCTAGCCTCGCACCCAGGAGTAGGCTTGTCCTTGTATTTTTACTCTGCTAGCCTTTCACCCAGGAGTAGGCGTGTCCATGTATGGTTACTCCCTGCTAACCTTGCACCCAGTAGAAGGCGTGTCCTTGTATTTTTACTCTCTGCTAGCCTCGCACCCAGGAGGAGGCGTGTCCTTTTATGTTTACTCTCTGCTAGCCTCGCACCCAGGAGTAGGCTTGTCCTTGTATTTTTACTCTGCTAGCCTTTCACCCAGGAGTAGGCGTGTGCATGTATGGTTACTCCCTGCTAGCCTCGCACCCAGTAGAAGGCGTGTCCTTGTATGTTTACTCTAATAGCCTTGAACCCAGGACTAGGGGTGTCCTTGTATGTTTACTCTCTTGTAGCCTCGCACCCATTGGTAGGCGTGTCCTTGTATATTTACTCTCTGCTAGCCTCGCACCCAGTAGAAGGTGTGTCCTTGTATGTTTACTGTCAGCTAGCCTCGCACCCAGTAGAAGGCGTGTCCTTGTATGTTTGCTCTTTTCTAGCCTCGCACCCAGTAGTAGGCTGTCCTTGTATGTTTACTCTCTTGTAGCCTCGCACCCAAGAGTAGGCGTGTCCTTGTATGTTTACTCTCTTCTAGCCTCGCACCCAGTGGTAGGTGTGTCCTTGTATGTTTACTCTCTGCTAGCCTCGCACCCAGGAGTAGGCGTGTCCTTGTATGTGTACTCTCTTCTAGCCTCGCACCCAGTAGAAGGCGGTCCTTGTATGGTTACTCTCTGCTAGCCTCGCACCCAGTAGAAGGCGTGTCCTTTTATGTTTACTCTCTGCAAGCCTCGCACCCAGGAGTAGGCGTGTCCTTGTATGTTTACTCTCTTCTAGCCTCGCATACAGTGGTTGGCGTGTCCTTGTATGTTTACTCTCTGCTAGCCTCGCACCTAGGAGTAGGCGTGTCCTTGTATGTTTACTCTCTCTTAGCCTCACACCCAGTAGAAGGCGTGTCCTTGTATGTTTACTCTCTCTTATCCTCGCACCCAGGAGAAGGCGTGCCCTTGTATGTTTACTCTCTGCTAGCCACGCACCCAGGAGTAGGCGTGTCCTTGTATGTTTACTCTCTTCTAGCCTCGCATCCAGTGGTAGGCGTGTCCTTGTATGTTTACTCTCGGCTAGCCTCGCACCCATGAATTGGCGTGCCCATGTATGTTTACTCTCTGCCAGCCTCGCACCCAGGAGTAGGCGTGTTCTTGAATGTTTATTCTCTGTTAGCCTCTCACCCTGTAGAAGGCGTGCCCTTGTATGTTTACTCTCTGCTAACCTCGCACTCAGTAGAAGGCGTGTCCTTGTATGTTTTCTCTCTGCTAGCCTCACACTCAGTAGAAGGCGTGTCCTTGTATGTTTACTCTCTGCTAGTCTCACACCCAGGAATAGGCGTGTCCTTGTATGTTTACTGTCTGCTAGCCTCGCACCCAGTAGTAGGCGTGTTGTATGTTTACTCTCTGTTAGCCTCGCACCCAGTTGAAGGCGTGTCCTTGTATGTTTACTCTGTGCTAGCCTCGCACCCAGTAGAAGGTGTGTTCTTGTATGTTTACTCTCGGCTAGCCTCGCACCCAGTGGAAGGCGTGTCCTTGTATGTTTACTCTGTTAGCTTCGCACCTAGTAAAAGGCTTGTCCTTGTATGTTTACTCTCTGCTAGCCTCGCACCCAGGAGTAGGCGTGTCCTTGTATGTTTACTCTCTCTTATCCTCACACCCAGGAGAAGGCGTTTCCTTGTATGTTTACTCTGCTAGCCTTTCACCCAGGAGTAGGCGTGTCCATGTATGGTTACTCCCTGTTAGCCTCGCACCCAGTAGAAGGCATGTCCTTGTATGTTTACTCTAATAGCCTTGAACCCAGGACTAGGGGTGTCCTTGTATGTTTACTCTCTTGTAGCCTCGCACCCATTGGTAGGCGTTTCCTTGTATATTTACTATCTGCTAGCCTCGCACCCAGTAGAAGGTGTGTCCTTGTATGTTTACTGTCAGCTAGCCTCGCACCCAGTAGAAGGCGTGTCCTTGTATGTTTGCTCTTTTCTAGCCTCGCACCCAGTAGTAGGCTGTCCTTGTATGTTTACTCTCTTGTAGCCTCGCACCCAAGAGTAGGCGTGTCCTTGTATGTTTACTCTCTTCTAGCCTCGCACCCAGTGGTAGGTGTGTCCTTGTATGTTTACTCTCTGCTAGCCTCGCACCCAGGAGTAGGCGTGTCCTTGTATGTGTACTCTCTTCTAGCCTCGCACCCAGTAGAAGGCGTGTCCTTGTATGGTTACTCTCTGCTAGCCTCGCACCCAGTAGAAGGCGTGTCCTTTTATGTTTACTCTCTGCAAGCCTCGCACCCAGGAGTAGGCGTGTCCTTGTATGTTTACTCTCTTCTAGCCTCGCATACAGTGGTTGGGGTGTCCTTGTATGTTTACTCTCTGCTAGCCTCGCACCTAGGAGTAGGCGTGTCCTTGTATGTTTACTCTCTCTTAGCCTCACACCCAGTAGAAGGCGTGTCCTTGTATGTTTACTCTCTCTTATCCTCGCACCCAGGAGAAGGCGTGCCCTTGTATGTTTACTCTCTGCTAGCCACGCACCCAGGAGTAGGCGTGTCCTTGTATGTTTACTCTCTTCTAGCCTCGCATCCAGTGGTAGGCGTGTCCTTGTATGTTTACTCTCGGCTAGCCTCGCACCCATGAGTTGGCGTGCCCATGTATGTTTACTCTCTGCCAGCCTCGCACCCAGGAGTAGGCGTGTTCTTGAATGTTTATTCTCTGTTAGCCTCTCACCCAGTAGAAGGTGTGCCCTTGTATGTTTACTCTCTGCTAACCTCGCACTCAGTAGAAGGCGTGTCCTTGTATGTTTTCTCTCTGCTAGCCTCACACTCAGTAGAAGGCGTGTCCTTGTATGTTTACTCTCTGCTAGTCTCACACCCAGGAATAGGCATGTCCTTGTATGTTTACTGTCTGCTAGCCTCGCACCCAGTAGTAGGCGTGTTGTATGTTTACTCTCTGTTAGCCTCGCACCCAGTTGAAGGCGTGTCCTTGTATGTTTACTCTGTGCTAGCCTCGCACCCAGTAGAAGGTGTGTTCTTGTATGTTTACTCTCGGCTAGCCTCGCACCCAGTGGAAGGCGTGTCCTTGTATGTTTACTCTGTTAGCTTCGCACCTAGTAAAAGGCTTGTCCTTGTATGTTTACTCTCTGCTAGCCTCGCACCCAGGAGTAGGCGTGTCCTTGTATGTTTACTCTCTCTTAGCCTCACACCCAGTAGAAGGCGTGTCCTTGTATGTTTACTCTCTCTTATCCTCACACCCAGGAGAAGGCGTTTCCTTGTATGTTTACTCTGCTAGCCTCGCACCCAGTAGAAGGCGTGTCCTTGTATGTTTACTCTCTGCTAGCCTCACACCCAGTAGAAGGCGTGTTCTTGTATGTTTACTCTTTTCTAGTTTTGCACCCAGTGGTAGGGTGTTGTATGTTTACTCTCTTGTAGCCTCGCACCCAAGAGTAGGTGTGTCCTTGTATGTTTACTCTCTTCTAGCCTCGCACCCAGTGGTGGGTGTGTCCTTGTATGTTTACTCTCTTCTAGCCCCGCACCCAGTAGAAGGTGTGTCCTTGTATGTTTACTCTCTGCTAGCCTCGCACCCAGGAATAGGCGTGTCCTGGTATGTTTACTCTCTGCTAGCCTCGCACCCAGGAGTAGGCTTGTCTTTGTATTTTTACTCTGCTAGCCTTTCACCCAGGAGTAGGCGTGTCCATGTATGGTTACTCTCTGCTAGCCTCGCACCCAGTAGAAGGTGTGTCCTTTTATGTTTACTCTCTGCTAGCCTTGCACCCAGGACTAGGGGTGTCCTTGTATGTTTACTCTCTTCTAGCTTCGCACCCAGTAGAAGGCGTGTCCTTGTATGCTTACTCTTTGCTAGCCTCGCACCCAGTAGAAGGTGTGTCCTTGTATGTTTACTCTCTGCTAGCCTCACACCCTGTAGAAGGCGTGTCCTTGTATGTTTACTCTTTTCTAGCCGCGCACCCAGTGGTAGGGTGTCCTATGTGTTTACTCTCTTGTAGCCTCGTACCCAAGACTAGGCGTGTCCTTGTATATTTATTCTCTTCTAGCCTTGCACCCAGTGGTAGGTGTGTCCCTGTATATTTACTCTCTGCTATCCTCGCACCCAGTAGAAAGCGTGTTCTTGTATGTTTACTCTCTGCTAGCCACGCACCCAGGAGTAGGTGTGTCCTTGTATGTTTACTCTCTTCTAGCCTCGCATCCAGTTGTAGGCGTGTCCTTGTATGTTTACTCTCTGCTAGCCTCGCACCCAGGAGTAGGCGTGTCTCTGTATGTTTACTTTCTGCTAGCCTCGCACCCGGGAGTAGGCGTGTCCTTGAATGTTTATTCTCTGTTAGCCTCGTACCCATTAGAAGGCGTGCCCTTGTATGTTTACTCTCTGCTAACCTCGCACTCAGTAGAAGGCGGGTCCTTGTATGTTTTCTCTCTGCTAGCCTCGCACCCAGTGGAAGGCGTGTCCTTGTATGTTTACTCTGTGCTAGCCTCGCACCCAGTAGAAGGTGTGTCCTTGTATGTTTACTCTCTGCTAGCCTTGCACCCAGTGGAAGGCGTGTCCTTGTATGTTTACTCTGTTAGCTTCGCACCTAGTAAAAGGCGTGTCCTTGTATGTTTACTCTCTGCTAGCCTCGCACCCAGGAGTAGGCGTGTCCTTGTATGTTTACTCTCTCTTAGCCTCACACCCAGTAGAAGGCGTGTCCTTGTATGTTTACTCTCTCTTATCCTCGCACCCAGGAGAAGGCGTTTCCTTGTATGTTTACTCTGCTAGCCTCGCACCCAGGAGAAGGCGTGTCCTTGTAGGTTTACTCTCTGCTAGCCTCGCACCCAGTAGAAGGCGTGTCCTTGTATGTTTACTCTTTTCTAGTTTCACACCCAGTGGTAGGGTGTTGTATGTTTACTCTCTTGTAGCCTCGCACCCAAGAGTAGGAGTGTCCTTGTATGTTTACTCTCTTCTAGCCTCGCACCCAGTGATAGGTGTGTCCTTGTATGTTTACTCTCTGCTAGCCTCACACCCAGGAGTAGGCGTGTCCTTGTATGTTTGCTCTCTGCTAGCCTCACACCCAGGAGTAGCTCTGTCCCTGTATTTTTACTTTGCTAGCCTTTCACCCAGGAGTAGGTGTGTCCATGTATGGTTACTCTCTGCTAGCCTCGCACCCGGAGAAGGCGTGCCTTGTATGTTTACTCTCTGCTAGCCTTGCACCCAAGACTAGGGGTGTCTTGTAGCCTCACACCTATTGGTAGGCGTGTCCTTGTATGTTTACTCTCTGCAAGCCTCGCACCCAGTAGAAGGTGTGTCCTTGTATGTTTACTCTCTGCTAGCCTCGCACCCAGTAGAAGGCGTGTCCTTGTATGTTTACTCTTTTCTAGCCTCGCACCCAGTGGTAGGGTGTCCTTGTATGTTTACTCTCTTGTAGCCTCGCACCCAAGAGTAGGCGTGTCCTTGTATGTTTACTCTCTTCTAGCCTCGCACCCAGTGGTACGTGTGTCCTTGTATGTTTACTCTCTGCTAGCCTCGCACCCAGTAGAAAGCGTGTCCTTGTATGTTTACTCTCCGCTAGCTTCGCACCCAAGAGTAGCCATGTCCTTGTATGTGTACTCTCTTCTAGCCTCGCACCCAGTAGAAGGCGTGTCCTTGTATGGTTACTCTCTGCTAGCCTTTCACCCAAGAGTAGGCGTGTCCATGTATGGTTACTCTCTGCTAGCCTCGCACCCAGTAGAAGGCGTGCCTTGTATGTTTACTCTCTATTAGCCTTGCACCCAAGACTAGGGGTGTCTTGTAGCCTCGCACCCATTGGTAGGCGTGTCCTTGTATGTTTACTCTCTGCAAGTCTCGCACCCAGTAGAAGGTGTGTCCTTGTATGTTTACTCTCTGCTAGCCTCCCACCCAGTAGAAGGCGTGTCCTTGTATGTTTACTCTTTTCTAGCCTCGCACCCAGTGGTAGGGTGTCCTTGTATGTTTACTCTCTTGTAGCCTCGCACCCAAGAGTAGGCGTGTCCTTGTATGTTTACTCTCTTCTAGCCTCGCACCCAGTGGTAGGTGTGTCCTTGTATGTTTACTCTCTGCTAGCCTCGCACCCAGTAGAAAGCGTGTCCTTGTATGTTTACTCTCTGCTAGCCTCGCATCCAAGAGTAGCCATGTCCTTGTATGTGTACTCTCTTCTAGCCTCGCACCCAGTAGAAGGCGTGTCCTTGTATGGTTACTCTCTGCTAGCCTTTCACCCAAGAGTAGGCGTGTCCATGTATGGTTACTCTCTGCTAGCCTCACACCCAGTAGAAGGCGTGCCTTGTATGTTTACTCTCTATTAGCCTTGCACCCAAGACTAGGGGTGTCTTGTAGCCTCGCACCCATTGGTAGGCGTGTCCTTGTATGTTTACTCTCCGCAAGCCTCGCACCCAGTAGAAGGTGTGTCCTTGTATGTTTACTCTCTGCTAGCCTCGCACCCAGTAGAAGGCGTGTCCTTGTATGTTTACTCTTTTCTAGCCTCGCACCCAGTGGTAGGTGTGTCCTGGTATGTTTACTCTCTGCTAGCCTCGCACCCAGTAGAAAGGGTGTCCTTGTATGTTTACTCTCTGCTAGCCTTGCACCCAGGAGTAGCCATGTCCTTGTATGTGTACTCTCTTCTAGCCTCGCACCCAGTAGAAGGCGTGTCCTTGTATGGTTACTCTCTGCTAGCCTCGCACCCAGTAGAAGGCATGTCCTTGAATGTTTACTCCCTGCAAGCCTTGCACCCAGGAGTAGGCGTGTCCTTGTATCTTTACTCTCTTCTAGCCTTGCATACAGTGGTTGGCGTGTCCTTGTATGTTTACTCTTTGCTAGCCTTGCACCCAGGAGTAGGCGTGTCCTTGTATGTTTACTCTCTCCTAGCCTCACACCCAGTAGAAGGTGTGTCCTTGTATGTTTTTTCTCTCTTATCCTCGCACCCAGGAGAAGGCGTGTCCTTGTATGTTTACTCTGCTAGCCTCGTACCCAGTAGAAGGCGTGTCCTTGTATGTTTACTGTCTGCTAGCCTCGCACCCAGGAGTCGGTTTGTCCTTGTATGTTTACTCTCTGCTAGTCTCGCACCCAGGAATAGGCTTGTCCTTGTATTTTTACTCTGCTAGCTTTTCACCCAGGAGTAGGCGTGTCCATGTATGTTTACTCTCTTCTAGCCTCGCACCCAGTAGAAGGCGTGTCCTTGTATGCTTACTCTCTGCTAGCCCCGCACCCAGTAGAAGGTGTGTCCTTGTATGTTTACTCTTGGCTAACCTTGCACCAAGGACTAGGGGTGTCCTTGTATGTTTACTCTCTTGTAGCCTCGCATCCATTGGTAGGCGTGTCCTTGTATGTTTACTCTCTGCTAGCCTCTTATCCAGTAGAAGGTGTGTCCTTGTATTTTTACTCTCTTCTAGCCTCGCACCCAGTAGAAGGCGGTCCTTGTATGGTTACTCTCTGCTAGCCTCGCACCCAGTAGAAGGCGTGTCCTTTTATGTTTACTCTCTGCAAGCCTCGCACCCAGGAGTAGGCGTGTCCTTGTATGTTTACTCTCTTCTAGCCTCGCATACAGTGGTTGGCGTGTCCTTGTATGTTTACTCTCTGCTAGCCTCGCACCTAGGAGTAGGCGTGTCCTTGTATGTTTACTCTCTCTTAGCCTCACACCCAGTAGAAGGCGTGTCCTTGTATGTTTACTCTCTCTTATCCTCGCACCCAGGAGAAGGCGTGCCCTTGTATGTTTACTCTCTGCTAGCCACGCACCCAGGAGTAGGCGTGTCCTTGTATGTTTACTCTCTTCTAGCCTCGCATCCAGTGGTAGGCGTGTCCTTGTATGTTTACTCTCGGCTAGCCTCGCACCCATGAATTGGCGTGCCCATGTATGTTTACTCTCTGCCAGCCTCGCACCCAGGAGTAGGCGTGTTCTTGAATGTTTATTCTCTGTTAGCCTCTCACCCAGTAGAAGGCGTGCCCTTGTATGTTTACTCTCTGCTAACCTCGCACTCAGTAGAAGGCGTGTCCTTGTATGTTTTCTCTCTGCTAGCCTCACACTCAGTAGAAGGCGTGTCCTTGTATGTTTACTCTCTGCTAGTCTCACACCCAGGAATAGGCGTGTCCTTGTATGTTTACTCTCTCTTAGCCTCACACCCAGTAGAAGGCGTGTCCTTGTATGTTTACTCTCTCTTATCCTCGCACCGAGGAGAAGGCGTTTCCTTGTATGTTTACTCTGCTAGCCTCGCACCCAGGAGAAGGCGTGTCCTTGTAGGTTTACTCTCTGCTAGCCTCGCACCCAGTAGAAGGCGTGTCCTTGTATGTTTACTCTTTTCTAGTTTCACACCCAGTGGTAGGGTGTTGTATGTTTACTCTCTTGTAGCCTCGCACCCAAGAGTAGGAGTGTCCTTGTATGTTTACTCTCTTCTAGCCTCGCACCCAGTGATAGGTGTGTCCTTGTATGTTTACTCTCTGCTAGCCTCACACCCAGGAGTAGGCGTGTCCTTGTATGTTTGCTCTCTGCTAGCCTCACACCCAGGAGTAGCTCTGTCCCTGTATTTTTACTTTGCTAGCCTTTCACCCAGGAGTAGGTGTGTCCATGTATGGTTACTCTCTGCTAGCCTCGCACCCGGAGAAGGCGTGCCTTGTATGTTTACTCTCTGCTAGCCTTGCACCCAAGACTAGGGGTGTCTTGTAGCCTCACACCTATTGGTAGGCGTGTCCTTGTATGTTTACTCTCTGCAAGCCTCGCACCCAGTAGAAGGTGTGTCCTTGTATGTTTACTCTCTGCTAGCCTCGCACCCAGTAGAAGGCGTGTCCTTGTATGTTTACTCTTTTCTAGCCTCGCACCCAGTGGTAGGGTGTCCTTGTATGTTTACTCTCTTGTAGCCTCGCACCCAAGAGTAGGCGTGTCCTTGTATGTTTACTCTCTTCTAGCCTCGCACCCAGTGGTACGTGTGTCCTTGTATGTTTACTCTCTGCTAGCCTCGCACCCAGTAGAAAGCGTGTCCTTGTATGTTTACTCTCCGCTAGCTTCGCACCCAAGAGTAGCCATGTCCTTGTATGTGTACTCTCTTCTAGCCTCGCACCCAGTAGAAGGCGTGTCCTTGTATGGTTACTCTCTGCTAGCCTTTCACCCAAGAGTAGGCGTGTCCATGTATGGTTACTCTCTGCTAGCCTCGCACCCAGTAGAAGGCGTGCCTTGTATGTTTACTCTCTATTAGCCTTGCACCCAAGACTAGGGGTGTCTTGTAGCCTCGCACCCATTGGTAGGCGTGTCCTTGTATGTTTACTCTCTGCAAGTCTCGCACCCAGTAGAAGGTGTGTCCTTGTATGTTTACTCTCTGCTAGCCTCCCACCCAGTAGAAGGCGTGTCCTTGTATGTTTACTCTTTTCTAGCCTCGCACCCAGTGGTAGGGTGTCCTTGTATGTTTACTCTCTTGTAGCCTCGCACCCAAGAGTAGGCGTGTCCTTGTATGTTTACTCTCTTCTAGCCTCGCACCCAGTGGTAGGTGTGTCCTTGTATGTTTACTCTCTGCTAGCCTCGCACCCAGTAGAAAGCGTGTCCTTGTATGTTTACTCTCTGCTAGCCTCGCATCCAAGAGTAGCCATGTCCTTGTATGTGTACTCTCTTCTAGCCTCGCACCCAGTAGAAGGCGTGTCCTTGTATGGTTACTCTCTGCTAGCCTTTCACCCAAGAGTAGGCGTGTCCATGTATGGTTACTCTCTGCTAGCCTCACACCCAGTAGAAGGCGTGCCTTGTATGTTTACTCTCTATTAGCCTTGCACCCAAGACTAGGGGTGTCTTGTAGCCTCGCACCCATTGGTAGGCGTGTCCTTGTATGTTTACTCTCCGCAAGCCTCGCACCCAGTAGAAGGTGTGTCCTTGTATGTTTACTCTCTGCTAGCCTCGCACCCAGTAGAAGGCGTGTCCTTGTATGTTTACTCTTTTCTAGCCTCGCACCCAGTGGTAGGTGTGTCCTGGTATGTTTACTCTCTGCTAGCCTCGCACCCAGTAGAAAGGGTGTCCTTGTATGTTTACTCTCTGCTAGCCTTGCACCCAGGAGTAGCCATGTCCTTGTATGTGTACTCTCTTCTAGCCTCGCACCCAGTAGAAGGCGTGTCCTTGTATGGTTACTCTCTGCTAGCCTCGCACCCAGTAGAAGGCATGTCCTTGAATGTTTACTCCCTGCAAGCCTTGCACCCAGGAGTAGGCGTGTCCTTGTATCTTTACTCTCTTCTAGCCTTGCATACAGTGGTTGGCGTGTCCTTGTATGTTTACTCTTTGCTAGCCTTGCACCCAGGAGTAGGCGTGTCCTTGTATGTTTACTCTCTCCTAGCCTCACACCCAGTAGAAGGTGTGTCCTTGTATGTTTTTTCTCTCTTATCCTCGCACCCAGGAGAAGGCGTGTCCTTGTATGTTTACTCTGCTAGCCTCGTACCCAGTAGAAGGCGTGTCCTTGTATGTTTACTGTCTGCTAGCCTCGCACCCAGGAGTCGGTTTGTCCTTGTATGTTTACTCTCTGCTAGTCTCGCACCCAGGAATAGGCTTGTCCTTGTATTTTTACTCTGCTAGCTTTTCACCCAGGAGTAGGCGTGTCCATGTATGTTTACTCTCTTCTAGCCTCGCACCCAGTAGAAGGCGTGTCCTTGTATGCTTACTCTCTGCTAGCCCCGCACCCAGTAGAAGGTGTGTCCTTGTATGTTTACTCTTGGCTAACCTTGCACCAAGGACTAGGGGTGTCCTTGTATGTTTACTCTCTTGTAGCCTCGCATCCATTGGTAGGCGTGTCCTTGTATGTTTACTCTCTGCTAGCCTCTTATCCAGTAGAAGGTGTGTCCTTGTATGTTTACTCTCTTCTAGCCTCGCACCCAGTAGAAGGCGGTCCTTGTATGGTTACTCTCTGCTAGCCTCGCACCCAGTAGAAGGCGTGTCCTTTTATGTTTACTCTCTGCAAGCCTCGCACCCAGGAGTAGGCGTGTCCTTGTATGTTTACTCTCTTCTAGCCTCGCATACAGTGGTTGGCGTGTCCTTGTATGTTTACTCTCTGCTAGCCTCGCACCTAGGAGTAGGCGTGTCCTTGTATGTTTACTCTCTCTTAGCCTCACACCCAGTAGAAGGCGTGTCCTTGTATGTTTACTCTCTCTTATCCTCGCACCCAGGAGAAGGCGTGCCCTTGTATGTTTACTCTCTGCTAGCCACGCACCCAGGAGTAGGCGTGTCCTTGTATGTTTACTCTCTTCTAGCCTCGCATCCAGTGGTAGGCGTGTCCTTGTATGTTTACTCTCGGCTAGCCTCGCACCCATGAATTGGCGTGCCCATGTATGTTTACTCTCTGCCAGCCTCGCACCCAGGAGTAGGCGTGTTCTTGAATGTTTATTCTCTGTTAGCCTCTCACCCAGTAGAAGGCGTGCCCTTGTATGTTTACTCTCTGCTAACCTCGCACTCAGTAGAAGGCGTGTCCTTGTATGTTTTCTCTCTGCTAGCCTCACACTCAGTAGAAGGCGTGTCCTTGTATGTTTACTCTCTGCTAGTCTCACACCCAGGAATAGGCGTGTCCTTGTATGTTTACTGTCTGCTAGCCTCGCACCCAGTAGTAGGCGTGTTGTATGTTTACTCTCTGTTAGCCTCGCACCCAGTTGAAGGCGTGTCCTTGTATGTTTACTCTGTGCTAGCCTCGCACCCAGTAGAAGGTGTGTTCTTGTATGTTTACTCTCGGCTAGCCTCGCACCCAGTGGAAGGCGTGTCCTTGTATGTTTACTCTGTTAGCTTCGCACCTAGTAAAAGGCTTGTCCTTGTATGTTTACTCTCTGCTAGCCTCGCACCCAGGAGTAGGCGTGTCCTTGTATGTTTACTCTCTCTTAGCCTCACATCCAGTAGAAGGCGTGTCCTTGTATGTTTACTCTCTCTTATCCTCACACCCAGGAGAAGGCGTTTCCTTGTATGTTTACTCTGCTAGCCTTTCACCCAGGAGTAGGCGTGTCCATGTATGGTTACTCCCTGTTAGCCTCGCACCCAGTAGAAGGCATGTCCTTGTATGTTTACTCTAATAGCCTTGAACCCAGGACTAGGGGTGTCCTTGTATGTTTACTCTCTTGTAGCCTCGCACCCATTGGTAGGCGTTTCCTTGTATATTTACTATCTGCTAGCCTCGCACCCAGTAGAAGGTGTGTCCTTGTATGTTTACTGTCAGCTAGCCTCGCACCCAGTAGAAGGCGTGTCCTTGTATGTTTGCTCTTTTCTAGCCTCGCACCCAGTAGTAGGCTGTCCTTGTATGTTTACTCTCTTGTAGCCTCGCACCCAAGAGTAGGCGTGTCCTTGTATGTTTACTCTCTTCTAGCCTCGCACCCAGTGGTAGGTGTGTCCTTGTATGTTTACTCTCTGCTAGCCTCGCACCCAGGAGTAGGCGTGTCCTTGTATGTGTACTCTCTTCTAGCCTCGCACCCAGTAGAAGGCGTGTCCTTGTATGGTTACTCTCTGCTAGCCTCGCACCCAGTAGAAGGCGTGTCCTTTTATGTTTACTCTCTGCAAGCCTCGCACCCAGGAGTAGGCGTGTCCTTGTATGTTTACTCTCTTCTAGCCTCGCATACAGTGGTTGGGGTGTCCTTGTATGTTTACTCTCTGCTAGCCTCGCACCTAGGAGTAGGCGTGTCCTTGTATGTTTACTCTCTCTTAGCCTCACACCCAGTAGAAGGCGTGTCCTTGTATGTTTACTCTCTCTTATCCTCGCACCCAGGAGAAGGCGTGCCCTTGTATGTTTACTCTCTGCTAGCCACGCACCCAGGAGTAGGCGTGTCCTTGTATGTTTACTCTCTTCTAGCCTCGCATCCAGTGGTAGGCGTGTCCTTGTATGTTTACTCTCGGCTAGCCTCGCACCCATGAGTTGGCGTGCCCATGTATGTTTACTCTCTGCCAGCCTCGCACCCAGGAGTAGGCGTGTTCTTGAATGTTTATTCTCTGTTAGCCTCTCACCCAGTAGAAGGTGTGCCCTTGTATGTTTACTCTCTGCTAACCTCGCACTCAGTAGAAGGCGTGTCCTTGTATGTTTTCTCTCTGCTAGCCTCACACTCAGTAGAAGGCGTGTCCTTGTATGTTTACTCTCTGCTAGTCTCACACCCAGGAATAGGCATGTCCTTGTATGTTTACTGTCTGCTAGCCTCGCACCCAGTAGTAGGCGTGTTGTATGTTTACTCTCTGTTAGCCTCGCACCCAGTTGAAGGCGTGTCCTTGTATGTTTACTCTGTGCTAGCCTCGCACCCAGTAGAAGGTGTGTTCTTGTATGTTTACTCTCGGCTAGCCTCGCACCCAGTGGAAGGCGTGTCCTTGTATGTTTACTCTGTTAGCTTCGCACCTAGTAAAAGGCTTGTCCTTGTATGTTTACTCTCTGCTAGCCTCGCACCCAGGAGTAGGCGTGTCCTTGTATGTTTACTCTCTCTTAGCCTCACACCCAGTAGAAGGCGTGTCCTTGTATGTTTACTCTCTCTTATCCTCACACCCAGGAGAAGGCGTTTCCTTGTATGTTTACTCTGCTAGCCTCGCACCCAGTAGAAGGCGTGTCCTTGTATGTTTACTCTCTGCTAGCCTCACACCCAGTAGAAGGCGTGTTCTTGTATGTTTACTCTTTTCTAGTTTTGCACCCAGTGGTAGGGTGTTGTATGTTTACTCTCTTGTAGCCTCGCACCCAAGAGTAGGTGTGTCCTTGTATGTTTACTCTCTTCTAGCCTCGCACCCAGTGGTGGGTGTGTCCTTGTATGTTTACTCTCTTCTAGCCCCGCACCCAGTAGAAGGTGTGTCCTTGTATGTTTACTCTCTGCTAGCCTCGCACCCAGGAATAGGCGTGTCCTGGTATGTTTACTCTCTGCTAGCCTCGCACCCAGGAGTAGGCTTGTCTTTGTATTTTTACTCTGCTAGCCTTTCACCCAGGAGTAGGCGTGTCCATGTATGGTTACTCTCTGCTAGCCTCGCACCCAGTAGAAGGTGTGTCCTTTTATGTTTACTCTCTGCTAGCCTTGCACCCAGGACTAGGGGTGTCCTTGTATGTTTACTCTCTTCTAGCTTCGCACCCAGTAGAAGGCGTGTCCTTGTATGCTTACTCTTTGCTAGCCTCGCACCCAGTAGAAGGTGTGTCCTTGTATGTTTACTCTCTGCTAGCCTCACACCCTGTAGAAGGCGTGTCCTTGTATGTTTACTCTTTTCTAGCCGCGCACCCAGTGGTAGGGTGTCCTATGTGTTTACTCTCTTGTAGCCTCGTACCCAAGACTAGGCGTGTCCTTGTATATTTATTCTCTTCTAGCCTTGCACCCAGTGGTAGGTGTGTCCCTGTATATTTACTCTCTGCTATCCTCGCACCCAGTAGAAAGCGTGTTCTTGTATGTTTACTCTCTGCTAGCCACGCACCCAGGAGTAGGTGTGTCCTTGTATGTTTACTCTCTTCTAGCCTCGCATCCAGTTGTAGGCGTGTCCTTGTATGTTTACTCTCTGCTAGCCTCGCACCCAGGAGTAGGCGTGTCTCTGTATGTTTACTTTCTGCTAGCCTCGCACCCGGGAGTAGGCGTGTCCTTGAATGTTTATTCTCTGTTAGCCTCGTACCCATTAGAAGGCGTGCCCTTGTATGTTTACTCTCTGCTAACCTCGCACTCAGTAGAAGGCGGGTCCTTGTATGTTTTCTCTCTGCTAGCCTCGCACCCAGTGGAAGGCGTGTCCTTGTATGTTTACTCTGTGCTAGCCTCGCACCCAGTAGAAGGTGTGTCCTTGTATGTTTACTCTCTGCTAGCCTTGCACCCAGTGGAAGGCGTGTCCTTGTATGTTTACTCTGTTAGCTTCGCACCTAGTAAAAGGCGTGTCCTTGTATGTTTACTCTCTGCTAGCCTCGCACCCAGGAGTAGGCGTGTCCTTGTATGTTTACTCTCTCTTAGCCTCACACCCAGTAGAAGGCGTGTCCTTGTATGTTTACTCTCTCTTATCCTCGCACCCAGGAGAAGGCGTTTCCTTGTATGTTTACTCTGCTAGCCTCGCACCCAGGAGAAGGCGTGTCCTTGTAGGTTTACTCTCTGCTAGCCTCGCACCCAGTAGAAGGCGTGTCCTTGTATGTTTACTCTTTTCTAGTTTCACACCCAGTGGTAGGGTGTTGTATGTTTACTCTCTTGTAGCCTCGCACCCAAGAGTAGGAGTGTCCTTGTATGTTTACTCTCTTCTAGCCTCGCACCCAGTGATAGGTGTGTCCTTGTATGTTTACTCTCTGCTAGCCTCACACCCAGGAGTAGGCGTGTCCTTGTATGTTTGCTCTCTGCTAGCCTCACACCCAGGAGTAGCTCTGTCCCTGTATTTTTACTTTGCTAGCCTTTCACCCAGGAGTAGGTGTGTCCATGTATGGTTACTCTCTGCTAGCCTCGCACCCGGAGAAGGCGTGCCTTGTATGTTTACTCTCTGCTAGCCTTGCACCCAAGACTAGGGGTGTCTTGTAGCCTCACACCTATTGGTAGGCGTGTCCTTGTATGTTTACTCTCTGCAAGCCTCGCACCCAGTAGAAGGTGTGTCCTTGTATGTTTACTCTCTGCTAGCCTCGCACCCAGTAGAAGGCGTGTCCTTGTATGTTTACTCTTTTCTAGCCTCGCACCCAGTGGTAGGGTGTCCTTGTATGTTTACTCTCTTGTAGCCTCGCACCCAAGAGTAGGCGTGTCCTTGTATGTTTACTCTCTTCTAGCCTCGCACCCAGTGGTACGTGTGTCCTTGTATGTTTACTCTCTGCTAGCCTCGCACCCAGTAGAAAGCGTGTCCTTGTATGTTTACTCTCCGCTAGCTTCGCACCCAAGAGTAGCCATGTCCTTGTATGTGTACTCTCTTCTAGCCTCGCACCCAGTAGAAGGCGTGTCCTTGTATGGTTACTCTCTGCTAGCCTTTCACCCAAGAGTAGGCGTGTCCATGTATGGTTACTCTCTGCTAGCCTCGCACCCAGTAGAAGGCGTGCCTTGTATGTTTACTCTCTATTAGCCTTGCACCCAAGACTAGGGGTGTCTTGTAGCCTCGCACCCATTGGTAGGCGTGTCCTTGTATGTTTACTCTCTGCAAGTCTCGCACCCAGTAGAAGGTGTGTCCTTGTATGTTTACTCTCTGCTAGCCTCCCACCCAGTAGAAGGCGTGTCCTTGTATGTTTACTCTTTTCTAGCCTCGCACCCAGTGGTAGGGTGTCCTTGTATGTTTACTCTCTTGTAGCCTCGCACCCAAGAGTAGGCGTGTCCTTGTATGTTTACTCTCTTCTAGCCTCGCACCCAGTGGTAGGTGTGTCCTTGTATGTTTACTCTCTGCTAGCCTCGCACCCAGTAGAAAGCGTGTCCTTGTATGTTTACTCTCTGCTAGCCTCGCATCCAAGAGTAGCCATGTCCTTGTATGTGTACTCTCTTCTAGCCTCGCACCCAGTAGAAGGCGTGTCCTTGTATGGTTACTCTCTGCTAGCCTTTCACCCAAGAGTAGGCGTGTCCATGTATGGTTACTCTCTGCTAGCCTCACACCCAGTAGAAGGCGTGCCTTGTATGTTTACTCTCTATTAGCCTTGCACCCAAGACTAGGGGTGTCTTGTAGCCTCGCACCCATTGGTAGGCGTGTCCTTGTATGTTTACTCTCCGCAAGCCTCGCACCCAGTAGAAGGTGTGTCCTTGTATGTTTACTCTCTGCTAGCCTCGCACCCAGTAGAAGGCGTGTCCTTGTATGTTTACTCTTTTCTAGCCTCGCACCCAGTGGTAGGTGTGTCCTGGTATGTTTACTCTCTGCTAGCCTCGCACCCAGTAGAAAGGGTGTCCTTGTATGTTTACTCTCTGCTAGCCTTGCACCCAGGAGTAGCCATGTCCTTGTATGTGTACTCTCTTCTAGCCTCGCACCCAGTAGAAGGCGTGTCCTTGTATGGTTACTCTCTGCTAGCCTCGCACCCAGTAGAAGGCATGTCCTTGAATGTTTACTCCCTGCAAGCCTTGCACCCAGGAGTAGGCGTGTCCTTGTATCTTTACTCTCTTCTAGCCTTGCATACAGTGGTTGGCGTGTCCTTGTATGTTTACTCTTTGCTAGCCTTGCACCCAGGAGTAGGCGTGTCCTTGTATGTTTACTCTCTCCTAGCCTCACACCCAGTAGAAGGTGTGTCCTTGTATGTTTTTTCTCTCTTATCCTCGCACCCAGGAGAAGGCGTGTCCTTGTATGTTTACTCTGCTAGCCTCGTACCCAGTAGAAGGCGTGTCCTTGTATGTTTACTGTCTGCTAGCCTCGCACCCAGGAGTCGGTTTGTCCTTGTATGTTTACTCTCTGCTAGTCTCGCACCCAGGAATAGGCTTGTCCTTGTATTTTTACTCTGCTAGCTTTTCACCCAGGAGTAGGCGTGTCCATGTATGTTTACTCTCTTCTAGCCTCGCACCCAGTAGAAGGCGTGTCCTTGTATGCTTACTCTCTGCTAGCCCCGCACCCAGTAGAAGGTGTGTCCTTGTATGTTTACTCTTGGCTAACCTTGCACCAAGGACTAGGGGTGTCCTTGTATGTTTACTCTCTTGTAGCCTCGCATCCATTGGTAGGCGTGTCCTTGTATGTTTACTCTCTGCTAGCCTCTTATCCAGTAGAAGGTGTGTCCTTGTATGTTTACTCTCTGCTAGCCTCTCACCCAGTAGAAGGCGTGTCCTTGTATGTTTACTCTTTTCTAGCCTCGCACCCAGTGGTAGGGTGTCCTTGTGTGTTTACTCTCTTGTAGCCTCGCACCCAAGAGTAGGCGTGTCCTAGTATGTTTATTCTCTTCTATCCTTGCACCCAGTGGTAGGTGTGTCCTTGTAAGTTTACTCTCTGCTAGCAACGCACCCAGGATTAGGCGTGTCCTTGTATGTTTACTCTCTTCTAGCCTCGCATCCAGTGGTAGGCGTGTCCTTGTATGTTTACTTTTTGCTAGCCTCGCACCCAGGAGTAGGCGTGTCCAGGTATGTTTACTTTCTGCTAGCCTCGCACCCAGGAGTAGGCGTGTCCTTGTATGTGTACTCTCTTCTAGCCTCGCACCCAGTAGAAGGCGTGTCCTTGTATGGTTACTCTCTGCTAGCCTCGCACCCAGTAGAAGGCGTGTCCTTTTATGTTTACTCTCTGCAAGCCTCGCACCCAGCAGTAGGCGTGTCCTTGTATGTTTACTCTCTTCTAGCCTCGCATACAGTGGTTGGCGTGTCCTTGTATGTTTACTCTCTGCTAGCCTCGCAACTAGGAGTAGGCGTGTCCTTGTATGTTTACTCTCTCTTAGCCTCACACCCAGTAGAAGGCGTGTCCTTGTATGTTTACTCTCTCTTATCCTTGCACCCAGGAGAAGGCGTGCCCTTGTATGTTTACTCTCTGCTAGCCACGCACCCAGGAGTAGGCGTGTCCTTGTATGTTTACTCTCTTCTAGCCTCGCATCCAGTGGTAGGCGTGTCCTTGTATGTTTACTCTCGGCTAGCCTCGCACCCATGAGTTGGCGTGCCCATGTATGTTTACTCTCTGCCAGCCTCGCACCCAGGAGTAGGCGTGTTCTTGAATGTTTATTCTCTGTTAGCCTCTCACCCAGTAGAAGGTGTGCCCTTGTTTGTTTACTCTCTGCTAACCTCGCACTCAGTAGAAGGCGTGTCCTTGTATGTTTTCTCTCTGCTAGCCTCACACTCAGTAGAAGGCGTGTCCTTGTATGTTTACACTCTGCTAGTCTCACACCCAGGAATAGGCGTGTCCTTGTATGTTTACTGTCTGCTAGCCTCGCACCCAGTAGTAGGCGTGTTGTATGTTTACTCTCTGTTAGCCTCGCAACCAGTTGAAGGCGTGTCCTTGTATGTTTACTCTGTGCTAGCCTCGCACCCAGTAGAAGGTGTGTTCTTGTATGTTTACTCTCTGCTAGCCTCGCACCCAGTGGAAGGCGTGTCCTTGTATGTTTACTCTGTTAGCTTCGCACCTAGTAAAAGGCTTGTCCTTGTATGTTTACTCTCTGCTAGCCTCGCACCCAGGAGTAGGCGTGTCCTTGTATGTTTACTCTCTCTTAGCCTCACACCCAGTAGAAGGCGTGTCCTTGTATGTTTACTCTCTCTTATCCTCACACCCAGGAGAAGGCGTTTCCTTGTATGTTTACTCTGCTAGCCTCGCACCCAGTAGAAGGCGTGTCCTTGTATGTTTACTCTCTGCTAGCCTCACACCCAGTAGAAGGCGTGTTCTTGTATGTTTACTCTTTTCTAGTTTTGCACCCAGTGGTAGGGTGTTGTATGTTTACTCTCTTGTAGCCTCGCACCCAAGAGTAGGTGTGTCCTTGTATGTTTACTCTCTTCTAGCCTCACACCCAGTGGTGGGTGTGTCCTTGTATGTTTACTCTCTTCTAGCCCCGCACCCAGTAGAAGGTGTGTCCTTGTATGTTTACTCTCTGCTAGCCTCGCACCCAGGAATAGGCGTGTCCTGGTATGTTTACTCTCTGCTAGCCTCGCACCCAGGAGTAGGCTTGTCTTTGTATTTTTACTCTGCTAGCCTTTCACCCAGGAGTAGGCGTGTCCATGTATGGTTACTCTCTGCTAGCCTCGCACCCAGTAGAAGGTGTGTCCTTTTATGTTTACTCTCTGCTAGCCTTGCACCCAGGACTAGGGGTGTCCTTGTATGTTTACTCTCTTCTAGCCTCGCACCCAGTAGAAGGCGTGTCCTTGTATGCTTACTCTTTGCTAGCCTCGCACCCAGTAGAAGGTGTGTCCTTGTATGTTTACTCTCTGCTAGCCTCACACCCTGTAGAAGGCGTGTCCTTGTATGTTTACTCTTTTCTAGCCGCGCACCCAGTGGTAGGGTGTCCTATGTGTTTACTCTCTTGTAGCCTCGTACCCAAGACTAGGCGTGTCCTTGTATATTTATTCTCTTCTAGCCTTGCACCCAGTGGTAGGTGTGTCCCTGTATATTTACTCTCTGCTATCCTCGCACCCAGTAGAAAGCGTGTTCTTGTATGTTTACTCTCCTCTAGCCACGCACCCAGGAGTAGGTGTGTCCTTGTATGTTTACTCTCTTCTAGCCTCGCATCCAGTTGTAGGCGTGTCCTTGTATGTTTACTCTCTTCTAGCCCCGCACCCAGTAGAAGGTGTGTCCTTGTATGTTTACTCTCTGCTAGCCTCGCACCCAGGAATAGGCGTGTCCTGGTATGTTTACTCTCTGCTAGCCTCGCACCCAGGAGTAGGCTTGTCTTTGTATTTTTACTCTGCTAGCCTTTCACCCAGGAGTAGGCGTGTCCATGTATGGTTACTCTCTGCTAGCCTCGCACCCAGTAGAAGGTGTGTCCTTTTATGTTTACTCTCTGCTAGCCTTGCACCCAGGACTAGGGGTGTCCTTGTATGTTTACTCTCTTCTAGCCTCGCACCCAGTAGAAGGCGTGTCCTTGTATGCTTACTCTTTGCTAGCCTCGCACCCAGTAGAAGGTGTGTCCTTGTATGTTTACTCTCTGCTAGCCTCACACCCAGTGGTAGGGTGTCCTATGTGTTTACTCTCTTGTAGCCTCGTACCCAAGACTAGGCGTGTCCTTGTATATTTATTCTTTTCTAGCCTTGCACCCAGTGGTAGGTGTGTCCCTGTATATTTACTCTCTGCTATCCTCGCACCCAGTAGAAAGCGTGTTCTTGTATGTTTACTCTCTGCTAGCCACGCACCCAGGAGTAGGTGTGTCCTTGTATGTTTACTCTCTTCTAGCCTCGCATCCAGTTGTAGGCGTGTCCTTGTATGTTTACTCTCTGCTAGCCTCGCACCCAGGAGTAGGCGTGTCTCTGTATGTTTACTTTCTGCTAGCCTCGCACCCGGGAGTAGGCGTGTCCTTGAATGTTTATTCTCTGTTAGCCTCGTACCCATTAGAAGGCGTGCCCTTGTATGTTTACTCTCTGCTAACCTCGCACTCAGTAGAAGGCGGGTCCTTGTATGTTTTCTCTCTGCTAGCCTGGCACCCAGTGGAAGGCGTGTCCTTGTATGTTTACTCTGTGCTAGCCTCGCACCCAGTAGAAGGTGTGTCCTTGTATGTTTACTCTCTGCTAGCCTTGCACCCAGTGGAAGGCGTGTCCTTGTATGTTTACTCTGTTAGCTTCGCACCTAGTAAAAGGCGTGTCCTTGTATGTTTACTCTCTGCTAGCCTCGCACCCAGGAGTAGGCGTGTCCTTGTATGTTTACTCTCTCTTAGCCTCACACCCAGTAGAAGGCGTGTCCTTGTATGTTTACTCTCTCTTATCCTCGCACCCAGGAGAAGGCGTTTCCTTGTATGTTTACTCTGCTAGCCTCGCACCCAGGAGAAGGCGTGTCCTTGTAGGTTTACTCTCTGCTAGCCTCGCACCCAGTAGAAGGCGTGTCCTTGTATGTTTACTCTTTTCTAGTTTCACACCCAGTGGTAGGGTGTTGTATGTTTACTCTCTTGTAGCCTCGCACCCAAGAGTAGGAGTGTCCTTGTATGTTTACTCTCTTCTAGCCTCGCACCCAGTGATAGGTGTGTCCTTGTATGTTTACTCTCTGCTAGCCTCACACCCAGGAGTAGGCGTGTCCTTGTATGTTTGCTCTCTGCTAGCCTCACACCCAGGAGTAGCTCTGTCCTTGTATTTTTACTTTGCTAGCCTTTCACCCAGGAGTAGGTGTGTCCATGTATGGTTACTCTCTGCTAGCCTCGCACCCGGAGAAGGCGTGCCTTGTATGTTTACTCTCTGCTAGCCTTGCACCCAAGACTAGGGGTGTCTTGTAGCCTCACACCCATTGGTAGGCGTGTCCTTGTATGTTTACTCTCTACAAGCCTCGCACCCAGTAGAAGGTGTGTCCTTGTATGTTTACTCTCTGCTAGCCTCGCACCCAGTAGAAGGCGTGTCCTTGTATGTTTACTCTTTTCTGGCCTCGCACCCAGTGGTAGGGTGTCCTTGTATGTTTACTCTCTTGTAGCCTCGCACCCAAGAGTAGGCGTGTCCTTGTATGTTTACTCTCTTCTAGCCTCGCACCCAGTGGTACGTGTGTCCTTGTATGTTTACTCGCAGTAAGATTTTCTAATTTTCAATACTCTCTGCTAGCCTCGCACCCAGTAGAAGGCGTGCCTTGTATGTTTACTCTCTATTAGCCTTGCACCCAAGACTAGGGGTGTCTTGTAGCCTCGCACCCATTGGCAGGCGTGTCCTTGTATGTTTACTCTCTGCAAGTCTCGCACCCAGTAGAAGGTGTGTCCTTGTATGTTTACTCTCTGCTAGCCTCCCACCCAGTGGTAGGGTGTCCTTGTATGTTTACTCTCTTGTAGCCTCGCACCCAAGAGTAGGCGTGTCCTTGTATGTTTACTCTCTTCTAGCCTCGCACCCAGTGGTAGGTGTGTCCTTATATGTTTACTCTCTGCTAGCCTCGCACCCAGTAGAAAGCGTGTCCTTGTATGTTTACTCTCTGCTAGCCTCGCATCCAAGAGTAGCCATGTCCTTGTATGTGTACTCTCTTCTAGCCTCGCACCCAGTAGAAGGCGTGTCCTTGTATGGTTACTCTCTGCTAGCCTTTCACCCAAGAGTAGGCGTGTCCATGTATGGTTACTCTCTGCTAGCCTCACACCCAGTAGAAGGCGTGCCTTGTATGTTTACTCTCTATTAGCCTTGCACCCAAGACTAGGGGTGTCTTGTAGCCTCGCACCCATTGGTAGGCGTGTCCTTGTATGTTTACTCTCTGCAAGCCTCGCACCCAGTAGAAGGTGTGTCCTTGTATGTTTACTCTCTGCTAGCCTCGCACCCAGTAGAAGGCGTGTCCTTGTATGTTTACTCTTTTCTAGCCTCGCACCCAGTGGTAGGTGTGTCCTGGTATGTTTACTCTCTGCTAGCCTCGCACCCAGTAGAAAGGGTGTCCTTGTATGTTTACTCTCTGCTAGCCTTGCACCCAGGAGTAGCCATGTCCTTGTATGTGTACTCTCTTCTAGCCTCGCACCCAGTAGAAGGCGTGTCCTTGTATGGTTACTCTCTGCTAGCCTCGCACCCAGTAGAAGGCATGTCCTTGAATGTTTACTCCCTGCAAGCCTTGCACCCAGGAGTAGGCGTGTCCTTGTATCTTTACTCTCTTCTAGCCTTGCATACAGTGGTTGGCGTGTCCTTGTATGTTTACTCTTTGCTAGCCTTGCACCCAGGAGTAGGCGTGTCCTTGTATGTTTACTCTCTCCTAGCCTCACACCCAGTAGAAGGTGTGTCCTTGTATGTTTTTTCTCTCTTATCCTCGCACCCAGGAGAAGGCGTGTCCTTGTATGTTTACTCTGCTAGCCTCGTACCCAGTAGAAGGCGTGTCCTTGTATGTTTACTGTCTGCTAGCCTCGCACCCAGGAGTCGGTTTGTCCTTGTATGTTTACTCTCTGCTAGTCTCGCACCCAGGAATAGGCTTGTCCTTGTATTTTTACTCTGCTAGCTTTTCACCCAGGAGTAGGCGTGTCCATGTATGTTTACTCTCTTCTAGCCTCGCACCCAGTAGAAGGCGTGTCCTTGTATGCTTACTCTCTGCTAGCCCCGCACCCAGTAGAAGGTGTGTCCTTGTATGTTTACTCTTTGCTAACCTTGCACCAAGGACTAGGGGTGTCCTTGTATGTTTACTCTCTTGTAGCCTCGCATCCATTGGTAGGCGTGTCCTTGTATGTTTACTCTCTGCTAGCCTCTTATCCAGTAGAAGGTGTGTCCTTGTATGTTTACTCTCTGCTAGCCTCGCACCCAGTAGAAGGCGTGTCCTTGTATGTTTACTCTTTTCTAGCCTCGCACCCAGTGGTAGGGTGTCCTTGTGTGTTTACTCTCTTGTAGCCTCGCACCCAAGAGTAGGCGTGTCCTAGTATGTTTATTCTCTTCTATCCTTGCACCCAGTGGTAGGTGTGTCCTTGTAAGTTTACTCTCTGCTAGCCACGCACCCAGAATTAGGCGTGTCCTTGTATGTTTACTCTCTTCTAGCCTCGCATCCAGTGGTAGGCGTGTCCTTGTATGTTTACTTTTTGCTAGCCTCGCACCCAGAAGTAGGCGTGTCCAGGTATGTTTACTTTCTGCTAGCCTCGCACCCAGGAGTAGGCGTGTCCTTGAATGTTTATTCTCTGTTAGCCTCGCACCCAGTAGAAGGCGTGCCTTTGTATGTTTAGTCTCTGCTAACCTCGCACTCAGTAGAAGGCGTGTCCTTGTATGTTTAGTCTCTGCTAGTCTCACACCCAGGAGTAGGCGTGTCCTTGTATGTTTACTCTCTTCTAGCCTGGCACCCAGTAGAAGGTGTGTCCTCGTATGTTTACTCTCTGCTAGCCTCACACCCAGGAGTAGGCGTGTCCTTGTATGTTTACTCTCTGTTAACCTCGCACCCAGGAGTAGGCATGTCCTTTTATGTTTATTATCTTCTAGGCTCGCACCCTGTAGAAGGCGTGTCCTTCTATGCTTACTCTCTGCTAGCCTCGCACCCAGTAGAAGGTGTGTCCTTGTATGTTTACTCTCTTGTAGCCTCGCACCCAGGAGTAGGGGTGTCCTTGTATGTTTACTCTCTTGTAGGCTTGCACCCATTGGTAGGCATGTCCTTGTATGTTTACTCTCTGCTAGCCTCGCACCCAGTAAAAGGCGTTTCCTTGTATGTTTACTCTTTTCTAGCCTCACACCCAGTGGTAGGGTGTTGAATGTTTACTCTCTTGTAGCCTCGCACCCAAGAGTAGGCGTGTCCTTGTATGTTTACTCTCTTCTAGCCTCGCACCCAGTGGTAGGTGTGTCCTTGTATGTGAAATCTCTGCTAGCCTCGCACCCAGTAGAAGGCATGTTCTTGTATGTTTACTATCTGCTAGCCTCACACATAGGAGTAGGCGTGTCCTTGTATATTTACTCTCTCTTAGCCTCGCACCCAGGAGTAGTTGTGTCCTGTATGTTTACTCTGTTGGCCTCGCACCCAGTAGAAGGCATGTCCTTGTGTGTTTACTCTCTTCTAGCCTCACACCCAGGAGTAGGCGTGTCCTTGTATGTTTACTCTCCCTTAGCCTCGCACCCAGTAGAAGGCGTGTCCTTGTATGTTTACTCTCTGCTAGCCTTGCACCCAGGAGTAGGCATGTCCTTTTATGTTTACTCTCTCTTAGCCTCGCACCCAGTAGGAGGCATGTCCTTGTATGTTTACTCTCTGCTAGCCTCGCACCCAATAGAAGGTGTGTCCTTATATGTTTAATCTCTCTCTCTTAGCCTCGCACCCAGTAGAAGGCGTGTCCTTGTATGTTTACTCTTTGCTACCCTCAAACCCAGGAGTAGGCGTGTCCTTGTATGTTTACTGTCTCTGAGCCTCGCACCCAGGAGTAGGTGTGTCCTTGTATGTTTCCACTCTGCTAGCCTCACACCCAGGAGTAGGCGTGTCCTTGTATGTTTACTCTCTTAGCCTCGCACCCAGTAGAAGGCGTTTCCTTGTATGTTTACTCTCTGCTAGCCTCGCACCCAGTAGAAGGCGTGTCCTTGTATGTTTACTCTCTCTTAGGCTCGCACCCAGTAGAAGGCGTGCCCTTGTATGTTTACTCTCTGCTAGCCCCGCACCCAGGAGTAGGCGTGTCCTTGTATGTTTACTCTCTGCTAGCCTCACACCCAGGAGTATGCGTTTCCTTGTATGTTTACTCTCTCTTAGCCTCGCACCCAGTAGAAGGCGTGTCCTTGTATGTTTACTCTCGGCTAGCCTCGCACCCAGTAGAAGGTGTGTCCTTGTATGTTTACTCTCTGCGAGCCTTACACCCAGTAGAAGGCATGTCCTTGTATGTTTACTCTCTGCTAGCCTCGCACCCAGGAGTAGGTGTTTCCATGTATGGTTACTCTCTGCTTGCCTCGCACCCAGTAGAAGGTGTGTCCTTGTATGTTTACTCTCTGCTAGCCTCGCACCCTGTAGAAGGCGTGTCCTTGTATGTTTACTCTCTGCTAGCCTCGCACCCAGGAGTAGGGGCGTCCTTGTATGTTTACTCACTTGTAGCCTCGCACCCATTGGTAGGCGTGTCCTTGTATGTTTACTCTCTGTTAGCCTCGCACCCAGTAGAAGGTGTGTACTTTTATGTTTACTCTCTGGTAGCCTCGCACCCAGTAGAAGGTATGTCCTTGTATGTTTACTCTTTTCTAGCCTCACACCGAGTGGTAGGGTGTCCTTGTATGTTTACTCTCTTGTAGCCTCCCACCCAAGAGTAGGCGTGTCCTTGTATGTTTACTCTCTTCTAGTCTCGCACCCAGGAGTAGGCGTGTCCTTGTATGTTTACTCTCTCTTAGCCTTGCACCCAAGAGTAGGCATGTCCTTGAATGTTTACTTTCTTCTAGCCTCGCACCCAGTGGTAGGTGTGTCCTTGTATGTTTACTCTATGCTAGACTCCCACCCAGGAGTAGGCTTGTCCTTGAATGTTTACTCTCTGCTAGCCTCACACCCAGGAGTAGGTGTGTCCTTGTATGTTTACTCTCTGATAGCCTCACACCCAGGAGTAGCTGTGTCCTTGTATGTTTACTCTCTGTTAGCCTCGCACCCAGGAGTAGGCGTGTCCTTGTATGTTTACTCTCTTCTAGCCTCGCATCCAGTGGTAGGCGTCTCCTTGTATGCTTACTCTCTGCTAGCCTTGCACTCAGTAGAAGGCATGTCCTAGTATGTTTACTCTCTGCTAGCCACGCACCCAGGAGTAGGCGTGTCCTTGTATGTTTACTCTCTTCTAACCTCGCATCCAGAGGTAGGCGTGTCCTTGTATGTTTACTCTCGCTAGCCTCCCACCCAGGAGTAGGCGTGTCCATGTATGTTTACTCTCTGCTAGCCTTGCACCCAGGAGTAGACGTGTCCTTGAATGTTTATTCTCTGTTAGCGTCGCACCCAGTAGAAGGCGTGCCCTTGTATGTTTACTCTCTGCTAGTCTCACACCCAGGAGTAGGCGTGTCCTTTTATGTTTACTGTCTTCTAGCCTCGCACCCAGTGGAAGGCCTGTCCTTATATGTTTACTCTGTGCTAGCCTCGCACCCAGTAGAAGGTGTGTCCTTGTATGTTTACTCTCTGCTATCCTTGCACCCAGTAGAAGGCGTGTCCTTGTATGTTTACTCTGTTAGCTACGCACCCAGTAGAAGGCGTGTCCTTGTATGTTTACTCTCTGCTAGCCTCGCACCCAGTAGAAGGCGTGTCCTTGTATGTTTACTCTTTTCTAGTGTCGCACTCAGTGGTAGGATGTTGTATGTTTACTCTTTTGTAGCCTCGCACCCAAGAGTAGGCGTGTCCTTGTATGTTTACTCTCTACTAGCCTCGCACCCAGTGGTAGGTGTGTCCTTGTATGTTTACTCTCTGCTAGCCTTGCACCCAGTAGAAGGCGTGTCCTTGTATTTTTACTCTCTGCTAGCCTTGCACCCAGGAGGAGGCGTGTCCTTTTATGTTTACTCTCTGCTAGCCTCGCACCCAGGAGTAGGCTTGTCCTTGTATTTTTACTCTGCTAGCCTTTCACCCAGGAGTAGGCGTGTCCATGTATGGTTACTCCCTGCTAACCTTGCACCCAGTAGAAGGCGTGTCCTTGTATTTTTACTCTCTGCTAGCCTCGCACCCAGGAGGAGGCGTGTCCTTTTATGTTTACTCTCTGCTAGCCTCGCACCCAGGAGTAGGCTTGTCCTTGTATTTTTACTCTGCTAGCCTTTCACCCAGGAGTAGGCGTGTGCATGTATGGTTACTCCCTGCTAGCCTCGCACCCAGTAGAAGGCGTGTCCTTGTATGTTTACTCTAATAGCCTTGAACCCAGGACTAGGGGTGTCCTTGTATGTTTACTCTCTTGTAGCCTCGCACCCATTGGTAGGCGTGTCCTTGTATATTTACTCTCTGCTAGCCTCGCACCCAGTAGAAGGTGTGTCCTTGTATGTTTACTGTCAGCTAGCCTCGCACCCAGTAGAAGGCGTGTCCTTGTATGTTTGCTCTTTTCTAGCCTCGCACCCAGTAGTAGGCTGTCCTTGTATGTTTACTCTCTTGTAGCCTCGCACCCAAGAGTAGGCGTGTCCTTGTATGTTTACTCTCTTCTAGCCTCGCACCCAGTGGTAGGTGTGTCCTTGTATGTTTACTCTCTGCTAGCCTCGCACCCAGGAGTAGGCGTGTCCTTGTATGTGTACTCTCTTCTAGCCTCGCACCCAGTAGAAGGCGGTCCTTGTATGGTTACTCTCTGCTAGCCTCGCACCCAGTAGAAGGCGTGTCCTTTTATGTTTACTCTCTGCAAGCCTCGCACCCAGGAGTAGGCGTGTCCTTGTATGTTTACTCTCTTCTAGCCTCGCATACAGTGGTTGGCGTGTCCTTGTATGTTTACTCTCTGCTAGCCTCGCACCTAGGAGTAGGCGTGTCCTTGTATGTTTACTCTCTCTTAGCCTCACACCCAGTAGAAGGCGTGTCCTTGTATGTTTACTCTCTCTTATCCTCGCACCCAGGAGAAGGCGTGCCCTTGTATGTTTACTCTCTGCTAGCCACGCACCCAGGAGTAGGCGTGTCCTTGTATGTTTACTCTCTTCTAGCCTCGCATCCAGTGGTAGGCGTGTCCTTGTATGTTTACTCTCGGCTAGCCTCGCACCCATGAATTGGCGTGCCCATGTATGTTTACTCTCTGCCAGCCTCGCACCCAGGAGTAGGCGTGTTCTTGAATGTTTATTCTCTGTTAGCCTCTCACCCAGTAGAAGGCGTGCCCTTGTATGTTTACTCTCTGCTAACCTCGCACTCAGTAGAAGGCGTGTCCTTGTATGTTTTCTCTCTGCTAGCCTCACACTCAGTAGAAGGCGTGTCCTTGTATGTTTACTCTCTGCTAGTCTCACACCCAGGAATAGGCGTGTCCTTGTATGTTTACTGTCTGCTAGCCTCGCACCCAGTAGTAGGCGTGTTGTATGTTTACTCTCTGTTAGCCTCGCACCCAGTTGAAGGCGTGTCCTTGTATGTTTACTCTGTGCTAGCCTCGCACCCAGTAGAAGGTGTGTTCTTGTATGTTTAATCTCGGCTAGCCTCGCACCCAGTGGAAGGCGTGTCCTTGTATGTTTACTCTGTTAGCTTCGCACCTAGTAAAAGGCTTGTCCTTGTATGTTTACTCTCTGCTAGCCTCGCACCCAGGAGTAGGCGTGTCCTTGTATGTTTACTCTCTCTTAGCCTCACATCCAGTAGAAGGCGTGTCCTTGTATGTTTACTCTCTCTTATCCTCACACCCAGGAGAAGGCGTTTCCTTGTATGTTTACTCTGCTAGCCTTTCACCCAGGAGTAGGCGTGTCCATGTATGGTTACTCCCTGTTAGCCTCGCACCCAGTAGAAGGCATGTCCTTGTATGTTTACTCTAATAGCCTTGAACCCAGGACTAGGGGTGTCCTTGTATGTTTACTCTCTTGTAGCCTCGCACCCATTGGTAGGCGTTTCCTTGTATATTTACTATCTGCTAGCCTCGCACCCAGTAGAAGGTGTGTCCTTGTATGTTTACTGTCAGCTAGCCTCGCACCCAGTAGAAGGCGTGTCCTTGTATGTTTGCTCTTTTCTAGCCTCGCACCCAGTAGTAGGCTGTCCTTGTATGTTTACTCTCTTGTAGCCTCGCACCCAAGAGTAGGCGTGTCCTTGTATGTTTACTCTCTTCTAGCCTCGCACCCAGTGGTAGGTGTGTCCTTGTATGTTTACTCTCTGCTAGCCTCGCACCCAGGAGTAGGCGTGTCCTTGTATGTGTACTCTCTTCTAGCCTCGCACCCAGTAGAAGGCGTGTCCTTGTATGGTTACTCTCTGCTAGCCTCGCACCCAGTAGAAGGCGTGTCCTTTTATGTTTACTCTCTGCAAGCCTCGCACCCAGGAGTAGGCGTGTCCTTGTATGTTTACTCTCTTCTAGCCTCGCATACAGTGGTTGGGGTGTCCTTGTATGTTTACTCTCTGCGAGCCTTACACCCAGTAGAAGGCATGTCCTTGTATGTTTACTCTCTGCTAGCCTCGCACCCAGGAGTAGGTGTTTCCATGTATGGTTACTCTCTGCTTGCCTCGCACCCAGTAGAAGGCGTGTCCTTGTATGTTTACTCTCTGCTAGCCTCGCACCCTGTAGAAGGCGTGTCCTTGTATGTTTACTCTCTGCTAGCCTCGCACCCAGGAGTAGGGGCGTCCTTGTATGTTTACTCACTTGTAGCCTCGCACCCATTGGTAGGCGTGTCCTTGTATGTTTACTCTCTGTTAGCCTCGCACCCAGTAGAAGGTGTGTACTTTTATGTTTACTCTCTGGTAGCCTCGCACCCAGTAGAAGGTATGTCCTTGTATGTTTACTCTTTTCTAGCCTCACACCGAGTGGTAGGGTGTCCTTGTATGTTTACTCTCTTGTAGCCTCCCACCCAAGAGTAGGCGTGTCCTTGTATGTTTACTCTCTTCTAGTCTCGCACCCAGGAGTAGGCGTGTCCTTGTATGTTTACTCTCTCTTAGCCTTGCACCCAAGAGTAGGCATGTCCTTGAATGTTTACTTTCTTCTAGCCTCGCACCCAGTGGTAGGTGTGTCCTTGTATGTTTACTCTATGCTAGACTCCCACCCAGGAGTAGGCTTGTCCTTGAATGTTTACTCTCTGCTAGCCTCACACCCAGGAGTAGGTGTGTCCTTGTATGTTTACTCTCTGATAGCCTCACACCCAGGAGTAGCTGTGTCCTTGTATGTTTACTCTCTGTTAGCCTCGCACCCAGGAGTAGGCGTGTCCTTGTATGTTTACTCTCTTCTAGCCTCGCATCCAGTGGTAGGCGTCTCCTTGTATGCTTACTCTCTGCTAGCCTTGCACTCAGTAGAAGGCATGTCCTAGTATGTTTACTCTCTGCTAGCCACGCACCCAGGAGTAGGCGTGTCCTTGTATGTTTACTCTCTTCTAACCTCGCATCCAGAGGTAGGCGTGTCCTTGTATGTTTACTCTCGCTAGCCTCCCACCCAGGAGTAGGCGTGTCCATGTATGTTTACTCTCTGCTAGCCTTGCACCCAGGAGTAGACGTGTCCTTGAATGTTTATTCTCTGTTAGCGTCGCACCCAGTAGAAGGCGTGCCCTTGTATGTTTACTCTCTGCTAGTCTCACACCCAGGAGTAGGCGTGTCCTTTTATGTTTACTGTCTTCTAGCCTCGCACCCAGTGGAAGGCCTGTCCTTATATGTTTACTCTGTGCTAGCCTCGCACCCAGTAGAAGGTGTGTCCTTGTATGTTTACTCTCTGCTATCCTTGCACCCAGTAGAAGGCGTGTCCTTGTATGTTTACTCTGTTAGCTACGCACCCAGTAGAAGGCGTGTCCTTGTATGTTTACTCTCTGCTAGCCTCGCACCCAGTAGAAGGCGTGTCCTTGTATGTTTACTCTTTTCTAGTGTCGCACTCAGTGGTAGGATGTTGTATGTTTACTCTTTTGTAGCCTCGCACCCAAGAGTAGGCGTGTCCTTGTATGTTTACTCTCTACTAGCCTCGCACCCAGTGGTAGGTGTGTCCTTGTATGTTTACTCTCTGCTAGCCTTGCACCCAGTAGAAGGCGTGTCCTTGTATTTTTACTCTCTGCTAGCCTTGCACCCAGGAGGAGGCGTGTCCTTTTATGTTTACTCTCTGCTAGCCTCGCACCCAGGAGTAGGCTTGTCCTTGTATTTTTACTCTGCTAGCCTTTCACCCAGGAGTAGGCGTGTCCATGTATGGTTACTCCCTGCTAACCTTGCACCCAGTAGAAGGCGTGTCCTTGTATTTTTACTCTCTGCTAGCCTCGCACCCAGGAGGAGGCGTGTCCTTTTATGTTTACTCTCTGCTAGCCTCGCACCCAGGAGTAGGCTTGTCCTTGTATTTTTACTCTGCTAGCCTTTCACCCAGGAGTAGGCGTGTGCATGTATGGTTACTCCCTGCTAGCCTCGCACCCAGTAGAAGGCGTGTCCTTGTATGTTTACTCTAATAGCCTTGAACCCAGGACTAGGGGTGTCCTTGTATGTTTACTCTCTTGTAGCCTCGCACCCATTGGTAGGCGTGTCCTTGTATATTTACTCTCTGCTAGCCTCGCACCCAGTAGAAGGTGTGTCCTTGTATGTTTACTGTCAGCTAGCCTCGCACCCAGTAGAAGGCGTGTCCTTGTATGTTTGCTCTTTTCTAGCCTCGCACCCAGTAGTAGGCTGTCCTTGTATGTTTACTCTCTTGTAGCCTCGCACCCAAGAGTAGGCGTGTCCTTGTATGTTTACTCTCTTCTAGCCTCGCACCCAGTGGTAGGTGTGTCCTTGTATGTTTACTCTCTGCTAGCCTCGCACCCAGGAGTAGGCGTGTCCTTGTATGTGTACTCTCTTCTAGCCTCGCACCCAGTAGAAGGCGGTCCTTGTATGGTTACTCTCTGCTAGCCTCGCACCCAGTAGAAGGCGTGTCCTTTTATGTTTACTCTCTGCAAGCCTCGCACCCAGGAGTAGGCGTGTCCTTGTATGTTTACTCTCTTCTAGCCTCGCATACAGTGGTTGGCGTGTCCTTGTATGTTTACTCTCTGCTAGCCTCGCACCTAGGAGTAGGCGTGTCCTTGTATGTTTACTCTCTCTTAGCCTCACACCCAGTAGAAGGCGTGTCCTTGTATGTTTACTCTCTCTTATCCTCGCACCCAGGAGAAGGCGTGCCCTTGTATGTTTACTCTCTGCTAGCCACGCACCCAGGAGTAGGCGTGTCCTTGTATGTTTACTCTCTTCTAGCCTCGCATCCAGTGGTAGGCGTGTCCTTGTATGTTTACTCTCGGCTAGCCTCGCACCCATGAATTGGCGTGCCCATGTATGTTTACTCTCTGCCAGCCTCGCACCCAGGAGTAGGCGTGTTCTTGAATGTTTATTCTCTGTTAGCCTCTCACCCAGTAGAAGGCGTGCCCTTGTATGTTTACTCTCTGCTAACCTCGCACTCAGTAGAAGGCGTGTCCTTGTATGTTTTCTCTCTGCTAGCCTCACACTCAGTAGAAGGCGTGTCCTTGTATGTTTACTCTCTGCTAGTCTCACACCCAGGAATAGGCGTGTCCTTGTATGTTTACTGTCTGCTAGCCTCGCACCCAGTAGTAGGCGTGTTGTATGTTTACTCTCTGTTAGCCTCGCACCCAGTTGAAGGCGTGTCCTTGTATGTTTACTCTGTGCTAGCCTCGCACCCAGTAGAAGGTGTGTTCTTGTATGTTTAATCTCGGCTAGCCTCGCACCCAGTGGAAGGCGTGTCCTTGTATGTTTACTCTGTTAGCTTCGCACCTAGTAAAAGGCTTGTCCTTGTATGTTTACTCTCTGCTAGCCTCGCACCCAGGAGTAGGCGTGTCCTTGTATGTTTACTCTCTCTTAGCCTCACATCCAGTAGAAGGCGTGTCCTTGTATGTTTACTCTCTCTTATCCTCACACCCAGGAGAAGGCGTTTCCTTGTATGTTTACTCTGCTAGCCTTTCACCCAGGAGTAGGCGTGTCCATGTATGGTTACTCCCTGTTAGCCTCGCACCCAGTAGAAGGCATGTCCTTGTATGTTTACTCTAATAGCCTTGAACCCAGGACTAGGGGTGTCCTTGTATGTTTACTCTCTTGTAGCCTCGCACCCATTGGTAGGCGTTTCCTTGTATATTTACTATCTGCTAGCCTCGCACCCAGTAGAAGGTGTGTCCTTGTATGTTTACTGTCAGCTAGCCTCGCACCCAGTAGAAGGCGTGTCCTTGTATGTTTGCTCTTTTCTAGCCTCGCACCCAGTAGTAGGCTGTCCTTGTATGTTTACTCTCTTGTAGCCTCGCACCCAAGAGTAGGCGTGTCCTTGTATGTTTACTCTCTTCTAGCCTCGCACCCAGTGGTAGGTGTGTCCTTGTATGTTTACTCTCTGCTAGCCTCGCACCCAGGAGTAGGCGTGTCCTTGTATGTGTACTCTCTTCTAGCCTCGCACCCAGTAGAAGGCGTGTCCTTGTATGGTTACTCTCTGCTAGCCTCGCACCCAGTAGAAGGCGTGTCCTTTTATGTTTACTCTCTGCAAGCCTCGCACCCAGGAGTAGGCGTGTCCTTGTATGTTTACTCTCTTCTAGCCTCGCATACAGTGGTTGGGGTGTCCTTGTATGTTTACTCTCTGCTAGCCTCGCACCTAGGAGTAGGCGTGTCCTTGTATGTTTACTCTCTCTTAGCCTCACACCCAGTAGAAGGCGTGTCCTTGTATGTTTACTCTCTCTTATCCTCGCACCCAGGAGAAGGCGTGCCCTTGTATGTTTACTCTCTGCTAGCCACGCACCCAGGAGTAGGCGTGTCCTTGTATGTTTACTCTCTTCTAGCCTCGCATCCAGTGGTAGGCGTGTCCTTGTATGTTTACTCTCGGCTAGCCTCGCACCCATGAGTTGGCGTGCCCATGTATGTTTACTCTCTGCCAGCCTCGCACCCAGGAGTAGGCGTGTTCTTGAATGTTTATTCTCTGTTAGCCTCTCACCCAGTAGAAGGTGTGCCCTTGTATGTTTACTCTCTGCTAACCTCGCACTCAGTAGAAGGCGTGTCCTTGTATGTTTTCTCTCTGCTAGCCTCACACTCAGTAGAAGGCGTGTCCTTGTATGTTTACTCTCTGCTAGTCTCACACCCAGGAATAGGCATGTCCTTGTATGTTTACTGTCTGCTAGCCTCGCACCCAGTAGTAGGCGTGTTGTATGTTTACTCTCTGTTAGCCTCGCACCCAGTTGAAGGCGTGTCCTTGTATGTTTACTCTGTGCTAGCCTCGCACCCAGTAGAAGGTGTGTTCTTGTATGTTTACTCTCGGCTAGCCTCGCACCCAGTGGAAGGCGTGTCCTTGTATGTTTACTCTGTTAGCTTCGCACCTAGTAAAAGGCTTGTCCTTGTATGTTTACTCTCTGCTAGCCTCGCACCCAGGAGTAGGCGTGTCCTTGTATGTTTACTCTCTCTTAGCCTCACACCCAGTAGAAGGCGTGTCCTTGTATGTTTACTCTCTCTTATCCTCACACCCAGGAGAAGGCGTTTCCTTGTATGTTTACTCTGCTAGCCTCGCACCCAGTAGAAGGCGTGTCCTTGTATGTTTACTCTCTGCTAGCCTCACACCCAGTAGAAGGCGTGTTCTTGTATGTTTACTCTTTTCTAGTTTTGCACCCAGTGGTAGGGTGTTGTATGTTTACTCTCTTGTAGCCTCGCACCCAAGAGTAGGTGTGTCCTTGTATGTTTACTCTCTTCTAGCCTCGCACCCAGTGGTGGGTGTGTCCTTGTATGTTTACTCTCTTCTAGCCCCGCACCCAGTAGAAGGTGTGTCCTTGTATGTTTACTCTCTGCTAGCCTCGCACCCAGGAATAGGCGTGTCCTGGTATGTTTACTCTCTGCTAGCCTCGCACCCAGGAGTAGGCTTGTCTTTGTATTTTTACTCTGCTAGCCTTTCACCCAGGAGTAGGCGTGTCCATGTATGGTTACTCTCTGCTAGCCTCGCACCCAGTAGAAGGTGTGTCCTTTTATGTTTACTCTCTGCTAGCCTTGCACCCAGGACTAGGGGTGTCCTTGTATGTTTACTCTCTTCTAGCTTCGCACCCAGTAGAAGGCGTGTCCTTGTATGCTTACTCTTTGCTAGCCTCGCACCCAGTAGAAGGTGTGTCCTTGTATGTTTACTCTCTGCTAGCCTCACACCCTGTAGAAGGCGTGTCCTTGTATGTTTACTCTTTTCTAGCCGCGCACCCAGTGGTAGGGTGTCCTATGTGTTTACTCTCTTGTAGCCTCGTACCCAAGACTAGGCGTGTCCTTGTATATTTATTCTCTTCTAGCCTTGCACCCAGTGGTAGGTGTGTCCCTGTATATTTACTCTCTGCTATCCTCGCACCCAGTAGAAAGCGTGTTCTTGTATGTTTACTCTCTGCTAGCCACGCACCCAGGAGTAGGTGTGTCCTTGTATGTTTACTCTCTTCTAGCCTCGCATCCAGTTGTAGGCGTGTCCTTGTATGTTTACTCTCTGCTAGCCTCGCACCCAGGAGTAGGCGTGTCTCTGTATGTTTACTTTCTGCTAGCCTCGCACCCGGGAGTAGGCGTGTCCTTGAATGTTTATTCTCTGTTAGCCTCGTACCCATTAGAAGGCGTGCCCTTGTATGTTTACTCTCTGCTAACCTCGCACTCAGTAGAAGGCGGGTCCTTGTATGTTTTCTCTCTGCTAGCCTCGCACCCAGTGGAAGGCGTGTCCTTGTATGTTTACTCTGTGCTAGCCTCGCACCCAGTAGAAGGTGTGTCCTTGTATGTTTACTCTCTGCTAGCCTTGCACCCAGTGGAAGGCGTGTCCTTGTATGTTTACTCTGTTAGCTTCGCACCTAGTAAAAGGCGTGTCCTTGTATGTTTACTCTCTGCTAGCCTCGCACCCAGGAGTAGGCGTGTCCTTGTATGTTTACTCTCTCTTAGCCTCACACCCAGTAGAAGGCGTGTCCTTGTATGTTTACTCTCTCTTATCCTCGCACCCAGGAGAAGGCGTTTCCTTGTATGTTTACTCTGCTAGCCTCGCACCCAGGAGAAGGCGTGTCCTTGTAGGTTTACTCTCTGCTAGCCTCGCACCCAGTAGAAGGCGTGTCCTTGTATGTTTACTCTTTTCTAGTTTCACACCCAGTGGTAGGGTGTTGTATGTTTACTCTCTTGTAGCCTCGCACCCAAGAGTAGGAGTGTCCTTGTATGTTTACTCTCTTCTAGCCTCGCACCCAGTGATAGGTGTGTCCTTGTATGTTTACTCTCTGCTAGCCTCACACCCAGGAGTAGGCGTGTCCTTGTATGTTTGCTCTCTGCTAGCCTCACACCCAGGAGTAGCTCTGTCCCTGTATTTTTACTTTGCTAGCCTTTCACCCAGGAGTAGGTGTGTCCATGTATGGTTACTCTCTGCTAGCCTCGCACCCGGAGAAGGCGTGCCTTGTATGTTTACTCTCTGCTAGCCTTGCACCCAAGACTAGGGGTGTCTTGTAGCCTCACACCTATTGGTAGGCGTGTCCTTGTATGTTTACTCTCTGCAAGCCTCGCACCCAGTAGAAGGTGTGTCCTTGTATGTTTACTCTCTGCTAGCCTCGCACCCAGTAGAAGGCGTGTCCTTGTATGTTTACTCTTTTCTAGCCTCGCACCCAGTGGTAGGGTGTCCTTGTATGTTTACTCTCTTGTAGCCTCGCACCCAAGAGTAGGCGTGTCCTTGTATGTTTACTCTCTTCTAGCCTCGCACCCAGTGGTACGTGTGTCCTTGTATGTTTACTCTCTGCTAGCCTCGCACCCAGTAGAAAGCGTGTCCTTGTATGTTTACTCTCCGCTAGCTTTGCACCCAAGAGTAGCCATGTCCTTGTATGTGTACTCTCTTCTAGCCTCGCACCCAGTAGAAGGCGTGTCCTTGTATGGTTACTCTCTGCTAGCCTTTCACCCAAGAGTAGGCGTGTCCATGTATGGTTACTCTCTGCTAGCCTCGCACCCAGTAGAAGGCGTGCCTTGTATGTTTACTCTCTATTAGCCTTGCACCCAAGACTAGGGGTGTCTTGTAGCCTCGCACCCATTGGTAGGCGTGTCCTTGTATGTTTACTCTCTGCAAGTCTCGCACCCAGTAGAAGGTGTGTCCTTGTATGTTTACTCTCTGCTAGCCTCCCACCCAGTAGAAGGCGTGTCCTTGTATGTTTACTCTTTTCTAGCCTCGCACCCAGTGGTAGGGTGTCCTTGTATGTTTACTCTCTTGTAGCCTCGCACCCAAGAGTAGGCGTGTCCTTGTATGTTTACTCTCTTCTAGCCTCGCACCCAGTGGTAGGTGTGTCCTTGTATGTTTACTCTCTGCTAGCCTCGCACCCAGTAGAAAGCGTGTCCTTGTATGTTTACTCTCTGCTAGCCTCGCATCCAAGAGTAGCCATGTCCTTGTATGTGTACTCTCTTCTAGCCTCGCACCCAGTAGAAGGCGTGTCCTTGTATGGTTACTCTCTGCTAGCCTTTCACCCAAGAGTAGGCGTGTCCATGTATGGTTACTCTCTGCTAGCCTCACACCCAGTAGAAGGCGTGCCTTGTATGTTTACTCTCTATTAGCCTTGCACCCAAGACTAGGGGTGTCTTGTAGCCTCGCACCCATTGGTAGGCGTGTCCTTGTATGTTTACTCTCCGCAAGCCTCGCACCCAGTAGAAGGTGTGTCCTTGTATGTTTACTCTCTGCTAGCCTCGCACCCAGTAGAAGGCGTGTCCTTGTATGTTTACTCTTTTCTAGCCTCGCACCCAGTGGTAGGTGTGTCCTGGTATGTTTACTCTCTGCTAGCCTCGCACCCAGTAGAAAGGGTGTCCTTGTATGTTTACTCTCTGCTAGCCTTGCACCCAGGAGTAGCCATGTCCTTGTATGTGTACTCTCTTCTAGCCTCGCACCCAGTAGAAGGCGTGTCCTTGTATGGTTACTCTCTGCTAGCCTCGCACCCAGTAGAAGGCATGTCCTTGAATGTTTACTCCCTGCAAGCCTTGCACCCAGGAGTAGGCGTGTCCTTGTATCTTTACTCTCTTCTAGCCTTGCATACAGTGGTTGGCGTGTCCTTGTATGTTTACTCTTTGCTAGCCTTGCACCCAGGAGTAGGCGTGTCCTTGTATGTTTACTCTCTCCTAGCCTCACACCCAGTAGAAGGTGTGTCCTTGTATGTTTTTTCTCTCTTATCCTCGCACCCAGGAGAAGGCGTGTCCTTGTATGTTTACTCTGCTAGCCTCGTACCCAGTAGAAGGCGTGTCCTTGTATGTTTACTGTCTGCTAGCCTCGCACCCAGGAGTCGGTTTGTCCTTGTATGTTTACTCTCTGCTAGTCTCGCACCCAGGAATAGGCTTGTCCTTGTATTTTTACTCTGCTAGCTTTTCACCCAGGAGTAGGCGTGTCCATGTATGTTTACTCTCTTCTAGCCTCGCACCCAGTAGAAGGCGTGTCCTTGTATGCTTACTCTCTGCTAGCCCCGCACCCAGTAGAAGGTGTGTCCTTGTATGTTTACTCTTGGCTAACCTTGCACCAAGGACTAGGGGTGTCCTTGTATGTTTACTCTCTTGTAGCCTCGCATCCATTGGTAGGCGTGTCCTTGTATGTTTACTCTCTGCTAGCCTCTTATCCAGTAGAAGGTGTGTCCTTGTATGTTTACTCTCTGCTAGCCTCTCACCCAGTAGAAGGCGTGTCCTTGTATGTTTACTCTTTTCTAGCCTCGCACCCAGTGGTAGGGTGTCCTTGTGTGTTTACTCTCTTGTAGCCTCGCACCCAAGAGTAGGCGTGTCCTAGTATGTTTATTCTCTTCTATCCTTGCACCCAGTGGTAGGTGTGTCCTTGTAAGTTTACTCTCTGCTAGCAACGCACCCAGGATTAGGCGTGTCCTTGTATGTTTACTCTCTTCTAGCCTCGCATCCAGTGGTAGGCGTGTCCTTGTATGTTTACTTTTTGCTAGCCTCGCACCCAGGAGTAGGCGTGTCCAGGTATGTTTACTTTCTGCTAGCCTCGCACCCAGGAGTAGGCGTGTCCTTGAATGTTTATTCTCTGTTAGCCTCGCACCCAGTAGAAGGCGTGCCTTTGTATGTTTAGTCTCTGCTAACCTCGCACTCAGTAGAAGGCGTGTCCTTGTATGTTTAGTCTCTTCTAGTCTCACACCCAGGAGTAGGCGTGTCCTTGTATGTTTACTCTCTTCTAGCCTGGCACCCAGTAGAAGGTGTGTCCTCGTATGTTTACTCTCTGCTAGCCTCACACCCAGGAGTAGGCGTGTCCTTGTATGTTTACTCTCTGTTAACCTCGCACCCAGGAGTAGGCATGTCCTTTTATGTTTATTATCTTCTAGGCTCGCACCCTGTAGAAGGCGTGTCCTTCTATGCTTACTCTCTGCTAGCCTCGCACCCAGTAGAAGGTGTGTCCTTGTATGTTTACTCTCTTGTAGCCTCGCACCCAGGAGTAGGGGTGTCCTTGTATGGTTACTCTCTTGTAGGCTTGCATCCATTGGTAGGCATGTCCATGTATGTTTACTCTCTGCTAGCCTCGCACCCAGTAAAAGGCGTTTCCTTGTATGTTTACTCTTTTCTAGCCTCACACCCAGTGGTAGGGTGTTGAATGTTTACTCTCTTGTAGCCTCGCACCCAAGAGTAGGCGTGTCCTTGTATGTTTACTCTCTTCTAGCCTCGCACCCAGTGGTAGGTGTGTCCTTGTATGTGAAATCTCTGCTAGCCTCGCACCCAGTAGAAGGCATGTTCTTGTATGTTTACTATCTGCTAGCCTCACACATAGGAGTAGGCGTGTCCTTGTATATTTACTCTCTCTTAGCCTCGCACCCAGGAGTAGTTGTGTCCTGTATGTTTACTCTGTTGGCCTCGCACCCAGTAGAAGGCATGTCCTTGTGTGTTTACTCTCTTCTAGCCTCACACCCAGGAGTAGGCGTGTCCTTGTATGTTTACTCTCCCTTAGCCTCGCACCCAGTAGAAGGCGTGTCCTTGTATGTTTACTCTCTGCTAGCCTTGCACCCAGGAGTAGGCATGTCCTTTTATGTTTACTCTCTCTTAGCCTCGCACCCAGTAGGAGGCATGTCCTTGTATGTTTACTCTCTGCTAGCCTCGCACCCAGTAGAAGGTGTGTCCTTATATGTTTAATCTCTCTCTCTTAGCCTCGCACCCAGTAGAAGGCGTGTCCTTGTATGTTTACTCTTTGCTACCCTCAAACCCAGGAGTAGGCGTGTCCTTGTATGTTTACTGTCTCTGAGCCTCGCACCCAGGAGTAGGTGTGTCCTTGTATGTTTCCACTCTGCTAGCCTCACACCCAGGAGTAGGCGTGTCCTTGTATGTTTACTCTCTTAGCCTCGCACCCAGTAGAAGGCGTTTCCTTGTATGTTTACTCTCTGCTAGCCTCGCACCCAGTAGAAGGCGTGTCCTTGTATGTTTACTCTCTCTTAGGCTCGCACCCAGTAGAAGGCGTGCCCTTGTATGTTTACTCTCTGCTAGCCCCGCACCCAGGAGTAGGCGTGTCCTTGTATGTTTACTCTCTGCTAGCCTCACACCCAGGAGTATGCGTTTCCTTGTATGTTTACTCTCTCTTAGCCTCGCACCCAGTAGAAGGCGTGTCCTTGTATGTTTACTCTCGGCTAGCCTCGCACCCAGTAGAAGGTGTGTCCTTGTATGTTTACTCTCTGCGAGCCTTACACCCAGTAGAAGGCATGTCCTTGTATGTTTAATCTCTGCTAGCCTCGCACCCAGTAGAAGGCTTGTCCGTGTATGTTTACTCTCTGCCGGCCTCGCACCCATGAGTAGAGGTGTTCTTGTAAGTTTACTCTCTGCTTGCCTCGCACCTAGGAAGAGGAGTGTCCTTGTATGTTTACTCTCTCTTAGCCTCGCACCCAGTAGAAGGCATGTCCTTGTATGTTTACTCTCGGCTAGCCTCGCACCCAGTAGAAGGGGTGTCCTTGTATGTTTACTCTCTGCTATCCTCACACCCAGAAGTAGGTGTGTTCTTGTATGTTTACTCTCTCTTAGCCTCTTACCCAGTAGAAGGCCTGTCCTTGTATGTTTACTCTCTGCTAGCCTCGCACCCAGTAGAAGGCGTGTCCTTGTATGTTTACTCTCTGCTTGCCTCGCACGCAGTAGAAGGCGTGTGCTTGTATGTTTACTCTCTCTTAGCCTCGCACCCAGTAGAAGGCGTGTCCTTGTATGTTTACTCGCTGCTAGCCTCGCACCCAGGAGTAGGCATGTCCTTGTATGTTTACTCTCTCTTAGCCTCGCACTCAGTAGAAGGCGTGTCTTTCTATGTCTATTCTGTGATCTACCGTATGAGTCTACCTGTTGACCCCACATTCCAAGAAACCTCTGAGGGCTTCCCCTGAATGGTGCGCAGAGTGGCCTCTAAATTGCTGCCCCCTCCCCCCCTAAAGGGTGCATTGACTGGCCTCTAAATTGCTGGGGCGTCACAGGCACCGAATGGAGGAGAAGACATTTCTGCTGGCCCAGCCATGTCTATTCCACCAAACCGAAATCTCTCCTCCCAGCAGCAATGTTGGCAAAGAAAAGATTGACAGTGGGTCCGCCATGCTGTAGTTTCATGGCTGACCTCATGGCAATATGCTTTTTTTGAAAGACGAACTACCTACATGGGGGTGGGGGAAGGTAAATGTCTTAGGACTTTTCCACGCAGTTACAGGTCATGTACATAAAAATGTAAGCACAGTCCCAGCCACCCTTAGTGGGCCTGAGTGAGAAGTAGGAGGCCGACGGGCATTGAGGCATTTGGCTGGAGGATGGCACTCGTGCTCCCCTGGTATTCTAAGGTGTGATTCGTGTTCTGACCACCATTCTTTGTTCGTTTTCGAAGGTGACGCCAGACTTCGAGCTGCAGTTCGATAAGCTGTACAGGTGGACTGCTAGCAGCTCGGCTCAGAAGACCACGCTGCTCTCCTGCCTCTGGAAGCTGAACACGCGGCACCTCTCGGGCAGCATCTGCTTCATCAATGTCTCCTCGGGCGACCTAGAAGGTGAGGCCTGCAGTGCTGCAGGCAGCAGGATCCTGAGACACTATGCTAGAGCTGTAAATGCAGACCGCCTTTGAGAGTGAACCCTGTGCACCGGCAGTGACGCTGCACACGCGAGCTCTGTCTGCCGGCGACCATTCATGTTAAGCTACAAGTCTCTGGAAGGTGGGAATTATGTCATCTCACTCTGGCAGGATGATCAGGTGCTGGGGAATGTCACCTCACCTGTGTGAACAGGTGTGCCATTGTAGCAGGGTTTCCGTTCTCCCACAGAACTGTGCATAGAGATCTAGAACCTCAGTGAGTTAGGATGATCCAAAACTCATCTCAGTGTCAGAAATCCCCTTACCTAGCTAGCTACAGTGTCTCATGGATCATTATGGAATGATCCATGTCTTAGACAAACCAGAACATGATCTTTAGAATACCTCAGGAATCGTGGAACACATGAACACTCTTTCGTTATATAATCATTTCAAACCAAAACTGAGAGTCAAAGAACACAAGTGCAAGTTTGAAATATTTAATATTCAATGCAAAGTTCTCAAACGCAGTATCTTGTATAATACCAAAATGCAGATTATAAAAATCAGAGTCAGCAGCATAGTCACTAATCCATAGTAAGCAAAAGGTGCTAGCATGTTATAATGCAAAACCTATAGAAATCTATATCACCTATATTTCGCGCACCCTATCTAGCATATTATTTTATATCTAAGAAGGTCTCATTCGGGCTTTAGCAGGGCGGCCCCATACCTCTCAATGTCAGTAGGAGCAGTTCACATCAACAGCTACCAGCTCTCTTCATGCGCAGCACCAAGTGTCTACGTTCATTCCGTGTAACTCTATCTTAAACCCGCGTAGAGCCCAAAATGTTGGCATCAACATTATTTGTGTTATGTCTAATGTGGTGCGAGGATCAGGCCTCCCAGCAACCTTGTGTTAGGTTAATCTTAGAGTGTGCAGCTCTCAGTGTGCAGACAGTTGTACCAAGTGTACCAGGCAAAGCTGATAGCATAGAAATAACATATTATTCTCAAATAAACCACCTCATCGCTTCTAGGGTGAAAGCTACAACAACAAGTATGTGTCGTGTGCAAAACTGAAGCCGAAGGCAAACCGGCTGTTTAAACATGTAATACACTCATGCTAACTTAACGCAATATATGTAATGAAGTATCCATATGACACCCCCCCCATTGGTCCGAGCACCGTCAAACATAAGGGAAAAGGCAATACTAAATCAGACACAACAATTGAAAGCAAAGTTCAATAATCTTGAGCTAAAATAAGCTAAAAATATGTATGAATGAATATGTATGAATGCCTACAGTGGCCTCAAATCTAAAAATAAAAACAAAACTTTTGAACCAAAAGTCATCCACCAGGTCTCAAAAATATGAAACGTAGGACCAGGTTTCATCAATTCAAATGTTTGTAAGAGAAAAAACAAGGCACGTATCCGATTTCCAAAGTCATGTGCCACATTGACGTTATCCCCAGCGACATCACATGATTGTACTCTCCATCAGCTGAACATAGTCCATCCCTCCAATCCAGCGAGGGGAAAGTCATATTTCACAACAAAGCATTCCTCCCAGGCATCTCACGATTGGAAAGTATATGCAAAGAAAGTTGCCACATCCTCCAGCATGAAATCACTGCCATCATCTGAAAATAGTTCAGCAATCCAATTTAGCAATGGGAAAGAACATACGTGCTCCTCCAGCATCGGATCCTCCTGTAACGTCAGAGGACAACTCGGTGGGTTCACCAGATCGCTGTGTGTCAGAAAGGCATCCGCCGCTGCAGAGATCTCCCATTGGCCCAGAACTCCATTTATCGCTGCCAAGGCCATAACTCTCTCGCCAGAACAGATCAGCTCGTGAGCCACCACGGGACGCATTAGCTGATCAAAATCGACGTCAGGAGCAGTCCTCAAGCATAGGCACAAATCAATGGCCCAATCGAACTCGCAGCTCAGGCAGTGAAACACAGGTTGGACACACGTGAAGTCGGTGAACCGAAATGACAATCTATAGGCCGTGCTTAATGCTGCAAGCGGCAATGTTCCATAGTAGTTGAGCATCCGATTACGGCACAGTGTCAGGAGGCGTTGAACGGCGTCTTGCGCAGGACGGGCATCCATGTTTTATGAAGAAAAACACCAACAGAATGCCTGCGGCTACAGCCAGCAACACAGGTAGTCCACCAAACAAACTCGAAAAAATAGTGTGGAAAAACGTGGGAATGATACCAAAAACTTTTTCAAATGTAGTCACGAGGCCACTGCTTACTAATTTAAAAAAATGTGCAAGCCCAGTCGTTGAAGAAGCGTTAAAAATCTGGTGCACCAGCTCACAGAAATGAAACGGCAAATCAGTATTTAAAAGCGCCTGCACCTCTGTGCGGGTGTTAGCTATGTGAAGGACATAAGTTTCCCGGGCCGAACTCAGGGTCACTTGTTTTTGAGACAAAAGGGCCCTTATTCTGCTTAAAACCATTGAATTTTGCTTCCAAGGTTGGAATCCGTGGCCAGATGGAGACATCTGACGACCCATGCGTGGGTGGGTATAGAACATTCTTGCAGCACACCACACGCTCTGATACAGTTACCACATAAGCCACACCAATTAATAAACCACAACATAATTCGTTGTTTAAAAGTAAATAACTACCATTAGCTAATAATGTGAACGTGGGAACCACTGCTGGAACTGGCGTGCCTTTTAAAACACATGCTAAATTTGGGTGGTCCTGATTACAAGAACCGTGTAACTGAATGTGTCTGCATATTAATGACTGGTCAGGTGACTGTGTGCAATCCTCACCATTAAGATTCACTTCTTTTCCATCCTTCAGACATCTGTATGTGTATGGTAATGACCATGCCTCGTGTAAGAATGCATTGCCTAGTGGTTCATATCGTCCTATAGCAATATACCGCATACAGTTAGTAAATTTATATAAAGGAAATGGTAATGTAATTAAACTATGAATCAGCCACGTGGCAGTAGTGGTTTCAGCAACAGAGAAAGGCAAGGATTCTAGCTTCTCAATATGTAACATAGAAAATGATGCATCACGCATTGAAAGCATGCGCTGTTTTTCAGTAAGATTAAAAGGGGCGAAAAGGGATGAAACGTTCAATGAGTTCCAGGGAACTCGACCTGCCTTAATTGTCTGTAGAGTCCAGGCAAACTGCATTACAGAACGCAATTGATTTTGACCATGGTATAACGTGGACACTTCATCATGTACAATATCAACAACAGAAGAAACAATATTATCCAATGTGTAAATCCTGGAAGAAAGCATGTTAATACTGTTATCTACTACTGCTAGCACTTTTTCCAAATTTGCTTGATCAATCGCTCTCAGGCGTTTAGCTGCCTCAACCTGTGAAAATTTCCAAATTTCATTTGATACAGCATAAATAAAGCGTTTAGATCTACCCCTAGTCGGGCCTTTTATAAAATCATTTAGCTCTATATTCTCATTCAACTGGGACAGATGCAGTTTAACTGCAGCCAAAGTGGAATGTTGTAACCAGTTCTGACACAATTTACCTACTGAATAAGTGGTAACAGTGTGATCTGTTTCAAACCTGGGATCTGGCCTGATGTGCGTAAAACCTTCAGATAAACCCAAAAATCTACGTTGGCAAGCATCAGTGCTTCTTTGCCACAAAAGCCACCCCTCCGGATCAAAACGGGAAATATTAAAGGAGGAATTCTGCAAAAGTGCTTGTATCCCACTGATGGATATTGTAGTGAAATTACTCCAACCTGAATATTCTTCCAAGTCAGGGATAGTAGGGGTATTTAATTTTTTAGATGTAGCCAATCCAAAACATGTTGTTTGAGAAACAGTAGAATTTAAAAACAACATGTGATTCGGGATGAGACATGCACGATGCAAAGCCTCAGTGCCTTGTACCTGCCAATCTTTGGTACCCCAAACCGATTTAAGGTCAATAGCATCCTTCCATAACTCATAGCCATCCACAGATAACCTTTCTAAAAAGGATTTTGAATACAGCAATTTTGTATCAGTAAGTCTAACTTTGGGCATAAATTTCTGGTTCACTTTAAAATAAAACGACTCAGGATTTGATTGATTAAAATCTGTAAAATAAGAGTATTTTCCCAGAAATGTACTTGAGCTCCCCTGCAAGGGAGTAGGGCAATGTTCCCACTGAGTGTAATTCACAGGAACCCTCCTGGAACTTGTCTTGTGTAAGAAATGATTCCCATAATGTTGATAACAAAACAAATCACCATAATTGACAGAATCTAAGTACAAATCCTCAGCATCAAAGGCCGCATAATATTTCAAATCAGAGAACAATGCTTCTACGGCCTGAAGATCCCAATCATCAGAACGAACATTTTGCTTAATCACATCTCCCATGTTTACTCTAAGCACATTAGGAACATTAATAACTTCTGTGGGGCCATGTATCTGAAACCTAACCGCATCCCACACAATTCCATCAAGGACTGGCCAAGCAGTAATCTGTACTGAATGTAAGTCTCTCTTTAGTCTGTGTACTGAATGAGAGGAGGAAAGAGGGGCCAATGTTCCATTAAGGTACCGAATTCCTGTTCTTTCTTTCACATAATGGCCATCGATCAGTCGGAAAAAATAAAACACAAAACCAATTGACATAAAAAGATGAAATAAAAATAGTATCAGCCAAATGTATGTCCAAGGTGGAATTAAAAAATGTTTTTTAAACAACGTGGCATATTTTGCAATAGTCGATGGTTTCTTCGAAAGTTCCGAATCAGAGTCAAAAGAGAATCTGGATTGGTTAGCCAAACGAGCTTGTAAATCGGACATAGATAAATCAGCAGGATCTGCATAGGTCACCTCATCAATGTTAGTAACAGGAATAGTATTTAATAAAGGACTAGTTATGGCAGGCATCTCGAGGGACACCTCCTGATCTGCACCAGATGTAATAGCCAGCACAGAGTGCCTCACCATGGAAGGACAGGATACAGCCGGTGTCATGCTATGAAGAATCGGCCACCCTGTGTGTCTTGACATTGTCAATAGAAATAAATCTGTTTTCTTTACGACCTGGAAGTGGTGGTAAAATGACTGTTCTTGTGCCCTTCACTCCAAGAACCCGAACAGGTGCACGATATGAGGGACCAAACTCTTTCTTGTTATCGATCTTCTCTCGAACCAGTTCTCCAACTTGGGGTAGCCAGCCAACTACCGGGATCTGCAACGCATCATCCGACGTGGAGGGCAAGTGTTCCTTTGCAAGACTGTCTCTGGTCTTTTGTAGATCCTGTAAAACATTGCAATGTTCATCCACGTCAAAGGCCGCGGCCTGGGCCTGGCAGTCTGCACCATCAAGGTCAGGTACGTACATCTTGATACCAAAGAGCATTTCGTATGGGGTCCGCCCACCCAGAGACCTTCTAGGGAGATTATTAAGCGCACGCTGCACGCCATAGAGGTGGGTCAGCCAGTTTCTACCAGTGCCTATAACACGGGCTGTCAAAGATTGCTTTAAGTCGTGGTTCATTCTTTCAACTACAGAATTGCCCTCAGGCCTGTAGGGACTTGAAAACTTCACCTGTACTCCCAACGAAACCATAGCATCCTTGTACGCCTTAGAGGCGAAAGCCGGACCCTGGTCCGAATGGAAAGTACCACAAGCAAAGATTCCCACAAAGACACGCAAATCCTTAATGACAGTTCGCGAATCAGCGCTTCGATGCGGCCATACCCATACAAAGCGTGTGCATGAGTCAACTGCTACTAAGATGTATTTATACGCAGTATCAGAAGAAAAAGGACCGCAGTGATCCAAATAAACACAACCAAGTGGTTTATTAGAGATGTACAACTGTGTCTGAGGCGGACGCGCAGCAGTAGAAGGCTTGATCTGCTGACAAATGTCACACATAAGGACATAATCGCGCGTCTGTTTGTACAGTCCCCGCCACCAGAACCTCTGTTGTAGCTGAGATACAGTGGCTGAGACGCCCGCATGCGCAGACGCCACACCTTCATGAGCCGCTGTAATCAGAGAAGCTCTGCGATCCGAGTTGGGAACTAGACGCTCTCCAACTTCAGGAATTTTCACATAAGGAACCTTATCGGGACTTAAGTGGTATGTGTACTTCGAAGGGAACCCCGCAGGATATTTACCTCCCTTCTCCGTGGCAGCAACAGCGGCCAAGATGTCATCATCTATTTTGCTGTTGGACCTCGTGACTGCTGCAACTAAGTATTTTGATACCGCTGACTTCGCTGCTTCATCAGCAAGCGAGTTGCCAACAGCGTGGACCCCCACGCGCTGGTGGCCGAGAGTATGAATCACGAACACGAGCGGCAGTTTCTCTTTAAGTTCCGCCACTCGGACCCAGATCATTTTATGTTTTATTGTGCTACCCTTGGAATCACGAAAATCATTCTGAATCCAAAAGAACAAGTTCTCATTGTAAGACTGGACACAGTAGTAAGAATCACTTACGATTAAAGTCGTCACACAAGGATCAGCGTACTCCAATGCGAGCATAAGAGCACGAAGCTCTGCTAATTGTGCGGTGCAGTCCCCTAGCGTTTGCGTGTGCACAACACTGGACTTGAACTCATCGTTCACCATGGCACCGACTACAATGGCGCAAGCGGAAACGTAGGCGTGTTTAGAGCCATGCGCAACCTGCGCCGAACCATCCGTGTAAATGATACAATGGAAATCCTCCAACGGCCGCATTGCTAAAGGAGCAGGATGAACAAATTCATACTGTAAATACTCCTGCGACCGTAAAAGCGGCGTCAAAAATAAACGTGACATCCTGAGATGTCAAGGATGTAGCCTTGCAACCGAGGGTGCAAAGCTTTAGAATTCGGTACACTGGCTTTCGTGACCGCCTCCAAGGCTGGACACGGGGTGACAACCAACATGCGCTTTCCCTGCGACAGGGCACGTTCCTTAAGAATTGCCATCTGCACAGCCGTTAAAACTTTCTCCACAGTGGAAAAACGCAGTTCAGCCGAAGTGTACAAGTGTGACTTGTAAGCAATAGGTACAGTATCCCCTTCATTAAAAGTCAGGTACGTGAAACCCACCGTCCCAGGGATAATTCTTATCACCAGGTTGGTCTGGTTATCACGAGTCTGTAAGTAGTCAGAAGCGAGCATATCAGCCTGCAAGGACTGCAGAATGGCTGAATGCTCAGGCAGCCAGCATGATTTGGAAAAAGATGGTTGTACCAAGGCATATAAAGGCTTGATACGCTGGGCATATTCCGGAATGTATGTCCTCCCGAAATTTAAAAAACCCAGTAAAGACTGTAATTTTTTCAGCGTTGTCGGAGAGCGCAACTGCGCGCACTTCTCCAGGAACTGAGGAGCCAATCCCTTTCCTTCATGGTTAAGTTCATAACCTAGAAACAACACTGTGTACTCCGCAATGTGTGATTTTGCAAAGTTAAACTTGTAACCCATGTCTGCAAAGTTACAAATTATGCTGTTTACTCGACACAGATGCACCCAAAGTTCGTCGTCTGTGAGATAAATGTCATCCACATACGAACATGCAACTGGATCGAAACTCTCTAAAAGAGAGACTATGCGGGCGGAAAACACTCCAGGACTATTTTTATATCCCATTGGGAGTCGTTTAAACTTTTTTTGTACGCCGCCGCACGTAAAACTGGTCCATTGGGAACTTAGACCATCTAATCTATGTGCATAAAAACCATTGGAAATGTCAAGCGTCGTTTTGAACCGTTTACGCTCAAGACTATTCACTAGGGCAGAGCCGTGAGTATTCTGTACTGCACAGTTACGGCAATGCGAGTTCAAATGCCGGTAATCCAAAACCAGACGATATGAGCCGTCCGGCTTGTTAACAGTAAAAAGGGGATTATTCATTGGTGACACACACGTTTCAATTACACCTTGATATTCCAATTGTTCAAGGATAGCCGCGACCGAAGCTTTAGCTTCACGCCGTATGGGATACTGGGGTTGTGGCTGCGGCTGTGACCGTAAAGGAATCTCATGGCTAGGGGACAATTTATCCCAGCCACACTGATTTCGGTACACAGCCGGCGCAAGCGCCAGAGCCCACTCTTCTGCAAAATGCAGCGCTTCCACTCTCGAAACAGTGTGCGCGAAACTGGGGAGGATTACCTCCTCCCCTCGCGGAGCTGCGAGAACAAAAGGTGGGGGCCAGTCAGCCTCCGAAAGCAAAATGTCATACGTATCCGAAAGATTCTCCCAAAATACCCCTTTTACAGTTCGCTGCATGTCACCTTCAATTAACAGGACAATTTCAAAAAGTCTTTCAGGGGGAGCAACATGTGTATCAGCTGTTTCAATCACAATAAAAGTCTCAGTCGCTGTCACCTTCAACAGTGGACGGAGGGCCTCTCTCACTATGGTAATCTCCGCCGCGCTGTCCAGCAAGGTCAGAGCCCACGTCAGATTCCGAAGCCGCGTTCTCACTATCTGGGGCATATCGATGCGCCGTTAAGGCTGCGACTTTCTTCTTGGCAAACTGCGGTCTCTTTGGCGTAGAGTCGTCCCGCTGATCCCCTTCACTTCGCGTGCGGGGCTGGCCACGTCCTTGCTGGCCACCCCTGCCCCTGCCGCCCCCTCCACCACCGGTTGACGGAGCCGATGAGTCCTGAAAGGAACGAGGAGAGCGTTGGTCAGAGGCCTGATATCTGTCAGGCGATTTAATCGTAGCGCGATCGCGCAATTCATAAACTCGATCCGACTGCGCAGGTTGTGTAAGCGCCGGACTAGAAACCTGTGTCTGTTGTTGTTGTTGCTTACCCTGATTCTGCTTTTTAGGCCAATTTTGTTTTTTGGACTTGGGTTGTCCACCCGTTTCCGAAGACTGCCCCTGGGGCTGCTTCTTTTCTTTTTCAAGAAAAACCTTTACACCCTTAGAATTGCGGCCAACCGTTTTATAAGCCGCCACAATAATTCTTGCCAGCTGACGGGGTTTCTCGGCATCGGGAATTAACGCCAGACCATTGGCCACCTGAAAGTTCACTGCATCCCCTTTTACATTCGCAAGGATAATACCGCAAACTGTCTCAAATGAACCGCTCAGGCGCATACCCAACTCAACCGCCGACTCCGGTCCGTGATCATCCTGAACACGTTTTAGGACCGCAGACAGGTTCGACACTGACAGGGTGCCAAAGCACCTCGAGTAAACCGCTGCAAAAGTCTTACCCCATGTTTCAAGTCAGCAAGTTCAGGGGCTAAATCCTTCGGCAAACTAAGCGTAAGAATCCGGTGTTTTTCACCCGGAGTCGTATTAGGAAACACAGCCTCCAGCTGGTCGAATTTCTCGGCAAGCCAGTAAGGAAAATCATCCTTATTCTCTGGCTTTCTGCCCATTACGGAATTCACCAAGACAGGACTGATTTTCAAACCAGCCTGTTCCGCTCGAAGCTGCGCACCTGCGGGGGCTGCGCCATGTATATTACGACCAATGTAATGAACAAGCGCTCTAATCACGTCAACCGCGACATCATGCAGACGCCGCAGATCACCCACATTACAAGTGGCGTGATTAGGATGAGGAGTAAATCCGCCCAAGGCGGGCCAGTTTGTGCCCGGAATGGACAACGGACCTAACCTCGGAGCCGTTAAAGAATGGGGTAGGACGCCACCAAACCAAACTCCGTGCTGCCAAACATCTATAGGTACTTCCAGTGCTCTGTACGGAGCATAAGCCGCCGGAACAGCCGAGGCAGTGTATGAATGGTAGACACCTGAATTAGCGTCTACTTCCGGAAATGTCACCCAGGAATAAAACAATTCGTACGGGTACGCATGTTCCGCACTCACCACTAGAACCACAGCCAAACCTTCCGCAGGGACATTATATGCCCGCAAGTGGTCGCGAACCGCGACGCGGCTATGCTGCGCTATGTCCACGGCCATGTTAGCACAGGAAGTTAAAAAAAGACAAAGAACACTTTGTAGCACAACTGGGTAGTAATTCAAAGAAACCGTTTAAAGAAGAATTCAAGCTTGAAAAGACCTATTCCAAAAATAGGTAGGTTTTCCGACACCACCGTTTACCGGAAACGGGAATGAAGGTGTCAAGGTATGAATGATATACTACTCGAGTGTCATGTTTTAAGGCCAACCAAACCGTTGGGCGCCATGTAGCAGGGTTTCCGTTCTCCCACAGAACTGTGCATAGAGATCTAGAACCTCAGTGAGTTAGGATGATCCAAAACTCATCTCAGTGTCAGAAATCCCCTTACCTAGCTAGCTACAGTGTCTCATGGATCATTATGGAATGATCCATGTCTTAGACAAACCAGAACATGATCTTTAGAATACCTCAGGAATCGTGGAACACATGAACACTCTTTCGTTATATAATCATTTCAAACCAAAACTGAGAGTCAAAGAACACAAGTGCAAGTTTGAAATATTTATTATTCAATGCAAAGTTCTCAAACGCAGTATCTTGTATAATACCAAAATGCAGATTATAAAAATCAGAGTCAGCAGCATAGTCACTAATCCATAGTAAGCAAAAGGTGCTAGCATGTTATAATGCAAAACCTATAGAAATCTATATCACCTATATTTCGCGCACCCTATCTAGCATATTATTTTATATCTAAGAAGGTCTCATTCGGGCTTTAGCAGGGCGGCCCCATACCTCTCAATGTCAGTAGGAGCAGTTCACATCAACAGCTACCAGCTCTCTTCATGCGCAGCACCAAGTGTCTACGTTCATTCCGTGTAACTCTATCTTAAACCCGCGTAGAGCCCAAAATGTTGGCATCAACATTATTTGTGTTATGTCTAATGTGGTGCGAGGATCAGGCCTCCCAGCAACCTTGTGTTAGGTTAATCTTAGAGTGTGCAGCTCTCAGTGTGCAGACAGTTGTACCAAGTGTACCAGGCAAAGCTGATAGCATAGAAATAACATATTATTCTCAAATAAACCACCTCATCGCTTCTAGGGTGAAAGCTACAACAACAAGTATGTGTCGTGTGCAAAACTGAAGCCGAAGGCAAACCGGCTGTTTAAACATGTAATACACTCATGCTAACTTAACGCAATATATGTAATGAAGTATCCATATGACACCATCTCACTGGCAATAAGTGATCAGGTGCTGGGGTTGTCACCCGTATGATCATGTGTGTCATCTCATTCTGGCATAAGTGAACAGGCGTTAGGGATTATCAGCCATGTGATCAGGTGTGTCATCTCACTCTGGCATAAGTAAACAGGCGCTGGGGGTTGTCACCCCTTGCGATCAGGTGTGTCATCTCACTCTGGTATAAGTGAGCAGGCGCTAGGGGTTGTCACCCGTGTGATGAGGTGTGTCTTCTCACTCTGGCATAAGTGATCATGCGCTGGGGGTTGTCACCCATATGATAAGGTGTGTCATCTCACACTGGCATTAGTGAACAAGCGCTGGGGGTTGTCACCCGTAGGATCAGGTGTGTCATCTCACTCTGCGATAAGTGAACAGGCGCTAGGGGTTGCCACCTGTGTGATCAGTTGGGTCATCTCAGTCTGGCTATGAGTAAACAGGCGCTGTGGGTTGTCAACCATGTGATCAGGTATGTCATCTCACTCTGTCAAGGGTGAACAGGCGCTGGGAGTAGTCACCTATGTGATCAGGCGTGTCATTTCACTTCGGCAATAAGTGCACAGGCGCTGGGAGTTCTGGTAGTTATCACCCGTGTGGTCAGATTTGTCATCTCACTCTGGCATAGCATAAGTGAACAGGCATTGGGGGTTGTCACCCGCGTGATCAGTTCTGTCATCTCACTCTGGCATAAGTGAACATGGACTGGGGATTGTCACCTATTTTATCAGGTGTGTCATCTCACTCTGGCATAAGTGAACATGGGCTGGGGGTTGTCACCTATTTTTTCAGGTGTGTCATCTCACTCTGGCATAAGTGAACAGGCGCTTGGGGTTGTCACCTCTGTGATCAGTTGTGTCGTCATCACACTGTCGTCATCACACTCTGGCATAAGTGAACAAGTGCTGGAGTTGTCACCCATGTTGGCAAGTGCAGCGTTACTTAAGAGGTAAGCTCAGACAAGATCTTATTCATCTCTCATCAATTCTAAACTACCTCAAGTTGTAGGGCTTTTCCACGGGAGGTGTGTCAAATATGTACCAAATATTCACTGACAATCTCTACTCACATGTTATCCAGTATTGGGGTATCTTTCATAGATTCACATGCCTGAATCATTCCCCGTCGCATAGGCGGGAGTCCCACTGTAAATTACAAAAGTAGTGCCAAAGGTAAATAAAAGTAATAGGCCCGGGCATGGCCAAGATGGCAGAGTGAGAGGACGCTTCTTCTTGCAGCTCCCCGATCCGACTAGGCCCAAGCCTTAAAATATTGCTTTTTCTCCCCCCGCTGGAGTTCAGCGGCGCAGGGAGAGGTGGTGTAACCCGGAGTGAAGGCTTTTGCCCGGAACTGGCCTTGAATCGGCCTCAGGACAGCCCGCCGGACGGCGTTGGAGGTCAGGGCCGGGAGAAGGAGGAGACAGAGGCTGGACCCCGAAGAACAGTGGAAGGCAATACGAACAGCCGCACGCCGCGCCAATCCTCGGCCCTGTGTGCATCGACGGGGGACGGAGAGACCCTACGGCGCCCGAACTGCCTGGAAAAGTGGCCAGCGAACCGACGAGTGGTCTGCACTGGTGGAGACGCTGTGGAGCGGTACTCGAGACCGCGGCTCCGGCCTAGTTGATCGGACGCTCGCTGGAGGTGAACGGGAGTGGAAGGAGAAAACGCCTGGAGCTCCACCCTCGGTCTTGAGAACCGGGTTCCCCCTTGGACCCCCCGGGGCTGGAAGGCGGGCAGAAGACGCAGCGGGGACCCCGTGCGACCTGGAGGCTCAGAAGTAAGGCTCGGCACACGCTAACCGACCAACGGCTGCTACACTCATGGCGCCAAACATGGCTGGGCCGGAGTAACCGCCGAGAAGGACGACCCGAGAGGCCTCCAGCAGCAGGCATACCCGAGGGGTACCGAGACAGACCAGTGGCCCCAGCGGCGCAGATCTCGACCAGGGCCGATCGAAGACTAGCAGTGACGACGAGCACGGCGGCGGCATCGAGGATCGCAGTTGCGGCCCACTAGCAAGAACTCGACTGGAGACTCGCTGGAGCGACCCGATTCCTCCTACTTGTCATAAAGCGGAGTGCCTGGCGGAGTTGGTCACGGCCGGAGACCAGCGAGGCCCAGCAAACAGAGCGAGCGGTGTAGCAGTGCCCGGTGTCGCGGCTGCGGCTGCAGCCTGGTGGCGGAGGCGCTGGAGCGAATTTCCCGAAAATACCTGAACATATTGTTGATACCCGACGAAGGTCCCCCAATAAACCTGAGAGGACATCTGTAGAGCCTGGAGTAACGGACCGAGGGGACTGTACGACCTGGTCTGCACTCGTTCCAAGATGGCGACCAACAAGGGTAGCAAAAGAGGGGACCGCACTCTCCCGGAGATGCTTAACAGGACCCAGCAGAGAGGGGACATGGGTCAACCGTCACCGGGCCCCGCTGGAGGATAGCAGAGCGCAAGCGGAGGGGAGCCGCCTGTCACTAGATCCTTCCTGGAATCCCTGTTCAGCACCCTCAGGGATGATTTTCAAACGCTGAAGCAAGAAGTGGCGGGAGAAGTACGGGAGGTGCGCAGAGAGGTTGACGACTTGGGAGAGCGAGTAGCCACAGTGGAAAGCACGAATCACCGACTCGACGAGGACATTGTGCAACTGCAACAGGAGATGTTGTGCCTGAGGGACCAGCATCTGGATCTCCAAACGCACAACGAGGACCTTGAAAACAGGTCTCGGCGAAATAACATTCGGGTCCGGGGAATTCCATCTACAGAAGAGGGCACAGATGTGGCTGGCTACTTACGAGACCTGCAGGGCGATCTTCGGCGAACCAGCAGAGTTTCCCGTCCGGATTGATAGGGCGCACAGGGTAGGACCACCGAGGCGAGCATCGGCACCACGACCGGATATTCTGGCATTTCTCCCTGACATCCCGTTGAAAGAACGTATTATGGCTGAGGCGCGAAAGCAATCTTCATTTACTTTTCGCGGTCACTCTGTGGCTCTGTATCAAGACTTGTCCGCTATCACCCTTCAGAAGCGGAAAGCGTTTAAAATTGCAACTGACTTTTTGAGAGAGCATGAAATGTCCTATGCCTGGGGACACCCCTTCCGCCTCATTTTTAGGTGGAATGGCACGATGCACCAATTACGATCACTGCAGGAGACATGTGAGGTTCTGGGAATCACAGCAGAGGAGGAAGAAACAGCTACGCCAAGCCAGAGACGCGGCCCTAGAGACAGTTGGCAGAGGGTATCGAGGAGGCGGACGCCCGCCACCCCCAGGAGACCGGACTCACCTACCATTAGAGTCAGCATGGCGAATGCCGTTTCCGAAGTGGCCAGAGACACTGCTTCCAATGGTGACGTGGCGCTGACAGCATAACAACGCTCCGGGGGGAGAACAACACAGCCTTACTGATATAGCAGGTTTGGGGTCCTGGGAGGAGGGGGGCCATGGGGGGGAGTGAGTGGCCGGATGTCCAAGTTGTTGGGGTTCTAGGGGAGTGCGGAAGGGAAGGAAGGGAGGGGGAGGAGGGTGGCTGGTTGTTTGCATGAGGGAGTTGTTGTGGGGGAGATGGGGGAGGGGAGGGGGGTGGAAGGGGAAGGAGGGCAGTTCGAGGGAAGTTCAAGGGGAGTTGGGGGGGAAGGGACAGGGACCGTCCAGTGCTTTTGATGCATTTATTCTGGCCTTACAGTGCTCCTGCACACTACATGCCCCAGAGCCGCCCCTCCTGGGCCGTGATTCAATGCTTGAGCTAAGCTTCTACCCACACCGATGACAGCCCTTAAGGTCGTCACCCTTAATGTGAAAGCGTTGAATAACCCTGTCAAGAGGAGGGCGGTGCTGTCACTACTAGAAAACACACAAGCAGATATTTGTCTCTTGCAAGCGACCCACCTGCTTGCCCGTGATTGTCAGAGGATGCGATCCCACAAATTCCCAACACAATTTTTCTCCTCCAACACCACCAAGACAGCAGGGATTGCAATCCTAGTGTCCAGAACATTTAAAGGGGAGGTCCTACATAAACTTGCAGAACAGAAAGGGAGCCTCCTAGCATACAGAGTTAAGTCGGGAGGTCTGGTGTTTACCATAGGGTCGATATACAGCCCCAACGAACATCAGGAGCGATTTCTCAATTCGGCCATAGTGGACATTACCGCCACCTCAGATAGGCATATAATCATAGGGGGGGGACCTGAATATGGTCTTCGACTCGTCCTTAGACAGATCGGCGCAGAGGCACCCGCAGACGGGGGAGATTTCGCAGGTAGGCAAATCCCAATTGGAGGAACTGGATCTCCACGACCTTTGGTGCCGCCTGCATCCCACCGCCCGAGACTACTCCTATTACTCACATGCACATAAGACCTATGCAAGACTGGACCACCTTCTGGTTACGGGACCGGTCTGTGAGCTAGCCACAGCCTCCGAAATAGGGGTTCTCTCACTGTCGGACAACGCGCCTGTCGCGGGCACATTCCGACTACCACCGGTGTCCCCCTTGCGCGGGGTCTGGCGCCTCAGGGATACTTTTCTGCATAAGAAGACGGTGGTGAAGCACATACAGGACGCGGTTCGTGATTATCAAACGCACAATCATAATGCCGACACCACCCCGGCGATACAGTGGGCAGCACTGAAAGCGGTGCTCCGGGGGGAATTCATTGCTATTTCGTCGGCGGAGAACAGAGAGCGGCAGCAAAAGCGGGACAAACTCACCTGCAAAGTGCGTGAGCTGGAACAGGTACATCAGAGAACGGGAGCCCCTAGAATCTGGAAGCAACTCAAGGCAGCGAGGAAACTCCTGTCAGCTCTGGATATGGACAGAGCGGAATATGCTGCGCTACGCTTGAAACACGCGTATTACACGGGTGGAGATAAGTGCGGCCGGCTTCTGGCGAACAAACTCCGAGTGGCGCATCAACGACATTTAGTGAAGGAGCTGTCGATCTCCGATGGAGAGACAGCTACGGAGGATAGCCAGATAGCGGAGGGTTTCCGTCAGTACTACGCAAAACTATACGCGAGTGAAACCCCGTCGGCACAGGCGGAGGCAGATTATCTAGACTCGGTTGACTTTCCCTCCCTCACTCCGGAGCAAGCGGAGCACCTGGAAAGGGACATTCGGGTTGAAGAGGTGATTACGGCCATCTCCAAACTCAAACACGGGAAAGCTCCGGGCCCGGACGGTTATACATCACTCTTCTATAAAACATTCTACCCCGCACTGGCGCCTATTCTTACCCGCCTCTTTAATTCATTCTCCGCTTCTGGAGCTATCCCTTCGGATCTACTCCAAGCGACCGTGTCGGTCATCCCCAAACCGGGGAAGGACCGGACTCACTGCAGCTCATACAGACCGATCTCTCTTTTAAACATCGATCTCAAACTGTACACTGGGATCCTGGCGGTCCGGCTGGCACTTCATCTACCGGGACTGGTGGACTCGGATCAGGCAGGGTTTGTTCCCGGGAGGCAAACGGTGGACAATACCAAGAGAGTGGTTCATATCCTGGAGAAGGCCTCCCGGATCCCCGGAGAGAGGATTCTGCTGGCTGTAGACGCGGAGAAGGCGTTCGACCGGGTACATTGGCCTTATTTGGAGCGGGTCCTATCGAAGGTGGGAATAGGGGAGAAATTTCGCACCCTAGTATTCAATTGCTACCGATTTCCGTCTGCGGTGGTGCGGGTGAATGGCTACAGCTCTCAGAGGTTTGCGATAGAGAGAGGCACAAGGCAGGGGTGCCCATTGTCCCCACTGCTCTTCGCACTCTATATGGAGCCCCTTGCCCAAAGGATACGCCAAAACCCGAATGCGAAGGGAATACGGATGGGGAGGTATACGCATACCATTAGTCTCTACGCAGACGACATTATACTGACACTAGCTGATCCAAGGAGGGCACTCCCAGCGTGTGTCGCTGAGCTAGAGAATTTTGCAGCTGTCGCGGGGTTCAAAATGAATATGGGGAAGTCGGCGGCCCTCGACGTTTCGTTGACTGCTGCCACGAGAACCGAATTACAAGACCTCTTCCCCATGCACTTGTCTCGAGACCTGGTGCCTTACCTGGGCATCCTATTGGCGCCCACCTTACCCGCTATGGTGACCGCCAACTATGCAGCCTTGGGAAAGAAAATTAAGGAGGAACTGGGTCGTTGGAACAGAGGCACACTATCTTGGCTAGGCAGGATAGCCGCAGTGAAGATGACCATCCTGCCACAGGTACTATATCTGTTCCGGGCTCTGCCGCTCCAGCCTCCGAAAAGATGGATCCAACAGACTCAAGCTGACCTTGCACGCTTCATCTGGCAGGGTCGCAAACCCAGTTTGAAGAGGGCTCTATCCACACTGCCCCCTGAGTAAGGGGGACTAGGCATACCGGATTTACGCAAGTATTTCCAGGCAGCAGAACTGCGCTATCTGGTGTGTGGAGCAGGTGGGAGTCAGATGAACACTGGCTTTTCCAAGACCAGGCGGTGGCGGGCGGGCTGGCCTCTACAGGAGGTGCCCTTTTTACGTAGGGCCCATCGTCCCCCCAACCTGTACGCGTCTTTTGTCACGCGAGTCCCGATGAGAGTATGGGACGCCACTAATGTGCAGGATCTCACTACATTCTCCTTACCGTTCACGCCCTTGGTTGAGAACCCGGATTTTCATCCCGGAATGGAACAGGGGGCCTTCACACACTGGCGGACTGCAGGATGCAGAACGATGTTCCATATGTATACCCCGGATGGCGTCATCCCGTTTCAGGATTTCATGCAACAATATCAACTGCCCGAGACGGAAAGAATGCGGTATATACAAGTGCGCCACTGGGCCCTGCAGCCGTAGGTGCGGGAATCGGCAGACAGGGGGCTCCTACCTTATGAGAAGTGGTTTGTGACACGCACCTCAGACACGAAATTAATTTCGGATCTATATAAATTCTTGCAGCCTTCTTCCTCTCATCTTTATAACCCGGGTAAGGAACGCTGGGAGCGGGAGCTGGGGAGGGCCTTAATTCACACAGAGTGGGACCAGATCTCCTACCGAGCACGACACTCTGCATACCACACGGGCCTTACGGAAACGTTTACTAAGGTATCTACTTATTGGTACTCCACACCAGAGAGATTGCATGAAATGAATCGTAACATTGAGAACACCTGTTGGCGGGCTTGTGGACAGATAGGCACACTTACACATATTCTATGGGATTGCCCCCTACTGTGCCCCTATTGGAAAGAAGTCTTGGACGAGATTGACTCACACTTTGACATTGAACTACCATGCTTCCCTACGTATGTACTGTTGGGCTTACCCAACCGGCTGATGTACCCTCTAAAGTCTCGTAGGGGAAGGCAGATTGCAATAGCACTGGGCTCGGTAGTTCAAAATATCCTTATCCACTGCCGCACCACCACACTCCCCTCCACTACGGGTTGGCTGCATAGATTGTGGCATGTTCTAGCGATGGAGAAGTTGCCGCTCATGGTGGCGGGAGAGGTGGAGCAGTTTAATGACCTGTGGCAGCCGTTTCACTCATTACTAGTTACCGAATTTAAAGAACTTATATGTCCCCGATATCTTCGATTGTTGAGATTAACTTCGCCTGTGGATTCAGTTGACCAATGAGTTTCGGATTGAGATCAGCTGGGAGGTGAAAGCGGCTTGGGGCAGGTGAAGTGGGAGGGCGAATTTAGCACTGGACGGGAAGGGAGCGGGAGGGGTTCGAGGGGATGGAAGTGGAGGGGGGAGTTATGGAGGGGGGTTGTTTATTTTTGGAGTTATTGTCGCAGCATACGCACCAAGTGCCACACTTGGATGGACATTTCGATTGCAGAAACTTTGCGCGCTGTACCATAGCACTGATTTCTTGCGACAACTGTTTTCTATTTTGTAAATGTCTTAATAAAATGCTTTAAACCTAAAAGTAATAGGCCCAAAGAAAAAGGCCTGAGGCCTACATCTTAGTAGACTATCTACCTCATTATGGTAAAAGAACCAAAAGTCAGCTCCAACCAATCAGCTACCAGCACCCTCTAGAACACTCTCAGCAGAGCTAGTTCTCCTCACATTTTCACCGCACGTCGTGTGGAAGGCAGTCTCCCTGAGTGCCACTCAATTTCTTCACTTCAACTCCATGATGTCTGACAGAAAAGCTTTATTCAAGCCCTGTAGGACCTGTGAGAAGAAGAGGGTCCATGTTGATGACCAACATAAGGACTGCATCTACTACCTCTACCCTAAGCATGAGGCAAAAGATTGCAAGATCTGCCGTACCTTCCCTACTAAGACCGTTAGGGATAGGGTGGCAAGAGTGCTGTTGTGGCTCTAATCCTTTTCGGCTGAGGAGCATGACAGAGCCTCAACTCCTAGTAGGAGAGCTAGATCCCAGGACAGCTCTTCGAGTGAGGGAAGAAAACACCATAAATCTTCCCACTCTATTTCTGACCCTTCACAGAGGTCTCATCATTTTCTCTGGGTCAACGCTGTCTCCTTCGTCCTCTGCTCTCAAGGAGTCTAAGAAGGCTTCTACTAAAACTGTGAGTAAAAGCCTTTCAAAATCTGTTAATTTGGCTCCTTCATCGACAATTTCTGTTACTTCTTCTGCTCCTTCGTCGACGGCTACAGTCTCGACGACGTCTATAACTTCTCCTATACTGTCTACAAGAATTTCCATAATTTCCAAGAAGACCGTCGTTGAGGAATCGTCCATGAGGACCTCATCAACGAAGTTACCGTTGACGTCCACGTTGATGACGGTACCGTCGACGAAGCCTCCGTCGTTGACGAAGGTATAGTCGAAGCCTAAATTGTCTACTGCCCCGTCGACGATGTTCACGTCGATGACACCATCGACGACAGTCCCATCGACGACGACGCCAGCATTGCCGTAGATGACAATCCCGTCGACAAAGATCCCGTCGACGACGGTCCCGTCGACAAAGATCCCGTCAACGACATCGCCGGAGAGCCCGTCAAAGGAGAGATCGTCAATGAAGAATCCATCGACGGCGAGCTTACCTGCTCAATCCACAGCTCCAGCTATGACTGTTGGTCCTACTCAGTCAACGCCTGTTTCATCTGGGGTTTTCCAGCTCAAGCCCTTTCAGAGACAGGATTATAGCAAGATTTCCCCGCTTACTCCTTCACATGTACTAGAAACATATGTGCAGGATGATGATTAGGAGGACGAAGAGGATGAGGGACCGTTTGGAATAGCTCACCATCCTTCTGAGCTCCACATCAAGTGTCAAGATGATGATGATGATGATGAGGAGGATTATCAGGAACAATATTATCAGGAGGATATTGTAGTTCCACACCATAGAGTTTATCGTAGGGAGTCTCGCAAGAGTAAGATGAGCCACCTACCTCCTACTCTCATACAGGATCTGCAAGCCATGTTGGCTGATTACAAGCAAAGATTTCCCCCATAACAGACTGTTCCAGAGAATCCACCTATGCCTGCGGAGCTTCTGGATCCTTTACTTCAACCTGAGGTCCCTGCTTCAGCGCCTCAGCCTCCATGCCCCCCTCAGGGACAAGACACTGCTTCCTCTGAGGATGAAGTTGAAGAGGGCGAGCTTCCAGATGCCCATACTACACATCCTTGGGACAAATTAGATTATACCAATGCCCTCTCCACCGCCTCCTCTACCTTCTGATTCACCACCAGAAGATATCGGGGGATTTCACAATGTAATGCAGCGAGCGGCAGCCAGATTCCAATTGCCTATCATGGTCGAACAGACAGAATGCTTCCTACATGACTTTAAGGAAGAGTCCAGAAAGATCAAAAGAGCTGTTCCTATCATTGACTATGTCTGGAACGAAGGGGTGAAAATAATGAAGATGCTTGCATCTATTCCAGCAGTGCGTCCCCGGACTGAAAAGAAATATCGTGCTCCTGCTAACAGTCCTTCCTGTCTGACTGGCCATCCTCGACCAGAATTGGTCCTTTCTCAAGCTGCCCAGCAGAGATCTAAAAACCCGGCGACACCCATTACTACACCGCCTGACAAGGAAGGGCACCGTTTTGACCTTATAGGCAAAACATTCTCAACCATGGCAGCAGCTTCCATTAGAGCGGCTGATTCCTTAGCAATAATTGGACGTTATGACCTCCAAATGCGGTCAGACATGGCCGGGGTTATTGAGCTTATTCCTGAAGACCGGAGACAGGAAGCACAAAAGATCTTGTTGGAGGTAGAACGTGCTGTATCTGAGAGCATAGATTGCTTACTTGACATAGTTAATACTAATTTTCGCCAGCTTGCCTGAAGTCCGTACAAAGATTTTAGAGATGGCCTATAACGGAAAATTGTTGTTTGGCAAACACATCGATGAAGCCCTTTTAGCGATAAAGACTGACACGGACACAGCTAGATCGTAAGGCACTCTGAAATACAAACGAGGTTCTTTCAGAGGCGCAAGAGGACATGGTTTTTCCTCAAGAGGAGGATACCAAAACCAACAAAACAGGCCGTACCAACCCCAGTATAAACAGACTTAGAGCCAGTCATCTTCCTGGCAATCCAACACAGCTGTTTTCTCTCGTCAGGGTGGTAAAAAACGATCACAAAATCAAGGCCAAGACAGCAACAGAAGACAGTGATTTCCGCAGGATGTCAACCACATTAACTCCCAATTCCTGTGGGCGCAAAAATGTCAGCATTTGTGGAAAAGAGGCAAGGAATTACTTCAGATCAATGGGTTCCGGACCTAGTAACCCCTAGAATTTATCAAAAAGCCACCTACCACCCCGCCCAAGGGACCCCCTCCACCAGACGGTCATGGAAGGGGTTCTGTTGATGGAGGATTCGTGTGGTCTCTAAGTGGTGTACATAGAGACCAGCCAGGCTGGGAGCAAAGGTGCTCCCCATGCTGGTCCCATGTTTTTGTAGATAGTGTAGCCCCTCAAAGAGAAAGAAATTGTTTTTCAATTTCTTTTACATATTTTTTCCCACCTCTCTCCCACACCAACAGATGAGAGTTTCATTTACCCCTCATCCTGGACGGCTCATGGGGCACTGACTCCTTTCTTTTTCAGTATGTATTGAGAAAACAGACATCAACAATACCTTTTTTCAAGTTCACTACTATCTACGCAGATCTTCGTGATATAGAGTGTGTTTTTCTGTTTTATGTGTGTGTTATGTTATGTAGTGTCTTCCCCCTTTTTTTCCCTCATCAGGTCACAGCACCTAGTTTAACAGTAGGAGACTTTCTCAAATAAAAGTCACTATATGTCACCTTTTTCCTTCCTTAGGTGCCTATTACATGCGCACTGGGAAGCGCACGGAGAGTAACTGTGCTCTTTCTTTCTTTATTTTTACAGGCTCATTTATCAGAAATACTGACAGGGCTATAACTAGACATACTTTCAAACCACATAGGTATTGTATTTTATTTCACCTGTATATACACTTTGCACATATTGATGGCAACTATAGTGAGTGACAGAGGGATCTAACTCTGTCCTGACGAAGAGGCATGCAAGGCCTCGAAACATGTTGACATCACCAGGAGAACTAGCACATTAAAAGCTTTGTTTTCTCCAACACACCCTTTTTTAGCAAATAACAGCCTATGACCAATAAAAAAAGATTTTCATTCATAAGGCCAGGTATTTTTTAATCTCACTTTTCATTCACCCCTGACTCTACTTTCACTCACGCAAATACACCTCACATAGCACTTACAAATTTAAAGTGGTCCAGCATAGTCGCCAGTCGTAGCACGCACCGTCCCGCAGCGGGGCGGGAAGACCCTGATGATGAAGCATGACACCAAGGGCCCTTTTGGTGTGTGAGGGGTATTTTAACAAATACTGTGTATGCCCTCTATTCCCTGGCTCACAGGAAACCTCCTAGAGATGGATCTTTTTGTTTGCTAATCCTACATTCATCCTCAAAGTTCCGTCACAGTTTCATTTAAATAGGTTGATAAGATTGAGAACTTTCTTTCCGAATCCATCCACTCCAGAGGAAAGAGCTTTGCACTCTCTTGATATTAAACGCTGTTTAAAATTCAACCTACAAAAAACAAAGGACATCAGACGATCTGACCAGCTATTCATGGCTTATGGCCAAGCAACACTGGGAAATGCAGTCACGAAAGCCACAATCGTCAGATGACTGGCATCTACAATCCATTTCTGCCATGACAAGGCCTACAAACCGTTGCTGAGGAAAACCAATGCCCATTCTACAAGAACTGTGGCAGCATCTACAGCGTTGTTGGCCAGAGTGACTCTGGAAAATATCTGTTGTGCTGTGACATGGAAAAATGTCCACATGTTCACAGACCATTATTGTCTCCAATCTGCACAGCAAGATGATTCAGCGGTTGGACAGGTTGTCCTACGCCATCTTTTTCTTTGAGGGCAGATTCAGGTACCCTATCTGTTTATTAAATTGTATTTTATGGCTGTCATTATTCATGATAGAGACAAATTATGCCTTTATAGAAATGTATATATATATTATAAACATGATTATAAATACATGTCCATATAGTGATATGTGAATGCATGTTTCATTTCAATATGTATCGGACATAATTTTAAGTTCTTAAGGACTTGTTTATTTTAAATTTTATTAACCGTTATGGATACAATTTGGGAGTTTACGAGCACTTGTCTCCCACCATCCGCAACCGACTGTATACTTGGTATACTGCTTGCTACTCTTATTCAGGCATGTGAATCTATGAAAGGTACCCTAATACTGGATAAGAAAACAAGTTACTTACCTGTAACTACAGTTATCCAGTATTGGTATCTTTCATAGATTCACACGCACCCACCCTCCGTCCTGGAGAGTCAGTTCTCTATTATTTGGGATACTTACTTCCCACTTGTGCTAAGGAAAATCTGAAGAGAACTGGCTCTGCTGAGAATCTTCTAGAGGGTGCTGGTAGCTGATTGGTTGGAGCTGACTTTTGGTTCTTTTACCATAATGAGGTAGATAGGCTACTAAGATTTAGGCCTCAGGCCTTTTTCTTTGGGCCTATTACTATTATTTACCTTTGGCACTACTTTTGTAATTTACAGTGGGACTCCCGCCTCGGTGACTGGGAATAATTCAGGCATGTGAATCTATGAAAGATACCAATTCTGGATAACTGTAGTTACAGGTCAGTAACTTGTTTTCATACTTGCTCTGCGGCTATATCCTACTGACAGGAGCCGCTAGGTGCAGAGCACTCAGAGGCTGAATAGAAGGCAATCCTAGCATATCATGATCACTCACTCAGAGAAGCTTGCTTAAAGTACACCTATTTAAAAATCCTCCATAATTTGCATAGGTCTCCTTTAAAAATTGTAAAAGGCTCATCTAGTTCCAAGTGTGGTATGCTGGAGGTGTCCAGGCTTTGCATGTGGTTTGTTCCACATACTTTGGTCATGCCATACATTAGATACCAACTGGTGTTATGCATGGGAGACGTTACACTCAACTACTTTTATTCCTTTTGAGGAGTCAGACAGGCTGGCCTTGTTACATGATTTTATCGCTTCAGATTGTATGACTTCTCATTGGTTAGATGTTGATGGCCCTTATGGTGGCTAATATCTGCACATCATGGCAGGTGCCCACTCATTAAGAACGGCTAGCTGAACTTTACTGGTTAGCCACATATAAACATTGAATTTACAAGGTTTAAGATAAAACTCAGGTAGTGGATGAGATTTGGGGTCCCTTTTTGAGTCTATGTAAACTCTGCCTTCCTCTTGCGTGGAGCATACTTCTTTTATCCGTTTAATTGTCGTAGTAGTTGGTGTGCTTTCATCTGTGATTTAAATCTGAGATTAAATGTTTGAGGCTTGTCGCGTAATCCATTTGTTTGTGGGTTACATGTTGAGTGTGGGATATGTTACCTCAGGCATTGCTTAAACTATGTTGGTTAAGGGAGTTGGCTTATTTGATTCTTATTGGATTTTATTTTTCTCCCTTAAGTTTTTTTTGTTCCTTTTTGGGATCTTATTTAGTATAGTATGTTTGTTGGAGGGGAGTACTTTGTGGAGTACTCTGTATCTCATTACAATTGTTTTTCATGTGTTATGCACATTTCAATAAATACATGTATTTTAAAAAATGATCTTCATCCATGAGGTTATTGTCTCTAATGTGATGGGTCTCTTGCTCCTCAACAAATCTCTTGATGATCTTTGCTAGGGAAGGGAAGTTGGAGACAGGCCAACAGTTGTTGATGTCGTTCACATCTGCAGGTTTTTTTGAGAAGTGGGGTGACTTGACCTTTCTTAAGGCAGTCACAAAATATTTTTTGACTGAGTCATAGATTCACCTGTTTTGTCCAGTAAGGTCCATAAAGTGATTTGATTGTTCGGTTCTCATGATAGTCTTCAGCAAGTTTTCATCTGCAGTTCTATAAGGGCGACTGACTCGACACAGAAGAGATTTTGTTTTGGTGTCAGAGAATTGAACGGTTGACAAATGCGTACATAGAGTGATAATTAATGGATTTGTCTAGATTCTAGAGTTTTTTAGGTCGGTTCTGGGCTGAGTTAGGGAGTGAGCTTAAATAATTTGTTTTTTTCACAGAAAATCTACTTTTCGTAGAGTGATGTTGTGTTATGGATACATTTGATGTTAAAGGGTGGAGGGTAATTGTCTCCATTTCTTCTTTAAAGTTCTCAGGGTTCTTCCTTCTTCATGGAAAAAGTTAGACCAGGTGTAGGTCTTGATAAGTGTGTTTTATTCTGGGAGTATCCTTGAAATTTGATTTAAGGACCCCATGGCTCTTTACCTTTGATGGGTCTGCAAACTGCAATGAGTATCTTGAAGGCAGAACTTCTGGCTGCTGGTAGCCAGTGCAGTGCATGGAGCACTGGAGTCTTGCATTTTTCTATGGAGGTGGACTAACTGTCTGGCTGCTGTGTTGGGATGTCTTCTGAGGTGTATGGGTTGTCACCACTTTAAAAGGCACCCAGAGTGATAGCTCCACAGTTTAGATGTTGGCTTATCTTTCAATGGTTATAAGTTAGCAGTCAGTTGGTCTCCTGCTTCTCATAATATCTAAGAGTACTGTTAACTCAGAGTGCCTGTAAGAGAAGAGGCGTTTAGGTGGATATCCCTATGGTATGAGAGATGTCATCTCATCCATCACTTGTAACAACTTAACAGGCACCTGGGCATTGCCTCTGTACTATGAGAGACGTCAGCACATCTCACACTGGTTAGAAGTAATGGGCCCCTGGAGTGGTGTATGTTGCAGCATCAGATATGCAACTTTGCAAGAAAGAAAGACGTGATCTCGTAGTGGTTATAAGTAGGGTGTGAAAAATTGCGAAGTTCGGTGACTCTAAACTTTGTTTGTTTTTTTACTTTGCAAAGTGAAAAGCTTTTAAAATAAAATAATACAGGAGCACTGTTGTATGCTGATTAATGTAGAATCGTGTCTATGTCATGTTATGATGTAGTTTGTGGAATTATGGGGTGGTTAGTTAAGGGAATGTGGAATGTTGGAGGTCAGGTGGAGCGGTGCTGGTGGTGGACTCAGGACATGCTATGTGTATCTCCCCAGTGGGCCATTGTAATGACACTGATAAATACCCATGTTTGTTTATGCCCAGCTGGCTTTCTCTCGTCTTTTCAATGGCGACTGTGAAAAGTTAGCCTGGCATATGATGTCCACTAGTTCTAGTGGGCACCTTGCACCAGAATATTCAACCCTTATTGATGGTGATTGGAAAGTGAACCTTATAGAAAGCTATCCTAGTGGTAGCATGGACCAGCAGTCAATAGGCTAATACTTCAGAGAACATGTAAAGCCAGCTGTTTTACCAATTATAATCCCTTGAATACCAAATGAAAGGACACCACACAAGGTATATATCAAATATATATGTATTTATTCTTAACACAACCCCTCTGCACTCTTTATGAGGTCAGAGGTAAAAGTACATCACAAGTTACTCAATTAGCATACGAAAAGTTGCACAATATACAGTAATGCCCTAGGGGCCTCACGAACCATATACTAAGAAAGTGGTATAAGAACCACGCCTGAAATAGAGAGTAGGCCTAGGGCCTAGGGGATCGCTGGGACTACACTAAACAACCAAAGGTTAGGAAGTAGGAGGCCCACGGGAGACGCTTGCAGTGTCTAAACACATTTGTGAGTTACCATTGACTTATAATGGGAAACAAAGAAGTTACAAAGTTAATGTTTAAGGGCACTCTGGATGGACTACGATAAAACCCCTTTAGGCTAGGACACTTCGAAAGTCAAGACCCACGGGAGCACCGGAGTACTCGTGTTACCTCACTTAGGGAAGCCGGGTGCATAGGTGCCTTTTGGTGTCGGGTTTCGTCATAGTTTTCTATGGAGATCTGCAAAGAAGTGCTGCAGGCGACCAGAGGAACAGTGTCCGGGTGGATCCAAGGGTGGATCGAAGATCTGAAGGTTAGGGGCTGGACTACCTGGCTAGGTCCCTCCTTTGGGTGGACCTGAGAAGGGGGTGGTTACAACCTGTTAGCACTGGGATTTCAGGTTGGCTAAGTCTTGCGCCAAAGCCAGGCAGAAACCACCACTCTAGTCAGGGCAAGGGAGTTACACGCCAAAGATAACCCCTGCTCACCCTCTAGGTAACGTGACACGAGCAGTAAGGCTTATCCCGGAGGCAATGTAGGTTAAGTGTTTGCACGCGCACCCAGCAACAACACCCAAGGCCCACCACAAAGGAAACTCCACACCAGGTTATATATAAAAATAGCCTTTGTATCATACCAAACACATTAGATAATAAACACACACTTTACAATGTGCCAACATGCACGGGCAGAATTTACAGGGGATTATGTACATGGGACAGGGCCATGTGGGCCACTGTCGGGAATAAGCACTTTTAGAACTAGCACTTGGTAGAATTAGCACTTTGTAGTAATAACACCTAGAACCTAGCACATATAATAACTTGTAGCACCAACCAAAGGAAATGTAGCACACAACCAGTAACCACTGGTAAAAGGTAAGTACCACCTACGCAACCCTAACCACCTTAGGCATGTATCACGCAGGGAATCAGGACCTCACTAGTAGGACCTATAGTAGGAAAAACAACCACCTAAGCATAACAATACATTTAGGGGTATAGGCAAGAACTTTGTACATGATGCATAAAAACACATTCAGAGGTATAGGTAAGTAACCACATATAGCGCAAAGATCACAAAGGGCATGAACAGGTACCCCACGTAGGGGCCCAACACATAAACTGTCCCCAGGCCAATTGGCCTCTCCGGGGCTGAAACGCCCTGTGTCCACAATGTCAGGGCAGGCTGCAGGCAGCCAAGGAAGATTGCGCAAGGGGACCAAGCCTAAATGTAGCAGCTGCCCACTAAGTGTTGGGCAGCTGGAGATCTCGTCTGGGCTCTTAGATAAACAATGTGGCAGCCTCCTGGGCTCCTTACCATTACTGGGGGCCTTAGGAGCCTTGTGGGCTCTGCACACTGTTGCCTCGCTGTGGGGAGCGGCCCGCTGCCAGCCGGGGCCGCTCTACCACCCAAAATGCCCCCTTGAGCATTGTGGCATTTAAGCAAAGATGGCCCCTTTGTTGGAGTCCCTCCTCTGGGGACTTGAAAGATACAAATGCCCCCCTGAGCCTCTCGTGGGCTCTCAAGAAAGGCCTCAGAGGGAGTCCCTCTGCGGGGACTCAAAAGGAAGCAACGTTGCGGGCAACAGGGGAGCGGACCACTGCCAACCGGGGCTGCTCAACCCCTACAGACACTACCCCAAAAGGATGATAGCACTACTGTGGGGGGGAGGGGGGGGGGCGGGCACTGGCAATGTGCCCTGATGCCCCCCTCTCTCCCCACAAGATTACAACGGGCCCCCACTCACCGACTTCTCTGCTCCGGCCTCGCGGCGGCTGGGGAAGCTGGCCCTGGGGCTCTCCTCCGGGCCCTCCAGCTCTCTCTGCCTCCTGTGCTGGTCACCACGAGGCTCAAAGGCAGCAGCAGTTCCCTTGTGGCAGGGGCAGGCGCCAACAATGCGCCTCGGACCTCCTCCGCCTTACTCTGCACCTCGGGCTCTCCCTCGTACTCTTCGGTGGCCCTTCTGGGCGGGGGCTGCTCGGGAGGAGCCCTCCTTCTTGGGACACACGCAGGGCTCACACCACCGATGCGGGAGCCCTGCTTCCTGGTTCCTCCGCCTGGCCGGACTTCCTGCTCATTGGCCAGGCCCCTCCCTCGTCTCAGCGAGGGTTGCCTGACTTCCGGGGCCACGGCGGTGATTTCTCCAGGTAGGCTCCAAAAGGGCACACGCCCCTGGTGTGGTGGGCACCCGTCAGGGGTAAAGTCGCGGGTCAAATACAGGGTGGGCTCCTGCTATTCCTCACATGCCTTCCTATGGGAGGGCAGGCCAACCTCAGTACACGCACGCACTTTACCCTGGGACACAGTGGTAAAGTGCGCAGAGGCCAAAAACAACTAACACTGGGTCACCATCAAAAGCAAAAAGTTTAGGGGTGAACCTGCCAGAAGGGCCAAGTCCAACACACCCCTTTCCCTTTATCCAGTTTCACGCCAGAGCGGGGCTGGAGTGCCCCAGCAACTGGTTTGAACCGGGCTATGCATGGAGCACCTTGTGCGCCCCAGGCAGTGTCTAGATGCATTCACTGAATGCAGCCCTCCCTGCACCAATGCACAAAACCCCTGTCTGGGGAGGTGCTGGCATCTCCCTGGACAGGAAACCTATTGTCCAGGCCACCCTTCCTGGAGTTTCCCCCAGCAACAGGAGGTCAGACTAGTGTCTGTGGCAGCAGCATCTATTTTGTGATTCTGAGGCTCTGTTTAACTTTAACCGGGTAAAGCAGTAACTACATGTCTTCTCCCTCTAGAAGGGTGGAATGCTACCCCCGTCACCAGGACTGGTGGGGGGGGGGGTAGTATTCCAAAGTGTTTGACACCTTACATTTCATGTTTTGATAAAGCCAAACCAAAGTTAGCATTAACCATGAGGATTATAATGCACTTAAGAATATATGGTATGGCTATATCATAGAACAGCGAGATGGTTCCGAAAACTGCAGAGGGGCTCAGCTCATGTTAGGGCACCCTTTCACATAAAACCAAGCACTCTGCGTCCAGGATTGTCGAGGCCTACCATAGGAGTGACTTATAGGTGCATATGTGTCTATATATAAGGTAGATATAGGTATACTATATCTAAGTAAGGGGCGATTACACCACCTTACACAGGCTGTGTGAACAGACCTGTGGTGTCAGTTTGGAGGGCCAGCTAGGGGTGGCATAATACATGCTGCAGCACCTGGTAGGCCTTGGATGCACCTATGCCCTGGGTACCTATGGTACACTATACAGGGACTCACAACAGTGACCCAATACCCAATCTGGTATGTACCTAATGTACATGGTATCAATTTAGAGAGAGAACAACTGCTGTGGGTCGGATTAGCAGGCCCACAGCCACACTAAAGTCGAAAAACCAGAAAATCACAGCAAAAAGTGGGGGTGACCATAGGAAGCAGACCGTACTCTCCTACAGCGACAAGTTGGTCTCAGTATCGGCCCACTGTGAGTAACTTCTAATCTAAAGGATAGTGCAGTGTTCATCGCGGGAGTTCTTTCGTTAAGATGTTGAGTTTTCTTCAGACATTCACAGCTGAATTGCTTCAGTTAAAGGTATTTTATTTACCATGGATTTGTGTTTGCTGTCTTGTTTGGATGGTGATGTGTTGCCAACTGTCGAGATCATTTTGAAGACAGTCACAGGAGGCACGTTTGGTCGACGGTGAGGAGCGTGACAGCAAGTTCACACGTAAGCATGGGCGGAAAATCCGTTCCGCTCGCGAATTTTGCGGATTTTCTGTAAATTCGCGATCCGCGAACGCTCGCGAATTTACCGAAAATCCGCAAATTCGCACGCAGCGGATTTTTTTTTCTTGGTGATACAATTTTGCGGCGTGCGGCGTAAGTTCGCAATTGCGAACATGTAGGTGCGGCGGGCAGCAACAATCTCGCACTCGCGAAATAAAAAAATTAGCAATTCTGCACAAGAAATCCACTAGCAAGCAGCATAGACCTTCTGAAAATGATGATTTTTATCACAGTAACACCTCAGGTTGACATTTGCTTGCCCTTTTTTGGATTTGAGGCCTTTTGACTTAATTTGGATCACTTTTGGATTAGAAATCAACTTTCACAAGTAAGTTTGTTTGGGGCATTACATTTACTGTTCTTCAGAAAAACGAGTTTTGCTAAACTGAAAGCACTCAGCAGGTGCAAAAGTTAAAATTCATCATTAGTAACCATTCCCTATAGTGCTTCCTGACTGGGGCCCCTCCAGAGTTCAGTTGCTAGTTGCAACAATTGTATGACCCTGCTCTGACCCTCACAGCCGGATCATAGAATAGCTACTGTAGGAGAGTAGGGTCTGCAATCCTATGATCACCCCAGATTTTTGCTTTTTGCTTCACTGGTTTACGACTTCCCTGGCTGTGGGCCTGCTAATCAGACCCACAGCATAGCTGTTCTCTCACTAAATTGACACGTGTACCTTAGGTGCATATACCAATTGGTACTGGGCCACCTTATCAGACCCTGTAACTCAGGGCATAGGTGTACCCAGGGCCTACCAGGGGCTGCAGCATGTATTATGCCACCCCTGGCAGGCCATCTAAATCTGACACAACTGGCTGCACGACAGCTGGGGCAAGGTGGTGTAATCACCCTTTGCTTTAGATATAGTATACCTATATCTAACCCTAAAATGGACACATGTATTCCTATCAGTCACTCCTATGGCAGGCCTTAACAATCCTGAAGGCAGAGTGCTTGGAATCATGTGAGATGGTGCTCTGGCATGAGCTGAGCCCGTTTGCAGCTTGCGAAACCAAGTCCTAATAGCTGTTCCATGATAACGCATACCATATACTCTTAAGTGCATTATAATCCTCGAGGTTATATGCCAACTCTGGTATCGCTTTATCAAAACATGTCGAGTAAGGTGTCATACGAATTGGAATACTAACCCCTCGCCAATTCTGGCGACGGGGTTAGCATTCCACCCTTCTAGAGGGACACGACATGTGTGTACCTGTGAACCCTGGTTAAAGTTAACTCGAGCCTCAGCATCACAAAATGGATGCTGCCACCACAGACACAAGTCTGACCTCCTGCTGCTGGGAGTCCTTCCAGCGAGGAGAGCTTGGACAAAGGGTTTCCTGTCAGGGACGGTGCTAGTACCATCCCAAACAGGGTTTTGTGTATCCTGGGTAGGCAGGGCTGAATAGGAAGGTGACTGCAAGTGGCACCCCGGTGCTCACTATGCATAGGCCGGCTTGAACCAGTTCCAGGGGCACACCAGCCTCTGAGCTGGGGAAAGTCCGGCATGAGAGAGGGGTGTAACCACCCCCCTTCCTGGTCCCACCCATGGGCAGGACCTAGTCGCGTAACAGCCCCTTTCTTTAGAATAAAGGTGGGAGCTGGGACCCTTCCAAATGAGATCATCTTTGAATCCTGAAACTACTTTCTACGAAAGGAACTCAAGACTTCTTCTCAAGATTTCTCCCTTGTGACTAAGGAGTAGTCACCCTGCATCTGCGGGAACCAACTAAGTAACCTGCGGTTTGCTGCACGTCCTTCCTCCGGAACCAGACCGACCAGCACAACGAGACCCGGCTTCCCTGGCACCTCTGACCTCTACCTACATCATCAGCCCAGCTGAGATTCGTGGGTGTGACGAGACCTCGAGGGACCGGCCATCTTCAGAACTGCACTATGCTTATCCAGCACGACCGCCGAGGGATCCTCGAGTGAGTGCTTTGGGGTTTGAGAAGCCCTAACCCTGAGCAGCTCCAGCACCGAAGTCCAGCCCCCCAGCATCCACGAGATCTGCGTGGGGCCCTTCTGCTCTTTGCTGCTCACCACGTTGTCCGGCCACTTGCCTGCTGGCTTGTAGCCCTCCTGACGACGAACTACGAAACTTCCATCGCTGGTCTGGTTGCTCCAGACTGGCCCTTGCTCCCCTCCAACAGAGGAGCACCCCGGACCCTCCTGGTCCACTCCAGACGCCATTTTGAGTCCACCGCGTGGGCTTGCATTTGCCAAGAGTTGTTGCCCCAATCCTGGGTCCAGCATCGCCGACAGCAGATACCTTCGTGGGACAGCTCGCACCTCCATCCTGGTCGCCGACAACGCCTCCTGGTCCGAGAGACTGCAGAGCCCAGCGTCGCCCACTCACCTGGTCGAGGTGACTTCATCCGGTGCCATCCTGGTGCCCATCTAATCACTGGTTAGTGATTCAGAACTTGGTCCCCTCTGCTTACAGGTCATCTCCATCATCGATCCAGGCTTGGATCGCATCGAACATCTTCACTGGTCGCCTGCCAGCAACTTCTTCTTTCAGGCTCCTGGTTCGTCAACGAAGAATCCCGACGACACTTGAACCCTATGCAACCGCAGCCCCTGGGCTAGGTAAACCGAGTACCACGGTGATCCAGCGTAGATCCACTCTCTAAGTGTCTAGATCCACTTTCGTTTTTGACCTACCTAGTCGGGTTCGCCCGAGAACACTAACTTTTGCATTTACTAGTATTCATAGACTTTGTCCCGCATTACGCGTGAGAGTTCCCACTCTGCACACGACGTCCCTAGGCCTCCTGCTTCTAATCTAAGGGTTCAGCATTGTAGGCCTAGCGTTTCTAAAGTCTATGAGAGTAGTACTTACCTGCTAGTAATTTCGCATTCCACTTCCATAGTATATGGTTTTCCGTGCCCCTCGGGCATTTGTGTAAATTGTGCGACTTTCAGTATTTTCTTAAGAGTTTTGTATTGTGCTTAGCGCCCTGTCCTCATAAAGAGTCCAGGGCTGTTGTGTTATAAATAAATATCTGTTTATTTTCATAACAACTTGTGTGGTGTCCTTTCACTTGGTGTTCAAGGGGTATATGTGATGGTATAACAGCTGGCTTAACACGCCCTCTAGAGTTTAGCCTAAAGACTGCTCTTGTCCATGCTACTAGGATAGCTGGTCTATAAGGTTGACTTACAACCAATCATCAATAAGGGTTGTTTGGACTGATACATAGTGATCACTAGAATAGTGAGCACTGCATATCAGGCCAACTTCTCACAGCTACAAGTAGGCCACAAAGGTCCTGGAAAAAAAATTGCACTGCAACAGAAAGCAAATTACAGATAAGGAAGCAGGTGCCAGACTGGAATTTTAAAACAGTGACACATTAATAAATCAACCCCAAATTAATTCATGTCAGTTGAAGCAGGGCAGTTGTGCTTGCTTTTTTCCCCCATAATCTACAGTGATGATGATGAACCAGAGGGTGGCATTGATGTACCAGAGGGTGGCATGGGTGAAACAGAGGGTGGCAGTGTTGAAACAGAGGGTGCTGTGAACCTGTGATGATGAACCAGACGTAGAAACAACATAGTCCCGACCGTTGCGTGCAGACAAGTAAGTTCGCAATTGCGAACTGGTACAAAATCCTCGCAAACTGGCAGAAACCCTTGTGAACACTATAAAAACAAAAAAATCCGCAAATTCGTGAGAATTCGCGGCTTTTGCAGATTGCGAGTTCGCAAATACGCAAATTTGCGAACGCCAGATTCGCAAAATTCACCCATGCTTATACACGACCTTCGCTTTGCTTGTCTGTCTGCAACCCACACTCACAGCTAGGACTCTTGGCTTCAGTACCACGCTTGTGCTGTCATCACATTTTACGTGGTAGCCATATAGGATGCAGTCTAGAGCACATCATTATTTCAGTGCATCACACAGATTACGTATATGGCAGCCATCTCAGCTGAAGTTTATCGGTTTCAGCGTTGATATCGTCTTGGCCTTTACACGGAATCATTGTATTACTTCAGTAAATGCAAGTCAGCGAGTGGGTGATTCGCACACCTTTTCTCGGTGAGTTGGTGATTCGCACACCTTTCATCTTTACTTGGTGTAAGTCTCATCTTGTGCTTCTGTGCATATGGTGTGTCAAGAAGTAATTTCTGTGACACGCGCACATTGAGATATCTTCAAAACAAGATACTTTCTCTTTGATATAATATTATATCAGTACTTTTGGCTAATATTCTTATAATTCTCACATAATTTGTTCTTTTCTGGAACTTGGAGGTGTATTTCATATGGCAAATACTTAAATGTAAAACAGCAAAACACACAAGATGATGAAGGGAATGTTGCACAATGGCAAAACATTCACACCCAGTCACAGATCTGGGTTTATTCCATCGTTATTTTGCTCACCAAGCCACCCCAGTTCAGACATGGCCAGATGCAAATCAGTCTTGACCCTGTGCCTAATGGGAACAGTCCAAGAAGCCAGCTGTGGAGGTTCCCTCAGCTGCCAAGGGTAAAGAATCAAAGACTTTGTTGATGACATTGTCGTCGAGTTTACCACCGACGATGACATCTCCTTTGCCACCGACGAAGAAGAAGCTCCCGTCGACCTAGGTAACATCGTCGACGACGACGACGACGAGACCTACACCGTCGATGAAAACGACATCGACGACGACAGCGTCGACGAAGACGACGACCACGTCGACGACGACAACCCCGTCGACGACGACGACAACTCTGTCGACGATGATAACTCCGTCGACGACGACAATCACGTCGAGGATGACAATCCCGTCGACGATGAATTCGACGACGACAAAGCCAATTCTGTCGTCGACGACCTCGACGACCCCACCGTCGACGATGGAAGGGTCGATGTTAGTGAGGGCTGAAAACCCTAGGAAAAGACGTATTACGCCAGATATGACTTCGCTGAGGAAGGTAGCTCCATTACCTCCGGCCTTATTGTTTGACGAAGAAGAATATTCGGATGAGGAAGATGGTGACTTTGGGGATGTATATAGTCCTTCACAATTGCACCTAAAGTTTCATGACTCTGAGCCAGAGAATTAATATTTAAATCATCAGCAACGACAGCAGCAGCAGGATCGCGTACAATACCAGGAAGTCCCAAACCAGCAGGGTATGGTCTCAATGCCGATGACTCTGCTTACGGACTTACGAGCTATGTTGGAGGAATATCGTAGCAGGCAAGCGTCGCGTCCAGTGCAAGAACAGGCGCAGGAGCAACCTCAATTGTCGGCAACTTGCTCTTCACTGCCCCAGCATGTAGAGGAGGCTGTAGAGGTTCCTTAGCGGGTATAGCCTACCAATGTTAACACTTCAGAGGATGATGAAGGAGATAGTCAGGCTCATGATCCGGATGTTGAATGGAATCAATATGTTATTCTAAATCCGGCATCCTCAATACCGGACCCGATAGACTCACCTCCGGTGGACGTGGGAGGTTTTCACAACTTAATGGATAGAGCCACAACACGTTTTAAACTCACCATGCCTTCAACTTCCACGGATTGTTTTTTATATGATTTCAAGGAGTCATATCGCAAGGCTGTCTGCTACATTCCCATTGTGGAACACATATGGGAAGAGGGAAAGAAGGTGATGCAGGCGCCGGCTACGGTCATTCCAGTCCTTCCGCGCTTGGAAAAGAAATATAAGGCGCCGGATGACAGTCCAGCTTGCTTTGTTGGCCAACCAAGACCGGATTCGGTGATATCGCAAGCAGTTCAGCGAAAGTCACGCAATCCATCGGCTCCTCTAACAGCTCCACCGGACAGAGAAGGAAGACGATTGGATAACGCAGGGAAGCGTTTTTCGTCTATTGCCAGTTTGCTGGTCAGGGCTTCCAATGCCCTAGCAATCCTGGCACGGTACGACCGTCAGATGTGGAGTGACGTCTCGCCATACCTGGATCAGCTCCCTAACGATCCTAAGGCTGAGGCCCAGAAACTCTTGGAGGAGGGACAAAATTCCTCATCGGAAATAATAGATTGCGCAATGGATATCGCTACCACCGCTTTCCGCGTTCTTGGTGGAGCAGCTGTTCTTAGACGACAGGGTTGGATGCGAACGACCTGGTTTCGTCCAGAAGTCCAAAATAAAATCCTGGACTTACCCTTTGACGGAGACATGCTGTTTGGGAAACATGTTGATGATGCTCTACAGGGGATAAAGAAGGACAAGGAGACGGCTCGGTCCTTGGGCACACTGCAATATAGGAAGACACCTTTCCGTGGAGCAAGAGGAAGAGGCTTCACATCGACAAGAGGTGGTTACCAACAACAACGCTATACTCAACAATCACAATCGTACAGGCCTCAGTACGGTAATCAGTACTATCAGCGTCAATCACAAATGCAATCTTTCTCTCGCCAAAGCTCACGTGGGCGATACGATAGGGTCTTCAAGGCAAGGACGCCTCCAAGCGTCAATAGCGGCCTCCTGACTCTGCCGACTGTTACTCCGCCCCATGTGTCACCAGTGGGCGGCAGGATCTCTCAACATCTGAGCAGCTGGGAACAGATAACATCGGATCATGGGTATTGAACATCATCCGTCAGGGACACACATTGGAGTTTCAGGATTTTCCACCGTACAGAGCTCCCCACGCCACCAATACGAAACACCTAAGCCTTCTGCAATTGGAAGTTCAACAAATGCTTCAGAAAGGGGCGATCCAGCATGTCCCTCTATCTTAAAGAGGCGAAGGCTTCTATGCCAGGTTTTTCCTGATTCAGAAGACCAAGGACAAGTGGCATCCGATCCTGGACTTAAGGGAGTTCAACACCTATCTCGTGAAACTCTCATTTCGGATGATCTCACTCCAGGACATTTTGGCCTCCTGAATCCAGGCGACTTTATGGCTACGTTAGACCTGGAAGATGCCTACTTTCATATCCCGATCCACCCAGCTCACAGACGTTTCCTTCGCTTCACAGTGGGCAAGTGTCACTTCCAATTCATGGTGCTCCTATTTGGGTTGAAATCAGCCCTGCGGATATTCACAAAGGTGCTGGACCCGGTGGCAGCTTTTTTGAGAATGCAAACACAACAGGTGATGGACCGAATGTGGATCAATGTCACACACTCACCCCAGTCCAAAGATCTGGGCCCAAATCCATCGTTTTTTTACACTCCACACCACCCTGGGTTAGACAATGGCGATATGCAAATCAGCTCTGACCCTGTGCCCCATGGGAACAGTCCAGTCCGAACTACAAAAGCCATGTCCTTCCCAGAACGGAATCAAGCATCCAAGGACCGGACCGGTTTCGAGGTAACACCTCTCATCAGCCCGGCTAGCTTGACTCCAGTGGTGTGGAGTGCCTGGGACCCACGTCTGGGCATCCCCAGCGCACTTAGGGCGGAATATGATCTTCTGGTGGATCCCCACCGAGACCAGGAAGACCGTCACCCAGGCCCTCGTCACCAGCCGACTGGACTACGGCAACGCCCTCTACGCCGGTACCACCGCCAAGCTCCAGAAGAGACTCCAGCGGATCCAGAACGCCTCAGCCAGACTCATCCTCGACATCCCACAAACCAGCCACATCTCCGGACATCTGAGAGACCTTCACTGGCTCCCCGTCAACAAAAGAATCACCTTCCGCCTCCTCACCCACGCACACAAAGCCCTACACGACCAAGGCCCGAGCTACCTCAACAGCCGAGTCAACTTCTACGCTCCCAAACGCCACCTCCGATCAGCCAACCACGCCCTCGCCGCCGTCCCCCGCATCCGAAGAGCGACTACAGAAGGAAGGTCCTTCTCCTACCTGGCCGCCAAGACCTGGAACTCCCTCCCGACCGACCTGCGCCTGACCCAAGACCACCTCTCCTTCAGGAAGAAGCTGAAGACCTGGCTGTTCGAGCAGTAGCGGCTCCCCCCCCCAGCGCCTTGAGACCCTACGGGTATGTAGCGCGCTTTATAAGTGTCACTGATTGATTGATTGATTAATATGCAAACACAACAGGTGATGGACCGAATGTAGATCAATGTCACACACTCACCCCAGTCCAAAGATCTGGGCCCAAATCCATCGTTTTTTTGCACTCCACACCACCCTGGGTTAGGCAATGGCGATATGCAAATCAGCTCTGACCCTGTGCCCCATGGGAACAGTCCAGTCCGAACTACAAAAGCCATGTCCTTCCCAGACCGGAATCAAGCATCCGAGGACCGGACCGGTTTCGAGGTAACACCTCTCATCAGCCCGGCTAGCTTGACTCCAGTGGTGTGGAGTGCCTGGGACCCACGTCCGGGCATCCCCAGCGCACTTTGGGCGGAATATGCAAACACAACAGGTGATGGACCGAATGTGGATCAATGTCACACACTCACCCCAGTCCAAAGATCTGGGCCCAAATCCATCGTTTTTTTGCACTCCACACCACCCTGGGTTAGACAATGGCGATATGCAAATCAGCTCTGACCCTGTGCCCCATGGGAACAGTCCAGTCCGAACTACAAAAGCCATGAGAGGTGTTACCTCGAAACCGGTCCAGTCCTCGGATGCTTGATTCCGTTCTGGGAAGGACATGGCTTTTGTAGTTCGGACTGGACTGTTCCCATGGGGCACAGGGTCAGAGCTGATTTGTATATCACCATTGTCTAACCCAGGGTGGTGTGGAGTGCAAAAAAACGATGGATATGGGCCCAGATCCTTGGACTGGGGTGAATGTGTGACATTGATCCACATTCTGTCCATCACCTGTTTTGTTTGCAAATTCCGCCCTAAGTGCGCTGGGGATGCTCAGACGTGGGTCCCAGGCACTCCACACCACTGGAGTCAAGCTAGCCGGGCTGATGAGAGGTGTTACCTCGAAACCGGTCCGGTCCTCGGATGCTTGATTCCGTTCTGGGAAGGACATGGCTTTTGTAGTTCGGACTGGACTGTTCCCATGGGGCACAGGGTCAGAGCTGATTTGCATATCGCCATTGTCTAACCCAGGGTGGTGTGGAGTGCAAAAAAACGATGGATATGGGCCCAGATCCTTGGACTGGGGTGAATGTGTGACATTGATCGACATTCTGTCCATCACCTGTTTTGTTTGCAAATTCCGCCCTAAGTGCGCTGGGGATGCTCAGACGTGGGTCCCAGGCACTCCACACCACTGGAGTCAGGCTAGCCGGGCTGATGAGAGGTGTTACCTCGAAACCGGTCCGGTCCTCGGATGCTTGATTCCGTTCTGGGAAGGACATGGCTTTTGTAGTTCGGACTGGACTGTTCCCATGGGGCACAGGGTCAGAGCTGATTTGCATATCGCCATTGTCTAACCCAGGGTGGTGTGGAGTGCAAAAAAACGATGGATATGGGCCCAGATCCTTGGACTGGGGTGAATGTGTGACATTGATCCAGATTCTGTCCATCACCTGTTTTGCTTGCAAATTCCGCCCTAAGTGCGCTGGGGATGCTCAGACGTGGGTCCCAGGCACTCCACACCACTGGAGTCAAGCTAGCCGGGCTGATGAGAGGTGTTACCTCGAAACCGGTCCGGTCCTCGGATGCTTGATTCCGTTCTGGGAAGGACATGGCTTTTGTAGTTTGGACTGGACTGTTCCCATGGGGCACAGGGTCAGAGCTGATTTGCATATCGCCATTGTCTAACCCAGGGTGGTGTGGAGTGCAAAAAAACGATGGATATGGGCCCAGATCCTTGGACTGGAGTGAATGTGTGACATTGATCCACATTCTGTCCATCACCTGGTTTGTTTGCAAATTCCGCCCTAAGTGCGCTGGGGATGCTCAGACGTGGGTCCCAGGCACTCCACACCACTGGAGTCAAGCTAGCCGGGCTGATGAGAGGTGTTACCTCGAAACCGGTCCGGTCCTCGGATGCTTGATTCCGTTCTGGGAAGGACATGGCTTTTGTAGTTCGGACTGGACTGTTCCCATGGGGCACAGGGTCAGAGCTGATTTGCATATCGCCATTGTCTAACCCAGGGTGGTGTGGAGTGCAAATAAACGATGGATATGGGCCCAGATCCTTGGACTGGAGTGAATGTGTGACATTGATCCACATTCTGTCCATCACCTGGTTTGTTTGCAAATTCCGCCCTAAGTGCGCTGGGGATGCTCAGACGTGGGTCCCAGGCACTCCACACCACTGGAGTCAAGCTAGCCGGGCTGATGAGAGGTGTTACCTCGAAACCGGTCCGGTCCTCGGATGCTTGATTCCGTTCTGGGAAGGACATGGCTTTTGTAGTTCGGACTGGACTGTTCCCATGGGGCACAGGGTCAGAGCTGATTTGCATATCGCCATTGTCTAACCCAGGGTGGTGTGGAGTGCAAAAAAACGATGGATATGGGCCCAGATCCTTGGACTGGAGTGAATGTGTGACATTGATCCACATTCTGTCCATCACCTGTTTTGTTTGCAAATTCCGCCCTAAGTGCGCTGGGGATGCTCAGACGTGGGTCCCAGGCACTCCACACCGCTGGAGTCAAGCTTGCCGGGCTGATGAGAGGTGTTACCTCGAAACCGGTCCGGTCCTCGGATGCTTGATTCCGTTCTGGGAAGGACATGGCTTTTGTAGTTCGGACTGGACTGTTCCCATGGGGCACAGGGTCAGAGCTGATTTGCATATCGCCATTGTCTAACCCAGGGTGGTGTCGAGTGCAAAAAAACGATGGATATGGGCCCAGATCCTTGGACTGGGGTGAATGTGTGACATTGATCCACATTCTGTCCATCACCTGTTTTGTTTGCAAATTCCGCCCTAAGTGCGCTGGGGATGCTCAGACGTGGGTCCCAGGCACTCCACACCACTGGAGTCAAGCTAGCCGGGCTGATGAGAGGTGTTACCTCTAAACCGGTCCGGTCCTCGGATGCTTGATCCCGTTCTGGGAAGGACATGGCTTTTGTAGTTCGGACTGGACTGTTCCCATGGGGCACAGGGTCAGAGCTGATTTGCATATCGCCATTGTCTAACCCAGGGTGGTGTGGAGTGCAGAAAAAACGATGGATATGGGCCCAGATCCTTGGACTGGGGTGAATGTGTGACATTGATCGACATTCTGTCCATCACCTGTTTTGTTTGCAAATTCCGCCCTAAGTGCGTTGGGGATGCTCAGACGTGGGTCCCAGGCACTCCACACCACTGGAGTCAGGCTACCCGGGCTGATGAGAGGTGTTACCTCGAAACCGGTCTGGTCCTCGGATGCTTGATTCCGTTCTGGGAAGGACATGGCTTTTGTAGTTCGGACTGGACTGTTCCCATGGGGCACAGGGTCAGAGCTGATTTGCATATCGCCATTGTCTAACCCAGGGTGGTGTGGAGTGCAAAAAAACGATGGATATGGGCCCAGATCCTTTGGACTGGGGTGAATGTGTGACATTGATCCAGATTCTGTCCATCACCTGTTTTGTTTGCAAATTCCGCCCTAAGTGCGCTGGGGATGCTCAGACGTGGGTCCCAGGCACTCCACACCACTGGAGTCAAGCTAGCCGGGCTGATGAGAGGTGTTACCTCGAAACCGGTCCGGTCCTCGGATGCTTGATTCCGTTCTGGGAAGGACATGGCTTTTGTAGTTTGGACTGGACTGTTCCCATGGGGCACAGGGTCAGAGCTGATTTGCATATCGCCATTGTCTAACCCAGGGTGGTGTGGAGTGCAAAAAAACGATGGATATGGGCCCAGATCCTTGGACTGGGGTGAATGTGTGACATTGATCCACATTCTGTCCATCACCTGGTTTGTTTGCAAATTCCGCCCTAAGTGCGCTGGGGATGCTCAGACGTGGGTCCCAGGCACTCCACACCACTGGAGTCAAGCTAGCCGGGCTGATGAGAGGTGTTACCTCGAAACCGGTCCGGTCCTCGGATGCTTGATTCCGTTCTGGGAAGGACATGGCTTTTGTAGTTCGGACTGGACTGTTCCCATGGGGCACAGGGTCAGAGCTGATTTGCATATCGCCATTGTCTAACCCAGGGTGGTGTGGAGTGCAAAAAAACGATGGATATGGGCCCAGATCCTTGGACTGGGGTGAATGTGTGACATTGATCCACATTCTGTCCATCACCTGTTTTGTTTGCAAATTCCGCCCTAAGTGCGCTGGGGATGCTCAGACGTGGGTCCCAGGCACTCCACACCACTGGAGTCAAGCTAGCCGGGCTGATGAGAGGTGTTACCTCGAAACCGGTCCGGTCCTCGGATGCTTGATTCTGTTCTGGGAAGGACATGGCTTTTGTAATTCGGACTGGACTGTTCCCATGGGGCACAGGGTCAGAGCTGATTTGCATATCGCCATTGTCTAACCCAGGGTGGTGTGGAGTGCAAAAAAACGATGGATATGGGCCCAGATCCTTGGACTGGGGTGAATGTGTGACATTGATCCACATTCTGTCCATCACCTGTTTTGTTTGCAAATTCTGCCCTAAGTGCGCTGGGGATGCTCAGACGTGGGTCCCAGGCACTCCACACCACTGGAGTCAAGCTAGCCGGGCTGATGAGAGGTGTTACCTCGAAACCGGTCCGGTCCTCGGATGCTTGATTCCGTTCTGGGAAGGACATGGCTTGTGTAGTTCGGACTGGACTGTTCCCATGGGGCACAGGGTCAGAGCTGATTCGCATATCGCCATTGTCTAACCCAGGGTGGTGTGGAGTACAAAAAAACGATGGATATGGGCCCAGATCCTTGGACTGGGGTAAATGTGTGACATTGATCCACATTCTGTCCATCACCTGTTTTGTTTGCAAATTCCGCCCTAAGTGCGCTGGGGATGCTCAGACGTGGGTCCCAGGCACTCCACACCACTGGAGTCAAGCTAGCCAGGCTGATGAGAGGTGTTACCTCGAAACCGGTCCGGTCCTCGGATGCTTGATTCCGTTCTGGGAAGGACATGGCTTTTGTAGTTCGGACTGGACTGTTCCCATGGGGCACAGGGTCAGAGCTGATTTGCATATCGCCATTGTCTAACCCAGGGTGGTGTGGAGTGCAAAAAAACGATGGATATGGGCCCAGATCCTTGGACTGGGGTGAATGTGTGACATTGATCCACATTCTGTCCATCACCTGTTTTGTTTGCAAATTCCGCCCTAAGTGCGCTGGGGATGCTCAGATGTGGGTCCCAGGCACTCCACACCACTGGAGTCAAGCTAGCCGGGCTGATGAGAGGTGTTACCTCGAAACCGGTCCGGTCCTCGGATGCTTGATTCCGTTTTGGGAAGGACATGGCTTTTGTAGTTCTGACTGGACTGTTCCCATGGGGCACAGGGTCAGAGCTGATTTGCGTATCGCCATTGTCTAACCCAGGGTGGTGTGGAGTGCAAAAAAACGATGGATATGGGCCCAGATCCTTAGACTGGGGTGAATGTGTGACATTGATCCACATTCTGTCCATCACCTGTTTTGTTTGCAAATTCCGCCCTAAGTGCGCTGGGGATGCTCAGACGTGGGTCCCAGGCACTCCACACCACTGGAGTCAAGCTAGCCGGGCTGATGAGAGGTGTTACCTCGAAACCGGTCCGGTCCTCGGATGCTTGATTCCGTTTTGGGAAGGACATGGCTTTTGTAGTTCGGACTGGACTGTTCCCATGGGGCACAGGGTCAGAGCTGATTTGCGTATCGCTATTGTCTAACCCAGGGTGGTGTGGAGTGCAAAAAAACGATGGATATGGGCCCAGATCCTTAGACTGGGGTGAATGTGTGACATTGATCCACATTCTGTCCATCACCTGTTTTGTTTGCAAATTCCGCCCTAAGTGCGCTGGGGATGCTCAGACGTGGGTCCCAGGCACTCTACACCACTGGAGGCAAGCTAGCCGGGTTGATGAGAGGTGTTACCTCGAAACCAGTCCGGTCCTCGGATGCTTGATTCCGTTCTGGGAAGGACATGGCTTTTGTAGTTCGGACTGGACTGTTCCCATGGGGCACAGGGTCAGAGCTGATTTGCATATCGCCATTGTCTAACCCAGGGTGGTGTGGAGTGCAAAAAAACGATGGATATGGGCCCAGATCCTTGGACTGGGGTGAATGTGTGACATTGATCGACATTCTGTCCATCACCTGTTTTGTTTGCAAATTCCGCCCTAAGTGCGCTGGGGATGCTCAGACGTGGGTCCCAGGCACTCCACACCACTGGAGTCAGGCTAGCCGGGCTGATGAGAGGTGTTACCTCGAAACCGGTCCGGTCCTCGGATGCTTGATTCCGTTCTGGGAAGGACATGGCTTTTGTAGTTCGGACTGGACTGTTCCCATGGGGCACAGGGTCAGAGCTGATTTGCATATCGCCATTGTCTAACCCAGGGTGGTGTGGAGTGCAAAAAAACGATGGATATGGGCCCAGATCCTTGGACTGGGGTGAATGTGTGACATTGATCCAGATTCTGACCATCACCTGTTTTGTTTGCAAATTCCGCCCTAAGTGCGCTGGGGATGCTCAGACGTGGGTCCCAGGCACTCCACACCACTGGAGTCAAGCTAGCCGGGCTGATGAGAGGTGTTACCTCGAAACCGGTCCGGTCCTCGGATGCTTGATTCCGTTCTGGGAAGGACATGGCTTTTGTAGTTTGGACTGGACTGTTCCCATGGGGCACAGGGTCAGAGCTGATTTGCATATCGCCATTGTCTAACCCAGGGTGGTGTGGAGTGCAAAAAAACGATGGATATGGGCCCAGATCCTTGGACTGGGGTGAATGTCTGACATTGATCCACATTCTGTCCATCACCTGGTTTGTTTGCAAATTCCGCCCTAAGTGCGCTGGGGATGCTCAGACGTGGGTCCCAGGCACTCCACACCACTGGAGTCAAGCTATCCGGGCTGATGAGAGGTGTTACCTCTAAACCGGTCCGGTCCTCGGATGCTTGATTCCGTTCTGGGAAGGACATGGCTTTTGTAGTTCGGACTGGACTGTTCCCATGGGGCACAGGGTCAGAGCTGATTTGCATATCGCCATTGTCTAACCCAGGGTGGTGTGGAGTGCAAAAAAACGATGGATATGGGCCCAGATCCTTGGACTGGGGTGAATGTGTGACATTGATCGACATTCTGTCCATCACCTGTTTTGTTTGCAAATTCCGCCCTAAGTGCGCTGGGGATGCTCAGACGTGGGTCCCAGGCACTCCACACCACTGGAGTCAGGCTAGCCGGGCTGATGAGAGGTGTTACCTCGAAACCGGTCCGGTCCTCGGATGCTTGATTCCGTTCTGGGAAGGACATGGCTTTTGTAGTTCGGACTGGACTGTTCCCATGGGGCACAGGGTCAGAGCTGATTTGCATATCGCCATTGTCTAACCCAGGGTGGTGTGGAGTGCAAAAAAACGATGGATATGGGCCCAGATCCTTGGACTGGGGTGAATGTGTGACATTGATCCAGATTCTGACCATCACCTGTTTTGTTTGCAAATTCCGCCCTAAGTGCGCTGGGGATGCTCAGACGTGGGTCCCAGGCACTCCACACCACTGGAGTCAAGCTAGCCGGGCTGATGAGAGGTGTTACCTCGAAACCGGTCCGGTCCTCGGATGCTTGATTCCGTTCTGGGAAGGACATGGCTTTTGTAGTTTGGACTGGACTGTTCCCATGGGGCACAGGGTCAGAGCTGATTTGCATATCGCCATTGTCTAACCCAGGGTGGTGTGGAGTGCAAAAAAACGATGGATATGGGCCCAGATCCTTGGACTGGGGTGAATGTGTGACATTGATCCACATTCTGTCCATCACCTGGTTTGTTTGCAAATTCCGCCCTAAGTGCGCTGGGGATGCTCAGACGTGGGTCCCAGGCACTCCACACCACTGGAGTCAAGCTATCCGGGCTGATGAGAGGTGTTACCTCGAAACCGGTCCGGTCCTCGGATGCTTGATTCCGTTCTGGGAAGGACATGGCTTTTGTAGTTCGGACTGGACTGTTCCCATGGGGCACAGAGTCAGAGCTGATTTGCATATCGCCATTGTCTAACCCAGGGTGGTGTGGAGTGCAAAAAAACGATGGATATGGGCCCAGATCCTTGGACTGGGGTGAATGTGTGACATTGATCCACATTCTGTCCATCACCTGTTTTGTTTGCAAATTCCGCCCTAAGTGCGCTGGGGATGCTCAGACTTGGGTCCCAGGCACTCCACACCACTGGAGTCAAGCTAGCCGGGCTGATGAGAGGTGTTACCTCGAAACCGGTCCGGTCCTCGGATGCTTGATTCTGTTCTGGGAAGGACATGGCTTTTGTAATTCGGACTGGACTGTTCCCATGGGGCACAGGGTCAGAGCTGATTTGCATATCGCCATTGTCTAACCCAGGGTGGTGTGGAGTGCAAAAAAACGATGGATATGGGCCCAGATCCTTGGACTGGGGTGAATGTGTGACATTGATCCACATTCTGTCCATCACCTGTTTTGTTTGCAAATTCTGCCCTAAGTGCGCTGGGGATTCTCAGACGTGGGTCCCAGGCACTCCACACCACTGGAGTCAAGCTAGCCGGGCTGATGAGAGGTGTTACCTCGAAACCGGTCCGGTCCTCGGATGCTTGATTCCGTTCTGGGAAGGACATGGCTTGTGTAGTTCGGACTGGACTGTTCCCATGGGGCACAGGGTCAGAGCTGATTTGCATATCGCCATTGTCTAACCCAGGGTGGTGTGGAGTGCAAGAAAACAATGGATATGGGCCCAGATCCTTGGACTGGGGTGAATGTGTGACATTGATCCACATTCTGTCCATCACCTGTTTTGTTTGCAAATTCCGCCCTAAGTGCGCTGGGGATGCTCAGACGTGGGTCCCAGGCACTCCACACCACTGGAGTCAAGCTAGCCGGGCTGATGAGAGGTGTAACCTCGAAACCGGTCCGGTCCTCGGATGCTTGATTCCGTTCTGGGAAGGACATGGCTTTTGTAGTTCGGACTGGACTGTTCCCATGGGGCACAGGGACAGTGCTGATTTGCATATCGCCATTGTCTAACCCAGGGTGGTGTGGAGTGCAAAAAAATGATGGATATGGGCCCAGATCCTTGGACTGGGGTGAATGTGTGACATTGATCCACATTCTGTCCATCACCTGTTTTGTTTGCAAATTCCGCCCTAAGTGCGCTGGGGATGCTCAGACGTGGGTCCCAGGCACTCCACACCACTGGAGTCAAGCTAGCCGGGCTGATGAGAGGTGTTACCTCGAAACCGGTCCGGTCCTCGGATGCTTGATTCCGTTTTGGGAAGGACATGGCTTTTGTAGTTCGGACTGGACTGTTCCCATGGGGCACAGGGTCAGAGCTGATTTGCATATCGCCATTGTTATGTTATGTTATGTTAGGGGGGTACTTTTAGAGCGCACTGACACCATGAGTTTCCTGGCGCTGATTGGGATATCAGTGAGATAGCAGAGAGAGATTAGCCGGATTGGGGGAAAAGCCAAGTTTTAAGAGATTTACGAAAAAGAATAAGAGAGTTAGCAGATTTAAGAGAAAGGGGAAAGGAATTCCAGAGTGTGGGGGCAAGATGTGAAAAACTCCGACCTCCCATCCTCGCGAGTTTGAAGGAAGGAGTGGCAAGAAGATGAAGGTGGGAAGATCTGAGATTGCGAGTGGGGCGATATGGAGTAATGAGGGATTTCAGGAACCTAGGAGAGGGGCCGGTCAGGGATTTAAATACTATGCAGCCGATCTTGAAGGCTGCCCTAAGATTGACCGGGAGCCAGTGCAGTTTGGCAAGAAGAGGCTTGGCCGACTGCCATTTAGGAATCCTGAAGACCAGCCGTGCCGCTTGGTTCTGAGTGATCTGCAGCCTGTAGAGCAGAGTTTTTGGCAGACCGTGATATAGAGAGTTGGAAAAGTCCAAGCGGGAAAGGACCAGGGCCATGGTGACTTGAAGCAGAACTTCGGGGGACAGGAGATAAACAACCTTCCTAATCCTGCGAAGCTGATGCATACAGGAGGAAACCACCGCCCCCACCTGGGCTTTGAGTGAGAGTTCGGAGTCAATAATAACTCCCAAACTCTTTACAGATGCCACAGGGGCGGGAGGGGGGCCAAACCCTGAGGGCCAGAAGTGGGGACCCCAATGGATGGAGCTCTTGACTGGAAGAAGGAGCTCCGTCTTTCCAGGATTTAGTTTGAGCTGATTTTGACTCATCCAGAGGAGAATGTGGGACATGACAGCATGAAAGTTAGAAACAGCAGAGGGGGTAGAAAGAGGAAAGATGAGTTGTAGGTCGTCAGCGTAGTTAAAGACGGTGACGTCCCACTGCCTCAGAGAGAGAAGAAGGGGGCGAAGATAAAGATTGAAAAGAAGGGGGGACAGAGAGGAGCCTTGAGGGACACCGCAGGTGGAAGGTACTTTGGGTCCACGGAAGGGGCCCAAACTGACCGACTGAGACCTACCAGACAGAAAGGAGTGGACCCAGGCCAACGCCGGGCCCTGGAGGCCGGCTTGTTCGACACGGCGAAGGAGGATGTTATGGTCCACTGTGTCGAACGCGGCCGACAGATCTAGTAATACCAGGGCCTGGGGGGTGCCCCTGTCCGCGTTGCCTCTCAGAGTGTCGAGCACGGCCAAGATGACTGCCTCCGTGGAGTGGCCGGGCCTAAAGCCGGCCTGATTACCCTCCAGGAAGTTCGAGCTTTCGACAAACTGTGAGAGGCTAGCAGTGACATGGGCTTCTAGAATTTTAGAGAAGTAGGGGAGGAGAGAGATGGGTCGGTAATTAGCTGGGACCGAAGGATCGGCCACAGGCTTCTTCAAAAGGGGCACGAGAACGGCCTCCTTGAAAGAGTCAGGTACCGTGCCCGAAGAAAGAGAGGAGTTTAGCAAAGGGAGGATACAGTCAGGGAGGGACAAGCAGATGTTACGTAACATCGAAGGGGGACAGCAATCATCCGGGGAGCCAGACTTGACTTGGGTGGCAAGTTTTGCTAGAGTGGCGGAGTCAAGAATAGGAAAGTTTGAAAGAGAGGAAATGTTGTGAGGGACGGGAGTGGTGTCAGCGTCAGGAAGAGGGGCAGAGATGGAATCCTTGATCATGACGATTTTATCCACAAAGAAAGAACTAAGGGTGTTGCAGGATTCCTGAGTGGGGACTTGAGTGGGAAGGGTCCTGGTGTCAGTGGTAAGTTCCCCCATAACTCTAAAAATCTCTTTAGATTTAATAGGTGCGGAGAGGATTCTGTCGGTGATGTGTGCAGATTTGGCCGCAATAATTGCTTTCTTATACTTCTTGCGCGCAATCGAGTAGGTATCTCTGCTCGTGGCACAGTAATCTCTTCTCCACCTGCGCTCAAGTTGGCGGAGTTCAAGGTGTTGCTGTTTCAGGCTAGAATTGTACCACTTGTGGGAGTGACTGTGCCGGGACCGAGGGAGTTTTGTTAAGGGGGCCAGGGCATCAGTGGCTGATAGCAGCCAGTGGGAGATGTCATTGGCCAGCTTGCCAGCGCTGAGGTCAGGCGTGAGGGGGGGACGCGATTTTGAGAGATCGAGAAAGCCCTGGGTGTCTACGGTCTTCCATTTTCGCGCCATGCCACCCTCTGAAGGGAGGACCTTGATATGGCCAATGATGGTGAGAGTGGTCTCGACCAAGAAATGGTCGGACCAGATGCAGGGGGTAATCACTGGGTGCGAGAGCTTAATCCCGAGGGTCCATATGTGGTCAAGAATGTGACCTCCGGTGTGTGTGGGGGCATCTATGTGTTGTTGCAGATTGAGGGATGATAAGGTCTCGAAGAGCTCAGTGGCCTGGGGGCCAGCATCCTCATGCTGGAACCAGTAATTAAAGTCCCCGAAGATGGCCACACGGGTGGAGGAGGTAGTGAGGTTGTCTAACCCAGGGTGGTGTGGAGTGCAAAAAAACGATGGATATGGGCCCAGATCCTTAGACTGGGGTGAATGTGTGACATTGATCCACATTCTGTCCATCACCTGTTTTGTTTGCAAATTCCGCCCTAAGTGCGCTGGGGATGCTCAGACGTGGGTCCCAGGCACTCTACACCACTGGAGGCAAGCTAGCCGGGTTGATGAGAGGTGTTACCTCGAAACCGGTCCGGTCCTCGGATGCTTGATTCCGTTCTGGGAAGGACATGGCTTTTGTAGTTCGGACTGGACTGTTCCCATGGGGCACAGGGTCAGAGCTGATTTGCATATCGCCATTGTCTAACCCAGGGTGGTGTGGAGTGCAAAAAAACGATGGATATGGGCCCAGATCCTTGGACTGGGGTGAATGTGTGACATTGATCCACATTCTGTCCATCACCTGTTTTGTTTGTAAATTCCGCCCTAAGTGCGCTGGGGATGCTCAGACGTGGGTCCCAGGCACTCCACACCACTGGAGTCAAGCTAGCCGGGCTGATGAGAGGTGTTACCTCGAAACCGGTCCGGTCCTCGGATGCTTGATTCCGTTCTGGGAAGGACATGGCTTTTGTAGTTCGGACTGGACTGTTCCCATGGGGCACAGGGTCAGAGCTGATTTGCATATCGCCATTGTCTAACCCAGGGTGGTGTGGAGTGCAAAAAAACGATGGATATGGGCCCAGATCCTTGGACTGGGGTGAATGTGTGACATTGATCCACATTCTGTCCATCACCTGTTTTGTTTGCAAATTCCGCCCTAAGTGCGCTGGGGATGCTCAGACGTGGGTCCCAGGCACTCCACACCACTGGAGTCAAGCTAGCCGGGCTGATGAGAGGTGGTACCTCGAAACCGGTCCGGTCCTCGGATGCTTGATTCCGTTCTGGGAAGGACATGGCTTTTGTAGTTCGGACTGGACTGTTCCCATGGGGCACAGGGTCAGAGCTGATTTGCATATCGCCATTGTCTAACCCAGGGTGGTGTGGAGTGCAAAAAAACAATGGATATGGGCCCAGATCCTTGGACTGGGGTGAATGTGTGACATTGATCCACATTCTGTCCATCACCTGTTTTGTTTGCAAATTCCACCCTAAGTGCGCTGGGGATGCTCAGACGTGGGTCCCAGGCACTCCACACCACTGGAGTCAAGCTAGCCGGGCTGATGAGAGGTGTTACCTCGAAACCGGTCCGGTCCTCGGATGCTTGATTCCGTTTTGGGAAGGACATGGCTTTTGTAGTTCGGACTGGACTGTTCCCATGGGGCACAGGGTCAGAGCTGATTTGCATATCGCCATTGTCTAACCCAGGGTGGTGTGGAGTGCAAAAAAACGATGGATATGGGTCCAGATCCTTGGACTGGGGTGAATGTGTGACATTGATCCACATTCTGTCCATCACCTGTTTTGTTTGCAGCTTTTTTGAGAAGGCAGTCGCTAGAGGTTTTCCCGTACGTGGACGACTGGCTGCTAAAGGCACCAAGTTATCAAGCGGCTGCAGGAGCAGTAGGGACATGTTTGCGTCTCTTCGATCAACTAGGCTTCCAGCTCAATAAGCCTGTAAACCTGTAGACTTGTAGAGCGCGATTGCTGCCCGGAGGCGTCCAAGCGCTAGGGTAACCAGAACCTACCGCAGAGCAGATGAGGAGGAAGCTAGGGATTAGTGGGGGGAAATAAACAGGAAGGTCTTTAATTGTTTACGAAACACAGTGAGGTTGGGATTGGCTCTGAGATGTAGTGGCAGAGTGTTACAGGTTCTGGACGCATTGTAGGCGAACGTCCTTCCGCCTGACCTGGATCTTTTTATTCTTGGCGCCACTGCTAAAAAGGTCTGGCTGGAGCGAAGGCTTCGGTTGGGAATGTAGTGAGTAACTAGGTCACGTGAAATGCTGGGGCCTGTGTCCCAGAATGCTTGGTGGGCTATGCACATAGCTTTAAAAAGGACTCTCTGCCGAATCGGTAGCCAGTGAAGGCTGACCAGACCGTCCCTCACTGATTGTCTCCGAGGGATCTTGAGCAGTAAGCGCGCTGCGCAGTTCTGCACTATCTGCAGTCTGCGCAGAGTGTAATCTGGGGCGCCTAGATAGAGCACATTGTTGAAATCGAGGCGTGAGTGTATGAGGCCTTGTATGGCCACCTGTTTGGCTTCCAGGGGGAGGAGGGGGAAGATTTTATTTAGCATCCTCATGATGCCAAAACAGGTGGCTGATAGTTTTGTGGCTTGAGCGTTGAAGGACAGAGATCTGTCTAGCCACACTCTGAGGCTCTTAATATTGTTCTTGGGGGCTGGGGGGGGCCCAGACAAGGAGGCCACAAGGAGGGGGGGAGGCCAAGATCTGGGGGGCCTAAGAGCATCAGCTCTGTTTTATCCCCATTCAACTTGAGGGATGATGAAGACATCCAGGTCTTCACCTCCTCTAGGCATTCTCTAAGCCCACCTGACGCAGGCCGGGTAGTCTCCTGCGCCAGTGAGACCACCAGCTGCGTGTCGTCCGCATAGAGAGAAATCGGTCCTTCGGCCGGCCAATTCGGTGAAATTCCTGGGCGCTCTTATCGATGCGCAGGCTTGCAAAGCTTTCCCATCAGAAGAAAGACAAGCAAGACTCATTTTTTCGGCCAGTCGACTGCGAAAGAAGCAGTCAGTGTCGGTCAGGATGTGCAAGTCTCTTCTAGGGTCGATTTCATCTTGTATTCAATTGATTCTTCACTGCAGGCTGCGAATGCGTCCCTTGCAAGAGCAACTAGACCTTCAGTGGAGGCAAGTGGACGGTTCTTTCAACGACAAAGTCAAGGTCACCCTACAGATGAAGCAGGCGGCTGCCTGGTGGATAGAAGGTTCTCACCTCTCGGTGGGTCTCAGTTTCAGAATCCCTCCGGCCCCTCACATCATTACGACAGATGCCTCCCTTCAGGGATGGGGAGCGGTCATGCAAGACCTCCAAGTCAGTGGGCATTGGAGAGCCGGTGGAAGGTCGTATACATATAAATATTCTGGGGCTGAGAGCCATTCGTTTGGCTCTGTTAGCTTTCCTCCCAAGGATAAGGAACTCATCCATCCTAGTGCGTACGGACAACACCACGGCCATGCACTATGTCAACAAGCAGGGAGGCACAAGATCGTCACAACTGTCCAAGGAAGCTCAGCTGCTGTGGGAATGGGCGATTTCGCAGGACATCACGCTCGTGGCAGAGCATCTGCCAGGCGTAGACAACACAAAGACGGATACTCTAAGTCACCTAAGAGCGATTTCTCCCGAATGGGAATTGGACGATTCAGTGGTCAAGGAGATCTTCGCCCACTGGGGGACACCAACGATCTACCTGTTCGCCACACCGCCAAACAAGAAATGCCGGTATTATGCAAGCAGGGAACACCATCGGGGATCGCTGGGGAATGCGCTTTTGATGTCCGGGTCCGGCGCATTTGTTTACGCCTTTCCTCCGTTTCCCCTAATTCCTCGAGTCCTCAGGAAACTCAAGGTGGACCGATGCAAGATGATTCTAATTGCTCCCGCCTGGGCTTGCCAGTATTGGTTCACGGAACTTCTCCTTCTGTCTCAAGACAATCACATACATCTACGACCCAGCCAGTCTCTTCTGTCAATGTCCAACAGCCAAGTTCTCCACCCGAACCCGAACTCGCTTCAATTGGCAGCATGGCTCCTGAGCACAGAGAGTTCAGAGATCTAGACATTTCTGACGAATGCAGAAACATTTTGGCTCAGGTGCGGGTGCCTAGCATTAATAGGATGTAACAGCGCAAATTGGAAACGTTTCTACATATGGTGCCAGCGAGAAGGAGTGCACCCTTTTTCGTCTGCTCCACATCAACTCTTGCCATATATCCTGTCATTAGCTCATGCAGGTCTAGCCCATTCTTCCATCAAGGTCCACTTGGCGGCAACCTCCAGATAGTCAAGTCAAGTCAAAGAATTTATATAGCGCACTACATACCCAGGGGGTCTCAAGGCGCTTAGGAAGGGGAGGAGGGTTATTTGTCAAATATCCATGTTTTAAGTTGCTTTCTGAATGCTAGGTGGTTCTGGGTAAGGCGAAGGTAAGTAGGGAGTGAGTTCCATGTTTTAGCGGCCAGGTATGAGAAGGATCTGCCTCCCATGGTGGTCTTGTTGATGCGAGGTACAGTGGCGAGGGCTTGGCTGGAAGAACGTAGTTGGCGGGAGGGGGTGTAGAAGGACAGTCGTGAGTTGAGGCATTCTGGTCCGATGTCGTAGAGTGATTTGTGTGCGTGGGTTAGCAGTCGGAAAGTGATTCTCTTATTGACGGGTAGCCAGTGGAGGTCTTTCAGATGACCAGAGATGTGTTCGTTGCGCGGGATGTCTAATATGATCCTGGCTGAGGCGTTTTGGATTCGTTGGAGTTTCTTCTGGAGTTTAGCGGTGGTACCTGCGTAGAGGGTGTTTCCGTAGTCCAGTCGGCTCGTTACCAGAGCATGGGTGACTGTTTTCCTGGTTTCGGTGGGGATCCAGCGAAATGTTTTTTTGAGCATGCGAAGAATGTTGAAGCAGGATGAGGATACGGCGCTGACTTGTCTGTTCATTGAGAGTGAAGAATCCAGGATGACGCCTAGGTTCCGTGCGTGGTCTGTCGGGATGGGTGCTTTTCCAAGGGCTTCCGGCCACCAAGAGTCGTCCCATGCAGAGGGGGATGTACCTAATATGAGGACTTCTGTTTTATCAGAGTTCAGTTTCAGACGGCTGAGTTTCATCCATTTGGCAACTTCTTTCATTCCTTCGTGTAAGTTAGTTTTGGCGGTGCTGGGGTCATTGGTGAGAGAGAGGATTAGTTGAGTGTCATCCGCGTAAGAGATGATGTTGAGGTTGTGTTGGCGGGCGATGGTCGCGAGGGGGCTCATGTATACGTTGAAGAGGGTGGGGCTGAGTGATGATCCTTGTGGTACGCCACAGATGACTTCACTGGCCTCGGATTTGAATGGTGGAAGGCGGACTCTCTGGGTTCTTCCGGTGAGAAACGAGGTGATCCGTTCAAGTGCTTTTCCTTGTATTCCGATGTTACTGAGGCGTTGTAAAAGGGTGCTGTGGCAGACTGTGTCGAATGCTGCAGAGAGGTCGAGGAGGATGAGGGCGACTGTGTCTCCATTGTCCAGTAGAGTTCGAATGTCGTCTGTTGCTGCGATGAGAGCGGTCTCAGTGCTGTGTTTTGCTCGGAAGCCAGATTGTGAGGAGTCGAGGGATTTGTTGGCTTCGAGGAAAGCGGCGAGCTGGTTGTTGACAGCTTTCTCGATTACTTTGGCCGGGAATGGAAGGAGCGAGATGGGGCGGTAATTTTTGAGTTCGGTGGGGTCCGCTGTGGGTTTTTTCAGAAGGGCAGTGAGTTCAGCGTGTTTCCAGCTTTCCGGGAAGGTTGCGGAGTTGAAGGAGCAGTTGATGACGTCACGGAGGTGCGGTGCTATGACGGAGTCTGCTTTGTTGAAGATGTGGTGAGGACATGGGTCTGTGGGGGATCCTGAGTGGATGGAGTTCATCAGGCGGATGGTGTCCTCAGTGGAGATTGGGTTCCAGTCGTTAAGGGTGTTCACGGGGGGAGAATGTTCAGCATATGGTTGGGTGGGTTGGTCTCCGAGTTGGTTGTCGAAGCTGTTGTGGATGTCTGCAATCTTGTTGTGGAAGAATGAGGCTAGGGAGTCGCAGAGGGCTTGAGAGGGGGTGATGTCGTTGGAGTTGGCCGAGGGATTGGAAAATTCCTTGATGATGTTGAAAAGTTCCTTGCTGTTGTGGGCGTTGTTGTCAAGTCGATCCTTGAATGCTGCTTTCTTGGCCTTTCGGATTAGTTGGTGGTGTGTGCGGGTGGCGTTTTTGAAGGCGTCCTTGGTGCTGGTGGTTGGGTCTTTTTTCCAGGCCTTTTCAAGGGAGCGGCAGAGTTTCTTGGACTTCTTAAGATCATCGTTGAACCATGAGGCCTTCTTGTTGCCAGGTTTGCTTTGACGTTTTTTCAGTGGTGCTAAGGTGTCGGCGGTGTTGGATAACCATAGGGTGAAGTTGGCGGCGGCTTGGTCTGGGTTAGAAGCGTGGGCTGGGGTGTTTAGAAGGAGCGATGAGGAGATCTGGTCGATGGTGATTTTGTTCCAGTTTCTTTGCAGAGTTGGTTGGAGGTGGTAGATGGGTTTTGGTTTGTTGTAGGTGAAGTGAACGCAGCTGTGGTCAGTCCAGAGGAGATCCGTAGTGTGGCTGAAGGAGATATGTTTGCTGGAGGTGTAGATAGGGTCGAGTGTGTGACCTGCGATGTGGGTGGGGGAAGTGACCAGTTGTTTAAGTCCGAGGTTGGCGAGGTTGTCCAAGAGGGTGGTGGTGTTGCGGTCGTTGATCTTTTCAAGGTGAAAGTTGAGGTCTCCCAGAAGGATGTAGTCTTTGGAGGGGATCGCGTGTGGAGTGATGAAGTCCGTGATGTCTTCACTGAATTTTGCGCGGGGTCCTGGTGGTCTGTAGAGGAGGGTGCCTCTGAGTGTGGTCTTGGGGTCGATGTGGATCTGGAAGTGAAGGTGTTCGGAGTTGGCGAGGTTGGCGTCAGAGCTGGTTGAGATGCGGATAGATTTCTTATGGACGATAGCGATTCCTCCTCCTGTGTGGCCGGTACGGTCCTTGCGTATGATCTTATAATCTTCAGGGATGGCAATGGTGATGTCAGGGGCGGAGGAGGCGTTCATCCATGTTTCTGTTAGGAAGGCGACGTCTGGAGAGATGGTGTCTAGTAGATTCCATAGGTCAATGGCGTGTCTGTGGACCGAGCGGGTGTTGAGAAGGATGCATTGTAGGTGATTGGGGTCGGGAGTCTGTGGTGTGGTCGTAGCGGGGATGTTGTCAGTGCCGATGAATTTGCAGGAGTAGCAAGAGAAAGGTCCATGGGTGTGTCCAGGAGCGGCTTGGACGCAATTGGGGGCGCGACCGGGGTTGAGGGCTAGGAGGGTGGTGGCATCGTAGGTAATGCGGGAGGGCTGGGCAGCGTGAGGGGCAGGGGGTCTGGCGCTGGGCGCGGTCCAGGCGCGGACGGGCGTAGACGGGCTTACCTTTGGCGCACCTTCGGCGCGGATTGGGCACGATCGCTGCGCGTAAACGCTGCACGCGGGAACAACTGTCATATATGGATGGGGGAGGGGCGAGGGCGTCTCAGCTGGGAGGCGGGGCGGGCTAAAGAAGAGCACAACAACAAACAAAATGGAGGAGGAGGGGGGAGCACAGCCAACGCGCAAACCGAGTGAAAATAAACTTCAAATAGTTAAATGAAATGCAGGTAAGCTCAGCGGCGATCAGGCAGGCAGCAGGCACCAATATTATGCAGTTGTGGGAGCAAAGCGGCACAACGCGCGAACAGGCTCGAGTCAGTCAAATAGATAAATAATTAATTAAATGCAAGTTAGCTCAGTGGCAATCAGGCAGGCAGCAGGCACAAATAAAGTTGCAGTTATGTGAAATAAAGCGCCAAAACGATACCAGATATCTCCGGGGGACACTGGGGAGCGACCACTCAGCTCAAGGTCGGGTCCTTCTCTTTTATCGACAAGAGTCATAAAGCAATTCTTAAAAGGACTGTTTAGGGTGTTTCCACCAATCCGGCCGCCACCTCCTGTATGGCATCTGAATGTGGTCCTGGCCCAACTAATGAGGTCCCGTTTGAACCAATTCATAAGTCTGACTTGAAATTCTTGTCATGGAAGGTGGCTCTTCTCCTCGCTCTCACCTCTGCGAGAAGGGTGGGAGAACTGCAGGCTCTGACCATCAAAGAGCCCTTCTTACAGTTCAAAAATTATACCTTGATCCTTAGAATGAACCCCAAGTTAATTCCTAAGGTTCCTACGGACTTTCATCTGAATGAACCAGTTGTTCTGAATTCCTTTTTCCCTCGGCCTTCCACTCCAGCCGAAAGGGCACTTCATTCTCTAGATGTCCAGAAATGTCTAAAATTCTATTTTCAACGCACGGCTGGGTTTAGGAAATCACCTCAGCTGTTTGCGGCTTTTGGGGCCCCTCATAAGGGGTTTCCGTTATCAAAACAAGGGATCTCCAGATGGTTATCTAGTGCAATCCGTTTCTGCCACCTGGCGGCGGGGAAGCCCCGGGAAGGACAGGTTAAAGCACACTCCACGAGGTCTATCTCATCTTCAACGGCGCGGTTTGCAGGAGTATCGATTAAGGACATCTGCAGAGCGGCCACCTGGAGCAGTACTCATTCCTTCACAAGGCACTACTGCTTGGACTTCTCTGCTAAAGGGTATGCAGCTGTTGGTCAAGCGGTCCTGAGAAATCTCTTCCAGTGAGCGGTGAGCTTTCCTTTCTACCCTCCTTCCTTTCTTTCAAATTTCATTATTTTTACTGTTGTTTAACTGTATTGTGATATTATGGTGAATTCATAACATATTATGTGAGGTTATTGGAACTTTATACACGAAATGTGCTAAGTATACAACTGCTATCTTCTCTGATCCAAGCTATGGAAATCTATGAAAGTTCCAATACTGGAGTAAGAAACAAGTTACTTACCTGTAACTTTAGTTCTCCGGTGTTGGTAACTTTCATAGATTCCCATGCGCCCACCCACCTCCCCTGGGAAAGCTCACCCTTTTTGGCATATGTCATTAGGGCTATACAACGGCTACGAAAATGTGAGGCTCTGAGCTTTCTCAGGAAGGTTCCACAGCGTGAGGCTGTTCTGATTGGTTGGTGCCCTTCATTTGGGTCTTTTTTTTTTACAAAAGGACACCTATCGGCTACAAAATAGTATAAGTTTCAAAGCAGAAGGGACCTGCCTGAGGGATAATATGGGTGGCCTAAAATAGGTCCAAAGATTACATATCACTCTGAGCCCAAGGGGATATTTCACAGACACATAGCAAAGAGAGTTTTATCAAAATATATTTTATTATACGTTATGACAATTCATTCTTTTTTTCATTTTCTTTAGACAGTTTAGGGTTATAAATACATAATAAAAAGATTTTTTAAATGGAATAGCATAAATACTAGACAGGGCCCATATTCTCGTGGTTACTCTCACCAACACTCACACAAACATTCATAAACAATCATACTTCACTTCACACAGTTGCCACCGATGTGTAAGATGGGCAAGGGACAAGATGGTATACAGTCACAAGGAGATTTTTTGTAGGTTCCAAAGATGGAACAAGCACCGACGCGCGTTTCGGTGTGTGGCCGCAGTCGGGCTACACCTTCATCAGGGCGGAGGGAAGTGGGGCAAGAGACAAAATGAGGGCCACAGGCGAAAGGAGGTTTCCTTGAATAGATAGAAGGAGTCGTGGAGTGACGATATCCTGCTCGCTGGGGGATCTGAGGGACTGGTAGCGTTTTTTGTAGTTACCAGAACAAGAGGCAGTTAGGAAATATCAGGTAGAGTTTTGGTTCCTAAATCAGGAGGTCTGATGAAGCTCTAATTCAGGTCACACTATATGTAAAGTCTTGAATAGAAAGAGGGAAGACACGTTCCTCTCTGGGGCTCCCGGAGCATAGAATTAGTGTAGTGGAGATTCTCTTTTATTAATTTAGTTCAGTACACCTGCAGTTTGAAAAATGGATGCCATTTTAGGGTCCTGGGGGGAGGATCAAGCTTGATCTGGCCTCCAGCAAGCGGTTGATGCGTTTCCCGGAGTAACGTGATTCCAACTCTCAAACAGGAGACGTTGTTCCATCCACCTACTGCCTCTTTCGGGAGCTTTTTGAGAGGAACGGGCACCCTCCATACTGTCCCCGCCTCCCGTGAATCCTCCCCCCAGGACCCTAAGATGGCATCCATTTTTCAAACTCTAATTCTATTGTTATAGGTCTGTTGTTATAGGTTTGGGTCGAAAATGCATCTTGGTAACAGTCGTGATTGTCATGCGATTAAAAGGAGATGTACCAAGTGAGTGTCAGTACTGTTACTGAGGTCAATGATAGTTTGGAAAATGTGATACCTTGTATGATCCTCAAACTGCATGATCCTCAGGTTTTGTGTGACGTAAACATGGTGGGTGATGGTTTCAAAGCACCTTTGGGGAGGGTACATATTGGGGCAGTCGAGCTGGAAGTAATGGCTGATTCAGGCTTGACAATCACCATTGTATCAGAGATCACTTTTAACAAAAAGTGGGAAGAAATGAAGTTAGAAAAAACTGACTTTAATCCAGAAACTTTTGGAAATTTTGATATCACCATTTCTGATAGATACATCTGCCGTGTGGATTCCTCACCTTGTGAATATCCCCCTTGCGTCAGCAACGTTCGGAAATTTTCTTCGTAGCACGCCAACGTGGGCGACGTCACAGGAGCACGGCATCGCGCGCCACTCCTTCTGACGTCATTGACCCCATATCAGGCCCACGCCGGCGTGATGACGTCAGTTCCCTTTTTTCCGCGTCTCCGACGCTAACGGTTTTCGGGATCTTCTGCGATACCTAGTATCTTTCTGTTAAATAATTGTCACTGTTTCTCTCTTACGACTTGGTTCTTCTCCGGAGATGTCGTCGAGGAAAACAGGCTTTAAGCCATGTAGGTCTTGTGCCCGCATGATGTCCATCACTGACCCACATAAGGATTGTTTGTGGTGTCTTGGTTCGAGTCACGACGTCAAGAACTGCGATTCCTGTTTTAAAATGAATCCAAAGGCGCTTCGAGAGCGTGAAGCTAAATTACTTTTGGCGAAAGTGAAACAGGATTCTGGACGATATTCGAGATCGACGTCATGAAGATCGAAGTCGAAGCAAAGGTCTCGGTCGAAGTCGGGATCGGCGTCGAGATCCAGAGCGGGTTCGAGGTCTGGAGAGGAGTCGAGATCTAAAGCGAAGTCAAAATCCAGAGAAAGATCTAGGTCTAGATCTAAGTCGGCTTCCGGTCACGCTTCGAGCTCCTCGAGGAGAAAGCATAAGAGGAGGAAGCACAGTTCGAAACATCATTCGGAGAAGGAATCCTCTGACTCGAAGAGAAGGTCTCACAAACATCGTAAAGACTTTGTCTCTCCTTCGCCTGCTTTATCAAAAGAAGGTTCTCCGGCTCCGGAGCCGGACCCGGAGCCGGTATCCTCGGAGCATGAAGAGGAAGAAGAGGTGACTCCTCAAGATCCGGCTTTAGCGGAGACTCCTGTGAACCCAGAAGGTCAGGGTGAGGATGTGTCGGGGCGGCCTCCATTGGAACATCCGATAGGTCCGTACCCTTCCTTTCCTGGTCCTGGACAGGATCCCTCGCATTTTCTCAATGCGATGTTTGGAGTATATTCTAGGGCAATGTACCCCACTGGAGCGCCTGTTGGTCCCATGGGTCCATTATCGTACAATCTGGGTATTCCTCAGTCGTACGCCCCAGCTCCATGTATGCCTTTCATGCCGGCGCCTCTTTCACCATGGCTCGGTACGGCTCCACCGAGGTCTTCGACTCCGCATGCGGCTTCGCCAACTCCGGATCGACCTCGCAGTCGAGATCGAGGTACCACACCAGTTCATGACTCTCGTCCTGCTGCTCCGGCTCCTCGATCGACGTCGGAACCGGCTCCGTCGGAGTCGTTACCGGATCCGTCGACTTCGATTCGTTTGGAGTGGTCGATGCGAAGAGCTCAGCGTCTTCTCAAACAAAAAGATGATGAAAGTTCTGATGTGGAAGAAGGCGAGCTTCCTGATCATGATGATGATTTCGATGAGCTTCGGGATGCTAGTGGTCTGGAACTCTCTCCCGAGTGGGGTCTGCCTTCGACTTCTGATGCTCCATCAAGGGACGTGGCACCCTATCACGTGGTTATTAGGAAGGCTGCAGACCTTCTTAGCTTAAAGCTGCCCACAGTGGAGTACAAGCCCAACATCCTCACTGAAGTCTTGCATTCTCCTTCTTCAATTGTTGAGCCTACACTGCCATTTACTGATGCCTTGACGGATCCAATTAAGGAGATTTGGAAGAGGCCGTTGTCTGCTCCTGCAGTTTCAAGGGTTATTGCAAGGCGCTATAGGGTGGCTCCTGATGACCCTGCATTTCTTTCTTCGCATCCATCTCCGGAAAGTCTTGTGGTTCAGGCGGCTTGCTCTAATAGGGCTGCAGGCTCTTTCCCTCAAGTGCCAGCTGACAAAGAGTCTAAGAAATTAGATCAGTCTGCGAAGAAGACTTTCTCTTCTGGGAGCATGGCTCTTAAGTCATCAAATGCTACTTGCCTTTTAGGTAGATATGTGCATGCGCTAATGGACTCAGTGAAGCAATTGTCATCAAAACTTCCTGAGGAGGATAAGAAGAACTTTAATGGAGTGGTCTCTGACACTCAGGCTGCAGCCCGCATGGTCATTCAAAGCGGCATGGACACTGTGGATTCTGTTGCTAGAATTATGGGCTCATCCATTGCGACCAGGAGAGCCGCATGGTTAAAGTCTTCTGATTTCTCAGCGGATGTGCAGTCTACATTGCTGGACTTACCCTTTGAAGGAACTGGCCTTTTTGGTAAGAAGGCTGATGTGGCCTTGGAGAGGTTTAAGGACAGCCGTGCCACTGCAAGATCTTTGGGTCTGCAGATGAGAGGGTCGACGACTAGAAAATTCAAGGGATTTGGTAAATCTTCTTTTCGTCCCTTCAAGCAGGGCCAACAACAACAACAGCAGCAGCAGCAGAACCCTCTATATAGGTCCTATAGAGGTAGACAGAGGGGTCGTGGACGTGGACGTCAAGTCTCCTCTTCCTCCACTTCCTCCAATAATGCCCAACCCCCACCCGCATCAGCAAAGCAGCCCTAGATCCTCCATTCTGGATCATGTAGGGCCAGTAGGGGGTCGGCTTACTCACTTTCTACGAGATTGGGAATCGGTTACATCAGATCTTTGGGTTCTCAATCTCGTAGAGAATGGGTATGCACTTCCTTTTCAGGAGTTCCCTCCCAATTACCCTCCTTGCCAAGGTTATTGTTCGGAGGACCACCTGCTTCTCCTGCAGGAGGAAGTCCTGGCACTGTTTCGAAAGGGTGCAATAGAGGTGGTTCCAGAGCAGGAGAGGGGTCAAGGGTGCTACTCCCGGTATTTCTTGATTCCCAAGAAAGATGGCAGGCTTGAACCTCTATCTCAAACAGGAGAAGTTCAAAATGCTCACCCTTGCTCAGGTTCTTCTGGCGCTGATGGAAGAAGACTGGATGGTGTCGATCGACTTGCAGGATGCGTATTTTCACATCCCAATCCTGAAGTCGCACAGGAAGTATCTCCGTTTTACGGTGGGATCGCAGCACTACCAGTTTGCGGTCCTCCCGTTTGGACTTACTACTGCACCTCGAGTTTTCACCAAGGTGATGGCAGTGGTGGCTGCGCATCTCAGAAGGTCAGGGATTCCTGTATTCCCTTATCTAGACGACTGGCTGATCAAAGCAGAGTCGCCGGAGATGGTGCTCCATCATCTGCAGGAGACAACTCAGTTGTTACACAGGTTGGGTTTTTCGATAAACGTACCCAAATCTCACCTGGTGCCCTCCCAGCGCAACCTGTTCATAGGTGCGGTACTGGACACTTCTGTATGTCGTGCATTCCCTCCACCTCAAAGGATTCACGACATTCAGGAAATGATTCCTTTATTCTACAATGGAGCGGTTGTTCCAGTCCTGAAGGTCCTTCGCCTGCTCGGTCTGATGGCTTCTTGCATTCTGTTGGTCAGTCATGCACGCTGGCACATGAGGGCGCTCCAGTGGTGCCTCCGCAGGCAGTGGTATCAGCACAACAGAGATCTCAGGGAGTCAGTGAAGATCTCCAGGGAAGCTGCAGCGGATCTGTCTTGGTGGGGCGTGGAAGGCAATCTGTCGCAAGGAAAGCCTTTTCAACTGCCTCCATCAGTGGCCACAGTGATAACGGATGCATCCACTCTCGGGTGGGGTGCTCATCTGGGAGACCTGGAGGTCAAAGGTCTTTGGTCTCCGGAAGAAAGGTTGTTTCACATCAACCTTCTGGAATTGAGGGCGATACGTTTGGCGCTCAAGGCCTTCCTCCCTTCCCTTCGCGGTCGTTCGGTTCAGGTCCTAACGGACAACACGACTGCGATGTGGTACATCAACAAGCAGGGAGGAGTAGGGTCGCAGTGTCTCTGCAGAGAGGCTCTGCGTCTCTGGTCCTGGGTTCAGGACCATCAGATTTGTCTGGTGGCAAATCATCTGGCCGGAGTTCTGAACGTGCGTGCAGACAGTCTCAGTCGGCAGTTCTCTGCCGACCACGAGTGGAGGCTTCACCCGGAGGTTGTTCACGACATCTTTCAGATGTGGGGGACTCCTCGGGTGGATCTATTTGCCACTCGCGAGAATGCTCACTGCCTTTCATTCTGCAGTCTCCAGTATCCGATGCAAGGAGCATTGGGGGACGCGTTTCAGTTGGGTTGGGGAGATCAACTCCTTTACGCGTTTCCTCCCATACCTTTGATTCCTCGGGTTCTGAGGAAGATTCGTCAAGACCGGGCCCAAGTCATATTGGTTGCTCCGGATTGGCCAAGAAGGGTGTGGTATTCGGACCTACTCCACCTCTCCTCTCACCCGCCGCTCCGTCTCCCTCACAGGGCAGACCTCCTCTCTCAGATGGAGGGGCAGGTTCTACACCCCCACCTCCAGACATTACACCTTCATGCCTGGAGATTGAACGGGGCAACTTGAGTTCTTTTTCTCTCCCTCACGAGGTGGTGGATGTCATTCTCTCTGCCAGGCGTGACACCACTAAGTCCATTTACTCCTATAGGTGGTCAAAATTTGTTTCTTGGTGCAGGGAGAGGGATGTTGACCCTTTGAAGGCTCATTTGTCTAATATTTTACAATATGCCCTTTATCTGGCACAGCAAGGTTTGGCTGTGGCCACGGTCAAGGGTTATCTTTCGGCCTTATCGGCGTTTCTTTGTTTGCCGGATCAGCCTTCTCTCTTTAAATCTCCGGTGGTTTTGAGATTCTTGAGGGGTCTCATGAATATGTTTCCTCCTACTCCTTTTATTGTTCCTCATTGGGATTTGAATCTTGTGCTGACCTTTTTAATGGGTTCTCCCTTCGAACCCTTGCACAAGTGTCCATTGAGGCTTCTCTCTTTTAAAACTATCTTCCTCGTTGCAATCACCTCGGCAAGGAGGGTAAGTGAGCTTCAAGCTCTAAGTTCCAAACCCCCATTCCTGACCATTCATGCTGAAAGGATGGTTCTTAGGACCAGGGCTGCTTTTCTGCCTAAGGTGGTGACTCCTTTCCATCTTGTGCAGTCCATTACCCTTCCTACCTTCTATCCTCCCCCTCACCCGTCTAAGGAGGAAGAGAGGCTGCATCGCCTGGACCCTAAGAGGGCGGTGTCTTTCTATCTGGACAGGACTAAGGACTTCCGGATGGACGACCAGCTGTTTGTTGGCTTTGCTGGCTGCAAGAAGGGCAGAGCGGTGCACAAGCGCACTCTTTCCAGGTGGATAATTCTGTGCATCAAGATCTGCTACTCTCTTGCGGGTAAGGACCCTCCTGAGGGTATTAGAGCTCATTCAACTAGAGCAAAGTCTGCAACATCTGCTTTGTCTAGGGGTGTACCTGTTGAGGATATTTGCAGGGCCGCGACTTGGGCCTCCCTCCACACTTTCGCGAAGCATTACTGCTTGGATACCGAGGTGAGGAGGGATGGCCACTTCGCGCGCTCTGTCCTCCAAGACTTCCTGGTGTAGCAGAGTGGGCACCCTCCTCCGGGAGTGGGGACTGCTGTGGGAATCTATTCAAAAGGTGAGGAATCCACACGGCAGATGTATCTATCAGAAGAACAAGTTACTTACCTTCGGTAACGCTTTTTCTGGTAGATACTATATCTGCCTGTGGATTCCTTACTGACCCACCCGCCTCCCCGTTGTCCACTCTGCTATACCTGGTCTTTCTGTATATATGGTTTATACTATTGTATTGATTTAGTTCTATATGTACTGTGTACATTGTATATTTGCATGTTTGCTATCGTTGGTCCGTCCGTGTGCCTGTCTGGGTTGTACAATTTTTACAATAATGTATGTTGCAGTTAATGGCAAGGACATTGTGGGGTGGTTTGATTTGTGAAAACTAGGGGTGATGTAAGGTCCATTGACTCATAATTCCATTGTCGTGAAGGAGTTGACCTTGAGTAGTATTGAAGTTCAAGGATCTAATTGTCACCAAAATATTTCTAAACAGGAGGCAGTATTTTGGGATAAAGAAGGTCAAGGGGCGGTTTTACCCTACCCACCATGTTAAACCTAAAAAGGGCAGTGCCAGTTCAACACAATGTTAGCATGGTACCTTTAAGTGTTCTGCAAAAAACAGAAGGATCATCTGGATATATTGTGTGCTTAGGGAATTGTGGAAAGGACTAATAGCTCTGAGGGGATTTCCGCTATTGTTATTTTAAAAAATGCGATTTGCGGCTCTTTATTGATTTGAGGTTGTTAAATAAAAACATTGTTGTTGACAGTCACTGTAGGAAGGTGGATATCTGACTATGGTTGCCCCCAACTTTTTGCCTAGTGTTTTGCTGTTTTTTTACATAGTTGGCCTGAGATCCTGCTATCCAGGACCCCAGGCTTCCTGCTCTCTCTGTTAAAATGGACTCCATGTACCTTAGGTATATATCTAATTGGTATTGGGTCACTCTTGTAAGTCCTTGTACAGTATACCATAGGTACCCATGGCATAAGTGCACCCAAGGCCTACCAGGGGCTGCAGCAAGTATTGTGCCACCCCTGGCTGGCCATCTAAACAGACACAACAGGCTGGTAACACAGCTGGGGCAAGGTGGTGTAATCACCCTTTGCTTTAGATATAGTATACCTATATCTAACCCTAAAATGGACACATATACTCCTATAAGTCACTCCTACGGCAGGCCTTAAAAATCCTGGAGGCAGAGTGCTTGGAATTATGTGAGATGGTGCTCTAGCACGAGCTGAGCCTGTCTGCAGCTTTCGGAACCAAGTCCTTTAGCTGTTTCCTTGATAACGCTATACCATATACTCTTAAGTGCATTATAATCCTCGCGGTTATGCTAACTTTGGCATACCATTATCAAAACATGTCGAGTAATGTGTCATACGAATTGGAATACTACCCCCTCACTAATTCTGGCGACGGGGGTAGCATTCCACCCTTCTAGAGGGACACGACATGTATGTAACTGTGAACCCCGGTTAAAGTTAACTCGAGCCTCAGCATCACAAAATGGATGCTGCCACCACAGACACAAGTCTGACCTCCTGCTGCTGGGAGTCCTTCCAGCGAGGGAGGCCTGGACAAAGGGTTTACTGCCTTGGGAGGTGCTAGGACCAGCCCAGACAGGATTTTGTGTATTGAGGTAGGACAGGCTGAAAGGAATGAGACATGCCTGGGGCACACAAGGTGTCCCGGTGCATACCCCGGTTCAAACCAGTTGCTGGGGCACTCCAGCCCCAGCTCTGGGGCAAAACGGGACAAAGGATAGGGGGTGTAACCACCCCCTTCCTGGTCCAACCCATAGGAGGGACCTAGTCACAGTACAGCCCCCTTTAGGAGAATAAAGGTAGGAGCTGGTCCCATTCTAAATTAGATTATCCTGATTTGAAACTCTATAAAGAAGAAACTCTGGACTTCGACGTTCTGCTTCACAGAAGACTGAAGAAAATCTGCCTTGTGGCCAAGGAGGGACCACCCTGCACAAGCAGGCACCATCAAGTGTCCTAGCGGTTCACTTTGTCGTCCTTCCTGCCTGGAACCAGACTTCAGAGCCCGACGAGATCCGAACTTCCAGACCTCTCCGACCTCTACCTACATCTGCTTGGAAAAACAGGGGGGTCGTGCCCAATTTACCCTCATGTACATGAGCACATGACATCAAAAAGATGTATATAAATACAAAGAGGCTCGATTCAATATTTATTTATAATCAAGGTTAAATTAAAAGCCTTGATATATCCAAAAATGAATTATATAAAGTATAGAATACACAAATTCAAGTCACATATATAGCTTTATCAAACAACTAGGTCCAGCACATGAAACAGGCAACAAATTAATATATACAACGAGAGTACCTTCACTTGTACTCAAACTTTCCATATAATACAATATACAACATATACATCACATATATATATTTACAGTCAAATTGCACAACATATATGTTAGACCTGACATCATTGGCTTGAGTCCCTCCTCCATTTTTTCTGTTTGCCTCCACTGTTTTACGATGTTTTGCTGGTATATGCTTTGGGCGCCGTGCCACTGCTGATCAGTGCCATAGCGCAAGTGCTCCCTAGGTTAAATTGATGTATCTATTGTATCCATGTTTGGCTTATTTGGTTTACTGTCAGTCCCTAGTCTAGTGCACCAGGAGTGCCGGGGCTTGTAAATACAAATGCCGCTCGTGGGCTTGCAGCACGTGTTGTGCCACCCACAGGAGCGGCCTCGTAAAAGAATGTCTACGGGTCGGTCATTGTGAGACCCACGTGCAGCCTAGTGCTGTCACGCAGGCTGCGCAAGTATACCTACTTGCCAGCCCCTCGAACCTTCCCTTGACTTCATGTTAGTCACCCCTATGGTAGGCCCGCGGGCAGGGTGCATTGTAAGTATAAGGTAGGACACGCCTGACCAAGTTGGCATGTCCTAATAGTGAATTACCGCCATCTTCGTTCTTCACTATTGCGAGGTAGCCTGCTCGCCGTTGGGTAGAATGGGCCGCCGGGATTATTAATGCTATGATCCTAGCTGGCTCGGGGAGCATGGTGCAATGTCGAGTTTGGTATCCCTGAACTCGGGGTTTAATTACGCATCCGTTGGTGTGGATGGTTTTTGGACTCTGGGTTCGAAAATAGCACTTTTAGAAAGTGTCTATTTTCTTGTCTAACCATATCTGGTTTCTGCTGGTCTTGCGTGTGTGTGACAGGAGCTGGGTGGCTCCACAGGTCTGGATGAGTCAGTGTGGGATGAGTGGGACATTTACGTTGAGAGTAGGGGGAGAGTAGTTGTTGATAGCCTGCCCTGCCTGATACAATGCTGGCTCCACCTCCTGCCAAGCGGCTGAGGGCTCTGTGCCTGCCATGGACGATCCTAGCCCCACCTCCTGCCAGGAGGCCGATAGCTCTGCTCCTGCCAGTGTCAATGCTGGCTCCACCTCCTGCTGGGTGTCTGAGGACCCAGCCCTGCGCACTTAATAGGCCAGGTGCTTCTGCCTGGCTCCACCCACAACAGACCCAGGATGTGGGGAAATTCCCCTGCATGGACAAAGGGATCAAAGCCAGAAAGGGGTATAAGAGAAGGACCCCTGAACCAAGCATTTAGATCACTTCTGACAAGGAATCCTGTAACCAAGGACAAGAGGCCTGCTGATCTGAGGACTTGCCTACCCCTTCTGCCAGTGTGCTGTTTGCTGGGGGGAATCCTGCAGTGCTTCTTTATTTTTGCCAAGGAACCAGGAGAGAGGAACTGTGTGTGTACTCTCACGCTTGCTAAGAAAATCTCCAAGGACTGGAAGAGTGCCAGTCTCCTGCTGAAGTCACAGGGCTAAAGGACTTCATCTGCTAAAGTGCTATTTGCTGGAACCTGTGAATCCAGCACCTCTGAAAGAGCCGGCAACCTCGACGCCGACGGACGTCCCCGAATCCAGCTCGACATAGTGGGTAACGGCCCCAGTGTCCCGCTTCCTCGACGACCGGCCGCCGGGCCCGACCGACGCCAGCAGCAACGCCAGTGAGTGGGAGTACGGCTCCAGCTCCAAGGGACCTCGTGTCTGCACCGCTGCTGATCGCATCGCCCTCGTGCCCTCTCGACGCCATGAGCGCTGCTCACTCTGTGCAACCGCATCATCGACAACGACGCCTGCTGAGGCCTGATCGACACCGAAGACGCGACGCCGGATTGCTCGACGCCGCTGATCATCGTGTGCTTCATTTTCCAAAGGTACTGTGTTGTTGGGGGTCCGTGTGACTCCGGGCTCGACGTAGCGCTCCTCGCGGTCGACGCCGAACCTTTGGATTAACTTTGCCTCGACGTCGTGTAGACCCCGTGTGGGTTACCCTGTTGCTAAGAACTGTATTGCCAAGAAGAAGATTTGCTTTGATACTAAAGACTTTTTGTGCTAAAGAAGAAACTACCTTTGAACTATCATTTTTCCCTTCCCAAAGTATTTATTAAGATTGTGTACATTCTTGTCGTTATTTGGTCTTGTGCTAAGCCTTATATAAAAATACTTATTTTTATAATACTACTGTGTCGTGTCCATTTGTAGTGTATTCACTTCATTACTGTATGTGGTCCTAAATGCTTAACACACAGCCTCTGAGATAAGCCTGTCTGCTCTGCCAAGCTACCAAGGGGGTGAGCAGGGGTTATCGAAGGGTGTGATCCCCTTGCCCTGACTGGAAAAGGTGTGTCCCTATTTGTCAGAAGTGCATACCTCTGCCAACTAGAGACAGCCGGTTCTAACATTGGATGCAGCGGTGAGGATTTGGACCTTGCATTTATGACCCATGTGCAGTGATTAGTGTGCGCTACATAGTGAAAGCAGACCATAGCGCAATCACAATCTAATTGGGAAGGATCCTATTTTTGGTTCTCCGCTTTTCTGAAGCTTGATTTTTTGGAACACTGCCAGTTTTGACCATGAGTGACACCGGAGTCACTACCCCTGTTGTTGTTGTTGTTGTGGAGGAATTCGACAGAGCGAAGATAAACGACTACGGCTTGAAGAAACTAAAATCCTTCTGCAAGCAGTTTAAAGTTCCCACCAAGGGCCTCTCGTTGAAGGAGGAATATCTCAAAGCTCTGGAGGCCTGGTTGGAGTCCAGAGATCCCACTGATCCGGTGGTGGTACCGCCAGTGGAAGGGGATGAGGAGGTGCCAGCGAATGGGCCCGAGTCCTCTCCCGGAAGCAGTGTTTCCTCCAAAGGTCTTTCCCCTGAAGAACAAGAAGAAAGGGCGAAGGAGCAAGCATACAACATGGAAATGGCAAGGCTAAAGATAAATGGGCAGTTGGAGTTAGAAAATGCAAGAGGTAGAAGAGAAGCTGATTTGGAGACCAAAAGGTTAGATTTTGAAAGAGAGAAGTTAGCTTTGGAGCGTGATACCAAGTTGAGGGAGTTGGACATCCAAGCTAAGAAATTAGAATTGAATCCCTCTGGTGGCAGCATCCCATCTGGGCCTGCAGAAAGTAAGTTTTACTTTCCCAAAGATCTGATAAAAGATTATCATAGGAACGAAGATATTGGTCAGTGGTTTAAAGCATATGAGTTAGCATTGTTGGCCCACCAGGTCCCTGAGAAGAATTGGGGAGCGGGGTTGTGGGGTCGCTTTGTGAATGAGGGGAGAGATACCCTGTTAGACATGCCTGTTGAGGATAGGATGTCGTATACTCATATGAAAGATGCTTTACTGTTGCGGTATGGCCTAACCCCCGAGAAGTACAGACAAGATTTTAGAGAATGTAAGAAGTTGCCTGGTACGACGTGGGTCGAATATGTGTCTTATTTTTGCAGAGCCATGGATGGTTGGGTAAAGGGCAGCAAATGGGAAAGTTATGAAGCTCTTTATGATGTGTTTGCTTGGGAGCATTTGTCTAATAACTGTTTTCCAGAGCTGCGCCAGCACCTGATTGATAGCAAGATATCTAACCCTAGAAAACTTGCTGAGGAGGCGGACCGCTGGGTCAGTACCAGGGTCCACAAGGGTCCAGTGGGAGACTCAGCCAAAGGTGGGCAGGGTCCCCAGCAGAAGAGTGGGGGGGACAAGGGTAAACAGAAGGAGTCCCAGAAAGGGCCCCAAAGTAATCCCCAAGGGAACCAAGGGAATGGTTCCCAGCCTCCCCCTGAGAAGAAGCCAGGGGCCCCGACGGGTAAACCTGTTCATAGGGGCCCCCTAACTTGCTACGGTTGTGGGCAGGTGGGACACCGGTTTTATGACCCCCAGTGTCCCAAAAAGGATTCGAATGCACCGCCGCGTGCACCCCCCGTCAGTTGGCGAGTGTAGCCCTGGGAGGGGAGGAGATGGTTGTCCATGGTGGGAGGGGTCCCGCAGAGATGTCCCTGGTCTCGCTAGGAGACATGCAAATGGTCCCTCCACCCCCTCTGCCTAGTAACACTAGTAAATATAGGCAGTGGGTGACCATTAATGGCCATAGAGTGGAAGCTCTCAGAGACACCGGAGCGAGTGTGACAGCTGTCAAGTGTCACTTGGTGTCCAGAGAGCAGGTGGTTCCCCACGCATTCTACCCCGTAATAGCTGCCGACAACTCCCAGAAAGAGTGTGAGGTAGCTCAGGTTTCCTTTGAATGGGGGGGAGTTTCAGGTACTCTTCAGGTTGCTGTGAGGCCCGCCATGCCTGTCGATTGTCTCCTGGGCAATGATTTAGAAGACTCCCCTTGGGCTAAAGTGGAGAGAGAGGCGCACTTGAAAATCTTGGGTGTGCCAGAGTGGGTGTGTGCAACCACTCGATCGATGACAGCGAGTAAGGGTGTTGATGGGGTCCCAGAGCCTGAAAGTACGGCCCAGGACCCAGCTGTGAAGAGAAGAGGCAGGGGGCGCGGGAAACCGTCCCCCGTAGTTCCCGTGGTCCAGGAGGAGGTAGACCCTGAGGGGGATGCCCTGGAGCCCACAGGGGAACAAATTGCCGAACTGGGAGACCTGCCCGAGCTGACCCATTGGCAGCAGGATGGTGGTCCCTCCAGGGAGGAATTCTGTGCGGAACAGAAAGTGTGCCCTTCTCTTGTGGGTATGAGGCAGCAGGCCTCAGCCCAATCCTCAGGTGATCAGTCAGGGTCACATTTTTTGTATTGGGAGAACGACCTCCTGTATAGCGAGCCTAAGGCTGCTGAGCCTGGGTCAGCCCGTGTGCTGGTGGTACCCCAGTGCTTCAGAGCCTTCCTACTGGGGTTGGCTCACGACGTTCCGTTAGCTGGACATCTGGGGCAGGACAAGACCTATGACAGGCTTGTCAGCCATTTTTATTGGCCTCAGATGCGAAGGGATGTAGACATCCATTGCAAGACTTGTCACACTTGCCAGGCAAGTGGGAAAAGCGGAAGGAAGCAGAAGGCTCCCCTCCAACCTTTTCCAGTGGTCAGTACCCCCTTTGACCGGGTGGGTATTGACATTGTTGGGCCCCTGGACCCCAAGACAGCCCTGGGCAACAGGTTTATCCTGGTCTTGGTGGACCATGCCACACGGTACCCGGAAGCCATCCCTCTCCGAACAGTGACGACCCCCGTGGTGGGACGGGCACTGATGGGTGTTTTCTCCCGGATGGGGTTCCCCAGAGAGGTGGTGTCAGACCGGGGCACCAACTTCATTTCGAACTATATGAAGTCCCTGTGGAAGGAGTGTGGGGTAACCTACAAGTTCACCACTCCTTACCACCCTCAAGGAAATGGGTTGGTTGAGAGATTCAACCGGACCCTTAAAGGCATGATCATGGGTCTTGAAGAACCAATGAGGCGGAAATGGGACGTCCTCTTGCCATGCCTGTTGTTTGCTTACCGTGAGGTGCCGCAGAAGTCTCTAGGGTTCAGCCCCTTTGAGCTTTCGTACGGTCACCCGGTAAGAGGGCCTTTGAGTCTGGTCAAGGAAGGCTGGGAGCAATCTCCCAGGAAACCTCCCCAGGATGTATACAGCTACATGCTGGCCTTTCGGAACCAGACTCGGCGCTTCAGAGAACTTGCTCAGGCAAATCTGGAGGCCAGCCAGGAGGAGATGAAGCGTTGGTACGACCGGAATGCCACTCTGGTAGAGCTTCAGCCTGGTCAAGAAGTGTGGGTCATGTCCCCTGTGGAACCTTGTGCGCTCAAGGACAGGTGGACTGGACCGTTTAAGGTTGTGGAGAAGAAGAGCGATGTCACCTACTTGGTGGACTTGAAATCTCCCAGGAACCCCTTGCGGGTCCTGCATGTCAACCGTTTGAAGCCCCACTTAGAGAGGTCCGAAGTGGGCATGCTCCTAGCTACAGATGCTGGAATGGAGGAGGAGAGTGAGCCTCTTCCTGACCTCCTGTGTGCTAAAGAGCAAGACGGGTCAGTGGATGGTGTGGTCCTCTCTGACACACTGACCCTTGAGCAGAAACAGGATTGTCGCCACCTGTTGGGACAATTCCCGGATCTGTTTTCCTTGGTTCCGGGTGTCACTCATTGGTGTGTCCATGACGTTGACACCGGAGACAGCCCTCCTGTGAAGCACAAGGCTTACAGGGTGACTGACAAGGTTAGAGCATACATTAAGGAGGAGGTCTCCAAAATGTTTGCATTAGGGGTGGTTGAGTCCTCGGGCCAGCCCAGTGGTCTTGGTCCCGAAGGCTTCAGCGCCTGGTGCTTCACCAGAACTCCGGTTCTGCGTGGATTACCGGTCACGAAGACTGATGCGCACCCCATCCCCAGAGCTGATGAGCTCATAGATCGGTTGGGGGCTGCCCGGTACCTTAGTACGTTTGATCTAACGTCTGGGTACTGGCAGATCGCCTTGACTGATGGGGCAAAGGAGAGGTCCGCATTCTCCACACCAGATGGGCTATACCAGTTCCGGGTGATGCCCTTTGGGATGAATAATGCCCCTGCCACCTTCCAGAGGTTGGTCAACCAGGTCTTGGCTGGACTGGAGGATTTCAGTGCCGCCTACCTGGACGACATCGCAGTGTTCAGCGCCAGCTGGGAGGAACACTTGCGCCACCTCCAGGAAGTGTTGTTGGCCCTGCGCGGAGCAGGCCTCACAATCAAAGCCAGTAAGTGCCAGATTGGGCAGGGTTCGGTGGTGTACTTGGGGCACCAAGTAGGGAGCGGCAAGGTTGCCCCCCTGCAACCCAAGATTGATACCATCCTGGCTTGGGCGCTGCCCAAAACCCAAACTCAGGTGAGAGCCTTCTTAGGACTCACGGGTTATTACAGGAGGTTTGTCAAGGATTACGGCAACATTGTGCACCCCTTGACTTCGCTGACTTCCAGGAAGCAGCCACGAAACGTGATCTGGACTGATGCCTGTCAAACGGCCTTCGATACCCTGAAAACTGCAATGTGCACAGCACCTATACTCCAGGCATCCGACTTCTCGAAAGAATTTATTGTCCAGACGGACGCTTCAGAGCATGGCGTGGGGGCTGTTCTAGCTCAGGTGAATGAAGAGGGCAGAGACTTGCCTGTAGCCTTCATCAGTAGGAGGTTACTTCCCAGGGAAACGAGGTGGAGTGCGATAGAGAGAGAAGCATTTGCTGTGGTCTGGGCGCTGAAGAAGTTAAGACCCTACCTGTTTGGGACTCACTTCCGGGTTCAGACAGACCACAGGCCCCTTAGATGGTTGATGCAGATGAGGGGCGAGAATCCGAAACGGTTGAGGTGGTCCATTTCCCTACAGGGTATGGACTTTACGGTGGAACACCGCCCTGGTACAGATCACGCCAATGCTGATGGTCTGTCCAGATTTTTCCGCCTTAGTGATGAGGACTCCCTAGGTCAAGGGTAGTTCTCCCCACGTTTCAGCTGGAGGGGACACGTGTTAGACCTGACATCATTGTCTTGAGTCCCTCCTCCATTTTTTTCTGTTTGCCTCCACTGTTTTACAATGTTTTGCTGGTATATGCTTTGGGCGCCGTGCCACTGCTGATCAGTGCCATAGCGCAAGTGCTCCCTAGGTTAAATTGATGTATCTATTGTATCCATGTTTGGCTTATTTGGTTTACTGTCAGTCCCTAGTCTAGTGCACCAGGAGTGCCGGGTCTTGTAAATACAAATGCCGCTCGTGGGCTTGCAGCACGTGTTGTGCCACCCACAGGAGCGGCCTCGTAAAAGAATGTCTACGGGTCGGTCATTGCGAGACCCACGTGCAGCCTAGTGCTGTCACGCAGGCTGCGCAAGTATACCTACTTGCCAGCCCCTCGAATCTTCCCTTGACTTCATGTTAGTCACCCCTATGGTAGGCCCGCGGGCAGGGTGCATTGTAAGTATAAGGTAGGACACGCCTGACCAAGTTGGCATGTCCTAATAGTGAATTACCGCCATCTTCGTTCTTCACTATTGCGAGGTAGCCTGCTCGCCGTTGGGTAGAATGGGCCGCCGGGATTATTAATGCTATGATCCTAGCTGGCTCGGGGAGCATGGTGCAATGTCGAGTTTGGTATCCCTGAACTCTGGGTTTAATTACGCATCCGTTGGTGTGGATGGTTTTTGGACTCTGGGTTCGAAAATAGCACTTTTAGAAAGTGTCTATTTTCTTGTCTAACCATATCTGGTTTCTGCTGGTCTTGCGTGTGTGTGACAGGAGCTGGGTGGCTCCACAGGTCTGGATGAGTCAGTGTGGGATGAGTGGGACATTTACGTTGAGAGTAGGGGGAGAGTAGTTGTTGATAGCCTGCCCTGCCTGATACAATGCTGGCTCCACCTCCTGCCAAGCGGCTGAGGGCTCTGTGCCTGCCATGGACGATCCTAGCCCCACCTCCTGCCAGGAGGCCGATAGCTCTGCTCCTGCCAGTGTCAATGCTGGCTCCACCTCCTGCTGGGTGTCTGAGGACCCAGCCCTGCGCACTTAATAGGCCAGGTGCTTCTGCCTGGCTCCACCCACAACAGACCCAGGATGTGGGGAAATTCCCCTGCATGGACAAAGGGATCAAAGCCAGAAAGGGGTATAAGAGAAGGACCCCTGAACCAAGAATTTAGATCACTTCTGACAAGGAACCCTGTAACCAAGGACAAGAGGGCTGCTGATCTGAGGACTTGCCTACCCCTTCTGCCAGTGTGCTGTTTGCTGGGGGGAATCCTGCAGTGCTTCTTTATTTTTGCCAAGGAACCAGGAGAGAGGAACTGTGTGTGTACTCTCACGCTTGCTAAGAAAATCTCCAAGGACTGGAAGAGTGCCAGTCTCCTGCTGAAGTCACAGGGCTAAAGGACTTCATCTGCTAAAGTGCTATTTGCTGGAACCTGTGAATCCAGCACCTCTGAAAGAGCCGGCAACCTCGACGCCGACGGACGTCCCCGAATCCAGCTCGACATAGTGGGTAACGGCCCCAGTGTCCCGCTTCCTCGACGACCGGCCGCCGGGCCCGACCGACGCCAGCAGCAACGCCAGTGAGTGGAAGTACGGCTCCAGCTCCAAGGGACCTCGTGTCTGCACCGCTGCTGATCGCATCGCCCTCGTGCCCTCTCGACGCCGTGAGCGCTGCTCACTCTGTGCAACCGCATCATCGACAACGACGCCTGCTGAGGCCTGATCGACACCGAAGATGCGACGCCGGATTGCTCGACGCTGCTGATCATCGTGTGCTTCATTTTCCAAAGGTACTGTGTTGTTGGGGGTCCGTGTGACTCCGGGCTCGACGTAGCGCTCCTCGCGGTCGACGCCGAACCTTTGGATTAACTTTGCCTCGACGTCGTGTAGCCCCCGTGTGGGTTACCCTGTTGCTAAGAACTGTATTGCCAAGAAGATTTGCTTTGATACTAAAGAATTTTTGTGCTAAAGAAGAAACTACCTTTGAACTATCATTTTTCCCTTCCCAAAGTATTTATTAAGATTGTGTACATTTTTGTCGTTATTTGGTCTTGTGCTAAGCCTTATATAAAAATACTTATTTTTATAAAACTACTGTGTCGTGTCCATTTGTAGTGTATTCACTTTATTACTGTATGTGGTCCTAAATGCTTAACACACAGCCTCTGACATAAGCCTGTCTGCTCTGCCAAGCTACCATGGGGGTGAGCAGGGGTTATCGAAGGGTGTGATCCCCTTGCCCTGACTAGAAAAGGTGTGTCCCTATTTGTCAGAAGTGCATACCTCTGCCAACTAGAGACAGCCGGTTCTAACAATATACATCACATATAGATATTTACACTCAAATTGCACAAAGAACACAGCCCTACAAAAGACAAAAAAAAACCAAATTTGTTTCACAGAAAAACACTTATATGTCTATGTGCGCATTCCTGAATTTCAATGCTACACCACCAGGTAGTCCTATGTAACAGCGCCTAGGGAAACTAATTACCCCACCAAGGTTATTTCAACTGGCGCTTATGCTATACTATTGCACAAATTAACAATTGAAACTGACTCCTCCACAGAAAGTCTGTCTACCTACATCTGCAGCACAGCTGAGATCCGTGGGAGCGACGAGACACGTGGGACCGGCCATCTTGAAGAAACTACACTTCGCTTCCAGCACGACTTCAGAAGCATCCTCGAGAAAGTGCTTTGGGGATTGAGAAGCCCCAGCCCCGAGCAGCTCCTGCACCGAAGATCAGCCCTCCAGCATCCACAAGATCTGCGTGGGGCCCTTTTGCTTGATTGCTGCTGGACGCGTTGTCTGGTCACTTGCCGGCTTGCTAGTGACCTCCTAGACGGCGATCCACGAAACCTACATTGCTGGTCTGGTTGCCCCAGACTGGCCCTTGCTTCCCTGCAAAGGAGAAGTACCCCGGACTCTCCTAGTCCACACCAGACGCCATTTCCACTCACCGCGTGGGTTGCCCATGCCAAGGCCTGTTGACGCTGAATCCGGAACAGACACCGCCGACAGCGAGAGCCTGCTTGGGACGGCTCGTGCCTCCATCCTGGTCGTCGAAGACACCTCCTGGTCCACGTGGCTGCAGAGTCAAGCGTCCACTCTTCACCTGATCACGACGAAAGCATCTGGTTCCTTCCTGGTTCCACTCCGGTCACTGGCTAGTGACTTTGAACATTGTCCCCTCTGCTTTCAGGTCCTCATCTTCCTCGATCCACCCTTGGATCGCACCTGACATCTTCCTCCTGGTCGCCTGCAGCATCTTTCTTCAAGGCTCCATAGACTTCGACGCGGAAACCCGACACACTTTCACACCTATGCACCCGCAGCCCATGGGTGAGGTAACGAGAGCATTTCGGTGCTCAAGGGTAGATTGACTCTCCTAGTGTCCAGGTATCCAGTCGTTTTAGTCCTAACTAGTCGGAACTGTCTTTTACGGATCACTGAAATAATATAGACTGCCAAAATATCGACCTGCAAAAATATCGTTGACAAAATATCGACAGACAAAATATCGACTTTCTATCTACAAACAGGTAAGTACAAAAATATCGAGTACAAAATATCGTTAACAATAATATAGATGTAAAAAATATCGACTTTATTAAAAACAGTGTTAAATTAAATTAATATTAAATTTTTATGACTAAAATATACTTAAAAATACTTAAATTAAATTATAATAATTAAATAATAAATGAAAATAATAAAAAAAAATTACAATCTTATTTGTTGACCCTGAACCCTAAAATATACCCCTTTACCCAAAAAACCAAAACTGACCCTGAACCCTAAAAATACCCCTTTACCCAAAAACTAAAAACTGACCCTGAACCCTAAAAATGCCCCTTTACCCAAAAACTGAAAACTGACCCTGAACCCTAAAAATGCCCCTTTACCCAAAAACTGAAAACTGACCCTGAACCCTAAAAATTCCTCTTTACCCAAAAACTGAAAACTGACCTTGAACCCTAAAAATGCCCCTTTACCCAAAAAACTGAAAACTGACCCTGAACCCTAAAAATGCCCCTTTACCCAAAAACTGAAAACTGACCCTGAACCCTAAAAATGCCCCTTTACCCAAAAACTGAAAACTGACCCTGAACCCTAAAAATGCCCCTTTACCCAAAAACTGAAAACTGACCCTGAACCCTAAAAATGCCCCTTTACCCAAAAACTGAAAACTGACCCTGAACCCTAAAAATGCCCCTTTACCCAAAAACTAAAAACTGACCCTGAACCCTAAAAATACTCCTTTACCCAAAATGTATCAATATTATTTAATTACCAATTAATTATTAATTAACAATAACAATAAAGTAAATATATTAGCACATTAGCTGTAATTATTTTAATAATTAATATTATTTTTCCCAATTAATTACTTAACAATAACACAAAATTATATATATTAAAATGTATTCTAATTAATGTAATTAACTAATTACAATTAATCAAGTACCAATTAATTACTAATTCAAAATATGTACACAATTATATTAATTAATTAACTAATTATTATTAATTATCAATTAATTATTAATTATAAATATTTACAAACATATATTAATTAATTAATTATTATTAAATTACTTCCCACCCTATTCCCCTATAAACCCACAACCCGCTACAGAATTACATAACACAATTATTAAAAAAACAAATTCCATTTAATAAAATATTTTATAACATTAATACACACTTTTCACACATATTATTACATAAAAATACACTATAAAATATTATATATTATTAAAAATTCGATATTTTTGCTATCTATATTTTAAACAGTCGATATTACTTCACTTACCTGAAAAACGATATTTTTGTAGTCGATATTATGTCCAGTCGATATTTTGTCCAGTCTATATTTAAAACTCGATATTATGTCCAGTCGATATTTTGGAGTCGATATTTTGTCTGTTCACCGTCTTTTACTTACCTTTTCGTAATTTGTAGTGTCCATTGACTTTGTCCCGCATCTCACGTGTGAGTTCACACTCTGCACACGCGTCCCGTGGGCCTCCTGCTCCTTACCTAAGGTTAGGGTAGTGTAGTCCCAGCGATCCTACAGCCTCTGGACATCTTCATTTCCTCTATCGATTTCCTTATACCATTTACTCAGCATATGGTTTGTCGTGCCCCTAGGGCACCATTGTAATTTGTGCAACTTAACGTATTTTTCTTAAGAGTCTTGTCATGAGCTTAGCCCTCTGATCTCATAAAGAGTTCAGAGGTGTTTTGTTAGTAATAAATATCTTGTTTATTTTCATAACAACCTGTGTGGTGTCCTTTCATTTGGTATTCAAGGGGTTATATGTGGTAAAACAGCTGGCTTCACATGCCAAAATAGTTTAGCCTAAGACTGCTTTGTCCATGCTACCATTAGGATAGCTGGTCTATAAGGTTGTCTTACAACCAATCACCATAAGGGTTGTTTGGACTGATACAAGGTGATCACTAGAACTAGTGAGCATCATATATCAGGCCAACTTCTCACAGTCACCCACTACCATATATCCAAGAGTTAGTGGCAGCTGTTAATGGTGCCTACTATTTTTCTGTTATTGACCTCATGTCGGCATATCATCAGGTTACATTGGATCAGGCTTCTCCAACCAGTACCTAGTGAGCTACTGGTAGCTCTCCAGCTATCTGTGTGTAGCTCTCCTCTGTGCAGCCGAACCCACGAATAATGAAGCTTTGCTTGGCTGAATCCATATACGTAAACCAACATTTAAAAGTGTGCATTTGAGATTAAAATGTATGTATTTTTAGAACTCATTAGGTGATGTTTACAGAAAAATTTGTGAATTTCCAAAATATATTTAAAGTTGATTTATTATTAATAAATATTATAGCATGGGGGCACTTATCTCTAGTATTAGCACCTTGGGGCCAGGAGCATTTAAGCTATACCAGTAATGTATTGCTCATGGAAGCACATTCTAACTCATTTATATTTGTTTACATTACTGCTGTCAACCCTGTTTTTTGACAGAGGTGGTAGTCTTGCATATGGTGCCCACTACTAAAATCCTGACTGATGTGGTAATTTGTACAGCATTAATGATTTAAGTAGAATAATTTTCTTTAACCATAAGTAGCTCTCATTACAGAAAAGGTTAGAGACCCCTGCATTGGATGATGCGTCCAAAGATCTAACTGCATTTGTGGCTCCATTTGGGGTGTGTAGATTTTTAAGGATGCCGTTTGGCATAGCCTCTGCAGCTAGCGTATTCCAGAAAATCATTGATGTGCTGCTTTTGGGATTGAGTGGAGTGCAAGTGTTCCCGGACGATATACTAGTTTTTGTCACAACTGTTGAAGAACATGATGATTTGTTCGACAAGGTTCCAGGAATGTTAGGGCACAGGGGCATGACTGTAAGTAACGACAAATGTATTTTGTATTGAGGTCATAGGATTTCCAGTGAGGGTATTTCTCCAAAAAAAGAACTGGTTTAAGCTCATAGTAATGCAATCAAACCATACAGCACAGGCTCATTGAGATCCTTTTTAGGACTTGAGGAATACTATACTCGGTTCGTACATGGATATGCTGTAGTGGTTGAACCGTTGAGAAGTCTTCTGAGAAAAGGGGTTCCTTTTGAATGGAATAGGAGCATGATGAGGCTTTTGGGCAAGTGAAAGGGTTGATTGTGCAAGCTCCTGCTCTGAACACCTTTGATCCTAATGCTAAATCGTACATTATGGTGGATGCTAGCTCCATAGGTTTGGGTGCTGTGGTCAGTCAGTTGGTTGATAGCAAGGAAAGAGTAATTTCTTTCATTTCTAGAGCAGTCAAGGGTGTGGAACAGCACTATAGTACTATTGAGAGAGAGGCTTTAGCCTGTGTGTGGGCAGTGAAGAAGTTTAAAAACATTTTGTGGGCAAATCCTGTTGTATTAGTCACTGATCACAAACCTTTGGTTTATATGATGGATGGAGTTAGATCAGGTAAAGCATCTTCAAGACTTATTAGGCTTATTAAAAGACTGCAAGAGTGTAATTTTTTTATTCAGCATATTTCTGGTGAGAAGAACAGTGTTGCTGATTGTTTGTCAAGGTTGCCACCTAGGATGTTTTGGTAGAGAATGTTCTGAATCACCATGAATGTGTAGTGGCTGTGGTGATTAGTTGTGAAGGAGACATTTCAGAGTCTGGGTGGCTGGAACGTTCGAAAGAAGATGAACAGTTTGGAAAGGTCAAACATTGTGTTGTTCATGGTTGGCCACCTAGTAGAGGTCTTGACAGTGCAATTCAAAGTTTCGCCCAGGTGTCCAGTGGATTGAGTTTGGAGAATGATATCCTTTTAAGGCATACATTTTTTGTTCCACCGGTTAGGCTTAGAAGGCAACACATTGAGTTAGCTCTCATGGGACATTCCGGTGTAACTGGCACTAAGAAACTTCGTAGGCAGCATTATTGGTGGCCAGGGATGGATGCTTGTGTTGAGAGATTTATTGATTAGTCAAGAAAGGGACTCAGAGGGGCTTTTGGTAAGGTCCAGCATACATGCCCAGGTAAATCAAACAAGAAATGGTGTGCAGTTCCTGAGTGGGTCAAAAAGGGTTTGTAGTAGAGAGAGGTGCATATAGGATAATGTAGTCCTATATCATGGAGTGGGGTAGGGGAATTATCCCTTTGGAACTAGGCCCTCATGCACCCAGCCAGATAGGTGTCATGCTTCATCATTGGGTCTGCTCCTCGTCGGGTCGGCACTGCAAGACCCAACGGGCATCCAATGAGGGGCTCTTTAGCAGAGATCTTTTGTTCCTGCCGTTTGGTGAGGTGTGAGTAAGGGACCTAGGAAAGTGTAGATGTAGTGTAGTGAAAGTGTGGGCTAAAAACTGGTTGTGTAGTCCAAAAGCAATTTTAATAAGATGGCTCTCACCTGATTAAAAGAAGGAGGAGTGGCGACTTATCTGAATGTATTGTTTCCAGATCCTTGCGCTCTACTCTGAAGGGGTCAACATGTTTCTTGCCTAAATCGCCCCATGGATCAAACGACAATTCATCAGGACCATGTGTGAACTATCTATGTACGGCGCAGTGACGCTGATTTTAGGTGAGTGAGGTTGCCTTCTGAGAATGTTTGCACGTGGTAGGTAGGTTGGTCCACCACTAACACGGGGTGTAGATAGTTCACACATGGTCCTGATGAATTGCCGTTTGATCCATAGGACGATTTAGGCAAGAAACATGTTGACCTCTTTAGAGTAGAGCTCTAGGATCTGGAAACATTACATTCTTCATTCTTTTATTCAGTTTGGAGCCAGATGAAAATGAAACAAAGAGTTTTTTTCAGCGAGATACTAGGGGGGGGGGGGTTCTTCTGGTCTGTGTGAGGATCTTTCTCAGGAAAGTGTTGATGTTCCAAAAGATCAGACTGCTAAAAATGCCTAGGAAATTAGAGGATTATGTGTTAGAAAAATGAAGTTGAGCATATGTACTTTTATCTTTTACCTTATTTTCATGTTTCCCTCTTATTTTAGTTTTGGTTTTCTGATGTATGTTGATTAATGCAGAATCTTGTGTATGTCGTGTTATGACAAAGCTTGTGGAATTATTTGGTGGTTTAGTAAAGGGAATGTGGAATGTTGGGGGTCAGATGGAGCTGAGCTAGTTGTGGACGCAGGACGTGCTATGTGTTTCTCACCAGTGGGCCACTGTAATGACACTGATGATTAAATCCATCTTCATTTATAACCAGCTAGCTCTCTCTTGCCTTTTCAAGCACCTTTATTAGCCCTTTCCTGTAATGGGACCCAGTGCCTGCTGCTGCACTGACAGTTGTGGAGTGCCTGCTAGGAGCCCTCAAACCTTGGTGCTTTCTCTTCTCACAGCAGGCATGTATCTGATGTCTGGCCTCTGCATCCCTGTCCGGTAATGGGACCCAATGCCTGCTGCAGCACGGACAGCAGTGGTGTGCCTGCTGGGAGCCCTCAAACCTTGGTGCTTTCTCTACTCACAGCAGGCATGTATCTGAGGTCTGGCCTCTGCAGCCCTGTCCGGTAATGGGACCCAATGCCTGCTGCAGCACGGACAGCGATGGAGTGCCTGTTAGGAGCCCTCCAACCTTGGTGCTTTCTCTTCTCACAGCAGGCATGTAACTGATGTCTGGCCTCTGCAGCCCTGTCCGGTAATGGGACCCAATGCCTGCTGCAGCACGGATAGCAGTGGAATGCCTGTTAGGAGCCCTCCAACCTTGGTGCTTTCTCTACTCATAGCAGGCATGTATCTGAGGTCTGGCCTCTGCAGCCCTGTCCGGTAATGGGACCCAATGCCTGCTGCAGCACGGACAGCGGTGGAGTGCCTGTTAGGAGCCCTCCAACCTTGGTGCTTTCTCTACTCACAGCAGGCATGTATCTGAGGTCTGGCCTCTGCAGCCCTGTCCGGTAATGGGACCCAATGCCTGCTGCAGCACGGATAGCAGTGGAGTGCCTGCTAGAAGCCCTCCAACCTTGGTGCTTTCTCTTCTCACAGCAGGCATGTAACTGATGTCTGGCCTCTGCAGCCCTGTCCGGTAATGGGACCCAATGCCTGCTGCAGCACGGATAGCAGTGGAATGCCTGTTAGGAGCCCCCAAACCTTGGTGCTTTCTCTACTCACAGCAGGCATGTATCTGATGTCTGGCCTCTGCTGCCCTGTCCGGTAATGGGACCCAATGCCTGTGCAGCACGGACAGCGGTGGAGTGCCTGCTAGGAGCCCTCAAACCTTGGTGCTTTCCCTACTCACAGCAGGCATGTATCTGAGGTCTGGCCTCTGCAGCCCTGTCCGCTAATGGGACCCAATGCCTGCTGCAGCACGGACAGCGGTGGAGTGCCTGCTAGGAGCCCTCCAACCTTGGTGCTTTCTCTAGTCACAGCAGGCATGTATCTGATGTCTGGCCTCTGCATCCCTGTCCGGTAATGGGACCCAATGCCTGCTGCAGCACGGACAGCGGTGGAGTGCCTGTTAGGAGCCCTCCAACCTTGGTGCTTTCTCTACTCACAGCACGCATGTATCTGAGGTCTGGCCTCTGCAGCCCTGTCCGGTAATGGGACCCAATGCCTGCTGAAGCACGGACAGCGGTGGAGGGCCCTGCTAGGAGCCCTCCAACCATGGTGCTTTCTCTACTCACAGCAGGCATCTATCTGATGTCTGGCCTCTGCAGCCCTGTCCGGTAATGGGACCCGATGCCTGCTGCAGCACGGACAGCGGTGGAGTGCCTGTTAGGAGCCCTCCAACTTTGGTGCTTTCTCTTCTCACAGCAGGCATGTAACTGATGTCTGGCCTCTGCAGCCCTGTCCGGTAATGGGACCCAATGCCTGCTGCAGCACGGATAGCAGTGGAGTGCCTGTTAGGAGCCCTCAAACCTTGGTGCTTTCTCTACTCATAGCAGGCATGTATCTGAGGTCTGGCCTCTGCTGCCCTGTCCGGTAATGGGACCCAATGCCTGTGCAGCACGGACAGCGGTGGAGTGCCTGTTAGGAGCCCTCCAACCTTGGTGCTTTCTCTAGTCACAGCAGGCATGTATCTGATGTCTGGCCTCTGCAGCCCTGTCCGGTAATGGGACCCAATGCCTGCTGCAGCACTGACAGCGGTGGAGTGCCTGTTAGGAGCCCTCCAACCTTGGTGCTTTCTCTAGTCACAGCAGGCATGTATCTGATGTCTGGCCTCTGCAGCCCTGTCCGGTAATGGGACCCAATGCCTGCTGCAGCACGGACAGCGGTGGAGTGCCTGTTAGGAGCCCTCCAACCTTGGTGCTTTCTCTACTCACAGCAGGCATGTATCTGAGGTCTGGCCTCTGCAGCCCTGTCCGGTAATGGGACCCAATGCCTGCTGCAGCACGGACAGCGGTGGAGTGCCTGTTAGGAGCCCTCCAACCTTGGTGCTTTCTCTTCTCACAGCAGGCATGTAACTGATGTCTGGCCTCTGCAGCCCTGTCCGGTAATGGGACCCAATGCCTGCTGCAGCACGGATAGCAGTGGAGTGCCTGTTAGGAGCCCTCAAACCTTGGTGCTTTCTCCACTCACAGCAGGCATGTATCTGAAGTCTGGCCTCTGCTGCCCTGTCCGGTAATGGGACCCAATGCCTGTGCAGCACGGACAGCGGTGGAGTGCCTGTTAGGAGCCCTCCAACCTTGGTGCTTTCTCTAGTCACAGCAGGCATGTAACTGATGTCTGGCCTCTGCAGCCCTGTCCGGTAATGGGACCCAATGCCTGCTGCAGCACGGACAGCAGTGGAGTGCCTGCTGGGAGCCCTCAAACCTTGGTGCTTTCTCTACTCACAGCAGGCATGTATCTGAGGTCTGGCCTCTGCAGCCCTGTCTGGTAATGGGACCCAATGCCTGCTGCAGCACTGACAGCGGTGGAGTGCCTGTTAGGAGCCCTCCAACCTTGGTGCTTTCTCTACTCACAGCAGGCATGTAACTGATGTCTGGCCTCTGCAGCCCTGTCCGGTAATGGGACCCAATGCCTGCTGCAGCACGGATAGCAGTGGAGTGCCTGTTAGGAGCCTTCAAACCTTGGTGCTTTCTCTTCTCACAGCAGGCATGTAACTGATGTCTGGCCTCTGTAGCCCTGTCCGGTAATGGGACCCAATGCCTGCTGCAGCACTGACAGCGGTGGAGTGCCTGTTAGGAGCCCTCCAACCTTGGTGCTTTCTCTACTCACAGCAGGCATGTAACTGATGTCTGGCCTCTGCAGCCCTGTCCGGTAATGGGACCCAATGCCTGCTGCAGCACGGACAGCAGTGGTGTGCCTGCTAGAAGCCCTCCAACCTTGGTGCTTTCTCTTCTCACAGCAGGCATGTATCTGAGGTCTGGCCTCTGCAGCCCTGTCTGGTAATGGGACCCAATGCCTGCTGCAGCACGGATAGCAGTGGAGTGCCTGTTAGGAGCCCTCCAACCTTGGTGCTTTCTCTACTCACAGCACGCATGTATCTGATGTCTGGCCTCTGCAGCCCTGTCCGCTAATGGGAACCGATGCCTGCTGCAGCACGGACAGCGGTGGAGTGCCTGCGTGTGAGACTGACTGAGATCATATAAAGCGGTAAAGAAAGGGGGAGGGAGGGTGGCTGGAGATCATTACCCGAGCCATCGAGGAATGGCTGCTTTTCACTGGAAATGAAATGTCTTTGGTTGGAAGCTTGGCTGCATTGTTGAAGCTGCTAAATAACACAGCAAAACACAACATAATACACAACATAAAACCATAAACCATAAAGACAACACCACCACAGTACAACACACCACAAACACCCTCCAAGATCACACAGCAAAAAATACCACAGAAAACAACAAAACGACCATATCCAAATACACCATCACACACCAAAAATAAAACACAATAGAGCCACTCAAAACACCATGGTGTAACACAAAACAATAATAGCACAACACAAATGCAATGGAACAATGATATGAACCATAACAAGAAACAACAGAACACAACTGCATCACCATTATACTCCATAATGATAACATAACAAGAGACTAGTACAATAGTTCAGCAATGTTAGAAATGCAACACAATACAGAAACACAACAATACATCAAAATATCTCCAGATCACAATAGTACAACAACACAACACAATTGCTTTCTTGCACTATTATGTTGGTATTGCTTCTTATTGGTGTATTTGTGGTGTTATGTTGGTATGCTGTGTAGGGGCATTGCATTGGGCTGTGACTACTGTGTTTTAGTGTATTCTGCTGTGTTACCATTGTATTGAGATGGAGTGTTGTATTTTATTGTCTCATTGTAGTAAGTGTCGCCTATGTTATTAGCATTGGAGCATTCTTTCCTTCTGTTGTTTGGTTGTGTGTTGCTGAGACCCTGTTCTGCATTCCCATGTTCTTCAGCTGTTGATGTTTGCGGTGAGGTGTTGTGGTATTGTCATTGAGCGGTTGTGTGTTGCTGAGCCCCTGTTCTGCATTCCCAGTGTTCTTCGGCTGTTGATGTTTGCGGTGTGGTGTTGTGGTATTGTCATTGCGCGGTTGTGTGTTGCTGAGCCCCTGTTCTGCATTCCCAGTGTTCTTTAGCTGTTGATGTTTGCGTTGTGGTGCTGTGGTATTGTCATTGCGCGGTTGTTTGTTGCTGAGCCCCTGTTCTGCATTCTCAGTGTTCTTCAGCTGTTGATGTTTGCGGTGTGGTATTGTGGTACTGTCATTGCGCGGTTGTGTGTTGCTGAGCCCCTGTTCTGCATTCCCAGTGTTCTTCAGCTGAAGATGTTTGCGTTGTGGTGCTGTAGGATTGTCATTGCGCGGTTGTGTGTTGCTGATCCCCTGTTCTGCATTCCCAGTGTTCTTCAGCTGTTGATGTTTGCGTTGTGGTGCTGTGGTATTGTCTTGCGCTGTTGTGTGTTGCTGATCCCCTGTTCTGCATTCCCAGTGTTCTTTAGCTGTTGATGTTTGCGTTGTGGTGCTGTGGTATTGTCATTGCGCGGTTGTGTGTTGCTGAGCCCCTGTTCTGCATTCCCAGTGTTCTTCAGCTGTTGATGTTTGCGGTGTGGTGCTGTGGTACTGTCATTGCGCGGTTGTGTGTTGCTGAGCCCCTGTTCTGCATTCCCAGTGTTCTTCAGCTGTTGATGTTTGCGGTGTGGTGCTGTGGTATTGTCATTGCGCGGTTGTGTGTTGCTGAGCCCCTGTTCTGCATTCCCAGTGTTCTTCAGCTGAAGATGTTTGTGTTGTGGTGCTGTGGTATTGTCATTGCGCGGTTGTGTGTTGCTGAGCCCCTGTTCTGCATTCCCAGTGTTCTTCAGCTGTTGATGTTTGCGGTGTGGTGCTGTGGTATTGTCATTGCGCGGTTGTGTGTTGCTGAGCCCCTGTTCTGCATTCCCAGTGTTCTTCAGCTGAAGATGTTTGTGTTGTGGTGCTGTGGTATTGTCATTGCGCGGTTGTGTGTTGCTGAGCCCCTGTTCTGCATTCCCAGTGTTCTTCAGCTGTTGATGTTTGTGTTGTGGTGCTGTGGTATTGTCATTGCGCAGTTGTGTGTTGCTGAGCCCCTGTTCTGCATTCCCAGTGTTCTTCAGCTGTTGATGTTTGCGTTGTGGTGCTGTGGTATTGTCATTGCGCGGTTGTGTGTTGCTGAGCCCCTGTTCTGCATTCCCAGTGTTCTTCAGCTGTTGATTTTTGCGTTGTGGTGCTGTGGTATTGTCATTGTGCGGTTGTGTGTTGCTGAGCCCCTGTTCTGCATTCCCAGTGTTCTTCAGCTGTTGATGTTTGCGGTGTGGTACTGTGGTATTGTCATTGTGCGGTTGTGTGTTGCTGAGCCCCTGTTCTGCATTCCCAGTGTTCTTCAGCTGTTGATGTTTGCGGTGTGGGGCTGTGGTATTGTCATTGCGCGGTTGTGTGTTGCTGAGCCCCTGTTCTGCATTCCCAGTGTTCTTCAGCTGTTGATGTTTGCGTTGTGGTGCTGTGGTATTGTCATTGCGCGGTTGTGTGTTGCTGAGCCCCTGTTCTGCATTCCCAGTGTTCTTCAGCTGTTGATGTTTGCGGTGTGGGGCTGTGGTATTGTCATTGCGCGGTTGTGTGTTGCTGAGACCCTGTTCTGCATTCCCAGTGTTCTTCAGCTGTTGATGTTTGCGGTGTGGGGCTGTGGTATTGTCATTGCGCGGTTGTGTGTTGCTGAGCCCCTGTTCTGCATTCCCAGTGTTCTTCAGCTGTTGATGTTTGCGTTGTGGTGCTGTGGTATTGTCATTGCGCGGTTGTGTGTTGCTGAGCCCCTGTTCTGCATTCCCAGTGTTCTTCAGCTGTTGATTTTTGCGGTGTGGGGCTGTGGTATTGTCATTGCGCGGTTGTGTGTTGCTGAGCCGCTGTTCTGCATTCCCATGTTCTTTAGCTGTTGATGTTTGCGGTGTGGCATTGTGGTACTGTCATTGCGCGGTTGTGTGTTGGTGAGCCCCTGTTCTGCATTCCCAGTGTTCTTCAGCTGTTGATTTTTGCGGTGTGGGGCTGTGGTATTGTCATTGCGCGGTTGTGTGTTGCTGAGCCGCTGTTCTGCATTCCCATGTTCTTCAGCTGTTGATGTTTGCGGTGTGGTGCTGTGGTACTGTCATTGCGCGGTTGTGTGTTGCTGAGCCCTTGATCTGCATTCCCAGGGTTCTTCAGCTGTTGATGTTTGCGGTGTTGTGCTGTGGTATTGTCATGGCGCCTCAGCTGCAGTTCATCACATTCTTGTCATGCAGCACCACTGCCGCAGATCACCTTTCATGACCCTGTGCTAAAAGGTGCTGTCGCTGTTTCCCGGCAAGGGCTTGTAACAGAGCCAAGGGATACAACACCTGCTGTCCGGCTGACGTCTCATTCACGCTGGGCTCAGGGTGATGGGGTGAGACGGGTGCTGAGGAGGGAGCGGGGAGGCGATGATGCTGGTGGGCAGGAAAGGCATACAAGGAGATGCTGAGGAGGGAGAGGGGAAACATGGAGAGGATGCTGATGTGAGAGAGGGAGACGAGAGACAGGGAATGAGATGCTGATGAGGGAGAGACGAGATGGAAGGAGGTGCTGATGAGGGAGAGGGGGGACAGGAAAGGAGATGCTGATGAGGGAGAGGGGACAAAGGAAAGGAGATAACGATGTGAGAGAGGGGGACGAGAGACAGGGAATGAGATGCTTATGAGGGAGAGGGAAGATGGAGGATGGAAGGAGATGCTGATGAGGGAGAGGAGAGACAGATAAGAAGATGTTGTTGAGGGGAGGGGAGACAAGAGATGTTGATGAGGGTGAGGGGAGACCGAGAAGGAGATGCTGATAAGGGAGAGTGGAGAAATAAGGAGATGTTGATGTGAAAGAGGAGAGGAGAGACAGGGAATGAGATGCTGATGAGGGAGAGGGGGAAAGAGAAGATGGTGATGTGAGAGAGGGAGAGAAGAGAATGGAATTAGATGCTGCTGAGGGAGAGTTGAGATGGAAGGAGATGCTGATGAGGGAGAAGGGCGAAAGGAAAGGAGATGCTGATGTGAGGGAGGGAGAGGAGAGATAGGGAATGAGATGCTGATGATTGGGTGGGGAGCTGGAAGGAGATGCTGATGAGAGAGAGGGAGACAGGGAATGAGATGCTGATGAGGGAGAGGAGAGACGGAGGGAGATGCTGATGTGAGAGAGGGAGAGAAGAGACAGGGAATTAGATGCTGCTGAGGGAGAGGGGAGATGGAAGGAGATGCTGATGAGGGAGAGGGGCCACAGGAAAGGAGATGCTGATGAGGGAGAGGGGCCACAGGAAAGGAGATGCTGATGAGGGAGAGGGGCGACAGGAAAGGAGATGCTGATGTGAGAGAGGGAGAGGAGAGACAGGGAATGAGATGCTGACGAGTGGGAGGGGAGATGGAAGGAGATGCTGATGAGAGAGAGGGAGACAGGGAATGAGATGCTGATGAGGGAGAGGGGAGACAGGAAAGGAGATGCTGATGTGAAAGAGGGAGACAAGAGACAGGGAGTGAGATGCTGATGAGTGGGAGGGGAGACGGTGTTGAAGATGCTGTTGAGGGGGAGGGGAGACAAAAGATCCTGATGAGGGAGAGGGGAGACAGAGAATGAGATGCTGATATGGGAGAGGGGAGAAAGAAGGAGATGTTAATGTGAGAGGGGAGAGACAGGGAAGGAGATGCTGATGAGGGAGAGGGGAGATTGTGCTGAAGATGGAGATGAGAAAGGGGAGGAGACAGAGAAGGAGAAACAGATGAGGGAGAGGGGAGATGGTGCAGAAGAGTCTGATGAGGGAGATGGAAGAAAATGCTGATTCTGGGCAGGAGAGACAGAGATAGATGCTGATGAGAGAGAGGGGAGACAGTGCTGAAGATGCCGCCAGATTGATTACAAGGACCCCTAAATTCAAACCAATTTCTAAAATCATCAGGCAACTCCACTGGTTACCGGTAAGAAACAGAACACAATTTAAAGCTTTATGTATTGCTTTTAAAGCAATTCACGCCTCTGGACCTGCGTTCTTAAAACAATCTCTATGTCCCTATATTCCGGCACGATCTCTACGCTCTTCCACAGCAGGCCTTCTGAAGGTCCCAAGAACAAAAAAAGTCTCATGGGGTGATAGGTCTTTCATAGTCACAACCATCAAACTCTGGAATAGCTTACCATCCTAAATTAAGACCAGCAACTCTTTACTAATATTTCGGAAGCAGATAAAAACGTAGCTTTTTCATTCAATAATTTGCCTTTTACAGTCAGCGTATCCATAGCCCTATGGGTATTTGTGCACTCAATAAATCTCTTAAAATAAAATAAATAAATAAATGCTGATGAGGGGAGGCAGGAGATGCTGGTGGGGGGACGAGACAGGAGATGCTGATGAGGGAGAGGTGAGACACAGAAGGAGATGCTAATGTGGAAGAGTAGAGCTGATGCTGAAGATCAGATTAAGGGAGAGGAAAGACAGAGGAGTTGCTGATCAGGGAGAGGAGGTATGGGAAAGAGATGCTGTTGGTAACAAGACAAAATATCGAATTCAAAATATAGAGTTACCAAAATATCGAAGTCAAAATAAAGAATGGACAAAATATCGAATGGACAGAATATAGTGGTGAAAAATATCGAATTGAAGGTAATAATTTAATATCGATTTTTTAAAATATAGAAAGTCATAATATCGAAGTATATAAAATAGGTATTACAATATTTAGAATTTTTTTTAAGTGTTTTGTATGTTAGTATATGTGTGAAAAGTGTATATTATTTTGTAATTTATTTTAAGTAATTAATTTTATGTTATTTCATTTTTGCGTCATTTAATTCTGTAGCGGGTTGTGGGTTTATAGGGGAATAGGGTGGGAAGTAATTTATTTATATTAAATTAAATATTAATTTTTAGAAATTACTAATTATTTTTTATTTAATTTTGCGTTTTACTTCTGTAGCGGGTTGTGGGTTTATAGGGGAAAAGGGTGGGAAGTAATTCAATTGTAATTAATTAAATACTTTTATTTATTTATTGGTATTCATTTTTAATTAATTGTTAATTAATTTTTAATTGGTAATTCATTTTTACTAATTGATTAATTGATAATTATGTTAATTTTATTAATTTATTTTCTGTAGCAGGTTGTTGGTTTATAAGGGAATAGGGTGGGAAGTAGTTTAATTGTAATTAATTAAATAATTGTATTTATTTATTGGTATTCATTTTGAATTAATTTTGAATTAATTTTTAATTGGTAATTCATTTTTATTAATTGATTAATTGATATTTATGTTAATTTTATTAATTTATTTTCTATAGCGGGTTGTGGGTTTATAGGGGAATAGGGTGGGAAGTAATGTAATTGTAATTAATTACATCTTAACAATAATTTTTGTGTAATGATAATTCATTTACTGTTAATTAATTATTAATTGGTATACATTTGTATTATTAATTAGTTTTTGTTATTGAAAATGAATTCGTTGTTAATTAATTATTAATAGGTAATTCATTTTAATAACTAATATTTATTTGTATTTATAATTGATTAATTATTACATAATATTAAATTGGCAATTAATTTTAATTAATGTTTTATTGGTATTGATATTTAATGTATTTTTATTATTATAATAAATCATTACTTTCCCTACTGTTAAACTCACTAGAGTGGGAATAGTATTTTTTACCACTACGCTATCCAACGCTTTCCCTACTGTTGCACTCTCTGCAGTGGGAATAGTAATTTTTACCTCTACACTATCCAAAGCTTTCCCTACTGTTCCACTGTCTGGAGTGGGAATAGTTATTTTTACCCCTACGCTATCCAACGCTTTCCCTACTGTTGCCCTCTCTGGAGTGGGAATAGTTATTTTTACCCCTACGCTATCCAACGCTTTCCCTACTGTTGCCCTCTCTGGAGTGGGAATAGTTATTTTTACCCCTACGCTATCCAACACTTTCCCTACTGTTGCCCTCTCTGGAGTGGGAATAGTCATTTTTACCCTTACGCTATCCAACGCTTTCCCTACTAATGCACTCACTGGAGTGGTAATAGTAAATGTTACCCTCCCGTTATCCTACAGTAAAAATATTGTATATGTTTTATTAATATTATGTCAATATATATATATGTATTAAAAAATAAAATTGTATGTTTTTTTTATAACTTAAATTAACTATTTAATAATGTTAAGGTTATTTAAGTATTTTTAAGTATGTTTTAGTTAATTATATTTATTTCATTAATTTTAAATTACTTCTAAGACATTTAAAAAAATTCGATATTTTGTCTAACTATATTTTTTAAAACAATATTTTTGATTCGATATTTTTGTAATTACCTGTTTGTAGATAGGAATTAGATATTTTTGCATTCTATATTTTTTCTTCGATATTTTGGTAATTCTATATTTGTGTTTCCGATATTATGTCGGTGATCCATCCTGTTGAGGGAGAGGGGCAACAGTGGTGAAGATGCTGATGGGAGAGTGAAGACGGTGCTGATGCTGGTGAGGAGAGACAGATACGGAGATGCTGACGAGGGAGAGGAGAGACAATGCTAAAGTTGCTGATGAGGGGGGACATAGCTGATGAGGGAGAGGGGGGCAGAGAACGGGATGCTGATAAGCGAGAGAAGAAAGGGAATGAGGTGCTGATTAGGGAGAAGGGAGATGGCATTAAAGATGCTGATGTACGAGAGGCAGAGGAGGAGATGTTAATGAGGGAGAGGAAAGACAGAGAAGGAGATTCTGATGAAGAAGAGGGGAGACAGGAGAAGATTCTGATGAGGAAGAGTGGAGACAGAGACGAGGATGTTTAGGGAGAGGAGAGACAAAGAACGAGATGCTGATGTGGGATGGGGAGACAGGGAAGCAGATGCTGATGACGGAGAGAGGAGACAGAAGAAGATGCTGATGAGGAAGAGGGGAGACAGAAGGTGCTGATGAGGGGGAGGGCAGAGAAGAAGGTGCTGATGAGGGGGAGGGGAGACAGAGAAGAAGATGCTGATGAGGGAGAGGGGAGACAGAGAAGGAGATGCTGATAAAGGAGTGAACAGACAGAGAAGAAGGTGTCGATGAGGGAGAGGGGAGACAGATCAGAAGATGATGATGAGGGAGAGGAAAGACAGTAAAGAAGATGCTGATGAGGGAGACGGGAGACAGAGAAGTAGATGCTGATAAAGGAGTGGTCAGACAGATCAGAAGATGCTGATGAGAGAGAGGGGAGACAGATATGAAGATGTTGATGAGGGAAAAGAGAGACAGAGATGGAGATGCTGAGGGAGAGCAGAGACAGTACGGAAGATGCTGATGAGGGAGAGGGGAGACAGATAAGAAGAGGCTGATGAGGGAGAGGGGAGACGGAGGTGCTGATGCTGGGCAGGAGGCGGAGGGTACAGGGAGGCGAGGACACCTCAGGGAGGAGCCATGAATCACCTGTGTCGAGAGCTTCTGTCGGCACAGGATTCATGCAGCCGATAATATTTACTCGGCTGACCTTAGCAGAGCACCCGATGTGGTGTTCGAGGACAGGCTGCCAAGATGAATGGCGAGGTTTACAGCGCGGTAATGGCTCTGCCCCGAGCCTCCAAATCAGGGAACTATGACAGGTTCTGAAGAATTCAAATCAGCTGGTGAGGCAGCGCCCTGACACCAGATCCATCAAGGACTGAGGTTGCTGAGGAGATGTGGAGTGCACCACAACCTTTGTGGTGAGGACAAGAACGAGAGATAGGGCCTGCAGGGGCCTGTGTACTGGGAGCCAAGGCCCAAAGGGCAGCGAGAGAGAGGGGCTGTAGGGGCCCAGGGACTGGGAGCCAAGAAACAGAGGACAGCGTTAGAGAGGGCCTGCAAGGACCCAGGGACAGGGAGCCAAGAAACAAAGGGCAGTGTGACAGAGGGCTTGCAGGGGCCTAGGGACTGGGAGCCAAGAAACAGAGGGCAGCGTTAGAGAGGGCCTGCAAGGACCCAGGGACAGGGAGCCAAGAAACAAAGGGCAGTGTGACAGAGGGCCTGCAAGGACCCAGGGACTGGGAGCCAAGAAACAGAGGGCAGCGTTAGAGAGGGCCTGCAAGGACCCAGGGACTGGGAGCCAAGAAACAGAGGGCAGCGTTAGAGAGGGCCTGCAAGGACCCAGGGACTGGGAGCCAAGAAACAGAGGGCAGCGTTAGAGAGGGCCTGCAGTGGCCCAGGGACTGGGAGCCAAGAAACAGAGGGAAGCGTGACAGAGGGCCTGCAGGGGCCAAGGGACTGGGAGCCAAGAAACAAAGGGCAGCGTTTCAGAGGGCCTGCAGAGGCCTAGGGACTGGGAGCCAAGAAACAGAGGGCAGCGTTAGAGAGGGCCTGCAGGGGCCCAGGGACTGGGAGCCAAGAAACAGAGGGCAGCGTTAGAGAGGGCCTGCAAGGACCCAGGGACTGGGAGCCAAGAAACAGAGGGCAGCGTTAAAGAGGGCCTGCAGGGGCCCAGGGACTGGGAGCCAAGAAACAGAGGGCAGCGTTAGAGAGGGCCTGCAGGGGCCCAGGGACTGGGAGCCAAGAAACAGAGGGCAGCGTTAGAGAGGGCCTGCAGGGGCCCAGGGACTGGGAGCCAAGAAACAGAGGGCAGCGTGACAGAGGGCCTGCAAGGACCCAGGGACTGGGAGCCAAGAAACAGAGGGCAGCGTGACAGAGGGCCTGCAGGGGCCCAGGGACTGGGAGCCAAGAAACAGAGGGCAGCGTTAGAGAGGGCCTGCAAGGACCCAGGGACTGGGAGCCAAGAAACAGAGGGCAGCGTTAGAGAGGGCCTGCAGTGGCCCAGGGACTGGGAGCCAAGAAACAGAGGGCAGCGTGACAGAGGGCCTGCAGGGGCCCAGGGACTGGGAGCCAAGAAACAGAGGGCAGCGTTAGAGAGGGCCTGCAGGGGCCCAGGGACTGGGAGCCAAGAAACAGAGGGCAGCGTGACAGAGGGCCTGCAAGGACCCAGGGACTGGGAGCCAAGAAACAGAGGGCAGCGTGACAGAGGGCCTGCAAGGACCCAGGGACTGGGAGCCAAGAAACAGAGGGCAGCGTGACAGAGGGCCTGCAGGGGCCCAGGGACTAGGAGCCAAGAAACAGAGGGCAGCGTTAGAGAGGGCCTGCAGGGGCCTAGGGACTGGGAGGCAAGGCCCAAAGGGCAGCATGAGAGAGGGCCTGCAAGGACCCAGGGACTGGGAGCCAAGATACAAAGAACAGCGTGAGAGAGGGCCTGCAGGGGCCCAGGGACTGGGAGCCAAGAAACAGAGGGCAGCGTTAGAGAGGGCCTGCAAGGACCCAGGGACTGGGAGCCAAGAAACAGAGGGCAGCGTTAGAGAGGGCCTGCAGGGGCCCAGGGACTGGGAGCCAAGAAACAGAGGGCAGCGTTAGAGAGGGCCTGCAAGGACCCAGGGACAGGGAGCCAAGAAACAAAGGGCAGTGTGACAGAGGGCCTGCAGGGGCCCAGGGACTGGGAGCCAAGAAACAGAGGGCAGCGTTAGAGAGGGCCTGCAGGGGCCTAGGGACTGGGAGGCAAGGCCCAAAGGGCAGCATGAGAGAGGGCCTGCAGGGGCCCAGGCCCTGGGAGCCACGGCCTAAAAGGCAACAAGAGAGAGAGAGAGAAAGGCCTGCAGGGGCCCAGGGACTGGGAGCCACGGCCTAAAGGGCAGCAAGAGAGAGAAAGAGAAAGGCCTGCAGGGGCCCAGGGACTTGAGCAAAAAAACAAAGGGCAGCGTGAGAGAGGGCGTTCAGGGGCCCTGGGACAGGGAGCCAGGGCCCAAAGGGCAGTGTGAGAGAGGGCCTGCAGGGGCCCAGGGACTTGGAGCCGCAGCTTAAAGGGCAACAAGAGAGAGAGGGGCCTGCAGGGGCCCAGGGACTGGGAGCCAAGAAACAAAGGGCAGCGTGAGAGAGGGCCTTCAGGGGCCCAGGGGCTGGGAGCCAAGACCCAAAGGGCAGAGAGAGAGGCCTGCAGGGGCCCAGGGACTTGGAGCCGCAGCTTAAAGGGCAACAAGAGAGAGAGGGGCCTGCAGGGGCCCAGGGACTGGGAGCCAAGAAACAAAGGGCAGCGTGAGAGAGGGCCTTCAGGGGCCCAGGGACTGGGAGCCAAGACCCAAAGGGCAGAGAGAGAGGCCTGCAGGGGCCCAGGGACTTGGAGCCGCAGCTTAAAGGGCAACAAGAGAGAGAGGGCCTGCAGGGGCCCAGGGACTGGGAGCCAAGAAACAAAGGGCAACGTGAGAGAGGGCCTTCAGGGGCCCAGGGACTGGGAGCCACGGCCTAAAGGGCAGCAAGAGAGAGATGGGCCCAGAGGGCCCAGGGACTGGGAGCCAAGAAACAAAGGGCAGCGTGAGAGAAGGCCTGCAGGGGCCCAGGGACTGGGAGCCACGGCCTAAAGGGCAGCGTGAGAGAGGGCCTGCAGGGGCCCAGGGACTGGGAGCCAAGGAACAAAGGGCAACGTGAGAGAGGGCCTTCAGGGGCCCAGGGACTGGGAGCCACGGCCTAAAGGGCAGCAAGAGAGAGATGGGCCCAGAGAGCCCAGGGACTGGGAGCCAAGGCCCAAAGGGCAGCGAGGGAGAGGGCCTGATGGGGCCCAGGGACTGGGAGCCATGGCCTAAAGGGCAGTGTTAGACCTGGCACCATTGGCGTGGGTCTCCCTTCTATTTTTGCTGTTGCCTCATGTATTTTCGCTGGTGTTAGATCCTGTTGCCTCATGTATTTTCGCTGGTGTTAGATCCTTTGGGCACTGTGCCACTGCTATCCAGTGCCACAGTGCAAGTGCTCCCTATTGTAAATTGTTGTATTAATCAGTGGTTCCATGTTTGGCTTATTGGTTTACTTGTCAGACCCTAGTCTAGTGCACTGAGTGTGCCCAGGGCATGTAATCCAAATGCTGCTGGTGGGCCTGCAGCACTGGTTGTGCCACCCACAGAAGCAGCCTTGTAAAATGTTTCTAAAGTCTGCCATTGCAGAGCCTGCATGCAGGCTGGTACTTTCATGCTGACCGGGCAAGTGCACCCACTTGCCAGTCCCTAAACCTTCCCTTTTCTTCATGTCAGTCACCCCTATAGTAGGCCCAAGGGTAGGGCGCATTGTAAGTATAAGGTAGGACAAGCCCTGAGGTGTGTGGCATGTCCTAATAGTGAATTACAGTCAATTTCGTTTTTCACTATTGCAAGGCTACCTGTTCTCCATAGGCCAGAATGGGCTGATAGAATTGTTACATTTTATAATCCTAACAGTCTCGGAGAACATGGTAGAAATTCGAGTTTAGTATGCCTGAACTCAGAATAATAAAATACATCTTGTAGTAAAGTTTATATCTGAAAGAAACAGGTTACTATTAGATTCCTTACCTTAGAATATCCCCAGGCGTCAGACTGGATCCGGAAACTTTTGCGTAGCAGTACCCTTGCGCGTCGGTAGGCGTCGTCTGCGGCTCCACGTCCGTCGTCGGCGTCGTTGGCACCGGGATGACGTCGCCAGAGTACTTAGACGCCGCCCTCGCGCGCTGACGTCAGTTCTTCTTTTTTCCGCGCCAGCAAGCGCAGATCTGGAAAAAGTTGTACCCTTAGTCAATTTTTGACTAACTTTTTCGATCCTTTTTGATCATCTTTCGAAGTCGCTCGACTCCGACAGTGCCGGTAGGGATGCCCAGGTTCACACCCTTCGTCGACTGCAACCGACTGATGTCGGTTACCGAACCCCATCGCCGGTGCCTTCACTGTCTGGGCCCCGACCACGACGACAAGTCCTGCTCCGACTGCCGGGCCTTGACGTCCAAAGCTAGACGAGAGCGGTCCCGCAAGCGACTCGAGCTCCAGCAGTCGGCCTGTGCCGCTCGAGGTCCCGGTCTGCGAGGAGGTCGAGGTACCGGTCGCGGGGTCGGAGTCATCATAGCTGTGGGAGTCGTCACCAGTCTTCGGGCTCGAAGTCCTCAGGTAAGAGGCACAAGAAGTCAAAGAGGGGTCATCGCTCTTCTGACTCCCCCCGACGCTCGCGCGACACGGCCGGGGGTTCGGGCAACACCGCCCCGCGTCCCCGCCGGAGCCGCAGGTGTCGCGGCCTGCTCCATACCCGCCTATCCCTGGGCAGAACGCGACACCGGGGGAGATCGAGGCTTTCCTCACGGCCATGAGGTCACTCACTCCTCCGTCGGGTTCCGCGGCGCCTTCGGCCCAAGCCGCCCCAACTGGGTCCCCACGCAGGCCGGGTGCTTTGGCCCCAGCGCCGTCGGCGACTTCGGCCCGACGCCGCAGGGCCCCGCTGGATCCGGGTCGTCGCCGGTCGACCACACGACCTCGCCAGCGCCGGCCCCCAGGGTGTCGCCTCCGGCGCCGTCCCAGGACGACGTCGTCCCTGGTCCTACCCTCGATTTGGGTCCGGCGTTGGAGCGGCGCCGCTCTCGACGCCGATGGGAGATTTCTATTTCTATGACCTGGCCCCATCCTTTGACTCTGAGTATCAAGAGATAGTTGGCGAGGAGGATTGGGAGGGGTCCGAGGACCCTCTGGCATGTGAGTGCCAGTCTTCTCAGGACTGGACAGGTGAGCTTGGGGAGGCCAGTGGTCTGGACACTTCGCCAGACACTGGTTTTGTCTCCCCTCCTACCGTGGCTGCGGAGAGGGGGCTGCCTATAGTGTGGTGCTGACGCGGGCTGCCAAGGCCTTGGGCCTTCATCTCCCCCTTGCGGCCGTGAGGACTAACCTCCTCACTGAGGTCCTAAAACCGCAGGCAAGCTCGGCTAAGCCTCTTCTGCCGTTTAATGAGGCTTTGTCAGACGTTTTTCTGGGCACTTGGTCCAAGCCTTCTACAGGTCCGCCTCTAGATAGGAACGTGGCCAGGCGCCACCGCCCGGCTCTGGGCGACCCTTGCTTCTTGACACCCACCCCACCCCGAGAGCCTGGTCATCCAGGCCTCTAACTCCCAGACCGCATTCCCGATGGCTCCCCCGATCGGGAATCCAAGAGGTATGAGCAATACGGGAAAAAGGTATTCTCCTCCCTGAGTTTGAGATTGCAGTCAGCAACACCGCGTGCCTCTTGGGCCGTTACACCCACTCTCTGTGGGACACGGTCGCGGACTTGCTGCAACAATGTCCGGAGGGGGTCCGGACTAAACTCGCCCAAGCCCTTGCGGAGGGTAGAGGTGCGGCATGGTACTCCATTCGGTGTGGGCTGGATACCACAGACTCACTGGGCAGAGTGATGGCAACGACGGTGGCGATTCATCACCACGCCTGGTTGAGGTCCACCAACTTTTCGGCTGATGTCCAAAATACCCTTATGGACATGCCGTTTGATGGCCGTCGCCTCTTTGGCGACAAGGCAGACCATGCGCTTGAGCGCTTTAAGGACTCCAGGGCTACGGCCAAGTCTTTGGACCTCTCGGCCCGCACCTGCAAACGGCTGCCTTTCGCTCCTTTCGTGGCCAAGGAAGGGGCGCCCCCACACGTCCTGCCAGCCACGGGCCGCAGACTACCATCCAGCGCGGTGGAGGACGTGGATACCGCCGTGGCGGCGGTCAGGGACAACGGCGAGGCCAGTCCACACCTGCCCCTGCAGCATCCGCCTCAAAACCCTCCTAGTCCGAGCCTTCAGGCCCATGTGACGCCAGTGGGGGGCATGGTCGCCATCACCACCTCCACTGGCGCACTGTCAAATCGGACAGGTGGGTGCTGCAAATCGTCTGAAGGGGCTACTCCCTCCCCTTTCAGGCGACCCCTCCAGCCATGCCACCGCGTGTCGGGGGATCACTTGAAACTTCTACAAGAGGAAGTTGCGGCCCTCTTGGCCAAGGGGGCCATCAAGCACGTTTCTGGGCCAGAAGTAGGGTGTGGTTGTTACTCCCACTACTTTCTCGTACCCAAGAAGGGCAAAGGGGGCTTACGCCTATCTTGGACCTGCGGAACGTCAACGGCTTCCTCCGGAAGGAGAAGTTCAAGATGCTGACACTGGCTCAGGTCTTAGCTGCCTTGGACCCAGGAGACTGGATGGTAGCGTTGGACTTGCAGGACACTTATTTTCATATCCCCGTACTGCCGCCCACCGGCGTTACCTGCGGTTCATGGTAGGCCACGAGCACTTTCAGTTTACCGTGCTCCCCTTCGGCCTTTCCAGCGTCCCACGGGTGTTCACGAAAGTGATGGTGGTGGTCACAGCTCATCTGTGCAGGTTAGGGGTTTAAGTCTTCCCCTACCTCGACGACTGGTTATTGAAGGCGGGCTCGCCCCAGACAGTCGTCAGCCACCTCCAGACTACGGCCGACCTCCTGCACCTGCTGGGGTTTTCCATCAATGTGCTGAAGTCACACCTGTGTCCCTCTCAGAAGCTCCTTTTCATCAGAGCGGTTCTAGACTCGGCGCAGTTACGGGTTTATCCTCACGAACAGTGGGTTCGGGATATTCAGGCTCTGATTCCCATCTTTTAGCTGTTATCCCGAGTCTCGGTCAGGTTGACGCTGCGGCTTCTGGGGCTGATGGCCTCCTGCATCCTTCTGGTGCATCACGCCAGGTGGCGGATGCAGGCTCTGCAGTGAGACCTGAAGTTTCAGTGGGCCCAGCATCAGGGCAACTTGTCCTACCATGTCTTGATCTCGGGTGGGGCACTGCAAGACAGTTGCAGTGGTGGCTCGCAGACCACGATTGGGTCAGTGGCAGATCCCTCTCCCTACCCCAACTGGAGCACGTAGTTGTGACGGACGCGTCCCTCCAGGCCTGGGGGGGTCATATGGGAGAGGCGGAGATCAGAGGCCTCTGGTCTCCGGCGGAGTCCAGGCTCCACATCAACCTTCTGGAGCTGCTGGCAATCCTGCTTGCACTGAAGGCATTCCTCCCCTCTGTCCGGGGGAGTGTAGTGCAGGTGTTCACGGACAACACCATCGCCGTGTGGTACTGCAAAAAACACGGCGGGGTGGGGTCGTGAACCCTATGCCAGGAGGCTCTGCGCCTCTGGCAGTGGCTGGAACATCAGGGCATGACCCTGGTGGTTCAACACCTGGCAGGTTCCCTGAACGCCAGGGCGGACAAACTCATCCGTCGGTGCATGATGGATCACGAATGGCGTCTGAACTCGAACGTGGCGCAAGGCCTCTTTCAGCAGTGGGGAGAGCCTTGGTTAGATCTATTAACCACAGAAGAGAACGCGCAATGTCATCAGTTCTGCGCGTTGGAATTTCCATGATGGCACTCTCTCGGCGACACTTTTCGTCACGAGTGGAGCTGCGGTCTGTTGTACGCCTTTCCGCCTATACCACTTCTGCCCAGAGTGCTGAAGAATATCAGGTGCGACTGGGCCCAGATCATCCTTGTGGCTCCGGACTGGGCATTAAGATACTGGTAGCCCGAGCTACTCAGCATGTCTGTCGATCCCCCGATTCGTCTGCCTCTTCAGGAGGACCTTCTGTCGCAGCAGCAGGGGACGGTCCTCCACCCGAACCTGTCCAGTCCCACCTCCATGCTTGGAGATTGAGCGGCGACAGTTGAGGCCATTTGTCTTGCCTCCTTAAGTTTGTAATGTGATTCTGGCAGCCAGGAGTCCCTCCACAAAGTCGGTATACGCCTACAGGTAGAACAGATTTGTGGCATTGTGCACAGCAAAGGCTGTGGATCCACTCTCTGCCCCCCTTTCTGAGGTTCTCCTCTTCCTTCTTTCTCTTGCCCAGCAGGGCTCTGCTCTGGGCACTATCAAGGGCTACCTTTCTGCCCTTTCCCCCTTCTTAAGGCTACCTGATCAGCCTTCTTTGTTCAAGTCCCCAATTGTAAATAGGTTCTTGAAGGGCATCACTCATATGTTTCCCCCTGTTCCTTTCGTGATGCCCCAGTGGGACTTGAACCTGGTTCTGACTTACCTGATGTGTGCTCCTTTTGAGCCGCTTCATAACTGTCCTCTCCGTCTTCTTACTCTTAAGAATGCTTTCCTGGTTGCCATCATCTCTGCCAGGAGAGTGAGTGAGCTCCAGGCTCTTTCCTCCAAGCATCCTTTCCTTTCTGTCCATCCGGGCAAGGTTGTGTTGTGGACAAGACCCTCTTTCCTACCCAAGGTTGTCACAGCTTTGCCCACCTTCTTTCCGCCTCTGCACCGGCTCCACCGTCTGGACCCAAAACGTGCGCTCTCATTCTATCTGGATCGCACACGCCAGTCCCGGGTGGATGACCCACTCTTTGTTGGTTACTTGGGCGCTAAGAAGGGACGGTTGGTGCACAAACTGACCATCTCTCGAGGGGTCATGTTGTGTGTTAGACCTGGCACCTTGGCGTGAGTTTCCCTTCCACTTTTTGCTGATGTGCCTCCGATGTTTTGCTGGTTTTCCGATACTCAGGGCACTGCGCCACGGCCGACCCGTGCCGCAGTGCAAGTGCTCCCTACTGTAAATTGTACATGCGATTGGTATCCATGATTGGTTCGTTGGATTTACTGTTAGTCCCTAGTAAAGTGCACTAGGAGTGCCGGGGCTTGTAGATGCCAATGCTGCTAGTGGGCCTGCAGCGCTGGTTGCGCCACCCACTGAAGCAGCCGTAAAGATGTGCCTGGGGACTGCGACCGCAGAACCCGCGTGCGGTCTCGTACTGTCACGCTAGCTGGGCAAGTGCACCCACTTGCCAGCCCCTGAACCTTCCCTTGACTACATATTAGTCACCCCTATGGTAGGCCTGCGGGCAGGGTGCGTTGTAGGTGTAAGGTAGGACAAGCCCTGATGTGTGTGGCATGTCCTAGTAGTGACTTACAACCAAAATCGTATTTCACTATTGAAGGCTACCTGCTTCCGTTAGGCCAGACTGAGCTGCTGGAATTATTACACCCTATAATCCCAGCAGGCTCAAGGAGCATGGTAACGAGTTGTGTTTAGTATGCCTGAACTCAGGATGATAAAATATTTCTTGTAGTCAAGTTTATTTTAGTATCCTGTGTTTGCAAATGCTACTTTTAGAAAGTTAGCATTTGCTTGCCTAACCATTTCAGCCCGCCTCTGCTGGTATGTGTATCTGACTGTCTGAGATGTGTGAGTGACAGGGCTGGGGGGATGACAGGTGGTGAATGCGCAGATTACACCTTAGTGGGAGGTAGGAGTGGCTCTTGACTCTGGATCTTGCTGTGCTCTGCCACCACAATGCTGGCTCCACCCTCCTGGGGAGCGACTGATGACTCAGCCGACACCTGGCCCAGGAAGGGCGAAGCCCCCATCAACAAGGTACTCTGGCTACCCCTGTCCGCACAATGCTGGCTCCACCTCCTGTGGGGCGTCTGATGCGCCTGCCCCTCACACTGAAAGCAGAAGCCGGATTACACCCGTCGGAGTACTCAAGGACTGAAAGTGGCTATGCAAAGGCCCCCCTGGCCTGCGAGAACAAAAGAAATACCGTATAAAAGAAGGAGCCCTGCTCCTTGAAAGTTAGATCCAGTTTGGGCTACAGAAGGAACTCTGCCCGACGAGAAGGACCGTGAAGGACAAGGAAGGGTACTGTCTCTTGCCTGTGTCTGGTGCCTTGCTGCCGAAGGAGAGGAAAAAGGAAAGACTACGAGAAGACTTTTGCTTTACAAGACTTTGTGCCAAACTCTGCTGAAACGATCTCCAAGGGCTTGCTGTGAACTTGCCCCCTGACCAGCGCCCCAGGACCAGTGGGCGCTACATCCTGAAGAAAGCGACTGTGGGTGCTGCTTATCGCTGCAGTACCGACGGAGGAATCTCCTCCAAGGCAACGACATCCACCTGACCACCGTGACCGGGGCCCAAAGCAACAGCGAGAGCAACGTGAGGTCCAGCCGCCGCTGGCCCGAACACCGTGACCGCAACTGCACCGGGAGCCCGAGAGCAAAGTGAAGGAGGACCTGTCCGGTCCGAGCTCCCGAGTTGACTGCGCCACGAGCAGCCAATCCACTTGCAAAGACGGACAGTCGCCCCGTGAGAATCCTCCTGGTCGGTATCCTGCCCGACAGCTCAGCTGTGAGTGCAGTAGTGTGGCTCACTGGTTAGAGGCGGCAGACCCGAGAGCAGAGGACGGCCCGGGACCAGGGTTCGATTGCCGGCGCGGCAGGTTTCTGGACCAGGGTCAGCGGACTCGATAATTCTCTCGCCTCGGTGCCCACTCTGATCAGCGATCACACTCGGCAACTCTGGGCATTAGCTTGCCTCATCTTCACTAACGGCCCCACCAGACCGCCGGGGATGCCTGGTCTCACCCTGGAGATACCCATTAAGGGACCATCTCTCAGGGAAGCCAGGAAGGGTTTCGCAGCGGTCGAAGCGCCTTGGGACCCTACGGGTAAGTAGTGCGCTATATAAATGCCTATACATTTACATTTACATTTACAGCTACCACCGGCACTTGGCTGGGTACGTCCTATACTTGAGGACCGTACTGCCACTTGCCGCCACCACACAGCCGCCGCCTCCAGGGTCGGAGCGAACGACGAGGAAAGGACCCCGCCGCCACAGAGCACCGCTGCCCCGGATGACCCGTGACCTGCTCGGCTGAGAGCCGCAACGAACAGCGACCCCGGGAAGGCAACGCGACGTGGGACAGCTCCCCTGGAAGCCGCCCGCTCCACAAGAACTTTGTTGAACCGGCCAGAAGGCCCTAAAGAACGCTTATTGCTAGAAGGAACTGTGGCAACTTGAACTAAGTAACCTGGAACCGCTATTTGAAAGTTTGACGACTGTATTCACAAGCCTGCTTGAAATTTATATAAAGATATATATTTTTACAGAATACAGTTTGGTGTCATTGTGTGGTGGGTTGGTTGTGAGGGTGTAATGTTGCAAGTGTTTAACCCTATGTGCCCCAAAGATTAGCCTACGACTGCTTAAGCCACCCTACCTAGAGGGTAAGCAGAGGTTGTCTGGAAGGTAACCCTCAGCCCTGACGAGGAAGAGAGAGTCCCTGCTTGTCGCTAGTGTTGCACTGCGCCAACTAGAGCCTCCCCCTTCCTACATTGTGTATCAAGGCATGCTACTCTTTGGCAAAGAAGGAGCCTCCTGTTGGGCTGAGGGCCCATTCCACTCGGGCCATGGCGGCTACTACTGCCCTGGGCCGGGGAGTTCCCTTGCAGGACATCTGTCAGGCAGCTACGTGGGCCTCACTGTACACGTTTGCAAGACACTACTGCCTGGACAGCCAAGTCCGGAGGGATGGCTTCTTTGGCCGTTCCGTCCTCCAGGTCTTTCTGGTGTGATTATTGGTTCGCACACCCACCACCGGGGTCGGTATTGCTGGGGTATCTATTCTAAGGTAAGAAATCTAATCCTAACCTGTTTCTTTCAGATGCACAAGTTACTGACCTTCGGTAACAATATATCTGTAAGAAACAGTAGTTAGTATTAGATTCCTTACCGCCCCACCCATCCTCCCCGTTCTGCGAACCGATATCTAGGGTTAAGGTCATCCCCTTTCAGGGCCCTAGTTTCATGGCACCAGTGTTGGTTTTTATCATGGCTCTGCGTTTCTGGCGCTGAAAAGCTGTGTATAAGAACTGACGTCAGCGCGCAAGGACGGCGTCTAAGTACTCCGGCGACGTCATCCCGGCGCCAATGACTCCGACGACAGATGCGGAGCCGCAGACGACGCCTAACGACGCGCAAGGGTACTGCGACGCAAAAGTTTCTGGATCCAGTCTGAAGCCTGGGGATATTCTAAGGTAAGAAATCTAATACTAACTACTGTTTCTTACAGATATATTGTTACCGAAGGTAAGTAACTTGTGCTTTAACATTCTGTGTTTGCAAATACCACTTTTAGAAAGTAGGTATTTGCTTGTCTAACCATTCAAACCTGCCTCTGCTAGGATGTGTATTCCTATGTCTGGTTTCTGTGAGTGACAGGGCTGGGGAATTCCAGGAGACAGGCTGAGTCACCCAGTGGTGAATAGAGAGATCTACATCTAGATGGGAAGGAGGAGTGCACCTGAACCCTGAATAGGGCTGTGCCTACCTTCCACAATGCTGGCTCCACCCCCTGGGAAGCGGCGGATGTCTCTTCCCTGCACACTGAAAGAAGAGAAGGAGTCCTGTCAACAAAGTGCTCCAGGACTGTACTTGCCTTCCACAATGCTGGCTCCACCTCCTGTGGGGTGTCTGATGTGCATGCCCTGCACTGTGAAAGGAAAATAGAAGTCTGGTAAACAGAGTGCTTCAGAACTGGCATGGACTGGGCAAAGGCCCCTCTCCCCTCACAGATCAAAGGGTTTCTGGGTATAAATATTGGGACCCTGATCCCAAGAAATTAGATCACTTTGGACTACAAGAAGAAACCTTTACTGAGAAGGGGAACCTGAAGAAACTGAGGAGAGAATATTCCTAAGCTGAGGTGCTGCTTTTGGAATTGGCCTGCAGTGGTTGCCTTTCTGCCAAAGGAAGAAGAAAGGAACTTTGTGTACTTTGCTTTCAACTCCTGAAGGATCTCCAAGGGCTTGGAAAAGAGCTTGCCTCCTGCTGAAGTCTCAGGGACAACAAGTCTTAACAGACTTCACCCCCAGCTCCCCAGAGTTCTTGTGGAAGTGCCTGCTGCTGTTTTGGGCCTTCTGAGGAACTGCGTGTCGCAAGGAGCTGGAAGCGCGACTCAACGAGAAGAAGCGTGTTGCTGTGCCTGCCGTCGCAACTCCGGAGAAGGAGGGTGTCGACCAAGAGCACCTCGCATCCCCGAGAAACGTGCCGCCTCTTGGATGTCGCCGCTGTAGTTGTCGCATCGAGCGGAAGCTTCATGCATCGTGGAGAAGAGTGTCACCACTGGAGCTATTGCCATTGCATCATAAGGGCGTCGCCGCTGCAGTCCACGCATCGAACCGAGAGTTTCTCGCATCCCAGAGAAGCGTGCTGCATCTGGAAGATCTTCACGTCTTTATTTCTTTGCACCTGAACTTTGCCGCATCTCCATCGCTGCGACATTGCTTGTCCTGGATGCGCAACACAACCTAAGGTACATTGACGCAGAGTGTTGCATCTAAGAACTGAATTTAACTAAGCTTTAATCTATCATCTTAAAGTAATCATAGTGTGTATTTTTGTCGTTTATGGTCTTGTGGTAACTCTATATAAAGCCTACTTATTTTTGGTATAAAACCTGTGTGGTCTCCATTTGTAGTGTTGACACTGGGTTACTGTATGTGGTCACAACTGCTTAACTTACAACGCCTCTGAAATAAGCCTTGACTGCTTGCGCCACGCACCTAGAGGGTGAGCAGGGGTTATTTTAGGTGTGTAATCCCCTTTCCCTGACTAGAGGAGAGGGTCCCTGTTTGTCACAAGTACCTAACTGTGCCAACCAGAGACCCACAAATCTAGCATTGGTAGGCAGCGGAAGAGTTCTGGATTTGCATTTGTGACTCATGTACAGTGACTGGTGAACAATACTTTTTGGTAGATTCCTTTTTGATTTTTTGATTGCCTATTTTTGAGAAATGCCTAATTCAGTTGAGAGAGCAGAATCTGTACCCTTCCTTAATTCCTCGGCTTCACGTCCAACGGCGTATCCATAGCGCATTCGGGAAGCACTGCCCTTTTGCTGGCATAGATCAAGATTAAAGAAATGTGAGTTAATCCGGCCCAGGTGAACTACAGGCACTTGGATCCCAGGACTGTCGTGCCCTACACACTTGTCTTGAGAAAGACCTGCCGCGACCTCAAACATTGGCGCCTCTAAGGGTCGAAACGTCGACATTTCTTCATAGGCCTTAGAATTCCAGAATTCTAGAGAATTGAAAGAAATATATAGGATTCTGTAAAATCATACTTGTTGATGGCCTTTATGAAATTAAAACTTGTATATATTTGTATAGATTGTTCATATTGAAATTTATTGTATATATTGCTTCTGTCACGTGATCACTATTCACTATTTGTCACTTCCTTTGCTGCACTTTTATTAATATATTGACAGTCAGTTTTGTTGATTGTATAAACTGTTTTGAATGAATTCAATTTGGATAAGCATAAAAAACATAACAAGTCATATACAGGCTTTCTTCTCATTTATTTAAGAACCGGTTTCTGTTCTTTGTCAGAGTAAGGTTTCTTCTTGTTGGTTAAATTGCGTAGATTAGCATTTGCAAATTATTTGTGTTGTCACCCGACAGAACCATTTTTACTTTAACCTTTGAACACAAGGCAGCACACTTTAAAATGAATTCTCTTCCGAATAGGAAACCAGTGTAAGTTCTGTAGTAAGGGAAGAGATGGGGCACGATAGGGAGCACTAGTCACCAGACGTGCTGCAGTGTTCTGCATTACCTGCAAACTTTGTAGGTCAGAATCCTTGGCAGAAATTACCAGAGCATTACTATAATCAAAGCGGCTGAGAACTAAAGCATGGATTAGTGTTTTTCGTGTTCTAATTGGAAGAAAATGGAAAATCTTTTGAAGCAGGCTCAGCTCATAGAAACAGGATCTTTTAATAGTTGCTATATGATCCTCCAGGTTAAGATCTCTGTTTACTAAAACCCCTAAGTTTTTGACAACTGTCTTTGGTGTGGGGGCTAAACCCAGTTCTTCTGGCCACCATCTGGGAAACCACCTAGTAATAGCATCCTTAATGAGCATGATTTCCGTTTTCCTGCGTTTAACTGCAGGAAATTATTCCTCATCCAGGAGGTAATCGTTTTCATGCCTTCTGAGAACACATTCTGGATGTTGGGGGTGTATGTATTGTATGTAAAAATTAGTTGCGTGTCGCCCGCACAGGAGATTGGAAAAAACCAGATTTTCCTAAGAAGTGCTGCTAAGGGGGCGATATACACATTAAATAAAGACGGGCTAAGGCACGAGCCCTGCGGTATCCCTTTCGTAACATGGCTGATCTTATATTGAAAAGGACCTAGGTTCACTATTTGTGTCCTATCTGTCAGGAAATCTTGTATCCAGTTCAAGGCAGTGTTCTGGACACCTATGGAGCGTAATCTATCCAATAGGATTTGATGAGATATGGTATTGAATGCGGCTGATAGGTCAAGCAGCACAAGAATTACTGCCTGACCTGTGTCCGCCAGCATTCGTATATCATCAGTTATCTTAACCAAAGCAAGTTCGGTACTATGTCTGGGACGAAAACCAGACTGAGAATAGTCCAAACAGTTGGTGGGTTCCAGATAAGCCGAAACATAGGTGTTAACATGTTTCTCTAATACAGGGGTCTTCAAATTGTAGGGCGTGACCCCCAGGGGGGCCGTGGAGCGATGGAAAGGGGTTCGCGCCTTCTCAGTCACTCTGCCCAGGCCCCAGGGCTTCAGCCCCCCTCGTCCCCGTCTGTGTCTCAGCCCGGGCTGCTGCAATGCAGCTCGAGCTGCTGTGGGATAGGATCGGCTGGGCAGTGTCTGGAGTCTTATCTCCAGCACACCCGAGTTTTTGACATTCCGTTAAAAACCATTTGCATATTTACATGCCTTTGTAAACAGGTTACCAAGACTTCGGGTTTTTTCTGGTTCCAGTACCCCCTGGGTCCCCGCTCTGCCTATTCCTTACATTTAAACAGTTCTATCAAGCTCAGCTGTGAATAAAACTCCAGGAAGTGAAGAATGTCACAGTTCAACAACAAATGAAACTAGCTAAGAACAGAAAAAACATTCATACATCTTAAAAGATTTCTTTCTCTACACCAAGGGGCGGATTTACAAGCCACTTGCGCCACTTTTGCATCACTTTTCCCATGTTAAAAGTGACTTAAGTGGCGCAAGGGGCTTATAGATCTGCCCCAAAACGTTTTTCACTTTTGCCAATTTCTATTATAAGAATATTTTATCTTATAAAAATATTATATAGAAGTCCCATTGCATCTCAGCACTCCAACTCATGAGAATTTGGTCCTGTGGATGTGCTGGAGATGTAAAAAAATTAAAGCACTGAGGGGCAGATTTACAAGCACCTTATGCCACTTTTGCGCAGCTATTGCGTCACTTCTGTGATGCAGCGGCAGCGTAAAGCAAGCGCCTTGCTGCGGGGGATTTACAACGTGACACATCTAGGGAGCAACGCCACTTTGTAAAGGCCTGAGCCACATATAACCTGCATCTGGTTTCATGTGGGCGTACCGCCGCAAGGTGGGCGTTCCGGCGCAGGAATGCCTCGGAGAAGTGCCTGAGTGAAATCTACAAGATTTCACTCAGTCACATTTTCGACCATGCTGCGTCAAAACCTTGCACCTGCTTGAAGCAGGCGCAAGGTGTGACGCACCATGTGGAAGATAGGCCGGGTTGTCACAGTGCTGGAGTTGCGTCGCGCCAACAACACAACTCCAGCACTCCTACAATCTGAAGCAGGCAGATGCGACACGCATCTGCCTATCCTTGCGCCATTTTAAAGCTAACAAAGGTCCTAAGCTTTTTAGATGCCACGAGAAATAATAAGCACAGGCTTTGAATAAGAACTGTGTGTCTTTATCCGCCAGTGTCCAGCCGGACAAGGAGGTGTTTATTTCAAAGGATTAGTGAGTATATACAGAATTTAGAAGTGGATCAAGCCACAAATTAATAACTGGGCACAAGCCTGTACATAGTCAAGGAGAAAAACAATACATGGGGAGAAAGAATAACAGGCAAACAGGTTGGAGAAAAACGGTGGCTTACAGTATAGTGAAATCTTACGTAAGCTCTAACCAACAGTGACTGCAACACATGTTACAAAAATTAAAAGGAAGTAGTACTGTACAAACAGTCGACGTAACGTTTCGATCCCTGTCTCCAAAATTAAATTGGGATCATCTTCAGGACTACAATTATCAATTTTGCCTGATTGTGTTTATACAAGCCTGTGGGATTTAAACAGGAGGGAGGAAAGGGGAAGATACAAATTATCTCAAGGGAAAATTATTTACATATTTACAGCATGTCAGTTAAATTTCTATACAATTTCTGTAATACACAGAGAGTGCAGAGGCTGCTGTGCTCAGTGCGATCATAGTTATTTCAAAAGGGCACAGGTGGAGATGTGCTCATTTTTTGATAACCGCCGACGGAACGTGTGGGTGACCGTGCAGGTGAAAAAGAGTCAGTGCATGGTCACTTTACTTACGGCGATAGTGAAAAAGGTGTATGGTTACTTCTGTAACGAACGATTGGAGTTGTGCTCATTCTGGTGGAAAACGGCAAGGTGAGCTGGAAAACAAGCATTGGAAGTGCGGCGCGTGAGGAGTGGTTGTGGCCGGACTATGGTGCTCAATCCGAGGATTTACCAGTGACTTAAAAATGCGGCACATCCGTTGTGGCGCAACAATGGCATTGAGTGTTGCACGTTTCTTGACGCATTTCTGCTCATTTCCAGGGATGCGCCAGGTAACCTAAATCTGCCCTTAAATATGTAGGCTTAGGAAACCGTTTGTTAACCTGCGGCATTGGAAAAGCCATGAATCCAGGCTTTTTGACCACTCCTGCTCTGGGACCAAAACTTGTTGTGCTGCCTGGACCAGAGCTGGAGTTTGATAAATATGCAGATTCTGCCAACAGGTTTGGAATTTTTTGACATGAGGGTGTCCTTGCACCTGAAAATGTTGACAGGGGGGTCTCGGCATCCAAAAGTTTGAAGACCTCTGCTCTAACAGTTTACTGTATAAAGGTAACAGGGAAATAGGACCATAGTTAGTTATGATGTCAGTCGAGGCCAGTCTGGTGTTTTTTCGAATGGGCATAATTTGAGCAACTTTCCATGCTTTGGGAAGTTTGCCTTCTTTAATGGAATAATTAAGAATGGAGCTGAGGGGCTCTGCCAGTTCAGCTGCTAAGTTTTTTAACAAATTTAGCAGGGATTAAATCAGTTGGCGAGCCAGATTTTGCAGATTTTAATAAGAGTTCTGTGTCCTGAGCTGTCAGCAATGAAAATTCTTTAAAAGTACACTGTCCAAGTAAGTCGGAGGATTGGACAGTTAGGAAGTCACACTTATTATTGACAGAAAACGTTATGTTGTTATATATATATCCTCTATTTTTTTTAGAAAAATGGTCTGCAATTTTATCAAAGAGAAGTTGAGTGGGTTCCTCTTCTGTATTAAGGACTTTAGGATTATCAAAGGTATTAAGAATATGAAAAAGCATTTTGGAAGAGTTGCCTGATTGTTCCAGCTGCGCAGTGATTTGGTGTTTACGTGACGCTGAGGAGATACTCGCAGCAGCAGTCACCAGTAGGAAAGAAGCACATGACGTTGAGGAGATACTCGCAGCGGCAGTCACCAGTAGGAAAGAAGCACATGACGCTGAGGAGATACTCGCAGCAGCAGTCACCAGTAGGAAAGAAGCACATGCCGCCGAGGAAATACTCGCAGCAGCAGTCACCAGTAGGAAAGAAGCACATGACGCTGAGGAGATACTCGCAGCAGCAGTCACCAGTAGGAAAGAAGCACATGGCTCTGAGGAGTCAACAACTTCAGCAGTCACCAGTAGGAAAGAAGCACATGACGCTAAGGAGATACTCGCAGCAGAAGTCACCAGTAGGAAAGAAGCACATGACGCTGAGGAGATACTCGCAGCAGTAGTCACCAGTAGGAAAGAAGCACATGACGCTAAGGAGATACTCGCAGCAGAAGTCACCAGTAGGAAAGAAGCACATGCCGCTGAGGAGATACTCGCAGCAGCAGTCACCAGTAGGAAAGAAGCACATGACGCTGAGGAGATACTCGCAGCAGCAGTCACCAGTAGGAAGGAGGCACATGACGCTGAGGAGATACCTGCGGCAGCAGTCACCAGTAGGAAGGAGGCACATGACTCTGAGGAGACAACCACATCAGCAGCCACACAGTAGGAAAGAATCACATGACTGAGAAGACAACCTCCTTGGCTGTCACCAGCATGACTGAGAAGACAACCACCTTGGCTGTCACCCGTAGCAAAGAAGCACATGACTCTGAGGAGATACCCGCAGCAGCCGTCACTCGTAAAAAAGTAGGACTTCATATTGAGGACAATTCCACTCACACCTGAAGGAAAACAGAATTTTAATCTGACGAGAAAATCACTGCAGTACTCACTAGTAGCAGAACAATACAACACTCTAAGGTGAAAACCACTGCAGTGCTCACTTCAACACAGAATCAACATTACTGTAAGTGCACAGCCAACGCAGCACCCCCTGTAGTAGTAAACCACACACATTGTGGATTTAGTTGTGGAAAACCTCTCAGGTCGGAGGAAGCTGCACTACTAGAAGGCAACCATCATGTCAGTGTTCACCTATGGCTTGAAACCATATAACTTAAGGCAGACAACCACTGCAAAGCCCTCCCGTAGCAGAACAGCAGCAGTTGCGGCAGGTTGGGGGGGCAGGGGGGGGGACTATGGGGGATGCAATTGCGGGTGGGAGCACAATTTAAAAAACATGTAAATCACTTACTTTACCACCACCGGGTCCAGCAGTCCCTGCTCCTGCTCTCCTGCCTTCAGGAATAGAAAGCAGGCAGCCAGACTCCTTCCCCTAAGCCAATCACAACGCTGCAATGCAGCGTTGTGATTGGTCTGAGCGCCATCGTAGGGCGCTCAGCCAGGGGCTGGAGGGGTGGGCATGTTCTCCATGCAGGCTGTAATGCAGCCTGCATGGAGAAGTGGGAAAGTGCGCATGACTAGTTTGGGCGGCCGAAGAGGGCGGACCAAACAGTTTTTGCGCACTTTGTGAGCAAACCACTCCTCCCCTGCTCTGCCCTGCCATGCTCGGTTAGCAGAGCAGCCCCGCCCACCAGCCCGCCCCAAAGGAATCATAAAATGATAATAACTGAAAGTTGTTATCATTTTATGTTTTTGCTTCTAGTGCTGCTTGAAAGCAGTGGGGCGACGCTCCTCCGCCATAGCGTAGAAGCCACCACTGGACAGCAGGCCACCAGATTACTCTAACCAGCCAACTCACCTGTTGCAGGCATCTTATCACTCTGAGTTCCAGAGAGTAGGTGCCTTGCTGTCAACTGCAGGAAATCATCTCATAACGCTGAGTACCAGAGAGGAGTTATCCTACCCTCACAAGCGGAAGGCTCTCAAATCACTCTGAGTGCCGTCAGAAGCTCTCCTTTCCTTGCCAGCAGAGGCCCGTCTTATTGCTCTGAGTGCCAGGAGAAGCTCTCCTCTCCTCGCCCGCAGAAGGCGGCCTCATCAAAGAGAAGCTGCCTTACTCTTTTTGCTGTCAACTGCAAGAGGTTATCTCATCACTCTGAGCAACAGAGAAGCACTCTTCTGCCCTTGCCTGCAGAGGGCCATCTCATCACTGAGTTCCAAAGGGAACCTCTGTTGCCCACAGTCAGCTGTCTCATCATTCTGATCACCAGATATAAGCTGTCCTGCCCTCTCCCACAGAGGACCATCTCATAACTCTGAGCAACAGATAAGTTCTCTTATCCTCACCTGCAGAAGCCTGTTGCAACACTGAGTACCAGGAAGAAACTCCCCTGCCCTCAACTGCAGCAAGCACCAGCCCTTGCCATAAGAGGACCATGTCATTTCTCTGAGTGCCAGGAAAAGCTCTCCTTCTGTCGCTAGCGGAAGGCCATCTCATCACACTGAGTACCAGAGAGAATCTCTCCTGCCCTCTCCAGGCAGAAGCCTATCTCATCACTCTGAGTACCAGAGAGAATCTCTCCTGCCCTCTCCAGGCAGAAGCCTATCTCATCACTCTGAGAACCAGAGAGAATCTCTCCAGCCCTCACCAGGCAGAAACCTATCTCAGCACTCTGAGTACCAGAGAGAATCTCTCCTGCCCTCTCCAGGCAGAAGCCTATCTCATCACTCTGAGTACCAGAGAGAATCTCTCCTGCCCTCTCCAGGCAGAAGCCTATCTCATCACTCAGAAGCCTATCTCATCACTCTGAGTACCAGAGAGAATCTCTCCTGCCCTCTCCAGGCAGAAGTCTATCTCATCACTCTGAGTACCAGAGAGAATCTCTCCTGTCCTCGCCCGCAGAACGCCGTCTGATCACTCTGTGCACCAGAAAAGAAGTGCCCCTTCCCGTGCCTGCAGAGGATCATCTCATCACTCTTGGTATCAGAAGGAGGCCTTCCTGCCTTCTCCCGCAGAAGGCTGTCTCATCAATTTTAATACCAGAGAGAGCCTCTCCTTTCCTAGCTTGTTGAGTTCTGTCGCATCTGTCTCATCACTCTGTACAGGAGAGAAGTGTTCTTGCCCTTGCCTGCAGAGGACCACCTCATCCCTTTTGACACCAGAGAGAAGCTTTTCTGCTCTCTCCTGGAGAGTAATGTCTCATCAAGAGAAGCTCTCCTGTCCTCTCTTCCAGAAGGCTGTCTCATCACTCTTGGTACCTCACCAGTCAAGGGCCGTCTCATCTCAATGAGTGCCAAGAGAAGCTCTCCTGTCCTCTCTAACAGAATGCTCTATCATCACTCTTGGTACCTCACCAGTCAAGGGCTGTGTCATCTCTATGAGTGCCAAGAGAAGCTCTCCCGTCCTCTCTCGCAGAAGGCTGTCTCATCACTCTTGGTACCTAGCCAGTCAAGGGACATCTCATCACTTTTAAGTGCCAAGAGAAGCTCTCCTGTTCTCTCTAGCAGAATCCTGTCTCATCACTCTTGGTACCTCACCAGTCGAGGGCCATCTCATCACTTTGAGTGCCAAGAGAAGCTTTCCTGTCCTCTCTCACAGAAGACTGCCTCTTCACTCTTGGTACCTCACCAGTCAAGGGCCATCTCATCACTTTGAGTGCCAAGGGAAGCTCTCCTGTCCTCTCTCACAGAAGACTGTCTCATCACTCTTGGTACCTCACCAGTCGAGGGCCATCTCCTCACTTTGAGTGCCAAGGGAATCTCTCCTGTTCTCTCTCGCAGAAGGCTGTCTCATCACTCTTGGTACCTAGCCAGTAGAGGGCTGTCTCATCAATCTAAGTGCCAAGAGAAGCTCTCCTGTCCTCTCTCATAGAATGCTGTCTCATCACTCTTGGTACCTCACCAGTCAAGGGTTGTCTCATCTCTATGAGTGCCAAGAGAAGCTCTCCTGTCCTCTCTCATAGAAGACTGTCTCTTCACTCTTGGTATCTCACCAGTCAAGGGCCATCTCATCACTTTGAGTGCCAAGGGAAGCTTTCCTGTTCTCTCTCGCAGAATGCTGTCTCATCACTCTTGGTACCTAGCCAGTAGAGGGCTGTCTCATCAATCTAAGTGCCAAGAGAAGCTCTCCTGTTCTCTCTAGCAGAATGTTGTCTCTTCACTCTTGGTAACTCGCCAGTCGAGGACTGTCTCATCTCTATGAGTGCCAAGAGAAGCTCTCCCGTCCTCTCTCGCAGAAGGCTGTCTCATCACTCTTGGTCACTCGCCAGTCAAGGGCTGTCTCATCACTCTTAAACCCTCACCAGTCGAGGCCAGTTTATCACTTTTAAGTGCCAAGAGAAGCTCTCCTGTTCCCTCTTGCAGCAGGCTGTTTCATCACTCTTGGTAACTCGCCAGTCAAGGGCTGTCTCATCACTCTAAGTGTCAAGTGAAGCTCTCCAGTCCTCCCTCACAGAAGACTGTCTCATCACTCTTGGTAACTCGCCAGTCAAGGGCTGTCTCATCACTCTAAGTGCCAAGTGAAGCTCTCCTGTCCTCTCTCACAGGAGACTGTCTCATCAATCTTGGTACCTAGCCAGTAGAGGGCTGTCTCATCACTCTAAGTGCCAAGAGAAGCTCTCCTGTCCTCTCTCACAGAAGGCTGTCTCATCACTCTTGGTAACTCACCAGTCAAGAGCCGTCTCATTACTCTAACTGCCAAGAGAAGCTCTTTTGTCCTCTCTCACAGAGAACCATCTCATCACTCTTGGCACCAGAGGGAAGCCTTGCTACCCTCTCCTGCAGAATGCTGTCTGCTCACTCTCAGTGCCAAGAGTGATGAGATGGTTCTCTGTGAGAGAGGACAGAACAGCTCCTCTAGGCACTTGGAGTGATGAGACAGTCTTCTGTGAGAGAGGACAGAACAGCTTCTCTAGGCACTTGGAGTGATGAGACAGACTTCTGTGAGAGAGGACAGAACAGCTTCTCTAGGCACTTGGAGTGATGAGACAGCCTTCTGTGAGAGAGGACAGAACAGCTCCTCTAGGCACTTGGAGTGATGAGACAGCCTTCTGTGCGAGAGGACAGAACAGCTTCTCTAGGCACTTGGAGTGATGAGACAGCCTTCTGTGAGAGAGGACAGAACAGCTCCTCTAGGCACTTGGAGTGATGAGACAGACTTCTGTGAGAGAGGACAGAACAGCTTCTCTAGGCACTTGGAGTGATGAGACAGCCTTCTGTGAGAGAGGACAGAACAGCTTCTCTAGGCACTTGGAGTGATGAGACAGCCTTCTGTGAGAGAGGACAGAACAGCTCCTCTAGGCACTTGGAGTGATGAGACAGACTTCTGTGAGAGAGGACAGAACAGCTTCTCTAGGCACTTGGAGTGATGAGACAGCCTTCTGTGAGAGAGGACAGAACAGCTCCTCTAGGCACTTGGAGTGATGAGACAGCCTTCTGTGAGAGAGGACAGAACAGCTTCTCTAGGCACTTAGAGTGATGAGACGGCCCTTGACTGGTGAGCTGTCCTCTGTCGCCTCACTTTTGGTTCATCACCAGTCAAGGGCTGTGTCATCACTCTAAGTGCAGAGAGAAGCGCTCCTTCCCTCACCTGCAGCCTGCATAGAATACCAACATGTCTATTACTCATTCAGTGAGTCTGAGCGGGCTGGGCTCCCGGCAGCATTGGCCCAGTCCCATGATTTGCGGCGCAGCCACACCATCCCCAGGGGCAGACAGTGAAATTGGAAAACGCAGTGAATGTAGTTTTTCACCGTAACCTTTAAGCTGATGAACGGTGATCAATTCCCTATAACAGGACGCTCGTTTCTGCTTAATTTGCAATTAAAATGTCTTTTTGGTTTTGACAGAACTATTCTTCAGGAACATCCCGTCTCTAGCATCTGCAGCAGCAGTCTGAGAGCCGAGGCCAGTCCAATAGCTGTGCCCGTGAGGGAGGTCAGCCAATCAGAAGGAACCCCAAGACTGGCTCTTGCAGAACAATGAGGAAGCTGGACCCCCAGGGATGGGTCACTACAGACGGACCGGGCGGAGGTGGGCCGAATGGAGTCATTTCTGGACATGCCAGTGCTCTACAAAATAGACAAGTAAAGTTGAACTCTGGGCCTCTGCACCAAAGGGACAGACTGGTTCATTGCCCTCTATGCTATACATGGCAGAGCGACTGGGCTGTGCCAGGGTACCAGCATTGGAAAGGATGGTCCATCGTTCTCTACGATATGTCATAGAGTAACTGGGCAGTGCCAGGGTACTAGTATGGAAAGGATGGTCCATCGTCCTCTACGATATGTCATAGAGTAACTGGGCAGTGCCAGGGTACTAGTATGGAAAGGCTGGTCCATCGTCCTCTACGATATGTCATAGAGTAACTGGGCAGTGCCAGGGTACTAGCATTGGAAAGGATGGTCCATCGTCCTCTACGATATGTCATAGAGTAACTGGGCAGTGCCAGGGTACTAGCATGGAAAGGATGGTCCATCGTCCTCTACGGTATGTCATAGAGCAACTGGGCAGTGCCAGGGTACCAGCATTGGAAAGGATGGTCCATCGTCCTCTACGATATGTCATAGAGTAACTGGGCAGTGCCAGGGTACTAGTATGGAAAGGATGGTCCATCGTCCTCTACGATATGTCATAGAGTAACTGGGCAGTGCCAGGGTACTAGTATGGAAAGGATGGTCCATCGTCCTCTACGATATGTCGTAGAGTAACTGGGCAGAGCCAGGGTACTAGCATGGAAAGGATGGTCCATCGTCCTCTACGATATGTCATAGAGTAACTGGGCAGTGCCAGGGTACTAGCATGGAAAGGATGGTCCATCGTACTCTACGATATGTCATAGAGTAACTGGGCAGTGCCAGGGTACTAGTATGGAAAGGATGGTCCATCGTCCTCTACGATATGTCATAGAGTAACTGGGCAGTGCCAGGGTACTAGCATTGGAAAGGATGGTCCATCGTCCTCTACGATATGTCATAGAGTAACTGGGCAGTGCCAGGGTACTAGTATGGAAAGGATGGTCCATCGTCCTCTACGATATGTCATAGAGTAACTGGGCAGTGCCAGGGTACTAGTATGGAAAGGATGGTCCATCGTCCTCTACGATATGTCATAGAGTAACTGGGCAGTGCCAGGGTACTAGCATGGAAAGGATGGTCCATCATCCTCTACGATATGTCATAACAGTGACTGGCAGTGCCAGGGTACTAGTTTGGAAAGGCCGGTCCATTGCCCTCTATGATATGTCATAGAGCAACTGGACAGTGCCAGGGTACTAGCATGGAAGGTCTGGTCCATCGTCCTCTACGATATGTCATAGAGTAACTGGGCAGTGTCAGGGTACCAGCATGGAAAGGCAGGTCCATTTCCTTCTACGACATGTCACAGAAGAGCGACTGGGCAGTTCCAGGGTACCAGTATGAGAAGACTCATCCATTTCCCTCTATGGTACGTCATAGAGCAACAGGACAGTGCCAGGGTGCCAGCTTAGAAAGTCTGGTCCATTGCCCTTTACGATATGTCATAGAGTAACTGGGCAGTGCCAGGGTACTAGTATGAAATGGCTGGTCCATTGCCCTCTAAAGTGTGCCACAGAACAGCTGGTACATTTCCCTCTACGGTATGTCATAGAGAAACTGGGCAGCGCCAGGGTACTAGTATGGAAAGGCTGTTCCATTGCCCTCTACGATATGTCATAGAGTAACTGGGCAGCGCCAGGGTACTAGCATGGAAAGGATGGCCCATTGCCCTCTACGGTATGTCATAGTGCAACTGGGCAGTGCCAGGGTACCAGCATGGAAAGGCTGGTCCATTTCCTTCTACGATATATCACAGAAGAGCGACTGACAGTGCCAGGGTTCCAGTATGCGAAGACTCATCCATTTCCCTCTATGGTACGTCAGAGAGCAACAGGACAGTGCCAGCTTAGAACGTTTGGTTCATTGCCCTTTACAATATGTGTTATAGTAATTGGGCAGTCCCAGGGTACGGTATGGAATGGCTGGTCCATTGCCCTCTACGATATGTCATAGAGTAACTGGGCAGTGCCAGGGTACTAGTATGGAAAGGATGGTCCATCGTCCTCTACGATATGTCATAGAGTAACTGGGCAGTGCCAGGGTACTAGCATGGAAAGGATGGTCCATCGTCCTCTACGATATATCATAGAGTAACTGGGCAGTGCCAGGGTACTAGTATGGAAAGGATGGTCCATCGTCCTCTACGATATGTTATAGAGTAACTGGGCAGTGCCAGGGTACTAGCGTGGAAAGTCTGGTCCATTGCCCTCTACGGTATATCATAACAGTGACTGGCAGTGCCAGGGTACTAGTTGGGAAAGGCGGTCCATTGCCCTCTACGATATGTCATAGAGCAACTGGACAGTGCCAGGGTACTAGCATGGAAGGTCTGGTCCATTGTCCTCTACGGTATGTCATAGAGTAACTGGGCAGTGCCAGGATACCAGCATTGGAAAGCTGGTCCATTGTCCTCTAAGATATGTCATAGAGCAACTGGACAGTGCCAGGGTACTAGTATGGAAAGGCTGGTCCATCGTCCTCTACGATATGTCATAGAGTAACTGGGCAGTGCCAGGGTACCAGCATTGGAAAGCTGGTCCATCGTCCTCTACGATATGTCATAGAGTAACTGGGCAGAGCCAGGGTACTAGTATGGAAAGGCTGGTCCATCGTCCTCTACGATATGTCATAGAGTAACTGGGCAGTGCCAGGGTACCAGCATTGGAAAGCTGGTCCATCGTCCTCTACGATATGTCATAGAGTAACTGGGCAGAGCCAGGGTACTAGTATGGAAAGGCTGGTCCATCGTCCTCTACGATATGTCATAGAGTAACTGGGCAGTGCCAGGGTACTAGCATTGGAAAGGATGGTCCATCGTCCTCTACGATATGTCATAGAGTAACTGGGCAGTGCCAGGGTACTAGTATGGAAAGGATGGTCCATCGTCCTCTACGATATGTCATAGAGTAACTGGGCAGTGCCAGGGTACCAGCATTGGAAAGCTGGTCCATCGCCCTCTACGATATGTCATAGAGTAACTGGGCAGTGCCAGGGTACAAGCATGGAAAGGATGGTCCATCGTCCTCTACGATATGTCATAGAGTAACTGGGCAGTGCCAGGGTACTAGTATGGAAAGGATGGTCCATCGTCCTCTACGATATGTCATAGAGTAACTGGGCAGTGCCAGGGTACTAGTATGGAAAGGATGGTCCATCGTCCTCTACGATATGTCATAGAGTAACTGGGCAGTGCCAGGGTACTAGTATGGAAAGGATGGTCCATCGTCCTCTACGATATGTCATAGAGTAACTGGGCAGTGCCAGGGTATCTGAAAGAGACACGTTAGTGATAGATTCCTTACCTTAGAATATCCCCAGGCGTCAGACTGGATCCGGAAAGTTTTGCGTAGCAGTACCCTTGCGCGTCGGTAGGCGTCGTCTGCGGCTCCGCGTCCGTCGTCGGCGTCGTGGGCGCCGTGATGACGTCGTCGGAGTACTTAGACGCCGCCTCCGCGTGCTGACGTCAGTTCTTCTTTTTTCCGCGCCAGCCAGCGCAGATCTGGAAAAAGCAGTTCCCTAGTCATTTTTTGACTAACTTTTTGGATCTTTTTGATCTATTTCGAAGTCTTCACGACTCCGACGGTGCCATTAGGGATGCCCGGCTTCAAGCACTGCGACGGGTGCCAACGCCTCATGTCGATTACGGATCCGCACCGCCTGTGCCTGACGTGTTTGGGCGTCGACCATGACGACGAGGCCTGCTCCGACTGTCGGGCCCTCTCGAGGAAGGCCAGGCGGGAGCGGTCCCGCCGGCGACTCGAGATTCGCCAGTCGGCCCCGCGCCGTGTGAGGTCCCGGTCCCGGTCCCACGGGAGGTCGAGGGACAGGTCGCGGGGGCGGAGACGTCACAGCTCCGGGAGTCGGCGCCACTCCTCCGGGTCCAAGTCATCAGGTAAGAAGCATAAGAAGTCAAAGAGACATCATCGCTCTTCCGACTCCCCCCGACGCTCGCGCGATGCGGCCGGGGGTTCGGGTGACACCGCCCACGCGGCTCCTCAGGAGTCGCGGGCGCCGCGTTCGGCTCCATACCCCCCGGTCCGTGGGCTGAACGCGACGCCGGAGGAGATAGAGCCATTCTTCATGGCCATGAGGTCCCTTTCTTCTCCGACGGGTTCCGCGGCGCCTTCGGGCCCAGTGAACCCGTCTGGGGGCCCTAGTGGGTCGGGGGATGCGACCCCGACGCCGTCGGGTGCTTCGGCCCCGACGCCGCCTGCGTCTTCGACGCCGGCGCCGCAGGGCTCCACGATCCCGACGCCGCCGCTGCCCTCGGGCTCGGCGCCGCAGGGTTCAGCGGTCCCGGCGTCGTCGGTGCCTTCGGGCCCGACGCCGCAGGGTGCCGTTTGGCCCTCGTCGGGCGCTGGAACGTCCCCGGTGGACCTTACGACCCCCCCGGGGTCGGTCCGTGTGGTGTCCCCTCCGGCGTCGACCTCGGCCGACGCCGTCCCCAATGCCTCCTCTGTATGGGTTCCGGCGTCGGGACGGGGCCTGTCGGCGCCGATCTCGACGCCGGTCGGGGATTTTCTTCCCTATGATCCATCCTCATTCACTTACGACCCTGAGTCTCAGGAGATGGGGGAAGAGGAGGATTGGGAGGGGTCTGATGACCCTCTGACAAGGGAATGTCAGTCTAACATGGACTGGACAGGAACTTTGGGGAGGCCAGTGGTCTGGACACCTCTCCAGACACTGGATTCGTCTCTCCTCCTTCCGTGGCTTCGGGGGAGGGCGCAACATATGGTGTGGTGTTGATGAGGGCTGCTAAGGCTTTGGGCCTTGAGCTCCACGTCGCGGCCGTGAGGACTAACCTCCTCACTGAGGTCCTTAAGCCGCAGTCATGCTCCATGGAGCCTCTGCAGCCGTTTAATGAGGCCTTGTCGGACGTTCTTTTGGGCACTTGGTCCAGGCCCGCTACAGGTTCGCCTGTAGATAGGAACGTGTCCAGACGCCACCGCCCGGCTCCGGGCGACCCATGTTTCCTGTCCACCCACCCCACCCCTGAGAGTCTGGTTATCCAGGCCTCTAACTCCCAGACCGCCTTCCCGTCGGCTCCCCCTGACCGGGAATCCAAGAGGTACGAGGCCTTTGGCAAAAAGGTATTCTCGTCCCTTAGCTTAGGACTGCGGTCTTCCAACACCGCATGCCTCTTGGGCCGTTACACCCACTCTATATGGGAAACGGTGGCGGAATTGCTGCCAGAGTGTCCGTTGGAGGTACGGGCCAAACTCGGCCAAGCCCTAGTGGAGGGCCGGGACGCAGCGAAGTATTCGATCAGGTGCGGACTGGATACAACTGACTCGCTGGGCAGAGCGATGGCTACGACGGTGGCGATTCGACGCCACGCCTGGCTCAGATCCGCCAACTTCTCGGCTGATGTCCAGAATACCCTCATGGACATGCCGTTCGATGGCCGTCGCCTCTTTAGCGACAAGGCAGACCACGCGCTCGAGCGCTTTAAGGACTCCAGGGCTACGGCCAAGTCCTTGGGCCTCTCGGCTCCGCGCCAGCAAGTGGGTGCCTTTCGCTCCTTTCGTGGCCACGGAAGGGGCGTCCCCACACGTGCCGCCAGCCACTCGCCGCAAACTGTCGTCCAGCGCGGCGGCGGCCGTGGAAACCGCCGTGGAGGCGGTCGGGGAGGCAAGCGGAACCAGTCCACACCTGCCCCCACAGCATCCGCCTCTAAACCCTCCTAGTCCGTGCTTTTCGGCCCATGTGACGCCAGTGGGGGGCAGGGTTCGCCATCACCACTCTCACTGGCGCACAGTCACTTCGGACAGGTGGGTGCTGCAGATCGTCCGAAGGGGCTACTCCCTCCCCTTCGAGACGACCCCTCAAGCCATGCCACCGCAACACCACCGCGTATCGGGGGATCATTTGCGGCTCCTGCAGGAGGAAGTTTCGGCCCTCTTGGCCAAGGGGGCCATCGAGCGCGTTCCTGGGCCAGAAGTAGGTCGTGGTTGCTACTCCCACTACTTCCTGGTACCCAAGAAGGGCAAAGGGGGCCTACGCCCTATCTTGGATCTGAGGAACGTCAACGGCTTCCTCCGGAAGGAGAAGTTCAAAATGCTGACACTGGCTCAGGTCTTGGCTGCCCTAGACCCAGGAGACTGGATGGTAGCGTTGGACTTGCAGGATGCGTATTTCCACATCCCCGTCCTGCCGGCCCACCGGCGTTACCTGCGGTTCACGGTAGGCCTCGAGCACTTTCAGTTTACCGTGCTCCCCTTCGGCCTTACCAGCGCCCCACGGGTGTTCACGAAGGTGATGGCGGTGGTCGCAGCTCACCTGCGCAGTTTAGGGGTTTCAGTCTTCCCCTACCTAGACGACTGGTTGTTGAAGGCGGGCTCGCCCCAGGCAGTCGTCAACCACCTCCAGACTACGGCGGATCTCCTGCACCGGCTGGGATTTTTCATCAATGTGCCGAAGTCACACCTGTGCCCCTCTCAGAAGCTCCTTTTCATCGGAGCGGTTCTCGACTCGGCGCAGTTTCGGGTTTATCCGCCCGAACAGCGGGTTCGGGATATACAGGCCCTGATTCCGATCTTCGGGCCGTTATCCCGGGTTTCGGTCAGGTTGACGCTGCTGCTTCTGGGGCTGATGGCCTCCTGCATCCTTCTGGTGCATCACGCACGGTGGCGGATGCGGGCTCTGCAGTGGGACCTGAAGTTTCAGTGGGCCCAGCACCGAGGCAACCTGTCCGACCATGTCCTGATCTCGGAGGGCACTGCGAGACAGCTGCAGTGGTGGCTAACGGACCGCGATTGGGTCAACGGCAGATCCCTCTCCTTTCCCCAACCGGAGCACGTAGTTGTGACGGATGCGTCCCTCCAGGGCTGGGGTGGCCACTTGGGAGAGGCGGAGATCAGAGGACTCTGGTCTCCGGCGGAGTCCCGGCTCCATATCAATCTGTTGGAGCTGCGGGCGATTCGTCTGGCACTGAAAGCATTCCTCCCGTCTGTCCGAGGGAGTGCAGTGCAGGTGTTCACGGACAACACCACCGCCATGTGGTACTGCAACAAACAGGGCGGTGTGGGGTCGTGGACCCTATGCCAGGAGGCTCTGCGCCTCTGGCAATGGCTGGAACATCAGGGCGTGACTCTGGTGGTTCAACACCTGGCAGGTTCTCTGAACGCCAGGGCGGACGAACTCAGCCGTCGGTGCTCGATGGATCACGAATGGTGTCTGACCTCGGACGTGGCGCAAGGCCTCTTTCTGCGTTGGGGAGAGCCTTGGTTAGATCTATTCGCCACCGAAGAGAACGCGCAATGTCATCAGTTCTGCGCGTTGGAATTTCCAAGGCGGCACTCGCTCGGAGACGCTTTTCGTCGCGAGTGGAGCTGCGGTCTGTTGTACGCCTTTCCGCCTATACCTCTTCTGCCCAGAGTGCTGAAGAAGATCAAGCGCGACCGGGCACAAGTCATCCTTGTGGCTCCGGACTGGGCACGAAGGTACTGGTATCCCGAGCTACTCAGTATGTCAGTCGATCCCCCGGTTCGTCTGCCTCTTCAGGAGGACCTTCTGTCGCAGCAGCAGGGGACGGTCCTCCACCCGAACCTGTCCAGTCTCCACCTCCATGCATGGAGATTGAGCGGCGACAGTTGAGGCCATTTGACTTGCCTCCTGAAGTTTGCAATATCATTCTGGCAGCCAGGCGTCCCTCCACAAAAACGGTATACGCCTGCAGGTGGAACAGATTTGTGGCATGGTGCACAGCAAAGGCTGTGGATCCTCTCAATGCCCCTCTCTCTGAGAATCTTCTCTTCCTTCTTTCTCTTGCCCAGCAGGGCTCTGCTCTGGGCACTATCAAGGGCTATCTTTCGGCTCTTTCAGCCTTTCTGAGGCTGCCTGACCAACCTTCTTTGTTCAAGTCCCCTATAGTAAACAGATTTCTGAAAGGCATCACTCATACCTTTCCTCCTGTTCCTTTCGTGATGCCTCAGTGGGACTTGAACCTAGTTCTAACATTTCTGATGTGCGCTCCCTTTGAGCCACTTCATAACTGTCCACTTCGCCTTCTTTCTTTGAAGACTGCCTTCCTGGTAGCCATCACCTCTGCCAGGAGAGTGAGTGAGCTCCAGGCCCTCTCTTGTAAGCCTCCTTTCCTTTTAGTCCATCCGGACAAGGTTGTTTTGAGGACTAGGCCCTCCTTCTTGCCTAAGGTGGTCACGGCCTTCCACATGGGGCAGTCCATCACATTGCCCACCTTCTTTCCGCCTCCGCTCCCCTCGAGAGAGGAGGAGAGGCTCCACCGTCTGGACCCAAAACGTGCGCTCTCGTTCTATCTGGATCGCACACGCCAGTTCCGGGTGGATGACCAACTCTTTGTTGGGTACGCGGGCGCTAAGAAAGGGAAAGCGGTGCACAAGAGGACCATTTCACGATGGATTATCATGTGCATCCAGGCGTGTTACTCCTTGGCAAAGAAGGAACCACCTGTTGGGCTGCGGGCTCATTCCACTCGAGCCACGGCCACTACAACTGCCTTGGGCCGAGGTGTGCCCTTGCAGGACATTTGCCAGGCTGCTACGTGGGCTTCGTTGCACACGTTTGCGAGGCACTACTGCCTGGACAGTCAAGTCCGGAGGGATGGCTACTTCGGCCGTTCCGTCCTCCAGGACTTTCTGGTGTGAATATTGGTTCGCAGACCCACCACCACGGGGATGGTATTGCTGGGGTATCTTTTCTAAGGTAAGGAATCTATCACTAACGTGTCTCTTTCAGATGCACAAGTTACTACTTGTGTAACGATATATCTGTAAGAGACATTAGTTAGTGATAGATTCCTTACCAACCCACCCATCCTCCCCGTTCTGCGAACCGATATCCAGGGTTAAGGTCATCCCCTTTCAGGGCCCTAGTTTCTTGGCACCAGTGTCGGTTTTTGTCATGGCTCTGCGCTTCTGGCGCGGAAAAGCTGTGGCTAAGGAACTGACGTCAGCACGCGGAGGCGGCGTCTAAGTACTCCGACGACGTCATCACGGCGCCCACGACGCCGACGACGGACGCGAAGCCGCAGACGACGCCTACCGACGCGCAAGGGTACTGCTACGCAAAACTTTCCGGATCCAGTCTGACGCCTGGGGATATTGTAAGGTAAGGAATCTATCACTAACTAATGTCTCTTACAGATATATCGTTACACAAGTAGTAACTTGTGCACTAGCATTGGAAAGGATGGTCCATCGTCCTCTACGATATGTCATAGAGTAACTGGGCAGTGCCAGGGTACTAGTATGGAAAGGATGGTCCATCGTCCTCTACGATATGTCATAGAGTAACTGGGCAGTGCCAGTGTACCAGCATTGGAAAGCTGGTCCATCATCCTCTACGATATGTCATAGAGTAACTGGGCAGTGCCAGGGTACTAGCGTGGAAAGTCTGGTCCATTGCCCTCTACGGTATGTCATAACAGTGACTGGCAGTGCCAGGGTACTAGTTGGGAAATGCCGGTACATTGCCCTCTACGATATGTCATAGAGCAACTGGACAGTGCCAGGGTACTAGCATGAAAAGGATGGTCCATTGCCCTCTACGGTATGTCATAGAGCAACTAGGCAGTGCCAGGGTACTAGCATGGAAGGTCTGGTCCATTGCCCTCTACGGTATGTCATACAGTAACTGGGCAGTGCCAGGATACCAGCATTGGAAAGCTGGTCCATTGTCCTCTACGATATGTCATAGAGCAACTGGGCAGTGCCAGGGTACTAGTATGGAAAGGCTGGTCCATCGTCCTCTACGATATGTCATAGAGTAACTGGGCAGTGCCAGGGTACCAGCATTGGAAAGCTGGTCCATCGTCCTCTACGATATGTCATAGAGTAACTGGGCAGAGCCAGGGTACTAGTATGGAAAGGCTGGTCCATCGTCCTCTACGATATGTCATAGAGTAACTGGGCAGTGCCAGGGTACCAGCATTGGAAAGCTGGTCCATCTTCCCCTACGATATGTCATAGAGTAACTGGGCAGTGCCAGGGTACTAGTGTGGAAAGGATGGTCCATCGTCCTCTACGATATGTCATAGAGTAACTGGGCAGTGCCAGGGTACCAGCATTGGAAAGCTGGTCCATCGCCCTCTACGATATGTCATAGAGTAACTGGGCAGTGCCAGGGTACAAGCATGGAAAGGATGGTCCATCGTCCTCTACGATATGTCATAGAGTAACTGGGCAGTGCCAGGGTACTAGTATGGAAAGGATGGTCCATCGTCCTCTACGATATGTCATAGAGTAACTGGGCAGTGCCAGGGTACTAGCATGGAAAGGATGGTCCATTGTCCTCTACGATATGTTATAGAGTAACTGGCCAGCGCCAGGGTACTAGCATGGAAAGGATGGTCCATCATCCTCTACGATATGTCATAACAGTGACTGGCAGTTTAAAGGTACTAGTTTGGAAAGGCCGGTCCGTTGCCCTCTATGATATGTCATAGAGCATCTGGACAGTGCCAGGGTACTAGCATGGAAGGTCTGGTCCATCGTCCTCTACGATATGTCATAGAGTAACTGGGCAGTGTCAGGGTACCAGCATGGAAAGGCAGGTCCATTTCCTTCTACGACATGTCACAGAAGAGCGACTGGGCAGTTCCAGGGTACCAGTATGAGAAGACTCATCCATTTCCCTCTATGGTACGTCATAGAGCAACAGGACAGTGCCAGGGTGCCAGCTTAGAAAGTCTGGTCCATTGCCCTTTACGATATGTCATAGAGTAACTGGGCAGTGCCAGGGTACTAGTATGAAATGGCTGGTCCATTGCCCTCTAAAGTGTGCCACAGAACAGCTGGTACATTTCCCTCTACGGTATGTCATAGAGAAACTGGGCAGCGCCAGGGTACTAGTATGGAAAGGCTGTTCCATTGCCCTCTACGATATGTCATAGAGTAACTGGGCAGCGCCAGGGTACTAGCATGGAAAGGATGGCCCATTGCCCTCTACGGTATGTCATAGTGCAACTGGGCAGTGCCAGGGTACCAGCATGGAAAGGCTGATCCATTTCCTTCTACGATATATCACAGAAGAGCGACTGGCAGTGCCAGGGTTCCAGTATGAGAAGACTCATCCATTTCCCTCTATGGTACGTCATAGAGCAACAGGACAGTGCCAGCTTAGAAAGTTTGGTTCATTGCCCTTTACAATATGTGTTATAGTAATTGGGCAGTCCCAGGGTACGGTATGGAATGGCTGGTCCATTGCCCTCTACGGTATGTCATAGAGCAACTGGGCAGTGCCAGGGTACTAGCATGGAAGGTCTGGTCCATTGCCCTCTACGATATGTCATAGAGTAGCTGGGCAGTGCCAGGTTCCTAGCGTGGAAAGGCTGGTCCATTTCCTTCTAGGACATGTCACAGAAGAGCGACTGGGCAGTGCCAGGGTTCCAGTATGAGAAGACTCATCCATTTCCGTCTATGGTACGTCATAGAGCAACAGGACAGTGCCAGGGTGCCAGCTTAAAACGTCTGGTCCATTGCCCTTTACGATATGTCATAGAGTAACTGGGCAGTGCCAGGGTACCAGCATGGAAAGGCTGGTCCATTGCCCTCTACAGTATGTCATAGAGAAACTGGGCAGTGCCAGGGTACTTGTATGGAAAGGCTGGTCCATTGCCCTCTACGATATGTCATAGAGTAACTGGGCAGTGCCAGGGTACTAGCATGGAAGGTCTGGTCCATCGTCCTCTACGATATGTCATAGAGTAACTGGGCAGTGCCAGGGTACTTGTATGGAAAGGATGGTCCATTGCCCTCTACGGTATGTCATAGAGCAACTGGGCAGTGCCAGGGTACAAGCATGGAAGGTCTGGTCCTTTGCCCTTTACGGTATGTCATAGAGCAACTGGGCAGTGCCAGGGTACTAGCATGGAAGGTCTGGTCCATTGCCCTTTACGGTATGTCATAGAGCAACTAGGCAGTCCCAGGGTACTAGCATGGAAGGTCTGGTCCATTGTCCTCTGCGGTATGTCATAGAGCAACTGGGCAGTGCCAGGGTACAAGCATGGAAGGTCTGGTCATTTGCCCTTTACGGTATGTCATAGAGCAACTGGGCAGTGCCAGGGTACTAGCATGGAAGGTCTGGTCCATTGCCCTTTACGGTATGTCATAGAGCAACTAGGCAGTGCCAGGGTACTAGCATGGAAGGTCTGGTCCATTGTCCTCTGCGGTATGTCATAGAGTGACTGGGAAGTGCCAGGGTCCCAGAATAGAAAGACTGGTCCATTGCCCTCTACGGTATGTCATAGAGCAACTGGGCAGTGCCAGGGTACTAGCATGGAAGGTCTGGTCCATTGCCCTCTACGGTATGTCATAGAGCAACTGGGCAGTGCCAGGGTACTAGCATGGAAGGTCTGGTCCATTTCCCTCTGCGGTATGTCATAGAGTGACTGGGCAGTGCCAGGGTCCCAGAATAGAAAGACTGGTCCATTGCCCTCCACAGCCTCTGATATCAGTGCTGGGTCAGTACGAGAGTACCACCAGGGGCAAACTTACCCATTACTCATTGCCATATACAGAATTTAATAGCAGAGTAACAGTCTAGGGGTAGGCTGGCTCATTGACATCTGTGTTATGTGAAAGCAGGGTGACCGAGTGGTGCCAGGCTGTCACAAGTCAAAGACTAACCTCTTGCCCTCTAGAGCATGTGATAGCAGAGTGACTGGGCAGTACTAATCTAGGCACACGTTGCCCCATTGCCCTCTATGGTATGTGGTGGCAGAGTGACAAAACAGGTCCAGGCTACCCCAAAGGACAGGCTGCTCCAACATCCTTCAAGGCATCTTATAACAGAGTGACTGGACGGTGTCAGGATAGCTCAAAGGACAGGCTGCTCCAACACCCTTCAAGGCACCTTATAACAGAGTGACTGGACAGTGTCAGGATAGCTCCAAGGGCAGGCTGCTCCAACACCCTTCAAGGCATCTTATAACAGAGTGAAAGGACGGTGTCAGGATAGCTCAAAGGACGGGCTGCTCCAACACCCTTCAAGGCATCTTATAACAGAGTGACTGGACGGTGTCAGGATAGCTCCAAGGGCAGGCTGGTCCAACACCCTTCAAGGCACCTTATAACAGAGTGACTGGACAGTGTCAGGATAGCTCCAAGGGCAGGCTGCTCCAACACCCTTCAAGGCACCTTATAACAGAGTGACTGGACAGTGTCAGGATAGCTCAAAGGACAGGCTGCTCCACCAGCCTTCAAGGCATCTTATAACAGAGTGACTGGACAGTGTCAGGATAGCTCAAAGGACAGGCTGCTCCAACACCCTTCAAGGCATCTTATAACAGAGTGACTGGACAGTGTCAGGATAGCTCCAAGGGCAGGCTGCTCCAACACCCTTCAAGGCACCTCATAACAGAGTGACTGGACAGTGTCAGGATAGCTCAAAGGGCAGGCTGCTCCAACACCCTTCAAGGCACCTTATAACAGAGTGACTGGACAGTGTCAGGATAGCTCAAAGGACAGGCTGCTCCAACAGCCTTCAAGGCATCTTATAACAGAGTGACTGGACAGTGTGAGGATAGCTCCAAGGGCAGGCTGTTCCAACATCCTTCAAGGCATCTTATAACATAGTGACTGGACAGTGTCAGGATAGCTCCAAGGGCTGGCTGCTCCAACACCCTTCAAGGCACCTTAAAACAGAGTGACTGGACAGTGTCAGGATAGCTCCGAGGGCAGGCTGCTCCAACACCCTTCAAGGCACCTTATAACAGAGTGACTGGACAGTGTCAGGATAGCTCAAAGGGCAGGCTGCTCCAACACCCTTCATGGCATCTTATAACAGAGTGACTGGACAGTGTCAGGATAGCTCCAAGGGCAGGCTGTTCCAACAGCCTTCAAGGCATCTTATAACAGAGTGACTGGACAGTGTCAGGATAGCTCCAAGGGCAGGCTGTTCCAACAGCCTTCAAGGCATCTTATAACAGAGTGACTGGACAGTGTCAGGATAGCTCCAAGGGCAGGCTGATCCAACACCCTTCAAGGCACCTTATAACAGAGTGACTGGACAGTGTGAGGATAGCTCCAAGGGCAGGCTGTTCCAACATCCTTCAAGGCATCTTATAACATAGTGACTGGACAGTGTCGGGATAGCTCCAAGGGCTGGCTGCTCCAACACCCTTCAAGGCACCTTAAAACAGAGTGACTGGACAGTGTCAGGATAGCTCCAAGGGCAGGCTGCTCCAACACCCTTCAAGACACCTTATAACAGAGTGACTGGACAGTGTCAGGATAGCTCAAAGGGCAGGCTGCTCCAACACCCTTCAAGGCATCTTACAACAGAGTGACTGGACAGTGTCAGGATAGCTCCAAGGGCAGGCTGCTCCAACACCCTTCAAGGCATCTTATAACAGAGTGACTGGACAGTGTCAGGATAGCTCAAAGGACAGGCTGCTCCACCAGCCTTCAAGGCATCTTATAACAGAGTGACTGGACAGTGTCAGGATAGCTCCAAGGGCAGGCTGCTCCAACACCCTTCAAGGCACCTTATAACAGAGTGACTGGACAGTGTGAGGATAGCTCCAAGGGCAGGCTGCTCCAACAGCCTTCAAGGCATCTTATAACAGAGTGACTGGACGGTGTCAGGATAGCTCCAAGGGCAGGCTGTTCCAACATCCTTCAAGGCATCTTATAACATAGTGACTGGACAGTGTCAGGATAGCTCCAAGGGCAGGCTGCTCCAACACCCTTCAAGGCACCTTATAATAGAGTGACTTGACAGTGTCAGGATAGCTCGAAGGGCAGGCTGCTCCAACACCCTTCAAGGCACCTTATAACAGAGTGACTGGACAGTGTCAGGATAGCTCGAAGGGCAGGCTGCTCCAACACCCTTCAAGGCACCTTATAACAGAGTGACAGGACAGTGTCAGGATAGCTCGAAGGGCAGGCTGCCCTGTTGTTCACAGTGGTATCTGATAGCCAAGTCATTAAGCAGTACCAGGCTAACTCCAGAGACAGACCGACCCATTTCCAAATACTACATGGGACAGCAGAGTGACCGTCTTAAGGCAGGCTGGTCTGTTGCCTTCTGTGATATGTGATAACAGGGTGACTGGGCATTTCCGAGCTAACTTCAAGGATAGGGTGTGGATATTTAACATCAAAGGCAGAATATCAATGGCATTTAATATCCAAGTCATTATATTGTGGTTAAGAATATATAGAAGGTTTGAATATCGGCAATAAGTATATATATTTTTTTAAACTCTTTTTTATTGAAGAAAAAAACGTGTCAGCCAATGTTGAGAATTAAATTATACAGTGCATGTGACAATCACAATATTTTCTGTTTGTTTGAGCAGCCCAATCGTACAGGTAAGTTTTACAACTCAGTTTGCGACCACACTGTGGCCATGTAGCCTTCACTCCAACAGAGGGGGGCGACGTGTTCAGTGGCGCATACAACAACCCTCTGTATTTGTTCCAATTCTTCCAAATCTTGAACCACTTCTGCGGACACCCTCTCCCTTCATATGTGACTCTTTCTGTCGTCTGCATGCACCAGTCCATTGCGGCTTGCCAGTCCCAGAGCCTGGGCACTGTGACTCCCTTCCATGTTCTTGCAATGTTACGTTTTGCAACCACGTTGCCCAAGGTGACCCAGGTCCTCTCTTTTGCCGAAAAATCTGCTGCCTCACAAATATTAAGAAGACACAACCGGGGCGTGACGTTCATAGACTTCCCACAGACTTTCCACATTTTCCCTGTCACCTTGCCCCAACATGTCTGTACCACCGGACAGTGCCACCACGGATGGAGGTATGTCCCCTCATGCCCACAGCCTCTAGGACATAATGGGGAGCTCAGGATACCCATCTTCACCAACATCCCACTGGTATAGTATACCCTATGGAAAAGCTTGAGCTGGATTAACTTGAACCTGGACCGAATTGCTACCTCCCGGGGGATGCCAATGCCTCCCGCCATTCCTCCTCATATAAATAATCCACCTCCTCCGCCCATTTGCCCTCATCTTCTCTAGCACGTCAAGTGTATTATTTAATATCTTTCTATAGGTCAAGGTATTTGCTCTGTCTTTAAGGTAATTGCCAAGGAGTCTGTCCTCTAGAGAGGAAGCGGCCTGCAGATCTGTGTCTTTGGGAATAGCGCTATGCAAAGCATTTCTGTCCTGCAGGTATAGAAATGTCTCTCCCCCACTCATTATAAGAGAAAGGCCAGCAAGGGGTTTTATTGTCTTTCTATTTCTCAGCACTGGTAGGACCTGTTATAAATAATCAGAATACCTAAAACTGTTGTTAATCAGTGACTAGCAACATTGTGGTATTTTATGAAACTTTATGTATTTACTTTTAAACGTGTGCAGAGGATTTGTATATTTAGTAGAGTGGTCTGCTGGACACACACGTGGGGATTTGGTGGTTTTGCCCTACCTTATGCACCGTGCCAGATTACCTGCCATAACTGATTTGTACTTGTGATAGACCTTAGAGCACCATTTTGTCTATTGCTGACCACCGACTGTATACCATTACCAAGGATTGCCTTGTGCACTATGCAGCAGATCTTGTATTGGATTCACTTGCGGATGAGCAGCCAATGCAGACCTTGGTGAAGTGGCAAAGATGCGTTTCTAGCAGGAGAGTTGGAGACTAAGTGGGCTGCAGTATTTTGGACCACCTGAAGTCTGTTAAGAGAAAACTTGTTGGCTGAAATTAAGAGGGCATTGCATTAGTCTAAACTACTGATTACCAGTGCCTGAAAGAGAGTTCTTCGGACTGTCATGGGGAGGAGAGGAAAATCCCTTCTCAGGAGGCTAAAGGCATGGAAACAAGAGCCCACAGTGGTTGTAACTTGAACCTTCATCATTAATTTCTGGTCTATTTGTACTTCTAGGTTTTTACCACTGTTTTGGGGACGGGGGTATCACCCAGGTCATCTGGCCATCAATCAGGGGACCAGAGTAGGGGTGCTTCTCCAAACAGCATAATCTCTGCTTTGCTGGTGTTTAGTTGGAGAAAATTTTTCCCCATCCAGGCTGATATAGCTATCATGCCTTCACTGAAGGTTGATTGGGTGTTCTGAGAATTTTTGTCAAACGCCATTAGAAGCTGGGTGTCGTCAGTGTATGAGATGGGGATAAAGCCCAGATCCCTTAGTAGATTCGCCGGGGCGGGGGCACATAAATCTATACTACTATTATAAAGAGAGAACACAAACCTTTGAGCCAGGTAAACTACAAAAGTAATGCACCAATCACTACACCCAATACACCATTTGAAAGGGGAGATGTGGCAGAAGGACATAGGCTATAGATATGTACACCATCTACATTAAAAAAGCAAAAACACCAAAAGTGGTAAAGTAGTCCATTGGGGGCGTGGTCGTGGGCGTCTCAAACAACAAATGTGGGCATTTAAAGGGCCGTGCCCAGTGCAAATAACAAACATAGGCCGAGCGACTTAACAACACACTTAAATATGCACACGTAGAGCGGAAATGCGCTTTCACTGAATTTAGAACACACAATATGCAGACATAGAGCGGAAATGCACTTTCAATGAATTTCTAACAAACATTTGCAAATCCCATACAGTGGAAATGCGCTTTCAATGAATTTAAATTCACACATACAGCGCGGTAACACCAACATACAAAAACATCAGAGGTGCGCACTATAAGAAATATAAACACATTCGTTGCAGTTACCCAGACAACATTGACGCCTTCGCATTAAAAACCGGGCGGGCCTTCCATCGACGAGGAGTGTCAAATGACGCCACACAGGGGGCAGGATTAATCGCATACTACACCAATCACAACGCACTAAAGAAAACACACACACAACTTCGGCTTACCAAAAAAAAAGTCTTTAACCATTGGCCATTGACCAACGACATCACAGGGGGGTAAACACGAACAAAAAAATCTGACATTTCTTAACGGAGAAACGCAATCGACTGCGCATTCACAAGACTTTTTTCACATCTAGCGGACAAGATAAAACGCTTACAATAAGACATACGAATAACGAAAATAACACAACTGCCCATAATCACTCGAGCACTGCCAGGACTTCACCACGCAATTGACAAAACGAAAGGGAAACTTCTTTGAAGGGATACAAAAACGAACACACGGAAAGAGCCTTTGAAAGAAAAAAAAAGAATAAACAGGTGACACAACACTTTCCTCACATCTTGCGGACAACATAAAACGCGGAAAACAATACATACGAATTAAAAAAATAACAAAAGTGGGCCAAATCAGTTAAACAGGGCCTGGACTTGCACAGATAACTCTTCTGCGGGGCGGGCGGGGGTCCTGAAGCAGCCTTTTGCTCCCAGACAACGTCGGGACGGGCTGCTAGTGTTAAATAAAGTGAGACTGAGGCACGATCTCTGGGGCACACCTTTAGTCATCTCCGATATTTGTGAGCGGAAAGGGCCAAGATTTATGGTTTGGGTGCGGTGGGTTAAGAAGCTGGCTAACCACTGGAAAGCAGAGCCCTGAACTCCGATGTTATTTAGTCTATTGAGCCGGATGGAATGAGATATTGTGTCAAATGCCGCTGACAGATCCAGTAGCACCAGTAATGCTGCTTGCCCATTATCCAAGGAGTGCCTAAGGTTGTACGTGACTGCAATCAGAGTCGACTCTGTACTAAATTTAGGTTGGAACCCGGACTGAGAGGGGTCCAGGCAGCCTTTTACTTCGGTGTCCTCTGAGAGATACTTGCTGATGTGTTTTCCAAAAGTTTGCACGGATAAGGTAACAAGGAGATGGGGAGGTAGTTGGACAAATCATCCTGAGGGGCGTTAGGTTTCTTCCGGATAGGGATTACCTGGGCAGCATTCCATTCAGAAGGAAGAGATCCCTTATCCAGGGAGGAATTACGAATGGAGCAGATAGTGGGTGCCAACTGTTTGTAGAGTTGGGAGGATATTTTAGCTGTTAGAATATCCTGGGGGGAACCTAATTTGCCGGTTTTCATAAGAGACTCCACTGATCTATGGAGAGTGGAGGGAAGCAGTTCAATGAATGTGAAGTGGGAGAGAGAGCTGTAAGAGGGGTAGAGATGTCATTAGGAGGGTCCCTGTCCTTAATGATTCTGTTGTATATGTTCTCAATTTTCTGGATGAAGTGATTGGCTTGTTTGTCACAAAGTTCTTGTGAAGATGTTACCTCGTTGTGACAAGCTTTGGGATTAGTAAAAGAATTGAGGATACAATAGAGTTTTTTAGAAGATTTACCGGCCTGGTTGAGTTGTGTTTCAATGTGTCTTTCGTGTTCTTTCTTTAGATATTTGTGGTATAGGGCAAGAAAATGAAAATTGTTTTGCCTCGAACCCCCGCCCGGATCATTCCATATACATATAGCCACCTGTCGGTCGGCTGTCCAGCCGGTGACAAAATCGGCCTTCCCAAGATTAGGTCACACATTTCCCATGCACTGCACCTTAATAGCATTATAAAACACATTGAACAGTAAACTAATCCAAAACAATCCCAAAAGGACCTCTCCTAACCCCCCCACCCTGCCTCCCTGCAATGTGGACTCCAAGCTGCCCACTCCCCAACCTTGCAGAGTGCCTGTGTACCCATGCCCCACATACCTTAATGAAGGGAAACACGGCCTCGCGGGTCCCACCAGCAATTCTAGATCCCCCGTGTTCAGTATTCTGTAAACCCATGCACTAAAAATATAATGGGCAGCTCATGCCAGACAGTTTAAATGTGGTTCATCTGACTCTAAGACACTTCATAATACACCAGGAGTTGAATAAGCCAGAATCACCAACTAACAGCATCCGACTATACAGACAATATTTCACAATTGTGTATCTCACTTTGGCTTCCCAACCAGCCCATCCGACACCCTCATTGCAGGTGGTATCTCGTAGCCATTTCTTTTAAATAGCAATGCCACCCAAACCCAAGTTTTACTTCAGGCCTTCTTTGGATCCTCGGACATCGAGTCAAGAGTCCTGTAGCTGCGTCAGCCGTTGTGAGGTCGATTTTGGGTTTCCCGAGGTTCTCCACCCATTCCCAAGTTTCTTTTGGGGACAGGAAAAACCAGGACTTCCCCTCTGCCATCACCCTCAACTTGGCCGGGAAAAGCATTGCGTATTTTATGTTTTTCTCACGCAACGCTCGTTTCACCTCTAAGAAGGATCTTTGCATTTTCTGTACCCTGACTGTGAAATCCGGGAAGAAGGTGATTGTGGAGTTTGCAAATATTAGCGAGGGGGCCGCTTACGTCGTCCAAAGCATTATGTCTCTGTCCCCATAGTTGAATATCCTGGCTGAAATAGGATGCGGAGGCGCGCCAGGTTTCGAGGTTCGACAGAAATATATATAGAGAGAGTGAGCGGGGCTAAAGGTGGTTTTGTATTAAATCCTCCACGAATAGGTCCACCTCCTGTCCCTCCGCCCGTTCTGGTACCCCCAAAATGCTGAGGTTATTTCTGCAAGCACGTCCTTCATAATATTCTAGCTTGTTTTCAAGGTCCGTCATTGTAACCTGAGGTTTCTTCACCGTGAGCTCCAGCTCCTTTGTAGTGGATTGAAGAGGAGAGACCGAATCCTCCGTGGCCCGTACTCTGTCCCCCATATTGCGCAAATCTGCTTGCATCAGCGTCACCTCTTAGGTGACCGTGTCTATCTTGTTTTCAAGGGTTGTGCGTATCCCTTGTATAGCCTCCATGATGTCCTGAAGAGTCGGGGCGCCTTACTCCACCTGTTGCATCCCATCCTGTCCTTCGTGTTTCTCCTCCGCTTGTTCTGACCTAGACTGCACATATCTGTCCAGCTTACTCTGGTGCTTTTGTTTTTGTCCTTTTAGCATCGCCATTTGTGCAAGTGTGACCAATTGTGAGGAGTTCACCCAGGTATAGGAGTTAACCCTTACCGCAGTAGCCCATCTAGGACCCCCTTCAATCAAGTGCAGTACCACCGTGCAGCAACGTGCCCTGCTCACTTCCCTCACACCTCACTCCAAAATGGCGGTTCCACTGTGAAGCCCCGGGGCAAAAAGTCTCATATAAGCTCTCACAGTATTGGTTTTGCACTCCCTCTCAGACCTCACACTGTAGGACTTCAGCACGCAGGGGGAAACGCTCATTCTCAGCACCACTTCGAGCAAGCCTCAGTTCCTCCCGCCTGCCCCCGTGCCACGTTATGGTGCGGTTCGGTTCGGTGCTGGGTTGTCAGCCTGGAAGGTGGGGGGTCGTGTCAGAAAGTCCGCAAGTCCCTCTCCTGCACCCTGTAGCTCTCATGCTGCCAGCTGGAGCCAGGAGCCACGCTCCGTCAGTTTGCTGGTCCGTACCTGATGGGTGTTTTGCTCTCCTTCGGCACGGTCAGGCAGTCTGATGCCCTGCCACTGGAATCGGGCCCACCTCAGCTCTCTGGCCTCCCGCTCCAGTCCCTGAAGACCCCAGGGCTCACACTACTCCCTCCACGGGCCGCCTTCAGCTCGGTGTTTCGCGATCCCGGAACGTCCGGAGATCGCGGTTTTGGGGTCTGTGCCAGCCGGAGGCCAGAGGGTCACCTGGCTAACCTCAAAACTTGGTTATGTGCGGATAATTGTAACGGATGTGCGGGGGATAGATCTATTGGGCGAAGAGGTCTAACTTAGGGCATCCATCTTGGTTGCCGTCCGGCCACGCCCCCCATATTATTTTCTTTTTTTAACAATAACATCACATTTTTAAATATATATATTACTTTTTATTTTATAAATTTTTTCTCAAACTTGTAATATTTTTCGGATTGCTGGGTTTTAAAAGAGTTAATTAGATAGTATTTTGACTTAATGTTTTAATTTTTTTTAAAGTTATATTTATAATTCAATTAATTATATGTAATTATTTTAAGTTTCATGTTATTTGTTTTTGGGGATGTTGGGTATTATAAGGGTTTCAGGTGAGGAGTGTTGTAAAATAATGTACTTTCTAAAAATGTTAACTTAATTATTGATATAATTTTCACAATATTAATTAAGTAAAAGCATGTTTAGTTCATGCGTACGTTTTGGGTTGTTTGTAAGGGTTTTGGGTGAGTAGTTTTGTACAATTTACATATTTAAAACAATTGTCGTAAATATTTGTGTATTTTTTCAATATGTTTATACTATTTTTTTTAATAAGAAAGCACAATTTGTTTAGAAATTTGTTTTATGCTTTTTAAAACTGTATTAGTTGTTTCTTTAAAAAAATATTTTTTAATTTTAATTTATTGTTGAGAGAAATTGGGTTATTGGTTGAGGGGGTTACACCCTATTGAAGCAAAAAGCACAATTTTGTTAGGGTGAAGCACAAGCAGACCTCAAATTAACATGTACCCTACAATCTGGTACCTTGGCATGAAGCAGTGAGACATAATTTAGAGCCAATGTGTAAATTATTTATGCAGCACTTCAAACAGTAATAATGTTAAAACATGACACAAGAAAAATCCCACACAAATAAAAAAAATAGATAAAACGTTAATGAATAATTCAAGATCAAAACACCAAAAATACGATGAAAAGAATCGGATATATGCAATTTTAAAGGTTTTGAAGGAAAGTAGCGCTTAGAAGCAAGAAGTGCCAGTTGCGGTCATATGGCAGCAGTGGACCGGGTCCAATTTACAAAGTCAGGTGATGGAGTGCAGGCTGGATACAGAACTGAGTTCAGTCCGCTGTTAAAAGTTCCTTGTATCCTGGGTATCGAGATGCAAAGTCCTTGTGTAGGTCCGCGCGGCGCACATCTCAAGGATCTGTTGATGGGAGCTTGCAGTGCAAGGTCCTGCATTGAGATGCGTCAGTGCCAGTGTAGTCATCGGTCAGGAGCTGCTAAGCAAGTGTCAAGGTGTTATACGCTGAGTCAAGGCTGATGAAGCCCTTGGTGCTGTAAGAACCTGCGTCGAGATTTGTCGCGCTGAGTCAAGATTCATCGCACCGCGCCGGTTCTCTGTATCAAGATGTGTTGCTTTATGTCAGAGCTTGCAAAGCCGACGAACAGAAGCTGCGATGCACGGCCCTCTGTTGGCTTGCATCGGTGCAGAGGAGCCTGTTGTGTCCCTGTAACTCAGAACAGGAGGCCAGGCAACTAGCTCTTGTAGTCACTCTTGTGGCACTCAGTTGAAGGTGTACCTGTCCTTCTTCCTCAGACAGCAGGGCAGCAGAACAGTCTTTCTTGTAGGCACAGAAGGGGTGCAGCTGGGCACTTCTTGTTGCAGCAGAGCAGCAGGGCAGCATAGCAGTCCTTCCTCTGAGTCTTCCACAAGTCCAAAAGTGATCTGAAGAATTGGGTCTGAGGGTTGACTATTTATACTTAGAGCCCACATTGAAGTGGGATAAGCTTCTGGGCGTTCCCCTTGCAGAGGTGTCTGCAATTTCCTACCTCCCTGCCCTGGTCCCAGTCTGTATGGGGGCACAAAAGGCTAATATGAAGTCATTTGTGTGTGAGCTGAGCCAGTGCCTTTAAAGTGCAAGTGTGTTAAGTGACAGCTCACCCCAATCATTCCTTCCAGAGATGGTCCATCCTGACAACACCCAGACCCTCTATTGTGATGCTGTCTGGGAGGAATACACCAACAACCAACGATACCATGTCATGTGACCCAGGAACAGGCTGCAGGCACCAAACGGTAAGGATCAGAAAATAAACATTTTCTAAAAGTGCCATTTTCAGTATTGTGATTTAAAATCTGACTTTACCTGTCAGCGCAAAGGATACGCAGTAGCAGTACCTTCCAGAAGCACATGTTCCAGCATCTCCGACTCTGATTGGTAATTAAACAGAGGACTGAAGTGGCTAGACTTGAGGAAGGGAATTAGGGGTGTACTACAGGAAAGGAGACATGTGGGGGGAAAATACACTGGAAGCCAGTAACAACAATATTTGAACAATGCTCCAGGTTGCTTGCTATCTTGTAGTGTCTTATCATGCATTCCAGGTAACACGTAGAAGGTCTAGCATATACTACTGAAACCATATCCTTCTCTTAGTTCTAACTAAGTCTGTGTTAATTCACAGAGCTTGTCAACCTGGCTTGTACAAATGATAATTCAAATTTCTCTGTTGCTCCCATATAGATACAAGCTACTCTTTCTCAGGTTACATCACACTGATGCTGATATACATACGGTCCAAACGTTTCACAACGTAACCAAGATGGTCATCAACAGTTATTTTAGAAGAGGTGCACAAAGGTGTGATAACTGTCTCATACACGCTGAGCACTCGGTAGCCAGAATACATATGCATAGTAGTCTTGTACGCTTCAAACCTTACTGCCCACGAAATCTCATCAGATTAGCCGCACCAACTCCACTGCGGATCTCCATCCACTCCGGCGGATTATCCACAACAAAAGGCAGTAAGAGTGAGTACCAGGGCCCGTTAAACAGGGACTGAACCAACTTGACCTCCGAGTTGTTGCATATTATCGTGAGCTTTAGGCAATAGCGGCCATCTTGACTTAGTCAGTTTTAGGCCAAGCACCATCCTGGAAGGTGGTGGCCATTTTCGATTTGGCACTGCGTATTGGATACACCAGCCATCTTTGTTTCAGCAGAGATTCCCTAGGGGGCGGACAGCAAGAAAAGTGGCTGCAGTGCCACCAGCAGATCCCGTCAGGTGCCTTTTACTACAGGCGGAACCCATGCTCTCTGTGGTCATAAGGGTGAGCTGGGCACCAGTCAGACTTGTGATATCATCCCTTCTCCAGCTCGCCAAGGTCCAACACGGAAGTGGCCAGCTCAAAAGCAGAATAGCAGCACCGGTGCCTGAATGACAAAACCTTGCCTTTTGAAAGACCAGAGCACAGTGTGGAGGCTCTACCCTTCTGGACTTCGTCGCTGGATTTCATCGCGGAAAAATTCTACACCTTGCAGGACCGGCTGCGCGGGTCCCAATGCGCCTCCAGCTACCGAGAGGCTCGTGTGGGGAGCTGGTAACTTCCTGGACCATCTGCACCCCGGCAGGGCTGCGAGCAGCCTAGCAGGGACTCCATTGCCCAGGAGTCCCTGCGTGTCACACCTGTGGCCGCTCTCCCTGCCGGCCACGCCCCCTGGCTGAATAAAAGAGCACAAGTCCCATTTGCCTGTGGGAAACCTTGCCTTTTGAACGACGAGAGCACAGTGTGGAGGCTCTACCCTTCTGGACTTCGTCGCTGGATTTCATTGCGGAAAATTCTACACCTTGCAGGACCCGCTGCGCCTCCAGCTACCGAGAGGCTCGTTTGGGGAGCTGGTAACTTCCTGAACCATCTGCACCCCGGCAGGGCTGCGAGCAGCCTAGCAGGGACTCCATTGCCCAGGAGTCCCTGCGTGTCACACCTGTGGCCGCTCTCCCTGCCGGCCACGCCCCCTGGCTGAATAAAAGAGCACAAGTCCCATTTGCCTGTGGGAAACCTTGCCTTTTGAACGACCAGAGCACAGTGTGGAGGCTCTACCCTTCTGGACTTCGTCGCTGGATTTCATCGCGGAAAATTCTACACCTTGCAGGACCCGCTGCGCGGGTCCCGCTGCGCCTCCAGCTACCGAGAGGCTCGTGTGGGGAGCTGGTAACTTCCTGGACCATCTGCACCCCGGCAGGGCTGCGAGCAGCCTAGCAGGGACTCAATTGCCCAGGAGTCCCTGCGTGTCACACCAGTGGCCGCTCTCCCTGCCGGCCACGCCCCCTGGCTGAATAAAAGAGCACAAGTCCCATTTGCCTGTGGGAAACCTTGCCTTTTGAACAACCAGAGCACAGTGTGGAGGCTCTACCCTTCTGGACTTCGTCGCTGGATTTCATTGCGGAAAATTCTACACCTTGCAGGACCCGCTGCGCCTCCAGCTACCGAGAGGCTCGTGTGGGGAGCTGGTAACTTCCTGGACCATCTGCACCCCGTCAGGGCTGCGAGCAGCCTAGCAGGGACTCCATTGCCCAGGAGTCCCTGCGTGTCACACCTGTGGCCGCTCTCCCTGCCGGCCACACCCCCTGGCTGAATAAAAGAGCACAAGTCCCATTTGCCTGTGGGAAACCTTGCCTTTTGAACAACCAGAGCACAGTGTGGAGGCTCTACCCTTCTGGACTTCGTCGCTGGATTTCATCGCGGAAAATTCTATACCTTGCAGGACCCGCTGCGCGGGTCCCGCTGCGCCTCCAGCTACCGAGAGGCTCGTGTGGGGAGCTGGTAACTTCCTGGACCATCTGCACCCCGGCAGGGCTGCGAGCAGCCTAGCAGGGACTCCATTGCCCAGGAGTCCCTGCGTGTCACACCTGTGGCCGCTCTCCCTGCCGGCCACGCCCACTGCCCTTCCCTAGCTGTATATCACAGGTAGGAGTTACCGCTGCGCGGTAGCGAGCGGGAGCGACCGGGGCGAAGACCGGGCAAAGAGCGGGCCAGTTGAGGCCATTCGAGTAGTGAGAGGACTGGACTGGGCCATCCCTCTTGGTCCTAACCCTCGGACTCTCGCGTGACTATTCACGATGTCATCACGTGAGTACAAAGAAAGGGCTGCTAAATCCAAACTGAAAAATGGCACATTAGATGATTTTATTACCAGGACTCACTCAGCCATAGATACAGAGATTGCTAAAATGCAAGGTCGAGTTTCCATTGAACTGGATGCTGCAAGGAGACTCTCACAGGAGTTAGCTGCGGCTAAAAAATCCTCACTAGGGTCCATAGCTCTTGCTAAAACCCCTGACCGTTTAATTGGCCCACCTCTTACCCTGATTGAAACAATGGCAGATATTCACCAGCCATCAGCACCCACTATATCCATACCGAAGGAGGATTCACCATCAGTATCCTCTAACTTTTTAAAAACGACTATGGTTGGGTCAATAGGGGAAATGAAGGAGTGTAATATACGAAAAGGAAGCGTAATAACCAAACAGCATACGCTAGGAAAAAAGCCAAGATTGCGAAGGCTCAGTTATCTACTAAGCCACCATCTCCGCCCCCAATGATTAATACGCAGCCTTCTGATTTACCACCAGAAGTTGATGTAGACTCGCTGACGATAACTCACGATAATAATAATCTCGTCATAGAGAATGAAACTAGTGGGGTACCACTCTGCGTTATAAATGGAAAAGATGTTGAATTTCTGACCGTGGTATGGGAAACACTTAAAAAACTTTTAAATCCCTTTGAAGATAGATTATCTCAGATAGGATCCCAGCTTTCGAACATGGAAAAAACCTTCTCAAATTTGGGAAAAAACCATCCCATAAGGAAGATAAGGATCTCATGGCCAGTCTTGAGAAGCTTACAAAAAGTCTGCTGAACCCCCTGATGGAAAAAACCCAAATCATAAATCTAAAATTAGATCAATTGGAGTTTTTAACATCCAAGAACACCGCCTTACTGGAGAGTCTGGTAGGTAATAACAAACAATCCGTTATTACTGATGGTCACACTAATACTAATAGTAATAACAGCAGTTTAGGGAAAAAGGGCCCCAAGAACAACCAGATACATTCACAGCAACCTAAACCGGCAAAATCTACAGATCCTAACGGTATCACCCCTTGTATAGCACCAACTCCTTTAATTAAAATTAAGCAGGTGACTACAGCAGGCCCTAAGTCTAGCAACTCTTTGGCGGTGACTACACCAGTTAACACAGCTGCCCCGACCTTGCCTAACACTGAAGGGAAAGAAACCCCAGCTAGTAAACCTCTGGTCCCTAGTAAAACCCCCTTACAAGGTAAACAGATTTATGTAAACATACCCCCGGAGTCTGCCCCATATTTGGCAATCCTGACAGGTGTTCAATTAATCCCAGAGAATAAATATGAGAAAAGCGAGGACCTCTTAAACAAAACAAAATTCTGGGTAAATACCAATAGGCCTTTAACCGAGGACACTGCTACGAAAATCTTAAGTGTACGGAGGGTTCCCTGGGTTGGGCCAAGTAAAAAAGACCTGGAGGGTGATTGCATCCTGATTAATTTCAGAGACAACTGGGTTAAGGATATCATTTGCAGTAAGGCGAGGTTTGGTAGGGTGGGGGATATTCAGTGTGTGGGTCTTGAATATTTTTATCCCAACCTCTACCAGACTACCCCAAACCGAAATCCCTATCATCATGGTTATAGTACAAATGGCAAACAGCACATGGGCTGGGCACACAACATGAATATGAATCAAGGCCCGCAAAATTATTATACCCCTTGGCATGAGACATCTCGCTTTATGGGGCCACCAAGTATGGGCCCCTTCACACAAGTCCCTTATAACCCACGAAGACCAAGGTTTCAGGGCGCAGATTATCCTGGTTGGTTCCCAAAGAATAATAATAACAATAATATCCCACTGAGGAATCGCTTTGACCCTTTAATGGGTATGGATGGGGTAGATTGACTACCATCCGGGACTGAAGGCATTGCACCAAGTATCTTGAATGTGGGAAAGAATGAAGATTTAGGGACACGCAGCAAGGATGATTCAGTGTTGGTGACTCTTAAATGTGACAATGCGAATACTGGACCTCCTCAGCCAGGGACTCCTGTCACTCCTGTGGGAAACATCTCCATCTCCATGGGCTATGAGAGGAATAGGTCATTATTGCCTGAACAAAGCACCCCCGCCACAAGAGATGCTTTGGGAAGCATCCATGGAATACAAGGGCCATCATCACCATCATCATTATTATTATCCTTACTATCCTGGAACATTTCCGGATTAGCGAGTAGACTGGAAGATGAGGCATGGCTGATCTTTGTGGAAGCTCATGGAATCCTGTGCTTACAGGAGACGTGGTCTAGGACCACTTGTGACATCGAGGGTTTTCAGTCATTTACTGTTCCTGCTGTTCCATCTACATCGGGGAGGGCAAAAGGTGGAATAATGACAGCATTGTCTACAAAACTACAGGAATTGAAAACCTCGAAATTGGTGGAGACAAACTGGTACCAAGTGCTGTTATTAGAACATCTCTACCCAGATCCCGTTCTATTAATTAATTGGTATTAAACATTTTCAACGACCATGACATCTCAATAATCCAAAGTTTGGGGGATGCATTGGGTAAAGCACGCAACAGGCACCCTACATCGTCTCTCATTTGGGTCGGCGACTTCAACTGTACTTTGTGCAGTTTTGGAGGCTCAAATGTGTGTGGACTAGAGGACTTGAATGCCCAGCCTCTGACCCACTTTAGACATACACCTCAGGGGGATGCTTTGAATAATATTATTATCACAAATGATTTGCGTGTAGTAGACCCCTGGTCTGCCCCAGATACTCTTCATATACCAACCTTTCAGGGTACGAGGGGGGAGATGAGCACAATTGATTTTGTTTTGGTATCTAGTACCTTTTTCAAGTATGTTGATAAGTTGGAGGTGGTGGCGAACCCTGCAAGTGATCATAACCCCTTAATGCTGTCATTGTGTGTGCCAATAAAAGAATCACCAAGGATCTGGGAACAGCCAATTAAGTATAATAAGAATCAGGGTGTCACATTGAAATGGGGGAAGGTAAATGTGACAAAACTGGAGGAAGACATTGTTGTTAACTGTGAAACAGAAATGGAATTATGTCTAGCCCCAGGATCTGACCCCCATCAGGTTATTGAAAGCTTCGAGAAGTTGTGTGGTCATGCAGCAAAGCACCTTAGAAAACCCAAGGGGAAGGGAGGCCAAAAGGCCTTTAGATGGTTTGACTCTGTGTGTTCTGCTACACATCGATCGTTAAAACTAGCCCTGCGCCAAAAGCCAAGAAACAAAGAGCTTGTAAGGACTAGCAGAAAGGCTTACAGGGATGCTATTGCAAAAAGAAAGCAAGACTTAAAAGTCAGTGCTTGGGATGATCTCGAAAAGGCTGCAGAACTAAAAGATAGTAGGCTCTTTTGGGAGGTCATAAATCGTCCTCTCTTCAAGAGCGACAATAAAGAATCTATAGTTGTGCAGGTTACCGCTGATCAATGGGTTCAACATTTTACTAAGATTTTTAACCCCAATTCTATCTCAATAATGGCAAGCACCGAAGGGACAGAGGATCGGGTGGCACCTCCCTCGGCTTTGACCCTCAGCTCTTCACTTACACTGATTGAGATTGAGGAAGCCTTAGGGAAAGGAGCATCACTAAAAGCCCCAGGCCCAGATGCTGTCCCCCTGGACCTTTTTAAGTCCAATGTCAGTCTGTGGGCACCCATCTTACTGAATGTGTTCAAGGCTGTTGTGGTTGGGCGTATTCCTGGTACATGGAAGGAGGCAACTGTAGTGCCGATTTTTAAGAAGGGCAATAGGTCTGACCCACGCTGCTACCGCCCGATTTCCCTAATAGATGCCTCATGTAAGATTCTGGGTAGGGTAATCCTGGCGAGATTAGAAAGTTGGGCAGATTCCACAGGTTTCATAGTTAACTCTCAGTATGGTTTTAGACTTGGAAAGGGGACAAACGAGCAGTGCCTTAATTTGGCACTAATTTTAGGCAAGTACATGAAGGCAAAAAAATCCTCTGTCCATCTTGCCTTCATGGACTTGACGAGTGCTTTTGACACTGTTTGCAGACATAAATTGTGGCGGATGATGGATGATATGGGCTTTGAGGAACCTTTAGTCACATTGCTTCGCAGGTTACATGAAGTAACAACTGTATCTATTAGATTTGGTTCTGGAGGGGAAATAACAAAACCAATACCTTCAACCGAAGGTGTGCGTCAAGGGTGCATCCTGGCGCCTTTTCTTTTTCTGGTTTACACAAATGGATTAGAACAGTACCTATTAAACCAGGGTTGTGACTTCCCAAAACTCAATGGTAAAAGTATTCCCATGCTTTCTTATGCAGATGATACTGTCCTCATGACATTGACAGGAAATAGCATGCAAGTGTGTCTAGATGCTTTCAATACATTCATGCTTGATCTTGACCTAAAGGTGAATTTTGAGAAATCTTTTGTGATGTCTTGTGGCCCTAAAGGGTCAAATATTAGGAAATTTGTGGTCAACAATCGCATAATTGGAAAAGTGGGAAACTTTAACTACCTTGGTAATCTGTTTATCTGAAAGAAACACGTTAGTGTTAGATTCCTTACCTTAGAATATCCCCAGGCGTCAGTCTGGATCCGGAAACTTTTGCGTAGCAGTACCCCTGCACGTCGGTAGGCGTCGTCTGCAGGCGTCCCCTGCGGCTCCGCGTCCGTCGTCGGCGTCGTGCGCCGTGATGACGTCGCTGGAGTATATAGACGCCGCCTCCGCGCGCTGACGTCAGTTCTTCTTTTTTCCGCGCCAGTGGACGCAGATCTGAAGAGCAGTACTCCGGTCTTTGACCAAGTTTTTTCGAAGTTATTTCTCACTTTGTGCCTGATAGGATGCCTGGGTTCAAGCACTGTGATGACTGTGAGCGCACGATGTCGGTCACAGACCATCACCGCCTCTGTCTCCGGTGTCTGGGCCCCGACCACGACGTGGACTCCTGCGTCGACTGCCGGGCCCTCACCAACAAGGCTAGGCGGGAGCGGTCCCGCAAGCTACTGGAGCTCCGGGTGTCGGCCCCACGTCGGGACCGGGAGCGGTCCCGGTCCGGCCGGAGGTCGAGAGAGCGTTCGAGGGAGCGATCGCGGAGCCGCGCCGAGCGTTCCGGAAGTCGACACCACTCGTCAGGCTCGTCAGGTAGGAAGCACAAGAAGTCGGGGCGTCGTCATCGTACCCCCGACTCCCCCCGACGCTCGCGCGATGCGGCCGGGGGCTCGGGTGACCCCCAACCCCGCGGCTCCGCGAGAGTCGCCGGCGCGGCCTGCCTCATACCCTCAGGTCCCTGGGCACGGTGCGACGCCTGAGGAGATCGAGGCGTTCCTCATGGCCATGAGGGCGCTCGGTTCTCCGACGGGGCCTACGGTGCCTTCGGGCCCAGTGCTACCGTCTGGGGGCCCTGGCGGTTCGGGTGTCCCTGCCTCGGCGCCGTCGGGTGCTCCGGCCCCGGCGCCGCCGACGGCTCCGACCCCGGCGCCGCAAGGGCCATCGGGATCGGCGCCGGCTGGTCTTCCGGCCTCCCCGGCGCCGTTGCCATCGGGGTTACCCCCGACGCCGCCCCCGCGCGGCGCCGGTTCTCCGGTGCCGGCTCCGGCCGGCGGCGGGGTTCCGGCGCCGGCTCCGGGCGGCGCCGTCCCCTTACCTTCCCCGACGCCGGACGCGGCGCCGGACGGGCGTCGCTCGACGCCGGTCCCGGCGCCGATGGGGCCCATGAACCCCGAGGAGCCGGTCTACATCGTTGACTCCGAATACGGAGAAGATGAAGAGTTCGGTGAAGGTTGGGAGGGGTCCGAGGACCCTCTGTCACGCGAGTGCCAGTATGACCCGGACTGGACAGGTGACTTGGGGGATGCCAGTGGTCTGGACGACTCTCCTAACCCTGGTTTGATCTCTCCTCCTTCCGTGGCATCGGTGGAGGGAGCTGCATATTCTGTGGTGCTGATGAGGGCTGCCAAGGCCTTACACCTTGAGCTCCCCGTCGCGGCCGTGAGGCCTAACATCCTCACCGAGGTCTTCAAACCGCAGTCATGCCCACAGGAGCCACTGCTGCCGTTTAATGAAGCCTTGTCAGACGTTCTGTTGGGCACTTGGTCCAGGCCCGCTTCAGGTCCGCCTGTTGATCGGAACGTGGCCAGGCGCCACCGTCCTTGTCCGGACGACCCCAAGTTCCTGTCTACCCACCCCACTCCTGAGAGTCTGGTGATCCAGGCCTCGACCTCCCAGTCCGCATTCCCGTCGGCCCCGCCCGACCGGGAATCCAAGAGGTATGACCAATTTGGCAAGAAGGTCTTCTCGTCCATTAGTTTGGGCCTGCGGTCTTGCAACACCGCTTGCCTCTTGGGCCGCTACACCCACTCTGTGTGGGATACGGTCGCGGAACTGCTGCCAGAATGCCCCATGGAGGTGCGGGCAAAACTCGGTCAGGCTGTGGCTGAGGGCCGAGATGCAGCGAAATATTCGATACGGTGTGGTCTTGATACGACCGACTCGCTGGGCAGAGCTATGTCAACGACAGTGGCGATTCGTCGCCACGCCTGGCTGAGATCCGCCAATTTTTCGGCAGACGTCCAAAATACCTTGATGGACATGCCGTTCGATGGCTGTCACCTCTTCGGTGACAAGGCGGACCACGCGCTGGAACGCTTCAAGGACTCCAGGGTCACGGCCAAGTCCTTGGGTCTCTCGACCCAGCGTCAGCAAACGGGTTCGTTTCGTCCCTTTCGTGGCCAAGGAAGGGGCGCCCCCACACGTGCTGCCAGCCACGCGCCGCAACAATCCTTTCAACGCGGTGGCGGCCGTGGAAACCGCCGTGGTGGCGGTCGGGGACAACGGCGGGGTCAGACCACACCTTCCCCCGCAGCATCTACCCCAAAATCCTCCTAGTCCGTGCTTTCGGCCCCATGTGACGCCAGTGGGTGGCAGGGTTCGCCATCACCACGCTCACTGGCGCACGATCACTTCGGACAGGTGGGTGCTGCAAATCGTCCGAAGGGGCTACTCCCTCCCCTTCGAGACCTCTCCTCCAGCCATGCCACCGCAGAACCACCGTGTGTCGGGGGACCACTTGACACTTCTGCAGGAGGAAGTTACGGCCCTCTTGGCCAAGGGGGCCATCGAGCGCGTTCCTGGGCCAGAAGTAGGGCGTGGTTGTTATTCCCACTACTTTCTGGTGCCCAAGAAGGACAAGGGGGGCCTACGTCCTATCTTGGATCTAAGGAACGTCAACGGCTTCCTCCGGAAGGAGAAGTTCAAGATGTTGACGTTAGCTCAGGTCTTGGCTGCTCTAGACCCACAAGACTGGATGGTGGCGTTGGACTTGCAGGACGCCTATTTTCACATCCCCGTCCTGCCGGCCCACCGGCGTTACCTGCCGTTCACGGTAGGCCAGGAGCATTTTCAGTTTATCGTGCTTCCCTTCGGCCTTACCAGCGCCCCACGGGTGTTCACAAAGGTGATGGCGGTGGTCGCAGCCCATCTGCGCAGGTTGGGGGTTTCAGTCTTCCCCTACCTAGACGACTGGTTGTTGAAGGCGGGCTCGCCCCAGACAGTCGTCCACCACCTTCAGATGACGGCAGACCTCTTGCACGACCTGGGGTTCTCCATCAATGTGCCGAAATCACACCTGTGTCCCTCTCAAAAGCTCCTTTTCATCGGAGCGGTTCTGGATTTGGCGCAGTTTCGGGTTTATCCTCCGGAACGGCGGGTTCGGGATATTCAGGCTTTGATTCCCATCTTTCAGCCGCTATCCCGGGTTTCGGTCAGGTTGACGCTGCGGCTGCTGGGACTGATGGCTTCCTGCATCCTTCTGGTGCATCACGCTCGGTGGCGGATGCGGGCTCTGCAGTGGGACCTGAAGTTTCAGTGGGCCCAGCATCAGGGCAACTTGTCCGACCACGTCTTGATCTCGGAGGGCACTGCGAGACAACTGCAGTGGTGGCTTACGGACCGCGATTGGGTCAGGGGCAAGTCCCTCTCCCTTCCCCAACCGGAGCACGTTGTCGTGACGGACGCGTCCCTCCAGGGCTGGGGTGGCCACTTGGGAGAGGCAGAGATCAGAGGCATCTGGTCTCCGGCGGAGTCCCGGCTCCATATCAATCTGTTGGAGCTGCGGGCGATTCGTCTGGCACTGAAGGCATTCCTCCCCTTTGTCAACGGGAGTGTAGTGCAAGTGTTCACCGACAACACCACCGCCATGTGGTACTGCAACAAACAGGGCGGTGTGGGGTCGTGGACCCTTTGCCAGGAGGCTCTGCGCCTCTGGCAATGGCTGGAACGTCAGGGCGTGACTCTGACGGTTCAACACCTGGCAGGTTCTCTGAACGCCAGGGCGGACGAACTCAGCCGTCGGTGCTCGATGGATCACAAATGGCGTCTGAACTCGGACGTGGCGCAAGGCATCTTTCTGCAATGGGGAGAGCCTTGGTTAGATCTATTCGCCACCGAAGAGAACGTGCAATGTCATCAGTTCTGCGCGTTGGAGTTTCCAAGACGGCACTCGCACGGCGACGCCTTTCGGCGCGAGTGGAGTTGCGGTCTGTTATACGCCTTTCCGCCTATACCACTTCTGCCCAGAGTGCTGAAGAAGATCAGGCGCGACCGGGCCCAAGTTATCCTTGTGGCTCCGGACTGGGCTCGAAGATACTGGTATCCCGAGCTACTCAGCATGTCAGTCGGTCCCCCGATCCGCCTGCCCCTTCAGGAGGACCTTCTGTCGCAGCAGCAAGGGACGGTCCTCCACCCGAACCTGTCCAGTCTCCACCTCCATGCTTGGAGATTGAGCGGCGGCAGTTGAGGCCATTTGACTTGCCTCCTGAAGTCTGTGATGTTATTCTGGCAGCCAGGCGTCCCTCCACTAAGTCGGTATACGCCTGTCGGTGGAACAGATTTGTGGCATGGTGCGCAGCAAAGGCTGTGGATCCCCTTTCTGCCCCTCTTTCGGAGGTTCTTCTGTTTCTTCTTTCTCTTGCCCAGCAGGGCTCTGCTCTGGGCACTATCAAGGGCTACCTTTCTGCCCTTTCAGCCTTTTTGAGGCTTCCTGATCAACCTTCTTTGTTCAAATCCCCGATTGTAACTCGATTCTTGAAAGGCATCACTCACATGTTTCCACCTGTTCCGTTTGTGATGCCTCAGTGGGATTTGAACCTGGTTCTGACCTTTCTAATGTGTGCTCCCTTTGAGCCCCTTCATTCTTGTCCTCTCCGTCTCCTGACTTTAAAGACGGCTTTCCTGGTTGCCATCACCTCTGCCAGGAGAGTGAGTGAGCTCCAGGCTCTTTCTGTCCAACCTCCTTTCCTGTCCATTCATCCTGATAAGGTGGTTCTGAGGACTAGACCTTCTTTCCTGCCCAAGGTTGTTTCGGCCTTTCACATCGGGCAGTCCATCACCCTCCCTTCCTTCTTCCCACCTCCGCATCCTTCAAAGGATGAGGAGCGGCTCCATCGTCTGGACCCAAAACGTGCGCTTTCATTTTACATGGATCGCACACGCCAGTTCCGGGTGGATGACCAACTGTTTGTTGGCTACGTGGGTGCGAAGAAGGGACGGGCGGTTTGTAAACGAACCATCTCTCGATGGGTCGTCCTCTGCATCAAAGCGTGCTACTCTTTGGCTCGGAAGGAGCCTCCTGTTGGGCTAAGGGCCCATTCCACTCGGGCCACGGCGGCTACCACTGCCCTGGGCCGGGGAGTACCCTTGCAGGACATTTGCCAAGCGGCTACGTGGGCCTCGCTGCACACCTTTGCGAGGCACTACTGCCTGGACAGTCAAGTCCGGAGGGATGGCTTCTTTGGCCGTTCTGTCCTCCAGGACTTTCTGGTGTAGTTTGTATTGGTTCGCAGACCCACCACCGGGGTTGGTATTGCTGGGGTATGTATTCTAAGGTAAGGAATCTAACACTAACGTGTTTCTTTCAGATGAACAAGTTACTTACCTTCGGTAACGATATATCTGTAAGAAACATTAGTTAGTGTTAGATTCCTTACCGATCCCACCCATCCTCCCCGTTCTGCGAACTGATACCTAGGGTTAAGGACATCCCTTTCAGGGCCCTAGTTTTACATGGCACCAGTGTTGGTTCTCTCATGGCTCTGCGTCTCCTGGCGCGGACATGCTGTGTGCAAAGAACTGACGTCAGCGCGCGGAGGCGGCGTCTATATACTCCAGCGACGTCATCACGACGCCGACGACGGACGCGGAGCCGCAGGGGACGCCTGCAGACGACGCCTACCGACGCGCAGGGGTAGTGCTACGCAAAAGTTTCCGGATCCAGACTGACGCCTGGGGATATTCTAAGGTAAGGAATCTACTACTAACTAATGTTTCTTACAGATATATCGTTACCGAAGGTAAGTAACTTGTTCGACAGCAAACTAAGTTGGACACCGGTCATGAAGGTTCGAGCCCAGAACATGACAAGGGCGATAGAGGGTATTTTTTGTTTCTGTAGTAAACTAGGGCAAAAACATATTATGCACCTCAGAACCCTTTACACCTCAAAATGTTTATCAGTAGCAACTTATGGGGCAGGGGTGTGGGGGACCGAAATACCATCCGTAATCCAGGTGGTGGAAAATAACTTTATAAAAAGGGTCCTATCAATTCCTAAAGGTTCCCCAAATATTTTCTGCCACAAAGAAATCGGTATGGCCTGTGTTTCTGATATAATTCGCTTGTCCCCTCTACTGTTATGGGGTAAAATTTGGAAATATGAAGACCTGCAACTTACCAAAGACATTATTACCGATTGCATGGCTTTAGAAAACTCAAAACAGATTCCCTGGTTGTCTTATGTCTATAATATGTTGAAAAAGATTGGACTGGGGTCATATTATGACAATCCGGAAAGAATTGAGGGAAACTATAAGGCAGAGATAAAAGCAAGGTATTGGAAAACACTGAACCCACCGCCCATAGTCAATGTTACTGACAATGCTATTGCCTATGCCTGTAAATCCCAACCTCAGTTTTATTTAACTTTTACTGTTAATGTGCAATGGCGATTCCTTCTAACAAGGTTTAGGCTGGAGATTCTGCACTTTTTGCTTGCATTCCCGAAACAAGGGGGTTGGTGTGAGAGGCTGCCCCCTTGCCCTTGTAATAATAGGGATAGACAAAGCACTTTACATCTGGTTCTTTTTTGCTCCCTATATAAGGAGCCAAGACTCCGGTTTATCAAACCAATCCTGAAGGGGAGGCAACCTTGCACTTATGAGGAAGGGTACGAATATCTATCATCATTATCCTCCATAGAAATCTGCTGTTCCATGTTAAATTGTATTAGAATCTCACTAAAGATTAGGAAGACTTATGGGTAGTATTACATGTATAGAATTTTTCCTGTTGAAATTCATGTTTTGTATATTCTTTTATGGTTATTATGTCTTTCTAATGTCTTTCTTAAAATTTTGGAAAAATCGTGCTTTTTAAATCAGAACCTTTTATCCTATGAGGCATGATGAATTGCATGTTCAATACTTTTATGATTCATTTTATGTATCGAATAAAGTTTTTGAAACGAAATGAAACGACAAGTTTAGGTTTCCAGGAATTGGACTTGAACCATAACCTGCTCAGGATACCGGTACCAGAGGTGACCAATGCTCTGTGTACCTCTTTGATGGCTTTGACCTGATATTCCGGAGAGCCCTGGACCTAGATTGGTGGTGGCCTTAGTCGTGCCCGATCAGCAGCTGGTTTAGTAAATGAGGTATGAAACACTGGATAGATCTTTGGCATTGGAGGCAAATCCAAACGATAACACACAGGATTTATTTGACCCGAGATTGACCAACAAAGCGTGCATTGAACTTGTAGTGGCGTGAAATGCAGATTTTTGGCGGACAACCATACCTTATCTCCCGGGCTGAATGTTGGCCCCGGCTGTCAGTGTTTGTCCACCATCTGTTCATAGTGTGCTTTGGTGCGGAGGACATGACACCTAGTCCAGGCTGCAAGTTGGTTAATTCTTATATATATTCCACTACATGGGGAACAAAGTCATTCTTTAGAGGGAGAAGCAAGGGTAAGTAATGTGAGTGAAGACCATCGTTTGCATAAAAAGGAGAGTACTGGATAGATGCATGAAGAACAAAGTTATCTGCTAATTCAGCAAGCCAAAGCAATTATTTCCAGGTCTTGGGGCATCTTGTAAAAAACATTGGAAATATTGTTTGATGCACTGGTTAACTCAGTCTGTCTACCCATCACTTTGTGGCTCAAAACTGGTGGATATGCAGATTTGAATCCCGAGTTGCTAACACCATGTCATGTCTTCCAGTAGAGGGAAGTAAATTGGGACCCTTTGTCAGAGGTGATAGTACGAGGAAGCCCGTGAACTTTGAATATGTTTTTTTAACATCAGTTGTCCCACACTCGGAGCTATGGGAACCACCTTATATGCAATAAAGTGGGACATCTTTGATAACCTGTTCACTACCACCATAAGTGTGTTGTAGAGCTAAGATAGAGGAAGGCCCACAATGAAATCCGCTGAAATGTTCTCCCACATGCAGATAGGTTTGGGTAGACGGAAAAAGGGCCACCCTATACTTAGATCGATCAGCTATGGCTTGAGAACAAATATCACAGTCAGTTACATACTCAATCACGTCATGAGTTAAGTTGGGCCATCAAAAAAGTGTAGACACTCTCTCTTTAGTCTTGGCTATACCAAGATGACCCAACAAAGGAGTTTGATGACACCAATCTAGGGCCTGGGCGTGTAGAAGTGGAAGTGGGAAGAAACAGTTTGATACCTTGGAATGGGAACCCTTCTTGAACACTTTGATCTTCTCCAGTGGCTAGCCATTTTGCTAGACCTGACAGGGAGTGCACCTTTTTAGATATCGTCTAAGAAGGTATGAATGTCACTTAAGTTTACTCCAAGCAGATGAGAGGTTTGTATTATGTGAGAGGGATCTCAAACTGTTTTGGTCAATCCTTAATCATAAAATCATATCAAGGGTGCAGCTTTTCGATTTTCTGTGTCTGGATTCAAGGTTACCACAAAATCAAATTCTGCAAAGAATAAAGACCAACGTAACTGGCGTAGAGTAAATGCCCTGGTGGAGCTGAGACATTGTAGGTTTCGATAATCGGTGAATACCATGATGGGATATTTACTTCCCAGGATATACTGTCTTCATTCCTTAAATGCGGAGCGAATAGCCAAAAGCTATTTTTCTGCTATAGTATATTAATGTTGGTGGCAGTGAATTTCTTTGATAAGTATGTTACCAGATGTAGTTGTCCTGACTTTGTATCTCTTTGCAAGAGAAATGCACCCACTGCTTCATTGGAAGCATCAGCTTCAACCAAAAAAGTTTTTTTTACATTGGAATGTGTTAAAATTGGAGCAGAAGTAAATGCTTTCCATTATTTTGGCAAACGACTGTTCACCTGGGAGTCTAGGAGAAGGAAACATGTTTGCACAAATGCCGCGTAATTGGAGTTACCGTCTCGGAAAGTTGGGATTAAACTGACGGTAAAAGTTTGCAACCGCCAAAACCTCCTGAATGCCTTTAACATTGTATGGGGAGGGTCATTCTCTAACTGTTCTGATCTTTATTTCTGCCATGGAAATGCCTTCAATCAGTCATTCAGGATTTATAAACTACGGCTAAACACCGGATAATGTATCCAGGTTCTTGCAGGTCTGGAAGGCCTATTTGAACAGCCAGGTCTTGAGGCCTATTTGGAATTCCGGAAGTGAGGTGTTGGTCCAGAGTTGTGTGGGGAGGTTGTTCCACATCATTTCTGCGATGTGGGAGAAGGAACGTCCTCCATTTCTGCTTCGGTAGATGTGGGGAGAATAGGCAAGTGAGAGGGAGGCAGAGTGTAGTCTTCTCGACTGTTGGTGGAAGTTCAGGCAGTGGTTAATGTAGGTGGGTCCTTGGTTGTGTAGAGCCTTGTTTGTGTGGGTCAGCATGTCAAATTGGCATCTCTTCTGTATGGGGAGCCAGTGAAGCTGCCTGATGTGATGTGTGCTCATAAAGAAAGGCAGAGGATAAGTCTGGCTGCGGAATTCTGTATAGTCTAAAGTCTCTGTAGGAGGTGTGCTGCAATTCTTATGTAGAGGGCGTTGCCGTAGTCCAGTCGGCTGATGATGAGGGACTGTGTCACGGTGCCTCTTGTGTGTAGGGGTAGCCACTTGAAGATGTTACGTAGCATGTTCAGATTAAGGAAGCAGGCAGAGGAGACAGCATTGATCTGTGATTTCATTATAAGCTTGTTGTCAATGATGATTCTGAGGTTTCTGGCGTGGTCGGAGGGAGTGAGTGCAGGTCAAAGTTCTGATGGCCTCCAGGAGTCATTCCACTTGTTGCTGCTGTTGCCGAAGATCAGCACTTCAGTCTTGTCTGTGTTCAGCTGCAGACAGTTGTTCTTCACCAGTTGGTGATGCTTGTCATGCATCTGTGGAAGTTGGTACTGGTGGTGTTGGGTTCGTCGGCGAGTGAGTGGAAGAGTTAATAGTCATCTGTGAAGGAAATTTTGTTGAGACGGTGGATCTGATAATGTTGGCCAGCAAAGTCATATATGTGTTGAAGGGCGTGGGACAGAGGGATGAGCCATGGGCGACACCGCACGTGATCTAATTGGGTTTAGTAGTGAAAGGTGGGAAGTGGATCCTCTGAGGTGTTAAAATGAAGTCCAGGAATTCCACCTCCGAAAAATGGAATTCACGTTTAATTAATTTACAATACAACTCGTGTTATCTCAAGGTGTTCAATACTGTTGTGACGTGCGTTACTTGGCTTTCTTCAGACTAAGAGTAGATGAATATTACATCTATATATACACAATGACAAACTTGTCGAAATGTTTTCATATGACATCGTTTAAGAAATATTGGAATGTAGCCAGGGTGTTACATAGCCCAAAGGGCAGTACTCAATACCAAAGCAAGTATGAAACGTCGTCTTCCGCTCATCTCGAGCTTGATTTCGGACCAGATGGTAGGCACCCCATAGGTCCAGTTTGTTGCAAATGTTGTCTGAGCTCAATAGAATGGAGATAAGAGGATATAGATTCTTTATTGTAATGTTTAATGCACGATAGTAGATGCATGGGTGTAACTCACAATTGGCCTTGGATAGGAAAGAGAGTAGAAAAGCTGCAGATTAATTTGATGGTTCAATGAAACCATTCTTGAGATATCTGTCCAAGGAAGTTCTCAAATGAAGGTTTTCTTTTTCAGTCAGAGCGTATATCCGACTACAAGGAATTTTAGCTCCTAGAACTAGGTCAATTTGACAATTGTGTTAACCATGAGTGGGAAGGGTTTCTGCTCTTGCTTTACTAAACGCATCAGCAAAACCTTGGTATTGTGAGGGCAATATGACATCTTCCCGCAACAGCAGTGGCCACTGTGATGTAAGTGTGCTGAATTTTGAGGACTGTGTTCCCTATGGAATCAACCCTCCTTGAAAAAAGGGGTCCTTAAGTAATGATGTATCTGTAAGAGACATACATTAGTTATTGAGTTCTTACCTTAGAATTACCCCCAGGCGTCAGACTGGATCCGGAGAATTTTTCTTCAGCAATACCCCTGCACGTCGGTAGGTGGCGTCGATCGACTCTGAGTCCATCTGCGACATCGTGGTCGCCGGGATGACGTGGTGGTACCTACTTAGACGCTGCCCCTGCATGCTGACGTCAGTTCTGACACAACTTTCCAACCCAGAAGAATAGAGCCATGAGAGACACTGACCACTGGTGCGCCACACTAGGGCCTACAAGGGAGTCCCTATCCCTAGATGTCAGTTCGCAGAGTGGGGAGAATGGGTGGGGCGGTAACAAATCTATAAGTAATATATGTCTCCTACAGATGGATCACTGACATAATATCGAATACAAAAATAAAGAATTACCAAAATATTGATGAAAAAATATAGAATGCAAAAATATCGAATTTCTATCTACAAACAGGTAAGTACAAAAATATTGAATCAAAAATATTGTTGTAAAAAATATAGTTAGTCAAAATATCGATTTTTTTTTAAATGTCTTAAAAGTAATTTAAAATTAATGAAATACATATAATTAACTAAAACATACTTAAAAGTACTTAAATAACCTTTAAATTATGAAATAATTGATTTAAGTTATAAAAAAACATACAAATTTATTTTTAATACATATATATATATTAACATAATATTAATAACAAATATACAATATTTTTTACCGTAGGATACCGGGAGCGTAAAATTTACTATTACCACTCCAGTGAGTGTAACAGTAGGGAAAATATTGGATAGCGTAGGGGTAAAAATTACTATTCCCACTCCAGTGAGTGCAACAGTAGGGAAAGCGTTGGATAGGGGGAGGGTAAAAATGACTATTCCCACTCCAGTGAGTGCAACAGTAGGGAAAGTGTTGGATAGCGGGAGGGTAAAAACTACTATTCCCACTCCAGTGAGTGCAACAGTAGGGAAAGTGTTGGATAGCGGGAGGGTAAAAATTACTATTCCCACTCCAGAGAGTGCAACAGTAGGGAAAGCGTTGGATAGCGTAGGGGTAAAAATTACTATTCCCACTCCAGAGAGTGCAACAGTAGGGAAAGCGTTGGATAGCGTAGGGGTAAAAATTACTATTCCCACTCCAGAGAGCGCAACAGTAGGGAAAGCGTTGGATAGCGTAGGGGTAAAAATTACTATTCCCACTCTAGTGAGTTTAACAGTAGGGAAAGTAATGATTTAATATATTAATAAAAATAAATTAAATATCAATACCAATAAAACATTAATTAAAATGAATTACCAATTTAATATTATGTAATAATTAATCATTTAGAAATACAAATAAATATTAGTTATTAAAATTAATTACCTATTCATAATTAATTATCTGAAAGAGACACGTTAGTGATAGATTCCTTACCTTAGAATATCCCCAGGCGTCAGACTGGATCCGGAAAGTTTTGCGTAGCAGTACCCTTGCGCGTAGGCAGGCGTCGTCTGCGGCTCCGCGTCCGTCGTCGGCGTCGTGGGCGCCGTGATGACGTCGTCGGAGTACTTAGACGCCGCCTCCGCGTGCTGACGTCAGTTCTTCTTTTTTCCGCGCCGGCCAGCGCAGATCTGGAAAGAGCAGTAACCCTTAGTCAATTTTTGACTAACTTTTTGTGATCTTTTGATCCCTCTTCGAAGTCTTCACGACTCCGACGGTGCCGTTAGGGATGCCCGGGTTCAAAAATTGCGAGGAGTGCGACCGTACCATGTCGGTTACGGATCCCCACCGCTTGTGCCTGATGTGTTTGGGCGTCGACCATGACGACGAGGCCTGCTCCGACTGTCGGGCCATGACGAGGAAAGCCAGGCGGGAGCGGTCCCGCAGGCGACTCGAGATCCGCCAGTCGGCCCCGCGCCGTTTGAGGTCCCGGTCCCACGGAAGGTCGAGGGACAGGTCGCGGGGACGGAGACGTCACAGCTCCGGGAGTCGGCGCCACTCCTCTGGGTCCAAGTCGTCAGGTAAGAAACACAAGAAGTCGAAGAGACATCATCGCTCTTCCGACTCCCCCCGACGCTCGCGCGATGCGGCCGGGGGTTCGGGTGACAACGCCCACGCGGCTCCTCGGGAGTCGCGGGCGCCGCGTTTGGCTCCATACCCCCCGGTCCCTTGGCTGAACGCGACGCCGGAGGAGATTGAGCGTTTCCTCATGGCCATGAGGTCCCTTTCTTCTCCGACGGGTTCCACGGCGCCTACAGGCCCAGTGAACCCGTCTGGGGGCCCTAGTGGGTCGGGGGATTCGACCCCGACGCCGTCGGGTGCTTCGGCCTCGACGCCGCCGGCGCCTTTGGGCTCGGCGCCACAGGCCCCCAGGATCCCGACACCGCCGGTGCCCTCGGGCACGGCGCCGCAGGGCGCAGCGGTCCCGGCGTCGTCGGCGCCTTCGGGCTCGACGCCGCAGGGCGCCGCTGGGCCCTCCTCGGGCGTCGGATCGTCACCGGTGGACCTTACGACCCCCCGGAGTGGGTCCCTATGGTGTCCCCTTCGGCATCGGCGTCGACCCGCGCCGTCCCCGATGCCTCCTCTCACTCGGTTCCGACGTCGGGACGACGCCGTTTGGGGACTTTCAGTTCTATGAACCGTGCTCATTCGCTCATGACCCTGAGTCTCAGGAGATGGGGGACGAGGAGGAGTAGGAGGGGTCTGAGGACCCTCTGACACGGGAATGTCAGTCTAACATGGACTGGGTAGGAGATCTTGGGGAGGCCAGTGGCCTGGACACCTTTCCAGACACTGGATTTGTCTCTCCTCTTACCGTGGCTTCGGAGGAGGGGGCGACTTATAGTGTGGTGCTGATGAGGGCTGCCAATTCCTTCCCACTCTATTTCCCTATAAACCCACAACCGGCTACAGAATTAAATTACGCAAACATTAAATAACATAAAATGTATTACTTAAAATAAATTACAAAAATAATATACACTTTTCACACATATACTAACATAAAACACTTTAAAAAATTTGATAATATTAAAAATATGATATATTTTAATACAAATATTATATACTTCGATATTCTGACTTTCTATATTTTAAAAATCGATATTATATTACTTACCTTCAATTCGATATTTTTCACCACTATATTCTGTCCATTAGATATTTTGTCCATTCTATATTTTGACTTCGATATTATGGCTATTCAATATTATATCTAGTTACCGAATGGATACCCCAGCAATACCAACCCCGGAGGAGGGACTGCGAACAAAGTTCACACCAGAAAGTCCTGGAGGACAGAACGGGCAAAGTAGCCGTCCCTCCGGGCTTGACTATCCAGGCAATGATGTCTGGTGAATGTGTGCATAGAAGCCCTCGTGGCTGCCTGGCAGATATTGATGAGTGGGACTCCACACGACAAAGCAGTCGTTGCTGCCGTACCTCTAGTGCAATGAACTTAGAGCCCCTCTGGAGGTACCTTTTTTAGCTAAAGCGTAGCAAATCTTGATACAAAGGCCTACCCATCGAGAGATGGTATGCTTTTGCACAGCCCGACCTTTCTTGGCACCTACATAGCCAACAAAGAGTTGATCGTCCACCCGGAAATTCTTTGTGCAGTCAAGGTAGAAAAACAGCCCACGTTTCAGGTCCAGATGGTAGAGTCTCTCCTCCTTGGAAGGATGCAAAGGCGGGAAATAGGTGGGCAGAGTAATAGTCTGTCCGATGTGAAAAGGAGTGCCAACTATAGGCAGGAACGAGGGCCTCATTCAAAGCACCACTTTGTCTGGATGGACTGAGAAGACAGCGGGCTTAGGAGAAAGAGCATGAAGCTCACTCACTCTGTGAGCAGAAGTAATGGCAACAAGAAAGGCAGTCTTAAGAGTGGGAAGTCTAAGAGGACAGTTGTGAAGAGGCTCGAAGGGAGCACACTTAAGTTAAAACAAGGTCCATGTCCCACTGAGGCATTATGAAAGGACATGGAGGAAAGAGATGAATAATACCTTTAAATAACCTACTTACAATAGGGGTCTACATGAAAGAGCGCTGATCTGGTAGCCGAAGGAAAACAGAAATGGCTGCCGGGTAGCCTTTAAGAGTGCCCAGAGCAGAGCCCTGCTGGGCCACAGAAAGAAGGAATAAAAGAACCTCAGATAGAGGGGCAGAAGAGGGATCTATAGCCTTGTTGTGCACCATGACACAAACTTGTTCCATCAACAGGTGTATACAGTCTTAGTGGAGAGACGCCTGGCTGCCAAGAAGGCATTACATACCTCAGGAGGAAGGTCAAAAGATGTCAACTGTCGCCGCTTAATCTCCACGCAAGGAGGTGGAGGCTGGACAGGTTCAGGTGGAGGACCATCCCCTGCTGCTTTGACAGAAGATCCTCCCAAAGGGGCAGTCAGATCAAAGGATCGATGGCCATGGTCAGGATATCGGGGTACCAAACTCTTCGTGCCTCATACGGAGCCACAAAAATGACTTGGGCCCGGTCGCGCTTGATCTTCTTCAGCATTTGGGGCAGAAGTGGTACTGGCAGAAAAGCATATAGGAGGCCGCAGCTCCACTCGCGACAAAAAGCATCTCTAATGCGTGCCGCCTTGGAAAGTCCAAAACGCAGGACTGCTGACATTGAGTGTTCTCTTTGGTGGCGAACAGATCTAACAAAGGCTCTCCCACACTACTGAAAAAGATCCTCCATCGCCTCTGAGCGAATACGCTATTCGTGATCCACCAAGCACCGACGGCTGAGTTCATCCGTCCTGGTGTTCAGAGAACCTGCCAGGTGTTGAACTACCAGGATAATGCCCTGATGTTCCAGCCTTGTCCAAAGGCGAAGAGCCTCTTGGCAAAGGGTCCATGACCCCATCATGCCCTGTTTGTTACAGTACCACATGGCGGTGGTGTTGTTCGTGAACACCTGCACTGCCTTCCCCTTGAGAGAGGGAAGGAATGCCTTCAGTGCCAAGTGAATCGCGCGGAATTCCAGCAGGTTTTGTATGGAGCCCAGACTTTGCCAAAGACCAGACTCCTCTGATCTCTGCCTCTCCCAGGTGGCCCCCCCATCCCAGGAGGGATGCATCGGTCACCACCTTGAAGGCTGGTTGGGGAATGGAGAGGGATCTGCCTCTCACCCAATCCTGGTTCATTAACCATCACTGCAGTTGTCACACAGTTCTCTCCCAGATAAGGATGTAGTTAGAAAGGTTCCCCTGGTGCTGTGGCCACTGGAACTTCAGGTCCCATTGCAGAGCCCGCATATGCCTCTGGCATGATTCACTAGCAGGATGCATGTGGTCATGAGGCCCTGCAGCCTCAGGGTCATTCTCACCGAAATCCGGGATAGAGGCTGAAACATCGGTATCTTAGCCCGAATATCCCAGAGTCGCTGCTCGGTAGGGTAGGCCCAAAAGTGCACCATGTCCAGAACAGCTCCGATGAAAAGGAGTGACTGAGAGAAAGTCTTGTGTGACTTTGGCATGTTGATAATGAACCCCATCAAATTCAGAACGTCCCCCATAATCTAGAGGTGGGAGAGGACAGCCTGGGGCGAGCCCACCTTCATCAGCCAATTGTCGAGATAGGGGAAGACTGGAACCCCTGATCTGCGCATATGAGCTGCAACCACCTCCATTACTTTTGTGAACATCCGAGAGGCACTGGTAAGGCCCAAGGGGAGCATGGTGAATGGAAAATGTTAATGGCCTATCGTGAACCGCAGGTAATGTCTGTGGGCTGGCAGGACGAAGATGTTGAAATAAGCATCCTGCAAGTCCAACTCCACCATCCAGTCTCCAGGGTCGAGGGCAGATAGAACCTGAGCCAGGGTTAGCATTTTGAACTTCTCCTCTCAGAGGAAGCGGTTTAAGGCCCTGAGGTCTAGGGTAGGACGCAGGCCTTTGTCCTTCTTGGGCACCAGAAAGTAGCAGGAATAACAACCACAACCTACTTCTGGCACAGGGACTCTCTCGATAGCTCCCTTGGCCAATAGAGCTGTGATTTCCTGGCGGATAAGCGCCAAGTGATCCTCCGACATGCGATCGAAAGACGGTGGAATGGAGAGATGAGTTGTCTCGAAGGGGAAGGAGTAGCCCTTCCGGACTATCTGCAAAACCCACCGGCCTGACATGATGGTGTTGGGGTTCAAGGGGGCCTGGTGCCTTCTGTCTAGTTCCCCGTTCAGCGGTTTTTCTTAAAGTGCCAAGTGCATATGCGAATTCATGGACGCTCCCTAGGGCTCGCTTTAAAAGGGGGCTGCTAACAGGAAACAGGTGCTTGGTTTCTTTATTGGTCCCTTGCCGTGTGATTCCTGTTCCTGTGGTTCTTCCTTGTTCCCCTTCCTTCGAGCTCTGTTTCAGCGGTCTTTTCCAGTGCTGGGTTTTGATCCCCTTTTTTCCCTGTTACCCTGTTTTCCTATTCCTTTGGGCATTACTGAACCCTTTGTGGGGACCTGTTTTTGATCTTCGGTGACGTTCTGGGATTCGCGGCTGCGTTTCCTATGAGTTCTGGCGTCCCGTTATTATCCCTTTTTGTATCCAAACCATCTTGTTGTACGTTGTGTTTGGGTGGTTTCACGAAGGAGCTGAACAACGGCCTTTTTTCACGCTACCTTTGTGTTTTTTTTTAGATTCCAGTTTTTTTTTGGGTGTCTTTCATATTCCCTTGATGCCTTTTTTCCCCTGTCCCTTTTTGTCTTATGAATTGTGAATTCCACCCCCTTTGACATTCTCGGTGTTTCCCGAGGGGGTGTGGTTGGTCTGGGGTTACGCAAGAAACAACCAATACGATTGCAGTGGAAGAATTCCTGTTTCGTATCAAGCCACTCCCGTTTGTTAACTGGGGTAAGCAGGGAGGTCGGTAGTTCGTGTATGTACTTGGCACTGGTAATAGTAGTAGGGTTTTTTTTAATCTTGTCCCCTTTTTTTCATTTTAGCGGTCTCATCTGTGTCAAGCTGTCAGCTGCCAAGAAGCCAGAGGAGACGAGCTGTGTTCCCCAAGACCTTGGGTTCCCTTGTTTTGTTACCCACCTTCTCCCGGTGTCGTGTTTTCCACCATCTGTTTTGACTGCGGGTGTTGGGGGTCACGGTGAGGGTAGAGGATTGGGACGTTCTTCACTCCTGCGGTGTTGGGCCGGTCGGCATCGGAACAGAAAACCAAGCCCACAAATTAATACACCGCCCGAGTGAAGAATGGTTGAGGAGGCAGCAGGGGGGGCTTCTTCGATGCAGGAAATTATGCAGGCTTTAGCGCACATGCAGGGTGAAGTCCAATCCCTGCGTCAGGAGAATCAGGAGTTACGGGGGACACTGAGTGAGGTGAAGGAAAGCACTAAGAGAAGAGGGAGGGATCCCTCAGTTAAGGCTAAGCCCCACTTGATTCAACTAGCCACATTTAAATATGAGAGGAGTGGGTCTCCTTCTCCTTTGTCTATTACCTCTAGCAGCTCCGGAGAGGTTTTCCGGGGATAGTAGCAGATATGCTTTATTTATGAACCAGTGCAATTTGCACTTCATGTGTCGACCAACCTCTTTTCCTGACGATAGTACTAAGGTAGCGTTCGTGATCTCATATCTCTCGGGTACTGCAGCTAGTTGGGGGGTCCCCTTAGTGGAAAACAATGATGCTGTGTTAAGTAGTTTCCCGGCCTTTAAGAACCAGATGCATAGTCTGTTTGCTAAGCATGCTTTCATGCAGGCAAGCGATGTTGAATTGTTAAAGCTACGGCAGGGTAAGCAGGATCTTCTGGGTTATGTGGCTACTTTCAATCGCCTAGTAGCAGAGACACAATGGCCCATGGCAAAAAGAACCTCTTTATTTTATCAGGGCTTGTGTTAGGACTTAAAAGATATAGTCTCTCAGGTTGTAGACCCCCCCAAAGATTGTGTTGAGTTCGTCGATTAGGTTGTTAAACTCAACCATCGAATGAGTGAAAGAAAAGGGGAAAAGATCAGGTTTCAACCCCCAAGGACAACTGTAACCAAGAGAGAAACATCTGAGAATGGGGGCGTAAAAACAGATCCCGAACCTATGCCTTTGGGTGGGGTGCGGGGTCCCTTATCCAAGGAGGAAAAAGAGCGGAGGCGCTTGTTGCAGTTGTGTTTGTATTGTGGGAGGGGTGGACACTTTGCTCGAGAGTGTCCAGTGAAACCGTCCCGGATACCGGAGAATAAGGCTGTGGCTTTCTTGGGAAGGGATTGTGAGAGTCCTTCTGTCCTTGAAAGTGGTTTTTGTAATCCATATAACGTACAAGGGGCTGTTCAAAGAGTCCCGCATTATTTCACGGTATCGACTTGCTTCTCTTATTCATCTAGTGGTAGAGCTTCCTTGTCGGTATTATTGGATTGTGGGGCCACAGGGAACTTTATGGACATCGGGTTGGCCGAGAAGTTGATGGTTCCCTGTGTGATGAAGAAACAACCTGAACCCGTGAGGGCTATTGACGGCACAGAGCTACACTCTGGGTCGATTGTACGACAAACCGAACCTTTGTTGATGACATTCGATAATGGGCATTCTGAGACGGTCTGTTTCGATCTGATTGCCGCACCAGCATTTGGGATGGTACTCGGGGTGCCCTGGTTACAGGCCCATAATCCCAGAATCGATTGGGCGCAGAGGTTGGTCCCGCTTGATTCGGAGTATTGCCTTCTTCACTGTTATTGTGAGGTGATTGATTGGGTGTCTCCGTTGTCTTGTGCAGTGAGTGGTTGCCTTCAGAACAGTTTGCCTCCTTCGTTTGTGGCATATAAGGAGGTTTTTGATAAGGATCAGGCGTGTGTATTGCCACCACACAGGGCTTTTGATTGCCGTATTGATTTGGTTCCGGGGGCCATTTTGCCCTGTAGTAGGGTTTATTCGTTGTCGGAGCCGGAGGAGAAACATCTACGGCAGTATTTAGATGAGATGTTAAAGAATGGGTTTATTCGGCCTTCTTCTTCGCCTGTGTCATCCTCCATATTTTTTATACCCAAGAAGGAGGGTGATCTTCGCGCTTGCGTGGACTACAGAGCGTTGAATAAGGTCACAATAAAGAACAAGTACCCATTACCTCTCATACCGGTGTTGTTAGATCAGCTGCGACATGCCAAGGTGTTCACAAAGCTTGATTTAAGAGGTGCTTACCATCTCGTTCGCGTCCGCGAAGGCGACGAATGGAAAACGGCGTTCCGTACTAAGTTTGGTTTGTTTGAATATTGTGTTATGCCTTTTGGTTTGTGTAACGCCCCTGCCGCTTTTCAGTTTTTTATAAATGAGGTTTTGCGTGAGTTTTTGGATGTCAGTGTGATTATTTACATTGATGACATTTTGTTTTTTTCCCCGTCCTTTGAGGAACATGATGCTCATGTTTCGCAGGTTTTGTCTAAGTTGTTGGAACACCGTTTATTTGTCAAACTGGCTAAATGCACATTTGGTGTGAAACATGTTGAGTTTTTGGGATTCTTGATTTCTGCGGATGGTATAAAGATGGATCCCCGGAAGATCGAAGCTATTGTCTACTGGCCCATACCCACATGAGTTAAAGATATACAGGTGCTACTTGGTTTCGCCAACTTCTACAGGCGTTTTATCAGTCATTTCTCTGACATTGTTTCGCCTATGACTTCATTGTTGAAGAAGGGAGTGGTGTTTGATTGGACGCCTGCAGCATAGTTGGCTTGGAAAGATTGATCGGGCTTTTTACATCTGCTCCTGTGTTGATGCATCCTGATCCTGCTCTTCCGTTTTATGTAGAGGCGGATGCGTCCCAGCTAGCCGTTGGGGGTGTGTTGTCTCAGCGTGACAGTGAATCTGGGTTGATGCATCCAATTGCGTTTTTTTCAAAGAAACTACTACCTGCTGAGCAGAATTATACGGCATCCGAGAGGGAACTATTGACCATAAAGCTGTCTTTTGAGGAATGGCGCCATTACCTTTGGGGGGCTCGTCACCCCATTACTATCTATACGGATCACAAGAACTTGGAGTTTTTCCGGTCCGCTAGGGCTTTGACTCCCAGACAGATGAGATGGGTGCTATTCTTTAATGAATACCATTTTACCATCACGTATAGGCCAGCCGCTCAACAGGGGAAATCTGATGCATTATCTCGGATTTATGCGGATCCGTCATAGGGAAGCAAGATGGAGGAGTCCTGTTTTATGATTCCCAGTGATAAGATTGTTGGTTGTGCTTCCATAGACGATTTCATGGTTAAAGTGCAGGATGAAATGAAACAATTGGATCTGGCTCCGTGGCTATCGGAACCTGGAATCACGTTAAAGGATGGGTTATTGTATCAGGCAAAGAAGTTGTTTGTGCCCCCTGAGTTGTGTACACTGGTTCTTACATATTGTCATTCATCGTCCTTGGTTGGGCATCCGGGGGTCAATAAGACCAAAGAGCTGTGTATGAGTTGGTTTTAGTGGAAGCCTCTGGCCCATGATGCACAGGTATTTGTGGCCTCATGACCGGTGTGTGCTGTTAGTAAGTCCTCGCACATGTCTCCATCTGGGTTGTTTCACCCTTTGCCAGTGCCTCCCTCCCCCTGGCATACAGTCAATATGGACTTTGTGACCGATTTGCCGCTTGATTCAGGGTTTACGGCCATTTTAGTTGTTGTGGATTTATTCACTAAAATGGCTCACTTCGTTCCCTTGCCAGGGTTACCCACATCTAGAGAATTGGCTGATGTGTTTATGGCCCAAGTGATCCGACTGCATGGGGTTCCTACTGCCATCGTTTCAGATAGAGGGGCACAGTTTGTTTCACATTTTTGGACTTCCCTGTGTCGGTCATTAAAGATGGAAGTACGTTTGTCAACAGCTTACCATCCACAAAGCGACGGGCAAACAGAACGTACCAATCAAACCATGGAGCAGTATTTGCGGTGTTTGCTAACGTCACTGACGGGCAGTTGGGTACAAGCCCTTCCTGTGGATGAGTTCGCATATAATAACAGCATGCACTCAGCTTTAGGCATGTCACCATTTTATTGGCTGATGGGGTTCCATCCCAAGACAATTCCTATTCAGCCATCTGAGAGGGTACCAGCAGTGGATTCCCTGAGTAGGGGTTTGATTGAAATCTGGAAGAAAGCCCAACAGCAATTATTTGAGTCCAAGAAAGCCATGAAAGTACAGGCAGACAGGCAGGCAGGCATAGACGGCCAGCTCCTCTGTATGTAGTTGGGGATAGGGTTTGGCTAGCAACGAAGAATCTGAAGTTGCCGGGACCAAGAAAATTACAGCCTCTGTTTGTAGGTCCCTTTCCTGTCCAGAAGGTGGTGAATCCAGTTGCGATCAGGTTGACTTTACCGGCTGAGTATGGTATTCATCCTGTATTTCACATCTCTTTGTTGAAGCCATACGTCACCACTTCTCAAGAGTTGCCACCTCCTCCTCCCGTTTTGATAGATGATAACGTGGAGTATGAGGTTAAAACTGTTTTGAATTCCAAGCGGATGAAGGGACGGCTATATTACCTTTTTGACTGGAAGGGATAGCCCCCAGAGGACCGTTCTTGGGTTCCGGCGAGTAGGGTTCATGCTGCCCGGTTAGTTCGTCTGTTTCATCGCCTGCACCCTGGGAAACCTAGGCTGTAGGAAGGCTTTCGGGAGGGGGTACTGTTGGGGTTCAAGGGGGCCTGGTGCCTTCTGTCTAGTTCCCCGTTCAGCGGTTTTTCTTAAAGTGACAAGTGCATATGCGAATTTATGGACGCTCCCTAGGGCTCGCTTTAAAAGGGGGCTGCCAACAGGAAACAGGTGCTTGGTTTCTTTATTGGTCCCTTGCCGTGTGATTCCTGTTCCACCTTGTTCCCCTTCCTTCGAGCTCTGTTCCAGCGGTCTTTTCCAGTGCTGGGTTTTGATCCCCTTTTTTCCCTGTTATCCTGTTTTCCTATTCCTTTGGGCATTACTGAACCCTTTGTGGGGACATGTTTTTGATCTTCGGTGATGTTCTGGGATTCGCGGCTGCGTTTCCTATGAGTTCTGGCGTCCCGTTATTATCCCTTTTTGTATCCAAACCCTCTTGTTGTACGTTGTGTTTGGATGGTTTCACGAAGGAGCTGAATAACGGCCGTTTTTTGCGCTACCTTGGTGTTTTTTTTTTAGATTCCAGGGTTTTTTTTGGTGTCTTTCGTATTCCCTTGATGCCTTTTTTCCCCTGTCCCTTTTTGTCTTATGAATTGTGAATTCCACCCCCTTTGACATTCTCGTTGTTTCCCGAGGGGGTGTGGTTGGTCTGGGGTTACGCAAGAAACAACCAATACGATTGCAGTGGGAGAATTCCTGTTTCGTATCAAGCCACTCCCGTTTGTTAACTGGGGTAAGCAGGGAGGTCCGTAGTTTGTGTGTGTACTTGGCACTGGTGATAGTAGTAGGGGTGTGTTTAATCTTGTCCCCTTTTTTTCATTTTAGCGGTCTCGTCTGTGTCAAGCTGTCAGCTGCCAAGGAAGCCAGAGGAGACGAGCTGTGTTCCCCAAGACCTTGGGTTCCCTTGTTTTGTGACCCACCTTCTCTCGGTGTCGTGTTCTCCACCATCTGTTTTGATTGCGGGTGTTGGGGGTCACGGTGAGGGTAGAGGATTGGGACGTTCTTCACTCCTGTGGTGTTGGGCCGGTCGGCATCGGAACAGATGGATTGCCAGTGGGGGAGGTGATGGCGAATCCTGCCACCCACTGGCTGCTGATGGACCTGAAAGGTCAGACTAGGAGGCTTTGGAGGCTGCTGCAGGGAGAGAAAGGGTGGACTGGCCCGCCCGCTGGTTGCCAGACCTGCGTTGCTGGGTTCCACATCCGCAGCCATGCAGAGGCTGTGCTGCTTTCATGAGCCGGTGGCTGGACTGGGTCAGACGTGGTGGGGTGCCCCTTCCGCAGTCACAAACGGGCCGAAAGGCAGACTGTGGTTGATCGGAGGACGCAGCGAGGCCCAATGATCTGGCTGTAGCCAGAGAATCCTTAAAGCACTCCAGCACCTAGTCTGCCTTGTCACCACAAAGGTGACGGCCATCGAAGAGCATGTCCAGCAGAGTTGACTGAACATCCCCCAAAAGACCAGGTGTCCTCAACCAGGCCTTGCGCCGAAGGGCTACCGACATAGCAATCATTCTACCCGGTGAGTCAGTGGCAGGCCCGTCCCGTGCAGGGTGTTATACCGGGGCGGTGACGTCAGGCGGGGGAGGGGCAGGGTGGGGGGTTTTAAAATGCGGGATATGGACCATTACAGGTAAGTAACGAAAAAAATGAATTAAACTAATTTTGTTGCATACGCTGCATCACATTTGGTGATGCAGCGCTCGCCCCGGTATAACGCCCTGCACAGGCCGGGCCTGGTCAGTGGTATCCATTCCACAGTGGATTGCCACAGCCTGAGAGAGAATGGCCCGGGTTTCCTCCGGGCACTGAGGCAGGACTTGCACAACTGTATCCCAAATTGTATGGGTATAGCGGCCCAAGAGGCATGCAGTATTCACAGACCACAGCGCCAAGCTGGCTGAAAAGAACATACGCTTCCCAAGATGATCCAGCTTCTTAGATTCCCTATCCGGGGGTTCAGAAAGGAATGCTCCCTTGGAAGAAGATCCTTGACCACCAAGCTCTACGGGTAGGGTGTTGGGTGAGAAAAATGGGATCGCCTGGAGCTGGGCGGCGGGCAAACGTCCGTTCCACAGGAGCCCCTGTACTGGGCTTGGACCAAGTGCCCAGAAGGACGTCCGTGAGGGCTACATTGAAGGGCAAGAATAAGTTACCGCCGACTGAAGCACCTCCATCAGGAGGTTAGTCCTGACTGCTACTGTAGGAAGCTCCAGGCCCAAAATCTCAGCTGCACTTTGCACCACCACTGCATAGGACGCTCCCTCCTCCGAAGCCACAGTACGGGGAGAAAGCATGCCAAGGTCTGGGGAGGTATCCAGACCACTGGCGTCATGCAATTCACCTCTCCAGTCTGGTTCTTCCAGCTGGTCTGACAAAGGGTCCAGCGACCCCTCCCAGTCCTCATCACCACCCTCAGGGCAATAGGGAACATCTGGAATGAAAAAGGAGGCAAAAGTACCTTCTGGCGTAGAATTTGATGTTGGCCGACGTCGATTCCGCTCCGAGTCCATCTCGGGGATGAGAATGGGGACGGCGTAGTTCAGGGGCACGGCCAGTGCGGGGGGCTTTTTCACTGGGATCAGTGCCAGGGAATGTCGAGTGAGGTCGAATGGCGTTGATCCAGATCCAGGCCTGTATCCACGGGTGCCCTCTGGCACCATATTGAATCATTTGTGATCCTAGAGCGTTGTACAAGTCGGTGATCTAGCCTTAACGTGAGCTTGATGAGATCAGTACATGTTTGAGGTTGTGGATAGATTTGTGCTGACACAGCCTTAATTTAATCTTTTAGACCTTGATAGTAAATTGCTGCCCTTTTCTGCTCAGGCCACTCTATTACAGCGACTAATCGGTTAAATTGGGTAAGATCAGGGGTGTGGAATTTAATTAAATATTTACTTGTCCAAGGGACAAGTAGCTTCATAAATCTACTTGTCCTGTAACAAAATCCACTTGTCCCTTTGGTGCCACATAGTGCGCCGTAAAATAATGGCAGCCATCTCAATATAGAAAAGCTCTGATAGTAGCCTCTCTGGTTAATGTCAGGCTAATACTATAAAAGGATTTGACTTTTGGGGGGTTTCACTACCTTTTCTCTAATCTTTTCCCATACTGAGAAAGGTTGGAAATTTACTACCCCTGACAACGGCAGAAGTAAAGTTTCTTCCAGGGCTGGGAAAAATGTGGTTCGAGGAAAAGTGAACTTGTAAACACTCAGATTTCCACTGGGGAACATTCATCTTTGCTCATGCAATTCACAAATATTTTCTAGAATTACGGTTTCCTGGCCTACTTAAGGAAATTCATGTGAATTCATGAAAAACGTAAATCTGCAATAATATAAGGACATATATCCTGGGTGTACTTTAGTGACTTACTTTAACATTTGAGCCCCTAATTCAATCTGAGTTAACCAAGACTTTTTGTTTTTATTTAAATGCTTTCTCATCCTATCTATAGGCTGGCTTCATTGTGTGTGACAACATTCTGCTCTTTTACAAAGTAGTTTTGTTCAGTACCAGGAATTTCTATGGCAATGAGGCCTTTATGAGACCAAATACTGGCTGTCTAGTAAGAACGTGCTGGCGAACAGCACCACACCTACCGGATAATCCCCAGGTAGAGAAAGGAGCATAGGGCAGGCCAAGTGAGTAACCAGAAAATTTAAATACCCCCCACTTTGATCCAAAGCTCTTATGCCACCAAGCAAGCGAAAAAAGTCACTGGAGTCCACTCCAGAATTGCTCTGTCTCTTCCATCTAAGCATCCATCCATTCATCCTTTCACCCACTGATATCTAGCATTTCATCTTTACATGGTCATCCATTCATGCTTTCATCCATTAGCCTTTCACCAATATGTTTGTCCATCTGTTGATTTGTCAGTGCATCCGCTCATCAATATCCAAACCTACCCATCCATCTCCAAACCTAACCATTTCAGCCATCTGTCCATCCTTTCGCTCATCCATACAGCCACCCATTCCCTCCATCCATCCATCCATCCTTTCACTTATCCATCCATCCATCCTTTCACTCATCCATCCACCCTTTCACTCATCCACCCACCCACCCATCTACCAATCCATCAATCCAATCAATCCATCTTTCCACTCATCCATTTATCCTTTCCACTCATCCATCCTTTCGCTCCCTAATCCATACACCCTGTAACCCATCCATCCATTCACCTTTTCCTTCATTATAACATCCTTTGTCTATCCACTATCCCCGTCACTCAACCATTCCTGTCACTCATTCATCCATGCATTTAGCCAGCAACACTTACACTCACTCATCTTTTCACCCACACATTCATCCATCCATCCTTTCACTCACATCCACCCTTTCACATTAATTATGAGCCTTTGTCTGTCGAGCTGCAGACAGAAGAGGCCCATCAAGAGCTCCACCTCTACAGTAGCTGCTAAAGTGGGGTGTTCACGAAGCCCCTGTTCATACCTATCCTTCCATCTCCAAACCTATCTAGCAAACTCATCAATCCAGCCTTCCTTTCGCTCATCCATCCTTTTGCTCATCCATCCATCCTTTCATCCCACACATCCTCCTTTTCGCTCATATTCATCCACCCTTTCACTCATCCCTCCATCCATCCTTTTGCTCATACATCCATCCTCCTTTTCACTCGTGTATCCTTCCACCCTTTCACTTCCTCCATTTATGCTTTAGCTCATCCATCCACCCTTTTACCCCATCCATCTTCCATTTCGCTCATATATCCATCCACCCTTTCACTAATCCCTCCATCCACCCTTTCACTAATCCCTCCATCCACCTTTACACTCACCTATCCACCCATCCACCCACCCACTCAGCCGTCCATCCATTCATCTACTCTATCTCTCACCCATTAATCCCCCTTTCATTCAGCCATCCACTTTCACCCCATCCATCCACTTCCCCATCCATCCACTCAGCCATCTATCCTTTCACCCTTGCCCATCCATTCTTTCATGCATCCTTCCTTACATCCATCATTTCACTCATTCATGCATCTATCCATCCACCCTTTCACTCCACCCATTCATCCATGCACCTATCCATCCAACCTTTCACTCATTCATACATGCATCTATCCATCCACCTTTTCACTCATTCATCAATGCATCTATTAAACCACCCTATCACTCATCCACCCACCCCTTTCAAAACCATTATGGGCCTTTGTGTGCAGACCTGTAGACTGAAGAGGCCCATTAAGAACTTCACAGCTGCTGTAGTTGCTATGGAAGTGTGTTCAAAATGCCCCTGGTGTATGCACAAAGTGAGATGAGAGGCCTAGTGCAAGGACAGAAATGGGGGTGGCCTTAGGCCTGCATGAAAGCCTCATGGAGAAACTTATGAGCTTTAATGTTAACCCTGAATGACTAAAAACGAGAGGCCAAGGGGAGCAGGTCCGGGCTGTCAGAGAGGGCGGTGTTAGCAGGTTTAGGCACCGGGTGAAACAAAGTGTACAGGAAAGGCAAAGTGCAAAGAAGGGGATGCACGAGGTGCATGAGAAGGGAAAGCACTGCTCTTGGGGCCGTATGAGGCCCAAGAGTGAAGCAGAGATTAAAACGCAGGGGTCATAGAGTTCAAGTCAGAGCAAGGGGCCAAGAGGCAGATAAGGCAGCCTCTTTCATGCCAGTGCTGTGAGTGTTCTGGAGCTGCAGAAGCAGATGTTTGTCTCATGCTCAAAGAAAATAAAAGGAACAGGGGCGGGCCTGGGGGCCACACAAGCTTATGGAGCTGGCTGCAACTTTGAGCTCTGCTATATCTCCGTTGTTGTTCTGCTCTGGGGAAATTAAAGTGCAGGCCCCACCACCATTAAACTGTCTACTTGTCCTTTGGACAAAATGCAAATTAAAACCTCTTGCCCTCCTAAGAAATCTAGATGTCTCGGGCGTCGGGAGATAGGAATTCCCCACCCCTGGGTAAGATACGTAATTAGGTCCATATTCCCGTGTTTTAATTCCAGCAATACTCAATTAGCCAACCTGGTAGTGGTTCGTTAATCGAAAACCTTTTCAAATTCCTCTTTAAACCGAGTCCAATTATACAATAAAGGATTGTCATTGGTGACAAATGGTATCGCCCAAGAGGCTGCATCTCCACTAAGATATAAAAATATAAACGATGTGAGGGATTGAGCATCACTGAAGGCTAGGGGGTGAACCATAAAATGTAGTTGTACATGAGTAAGAACGATCTGCACCCTAGCAGGGTCCCCTCCAAAATGTTCTGGTGCCGCAAAGGGTAATGGGGTGGGTAAATGAACTGAAACCATAGAGGGAGATGGCTCAGGCGTGTGAGTAGATTCCAGGGATGAACAGTCTATACCAACATTCGAAGAGTCTAATCTGGATTAGAGTAGGGCCACCCTTTCTGCCAGAGTAGCTGCCTCATTTCAAGAGGTGATTATTTCTCTTTTCAAATCCACCATCATGGCACACAGATCTTCTAACAAGAACATCCCGGTAGATATTGCTCAGGAGGATCCTAAATCTGTGGCCTATTTTTTTTGCCAGGGCAAAGGATACTCAGGAGCAGTACTTTCTTGAAGCCCGCCTTCTAGCAGCTCCGATTTTGATTGGTTATAACTTATTTCACAGAGGATCAGAGTGGCTAAAGGAGGGGAAGGGAATTAGGAAGGCACCAAGGAGCTGCCACTGACACTAGGCTTTCATTGCATAGCACCTAACCCAAGCCTTTCACAAATAGCAGTGTGTCTAAATCCATAAAATGCCTTTAGTTCAGCGTTATGTCAATCACTTTGACACACAGGCACCAACCTATAATGGGTACTAACCCACGAACATGTATCATAAAGTTGAGAAAACAATATGAAATAGAACCCCAACAGGACTATCTGTGAGGATGGGGAATAATATTGAACACAAGATGGCATAAGCCAGCAATGTGCAGGGTCATTAAAACCGGATAAATAAAATCACAAACAAATGTAAATATAGAAATTTACCATTGAATAATAACATGGGGATTCAATATGATATGTATGAAACAAACAACTATATAATCAATGATTAAGACTGTAGTAGATACATTGGTGATCAGTAACGAAATACAAGTCCCATAATGCCTCATAATGGGCTAATATGGCAAATGTATAAAGTTGGAAAGCGAGGGTGGACTCATGCAAACTGTGAGAAAGACCATTTCTTGGTCGAAGCTTCGGTGGTGGTGGTGGTGATGGAGTTTGTGGTTTGAATAAACAAAACAGTTATAGAAGACTGCAGGAGTGCGGTGCATTGTTTCGATTGAAAATAACTTGCGAGGGATTGTTCAACCTCGACAACCTGCCACCTGCTGGGAGACTGAATGCGCTGTTTGTGGAGGGTTTGGGATAAGAATATATATATATATATATATATATATATATATATATATATATATATATATATATATATATATATATATATATATATATATATATATATATATATATATATATATATACAAGGAAACTTCTTCAAGATAAAGAAGAACAGAGACCCTTGGATAAACGGTTGGAGGCTTTTAATGTAAACACATGGTGGATGCATTTCTGGCCGATGTTTTGCCGTCGTCAGCGCCCAAAGCCTCCACAGGTAAGTGTGCACCTTAGCCAAAGTTCCACCTCTCTTTTACCTTGCTGTTCCAAGTCCGCACCGCCCCCAGTGCTTCAACTCAGCACACCTGTGTAGCGTCCCTTGTGCTCTGGGAAACTACACATCCCAGAATCCCCCGTAGAGAGTCCCTGGAGGTTGTTGCTGGGGGGGTGGAATGCTGTTACATACCAATGTGCGTCCATGAGGGAGGATGGCCAAAGTGCGCCCTGGAACACACCAACAACGTGCTGATGCGCCTCCCAGCTTTGATGTCCACAGCAAAACCTCCTTCGTCTCCCCGTGCCGCCTCCGCCTCTGATTCCAGGAGTTAATGTGGCAGGGGCTGCAGAACACTGTCAGCCGCCCAGCACGAGGTCCGACTGACCTCGCTACTGAAAATCTTTTTTTCCTGGTCTCCGAGGCGGGCTCTTTAGGACAATCCAAACACCTTTGGCATACAAAGAACTTGACAGTTCACGCCCGTGCAGTCCAAGCCCAGGATGGTGAGGCGGGATCTCTGTAAACGCGCCACAGACAGACGCGTGGGTATGTGCAAGGAAACTTCTTCAAGATAAAGAAGAACAGAGACCCTTGGAGAAACGGTTGGAGGCTTTTAATGTAAACACATGGCGGATGCATTTCTGGCCGATGTTTTGCCGTCGTCAGCGCCCAAAGCCTCCACAGGTAAGTGTGCACCTTAGCCAAAGTTCCACCTCTCTTTTAACTTGCTGTTCCAAGTCCGCACCGCCCCCAGTGCTTCAACTCAGCACACCTTTGTAGCGTCCCTTGTGCTCTGGGAAACTACACATCCCAGAATCCTCCGTAGAGAGTCCCTGGAGGTTGTTGCTGGGGGGGTGGAATGCTGTTACATACCAATGTGCGTCCATGAGGGAGGATGGCCAAAGTGCGCCCTGGAACACACCAACAACGTGCTGATGCGCCTCCCAGCTTTGATGTCCAGAGCAAAACCTCTGCCTTTCACAAATAGCAGTGTGTCTAAACTCCATAAAATGCCTTTAGTTCAGCGTTATGTCAATCACTTTGACACACAGGTACAAACCTATAATGGGTACTAACCCACGAACATGTATCATAAAGTTGAGAAAACAATATGAAATAGAACCCCAACAGGACTATCTGTGAGGATGGGGAATAATATTGAACACAAGATGGCATAAGCCAGCAATGTGCAGGGTCATTAAAACCGGATAAAAAAATCACAAACAAATGTAAATATAGAAATTTACCATTGAATAATAACATGGGGATTCAATATGATATGTATGAAACAAACAACTATATAATCAATGATTAAGACTGTAGTAGATACATTGGTGATCAGTAACGAAATACAAGTCCCATAATGCCTCATAATGGGCTAATATGGCAAATGTATAAAGTTGGAAAGCGAGGGTGGACTCATGCAAACTGTGAGAAAGACCATTTCTTGGTCGAAGCTTCGGTGGTGGTGGTGATGGAGTTTGTGGTTTGAATAAACAAAACAGTTATAGAAGACTGCAGGAGTGCGGTGCATTTTTTCGATTGAAAATAACTTGCGAGGGATTGTTCGACTTCGACAACCTGCCACCTGCTGGGAGACTGAATGCGCAGTTTGTGGAGGGTTTGGGATAAGAATATATATATATATATATATTCCTGCTCCAAGCTCCTCTAGGTAATCGTACCCAATAAAGAAGACAGCACTCACAGGGGGAGTTTCCGTTCAGATTTATTCAAAAAGACGGAAACTTGGGCACACCAGACGCATTTAGCACTCAGCCTTTGTCAATTGTTGCACAGAAACACTGCGGCCACCATTATTTTTATCTACTACAGAAAAGAGTTCTGGGCACATCATCAGTAAAAGAGGACTGCGCAGTAAAACCACCATAATGCCGCCATCTTAAAATAGGCAAAGTGGGACAGAATAAACGTATATGACGTACTTCCAGTATCAGCTAAACATGTAAACATTAAAGGTAAATACCCTTCGAAAACATGATTCTACAAATGAAACTCAAATGGATTAACAAATGTAAAACACTGCAGTGTTTCAAATCTCGCCCTGAATGGGCATAAGCCTCTAGAGTTCATGGCTGAAAACAATATTCATCACAAGCATGAACCATCATATCAATTTCATGGAAAAATTCAAATAGCACAATATATCGCATAATTGAAAGTTAGATCAGAGTCAAAAAATATCCATTAAAAATTCGGAATGCCCACAAACTGTCATTCAGAATGAAACACATTGGAAATAATGAAAGTAAACCAAAATAAGCAAATTAGCCTAGATGTACCGCTAATTCCTCGCTGCTATTAAAACCTGATGGGCTTTTGCACTGTAAATCTATGATGTAGTGTGACTCTATGCGTCTAAGTTTTTGTATACGGTCTCCACCCCTAGGACTCGCTGGAACACAATCCAAACAAAAGTACGACAATAGATCCCTATTGTGGCCATGTACCTTGTTGTAGTGTCTTGCTACGGGGTATGCCTCATCTATACTGGTTATGGCCCGCATATGTTCTAGTATGCGTATCTTAACTGGGTGGATGGTACTCCCAACATATCTGAGCCCACATGGGCATACCAAACAATAGATGGCATATGGGGTGGAACAAGTTAGAAATGTCTTTATTTTCTTCGGTGTCCCTAGCCCAGGCACATCATAAGACAGAGTGTGTTTACTTATTTTACAGGCCTTACATCGACCACAAGGATAAAAACCGTTAAGTGGTTTTAGAGCGGATTGGATGGGTTTAACATCATGATGGCTATGTACCAAGTGGTCTTTAAGTGACCTAGCTTTTCTAAAGGTGACTAATAGATTAGCAGGTAGATCATCTCTAATGATGTTCTCAGTGAGAAGAATATTCCAATTCTTTCGCAGTATTCTTTTTAGTTGGTCCGCATTGTCTGAGAAAGTGGTAATCATCCTAAAGGTCCCACTTTCAAGTTGTTTCTTATCCTTAATAGCCAACAACTCACTTATCTCAAGACCATTCACCCTAGATAAAGCATGTGACAGTACTGCCTCGCTATAGCCTCTCACTCTAAAGCGTTGCATGCTGGATTTTGCTGCCTTCTGAAATTCTATGTCACTAGTGTTGTTCCTTTTGAGTCTTAATAGTTCTCCGTAAGGGATACTATTTATACGTTTTTTGGGGTGATTACTAGTAGCAAACAAAGTAGAATTTCCTGCCGTAGACTTTCTGAAGAGTTTAGTGCACATGCGTCCTTCTTCAATATACACTGTGAGGTCTAGATAATTGACTTCTAAAGTGCTGATTTCCCCTGCGAATCTCAAATTGACATCATTATCATTTAATCTTTCAATATATGATGTAGCCAACTCTTCTGGACCATCGAATATGATAAAAAGATCAACAATATACCAATGCCATGCTTTTACTCTCACGTTCCATTGTTGGTTGGAATTCGCCCAGGCCACCTGCTCCTCCAACCAGCTCACGAAAAGATTTGCGTAGCTGGGGGTGGAGCAGGTGCCCATAGCCGTTCCAGACATTTGTCTGAACAATTGATTTTGGAACAAAAATATATTGTTAGTTAAACAGAAAGTCACAAATTCAAGTAGCATGTTGCTATGTTCATAAAATCTCAGTTGTTGTGTTTCTAGGAAACTCCTCACTGCCTTTAGCCCATCTTAAAGATGACTAAAGGCTAAACAATTCATTCATTGTATTAATAATGTGATAAATCAAGAGTAAAACACAATTACGGTAACACTGTGTGAACATAATTTTTGGTAAACTGAAGGAAGGCACGTTTAATTTGATTTCATCCAAGAAAGGGTCTTAAATTACGTGGATAACACTGTAATCGGTAGAGAGACTATAGTAGTTGCCCTTCTAACCCGTAATCGATCATTAAGTCACAACTTCGGTAACGGTATAGTACCTGTATGTTATAAATTATCACCTGTGCTGCCAGGCCCATAATTCTGGTCATATCATTACCATTCAGTTATGTGGTGTTTTCTGATTATCAATATAGTGAGGTTGGGACGTGGAGAATCATTGTAAAGTGGTGAGGTTTGGCGGATCAGGGTGTATCCATGGGTTATGTCACAGTGATTTTGTATCGTAAAAGAATTGACTAAGTCAACGGGTTGCGTTAGTTGTGCTCTTAGCGATGCTTGTGACTACTCTTCACTTGGTTGTGTCCCTGGTAATCTTTCAAGCTGTGTAGAGGCAAGAAAGCCAAATAGTTAGTCAACATTGGTATGGGATATATATAACACATTTCAATCATCATATAATGCATTGCATGACTTTGTTTATGCATCCCAAATAATTTTAGTATAAATTCAACCTTCTTATTGTTACACACAGTATATCAATTGTGGTCAGTAGGAAAGTGGTAGTGCACCCAAAATAAATAAACAACACAGTTTACCCAAAGTAAGGGGGGGATTAAAATAGTATATCTGCAAATATAACTGTATTCATGTTTTACCGGGCCCAGTTAAAAATGGCATTCTGATAGAGACTACTAGCCGCAGATTCCTTGACGTTGAATTATCCCCAGGCTTGAGACTGGATCGGGATTTTTGTTTGCCACAGTATCCCAGCGCGCAGGGGAGACGGCATCACGTCACTCCGCCCTGGCGTTGTCCGCGTACGTGACGTCGGTAAGGTTACATAAGTCCCACCCTGGCGCGCCTACGTCAGTTTTTTCTTTTTCCGCATGCAACGCGGATCCAATCGTGCTACGGGCCTTCTCAGGCCTTTCGCTATTGCGTGTGTGTGGGAACAGTGTGTGAATGCCTTCGGACTTTAAGCCGTGCTCATCTTGTGGACGCCTGATGTCGGCGACAGATCCTCACCCCATCTGCATGTGGTGTTTGGGAGAACACCACGACTCCACTGATTGTGAGGCGTGCCAGCAGATAAAACCGAAGTCCCTGCGGGAGCGCCGGATGAAACTTCTCTCAGCTCGCATGTCCAGGTGGGCATCGTCACCTCTCCCGGCCCCTGCGGAGGGTTTTTGAAACCGCTTCCTCCGTCGTCGACAGCGTCCTTCTCCCAAGCCGCAAGAGCATCGCTCACCTGTCAGTAAGTGTCGCTGTTTGTCCCAGAGGGCCGGCTTCCGGCCTGTGGGGGGCTCGGGCTCTCCGCGAGTGGTGCAGCCTGCATGTCGTTCCCCTATCTGCCGCAACTAGAGCCCAGATGAAGGCATATGCGGCGGCTTTGCAGGCCTCGCTGGCTTCTCCTCCCCCTCCTTCCCCTCCTGGGATATCAACGGATCCCTTGCAGTGTGCAGGGTCCTCTGCGGCGTCGCCGGCGGCTCTGGCCCTGGTGCCGACTGGTTTGGATCCAGGTTCGGAGGATGTGGTGCCGTTGGGGTGCCGCCCTTCGGGGGTCCCTCCTTTGCACCACGGCGCCTCTGCTTCACTGAAAACTCCTGCAGGAGTCCCTGTGGTGTCGCAGGAGGTTGCCGGGGCTAGGGACGCATCCCCGATCCCCTCTCAGCCCTCTGGACAGGCGGCGCCACATGGGTTGGCAGAGAGCCCCTCTTACGCCGTCACAAGTCGAGGCTGGCGGGGGACTCTTCGTCCCTCCCCGGGTCCATCTCATCCCTCCACACAGGCGGCTGCCTCGTCGGAGGTCAGGTCGGTGCCGCTCCCTCGCCACCCCGGCTCCGGCCCAGCCCCGATCTCCTGCGCCATGCTCTGTGGCGGAAGCCGCCCTGGTGTCTCCCCTGGTGCCGGCCGACAATGTCCTGCCTCAGATTGCGAACTCTACGGCGTAGGCCGATGTTGGGTTGTTGACTCGTCTTCGGACGCCTCCTCTTCTCCAGCGGTTCAGCGCTTGCTGGTGTCGTCCTCGCCGGAGACGGGCCGCCCCGTCGGGCTTTTCCCCCGACGTCGTCTAAGGACGGCTCCTCGCCGCCTCCACGGCTGCGGTCTTCACCAGAGGAGCTGCAGGTCCCCATTTCTCGGTCCCTCTTCCTTCTTTCCAGACCTGGCCCTTTCTTCCTCCAGTTGGCTTGAGGGATGGCCGCCTTAGCTTGCAGCCATCGCCTACCGAGGAGCTGTTTTCCCCTCCTCTGGGCCCTACGGAGGCGGGTGTGGCCTTCGCTCGTGCTGTCTCCACGGCGGTGGGAATTTTGCACATGGGTGATCCAGCTGCCAATTTCCCGGCAGATCATCTTCGGGAGGTTCTCCATCAGGGCTCTGGTGGTAGAGAGCTGCTGCTTCCCTTCGAGGGTTCGCTCCATTCTTCTCTTTTGGGGACTTGGGGCCGCCCCACCACGGGGGACCCGGTGCCCCAACACCTTCTGCATCGCCACCATCCGGCGCCATGTGATCCTGTGTGTCTTTCCCTCCACCCCTCTACCAGGGGCCCTCTTTTTCAGAATGCCTTTCCCTCCCTGCCACTGATGTTGTCTGCCCCGTCACAGGAGGCCCGCTGGCTAGACTCCTGGGGCGAAATATATTCGCCCCAACCAGTGCGGCTCTGCGGGCCATTAACACTCTGTGTGTTTTGGCTAGGGCCACTTCTTGCTTGTGGGACGCGACGGAGTCCCTTATGTCTGCTGCTTCTCAGGAGGGTGCTTGTGTTGATTTGTGGCACCATGTGTTGGATGGCCGGGAGCTGGCGGCGTTTATTCTTCGCTCCACTCTGGACATCTCGGAGGTGCTTGGTCGTGCCATGGCTTCTTCGGTTGCACTTCATCGCCATGCCTGGCTTCGGGACAGTGTGTTTCCGGAGAACGTTCGGGAACGGCTGGTGGACCTTCCTTTCCATGGCGCACTTTTGTTCCACGCCCGTGAGGACTCAGCCATTTAGAGGTTCTTGGCGGTGCTCCGGCCTCCTCCTCCTCCTCCCCCTCCTTCTCCCCCTCAGTGACCTGTGAGTTTATCTGGGTTTTGGGAGGTGTTCTTCTGTTGGGGTGGGTCGCCCCAGTTGTGTGATCTGTGTGCTTCATGTGCATTCGAGTCCACCTTGTTGGGACTGTGGTTCAGTTGGCTGCTGGCGGGCCCTTCTTCACTATGTGTTTTTGCTTTGGGTTTTATGCACCATGCTGGCCCTGAGACTAGGCCTTCTGATTTTTCTCTTTGGCTGCTTGACAAGCCTTCTGCTGGGTTTTTTTCCGCAGGTCTTTTCTGTTGTCCTCTGCTGCGGAAGGTTTTTCCTTAGTGGGTTCCCATGTCTTGGGACGTAACATGCCCTATGTGGGGTAGTGGTAGCTGTTATACAGCTCTGTCATGTGCTGGGGAGCTGTGGTCGCCTTCGGGCCTCTGCTCTCCGTGGCATTACAGTATGTTGCAGATGCAATCCTCTTGCTGATTACTTGGGATGCCTTGAGTTGCACCCTGGGGTGTCCTTCCCTGGGGTGGCTGCGCAGTTAGCCTGGTCTGGACGGCTGTCTGCGGCCTGGCGTCGTGGCTCTGTCAGGTTCCACTTCTTTTTTGGGCCGTGTGTGCGGACTCCGCCCAGGGGCATGTAAGGCCCCTTGTTCGCCTTCCTTCTCTCTGTCTTTCGCTGGCGTCTGGCTTGCCCTGTGGGCATCGTTTCGTAGTTTCCTCTGTGTCTGGCTGTGCTTGCCGGGGCCGTCCTACTTTTGCTCCATGGTGCCTTCTTGGCGTTTTAGTGGAGCAGCCTTTCTTGCCGGGTCTGGCTGCTCGTACGGGGTCTCTCGTTTCCCAGCGCCCGGTCCAATGAAGGTCTGGTAATTCAAAGTTCCACCCAAACGCTCTTTTCCAGACCACAGACCCCAGAGAGATGGTACATATGCCAGCAAAGCACCCGGCTGTGAAATACACAAAAGTCCCCGTCGAAAAGGAATCACGCACTCTCAAGACACCGCTGTTTTCTCAGTTTCAATAATATTTATTCCGCTTCTTAGTAACGCTGAAAACAGCCTTGCTTACACGTAAGAAGCTGAACACACATCGAATCTATATAGAGATACCAAAACATGGAAAACGGACACACAACCACTTAACAAGTAGATACACCAGTGGCGGCCATCTTAACTTGTCAAAGGATCTACATATGTTCTCATACATAGCGTTAATGCTTGTGATTAATAATACAAATACATCGGAAAGTGTAAAATGTCATACAAATCACGTTGGATACCTTGTTGAATCTTAATATAAACACAATGTGAATCATAGGTATCAATAAAGAATGCACTTTCCAGTCCCCATACGGTAGGACCAGCGCCCCGGAAAGCGCGCATTATGTTAAAAGGAAGAGTGGGGCAGAATAAGAGACCTAGGCAAAGAGTCTTTTTGTCAACCTCATTTAGTTCTCTCTCAGATAGGTTGATAATAGTTTTGTTCAACGTGTCCGTTTCCATCATGCTGCTGTTTTTTGAGCTTCTCGCCTGTTGTCCCATGCGCCCCCTTCCTCTGCTTCTTTTTCCACTTTTGTCGGATTCTTTTTCTTCTCTCGTAATTCCGCCTCTTCCTCTTCCTCTGTCCCTTGGGTTTCGTTGTAGGTGTTCCTCGTGGTGCTTGTTGGCCCCTTCGCAGGAGCCTGTACTCGTCTAAAAAAGTCACTGGTGTGTTTCTTATTAAGTACAGCATGCCTCTGGCAGAGCAGCACCTCCGCTGCCCAGGCTCAACAGTCCAGCAGCCAGCCTCCTCTTTGATCACATGTTGGCTGTGTCTTTGCCTTGAGTCAATTTACTCAAGGACACGTTTCCGTTACGGCTTGATGGCACCAATGATGATAACAGGGCCATCCTGGTGAGTACCTGCCAGGGGTCCCATTGGTGGTGCGCCCGTGAGGTGCCATCTCGCCTTTCTCACCTTTTTCTGTTGTCATTTTAGGTGAATGTGGGTTTTGTGTTTGTCTAAGTTTGTTGATCAGAGTTGGGCTGTTTTTAACAACGGCAGCAGACTAAGACATCCCCTACTCTAAATCTCTGTAAGAAGAGAGGTCTGTTGTAATTTATGTACAACTAGTGATGTCTGTAGATCATTAGACGAGAACTGCCTTGAACACTAGGACATTTTGTATTTTGGTGATTTACTGAGTGGAGGGCGTCCTAGTTTTCCTTTCCCTCTATACTCCTACCTTGTTCTAGAACATACATGCCAGTCCACAGTGCAGAGCCGTACATGGCAGGATTCTTCACACTAGCTGAAGTGCACATTTAAAGATTTTCATAAAGAAATTATAAGTAGACAACCAAATGACAAATCAAGTAAATTAAAAGTTAAGGAAAAGTTGTTGTATATGCAGGATCAAGAACGGGAAAGGTCATAGTATTTGCCCACCATATTGAGAATAGCGAAATTTACATGAAGAAAAGAAATGGTGTGATGAAATACCAAAATACCAGCGGCATGTAGGTATAAGTTTGAAACACAAAAAAAATAACAAAGAATAAAAAAGAATTACGGTACAAACCAAAGGATTCTAGTCTTCAACGACACAATGTGTACTCACCGCACTCGGTAGAGTCCCCATGGCCCTCATAAAGTGATGTTATACCATCATACCGTCCACTCCATCCCATCCATCCACTCGGGCTCCTCAGCCGATCCCTGCCCACACCACATCTTCAACAAAGCTGACTCCATCATCGCACCCAAACTTTGGGACATCATCAACAACTCCTTCATATCAGCCACCTTCCCGGAGAGCTGGAAGCACGCAGAGATCAGCGCCCTCCTGAAGAAACCCACCGCAGACCCCTCAGACCTCAAGAACTTCCGCTCCATCTCGCTCCTCCCCTTCCCTGCAAAAGTCATTGAGAAAACCGTCAACAAACAGCTGACAGCCTTCCTGGAGACGAACGGCTCCCTCGACCCATCGCAGTCCGGATTCCGAGTGAACCACAGCACCGAGACCGCCCTCATCGTGGCCACTGACGACATCCGGACCCTGCTGGACAACGGAGAAACCGCCGCCCTCATCCTGCTCGACCTTTCGGCTGCGTCCGCCAGCCTCGCCCTCGCCACCGTCCCACGGATCCGCAGAACCACCACCGGAGGAAGATCCTTCACCTACTTGGCGGCCAAGACCTGGAACACCCTCCCCACCCACCTACGACTCACCCAGGACCATCTCTCCTTCAGGAAGCAACTCAAGACCTGGCTTTTTGAGCAGTAGCAGCCCCCCCCATTCCCCCTCCGAGAGCCTTGAGACCCTAGCGGGTGAGTAGCGCGCATTACAAATACTCTTGATTGATTGATACTGTCCAGTGTGGAGACAACATACAGGTAGCCTACCACAAAACATTGTCTGTAATGACCTGAAGTCAGGTAGGCACAAAGAATGAAAGAACCTCCCTTTGAATTTGAATTTTTTTTTTTGAATTTAAAAATGTTTATATAGCGCTCTACTACCAAGCGGTTTCTTGGCGCTTTTGGACTGCGAGGAGTGACGGGAGCAGGGGGGATCAGACCTTGTAGGCTTGGGAAAAGAGCAGAGTTTTGAGGCCCTTCCGGAACTCAGTGTAGGAAGATGTCATCCGGAGTTCCGTCGGGAGGGAATTCCAGAAAGCCGGAGCGAGAACTGCAAATTTCGTTCCTCCGGCCTTTTTCTTTCGGAAACGGGGGGTGGTTAGCAGAGCCAAGTTGGTGGATCGAAGCTCTCTGCCAGGTATGTAAGGTTTGATGGCGGAGCAAATAAACTCCGGGGCGGTGCCCATTTTGGCCTGGAAGGTGGTACAGCCAAGTTTAAACAAGGCTCGCTCTTTTACCGGCAGCCAGTGCAATGCCTGCATTAAGGGGGTAACCCGATGGAATTTGGGCAGGCCGTGGATCAGGCGGGCTGCCTGATTCTGCACTAGCTGCAAACGGTGAATAGCGTAGGCTGGAGCGCCATTGTAAGTGATGTTGCCGTAGTCAAGGCGCGAGAGCACCATGGCCATCACTATAATTTTTAATGCAGGCAGAGAGAAGAAACGAGAAATCTTCCTGATGGTTCTCAGGGAAAAGAAACAGGACGAAACAACCGAGGAGATCTGTGAATGAACAGAAAGTGAGGAATGGAGAAAAATACCAAGGGTTTTGACCTTAGGAACTGGGAGCGGGGGGGCACCAAGTGAGGAGGGCCAGTGGGAAGGGGACCAGGGGCTGCAACCACCTCCAGTCAAGACTAACTCAGTCTTGTCTGGATTGACCTGCTAATACCTGCCAGACACTGCAATAAATCACTGATGTGAGTAACTTGCTTGGCATTTTGATCTCTTTAGGACTCAAATACAGAAATCTTGATTTAGGAGGCGGTTCCACCAATGTAGACTTAGGATCATAAGAAGTGGTGTCAGTCTAGATCAAGTGGTTCTATTTGGGTGGTAGGTGCGGAGTTTGCTTTACAGGATGATTGGCCCAGCACCTTGGATGTCCCGTGGGTGATGCAGAGTGCCTTGAAGGAAATACATCTTACGTTTGGAAGCCACTGAAGACCTAGGAGGGTGATGTGATCACAAATGAAGCAGCGCAGAAGCAGTCTCAGAACGTAGGTGTGAATTCCCTGGAGTCTGTAGATGATAAACTCATGTGAGTAATCAAGGCAGGAGAGAGCCAGGACCATGGTGGCATGTATCATCAGGGAACCAAGCTGTGAAGAGATGTTACCCAAGGTGAAGGGGGGTTTAATAAGCTGCTGGAGCCAGCAGAGGTCACAGTTCCTCATCACCCCAGATTCACTACTATGGTGATGGTGCTTAGGAAGCATCCTGGGAAAAACGATGTTGGTGCTCCCTCCTACTCATCCTCTTTGTCTGTGTCAACAAATAGGGAGGAGTAGGAGGAAGGTGAGGAGGCAAGCACTAGGAAATGAAAACCAGAGGGAGTTTACATTAGGGCGTACCATTATCTGTCAGTTGCATAGGTAGTAAAGTGCCCCTCTCACCTTACTCCCAAGAGAAAACACCTAAGAACTATGAGCTAGCATTTTCTAAGGTTTTATTGGAAATCATTCTAGTTCAGAGTATACATTTTACACCAGATATTAAAATAAATGTGCCAATTATGAATGAGTTAAGTGTAGATGATACAAGTAGACAACATATTACATTATATGAATTCTCTTCTTACTGAGTCCTGGCTAATGACCAACTCGGATAGGTTTGCCATCATGAGGGGTGCCCACTTGAATCTCGAAGGCAAGCAACCTGGAGCCCGGAGGGTCAAGCCCTTTTTAATAATATCCCATGTGTTCTCAGTCAGCAATGCTCCTCTCTTCCCCAGAGCAGAAGACACTGTTTAATAGAGCTTCTCAGAGGTAGCATCAATCAATCATCAATTTGTTGAGCGCTGCTTATCGCCCGTGAGGGTATCCAGGCGCTTCGGGCTTCTGCTGAGAGGTGTCAGTCGAACATCCAGGTCTTTAGGCCACCTTTGAGCTTCTGGAGGATGGGTGCAGTCTGGATGTGGAGAGGGAGGCCATTCCAGGTCTTGGCGGCCAGGTACGAGAAGGTCCGTCCGCCGCTTCTGGTTTTGTGGCAAGTAGAGGGAGGTGGAGCGTAGTTGTCTGCCAGGTTGGTGGAAGTTCAGTCTGTGGTGAAGGTAGGCTGGTCCTTTGTTATGCAGGGCCTTATAGCCTTGGATCAGTAGTTTGAACTGACACCTTTTTTGGACAGGGAGCTAGTGGAGCGCTCTGAGGTGGGGGGGATGTGGGTTCTTCTCAGGAGGTCAAGGATGAGCCTGACTGCCGTGTTTTGGATGGTTTGCAGTCTGCTCAATAGTTGCGAAGTGATGCCCATGTAGAGGGAGTTTCCGTAGTCCAGGCGGCTGGTGATGAGGGCTTGGGTGACGGTGCACCTGGTGTTGATGGCGAGCCATTTGAATATTTTCCGTAGCATGCTGAGGATGAGGAAGCAGGTTGAGGAGACGGCGTTTATCTGCTTCTTCACGGTAAGCTAGTTGTCGAGTATGATGCTGAGGTTTCTGGCGTGGTCTGTGGGAGTGGCGAGGGGCCCAGTTTCACTGGCCACCAGGAGTCCTTCCATGTGGAGGTGTTGCTCCCGAAGATGAGTACCTCTGTTTTGTCAGTATTGAGTTTGAGGCATGACCAGCTGGCTATGCTGGTCATGCATCTGTGGAAATTAGTTTTGGTGTTAGTGGGGTATGAGGATAGGGAGAGGATGAGCTGAGTGTTGTCAGAGTATGATATGATGTTCATACCTTAGTATTTGATCAGCATTGCCGGGGTGTCATATAGCTAATTCTTTTTCTATATACTGTGTTAGGTTAGCATGAGCTTATTAAATGTTTAAACACCATTTTTCCTTTTTGTTTCATTTTGCACACGACACATAATTGTTGTTTTAGCTTTCAACCCATAAGAGCTTTGTGATTTACTTGAGAAATAATATGTTATTGCTCTGATATCGGTTTTGCTCGGTACACTGTCTGCACAGTGAGTGCTGAAGGCTCCAAGGATAACTCGACACAGTGTTGTTGTGAGGTCTGATCTTCGCACCTCCATAAACATAACACACATGCTGCTGCCAAAATCTGGCTCTAGGCGGGTTTTATATTGTTGTGCTGCACACACACGTAACACACTTGATGGTGCTTCGCATGCAGAGAGCTGGTGGAAGATGATGTGATCCTCTGCCACTGAGATTTTGAGGTATGGGCCCGCCCTGCTAAAACCCAAATGAGACATTCATAGATATAAAATACTATGCTAAATAGGGAGGGTGAGAATTAGGTGTTGTTAATTCCTATTCATTTCAGCATTTTAGTATGCTGTCATCATTCGCCTTTTATGGACTAGTAACTATGCTGATAACTTTGTTGCTTATAATATGTTTGCTAGTATTGTATAAGATACTGCGTTTGAGAACCCTGCATTAGTAAATAAATATTTCAAATATGCACGTGTCCTTATTTACTCCACGTTCTGGTTTGAAATGATTATATAGCGAAAGAGTGTTCATGTGTTCAACGATTCCTGAGGTAATCTAAGTTCATGTTCTGGTTTGTCTAAACATTGGGAGTTTGTTATGACCAATGAGACACTGTAGCTAGCTCGGTAAGGGGATTTTGGGTACTGAGGTGAGTTTTGGGCCATCCTAATTCACCGAGGTTCCAGGTCTCTATGCACAGTTCTGTAGGAGAACGGAATTCCCGCTACATGGCGCCCATAGGTTGTTGGCCTAATATCATGACACTCGAGTAGTATATCATTCAATCCTTAACCCCTTCACTGTCGTTTCCAGAAAACGGTGGTGTCAGAAAAAACCTACCTATTTTTGAAATAGATCTTTTCAAGCTTGAATCTTTCTAACAGGTTTCCTTGAATTACTACCCAGTTGTGCTACAAAGTTTACTTTGTTTTTCGTATTTCCTGTGCTGTCATGGCTGCCGTGGACATTCCGCAGCCTAGTCGCATTGCGGTGCGAGATCATTTGCGGATGTACAATGTGCCTTTAGAAGGCTTGTCTGTGATCATGGTGGTGAGTGCGGATGCTGCTTACCCTTACGAACTGTTTTATTCGTGGGTGACATTTCCGGAGGTGGACGCAAATTCTAATGTGTTCCACACGTACACTCCCACAGCTGTACCTAATGAGTATACTCCGTACAGGGCACAGGAAGTTCCTATTGACGTTTGGCAGCATCGAGTTTGGTTTGGTGACGCCCTACCCCATTCTTTGACCGCTCGGAGGTTAGGTCCTTTGTCCATTCCAGGCGCTAGTTGGCCTGTTTTGGCTGGATTTACTCCTCATCCTCTACAAGGCAATTGTAACGTGGCTGAACTTCGACGACTAAATGTAGTCGCTTTTGCCGTGATTAGAGCCTTAGTGCATTATATGGGCCGTAATCTTCCGGGTGGAGCCCCGGGGGGTGCGGCGCTTCCGGCCGGACAGGGTGGTTTGAAACTCAGTCCCGTCATGGTCAATGCTGTAATGAGCAAGAAGACCCAGGATAAGGATGATTTTCCTTTCTGGCTTGCCGAGAAATTTGACCAGCTGGAAGCTGTATTTCCTAATACGACTCCTGGTGAAAAACACCGGATTCTTACGCTTAGTTTGCTGAAAGATTTGGCCCCTGAGCTCGTTGACTGTGAGACCTGGGGTAAGACGTTTGCAGCAGTCTATGCAAGGTGTTACGGCACCCCGTCTATGTCAGTGCTGTCTACGGTCCTTAAACCTGTTCAAGATGATCACGGACCGGAGTCTGCGGTTGAGTTGGGCATACGCCTGTGTGGCACCTTTGATGTGGTTTGCGATCTCATCCTTGCAAATGTCAAGGGGGATGCAGTGAACTTTCAGGTTGCTAACGCGTTGGCGGCGCTTCCCGATGCCGAGAAACCCCGACAGTTAGCGAAAATTATTGTGGCGGCTTATAAAACTGTGGGTCGCAATAGTAAGGGTCTTAAGTCTTTTTCTGTTAAGGAGAAAAAGCAGCCCCATGGACAAGCTTCGGAAACGGAAGTTCAGTCCAAGTCCAAAAAACAAAATTGGCCTAAAAAACAGAAACAGGGTAAGCAACAGCAACAACAACAACAAACACAGGTTTCTCGTCCTGCGTCTCCGTTACCTGCGCAGTCGGAACGTGTTTATAACTTGCGCGATCGCGCGATGATTAAATCTCCTGATCGATTTCAGGCTTCTGACCAACGCTCTCCTCGTTCCTTTCAGGACTCATCGGCCCGACAACCGGTGGTGGAGGGGGCGGCAGGGGTCGGGGTGGCCAGCAAGGACGTGACCAGCCCCGCCCGAAAAACGGTGCAGAAAGGCAGGAAGGCTCGACGCCTAAGAGACCGCAGTTTGAAGAGAAGAAAGTCGCAGCCTTAACAGCGCATCGATATGCCACGGATAGTTAGAACGCGGCTTCGGAATCTGACGTGGTCTCTGACCTTGCTGGACAGCGCGGCGGAGATTACCATAGTGAGAGAGGCCCTGCGTCCACTACTGAAGGTGACAGCGACTGATACTTATGTTGTGATTGAAACAGCTGAAACAAGAGTTGCTCCCCCTGATAGACTTTTTGAAATTGTCCTGTTAATAGAGGGTGACATACAACATACAAAAGGGGTATTTTGGGAAAATCTTTCTTCTACCTATGACATTTTGCTTTCGGACGCTGACTGGCCCCCACCTTTTGTTCTCGCAGCTCCGCGAGGGGAGGAGGTAATCCTCCCCAGTTTCGCGAACACAGTCTCGAAAGAGGATGCGCTGCATTTTGCAGAAGAGTGGGCTTTGGCTCTAGCGCCGGCTGTGTACCGCAATCAATGTGGTTGGGATAAATTGTCCCCCTGCCACGAGATTCTTTTACGGTCTCAGTCACAACCTCAACCTCAATATCCCATACGGCGTGAGGCTAAGGCTTCCGTCGAGGCTATCCTTGAACAATTGGAATATCAAGGTGTGATTGAAACGTGTATCACCGATGAATAACCCTCTTTTTACTGTAAACAAGCCAGACGGTTCATATCGTTTGGTATTGGATTACCAGCATTTAAACTCGCATTGCCGTAACTGTGCAGTACAGAATACTCATGGCTCTGCCCTAGTGAATAGTCTTGTGCGTAAGCGGTTTAAAACCACGCTAGACATTTCCAATGGTTTTTATGCCCATCGATTGGATGGTCTCAGTTCCCAATGGACCTCCTTTACTTGCGGCGGTGTCTAAAAACAATTTCGGCATTTGCCTATGGGCTATAAGAATAGTCCTGGGATTTTTACTGCCCGCATAGTCTCTCTTTTGGAGAGAATCGACCCGGATGCTTGTTCGTATGTGGATGACATATATCTCACAGACGACGAACTTTGGGAGCATCTGTGTCGAGTCAACTGGATTATTTTATACCTTTGCAAACTTGGGTTACAAATTCAACTTTGCAAAATCGCACATTGCAGAGTACACAGTGTTGTTTCTGGGCTACGAGCTCAACAATGAGGGAAAGGGATTGGCTCCTCACTTCCTGGAGAAATGCGCACAACTGCGCGCTCCGACAACACTGAAAAAATTACAATCTTTACTGGGCTTCTTGAATTTCGGGAGAACATACATTCTGGAATATGCCCAGTGTATCAAGCCTTTGTATGCCATGATACAATCATCTTTTTCCAAATCATGCTGGCTGCCTGAGCATTCGGCTATTCTGCAGTCATTGCAGGCTGATCTGCTCGCTTCTAAATTCTTACGGACTCGTGATAACCAGACCAACCTGGTGATAAGAATTATCCCTGGGATGGTGGGCTTCACATACCTGACTTTTAATGAAGGAGACACAGTACCTTTTGCTTACAAGTCACACTTGTACACTTCGGCTGAATTGCGCTTTTCCACAGTGGAGAAAGTTTTGACGGCTGTGCAGATGGCAATTCTTAAGGAACGTGTTCTGTCACAGGGAAAGCGCATGTTGGTTGTTACCTCGTGTCCTGCCTTGGTGGCAGCTACGAAAGCCAGTGTACCAAATTCCAAAGCTTTGCACCCTCGGTGGATTCAATGGGCTGCATCCTTGACGTCCCAGGATGTCACGTTTATTTTTGACGCCTCGTTACGGTCGCAGGAGTACTTACAGTATGAATTTGTTCATCCAACTCCTTTAGCAATGCGGCCTTTGGAGGATTTCCATTGCATCATTTACACTGATGGTTCGGCGCAGGTTGCGCATGGCTCTAAACATGCCTACGTTTCCGCATGCGCCATTGTGGTCGGTGCCATGGTGAACGATAAGTTCAAGTCCAGTGTCATGCACACGCAGACACTAGGGGACTGTACTGCACAATTAGCAGAGGTTCATGCGCTGATGCTTGCATTTGAGTACGCTGATCCTAGTGTGACAACACTAATCGTAAGTGATTCTTACTACTGTGTCCGGTCTTACAATGAGAACTTGTTCTTTTGGATTCAGAATGTCTTTCGTGATTCCTAAGGTAGCACAATAAAACATAAAATGATCTGGGTCCGAGTGGCTGAGCTTAAAGAGCAGTTGCCACTTGTGTTTGTGATTCATACTCTCGGCCATCAGCGTGTTGGAGTTCACGCTCTCGGTAACTCGCTTGCTGATGAAGTGGCGAAATCTGCAGTATCAAAATATTTAGTTGCAGCAGTTACACGGTCCAAAAGTAAAATAGATGATGACATCTTGGCAGCTGTAGCTACCACTGAGAAGGGAGGTAAATATCCTGCGGGGTTCCCTTCGAAGTACACATACCACTTAAGTCCCAATAAGGTTCCTTATGTGAAAATTCCTGATGTTGGGGAACGATTGATTCCCAACTTGGATCGCAGGGCTACATTAATTACTGCGGCGCATGAAGGTGTGGCGTCTGCACATGCGGGCATCTCGGCCACTGTAACTCAGCTACAACAACGGTTCTGGTGGCGGGAACTGTACAAACAGATGCGCGATTATGTCCTTCAATGTGACATTTGCCAGCAGATTAAGCCTTCAACTGCTGCGCGTCCACCACAGACACAGTTGTACATATCTAATAAACCACTGGGTTGCGTTTATTCAGATCACTGCGGTCCTTTTTCTTCTGATACTGCGTATAAGTACATCTTAGTAGCAGTTGATTCATGCACACGCTTTGTGTGGGTATGGCCCCATCGCAGCACTGATTCACGGACTGTCATAAGAGATTTGCGTGTCTTTGTAGGGATTTTTGCCTGTGGTACCTTCCATTCGGATCAGCGTCCGGCTTTCGCCTCTAAGGCGTATAAGGATGCTATGATTTCGTTGGGGGTCCAAGTCAAGTTTTCGTCTCCGTACAGACCTGAGGGTAATAGTGTAGTGGAGCGAATGAACCGTGACTTAAAGCAATCTTTGACAGCACAAGTTATAGGCACTGGCAGAAACTGGTTGGCCCATCTCAATGGGGTGCAGCGTGCTCTAAATAATCTCCCTAGAAGGTCTCTGGGTGGGCGGACCCCGTACGAAATGCTCTTTGGTATCAAGATGTATGTCCCTGACCTCGACGGTCTAGACTGCGTGGCCCAAACCAGGGCCTTTGACGTAGATGAACATTGCAATGTTTTACAGGATCTACAAAAGACCAGAGACAGTCTTGCAAAGGAACATTTTTCCTCCACATCGGATGATGCGTTGCAGATCCCGGTAGTTGGCTGGCTACCCAAAGTTGGAGAACTGGTTCGAGAGAAGATCGATAACAAGAAAGAATTTGGTCCTTCCTATCAAGCACTGGTTCCTGTTCTTGGAGTGAAGGGCACAAGAACAGTCATTTTACCACCACTTCCAGGTCGTAAGGAAAACAGGTTTATCTCAATTGACAATGTCAAGATACACACGGTGGCCGATTCTTCATAGCATGACACCGGCAGTCTCCTGTCCTTCGATTGTGAGAAATTCTGTTTTGGCCACTACTTCTAATGCTGAGCCAGGAGTGGCCCTCGAGATGCTTGCTGTTTCTAATCCTCTATTTGACACTTTTCCCGTTAATAACATTGATGACCTAGATTACGCCTATCCAGCTGATTTATCTATGCCTGATTTACAAACACGTTTGGCCACAGAATCCAGGTTCTCCTTTGACTCTGTTTCAGTGACTTCGACAAAACCCTCACGTTGTGCAATTTATGCCTCGTTATTTAAAAAACCTTTTTGATTCCCCCTTGGACATTTATTTGGCTGGTGCTTTTTTCAGTTTACCTTTTTATGTCAATTGGTTTTGTGTTTTATTTTTTCCGTATCATCGATGGACACTATGTCGAGGAGAGAACATGCATTCGGCATCTTAATGGAACTTTGGCCCCCTTTTCCTCATCACATTCAGCACACAGACTGAAAAGAGACTTGAATTTTGTTAACATCACTGCTTGGCCGGTTCTTGATGGGATTGTGTGGGATGCAGTTAAATTTTAAATCCATGGCCCTACAGAAGTGGTTAATGTCCCTAATGTACTGAGAGTGAACATGGGGGATGTGGTGAAACAAAACATTCGTTCTGATGATAGGGATGTTCAGGCCGTAGAATCATTATTCTCTGATTTGAAATATTATGCTGCCTTTGATGCTGAAGATTTATATTTAGAATCTGCTAATTATGGGGATTTATTTTGCTTTCAACATTTTGGTAACCATTTTCTGCATAAAACGAGTTCCAGGAGGGTGTACTGTAAATTACACAGAGTGGGAACATTGCCCAGCACCATTACAAGGCAGCTCCAGTACATTTTTGAAAATGTACACTTACTTTACCGACTTTAATCAATCAAGTGCTGAGTCCTTTTATTTTAAGATGACACAGAAGTCCATGTCCAAGGTTAGACTTACCGATACTAAATTGTTGTATTCGAAGTCCTTTCTAGACAAATTGGCGGTTGAGGGCTACGACCTATGGAAGGAAACCATTGACCTTAAATCAGTTTGGGGTTCTAAAAGTTGGCAGGTACACCTTGCATGTCTCATCCCAAATCATATGTTGTTTTTAAATTCTACTATTGCCCAGACAACATGCTTTGGATTGGCTACTTCAAAAAAGTTGAATACCCCTACTATTCCTGATTTGGAAGAATATTCCGGTTGGAATAATTTCACAAAGTTTTCCATTCGAGAATTGCAAACATTTTTGCATAATTCATCCTTTAATGTATCCAGTTTGGATCCAAAGGGTTGGCTGATGTGGCACAGAAGCTCTGATTCTTGCCAACGTCGCTTTCTGGGTTTAACTGAAGGTTTTACGTCAGTCAGGCCTGATCCCCGTTTTGATACTGATCATACTGTCACCACTTACTTCGTAGGCAATTATGTCAGAATTGGCTACAACATTCTACATTAACTGCAGTTAAACTACATCTATCCCAGTTAACTGACAATGTCGATTTAAAAGGCCCGGCTAATGGTAGATCTAAACGGTGGATTTATGCTGTTTACAATGAAATCTGGAAACTTTTGCAAATTGAGGCTGCTAAGCGCCTGAGGGCTATTGATCAAGCTAATTTGGAAAAGGTGCTTGCAGTTGTCGATAACAGTATTAACATGCTTTCTTCCCGCATCTACACGTTGAATAATATTGTTTCTTCTGTGGTTGATATTGTAAATGATGAAGTGTCTGTGTTATACCATGGTCAAAATCAATTGCGTTCTGTAATGCAATTTGCGTGGACCCTGCAGACACTTAAGGCAGGTAGAGTGCCCTGGAATTACATGAACGTGTCCTCCCTCTTTGCCCCGTTTAATTTGACTGACAAACAGTGCATGCTTTCAATGCGTGACGCATTCTTTTCTATGTTACATATTGAGAGGTTGGAATCTTTACCGTTCTCTGTAGCTGAGGCCACTGCTGCAACGTGGCTTATCCACGGATTAATCACATTACCCTTTGCCTTATACAAGTTTACTAATTGTATGCCATATATTGCGATAGGGAGATATGAACCATTAGGGAGCTCATTCCTCCACAAGGCATGGTCTCTTCCGTTCACATATAGGTGCCTGAAAGACGAAAAAGAGGTGTATCTTAATGGGGAAGAATGGAAAGGGGCGACCACTCGGTCCCCCCGAACGTATGGTTGGGGGCCCCAATCCTCCCGGGAAACCATTTTGGGCGGGGGGCGTGTCTCGGCTGGTATGCCCGAAGCGGCGTAGCCGGGGCGCGCCTTTTCCCGCCCAAGAGGGGTTGTCCTAGACACCTACACCGATGGCCACGCCCAGTAGGCGTACCGGAGGAGGGTTCACGCCCTCCCGAAGAGGAATAAAGAGAGCAGGAATCCGAAGAAGCGTCCTCTTGTTCCTGTGCTTGGAAGCTGCACCCACTCGTTGCACGTGAGCCCTCGACGGAACAAGGAGCAATTTTGAGAACTTGTAATTCTTGTGTTTCTCTTTCAGCGACTTTACAGAGAAGAGTCCCGGGCCGTCTGATCGACCCGGAGTAGGTAATCGAACTATGTCTGGCAAGAAGGCAGGAAAGGGTTCCGAGACAGACCAGGTGCTTCGCATGTTGGTGAACAGAATGACGAGAATAGAACGAAGCATCGGTCAAGTCCCAGCGCTTGGTCGTGATATGGCTGGCATTAAGAAGCAACTGGCCGCAATGAACAAGCCTGGTAACCCGAAGAAGGTAATAGGCCCGGCATTGCCGGGAGTCGTCCCTGAGGGTAGGGGGAAACGGGTCAAGAGGAGGGCGGCGGCAGGGGAGGTTCCGGTCCCTGAGGTGCCCCCGGTCAGCCCTGCCATACCAGATGATGCCCGAGTACCAACCCCAGACGCGGGTCAACCAATTCCGGTTGTGATTACGCCCGCCAACGACGAGGACATGCCTCCCGAATTGGCCACCCAGTTGGCCGCATGGCTCAACAAAAAGGCAGGGGGTGCTACGGCGCCCGGAGACACGGCCGAAGAGGCCAAGTTACTAATCCAGCAGTTGCGGCAGTCGCGAGATGCCGCGAAGGCGAATCTCCCTCTTGTCTCCCCACAGGTGACCCCGGAAGGACCGGCAGCTGGCATCGAGAAAACGGCGGGAACAACGACCGAACCGGGTAAGCTCGCTTTGCCAGTGGCGGGGGAGGGCTCATTGCCCTCAAGACGGGAGAGAGTGGTTCAACATATCCCGTTGGCCACGAAAGAATTGATATGGGCAGACAAGTATGTTAATATGTTTTCTTTGTTGACTGACCATCGCGAGATGGAGTATGCTAAGACACAGAAAGATTTGTGGCACCCGAGTGTCTGGCGAGCCAAAATGGCGGGATTCAGGGTGGATGAGACGATAACAAATTGGGCCAAGGCCTTTGCAATGTTTACTGCAATTATTGGCGAGCCTAAGCCCGAGGTATTGCCCGAATTGTCTTGTTATCAGGCATGTATAATGGATTTTTATGAAACATATGAGGGGAATGAATGGATGGGTTACGACATGAAATTCCGTAAAGCGAAAGAGTATGATTCATCTCTGACGTGGGATTGCCTCGACTCGATTTCTTGGCAGAAGCAGCTCCTGCCCGGCGCGGCGAGGACGTCCTCGCCAGGTGGGAATGGGTCAGGGTTTTCCCGCCAGCAGCCCGCGGTGCCCTTTCGAGCAGGCGCCGGTGGCGATCACCACCTGAGAACCGGCAGGAATGGTGGAAAGCGGGGGGTCTGTTGGGGCTTCAATAGAGGCAACTGTACCAGACCGCAAGGGACATGTAAGTTCAAACATGCGTGTGCGGGTTGTGGGAATTCCTCGCACCCGGAGAGTTCATGCAGGTCAAAAAATAGCGGGTCGGGAGGTAGAGGAGGGTCCAAACAAGACTGAGGGGGATCGTTGTGTACAATTGCCCACTCCCGTTGATCTCATGGCTATGACTTCGTGGTTAAACAAATACCCTGATTATGTCTCTGCTGGGGTGTTGAGGAAGGGATTCTTATATGGCTTCCACATCCCGGCGGGGGAATTTCGTGGGGAACCTTTTTGTAAAAACCAGCTTTCGGCACAACATAATCCAGGTGTGGTGGCGAGGAAAATCGCTAAAGAGGTGACCCTAGGCCGAGTCGCTGGCCCATTTCAGCACCCGCCAGTAGCGAATTTCATCTGTTCCCCATTAGGGGTGGTCCCTAAAAAGGACCCGGGGGAATTTAGGCTGATCCATAATCTGTCTGCTCCAAGGGGTTTCTCAGTAAATGATGCTATTGACCCGGAAGTCTGTTCGGTGCGGTACGCATCATTCGATGATGCCGTCACCATGTTAAATCGCCTGGGCCCCGGGGCGCTGATGGCGAAATCAGATATCGAATCAGCGTTCCGGTTGCTCACGGTACACCCACAGGATCAGCGTTTGCTAGGTTTTGCGTTCCAAGGACGTTATTACATGGATAAATGCATGCCGATGGGTTGCTCCATTTCTTGTGCCTATTTTAAAACATTCAGCTGTTTTTTAGAGTGGGCATTCACCGAGGCCACAGGGCATAGGCATGTTATGCATTACCTAGATGACTTTCTGTTCTTGGGGGCTGCCGGCGACACGGAATGTGCGCGGGCGCTACAGGACTTTTGCATCCTCATGAGGGAGTTCGGAGTGCCATTGGCACCAGGTAAGACGGTCGGACCATCTACTTCACTGGAGTTTCTGGGAATTGAGCTAGATTCTGTGGAGGGATGTTTCCGTTTGCCAGTGGGAAAGGTAGCTAAATTTAGGGCTTCCCTGGAACTGTGCCTTAGTAAGGAGAAAGTGACCCTGCATCAGCTACAGCAAGCAGTGGGTCAGCTTAACTTTGCCTTGAGAGTGATACCAATGGCCCGCCCCTTTTCACGCTCTATTGCACAAGCTATGGTTGGTCTCAAGGAAGGACACCACCGCACGAGACTGTCTGCAGAGGTTCGCCAGGATATGCGCATCTGGTTGGCCTTTCTGGCGGACTTCAACGGTCGAGTAGTGTGGAACAAGCCGCCAGCGTCTTCGGACGAGCTGGGTTTGTGGACTGACTCGGCGGGGAGCGTGGGATTCGGCGCCATCTTTGGTAATCGATGGTCGGCGCAAACATGGCCGACGTGGTGGCACACCAGCGGTCTCACAGGTAACATAGGGTTCCTCGAGCTATTCCCTATTTTTGTTGCTCTGATGGCATGGCCGGACGAGTTCAGAGACCGCTCTGTGGTATTTTGGTCTGACAATATGACTGTTGTCGAATGCATTAACAATCAGGCAGCATGCTGCAAATGGATCTTGAGATTGTTGAAGGAAGTTGTGCTGCTTTGCATGAGACTGAATGTACAGTTCAGGGCGAAACATGTGCCGGGTGTACTGAATCATGCGGCTGATGCACTCTCTCGTTCACATATGCAGGCGTTCAGGGGTTATCTACCTACAGCGGACCAAGCGGCGGCACCATTCCCCAAAGCACTCTGGCTACTCGGTGCCCCGGATTACAAGACCTCGTGGCAGCAAGCTTAGCCCCCAGGACGAGGAAGGCATACGAAGGAGCGTTTCGTTCCTATTGTGCGTTTTTGGGCCCGACAGGGAATCAGAACTGGGGTCAGGAGGATTCCTTCCTAGGGTTCCTGGTAGCACTGCACAGGGAAGGCCGATCAGCGGCAACGGCCAATAGACACAGGGCGGCCATTTCATTCATGGCGCAGGTGCATGGCATCAAAGACCCAACAGCTTCCTTTTTGGCGAAAAAAGCCCTTTGTGGCTGGCAGCGCCTCGAGGGTCGTAAGCAAGACGAGAGACGCCCGATTGGCTTAGAAAGGTTGTCCCTACTTATGGCGAAACTAGCCACGACATGCTCCTCCCAATTCGAAGCAGTTCTGTTCTGTTCGCATTAGCATTCCATGGGGCTATGCGGGTGAGCGAAATGGTCGCAAAGAATAAGAAAGATGTGGAGGGAGGCTTGTGCAGGGATCACATCCTAATTAGGGGTGATTCGATGGTAGTCACGATAGCTAGGTCCAAGACTGACCAGGGAGCTATGGTAAACAGTGTTGTTGTCCAACGCATGCGAGGGTCCCCCACGTGCCCGATAAGGTGCATTGAGGAATACTTGGCACTGAGGGCGGATACATGGGGGGGGAGTTTGCTGAGGCACGTGGATGCCACCCCACTGATGAGGTTTCAGTTCCAGAGGGTGCTAGCACTGACAATCGTGGCGGCGGGCATGGACCCGTGCGATTTTGGGACCCACTCCTTTAGGATAGGGGCTGCTACTGAGGCTACAGCCAGGGGTCAGAGTGCGGAAGAGGTGAAACAGTTAGGATGATGGTCCTCGAATTGTTTTAAAAGGTATGTGCGATTGCACATGTTGTGAAGTCAAGTTACATGCACTCACGCTTCTTGTCTTCTGTTTGATTTACAGTTTCGCGAGCATGTCATGCGGGGCGGAATTGGCAGTCGGCCCAGCACCAGGGGACCAGCGGTCAGAGATCACCTGCTGAGGAGAGAGTGCTGTGGGTCGTGGGCCACTCATACGTGAGGCGGGCCGGGGACGTATTCAAAGCGGGTGACGTGACTCACGCAGCTGGGGAATACGGGTACAGAGTGGCCTTCCACGGAAGGGGCGGGCTCTGTATTGACCAGTTCGAATCTTTTATTGAGGGTCTCTTAGGGCGGCAGAGGTCACCGCCATCTATAATCATAGTACACCTGGGGGGCAATGACTTGGTGACACTCGGTAGGCGAGTATTACTCGAGCGAGTTTTGTCAGCCGTTAGCTGGTTAGCAAAAAGAGTCCCGGGGTGCACGATTGCCTGGTCCCACATGATTCCCAGAAGGGTTTGGCGGGGGGGCCTTTTAGTATCAGCACTGAACCATTCAGTGAAGAAGGTTAACAACAAAATTGGTAGGTTGTTTCGCTCTGCGCAGTTGCATAGCATTCCGCATGGGTGTATTCGGGGTGATCACATGTATCTCAATGATGGGGTTCACCTGTCCCGGGAGGGGAATGTCTTACTCATAGGAGACTTCATAGCATGGCTAAGGGCTTTGAGGAAGCATGACCTTTAGGAGGAGTTTGTGGGGGGGCCGGATAGCCGGTCAACTATCCGGCCTGTGGCGGTAAGGTCATGATCGGTGAGCAGTAATTTCAAGGTCCCTAGAGGGGGGCGCCACCCACTATGGATGGGAGCGCCCGGGGGGAGGCGGCCATTGGCCCCTCTCACTGGGAGGCGGCACCCACTAAGTATGGGTCGCCTAGGGGGAGACGGCCATAGGCCCCTTCCAGGGGAGGAGGCGGCTATATGCCCCTCCTACGAATTTCCCGGGGCCCAGATATCCGCGACGGCGGATGTGACAGAGAGTGTGGGGTGGGAGGGGGAGTCCACGCTGCCTTCCTACAGATACCTCACACGGGTGCTCGGACGACCTTTAAGATGGCGTCGAGCGGAAATGGGGGCCCCCAACAAGACAAGGGAAATTGGAGTTGGCACAGAGGGTACAGTCCTCTGCGCGGCCGCCACTCACACCGTGAGGGCGAGAGTTTTGGTAGTAGGGATCTGACACCGGTTGCGACCTTGCCGTTGGCCCTTAATGCTAGGATGTACAATTTTAATTTAGAATGTATGCATTTGGAGGATGTTAGACTCGGCTAGGAAACCTTTGTATTAGAGATTTGTTAAGGTTAGCCAATGAACATGTCTTCATCGAAATGTAATAAATGAAAATTGTACATGATATGAAACTTTTATTTAATGTTTTAATTTTGTTTCATATTTTAATAAATACGGCCGGGAGGGTGACTCCCTCCCGCCTTCCAAAAGTTCAGCAACTGCGTCCGTCTTCCCATTCTTGGGGATTGTGTTGGGAGGGGGTGACAGGCATCCCGGCCATATGCACGGAGTCTCCTGACCATTCATTGATATGCAGGCACATCCAGTTACATGGTTCCTGTAATCAGGACCGGCCTAATTTAGCCTGTGTTTTGAAAGACACTCCTTTTCCCGCTATCGTTCCCACTTTCACATTACTGGCGAACAGAAGTTATTTACTGTTGAATACCGAAGAGTGTTGTGGGTTAACTAAAGGTATTGCTTATGTGGTAACTGTATCAGAGCGTGTTGTCTGTTGCAAAAACGTTCTGTATCCCCCTACGCATGGGAATTCAGATGTTTCCATCTGGCCGCGCATCCCAACTTTGAAAGCAGAGTTCAATGGTATGAGTAGAATAAGGGCCCTTTTGTCTCAAAAAGAGGTGGCCCTGAGTTCGGCCCGAGAAACATTCGACTTCATTCGAGAAAATATTTGGAGTCATCCCTGCCTTCTTTCATTCTATATTTTCAAGTCTGTTTGGTGGCTTCCCTGTTTTGCTAGCATTAGCTGCAGGCGTTTTGGTGATATTTTGCTTTATTAAACATGGATATCCGTCCTGCGTTGGAAGCCGCAGAGCCCCTCCTTCCACTGTTTCGCAACCGGATGCTTGATTACTATGACACCCTGCCGCTGGCGACTTTTGTTTCGATTTTCCTATTTCACGTGTGTCCAGCCTGTGTTTCATTGCCTGAGCTGCGATTTCGACTGGGCCCTTGATTTGTGTCTCTGCTTGACGGTGTCTCCTGACGTCGATTTTAATCATCTGATGAGCCCCGTAGTTGCTCACGAGTTGGTTTGTACTGGCGAAAGGATTATGGCCTTGGCATCGATGCATGGACTAATGGGCCATTGGGACATACTCACAGTGGCGCATGAGTTCTTGGCACAGAGCTTTCTTGAGAACCCACCGAGTTGTCCTCTGATGATGCTAGAGGATCCAGTGCTGGAGGAGCACGTATGTTCTTTGCCGCTACTTAATTGGATGGCTGAACTGTTTTCGGATGATGACGGTGATTTCATGTTGGAGGCTGTTGCTGCATATTTTGCATATTCAGTCAAGTTCAAGTTCAAGTTCAGTGATTTGTATAGCGCACTACTCACCCAGAGGGTCTCAAGGTGCTTGAGGGAGGGTGGGTGTATTACTTATCGAATAGCCAGGTCTTTAGCTGCTCTCTGAAGGAGAGGTGGTTCTGTGTAAGGCGGAGGTGAGTGGGGAGAGAATTCCAGGTTTTGGCCGCTAAGTAGGAGAAAGATCTTCCTCCCATGGTGGATCCATTGATGCGCGGAATTGCGGCGAGGGCTTGATTGGATGAACGTAGTTGGCGGGTGGATGTGTAGAAGGACAGTCGTTTGTTGAGGCATTCGGGTCCTAGGTCGTAGAGGGCCTTGTGTGCGTGGGTGAGGAGACGGAACGCTATTCTCTTGTTGACGGGAAGCCAGTGGAGATCTTTCAGGTGACCGGAAATGTGAGCTTGACGGGGGATGTCCAGTATGAGTCTGGCTGAGGCGTTTTGGATGCGTTGGAGTTTTTTCTGTAGTTTGGCTGTGGTTCCGGCGTAAAGGGTGTTTCCATAATCTAGTCGGCTGGTGACTAGTGCGTGGGTGACTGTCTTTCTTGTTTCGGTGGGGATCCAGAGAAAGATTATTTTGAGCATGCTTAGGATGTTGAAGCATGATGATGAGACGGCGTTGACTTGTCTGGTAATCGAGAGGGAGGAGTCTAGGATGAAGCCCAGGTTACGTGCGTGATCTGTAGGTATGGGTGTTGTACCCAGAGCCGGTGGCCACCATGAGTCGTCCCATGCAGAGGAGGATGATCCTAAGATGAGGACTTCCGTTTTGTCCGAGTTTAGTTTTAAACTGCTGTTCTTCATCCATTCGACTACTTCTTTCATTCCTTCGTGTAGATTGGTTTTGGCGGTGTTAGGGTCTTTGGTGAGGGAGAGGATCAGCTGGGTGTCGTCTGCGTAGGAGATGATGTTGAGGTTGTGTTGTCGCGCGATTGATGCGAGGGGACTCATGTACACGTTGAAGAGGGTGGGACTGAGTGAAGATCCTTGTGGTACGCCGCAGATGACTTCGGTGGCCTCTGATTTGAATGGGGGGAGGCGGACTCTCTGGGTTCTTCCGGTGCGGAAAGAGATGATCCAGTCCAAAGCTTTTCCTTTGGACTGGCCATCCAATTAAGTAGCGGCAAAGAACATACGTGCTCCTCCAGCACTGGATCCTCTAGCATAGCTTTGATTGAGTTGTCAGACACCATCAAGTTCTTGCAGGATGAGGGCAGGCAGGCTGTCCTCATCCTGCTCGACTTAACCGCGGCCTTCGACACCATCTCACATGCTGTTCTAATCAATAGGATGCGTGGGATTGGTGTCTCGGGCTCCGCGCTTGCTTGGATAACTTCATTCTTGTCCAATCGCTCTCAAACGGTCTCCTTAGGCCCCTTTCTTTCTGGTGAACGATCCATCATCTCAGGGGTGCCCCAGGGTTCCATCCTGAGCCCCCTCTTTTTTAATGTATATATGGCCCCCCTTCTCACGTTGATCGAGTCACATGGGATTCTCGTGACATCTTACGCTGACGACACCCAGCTTGTCGTCACTATCGACAAAAGACTTCCGGATGCTGCCACCAGATTCCAGAACTGTCTGTCAGAAGTCTTTTCCTGGCTCAACCTGAATCATTTAAAATGCAACAGCGCCAAAACAGAAATAATTCCCCTAGGCAAAGGCACATTCTTTCCCCCAAAGACTGGTGGCCTCATAACTCCGAAGCACCACCTAGCGCGGTCACTTCAGCCCGCAACCTGGGCGTTCAATTTGACGCTTTCCTCAGCTTCGATGAGCATGTGCGTATTACCGCAGGGCGCTGTTTCAGTCTGATCAGGCAATTAAAGAAATTTTTTAATTTTCTGCCTATCACAGCCAGGAAATCAGTCGCTGTGGCGCTTATCCTCTCCCGGCTGGATTATTGTAACGGCCTCCTAGCAGGCATCAAGAAATCCTCTCTGAAAAAACTGCAAAGTGTTCAACATGCAGCAGCCAGGCTTGTTTTAAAACTCCCCCGTAGGTCCTCGGCCTCTGCAGCCCTCAACGCCCTCCACTGGCTGCCCCTCCATAAGAGAATCTTATTTAAGCTCTTAGTCACTGTATTTAAAGCTAACAGGTGCACGGGTCCATCCTACTTGACCAAGCGCTTTCAGCGTTACACTCCAACCCGATGTTTGAGGTCATCTGGCGCGAATTTCATCTCTGAACCCCGTATAAAATTAAAATCTAAGGGTGGAAAGACCTTTTCTTTTCTGGCGGCTAAGGCATGGAACCGTCTCCCCCCCGACCTTAGGCACGCTCCCTCAGAAAGCCTATTTAGGAAATCCCTGAAAACTTGGATTTATTCTCAGTCCGACTCCTCAGTTCTCGCAGCTATCTGATCCATGCCCCCCATAGACGACCTTCTGTGTGCTCAGCGCCAAGATGCTCCCTCCGGAGCGAAAGTTAGCGCTCTACAAATGCCAATAAATATCAAATATCAAATTGTATTCCGATGTTGCTGAGGCGTTGTATGAGGGTGTTATGACAGACTGTGTCGAAGGCGGCAGAGAGGTCAAGTAGGATGAGGGCAACTGTTTCTCCGTTGTCCAGTAGCGTTCGGATGTCGTCTGTAGCAGCGATGAGGGCGGTTTCGGTGCTGTGTTTGTCTCGGAAGCCGGACTGTGAGGGGTCGAGTGAATTGTTGGATTCAAGGAAGGCGGCGAGCTGACTATTGACGGCTTTCTCGATGACTTTGGCCGGGAAGGGGAGGAGTGAGATGGGGCAGTAGTTCTTAAGTTCAGAGGGGTCTGCTGTGGGTTTCTTCAGAAGGGCGCTGAGCTTGGCATGTTTCCAGCTTTCTGGGAAGGTAGCGGAGTTTAAGGAGCAGTTGATGACATCGCGGAGATGGGGTGCGATGATGGAGTCTGCTTTGTTGAAGATGTGGTGGGGGCATGGGTCAGTTGGTGAACCTGAGTGGATGGAGTTCATCAGACGGATGGTGTCATCAGTAGTGATTGGGTTCCAGGCGCAAAGGTTGTGAGAGTGCTGTTTTGGTTCGGAGGTGGGTGGAGTGGATTGTTCTTCGGACAGGTTTTCAAAGCTGTTATGAATGTCGGCGATTTTGTTGTGGAAGAAAGAGGATAGAGAGTCGCAGAGGTCTTGGGAGGGAGTGATGTCGTTGGTGCCGGCGGTGGGATTGGTAAATTCTTTGACGATGTTGAATAATTCCTTGCTGTTGTGGGCGTTGTTGTCGAGTCGATCCTTGAATGCTGATTTCTTGGTGGATCGGATCAATTGGTGGTGTTTGCGGGTGGTGTCCTTGAAGGTGGTCAGGTTGTTAGTGGTTGGGTTTTTTCTCCAGGTTTTCTCGAGGGTACGACAAAACTTCTTGGATTTCTTAAGGTCATCGTTGAGCCAAGGGGCCTTTTTTGCTACCTTGTTTGTTCTGGTGGTTTTTCAAGGGTGCTAATTCGTCAACGCTGTGGGTGATCCATGGTGCGAGTTTGGTGGCAGCTTGGTTTGGGTCCGATGATATGGCAGGAGGGTTTTGGTTAAGCGATGTGAAGAGTTGGTCGGTGGTGATTTTTTTCCAGTTTCTACGAGGGATAGGTTGTGGTGGGATGTGGGTCGTGGTCTTTTTGTAGCTGAAGTGAACGCAGCTGTGGTCCGTCCAATGGAGAGCTGTGGTGTGATCGAAGGAGATGTGTTTGCTGGAGGTGAAGATAGGGTCGAGCGTGTGTCCGGCTAAGTGGGTGGGGGTATCAACAAGTTGTTTGAGTCCGAGATTGGCTAGGTTGTCCAGAAGGGTGGTGGTGTTGCTGTCGTTATTCTTTTCCAGGTGGAAGTTGAGGTCACCCAGTAGAATGTAGTTCTCGGAGGTGAGGGCATGTGGGCTGATGAAGTCAGTGATGTCTTCGTTGAATTGTGTGCGGGTTCCTGGTGGTCTGTAGATGAGGGTGCCTCTAAGTGTGGTCCTGGGGTCGGTGTGGATCTGGAAGTGAAGTTGTTCGGCGGTCACGAGGTTATCGTCGGAGCAGGTCGTGATTCGGATGGTGTTCTTATGGGCGATGGCGATGCCCCCTCCTGTTTGGTTGGTGCGGTCTTTTCGGATGATCTTGTAAGCGTCGGGATGGCTATGGCGATGTTGGGCGCTGATGAGGCGTTCATCCAAGTTTCTGTAAGGAAGGCGACGTCCGGCGATGTAGTGTCGAGTAGGTCCCAGAGTTCAGTGGCGTGTTTGTGGACCGAGCGGGTATTCAGCAGGATGCACTTCAGGTGATTAGAGTCGGAGCTGTGTTTGGAGGAGGAGGATTTGGTGTGGGTCCTGATGCAGGCGAACTTGCAGGAGTGGCAGGCGAATGGTCCGTGGGTGTGTCCTGGGGTAGCTACGCAGCATTGTGGAGTGCGTCCGGGGTTAAGTGCAAAGAGAATGGCTGCGTCATATGTTAAGCGAGTGGAGTGGGTATTGCGAGGACCAGGGGGTCTGGCGCTGGGCGCGGTCCAGGCGTAGATGGGCTTACCTTTGGCGCACCTTCGGCGCGCATGGGGCGCGACCGCTGCTCGTGAACGCTGCGCGTAAAAGCCTCTGTCATATGTGGATAGTGGAAGGGGAGGGGCGAGGGAGGAGCAGCTGGGAGGCGGGAGCGTGGTGGATATCTGGCCAGGGGGGCACAACAACAACAACAAAATGGCTGCAAGCCAAAACCGAAACAGGATTGGGGTATAAACACAGTGGGCGCGATGCAAATGCCAGTGGCACCGGCACAATCAGGCACAGATGATTTAAACAGGCAGCACTACACAATTGAGAATATTGTAAAAGCGCTCTATGGCAATCTAGCGCTATGATTAAAATCAGATTGGCAAATATGAAACAAACGGGTAATTTAGCGCTGCGATGTAACTCAGATGAGCAAATATTAAACAAAACAGGCAATCTAGCGCTGCGATAAACTTCTAATGATCAGTCAGGCAATAGCAAGTCTTGCGGTGTAGCGCTACGATACCAGTCGGTAGGTAGAGCAGGGAGCAGCGTGAGGAGTGGCCGCTTCTGATGGGAATCAGGGCAGTCACAGCTTAACACATGGGAGAGCGGCACTTACAATGTCAGTGGGAGGGAGGAGCAGCTAGGAGGCGGGAGCGTGGTGGATATCCGGCCAGGGGGGCACAACAATAACAACAAAGTGACTGCAAGCCAAAACCAAAACAGGATTGGGGTATAAACACAGTGGGCGCGATGCAAACGCCAGTGGCACCGGCACAATCAGGCACAGATGATTTAAACAGGCAGCACTACACAATTGAGAATATTGTAAAAGCGCTCTATGGCAATCTAGCGCTACGATTAAAATCAGATTGACAAATATGAAACAAACGGGTAATTTAGCGCTGCGATGTAACTCAGATTAGCAAATATTAAACAAAACAGGCAATCTAGCGCTGCGATAAACTTCTAATGATCAGTCAGGCAATAGGAAGTCTTGCGGTGTAGCGCTACGATACCAGTCGGTAGGTACAGCAGGGAGCAGCGTGCTTTTATTATTTAGGCACGTACCTGTTTGTATTTTTAGAAGGTGCCTTTTTCTTACAAACAATTCTTTTTGTACGCCCCAGGCCTATTGACCTAAACTAAAGGGGCCTTGTATTGAAAAGGTTAGACCATTTCATTTGGCCACTGTAAGCCATCATATATGCTTTTGAAAATTAGCTTAGCTCATTATTATTGAACTCTGCTTTCATGTTATGCCCCTGTTCTGGTCTTACCTTACCTTGATTTTTGACCGTGCCCGGATCATTGGGGGGTGTCATATAGCTAATTCTTTTTCTATATAGTGTGTTAAGTTAGCATGAGCTTATTAAATGTTTAAACGCCATTTTTTCTTTTTGCTTCATTTTGCACACAACACATAATTGTTGTTTTAGCTTTCAACCCAGAAGAGCTTTGTGATTTACTTGAGAAATGATATGTTATTGCTCTGATATCAGTTTTGCTCGGTACACTGTCTACACAGTGAGTGCTGAAGGCTCCAAGGATAACTCGACACAGTGTTGTTGTAAGGTCTGATCTTCGCACCTCCATAGACATAACACACATGCTGCTGCCAAAATCTGGCTCTAGGCAGGTTTTATATTGTTGTGCTGCACACACACGTAACACACTTGATAGTGCTTCGCATGCAGAGAGCTGGTGGAAGATGATGTGATCCTCTGCCACTGAGATTTTGAGGTATGGGCCCGCCCTGCTAAAACCCAAATGAGACCTTCATAGATATAAAATACTATGCTAAATATGGAGGGTGAGAATTAGGTGTTGTTAATTCCTATTCATTTCAGCATCTTAGTATGCTGTCACCATTCGCCTTTTATGGACTAGTAACTATGCTGATAACTTTGTTGCTTATAATATGTTTGCTAGAATTGTACAAGATACTGCGTTTGAGAACCCTGCATTAGTAAATAAATATTTCAAATATGCACGTGTCCTCATTTACTCCACGTTCTGGTTTGAAATGATTATATAGCGAAAGAGTGTTCATGTGTTCCACGATTCCTGAGGTAATCTAAGTTCATGTTCTGGTTTGTCTAAACATTGGGAGTTTGTTATGACCAATGAGACACTGTAGCTAGCTCGGTAAGGGGATTTTGGGTACTGAGGTGAGTTTTGGGCCATCCTAATTCACCGAGGTTCCAGGTCTCTATGCACAGTTCTGTAGGAGAATGGAATTCCCGCTACAGAGGGGGGCATGTATGTGTTGAACAAGTATATTACAGAATGGAGGGGTAAAAAGAAGGGTTCCATGGCCCTCACTTGAGTTACCACACAGTATTTTTGCACAAACCAAGTAGATACGGTGCACATGATGAATGAATGTTCACCCAAAATACATAGGTTAGAGCCGCTCTAAGAGGTTCTAATTAAATCTATATATACACGCCCATCAAGCCCACAGAAACATTATTTTTTATATTTAACAGTTCTATAACAATAATGAAGTCTTCAATCGGTGTAGTTTTTTCAATCTTGTTCTTTACAAGTAGTTTTTTTTAGCAGAGGTTTTACTTCTGTGTGTTTCCATCCTTCTGGAAAGGAGGCAGAGGTGATGGATGAATTGAGGATGGTGGTAGGCTCCTTATTGGTGAGAATGCTCCCCAGGTTGAACATTTGGTAGGGGCAAGGGCCTCTGGGTGCTCCTGAGTGAATGGAGCTCATGATGGAAGCAGTTGTTTGCATGGTTAGTTGATCCCACATAGTGATTATAGTGTTTGAGGTGGAGTTACTGCTGTTGAAGAGTTCATCAAAGTTGTTGCTGGTTGATTGTGGGTCCAAGTGTTCGTAGATGGTGGTGATTTTGTTGTAGAAATAGTCTGTGAGTGTGTCGCAGAGCTCTTGCGAGGGAGTTACGGTGTTATTGGTTGCTGAGGGGTTGATGGACTCTTCGATGATGCTGAAGAATTCCTTGTTGTGGTTGGAGCTACCTTGGAAGCGGGTGGCCAGGGCTTCCTTTTGGGCGTTTTTCAGGTGTATTTGATTTTTATTGAGAGCCACTTTAAAGTTGGCTCGTCGATGTGTGTTTTGTTGGTATGCTAGATTCTTTCCAGTCGTTTGCAATTGTGTTTGGAGGCTTTTAGTTCAGGAGTGAACCAGCTGGTTCGTTTGGCGAGTCTGCCTTGATTTGCAGGTTTGAGGGGTGCGACTATGTCGGTGCATTCGGTAATCCAGGTGTTGAAATTGTGGCTGGCCACCTTGAGGTCAGCAGTGGCGTCCGGGAAGGGGGGGGGGTGTGGAGGGTGTTGGAACCATAGATTTTCCGTTAACTTGCTCCACCTCCTATGGGCGATACTGGTCTGGTCGGTGGTGGTGTTGGTGTCGCGTTATAATCTAGGACCCTGATCAATACTGTGACCTTATGCCCCTATACGGCTATAATCCCTTTGTACCCCTATATTGGCATAAACAATCAAATGCAATATTCAGAAACTCGTCTCTGGCCTCACACGATCAGAGCCACATTTCAGAATCTCTTCCTCTGCAGCTTCCTCTGCAGCTCATTAGAGCAAATGACACAGCAGAAGCCACTATCTAAGATTCCTAGATTACACTCCGAGTTCTTCAACAAGATAAAAACTCAGCAACCTGGGAAAGCCCCGCTTGCTATGTTTTGATTAGTAATAGAACTCTAATGAGCACTAAGAGACGATCACTTCCTAGTGACATCTTTATTGACGTCTTATGTCCAAAAACTTACGTCAAACAAGGCACCTTTCAGGTATAAATATTACCAACGTTGCCTTAAGCAAACGCTGCCACGCTGATGCTGATGCTATCGCTGCCTCAACGACATCGATGATAGCGATGGTGTGGTGAACATAGGAGCAGAACAGCTGTCCCCCTGCAAAGCCCAGCAGATACAAGCTGCCCACGGACGCTGCCCCTCCTCCTCCTCCTCGACGCGCTGAGAGAGTGCTGTCTTTTCTCTTGCTGAGAAAATCCAGCTCCGGCGTTTCCAGCCTACTCTTGCGAGTGACTGGGATATCGAGTCCTGGAAGGAGATACAAGACCACCAACATTCTATTCCAGAGGTATGGTGTTGACTAAACCCTTAGAGAGAATTCTTGAAGCAAACCTTGGCAAAACCAACTTAACTTAAAGCTACTTACTTACTCCCTCCCAAGTATTAGGCTTAGGTCAGGTACACTGGGGTAGGCGTAGTTAGAAGCACCAGTTGAGTACGTTAGCCTAATGTATATATGAATGTATATATGTTTTATTCATTTTAAACCATTGTATGGCTAAGAAACCAAATCAATGCTTTTACAGTATTATTTCGCAATCCTCATTTTACTGTACGCACTCTTTATAATAACTAGTCTTGCAATTGTGGCAATTCATTTCTCTTGTATGAGAAGAAAGACTGTTCAATAAATAATACCTTTTTATTGAAAACGCCCGTCTCTCTATTCTCTGCATATTGGTGAAAGTAATCTGCACAAAACTGACTGAGTAAAATAACTGTCTATTGTTTCACACGACTCTAGAGATTGACTCTTATTCTAAGGAGTAAAGTTGTCATGTTTATGCGGTTGTTGGAAAACTGAATCCCTTCTTGTCTGTACCAGGGAAGCTGATCACTTCCTATTCAGTCAAGAAAGTTTCCAGTGACCTCTGAGCTAGTTGGTAACAAACCCAATTAAGTTTAGCATAGTCAGTGGAGACCTGGAAGATCCGCACTTCTACGTCTATATTACTGTTTATGTTATTCCAATGCGCAGGGCCTATTGGGAAAATAGGAACTACACTACATTGGGGGTGGTGGAAATGGAGAAGTAGACGATTGAGTGGTCAGACCAGGTGATCTCTGAGGTGTGGCTGTAGGGAAACATCATTTACAATGCGGTTTACACCTCACGAACTTTACCACGCAGCTATTACAACACACGTCATTACTACGACGTGCACTGGATGGTGATCTTGGTTAAGGAATAGTGTGATTTTCTATTCCAACACCTTCTCTACTGTTACGTGGGCTGGAATTAGAATAGAAAATTATATTAAGCCTAAATCCAGTGCCCTCCAACGCAAGTCGGTGTAACAACTTTCGTTGTGAAAACCGCGTTGTGAAGTACCGCGATCAAAATGATCGCGTTGTACTGTCGTACATCCATGGCTGTAATTAGTTCTATTGCTGGGTGTGAAAATCCGGTTGAGAGTGTGTCCATGTTTAAGCGGGGGCGGTGGTGATTTGGGTGAGGCCAAGGTTGTTCATGCTCTCTATTAAGTTTGCTGTGTGTGCGTCGCTTGGGTCATCGATGTAGAAATTGAGGTCTCCAAGGAAGATAAAGTTCTTGGAGCGGATGGCCTGGAGGGTTAGTAAGTCTGATATGTCCTTGCAGAAGGTGGGGCAAGGTCCTAGCGGTCTGTATGCCCGGGTGCCCCTGATGGTGGACTTGCTGTCTGTGTGGAGTTTGAAATTGAAATGTTTTATTATGGGGGTGGTGTCATCGGCAGCTGCTTTGCAGTGGAGGAACTCCATGTGGATGATGGCCAGGCTGCGCCCCCCATTAGGTAGGTACCTGGAAGGGGGTGGGGCACTCAACAGGGTTAGGAGAAGGCGGGAAGCAGGAACATGAAAGAGGTTAAATTTAGGTGGGAATTAGAAAACATGATTAGGAAAAAGATGCAATGTTACAAAACAGGGCAAAAGGGGCCACAATTGGCATGAGAGAAGGTCACGAATAGGCAGGAGAAAAAGAAGGTTATGGAGGCAAAAAGGAGGCAAAAGTCAAGATTTATGGAGTCTAAAAGGTTACGTTTAGGTGGGGAAAAAGACTGTTTACAGAGGCAAAATGTTAGGTTCAATTGGGAAAAAAAACTGTTTATTGAGGCAAAAAAGGAAGCAAAAGGTAACGTTCAGGTGGGAAAAAAGACATGGAAGCAAAAAGGTGGCAAAGGGTTAAGTTTAGGCGGTAAAAAAGACTGTTTATGGAGCCAAAAAGGAGGCAAAAGGTTAATGTTTAGGTTGGGAAAAAGACTGTTTATGTTGGCAAAAAGGTTAAAGTTAGGCAGAATGAAAATAAGGTTATAGGGAGAGGCTGTGAGGAGCGGCGATGTGTCTGGCTGACAGCGGTTACAGGCTTGAGCAGGAGCTCAGTTTGCAGCAGCCAGGGAAACTGGCCCAGGGACCAGCATGAGATATTGTACTCCTGATTAATGGAGCATTATGAGAATAAACTCATAGGAATTCTCCTCAAGTATTACTCATACAATTCAATTAGTCCTCCGTTAAAATATCAGACTTTGTATGAGTGCGTGAGTGAACAGACACCGCTTTCCAACATTAACAAGGGTGTATTGCAAGATATAGGCCATATTCTCAAGGAGCTTTCACCGAGTTAACAGCACTTTATCGCAGCCAAAGTCGCGATAAATATATCACCCCATTCACAAGCTGTTGCTAACAGCCCATAGCACCAGTTTACCTGCGACAGCAGCCGCAAAAAACGTTGCCACAGATGACCCCCCACAACTATCGCTAATGAGATGCAGGGTAGGCGTTCCCGAGCAAAAAGCTGCGACAGCACCACTCCGCAACATTCTCAGCGACCAGCCACATCGGCGATAATACCACAAAACAGGCGATAAGGCGCGTTGGCAGCAGGAAACTAACGCCTGCTCTGACCTGGTGTAAAGTCGGACCACAGCCTGCACCACAAACGGGAGTCAAGGCCAGAGCCACACCTGAAGAACAACAGATGCCATGGAGCCACTTAACATGCGGCCCGGACACCCAAAATGGCCACAAAACCCACCCCCCCCCCAGGACCATCACCCCCCCGTACCCCGACCGCCAACCAACACAGAGGCAGCGCTGACAAAGACAGCGACCCTCCGAAAATGCACCAACCTCTTAGACCCAACACCAAAGAATGTCAGTGCTCACTACAGGCTCAAAAGGACAACCCTCCTCCGCATCCTGACCACCATTGTACACAGGCTGATGGTACCAACACAGCGGACAACCAACATCCCACCCCAGACCAAGCTGCTGGCTGTGATGCACCTGTTGGCCACTGGTACCTCCCAACCACAACCGCCAGAATCAGAGGAGTCACACAGTGAGCCCTATCCAAGTCCCTGACACCATCAGCTTGGTATCCCACTATCTATACTTCCCACACACTGCGCAGAAACAGCCAGGGACCAAGCAAGGTGTCTACGCCACAGCTGGCCCCCGCACGTGTCAGGGGGCAATTGACTGGACACATGTCCGACTTGCACCCCCTGGCAACACTGCACACAGTAAGCGCAACAGAGAGCGCACGTATCCCACCAATGTCCAGGCAATATTGGACCACTGAGGAATCCCCGCCAATGTCACCACCAACACCCCAGGCAGTGTGCATGATTCCTACACCTTCCCACAGTCCATCATCAACCAGCGCTACCAAGATGGCACCCACGGAAATGCACAGCTCATTGGCCAATACCAAATGAACACACCACACACCTCAACTCCACAATCATGCAATTCACAACTCTGGGGATGCTCACCTCACAAGCTCACATACAACATGCACACTCACCAGACACAATAGCACAACTTACTATTGGAACCTGGGCCAGCCATGTACTTCAGCCACCAACGGCATTGCACCTCAGCCACTCAATAACAGGATGTGGGAAGAGGTGGTGACCAGACATGTGGGAAGGAGGGAAGTGACCTTTAAACATGAATGTACAAAATGCCAAGTATGGCGTGGTTGTGCTGGACAGACTGCAGTATGCAGACCCCACACATACCCATGTCGACAGACCCCGCTGGTGTATGGTGTACAGTCAGGCTTATCCCGGAGGCGATGTGTAAAGTGTTTGCGCGCGCACCCAGCAACAACACCCAAGGCCCACCACAAAGGAAACTCCACACAAGGTTATATATAAAAATAGCCTTTGTATTATACCAAACACATTAGATAAGAAACACACAATTTACACTGTGCCACTGGCACGGGCGGAATTTACAGGAGATTATATACACAGGACAGGGCCACATGGACCACTGTCAGGAATGAGCACTTGGTAGAACTAGCATTTGGTAGAAATAGCACTTAGAACATAGAATAATTGTAACACCAGATAGCAAATGTAGCACACAACCAGTAACCACTGGTAGAAGGTAGCTACACACTACGCAATCCTAAACACCTTAGGCATATATCACACAGGGAACCATAAACTCACTAGCATAACTATACTAGGTAAAACAACCTCTTAAGCATACAAATACATTTAGAGGTATGGGCAAAAAGCATTGCATATTGTGCAGAAATCCCATTAGGCAAGTAATCACATTTGCGTCAAAATCACATAACTGACCCCAGGCCAACTTGGCCTCTCAGGAGCTCACAGGCCCAGTGTCCAGAATGTCTGGGCTGGCTGTGCAGGCAGCCAAAGAAGAATGCGCAACAGGCCTAAACGATGCAACTGCCCACTAAGTGCTGGGCAGCTGGGGAACTGAGCCTGGCACCAGCGGGCCTCCTGGCTCTCCTCGGGGCTTCCAAATAAACACAGTGCCCAAAAACAACGTGGGAGCCTTGCAGGCTCTAGGAATAAACAACTGTGCCCTCAGGAGCCTTGTGGGCTCTAAAGCAACAATGACCCCTTGGAGCCTCGTGGGCTCGAAATGAAATAATGCTGCCAACTGGGGGAGCGTCCTGCTGCCAACCTGGGCCGCTCTACCCTCTGAAATGCCCCCAAACAATGTTAGGCCGGAGCAAAGACAGTACCCGCAGGAGGGGAGGGGCGGGTACCGGCAATGTGCCCCGACGCCCTCCCTCTTCAAAAAGGAACACAGGGGCCCCACTCACCGGCTCTGCAGGACTCCTCTGTCCGGTCCTGCACTCTGGGCCTTTTCTCCTGGGCGCCACGGGGCTCTCTTTCTCACCTGGTCCTGCTCCTGTGGCTGGATGTCCTCACTGGCGGTGGGCGGGGCTCTCCGCATTTTCCCCACGGTACTCTGGGGCTCTCCCTCCCTCCCAGGAGCCCCGGGGTGAAAAACTCGCTTCTCTCCGGTGCAGGAGCACGGTGTAGGCTCCCGTCTGCTTCCTGCTTACTTCTCGGTGCAGCCAATGGCAGCACGGGTCGCCACAGACGAGCCACTGCGTTGCTAGGGGATGCCTAACGCTGCGGCAAATTCCAGCGCGGCGATCCTGATGTCAGCAGCGGGGGGAAGGCCCTGACAAAGCTCCCGGGCCGCTGGCGGTGATTTTCTGCTGTCCCGGCTGCGGGGCAGATGAGCGGTAGGCTCCCTCTTTAATTTCAATAAAAAGAGGGGTGGCACCCGCCCGGGGTATAAAACGGCAGATGAGCGGGGTGGGCACCTGCGCCGTAAATCAGCACACGAGGGGGAATCCCTAGACAGGGGGAATCCCTCCACACGCGGCAGCCTGGCGCTGCAGGAGTTAAAGATAAAGCGCTCCTCCTGGAAAGTAGAAATAAAGCGCTCCCCAGGAAAACAAAGTTAAAAGTCCAGACAAAGTCCTTAGGAAGGCAGGGGGGGGCAAAGGCTGGGCCCAGGGGCCAGCTCACAGGGCCCTCCAGGCAGGGAGGCGGTCCCCAGTGGCGGTCCTCCTGGCGCCCAGCAGCAGGCCCCCTTCAAGTTAGGATCAGGAAGAGACCATTTTGCAAGGGGTCACAGCCCCTTTTATTATACACATTTCCTTTGTCTCAGGCTGCAGGGTTAAGGAAAAACCAGATGCAACTGGTTTGGGAGCACTCTGTTGTGCTCAGCCCCTCTCCCTATTCACAGGACAGGCTAGAGACATCAGACGCACCACAGGGGGCAGAGCCAGCATTGTGGAGGGAAAGCCCAGCCCTATTCAGGACCCAGGTGCACTCCTCCCTCACATCAACATGTAGATCTCTCCAATCACCACCGGGGCAGACCTATCCTGACTCCTGGAGCCAGGCACACCAGCCAGCTCCAGCCAATCACAAGCCAGACAGTCCCTTAACATTTATTACACAGACATGCCAGCTTCTAGAAGTGGCACTTCCACACTAGACACATTAACGCCGCACACATCATCGCGCAGCATTCAATCTCACGAGTTTTCACATAGCAAACTCGACCCTGCACTCCCCACACATCAGGAACTACCATGGACACACACATTCCCCATGCATTCCTATGGGAGGGCAGGCCAATCTCACCACATGCACTCAGAGTGCGCACGCACTTTACACTGGGACACAGTGTTAAAGTGCGCAGAAGCCAAAAATAACTAACACCAAGTCACATACCTAAGCAAAATGTTTAGGGGTGAACCTGCCTGAATGGCCAAGTCCAACACCCCCGTAAATGTGAGTGAAGGGGGCTGGCCCGGTGTACACCAGGCCAGTGTAGGGGTGTGAAAAAGGCACGTAACTCTGGGCATTGTCCTCTTCCGGAATGCCCAACGTCTCTGCCAGGGTGGCGCCTCTCACCCCGCCACAAGGCCGACGCAGTGAGCACTGCTGCCTGTGATCCTGTGTGCCTGCTGCACCCGGGCCGCTGGTCCCCAAAACCTTCTTGCCCTCCCCTGCGCACCCAGGCATCAATGCCCACCTGCCGACATCGGCGTGTGTCAAAGAGGGCCCACCACGTGCCGGTGCAAGCTCCAGGCCCAAGGCTCATGACTTTGGCAGCCTACTCGGATCACGGCCTCCGTGACAGAGGCCTGCAGAACTCCATTCTCGTTGACATACTCAACCGGCATACACAGCGGACAAGTAGGAAACACAATTGGAACTGAGTCTTGATTACACCATGGCAGGGAACACCATTTAAGGCTGAGGTTAAGTCACTATACCCCCTTTGATGTGGTGACACCAAGTCCATGTATAGCATCGCATCCACACGTTTCTGTGGTCCCTTGCTGGAAACGCCTGGCGCATAGACTGCGGTCGAGTTGGTCGCACAATTGGAACGGAGCATCGATTTTCCAGTGGCAGAATACATATTGCACGCAAGGGGAGGTGTAAGAGGAGGAGGGAAAAAGGATCATCGTTACGGCCTTGATCGAACACACCAACAACTGCCCTAGTGTCACTAACTCTGTGCATTGCGAGCCAACGACACGTGGCTGTGGGCCACTGTTGACCGCTGCCTCCGACCTACACTGCGGTCCAGTAGGTCACACATTTAGGACTGAGTCTTGATTTGGCAATGGCTGAGTTCATATCAGTGTACAGGCATTATCACAGACTGCATCCTCTCTCAGCCCCGGTGCCACTAAGTCTGTTCCCAGACATACCTGGACACTCACTGGTCGTACGTTGGTGGCGTCTGAGTCTATGGACTAGGGGGTAGTTTAATTCTCATGTAGCTGATACCATAATTTGTACTGGCAACAAGGCTGTCGCTTTGCACCCCACTATTTGCTGCTTCCGGGTAAAATTAAATCTTTCGCATCATTCCCTGAAGGACACCTTCGACATCGATGAGGACCTGCCCAGTCCGCGTCCCTACCTCAGTGCACCGCAAGTCACTGTCCCAGTGGCAGGGTGCCTGTGCCCGCCGCTGTGCATCCGGGGCCACTAACTCTGTGCAGCTCAAGTCAGGGAACCTGTTTGATTCAATATTTGATGGCCTCTGAGATGATGGCCTTGGGGGAGTCAACGCCATGTGTCTGTAGCCCTGTGCTGTCTGCTGCCTCCGGCATGAACTGCGGTCCACCAGGGCTCACACATCCAATCGAGTCCTGCCCGGAAGTGGCATCACCGCAGGAGGCACACGCCACCGTCTCCAGGACCACCTCCAACCGCCATCTGCCAGAGTCAAAATAGTGGTCCTGACAAACTAACAGAGTTGCTCGCACCTATTGTGGATGCCATCAAGTGCATGTAACCCTGCTCAGCACTCCAGGTGCCACTAATTCAATGCACCGCAACCCATGGACCATCACTGATTGAGTTTGTGCTGTGGAGAGGTTGCGCATTAATGTCACCTCAGGCAGTGTGGGAGACCTGGGACGTTGATGTGGAAGATTATGCAGGTCTAACACACCCCACTGTGTCTGCATCAGGAATATCCCAAAGAGACACAACCCTAGTCATTTTCCTCACATGAGCGCGCTCAGCTCTAGTGCCCCACCCTCAGTGCACTGCAACTCACGGACACTTCTGTTTGTATGTTGAGTGACCTCTATACTTGCTCCGGCTTCCTCCATGTTTCTCAGCAGTTGACTCTGTTATGCAGTTTTCTATGTTTCCGTTGCACTGGTGTCCACTATTTCAGTTGTTGCCAGCACCAAGCACTCGTGCGGACTGGCCACACACATCCAGCACAGGCGTCACTGTACATGTGGCCCTGCCAATAAAGGGGCCGAGCACACATGTCTGTAGACAGTTCAACATTATATCTGCGTGTGTCCCTGTGGTTTTGTTGTATGCATGAGGGCCCATGACCCTTACGACATTACATTGCGCTGTGTACAGTGGACGCAGGCATGTCACCGCAAGCAGCGGGTTCGAGCTTGGACATGTAGCTTTGTCGTCACCCACTCAATACGTAAAGGGAGTGGACTGGGCTATCGTACGCAGAGCCAATGTAAAGTGTGAAGGATATTTGCATACCCCTGGGTGTGGTTCTGTACTGGGAATGTGCATCTGCATGTGTCTCTGTGGCAGTGTGGGTCTCCTTTGTGAGGTGTAGGTGATCCCTAAAGGATATTAGACACACACTTATGTGATCTGGTTCGCCTTCCATGGGTTCGGACCCCACCAGCACCTGTTCGGCCACCTCCTTTTGGCATTCTGACACCTGGCATTGGAGTGCCATGTGCGGCTTGGTGAAGTGTTGCGAGCCAACCGTGCTTGCGAGGGCTTCCTGCTGTGTGGTCAGTTGCAGGGCCTGTGTTTTCCTCTGAGTAGCTTGGCTGCCCTGGTCCTGGTGGTGGGTTGCGTGGGATCTCCATGGGCTGTTGCAGGACGTCGGTGTCAAAGGTGAGGTGGTCCTTTCCGGTATCACTGATGTGTGGTCTTCTGTGCCCTGCTGGGGGTGTTGTGTGTCCCTCTGCAATATGAAAGGGAGATGCATGTCGACATTGTGTTAACATGTATGTTGGCGCATTGTTCTTGTTTACATGCAGACTGTATGACAATGTACATTGTGACAGTTTGGGAGGTGCAGGGTTTGGATGCTGGACCATGTACATTTGGACCACATGACGGGTGTGAGGTTGTACGTTTCCATTTCCATTTCACAGTTTCCAGCTCTGTCAGATGTAGTAAGCCTGTTTCTGCGCGTGTGCGGACCCAGTTGTGTCCTCTGTTATGCAGAGTTGTGTTTGCGCATTGTACCACATTGTCGTCAATGTGGGGGTGCTGTTTTTGCAATGTGTGTGTGCTGGAGTGTGCTACGGGGAACAACGCCATGATCCTGAGTCATTGTGGGTGTGCAGTGTGCTAGAGCTTGTTGTGCATGTGTGCCATTGTCCCCCCCCCGTCTCCCCAGTCCCTGGTCGTTACTCACCCTGTGGATGTTGTGTCAGGTCCTCCCGAGCTGTGTCCGCACTCCCTACTCCTTTCACCGTCTCCACACTGATGACTGTGGCCTCCGTTTCCTCCTGTGACTCCGGACTCCTGCCTCCTGTCCCCGTTGCTGCCTTCCCCTTGGCACCGGCTTTGTGCCTGGTTTTGATTTTCACATCATGCCTGCGCCTCATGGCATCCTCCATTGGCCACCTCGACACTCCGACTGCATTCCCGGTAGTCTGATTGTGGGCCAGTTGATGGTAGTGTTCGGTCACCTCCGTAACACTGATCTGGTTTTCCTGCGGACTGCACCCCGTCTTCTTCTCTCTCTTCTCACTGGCCTTCCCCGACCCTGTTGTTCTTTGCTGATGGTCTGTGGGGGTTGTGTGGTTTGCGTCGGCCTCTGCGCTTGGTCAGGCTCCATCCATATTGCTACGCACTTTGGGTTGTTTCCGGTGTGTTGTATTTGCAACTGTTATTGTGCATTTTCCCACCAGATGCGTGGGATTTGCAGACCTGTAACTGGTTGTTGCTGATTTCAGTATGTCAATTGGCCTCATCGCAGTTTTTTTTGCATTCGCGTTTCGCTTTTTTGCGGTGTGGCGTTGATTATAACGCGGTCATATGACCTGTTATCTGGAGGTTATCGCATGGTACTGCTGTGTTGAGAATGCTTGGTTAACACACCGTAGTTTTCCCGCAATAGACTGCGATGTTGGAAGTTGCGTTAAGTAACTTTTGCGATGGTTATCCAACGTTTTTGAGAATATGCCTCCATATCTTTCTGACGCATGCTGTTAAATATTATTACATTCTTATGATTCAAGGATATTGTGGAGTAAATATCGCCTGACAAAAATATTGTGACCTAAATGACATTTACAAAAATATCACCCAGTTCAAGTTAATAGTAGAGAATAATGACCCACTAGCACTTCACTGTTCCCACTAACGTGCGCGCGTGGGCGCGCGCACACGAGGGTCACCCGGAGCGCGCAGTGTCCTGGATTCAGCGCGCACACATCCCCACAAGACCGTATGCGCCGCCGCTTTTTAAACGCAAGCGGCGCGAAATCTAACGTGAGGCAGAGACATGGTTTTTTTCAGGCGCGCAAAGCCCTTTGTGCTTAAAGGGCTTCTGCTTCAGGCCCCCACACCGCCGTCGTGTCAGCCCGGCTGAGAACGCTCCGGGGCACACAACAGCTGCACCGAGTACTTCACGGGTCTTTAGAAGACCATTTGCATGTAAATGAACTTTGTCGTTTTTTCGCCCATGCATCTTCACACTTCCTACTGCCTACAGGGATTAAGAGGACTTCCTGTGCAGAGGCCGAGTACCTTGACATTTACACTTCGGCTCGACTGCAGCAGGAGGAGGAGTTTATGGCGTTTAGATACTTGTGGAACAGAGGATGGTACAGACAATCACGACCTTTTTGATACAGTCCAGGGATTACGGCATGACTCTCTCAGTGCCATTCCTTGTCCTGGAGCAGTCTGTTCACGATCAAATGCGAATGAAGGATTCTCCGTGTGTGCGAAGTATGAAAAACCCTAGGTGTGATATTTGTTGTAGGCGTTAGTTTTGTGGAAGGCCTTGGAGGAGACCTGTACTGCTAACAATCAATTTTACAGTGCACAATATATTTCGCCAAATGTAAGAAACTTTAATCCTTTAGAAATAAAAATTACTATCACGTTTAATAAATAAGCTTTTACGCTATTAGCAAAATTGTTTCACATCAATAGAAACCGTTTTTTTATTGTAGTTCATTTGCCATCAAGATGTAAACCAGGAGCAGAGACAAAGCATAGTGCACCACATATCGGCGAGTGTGAAAAATCAAACTTGAAGTGAAGAATTAAAACTCATAGCTGCTTTCTGTTTTAAAAATAAAACTGTGCCAAATGATGAGTAGCTCTGACCCCTGCGTAATGTAAGCTTTTGGCACTGTTGACTGATGACATATTTTAATGCCCTTTGGCAGAGTGAATAGGTTTGGCTTACAAATAGAGTGAAGTCACAGAGGGGCCTGGCAGACTATGCACACACAAACACAGATCCCCAAGCACAAAGAGATAAAGATGCAAGCAGACAAATGGACATGTAGGCATACCAAGACATATGTGCATCAGAGCAAACAGACAACACATGCACCTACAGACAACAGTACAAAGGCACACATGCAGTCTCAGACATACAGGAAGAGGAATGCACGAATGTGTGATTAGATGGATAAGTGTGCATCTGTGAATGCACACATGATTTAATGTATACATGTATACACATGGGTGCATGAATGGATTACCAAATATGCATTTGTTGTTTAGGACTTGTTTTTTGGCTTACAACGGATTGGATTTGTTTTACTATGATGCGATTTTGCAATTGTTTGCGCTGTAAGAGCAGAGAACAAAGATGCTGGCACTTTTTCTGTGGTTTACGTTTTACTACGATATATGCTTTAGAAGCAGGTTCTAAACTTCAGTCTCCTTTAAGTGCATTCGGCAGTGAAAATATCAAACAAAACATTTGAATGGGACAAGAGAATACATAAGTATTCACTACACGCCTTTACGGAAAGCAAGTCTGAAACACATTCAGGCAATTACAAAATGTGTGCTCTATCCTGGTATTTGTGAAGAAACAACCCCTTTTTCAATCATAGTTCAATGGCATCTAGAGTATGCACATAATGCCTTATTAGCCAAGCACTGTCCACAAAACGTATAATAATTCTATAGAACAACCCTCAGACACCTATAGTATAGTAGGGAATTATCCAGAGAGTGAAGCAAATGCAGCGGCAAAAAGACTTTAAATGCTGGGCTCCACCTCAAACAGCACTCACTATAGCTTATGATGGGCTACAATAGAGGAGTGTGAAACGAATAATTAGAAGGAATAGTCAATAATACAAATTAACAAGCATTCTACTTTGAATACACAGTATAAATAGTTACTCCGGTATTTTGTTTTAAGGGAAAATAACAAAGTTAAATGTGTGGTTATCATAAGATTTTTTGTCAACATATCTGAAAAAGAAAGCGCAAAGAGAATGTTTTACAGCAATTTAAATCTAATAAAAAATACACTTGTCAAAAGACCTCTAGTGGGTAATACTGAACAGTAGGCTTTGGGTTAGGAAATTGTTTTTAATTGGTTGGCTCTTAAGTCAATCTAGTTAGCTAGTTTCTTACTGGATGGCTTTTATCGTTCTTGTGTTATTTCTTCTCCTGGACCGTAGTTTCTCTAGCACCCTTTTGATTGGATGACTTGTATCCTTCCACTGCTCATATTTAGATAATTAAATTATTATTATTTTTAGCATTACACAGGAGTGAGCACATGTGTTTTCTTGAGTTCTCTCCTTTGCCCTGTGTGTTGACTCTCTGTTAACCCTTCCGCCCCCTTTTTTTCCAGTCAAATAATAACTTTGGTGATAAACGTAGCATTTCATAAAAGCACACACAGTACATCAACAGCACATTAAATATTATATAGTCTCTTAAAATCTACAGACTAATGTTGTCCTGGGCACTGTCCCAGAGCCCCTTTCCCATCGAACAGGGCTGGTTATTCCCCATTTGACAATTAGGGTGAATTTCAGACATGGTCCATGCTAGTCACCATGCAACAAAGTTTAATTCCGGCCTTAAGAATCAATATGAGCAAGCCTGACTGACTAAAGCAATCTTCTCTGACCGGGGCAGCCGCTGAGTTCAGAGAATACAGAGGCATGTCTTCTAAGGCTCCGGTCTCACAATGCAGGAGGGTTGTGGCATCTAGCAGACCTCTCTGGATGATGCATCGGGATAAACTATCTCTGACGGAATATCCAGACATTACTCCGTAGCTTGCATGTCTAATTGTAAATATGTTATGTAATTGTGTATATATGTGAACTCGTATAGGCTCACAACATTCTCCACCCTATGAACAGTCCTCGAGCTGAGGATCTTCCGTAAAATCTTATTATGATACCACCATTGGAGTCCTGTGCTTTTCTAATCCCAAAGTGTACTTGCCTGTGTAACCAATTCATGTCATTGCGTATGTATCTAAGTTGAAAACCTGCCTTAAGACACTTCATGTGGCGTTACATGTGTGGAAATGCACTCTCTTTTCACTTTTTTAAGCAAAGGTTTGGAGTGAAACTTGGCGCTGCACCACATACGCGGTCTGGTTCCCGGCGCACATAGCCTTAGTTGCAGCGCACAGAGACCTTATACTGCCGCACACAGAGGACAAAAAAATAAGAGGGAACATTGCGGCCACTAGGATGATATTTTTGTAAAATGTTTTAGGAAATAATATTTATGTCAGACGATATTTTTGCAACCATGTTCTGGCATCTAACCCTTGTATGAGGGGTCGCAGCATCTGAAGTCATTGATGACCCCAGAGAAGACATCCCAAACTTTGAGGCTGCCTCTGATTGGCGGCTGCCTCTGCAGCCTTTCATCATGTGATGCATAGATTGTTAAATAAAGGTCTTTAGGCGGCAAACTCCCTGGATTACATTTATATGTTGGATCATATCAGGGTGTAGTGCCAGCTGGGAGGCCTTTGGGCTTTCGGTACAAAATGTGAAGTACTCTGGCCATATTATCTCTGTTAAAGGATTCAACTGAAAATGAAGCATTTGATGGGCAGAGAAGGCACGAGTGAGCTCAGTCTATGTCTCAGACTGACCCTGCGTGGGCATCATTATGCTGCACGGACTGGAGCTGTGAGGGAATCCTTGAAGAAGGGACCTCGACATCATTGGCTGTAAGAATGTGGGAGGAGCATTTCAGGAAATCTGGAAGTGCATTGTGGGAGTTGTTCTCCTCAAACCTTTGGATCCCAAGGATAACCGTTGTAATGGCTAATGCTGCCTAGGAATGTCAAGAGGTGGTTGGGCAAGTGAGGGCGGGCGCGGAAGGGACACTGCCTCTGCACGGAGGTCTCTAAAAGAGCTGACAGTAGCTTTTCAGATGTAAAGAAGGACGCTGTGACTTGTTGGGGAGGGGGGGGGGGGGGGGCATGCAATATTTCGCGTCTTACATTTGGGGTGCCAGATTTGAGGTGAGAACAAATCATTGACTTCATGTGAAGGTTTTGCTGTGAAAGATACAAATAATTCCACCAGTACATCGGGCAATGGCTCTATCTGTGCTGAAGAACTTTAGAAGTTAGAGATGCTCCGGGTGTTAGGAACATGAACGCAGATTCCTCCCGAACACCCATATAAAAAGCGCGCATGGTGGTGGGCAGTGACAGTAAGGTGGGTTACAAGATGATTTGGGCAGAACTGAAAGAGGAGTGCAGCAGTGTTCAAAGGCCTGAAAAGTCATACTGCCAATGACACTGAGGGGTAGATTTGATAAGAACTCGCGCTGTGTTCGTGTCACAAAAGTGAGGCAAATCAACACAACATCTTTATTTCCCAATTATTTTTCGAGTGCAAAATTTGGAAATTCACTTGAAATTGCAAATTGAAAACTGGAATTTCATTTGAAAGTAGCACAAAGCAGCGCATAGTGCTGCTCTGCATAACCTAGCGCCACAGGGACATTTCATGGGTGGTGCACGGGCATTTTCATGCAACCACCTATGCTTTTTAACACAAAACCCTAGCTACTAAAAACAGTAGACAGGGTTTTGAGTAAAGAAATAACGCCCAATTCAAATAGGCGCCATTAACACCTTGCATGCTCATGACGAGCTCTTGAGGCACGGTGCTCCTGTGCTCATGGCGAGCTGAGCTCGTCATGAGCCGTGGAACGCTCACACGCGGGGATAATTCCCCTGCTGTGCTGAATGTTCCACAAAAACAGGTGCGGCCGCGACAAGCTCAGCTCGTCATGAGCACAGGAGCACTGTGCCTCATGACGAGCTGAGCTCGTCATGAGCATGGGGGCGCTGTGCGCGCCCCCAGCACACCGGGGGAAGTACCCCCGCAGCAAAGGGGTTAAGGAGAAATGCTTTAATTTCTCCTTTCTTTTCCAACTTTGCAGATTTGCTGCACTGTACAGGACACATATAAAGTGGGAAAAGATGTAAAGTTAGTCGAGGCATAGTATTTTGCACTGGAAAGATGTCTTTTCAATGCAAAACCTATGCTAGACTCACACAGACACTCTTGCACTATAGTGCAAAATTGTTTGCCTGATTGTGCACTGGCGCTAGAGAGAGGGGTACAGAGTGCCACATCTCTGTAGATTTGGTGCTCTCCTTCTCTCTCCTTCTCATGCAGCTGCTGAGCTGCGTGAGAATTTGGTAAATGCACCTCTTAGAGGTAGGTTAGTGGAAATATTGCATGAAGGGCATAGCGGTATAAGGTGATGAAAAGCAACAAAAAGAGGCGTTAGGTGTGCCTTTTGGAGTCCTGGCATAAACCCTAGAGATAGACAGCAATGTTAGTAATTGTCTCCTGTGGCACCACTTAGAAATCTCTGGTGATGAGAAAGTCGCGAGTAGTGCTTTACGTACAGACACCAAGCACCTCAGCGCAGGGCTGGATATAACGGAGCCCTGAAGTTTTCTCAATGGAGGTGTGAACTATGAGGCAATGCTTATGAGAGAGTGGAGCCTAATGAAAGTAACTACAGACAGTGGGAAGCCATCTTCACCCAAAGAGATGGGAGTTCATGGACATCTATGGAACCAATCACCACAGCGCAGGGCTGGATATGACGGAGCCCTGAAGTTATCTCAATGGAGGTGTGAACTATGAAGCAATGCTTATGAGAGAGCGGAGCCTATGAAAGTAACTACAGACAGCGGGAAGCCATCTTCACCCAAAGAGATGGGAGTTCATGGAAATCTATGGAACCAATCACCACAGCGCAGGGCTGGATATGACGGAGCTCTGAAGTTATCTCAATGGAGGTGTGAACTATGAAGCAATGCTTATGAGAGAGTGGAGCCTATGAAAGTAACTACAGACAGCGGGAAGCCATCTTCACCCAAAGAGATGGGAGTTCATGGACATCTATGGAACCAATCACCACAGCGCAGGGCTGGATATGACGGAGCCCTGAAGTTATCTCAATGGAGGTGTGAACTATGAAGCAATGCTTATGAGAGAGTGGAGCCTATGAAAGTAACTACAGACAGCGGGAAGCCATCTTCACCCAAAGAGATGGGAGTTCATGGAAATCTATGGAACCAATCACCACAGCGCAGGGCTGGATATGACGGAGCTCTGAAGTTATCTCAATGGAGGTGTGAACTATGAAGCAATGCTTATGAGAGAGTGGAGCCTATGAAAGTAACTACAGACAGCGGGAAGCCATCTTCACCCAAAGAGATGGGAGTTCATGGAAATCTATGGAACCAATCACCACAGCGCAGGGCCTGATATGACGGAGCTCTGAAGTTATCTCAATGGAGGTGTGAACTATGAAGCAATGCTTATGAGAGAGTGGTGCCTAATGAAAGTAACTACAGACAGTGGGAAGCCATCTTCACCCAAAGAGATGGGAGTTCATGGACATCTATGGAACCAATCACCACAGCACAGGGCTGGATATGACGGAGCCCTGAAGTCTTCTCAATGGAGGTGTGAACTATGAAGCAATGCTTATGAGAGAGTGGTGCCTAATGAAAGTAACTACAGACAGTGGGAAGCCATCTTCACCCAAAGAGATGGGAGTTCATGGACATCTATGGAACCAATCACCACAGCGCAGGGCTGGATATGCAGGAGCCCTGAAGTTATCTCAATGGAGGTGTGAACTATGAAGCAATGCTTATGAGAGAGTGGTGCCTAATGAAAGTAACTACAGACAGTGGGAAGCCATCTTCACCCAAAGAGATGGGAGTTCATGGACATCTATGGAACCAATCACCACAGCGCAGGGCTGGATATGACGGAGCCCTGAAGTTATCTCAATGGAGGTGTGAACTATGAAGCAATGCTTATGAGAGAGTGGAGCCTAATGAAAGTAACTACAGACAGTGGGAAGCCATCTTCACCCAAAGAGATGGGAGTTTATGGACATCTATGGAACCAATCACCACAGCGCAGGGCTGGATGTGACGGAGCCCTGAAGTTTTCTCAATGGAGGTGTGAACTATGAAGCAATGCTTATGAGAGAGTAGAGCCTAATGAAAGTAACTACAGACAGTGGGAAGCCATCTTCACCCAAAGAGATGGGAGTTCATGGACATCTATGGAACCAATCACCACAGCGCAGGGCTGGATATGACGGAGCCCTGAAGTTATCTCAATGGAGGTGTGAACTATGAAGCAATGCTTATGAGAGAGTGGTGCCTAATGAAAGTAACTACAGACAGTGGGAAGCCATCTTCACCCAAAGAGATGGGAGTTCATGGACATCTATGGAACCAATCACCACAGCGCAGGGCTGGATATGACGGAGCCCTGAAGTTATCTCAATGGAGGTGTGAACTATGAAGCAATGCTTATGAGAGAGTGGAGCCTAATGAAAGTAACTACAGACAGTGGGAAGCCATCTTCACCCAAAGAGATGGGAGTTCATGGACATCTATGGAACCAATCACCACAGCGCAGGGCTGGATATGACAGAGCCCTGAAGTTATCTCAATGGAGGTGTGAACTATGAAGCAATGCTTATGAGAGAGCGGAGCCTATGAAAGTAACTACAGACAGCGGGAAGCCATCTTCACCCAAAGAGATGGGAGTTCATGGAAATCTATGGAACCAATCACCACAGCGCAGGGCTGGATATGACGGAGCTCTGAAGTTCTCAATGGAGGTGTGAACTATGAAGCAATGCTTATGAGAGAGTGGAGCCTATGAAAGTAACTACAGACAGCGGGAAGCCATCTTCACCCAAAGAGATGGGAGTTCATGGACATCTATGGAACCAATCACCACAGCGCAGGGCTGGATATGACGGAGCCCTGAAGTTATCTCAATGGAGGTGTGAACTATGAAGCAATGCTTATGAGAGAGTGGAGCCTATGAAAGTAACTACAGACAGCGGGAAGCCATCTTCACCCAAAGGGATGGGAGTTCATGGAAATCTATGGAACCAATCACCACAGCGCAGGGCTGGATATGACGGAGCTCTGAAGTTATCTCAATGGAGGTGTGAACTATGAAGCAATGCTTATGAGAGAGTGGAGCCTATGAAAGTAACTACAGACAGCGGGAAGCCATCTTCACCCAAAGAGATGGGAGTTCATGGAAATCTATGGAACCAATCACCACAGCGCAGGGCTGGATATGACGGAGCTCTGAAGTTATCTCAATGGAGGTGTGAACTATGAAGCAATGCTTATGAGAGAGTGGTGCCTAATGAAAGTAACTACAGACAGTGGGAAGCCATCTTCACCCAAAGAGATGGGAGTTCATGGACATCTATGGAACCAATCACCACAGCACAGGGCTGGATATGACGGAGCCCTGAAGTCTTCTCAATGGAGGTGTGAACTATGAAGCAATGCTTATGAGAGAGTGGTGCCTAATGAAAGTAACTACAGACAGTGGGAAGCCATCTTCACCCAAAGAGATGGGAGTTCATGGACATCTATGGAACCAATCACCACAGCGCAGGGCTGGATATGCCGGAGCCCTGAAGTTATCTCAATGGAGGTGTGAACTATGAAGCAATGCTTATGAGAGAGTGGTGCCTAATGAAAGTAACTACAGACAGTGGGAAGCCATCTTCACCCAAAGAGATGGGAGTTCATGGACATCTATGGAACCAATCACCACAGCGCAGGGCTGGATATGACGGAGCCCTGAAGTTATCTCAATGGAGGTGTGAACTATGAAGCAATGCTTATGAGAGAGTGGAGCCTAATGAAAGTAACTACAGACAGTGGGAAGCCATCTTCACCCAAAGAGATGGGAGTTCATGGAAATCTATGGAACCAATCACCACAGCGCAGGGCTGCATATGACGGAGCCCTGAAGTTATCTCAATGGAGGTGTGAACTATGAAGCAATGCTTATGAGAGAGTGGAGCCTAATGAAAGTAACTACAGACAGTGGGAAGCCATCTTCACCCAAAGAGATGGGAGTTTATGGACATCTATGGAACCAATCACCACAGCGCAGGGCTGGATGTGACAGAGCCCTGAAGTTTTCTCAATGGAGGTGTGAACTATGAAGCAATGCTTATGAGAGAGTAGAGCCTAATGAAAGTAACTACAGACAGTGGGAAGCCATCTTCACCCAAAGAGATGGGAGTTCATGGACATCTATGGAACCAATCACCACAGCGCAGGGCTGGATATGACGGAGCCCTGAAGTTATCTCAATGGAGGTGTGAACTATGAAGCAATGCTTATGAGAGAGTGGTGCCTAATGAAAGTAACTACAGACAGTGGGAAGCCATCTTCACCCAAAGAGATGGGAGTTCATGGACATCTATGGAACCAATCACCACAGCGCAGGGCTGGATATGACGGAGCCCTGAAGTTATCTCAATGGAGGTGTGAACTATGAAGCAATGCTTATGAGAGAGTGGAGCCTAATGAAAGTAACTACAGACAGTGGGAAGCCATCTTCACCCAAAGAGATGGGAGTTCATGGACATCTATGGAACCAATCACCACAGCGCAGGGCTGGATGTGACGGAGCCCTGAAGTTTTCTCAATGGAGGTGTGAACTATGAAGCAATGCTTATGAGAGAGTGGAGCCTAATGAAAGTAACTACAGACAGTGGGAAGCCATCTTCACCCAAAGAGATGGGAGTTCATGGAAATCTATGGAACCAATCACCACAGCGCAGGGCTGGATATGACGGAGCCCTGAAGTTATCTCAATGGAGGTGTGAACTATGAAGCAATGCTTATGAGAGAGTGGAGCCTAATGAAAGTAACTACAGACAGTGGGAAGCCATCTTCACCCAAAGAGATGGGAGTTCATGGACATCTATGGAACCAATCACCACAGCGCAGGGCTGGATATGACGGAGCCCTGAAGTCTTATCAATGGAGGTGTGAACTATGAAGCAATGCTTATGGGAGAGTGGAGCCTAATGAAAGTAACTACAGACAGTGGGAAGCCATCTTCACCCAAAGAGATGGGAGTTCATGGACATCTATGGAACCAATCACCACAGCGCAGGGCTGGATATGACGGAGCCCTGAAGTTATCTCAATGGAGGTGTGAACTATGAAGCAATGCTTATGAGAGAGTGGAGCCTAATGAAAGTAACTACAGACAGTGGAAAGCCATCTTCACCCAAAGAGATGGGAGTTCATGGAAATCTATGAACCAATCACCACAGCGCAGGGCTGGATATGACGGAGCCCTGAAGTTATCTCAATGGAGGTGTGAACTATGAAGCAATGCTTATGAGAGAGTGGAGCCTAATGAAAGTAACTACAGACAGTGGGAAGCCATCTTCACCCAAAGAGATGGGAGTTCATGGAAATCTATGGAACCAATCACCACAGCGCAGGGCTGGATATGCCGGAGCCCTGAAGTTATCTCAATGGAGGTGTGAACTATGAAGCAATGCTTATGAGAGAGTGGTGCCTAATGAAAGTAACTACAGACAGTGGGAAGCCATCTTCACCCAAAGAGATGGGAGTTCATGGACATCTATGGAACCAATCACCACAGCGCAGGGCTGGATATGACGGAGCCCTGAAGTTATCTCAATGGAGGTGTGAACTATGAAGCAATGCTTATGAGAGAGTGGAGCCTAATGAAAGTAACTACAGACAGTGGGAAGCCATCTTCACCCAAAGAGATGGGAGTTTATGGACATCTATGGAACCAATCACCACAGCGCAGGGCTGGATGTGACGGAGCCCTGAAGTTTTCTCAATGGAGGTGTGAACTATGAAGCAATGCTTATGAGAGAGTAGAGCCTAATGAAAGTAACTACAGACAGTGGGAAGCCATCTTCACCCAAAGAGATGGGAGTTCATGGACATCTATGGAACCAATCACCACAGCGCAGGGCTGGATATGACGGAGCCCTGAAGTTATCTCAATGGAGGTGTGAACTATGAAGCAATGCTTATGAGAGAGTGGTGCCTAATGAAAGTAACTACAGACAGTGGGAAGCCATCTTCACCCAAAGAGATGGGAGTTCATGGACATCTATGGAACCAATCACCACAGCGCAGGGCTGGATATGACGGAGCCCTGAAGTTATCTCAATGGAGGTGTGAACTATGAAGCAATGCTTATGAGAGAGTGGAGCCTAATGAAAGTAACTACAGACAGTGGGAAGCCATCTTCACCCAAAGAGATGGGAGTTCATGGACATCTATGGAACCAATCACCACAGCGCAGGGCTGGATGTGACGGAGCCCTGAAGTTTTCTCAATGGAGGTGTGAACTATGAAGCAATGCTTATGAGAGAGTGGAGCCTAATGAAAGTAACTACAGACAGTGGGAAGCCATCTTCACCCAAAGAGATGGGAGTTCATGGAAATCTATGGAACCAATCACCACAGCGCAGGGCTGGATATGACGGAGCCCTGAAGTTATCTCAATGGAGGTGTGAACTATGAAGCAATGCTTATGAGAGAGTGGAGCCTAATGAAAGTAACTACAGACAGTGGGAAGCCATCTTCACCCAAAGAGATGGGAGTTCATGGACATCTATGGAACCAATCACCACAGCGCAGGGCTGGATATGACGGAGCCCTGAAGTCTTATCAATGGAGGTGTGAACTATGAAGCAATGCTTATGGGAGAGTGGAGCCTAATGAAAGTAACTACAGACAGTGGGAAGCCATCTTCACCCAAAGAGATGGGAGTTCATGGACATCTATGGAACCAATCACCACAGCGCAGGGCTGGATATGACGGAGCCCTGAAGTTATCTCAATGGAGGTGTGAACTATGAAGCAATGCTTATGAGAGAGTGGAGCCTAATGAAAGTAACTACAGACAGTGGAAAGCCATCTTCACCCAAAGAGATGGGAGTTCATGGAAATCTATGAACCAATCACCACAGCGCAGGGCTGGATATGACGGAGCCCTGAAGTTATCTCAATGGAGGTGTGAACTATGAAGCAATGCTTATGAGAGAGTGGAGCCTAATGAAAGTAACTACAGACAGTGGGAAGCCATCTTCACCCAAAGAGATGGGAGTTCATGGAAATCTATGGAACCAATCACCACAGCGCAGGGCTGGATATGCCGGAGCCCTGAAGTTATCTCAATGGAGGTGTGAACTATGAAGCAATGCTTATGAGAGAGTGGTGCCTAATGAAAGTAACTACAGACAGTGGGAAGCCATCTTCACCCAAAGAGATGGGAGTTCATGGACATCTATGGAACCAATCACCACAGCGCAGGGCTGGATATGACGGAGCCCTGAAGTTATCTCAATGGAGGTGTGAACTATGAAGCAATGCTTATGAGAGAGTGGAGCCTAATGAAAGTAACTACAGACAGTGGGAAGCCATCTTCACCCAAAGAGATGGGAGTTTATGGACATCTATGGAACCAATCACCACAGCGCAGGGCTGGATGTGACGGAGCCCTGAAGTTTTCTCAATGGAGGTGTGAACTATGAAGCAATGCTTATGAGAGAGTAGAGCCTAATGAAAGTAACTACAGACAGTGGGAAGCCATCTTCACCCAAAGAGATGGGAGTTCATGGACATCTATGGAACCAATCACCACAGCGCAGGGCTGGATATGACGGAGCCCTGAAGTTATCTCAATGGAGGTGTGAACTATGAAGCAATGCTTATGAGAGAGTGGTGCCTAATGAAAGTAACTACAGACAGTGGGAAGCCATCTTCACCCAAAGAGATGGGAGTTCATGGACATCTATGGAACCAATCACCACAGCACAGGGCTGGATATGACGGAGCCCTGAAGTTATCTCAATGGAGGTGTGAACTATGAAGCAATGCTTATGAGAGAGTGGAGCCTAATGAAAGTAACTACAGACAGTGGGAAGCCATCTTCACCCAAAGAGATGGGAGTTCATGGACATCTATGGAACCAATCACCACAGCGCAGGGCTGGATGTGACGGAGCCCTGAAGTTTTCTCAATGGAGGTGTGAACTATGAAGCAATGCTTATGAGAGAGTGGAGCCTAATGAAAGTAACTACAGACAGTGGGAAGCCATCTTCACCCAAAGAGATGGGAGTTCATGGAAATCTATGGAACCAATCACCACAGCGCAGGGCTGGATATGACGGAGCCCTGAAGTTATCTCAATGGAGGTGTGAACTATGAAGCAATGCTTATGAGAGAGTGGAGCCTAATGAAAGTAACTACAGACAGTGGGAAGCCATCTTCACCTAAAGAGATGGGAGTTCATGGACATCTATGGAACCAATCACCACAGCGCAGGGCTGGATATGACGGAGCCCTGAAGTCTTATCAATGGAGGTGTGAACTATGAAGCAATGCTTATGAGAGAGTGGAGCCTAATGAAAGTAACTACAGACAGTGGGAAGCCATCTTCACCCAAAGAGATGGGAGTTCATGGACATCTATGGAACCAATCACCACAGCGCAGGGCTGGATATGACGGAGCCCTGAAGTTATCTCAATGGAGGTGTGAACTATGAAGCAATGCTTATGAGAGAGTGGAGCCTAATGAAAGTAACTACAGACAGTGGGAAGCCATCTTCACCCAAAGAGATGGGAGTTCATGGAAATCTATGAACCAATCACCACAGCGCAGGGCTGGATATGACGGAGCCCTGAAGTTATCTCAATGGAGGTGTGAACTATGAAGCAATGCTTATGAGAGAGTGGAGCCTAATGAAAGTAACTACAGACAGTGGGAAGCCATCTTCACCCAAAGAGATGGGAGTTCGTGGAAATCTATGGAACCAATCACCACAGCGCAGGGCTGGATATGACGGAGCCCTGAAGTTATCTCAATGGAGGTGTGAACTATGAAGCAATGCTTATGAGAGAGTGGAGCCTAATGAAAGTAACTACAGACAGTGGGAAGCCATCTTCACCCAAAGAGATGGGAGTTCATGGAAATCTATGGAACCAATCACCACAGCGCAGGGCTGGATATGACGGAGCCCTGAAGTTATCTCAATGGAGGTGTGAACTATGAAGCAATGCTTATGAGAGAGTGGAGCCTAATGAAAGTAACTACAGACAGTGGGAAGCCATCTTCACCCAAAGAGATGGGAGTTCATGGAAATCTATGAACCAATCACCACAGCGCAGGGCTGGATATGACGGAGCCCTGAAGTTATCTCAATGGAGGTGTGAACTATGAAGCAATGCTTATGAGAGAGTGGAGCCTAATGAAAGTAACTACAGACAGTGGGAAGCCATCTTCACCCAAAGAGATGGGAGTTCATGGAAATCTATGGAACCAATCACCACAGCGCAGGGCTGGATATGACGGAGCCCTGAAGTTATCTCAATGGAGGTGTGAACTATGAAGCAATGCTTATGAGAGAGTGGAGCCTAATGAAAGTAACTACAGACAGTGGGAAGCCATCTTCACCCAAAGAGATGGGAGTTCATGGAAATCTATGGAACCAATCACCACAGCGCAGGGCTGGATATGACGGAGCCCTGAAGTTATCTCAATGGAGGTGTGAACTATGAAGCAATGCTTATGAGAGAGTGGAGCCTAATGAAAGTAACTACAGACAGTGGGAAGCCATCTTCACCCAAAGAGATGGGAGTTCATGGAAATCTATGGAACCAATCACCACAGCGCAGGGCTGGATATGACGGAGCCCTGAAGTTATCTCAATGGAGGTGTGAACTATGAAGCAATGCTTATGAGAGAGTGGAGCCTAATGAAAGTAACTACAGACAGTGGGAAGCCATCTTCAACCAAAGAGATGGGAGTTCATGGACATCTATGGAACCAATCACCACAGCACAGGGCTGGATATGATGGAGCCCTGAAGTTATCTCAATGGAGGTGTGAACTATGAAGCAATGCTTATGAGAGAGTGGAACCTAATGAAAGTAACTACAGACAGTGGGAAGCCATCTTCACCCAAAGAGATGGGAGTTCATGGACATCTATGGAACCAATCACCACAGCGCAGGGCTGGATATGACGGAGCCCTGAAGTTATCTCAATGGAGGTGTGAACTATGAAGCAATGCTTATGAGAGAGTGGAGCCTAATGAAAGTAACTACAGACAGTGGGAAGCCATCTTCACCCAAAGAGATGGGAGTTCATGGAAATCTATGGAACCAATCACCACAGCGCAGGGCTGGATATGACGGAGCCCTGAAGTTATCTCAATGGAGGTGTGAACTATGAAGCAATGCTTATGAGAGAGTGGAGCCTAATGAAAGTAACTACAGACAGTGGGAAGCCATCTTCACCCAAAGAGATGGGAGTTCATGGACATCTATGGAACCAATCACCACAGCGCAGGGCTGGATATGACGGAGCCCTGAAGTTATCTCAATGGAGGTGTGAACTATGAAGCAATGCTTATGAGAGAGTGGAGCCTAATGAAAGTAACTACAGACAGTGGGAAGCCCTCTTCACCCAAAGAGATGGGAGTTCATGGACATCTATGGAACCAATCACCACAGCGCAGGGCTGGATATGACGGAGCCCTGAAGTTATCTCAATGGAGGTGTGAACTATGAAGCAATGCTTATGAGAGAGTGGAGCCTAATGAAAGTAACTACAGACAGTGGGAAGCCATCTTCACCCAAAGAGATGGGAGTTCATGGAAATCTATGGAACCAATCACCACAGCGCAGGGCTGGATATGACGGAGCCCTGAAGTTATCTCAATGGAGGTGTGAACTATGAAGCAATGCTTATGAGAGAGTGGAGCCTATGAAAGTAACTACAGACAGCGGGAAGCCATCTTCACCCAAAGAGATGGGAGTTCATGGAAATCTATGGAACCAATCACCACAGCGCTGCACTTTCTTTTCTCGGGGCAAATGGACTTGCGGATCAATGTAAACAAGTGCTACATTAATGTACACAGCTTATGAGGAGGAGTGGATTGGAGTGGAAGGATGGGGTAAAGAATATTCTCTGGGGTTACAGAATCACAACACTATTGGCTACAGGCAAGGAAGTAGCCATAAAATTAAAATACCCTCCACTTTGAAGCACAGCTCTGATAGCACCAAGCAAGTCAGCCCGAAGCTCCCTTGTCTCTTCCTTCCAAGCACCTATCCATTCATCCTTCCACCCACGATATCTACCATGTTATCATTACATTCTCTCAAGCATTCAGTCTTTAATCCATCATTCAATCTTTCACCATGAATTCCAATCATCCCTTGGCCATTCTATCCATCCATCACCCATTCACCCTTTTAGAGTTCAATTTACTTTGCCATCCATCCATCCGCTCAGATTTCCATTTACTATGCCATCCATCTATCCAATCAGATTTCCATTTACTATGCCATCCATCCATCCGCTCAGATTTCCATTTACTAAGCCATCCATCTATCCAATCAGATTTCCATTTACTATGCCATCCATCTATCCAATCAGATTTCCATTTACTATGCCATCCATCTATCCAATCAGATTTCTATTTACTCTGCCATCCTTTTACCCACTCATCGTCTCTGATTTCCATTTACTCAGCTATCCTTTCTCCCACTGATCCATCCATCCATCCTCAGATTTCCATTTACTCAGCCATCCTATCACTCATCAATCCGTCCATCCTCTCAGATTTCCATTTACTCTGCCATCTGTCCACCTACCCATCCTCTCACCTACTCCCCCGCCCATTCTTTTACCCACTCATGTTTTCACCCACCCATCCTTTCACCCTCATCCATCCATCCGTTCACCTAATCATCGATTATTTTACCCACTCATCCTTTCACTCACCCATCCTTTCACCCACTCATCCATCTTTTAGATACCCACATTTTAACCCACTCATCCATCTGTTCACCAAATCATCCATTCTTTTACCCACCCATCCATTCACCTACCCAAACTTCCACCCGCTCTCTATCCTTTCATCCATACACTCTTTCACCCGCTCATCCATTCATCCACTCGTCCATCCTTCCTTCCCAGTTCTATCAACCCATCTTTCTTTCTTCCTGCAAGAGTTCATTCTGAACGTTTAACTGCCAAGCTGCATATAAACGAGGATCGTAAAGACCCCTCCCCACTAGAGCTTCTAAAGCAGGGATGGTGGGGTTCACGATGACCATGAGCGACGGGAAGTTGTCCTTTAGGTTTCTGAGGGTTGGGTGCCTGGCCCTTCAGTGAGCTCGATCTGGATTAGTAAGGGTGAAAAGAAGGTGTGTGACCATAGTGTGATTTCTAAGAATGCTAAGACTTGACAAGAGGAATAAAGTCCGGCGTGAAGCACTGTCTGACAAGGAAGCTCAGAGAGGCCAAGGGTGAGAATCATGCTCGGAACGCGAGCCAGGAAGGGGTTCCAAGTTTTCTAGGCCAAATCTCATTCATAAGCATGTACACCAACACTTAGGCGGATGAAGAAGGTGGGGCAAGGGGCGTGGGGGTCCTAGACGGGTGAGGGGAGGGAAGAGAAAAGGAAATTGCGTGTGATTAAAGGGAAGAGATGAAGAGAAAAGATAAAGCAGCTGAAGGATAAAGACAAACTCAAAGAGATTTGAAGATTTCATATTGTAAACATTTTGTGTACACCCTTTAACAAGTTCATTTATCCTAATGGTTCTCTCTACTGTCATATGTTATAAATAAAGTGATATCTCTATGTATTATCTCTTCGTGTCCCCATAATTACAAAGGGGTTGTAGGGCTGTTACAGCATGGCCTGCAGTTACACGACATGCATACTTCGTTGTTCAATAAACCCCTCATCTTCGGACAGTTTATGCTATTGGTCCAGAGCTACAGTACGATCTAGAACGTTCCACACAACTCCCAAGAAGGCGAAGCATGTTCTCCCACCGTATATGACAGCTGTCTCCTGTGCTCTGCAGACCTCCCCTACCAGCAGAAGAGCGAGGAGAGCAGCATTGAGGTAGTGACAGAGGAGGCAGAGGAGGAAGACGAGGAGTACCAGGAGATAACTCCAAGAGAGTCTGCTGACATGCTTTGGCTGATGGAAGAATATGCGCCGCTGGTGGCCAACGCTGAAGCCTTCACCGAGAGACTTGCCAAAGACCTGCAGATACTCGACGAGGTGAGGTCTCCTTGGAAGCTGTGGGAGGGGATCTGCATGCATGGAAGCCATGGGAGGGGTGAGTCATTGTAGAGATCTGCATGCACTGGAAGCTCTGGGAGGGGTGAGCCATTGTAGGGATCTGCATGCACTGGAAGCTCTGGGAGGGGTGAGCCATTGTAGGGATCTGCATGCACTGGAAGCTCTGGGAGGGGTGAGCCATTGGAGGGATCTGCATGCACTGGAAGCTCTGGGAGGGGTGAGCGATTGTAGGGATCTGCATGCACTGGAAGCTCTGGGAGGGGTGAGCCATTGTAGGGATCTGCATGCACTGGAAGCTCTGGGAGGGGTGAGCCATTGGAGGGATCTGCATGCACTGGAAGCTCTGGGAGGGGTGAGCGATTGTAGGGATCTGCATGCACTGGAAGCTCTGGGAGGGGTGAGCCATTGGAGGGATCTGCATGCACTTGCAAGATCTGAGACCGGTGAGCCATTGTAGAGATCTGCATGCACTTCCAAGATCTGAGAAGGGTGAGCCATTGTAGAGATCTGCATGCACTTCCAAGATCTGAGAAGGGTGAGCCATTGTAGGGATCTGCATGCACTTCCAATATCTGAGAAGGGTGAGCCATTGTAGGGATCTGCATGCACTGGAAGCTCTGGGAGGGGTGAGCCATTGTAGGGATCTGCATGCACTGGAAGCTCTTGGAGGGGTGAGCCATTGTAGAGATCTGCACGCACTTCCAAGATCTGAGAAGTGTGTGCCATTGTAGGGATCTGCATGCACTGGAAGCTCTGGGAGGGGTGAGCCATTGTAGGGATCTGCATGCACTGGAAGCTCTGGGAGGGGTGAGCCATTGTAGGGATCTGCATGCACTGGAAGCTCTTGGAGGGGTGAGCCATTGTACGGATCTGCATGCACTGGAAGCTCTGGGAGGGGTGAGCCATTGTAGGGATCTGCATGCACTGGAAGCTGTGGGAGGGGTGAGCCATTGGAGGGATCTGCATGCATGGAAGCCGTGGGAGGGGTGAGCCATTGTAGAGATCTGCATGCACTGAAAGCTCTGGGAGGGGTGAGCCATTGTACGGATCTGCATGCACTGGAAGCTCTTGGAGGGGTGAGCCATTGTAGGGATCTGCATGCACTGGAAGCCATGGGAGGGACGAGCCATTGTAGGGATCTGCATGCACTGGAAGCCATGGGAGGGGTGAGTCATTGTAGAGATCTGCACGCACTTCCAAGATCTGAGAAGTGTGAGCCATTGTAGGGATCTGCATGCACTGGAAGCTCTGGGAGGGGTGAGCCATTGGAGGGATCTGCATGCACTGGAAGCTCTGGGAGGGGTGAGCCATTGTAGGGATCTGCATGCACTGGAAGCCCTGGGAGGGGTGAGCCATTGTACGGATCTGCATGCACTGGAAGCTCTTGGAGGGGTGAGCCATTGTAGGGATCTGCATGCACTGGAAGCTCAGGGAGGGGCGAGCCATTGTAGGGATCTGCATGCACTGGAAGCCATGGGAGGGGTGAGTCATTGTACAGATCTGCACGCACTTCCAAGATCTGAGAAGTGTGAGCCATTGTAGGGATCTGCATGCACTGGAAGCTCTGGGAGGGGTGAGCCACTGGAGGGATCTGCATGCACTGGAAGCTCTGGGAGGGGTGAGCCATTGTAGGGATCTGCATGCACTGGAAGCTCTGGGAGGGGTGAGCGATTGTAGGGATCTGCATGCACTGGAAGCTCTGGGAGGGGTGAGCGATTGTAGGGATCTGCATGCACTGGAAGCCGTGGGAGGGGTGAGTCATTGTAGGGATCTGCATGCACTGAAAGCTCTGGGAGGGGTGAGCCATTGTAGGGATCTGCATGCACTGGAAGCCCTGGGAGGGGTGAGCCATTGTAGGGATCTGCATGCATGGAAGCCGTGGGATGGGTAAGCCATTGTACGGATCTGCATGCACTGGAAGCTCTGGGAGGCGTGAGCCATTGTAGGGATCTGCATGCACTGGAAGCTCTGAGAAGTGTGAGCCATTGTAGGGATCTGCATGCACTGGAAGCTCTGAGAGGGGTGAGCCATTGTAGGGATCTGCATGCACTGGAAGCTCTGGGAGGGGTGAGCCATTGTAGAGATCTGCATGCACTTCCAAGCTCTGGGAGGAGTGAGCCATTGTAGGGATCTGCAGGCACTGGAAGCTCTGGGAGGGGTGAGCCATTGGAGGGATCTGCATGCACTGGAAGCTCTGGGAGGGGTGAGCCATTGGAGGGATCTGCATGCACTGGAAGCTCTGGGAGGGGTGAGCGATTGTAGGGATCTGCATGCACTGGAAGCTCTGGGAGGGGTGAGCCATTGGAGGGATCTGCATGCATGGAAGCTCTGGGAGGGGCGAGCCATTGTAGGGATCTGCATGCACTGGAAGCTGTGGGAGGGGTGAGCCATTGGAGGGATCTGCATGCATGGAAGCCGTGGGAGGGGTGAGCCATTGTAGAGATCTGCATGCACTGAAAGCCCTGGGAGGAGTGAGCCATTGTAGAGATCTGCATGTACTGGAAGCTCTGGGAGGGGTGAGCGATTGTAGGGATCTGCATGCACTGGAAGCTCTGGGAGGGGTGAGTCATTGTAGGGATCTGCATGCAACGGAAGCTCTGGGAGGGGCGAGCCATTGTAGGGATCTGCATGTACTGGAAGCTCTGGGAGGGGTGAGCGATTGTAGGGATCTGCATGTACTGGAAGCTCTGGGAGGGGTGAGCGATTGTAGGGATCTGCATGCACTGGAAGCTCTGGGAGGGGTGAGTCATTGTAGGGATCTGCATGCAACGGAAGCTCTGGGAGGGGCGAGCCATTGTAGGGATCTGCATGCACTGGAAGCTCTGGGAGGGGTGAGCCATTGTAGAGATCTGCATGCACTGGAAGTTCTGGGAGGGGTGAGCCATTGTAGAGATCTGCATGCACTGGAAGCTCTGGGAGGGGTGAGCCATTGTAGAGATCTGCATGCACTGGAAGTACTGGGAGGGGTGAGCCATTGTAGGGATCTGCATGCACTGGAAGCTCTGGGAGGGGTGAGCCATTGTAGGGATCTGCATGCACCGGAAGCTCTGGGAGGCGTGAGCCATTGTAGGGATCTGCAGGCACTGGAAGCTCTGGGAGGGGTGAGCCATTGGAGGGATCTGCATGCACTGGAAGCTCTGGGAGGGGTGAGCGATTGTAGGGACCTGCATGCACTGGAAGCTCTGGGAGGGGTGAGCCATTGTAGATATCTGCATGCACTGGAAGCTCTGGGAGGCGTGAGCCATTGTAGGGATCTGCATGCACCGGAAGCTCTGGGAGGCGTGAGCCATTGTAGGGATCTGCAGGCACTGGAAGCTCTGGGAGGGGTGAGCCATTGTAGGGATCTGCATGCACTGGAAGCTCTGGGAGGGGTGAGCCATTGGAGGGATCTGCATGCACTGGAAGTTCTGGGAGGGGTGAGCCATTGTAGGGATCTGCATGTACTGGAAGCTCTGGGAGGGGTGAGCCATTGTAGGGATCTGCATGCACTGGAAGCTCTGGGGGGGGGGGGGGGGGGGGGTGAGCCATTGTAGAGATCTGCACGCACTTCCAAGATCTGAGAAGTGTGAGCCATTGTAGGGATCTGCATGCACTGGAAGCTCTGGGAGGGGTGAGTCATTGTAGAGATCTGCACGCACTTCCAAGATCTGAGAAGTGTGAGCCATTGTAGGGATCTGCATGCACTGGAAGATCTGGGAGGGGTGAGCCATTGGAGGGATCTGCATGTACTGGAAGCTCTGGGAGGGGCGAGCCATTGTAGGGATCTGCATGCACTGGAAGCTCTGGGGGGGGGGGGGGGGGGATGAGCCATTGTAGGGATCTGCATGAACTGAAAGCCCTGGGAGGGGTGAGCCATTGTAGGGATCTGCATGCACTGAAAGCCCTGGGAGGAGTGAGCCATTGTAGGGATCTGCAGGCACCGGAAGCTCTGGGAGGCGTGAGCCATTGTAGGGATCTGCATGCACTGGAAGCTGTGGGAGGCGTGAGCTATTGTAGGGATCTGTATGCACTGGAAGCTCTTCGAGGGGTGAGCCATTGGAGGGATCTGCATGCACTGGAAGCTCTGGGAGGGGTGAGCCATTGTAGGGATCTGCGTGCACTGGAAGCTCTGGGAGGGGTGAGCCATTGTACGGATCTGCATGCATGGAAGCCGTGGGAGGGGTGAGTTATTGTAGGGATCTGCATGCACTGGAAGCTCTGGGAGGGGTGAGCCATTGTAGGGATCTGCATGCACTGGAAGCCCTGGGAGGGGTGAGCCATTGGAGGGATCTGCATGCATGGAAGCCGTGGGAGGGGTGAGTCATTGTACGGATCTGCATGCACTGGAAGCTCTGGGAGGGGTGAGCCATTGGAGGGATCTGCATGCACTGGAAGCTCTGGGAGGGGTGAGCCATTGTAGGGATCTGCATGCACTGGAAGCTCTGGGAGGGGTGAGCCATTTTAGGGATCTGCATGCACTGGAAGCTCTGGGAGGGGTGAGCCATTGTAGAGATCTGCATGCACTGGAAGCTCTGGGAGGGGTGAGCCATTGTAGGGATCTGCATGCACTGGAAGCTCTGGGAGGGGCGAGCCATTGTAGGGATCTGCATGCACTGGAAGCTCTTGTTGGGGTGAGCCATTGTAGGGATCTGCATGCACTGGAAGCTCTTTGAGGGGTGAGCCATTGTAGGGATCTGCATGCACTGGAAGCTCTGAGAGGGGTGAGCCATTGTAGGGATCTGCATGCCCTGGAAGCTCTGGGAGGGGTGAGCCATTGTAGAGATCTGCATGCAATGATTGCTCTGGGAGGAGTGAGCCATTGTAGGGATCTGCATGCATCGGAAGCTCCGGGAGGGGTGAGCCATTGTAGGGATCTGCATGCACTGGAAGCTCTGGGAGAGGTGAACCATTGTACGGATCTGCATGCACTGGAAGCTCTGGGAGGGGTGAGCCATTGTACGGATCTGCATGCACTGGAAGCTCTTGGAGGGGTGAGCCATTGTAGGGATCTGCATGCACTGGAAGCTCTGGGAGGGGTGAGCCATTGGAGGGATCTGCAGGCACTGGAAGCTCTGGGAGGGGTGAGCCATTGTACGGATCTGCATGCACTGGAAGCTCTGGGAGAGGTGAGCCATTGTACGGATCTGCATGCACTGGAAGCTCTTGGAGGAGTGAGCATTTGTAGGGATCTGCATGCACTGGAAGCTCTGGGAGGGGTGAGCCATTGTAGGGATCTGCATGCACTGGAAGCTGTGGGAGGGGTGAGCCATTGTAGGGATCTGCATGCACTGGAAGCTCTGGGAGGGGTGAGCCATTGTAGGGATCTGCATGCACTGGAAGCCCTGGGAGGGGTGAGCCATTGTACGGATCTGCATGCACTGGAAGCTCTGGGAGGGGTGAGCCATTGGAGGGATCTGCATGCACTGGAAGCTCTTGGAGGAGTGAGCCATTGTAGGGATCTGCATGTACTTCTAAGCTCTGGGAGGGGTGAGCGATTGTAGGGATCTGCATGCACTGGAAGCCCTGGGAGGGGCGAGCCATTGTAGGGATCTGCAGGCACTGGAAGCCCTGGGAGGGGCGAGCCATTGTAGGGATCTGCAGGCACTGGAAGCCCTGGGAGGGGTGAGCCATTGTAGGGATCTCCAGGCACTGGAAGCCCTGGGAGGGGTGAGCCATTGTAGGGATCTGCATGCACTGGAAGCCCTGGGAGGGGCGAGCCATTGTAGGGATCTGCAGGCACTGGAAGCCCTGGGAGGGGTGAGCCATTGTAGGGATCTGCATGCACTGGAAGCCCTGGGAGGGGTGAGCCATTGTACAGATCTGCATGCACTGGAAGCTCTGGGAGGGGTGAGCCATTGTAGGGATCTGCATGCACTGGAAGCCCTGGGAGGGGTGAGCCATTGTACAGATCTGCATGCACTGGAAGCTCTGGGAGGGGTGAGCCATTGTAGGGATCTGCATGCACTGGAAGCTGTGGGAGGCGTGAGCTATTGTAGGGATCTGTATGCACTGGAAGCTCTTCGAGGGGTGAGCCATTGGAGGGATCTGCATGCACTGGAAGCTCTTGGAGGACTGAGCCATTGTAGGGATCTGCATGCACTGGAAGCTCTGGGAGGGGTGAGCCATTGTAGGGATCTGCATGCACTGGAAGCCCTGGGAGGGGTGAGCCATTGTAGAGATCTGCATGCACTGAAAGCCCTGGGAGGAGTGAGCCATTGTAGGGATCTGCAGGCACTGGAAGCCCTGGGAGGGGTGAGCCATTGTAGGGATCTGCATGCACTGGAAGCCCTGGGAGGGGTGAGCCATTGTAGGGATCTGCAGGCACTGGAAGCTCTTGGAGGGGTGAGCCATTGGAGGGATCTGCATGCATGGAAGCCGTGGGAGGGGTGAGTCATTGTACGGATCTGCATGCACTGGAAGCTCTGGGAGGGGTGAGCCATTGTAGGGCTCTGCATGCACCGGAAGCTCTGGGAGGCGTGAGCCATTGTAGGGATCTGCATGCACTGGAAGCTCTGGGAGGGGTGAGCGATTGTAGGGATCTGCATGCACTGGAAGCCGTGGGAGGGGTGAGTCATTGTAGGGATCTGCATGCACTGAAAGCTCTGGGAGGGGTGAGCCATTGTAGGGATCTGCATGCACTGGAAGCTCTTGGAGGGGTGAGCCATTGTAGGGATCTGCAGGCACTGGAAGCTCTGGGAGGGGTGAGCCATTGGAGGGATCTGCATGCACTGGAAGCTCTTGGAGGGGTGCGCCATTGTAGGGATCTGCAGGCACTGGAAGCTCTGGGAGGGGTGAGCCATTGGAGGGATCTGCATGCACTGGAAGCTCTGGGAGGGGTGAGCCATTGGAGGGATCTGCATGCACTGGAAGCTCTGGGAGGGGTGAGCCATTGTAGGGATCTGCATGCACTGGAAGCTCTGGGAGGGGTGAGCCATTGGAGGGATCTGCATGCACTGGAAGCTCTGGGAGGGGTGAGTCATTGCAGGGATCTGCATGCACTGGAAGCTCTGGGAGGGGTGAGCCATTGTAGGGATCTGCATGCACTGGAAGCAATGGGAGGGGTGAGCCATTGTACGGATCTGCATGCACCGGAAGCTCTGGGAGAGGTGAGCCATTGTACGGATCTGCATGCACTGGAAGCTCTGGGAGGGGCGAGCCATTGTAGGGATCTGCATGCACTGGAAGCTCTGGGAGGGGTGAGCCATTGTAGGGATCTGCATGCACTTCCAAGATCTCAGAAGGGTGAGCCATTGTCGGGATCTGCATGCACTGGAAGCTCTGGGAGGGGTGAGCCATTGGAGGGATCTGCATGCACTGGAAGCTCTGGGAGGGGTGAGCCATTGCAGGGATCTGCATGCACTGGAAGCTCTGGGAGGGGTGAGTCATTATAGGGATCTGCATGCAACGGAAGCTCTTGGAGGGGTGAGCCATTGTAGGGATCTGCATGCACTGGAAGCTCTGGGAGGGGTGAGCGATTGTAGGGATCTGCATGCACTGGAAGCTCTGGGAGGGGTGAGCCATTGGAGGGATCTGCATGCACTGAAAGCTCTGGGAGGGGTGAGCGATTGTAGGGATCTGCATGCACTGGAAGCTCTGGGAGGCGTGAGCCATTGTAGGGATTTGCATGCACTGGAAGCTCTGGGAGGGGTGAGCCATTGTAGGGATCTGCATGCACTGGAAGCTCTGGGAGGGGTGAGCACTTGTACGGATCTGCATGCACTGGAAGCTCTGGGAGGGGTGAGCCATTGTAGGGATCTGCATGTACTGGAAGCTCTGGGAGGGGTGAGCGATTGTAGGGATCTGCAAGCACTGGAAGCTCTGAGAGGGGTGAGCCATTGTAGGGATCTGCATGCACTGGAAGCTCTGGGAGGGGTGAGCGATTGTAGAGATCTGCATGCACTGGAAGCTCTGGGAGGGGTGAGCCATTGGAGGGATCTGCATGCACTGGAAGCGCTGGGAGGGACGAGCCATTGTAGGGATCTGCATGCAACGGAAGCTCTGGGAGGGGTGAGCCATTGTAGAGATCTGCATGCACTGGAAGCTCTGGGAGGGGTGCGCCATTGTAGGGATCTGCATGCACTGGAAGCTCTGGGAGGGGTGAGCCATTGTAGGGATCTGCATGCACTGGAAGCTCTGGGAGGGGTGAGCCATTGTAGGGATCTGCATGCAACGGAAGCTCTGGGAGGGGTGAGCACTTGTACGGATCTGCATGCACGCCAAAGAGTTCTTGTTTGACTTGGCATCAGCGCTGGCAAACATTCAATATTTACTAGACAGCTTTAGGGAAACCGAGCACAAGGCATTTGTGTGGGGATCAGACAAGGAGGAACATGATAGTCATTTGAGGAAGCCTTAGGTATGCTTGGGGATGAAAGTTCTGCTGGGGGAATAGAAATGTGCACATTTTCAATAAGTGAAGTACAGTATTCCCAACAGTCTCTCAAGTGAAGGGATTAAACCAAAGATCAGTTTAATTGAGGTGACTGTAAATGCTTCAAGTCTGAGAGACGAAGAGTTGCTCCGGTCCTTCCTTGGCATAGCTAGAACTGTACAAAATTCATTGACCATTTCTGAGACGGAACTCACCCACTGCCATTGTTGATAAAAAAGATTTTGATGGCAAGGGTAACTAGCAGAGAGCACCCCAGGGGTTCATTGTCGTTATTTTATGCCAGATTAAATCCTTGAATTATCTGCAAAGCAGTCTGCAATTTTTTGGAATGCCAACACTGGAATTGAATCATTTCCGGCATAGCCTCGAGCACCTTGCTATTCCAACACAGAACCCAACACAGAGCTGTGACATGCAACACTCTCTCCTCATCCAGTACTGAAATCGACAGAGAGCTCTGACATGCAACACTAACACAGAGCTCTCACATGCAGCACTCACAGGCATGTAACACTCTCTGACATACAGCACCCTCCGGCATGCAACATTCTCCGCCAATCCAGTACTGAAACTTACACAGAGCTCTGACATGCAACACTCTCCGGCATGCAACATTCTCTGACATACAACACTCTCCGGCATGCAACATTCTCTGACATACAACACTCTCCTGCATGCAACATTCTCTGACATACAACACTCTCCCGCATGTAACATTCTCTGCAAATCCAGTACTGAAACTAACATAGAGCTCTGACATGCAACACTCTCCGGCATGCAACATTCTCTGCTTATCCAGTACTGAAACGAACATGGGAGCTCTGACATGCAACACTCTCACATATGCAACATTCTCCGCCAATCCAGTACTGAAACTAACACAGAGCTCTGACATGCAACACTCTCCGGCATTTTACACTCTCTGACATGCAACACTCTCCGGCATGCAACATTCTCCACCAATCCAGTACTGAAACTAACATAGATCTCTGACATACAACACTCTCCGGCATGCAACATTCTCTACTTATCCAGTACCGAAACTAACACAGAGCTCTGACATGCTACACTCTCCAGCATGCAACATTCTCCGACATACAACACTCTCCTGCATGCAACATTCTCTGAAATACAACTCTCTCCGGCATGCAACATTCTCTGACATACAACACTCTCCTGAATGCAACATTCTCTGACAAACAACACTCTCCGGCATGTAACATTCTCTGCAAATCCAGTACTGAAACTAACATAGAGCACTGATGTACAACACTCTCCGGCATGCAACATTCTCTGCTTATCCAGTACTGAAACTAACATAGAGCACTGACATGCAACACTCTCAGGCATGCAACATTCTCCGCCAATCCAGTAACGAAACTTACACAGAGCTCTGACATGCAACACTCTCCGGCATGCAACATTCTCCGCCAATCCAGTACTGAAACTAACAAAGAGCTCTGACATACAACACTCTCCGGCATGCAACATTCTCCGCCAATCCAGTACTGAAACTTACACAGAGCTCTGACATGCAACACTCTCCGGCATGCAACATTCTCTGACATACAACACTCTCAGGCATGCAACATTCTCTGACATACAACACTCTCCAGCATGTAACATTCTCTGCAAATCCAGTACTGAAACTAACATAGAGCTCTGACATGCAACACTCTCCGGCATGCAACATTTTCCGCCAATCCAGTACTGAAACTTACACAGAGCTCTGACATGCAACACTCTCCGGCATGCAACATTCTCTATGTGAACAACAAGGACCCCCTGTTCAAATACTGAATGTGTAATGCAGGGAAACAAACAATGTATGAAAAAAGAAGGAAAGAGCATTTGATGAAATAACTAGGGAAAAGAGCAATATGTAAGGCACAACAACCAAATAAAAATTACAAGTTTGATTTATTCAAGAAATTACAGTATCATATTTTTAAAAACACAATCAGTACATTATTTCTATAAAAATACACAAAATATGTATAAAAGAGTATTAATGACACAATTATACAAAATCACATATAAAGTACATAGGTGGCAAACAATAAAAAATCATCGACGCGCGTTTCGGCGTTAACACAACGCCTTCATCAGGAGCCACATTCAATCTATTGAACACAAGATAGGTGTTCTCTATTAGTGCTGGACAGAGTCTGACAGCTGTTCTCTTGGCGGAACTCTATCTCGCCTGGCTAGAAATCTTGGTTGTTTCTGTTAAAATGTAAATTTATATTATCGATGTCCAAGCGATCCCCACCCGTGAATCCTGAATACTCCAGGTGTGGTTTAAACGTGCGAAAAAAGAAGAAAGGCAGGCCAAAAATGCCACAGTCTGTAGTCTTTTTCTGGCGCCTCGCAACCGCTGGTGTGTATAAGTTTGTTCCGAGTTATAGTTTATAACGGCGTCTCGCTGCCGTTAGCTTGCACGTGCTTGTTCCGAGAGAAGATGAAGTTCGGACCGTGACATCAACCTGCGGGCGCCTCGTTAGAACCTTCGGTCGGCGTCCCGCAGCCGTTGGGAAAGGATGATTCTCTGACATACAACACTCTCCGGCATGCAACATTCTCTGACATACAACACTCTCCTGCATGCAACATTCTCTGACATACAACACTCTCCCGCATGTAACATTCTCTGCAAATCCAGTACTGAAACTAACATAGAGCTCTGACATGCAACACTCTCCGGCATGCAACATTCTCTGCTTATCCAGTACTGAAACTAACATAGAGCACTGACATGCAACACTCTCAGGCATGCAACATTCTCCGCCAATCCAGTAATGAAATTTGCACAGAGCTCTGACATGCAACACTCTCCGGCATGCAACATTCTCCGCCAATCCAGTACTGAAATTTACACAGAGCTCTGACATGCAACACTCTCCGGCATGCAACATTCTCCGCCAATCCAGTACTGAAATTTGCACAGAGCTCTGACATGCAACACTCTCCGGCATGCAACATTCTCCGCCAATCCAGTACTGAAATTTACACAGAGCTCTGACATGCAACACTCTCCGGCATGCAACATTCTCCGCCAATCCAGTACTGAAACTAACACAGAGCTCTGACATGCAACACTCTCCGGCATTTTACACTCTCTGACATGCAACACTCTCCGGCATGCAACATTCTCCACCAATCCAGTACTGAAACTAACATAGAGCTCTGACATACAACACTCTCCGGCATGCAACATTCTCTACTTATCCAGTACTGAAACTAACACAGAGCTCTTACATGCTACACTCTCCAGCATGCAACATTCTCTGACATACAACACTCTCCTGCATGCAACATTCTCTGACATACAACACTCTCCGGCATGCAACATTCTCTGACATACAACACTCTCCTGAATGCAACATTCTCTGACAAACAACACTCTCCGGCATGTAACATTCTCTGCAAATCCAGTACTGAAACTAACATAGAGCACTGATATACAACACTCTCCGGCATGCAACATTCTCTGCTTATCCAGTACTGAAACTAACATAGAGCACTGACATGCAACACTCTCAGGCATGCAACATTCTCCGCCAATCCAGTACTGAAACTTACACAGAGCTCTGACATGCAACACTCTCCGGCATGCTTCATTCTCCGCCAATCCAGTACTGAAACTTACACAGAGCTCTGACATGCAACACTCTCCGGTATGCAACATTCTCCGCCAATCCAGTACTGAAACTTACACAGAGCTCTGACATGCAACACTCTCCGGCATGCAACATTCTCCGCCAATCCAGTACTGAAACTAACAAAGAGCTCTGACATACAACACTCTCCAGCATGCAACATTCTCTACTTATCCAATACTGAAACTAACACAGAGCTCTGACATGCAACACTCTCCGGCATGCAACATTCTCTGCCAATCCAGCACTGAAACTTACACAGAGCTCTGACATGCAACACTCTCCGGCATGCAACATTCTCTGACATACAACACTCTCAGGCATGCAACATTCTCTGACATACAACACTCTCCAGCATGTAACATTCTCTGCAAATCCAGTACTGAAACTAACATAGAGCTCTGACATGCAACACTCTCCGACATGCAACATTTTCCGCCAATCCAGTACTGAAACTTACACAGAGCTCTGACATGCAACACTCTCCGGCATGCAACATTCTCTGACATACAACACTCTCCGGCATGCAACATTCTCTGACATACAACACTCTCCTGCATGCAACATTCTCTGACATACAACACTCTCCCGCATGTAACATTCTCTGCAAATCCAGTACTGAAACTAACATAGAGCTCTGACATGCAACACTCTCCGGCATGCAACATTCTCTGCTTATCCAGTACTGAAACTAACATGGGAGCTCTGACATGCAACACTCTCACATATGCAACATTCTCCGCCAATCCAGTACTGAAACTAACACAGAGCTCTGACATGCAACACTCTCCGGCATTTTACACTCCCTGACATGCAACACTCTCCGGCATGCAACATTCTCCACCAATCCAGTACTGAAACTAACATAGAGCTCTGACATACAACACTCTCCGGCATGCAACATTCTCTACTTATCCAGGACTGAAACTAACACAGAGCTCTGACATGCAACAGTCTCCAGCATGCAACATTCTCTGACATACAACACTCTCCTGCATGCAACATTCTCTGACATACAACACTCTCCGGCATGCAACATTCTCTGACATACAACACTCTCCTGAATGCAACATTCTCTGACATACAACACTCTCCGGCATGCAACATTCTCTGCTTATCCAGTACTGAAACTAACACAGAGCTCTGACATGCAACACTCTCCAGCATGCAACATTTTCTGCTTATCCAGTACTAAAACTAACACAGAGCTCTGACATGCAACACTCTCCGGCATGCAACATTGTCCGCCAATCCAGTACTGAAATTTGCAGAGAGCTCTGACATGCAACACTCTCCGGCATGCAACATTCTCCGCCAATCCAGTACTGAAACTTACACAGAGCTCTGACATGCAACACTCTCCGGCATGCAACATTCTCCGCCAATCCAGTACTGAAACTAACACAGAGCTCTGACATGCAACACTCTCCGGCATGTTACACTCTCCGACATGCAACATTCTCCGCCAATCCAGTACTGAAACTAACACAGAGCTCTGACATGCAACACTCTCCGGCATGTTACACTCTCCGACATGCAACACTCTCCGGTATGCAACATTCTCCGCCAATCCAGTACTGAAACTAACATAGAGCTCTGACATGCAACACTCTCTGGCTCTCCGGCATACAACATTCTCTGCAAATCAAGTACTGAAACTAACAGAGCTCTGACATACAACACTCTCCAGCATGCAACATTCTCTGCTTATCCAGTACTGAAACTAACATAGAGCACTGACATGCAACACTCTCAGGCATGCAACATTCTCCACCAATCCAGTACTGAAACTTACACAGAGCTCTGACATGCAACACTCTCCTGCATGCAACATTCTCCGCCAATCCAGTACTGAAATTTGCACAGAGCTCTGACATGCAACACTCTCCGGCATGCAACATTCTCCGCCAATCCAGTACTGAAATTTACACAGAGCTCTGACATGCAACACTCTCCGGCATGCAACATTCTCCGCCAATCCAGTACTGAAACTAACATTGAGTTCTGACATACAACACTCTCCGGCATGCAACATTCTTTACTTATCCAGTACTGAAACTAACACAGAGCTCTGACATGCAACACTCTCCAGCATGCAACATTCGCTGACATACAACACTCTCCTGCATGCAACATTCTCTGACATACAACACTCTCCGGCATGTAACATTCTCTGCAAATCCAGTACTGAAACTAACATAGAGCACTGACATACAACACTCTCCGGCATGCAACATTCTCTGCTTATCCAGTACTGAAACTAACACAGAGCTCTGACATGCAACACTCTCCAGCATGCAACATTTTCTGCTTATCCAGTACTAAAACTAACACAGAGCTCTGACATGCAACACTCTCCGGCATGCAACATTCTCCGCCAATCCAGTACTGAAACTAACACAGAGCTCTGACATGCAACACTCTCCGGCATGTTATACTCTCTGACATGCAACACTCTCCGGCATGCAACATTCTCCGCCAATCCAGTACTGAAACTAACATAGAGCTCTGACATGCAACACTCTCCGGCATGTTACACTCTCTGACATGCAACACTCTCCGGCATGCAACATTCTCCGCCAATCCAGTACTGAAACTAACATAGAGCTCTGACATGCAACACTCTCTGGCTCTCCGGCATACAACATTCTCTGCAAATCAAGTACTGAAACTAACATAGAGCTCTGACATACAACACTCTCCAGCATGCAACATTCTCTGCTTATCCAGTACTGAAACTGACACAGAGCTCTGACATGCAACACTCTCCGGCATGCAACATTCTCCGCCAATGCAGTACTGAAACTAACACAGAGCTCTGACATGCAACGCTGTCCGGCATGTTACACTCTCTGACATGCAACACTCTCCGGCATGCAACATTCTTCGCCAATCCAGTACTGAAACTAACACAGAGCTCTGACATGCAACACTCTCCAGCATGTAACACTCTCTGACATAAAACACTCTCTGACATACAACACTCTCCGGCATGCATCATTCTCTGCCAATCCAGTACTGAAACTAACACAGAGCTCTGACATGCAACACTCTCCGGCATGCAACATTCTCCGCCAATCCAGTACTGAAACTAACACAGAGCTCTGACATGCAACACTATCCGGCATGTTACACTCTCTGACATGCAACACTCTCCGGCATGCAACATTCTCCGCCAATCCAGTACTGAAACTAACACAGAGCTCTGACATGCAACACTCTCCGGCATGTTATACTCTCTGACATGCAACACTCTCCGGCATGCAACATTCTCCGCCAATGCAGTACTGAAACTAACACAGAGCTCTGACATGCAACACTCTCCGGCATGTTACACTCTCTGACATGCAACACTCTCCGGCATGCAACATTCTCCGCCAATCCAGTACTGAAACTAACATAGAGCTCTGACATGCAACACTCTCTGGCTCTCCGGCATACAACATTCTCTGCAAATCAAGTACTGAAACTAACATAGAGCTCTGACATACAACACTCTCCAGCATGCAACATTCTCTGCTTATCCAGTACTGAAACTGACACAGAGCTCTGACATGCAACACTCTCCGGCATGCAACATTCTCCGCCAATGCAGTACTGAAACTAACACAGAGCTCTGACATGCAACGCTGTCCGGCATGTTACACTCTCTGACATGCAACACTCTCCGGCATGCAACATTCTTCGCCAATCCAGTACTGAAACTAACACAGAGCTCTGACATGCAACACTCTCCAGCATGTAACACTCTCTGACATAAAACACTCTCTGACATACAACACTCTCCGGCATGCATCATTCTCTGCCAATCCAGTACTGAAACTAACACAGAGCTCTGACATGCAACACTCTCCGGCATGCAACATTCTCCGCCAATCCAGTACTGAAACTAACACAGAGCTCTGACATGCAACACTATCCGGCATGTTACACTCTCTGACATGCAACACTCTCCGGCATGCAACATTCTCCGCCAATCCAGTACTGAAACTAACACAGAGCTCTGATATGCAACGCTCTCCGGCATGCAACATTTTCCGCCAATCCAGTACTGAAACTAACACAGAGATCCGACATGCAACACTCTCCGACATGCAACATTCTCTGCCAATTCAGTACTGAAACTAACACAGAGCTCTGACATGCAACGCTCTCCGGCTTGCAGCATTCTACGCCAATCCAGTACTGAAACTAACACAGAGCTCTGACATGCACACTCTCTGACAAACAACACTCTCCTGCATGCAACACACACTGCTAATCCAGTACTGAAACTAACACAGAGCTCTGACATACAAAACTTTCCAGCATGAAACATTCTCTGCTAATGCCAGTAGTGAAACTAGAACTGTACAAAATTCACTGACCATTTCTGAGACGGAACTCACCCACTGCCAATGTTGATAAAAAAGATTTTGATGGCAAGGGTAACTAGCAGAGAGCACCCCAGGGGTTCGTTGTCGTTATTTTATGCCAGATTAAATCCTTGAATTATCTGCAAAGCAGTCTGCAATTTTTTGGAATGCCAACACTGGAATTGAATCATTTCCGGCATAGCCTTGAGCACCTTGCTATTCCAACACAGAACCCAACACAGAACTGTGACATGCAACACTCTCTCCTTATCCAGTACTGAAATCGACAGAGAGCTCTGACATGCAACACTAACACAGAGCTCTCACATGCAGCACTCTCCTGCATGCAACATTCTCTGACATACAACACTCTCCGGCATGTAACATTCTCTGCAAATCCAGTACTGAAACTAACACAGAGCTCTGACATGCAACACTCTCCGGCATGCAACATTCTCCGCCAATCCAGTACTGAAACTTACCCAGAGCTCTGACATGCAACACTCTCCGGCACGCAACATTCTCTGACATACAACACTCTCCGGCATGCAACATTCTCTGACATACAACACTCTCCTGCATGCAACATTCTCTGACATACAACACTCTCCCGCATGTAACATTCTCTGCAAATCCAGTACTGAAACTAACATAGAGCACTGACATACAACAATCTCCGGCATGCAACATTCTCTGCTTATCCAGTACCGAAACTAACACAGAGCTCTGACATGCAACACTCTCACATATGCAACATTCTCCGCCAATCCACTACTGAAACTAACACAGAGCTCTGACATGCAACACTCTCCGGCATGTTACACTCTCTCACATGCAACACTCTCCGGCATGGAACATTCTCCGCCAATCCAGTACTGAAACTAACATAGAGCTCTGACATACAACACTCTCCGGCATGCAACATTCTCGCCTTATCCAGTACTGAAACTAACACAGAGCTCTGACATGCAACACTCTCCACCATGCAACATTCTCTGACATACAACACTCTCCTGCATGCAACATTCTCTGACATACAACACTCTCTGGCATGCAACATTCTCTGACATACAACACTCTCCTGAATGCAACATTCTCTGACATACAACACTCTCGGGCATGTAACATTCTCTGCAAATCCAGTACTGAAACTAACATAGAGCACTGATATACAACACTCTCCGGCATGCAACATTCTCTGCTTATCCAGTACTGAAACTAAAATAGAGCACTGACATGCAACACTCTCCGGCATGCAACATTCTCTGCCAATCCAGTACTGAAACTTACACAGAGCTCTGACATGCAACAATCTCCGGCATGCAACATTCTCCACCAATCCAGTACTGAAACTTGCACAGACCTCTGACATGCAACACTCTCCGGCATGCAACATTCTCCGCCAATCCCGTACTGAAACTTACACAGAGCTCTGACATGCAACACTCTCCAGCATGCAACATTCTCCGCCAATCCAGTACTGAAACTAACACAGAGCTCTGACATGCAATACTCTCCGGCATGTTACACTCTCTGACATGCAACACTCTCCGGCATGCAACATTCTCTGCCAATCCAGTACTGAAACTAACACAGAGCTCTGACATGCAACACTCTCCGGCATGTTACACTCTCTGACATGCAACACTCTCCGGCATGCAACATTCTTCGCCAATCCAGTACTGAAAGAAACACAGAGCTCTGACATGCAACACTCTCCAGCATGTAACACTTTCTGACATAAAACACTCTCTGACATACAACACTCTCCGGCATGCATCATTCTCTGCCAATCCAGAACTGAAACTAACACAGAGCTCTGACATGCAACACTCTCCGGCATGCAACATTCTCTGCCAATCCAGTACTGAAACTAACACAGAGCTCTGATATGCAACGCTCTCCGGCATGCAACATTCTCCGCCAATCCAGTACTGAAACTAACACAGAGCTCTGACATGTAACACTCTCCGGCATGCAACATTCTCTGCCAATTCAGTACTGAAACTAACACAGAGCTCTGACATGCAACGCTCTCCGGCTTGCAGCATTCTACGCCAATCCAGTACTGAAACTAACACAGAGCTCTGACATGCAACACTCTCTGACATACAACACTCTCCTGCATGCAACACACACTGCTAATCCAGTACTGAAGCTAACACAGAGCTCTGACATACAAAACTCTCCGACATGAAACATTCTCTGCTAATGCCAGTAGTGAAACTAACACAAAGCTCTGGCATACAGCACTCTCAGGCATGTAACACTTTCTGCTAATCGAGTACTGAAACTAACACATGCAGCACTCGCATGTAACACTCTCTGACATACAACACTCTCCTGCATGCAACACACAGTCCTCATGCAGTACTGAAATCGACTGAGAGCTCTTACATGCAACACTCTGCTAATCCAGTACTGAAACTAACACAGAACTATCACATGCAGCACTAGCAGGCATGTAACACTCTGACATAGAACACTCTTCAGCATGGAACACACTCTGCTAATCCACAAAGCTGTGTCATACAGCCCTCTCTGGCATGCAACATTCTCCGCTTATCCAGTACTGAAACTAACACAGAGCTCAGACATACAACACTCTCCAGCATGCAACACTCTCTGACATACAACTCTCTCCGGCATGTAACACTCTCCGACATACAACACTCTCCGACATACAACACTCTCCGACATACAACACTCTCTGACATACAACACTCTCTGACATACAACACTCTCTGACATACAACACTCTCTGACATACAACACTCTTTGACATACAACACTCTCTGACATACAACACTCGACATACAACACTCGACATACAACACTCGACATACAACACTCTCCTGCATGCAACACACACTGCTAATCCAGTACTGAAACTAACACAAAGATCTGACATACAGCACTCTCCAGCATGCAACATTCTCTGACATACAACACTCTCCTGCATGCAACATTCTCCTGCATGCAACATTCTCTGATATACAACACTCTCCTGCATGCAACATTCTCTGACATACAACACTCTCCTGCATGCAACATTCTCTGACATACAACACTCTCCTGCATGCAACATTTTCTGACATGCAACATTCTCTGCTAATCATATACTGAAACTAACACAAAGCTCGGGCATACAACCCTATTCTATTGGCACTTATATAGCGCATGGCTTCCCTTAGGCATCACAGCGCTGCTAGTGCACATGCATCTCTCCATGGAATCATAGGAGGGGGCTCTGGAATAGCCATGTTTTAAGTGACTTAATGAAGGAGAGTTTGTTTGTGGTCCATTTCGGGCGATGGTAATGGTGTTTCACAGCTTAGCATTATCGTAGCGGAAGATTCAACCTCCCCATTTTGATCTTTTAATAAGAGGGATCTTGGCCGGAAAGCCACTAGAGGAAAGCAAAGTACATCCCAGGAGATGTGGGGAGATCAAAGATCGATAGATCAGTGGCCCCTTTTCCCAGTGGGCCCTGTGGGAAGCCAATGAAGGGCTTTGAGGCTTTGTTGGGCAGAATGGTGCCAAGGAACTTTGTGCAGAATTCGGACAGCTGCATTCTGCACAGTCTGTAATTTATGTAATGTCTATGTCATGTCTCCCTGGCATACAGCACTTTCTGACATGCAACACTCTGCTAATCCAGTATTGAAACTAACACAGAGCTCTGACATGCAACACTCACCGGCATGCAACATTCTCTACTAATCCAGTATTGAAACTAACACAGAGCTCTGACATGCAACACTCTCCGGCATTCAACATTCTCCGCCACTCCAGTACTGAAACTAACACAGAGCTCTGACATACACCACTTTCTGACGTACACCACTCTCCGGCATGCAACATTCTGCTAATTCAGTACTGAAACCAACACAGAGCTCTGGAATACAACATTCTTTTACATCCAACACTTTCTGACATGCAACACTCTCTGCTGATCCATTAAATGAACCTAACACAGAGCTCTGGCATGCAGCACTGTTTTACATGCAACACTCTCTTCTAATCCAGTACTAAAACTAATACAGAGTTCTGACAAACAGCTCTCTCCAGCATGCAACATGTCCTGCTAATCCAGCACTGAAATCCACCCAAGGCACTACCTTACTTGCCCCAGTTTCCTTCCAGGAGGAGGTATCCATGTATCAGTGTGTGTTATTCTTGAAGTCTCTCTCTTCATGCATACTGTCACTCCTTTGCTCTCTACTGTCACAGGCCAACCTGCAGTGCATCATCTCATCAGAGCAGCAGGTGGCGCTGGTGATGGAGGCGCTGGACGAGGCAGTGGAGGAGACGGCACGAATGGAGGAGACGCTGAACGTGCATGAGAAGATGCTGCAGACCGTGAAAGAGCAGATGGACCACATCCATGAGGGCAACTCACTGCTGCAGCGCATTGACACCAACCGCCAGAAGCTGACAGACGAGCTCCTCTTCATTGTGGTATGAGCCCTTGTAGTGCTCTTCCCTGATGACAGGAGGCGCCAGACCTCCAGATATTGCTGGCCTTGCATGCTGCCAAAGGGTTTCACTCGTTCTCCACAGTGCTGGCATGCACACTTCTAAAGGTTCTCACTCATTCTCATTACTTGCCCCAGACACCTCAAGGGATTCTGACATGCACACTTCTGAAGGGTCTCGCTCATACTTCACACTTCTGTACGCAGACACTTCATTGGAGTGCCATACATCACTGGCCACAGATACTTCTGCAAGGTCTTGTGCGTTCTCCACATTACTGGCCTCAGACACGTCATTGGAGTGCTGCGCATAACTGGCCTCAGACACTTCTGCAAGGTCTTGTTCATTCTCCACATTACTGGCCTCAGACACTTCAGTGGAGTGCTGCGCATAACTGGCCTCAGACACTTCTGCAAGGTCTTGTTCGTTCTCCACATTACTGGCCTCAGACACTTCAGTGGAGTGCTGCACATCACTGGCCTCAGACACTTCCGCAAGGTCTCGTTCGTTCTCCACATTACTGGCCTGAAGGACCGGGTTTTAGAACCCAGCGGCGTCAGGGAGAACGCCCGATGCCTTCGAGTTCCCCTGTCTTGGCAAACAGAGACACGGGATACTTCTTGATGACGTCAAAGACCAAAGTTTATTGGCTGCAACCAGGAACAGAGATCTACGAAGCATACACGGGTTGTTCGCTAGAGACTGCACAAATTCAATGAGCGGAGCATGGTCTTTTATGCCAAAAATCAAGCCTCAGGCAACATTTCACATTAGCATCGAGTTCATACAAATGGACCAATGACAGTGCGACAATTTAAAAGTAACGTATGACAGCAATCCCATTCCATTGTCCAGCCCACCAGAAATGGCCAAGCACATTCCAGGTTTCTTGTCGGATCAGGCCGGACAAACCCATCATAAAACCCTCAACCTAAATCAGTGATTATGTCGTAAAGGAAGGAACAGAAACAGATTAGAAGTGAGATAGAAAGGTGGGTGCAGTGTACCATTACCTCGGGCACGTCCTACTCTTTGATCTTTATCTGACCAGCTGCTTAACAAGGAACTGGCTCAACGAGGTCAGCCTCGGGCATCGAGTCAGTTCGGCCAGGTCATTCAGAATTCAGCTAAGGCATACGTGTCTCAAGGACTCATTCGGCCACAGTAATCGGGTCTATGTGAGGGCAACCATACAAAATGGCTGCCGTACACAAAATGAAACCCGAAGGTTCAAACTAAATCCTTGAATACAGAGTGTTCTCATCGATCGATTCATGCGAAAACGCTCAGACACACTACACTCGTCATTTGCGGTCTGCTGACACCAAAATCGTCTATTTCCGACGACTTTTATTGTACGGGTTCGGAACCACCGAACCAGCCCCAAAAACTCACGGTACTACAGGCCTCAGACACTTCATTGGAGTGCTGCACATCTCTGGCCTCAGACACTTCTACAAGGTCTCGCTTGTTCTTCACATTACTGGCCTCCGAGACTTCATTGGAGTGCTGCACATCACTGGCCACAGACACTTCTGCAAGGTCTCGTTCGTTCTCCACATTACTGACCTCAGACACTTCATAGGAGTGCTGCACATCACTGGCCACAGACACTTCTGCAAGGTCTTGTTAGCTCTCCACATTACTAGCCTCAGACACTTCATTGGAGTGCTGCACATCACTGGCCACAGACACTTCTGCAAGGTCTCGTTCGTTCTCCACATTACTGGCCTCAGACACTTCATTGGAGTGCTGCACATCACTGGCCACAGACACTTCTGCAAGGTCTTGTTAGCTCTCCACATTACTGGCCTCAGACACTTCATTGGAGTGCTGCACATCACTGGCCACAGACACTTCTGCAAGGTCTTGTTAGCTCTCCACATTACTCGCCTCAGACACTTCATTGGAGTGCTGCACATCACTGGCCACAGACACTTCTGCAAGGTCTTGTTCGTTCTCCACATTACTGGCCTCACACACTTCATTGGAGTGCTGCACATCACTGGCCACAGACACTTCTGCAAGGTCTCGTTCGTTCTCCACATTACTGGCCTCAGACACTTCATTGGAAGTCTTCATTCCATGGTCCGATCATTTTCTAATTAATTTAAAAATTTGGATGCCCACTACAAAAGACCTGAATAGAAATGAAGTCTGGTTCAGGAATTGGAAAAAACTGAACATAAATGATCTTAATGCACAGATAATACGCACGAGGCCCGATATAAACTTTAACGAGCTCAAAATCAGTGATCACAGAGTGATCAATAACTGGTTCTCTACAGCTGTACAAACTATCATTCCCCTCACACTAAGCAAACTTAAATCGTGTAATCCCCCGGTTCCATGGTTCACAGAGAAATTGAAGGAAGAAAAAAGCAATTGCAAGAAGCTAGAGAGACAGTGGAGACGAAACTATGACACAGCCAGCAAGGAAGTATACAAGCAAGCACTTAATGCTTACCACCTGTCTGGTAAAATAGCAAAAGGAGACCATACTAAAAACACCATTTTAGAAGCACAATGCAACCCCAGCACCCTCTTTAGAGTCCTAAAGGACCTAGCAGGAGCGGCTTCCCAACCAGAACCCCCTACTTTGTCTACCACACAATGCAATGTTATTGCAATTTTTTTTAATGAGAAAATAGATAAGATTTACTCAAACTTCCAGGAAGGATGTGATGTTACAGCCATCCCGCTGTTGACCCCAAAGCTTAAGGAGCCTGAAAAAAGAGAAAATACTCCGGAGAACCTACTCACTGCCTGGCAACCTCTAGAAGCCACGACTTTTATAGAAGTATTAAACAGCATCAAATCAGGCTCGCCCCAGGACCCAATGCCAGCCCATATCTTGAAACAGTTAGATCCATACATTCTGGACATCATCAGAACATTATTAAATGCCTCCCTAACTGAAGCAGTAGTTCCCGAAGACTGGAAGCGTGCAATGGTTGTACCTCTGCTAAAAAAGGCGAATGGAGACCCGGAGGTCTTCTCTAATTTCCGCCCAATATCACTCTTGCCTATATTTTCCAAAATCTTGGAAAAACATGTGAATAAGCAGCTGGAGGATTTCGTCAATAGTAACAGATTACTACACCCCTCCCAGTCGGGTTTTAGAAAGGGTCACTCTACTGAGTCCACCTTACTAGGGGTAACCGAAGCCACCTGTTTGGAACTGGAGAGCGGCGGCACGGTGGCACTCATTCTTTTAGATTTGAGTGCCGCTTTTGACACCATTTCCCACAAAACCTTGATCATGGCCCTAGAGGACATAGGGGTAAGAGGGAAAGCACTGGAGTGGCTGGAACAATTTCTTTTTCACCGGACATTTCAAGTCTTCTCCAAAATTAATGCCTCTAATGTCCTGAACTCCCTTTATGGGGTACCCCAGGGCTCTATATTGAGTCCGCTGCTCTTTAATATTTATGTTACCCCATTGGCCAAAATAGCAGAGGAAATGGGTCTCATAATTTATTCCTATGCAGACGACACACAATTAGTGTTCTCCCTATCAACCACTGATAAAGCCAACACCTCCTCTCTTCGGTGTGAGCTTCTGAAGATGGAAGATTGGTTGCATTCTAAAAAATTGAAACTAAATGGGGAAAAAACGGAATTGATTATCTTCGGGGAACATAAGGAACTTTGGGGCCCCACGGACTTGCCAACAGAAATGGGTCCTACCCCGGTGGCAGTACAATTTGCACGTAACCTTGGGGTAGTAATTGATGATAAACTATCAATGCGTCCGCAAACAACTCAAACTGCCTCAACATGCTTTGCCATCCTCAAATGGTTGAGGAAAATCCTATGGCAACTCCAAGAAGGGGCACAGAGAACAGTTCTACAGGCTCTCATTGGCTCAAGACTAGACTACGGGAATGTCTTATATCTAGGAGCCAATAAAGATATCACAAATTGACTTCAGGTAATTCAAAATGCAGCCGCAAGGCTGCTGCTCGATCTCCCTGGGCGTACGAGTGTTAAGGAACACCTTAAGAAATTACATTGGCTCCAGATAGCAAACAGAATCAAATTCAAAGCTCTGTGCTACATGTTCAGGATTAGCACAGGGGAAGCTCCTGCCTAATTATGTAAACTGGTGCATAAATATCTACCCTCCAGAAACCTTCGGTCAATGCATCAGGCTAAGTTTGCTGTCCCTAGATTCAGACGGGCACGATTGGGCGGGCGCTCCTTCTCCTTCTCCTTCTTAGCCCCGGCTCTATGGAACTCACTTCAGCTCAAGCTACGTCTGGAACCTAGCTACACCCTATTCCGGAAGGGCATAAAAGCATGGCTATTCAGTCAGTAGACTACACATTCCTCTCCTAATCCTTCCATCTCAACGTACATATTTCGGATCCAAGGCGCCGGGAAACCCTCAGGGTAGCTGTTGCGCCATATAAATGTAATAAATAAATAAAATAATAAATAAATTGGAGTGCTGCACATCACTGGCCACAGACACTTCTGCAAGGTCTTCCTCGTTCTCCACATTACTGGCCTCAGACACTTCATTGGAGTGCTGCACATCACTGGCCACAGACACTTCTGCAAGGTTTCTCTCGTTCTCCACATTACTGGCCTCAGACACTTCATTGGAGTGCTGCACATCACTAGCCTGAGACACTTCTGCAAGGTCTTGTTCGTTCTCCGCATCACTGGCCTCAGACACTTCTGCAAGGTCTTGTTCGTTCTCAACATTACTGGCTTGAGAAACTTCATTGGAGTGCTGCACATCACTAGCCTGAGACACTTCTGCAAGGTCTTGTTCGTTCTCCGCATCACTGGCCTCAGACACTTCTGCAAGGTCTTAGTCTTTCTCTATATTACTGGCCTCAGACACTTCATTGGAGTGCTGCACATCACTGGCCACAGACACTTCTGCAAGGTCTCGTTCGTTCTCCACATTACTGGCCTTAGACACTTCATTGGAGTGCTGCGCATAACTGGCCTCAGACACTTCTGCAAGGTCTTGTTCGTTCTCCGCATCACTGGCCTCAGACACGTCTGCTAGGTCTTGTTCGTTCTCCGCATCACTGGCCTCAGACACTTCTGCAAGGTCGTGTTCGTTCTCCGCATCACTGGCCTCAGACACGTCTGCAAGGTCTTAGTCTTTCTCTATATTACTGGCCTCGAACACTTCATTGGAGCGCTGCACATCATTGGCCTCACATACATCTGCGAGGTCTTGTTAGCTCTCCACATTACTGGCCTCAGACACTTCATTGGAGTGCTGCACATCACTGGCCTCAGACACTTCTTCAAGGTCTCGTTCGTTCTCCACATTACTGGCCTCAGACACTTCATTGGAGTGCTGCACATCACTGCCCTCAGACACTTCTTCAAGGTCTTGTTCGTTCTCCACATTACTGGCCTCAGACACTTCTGCAACTTCTCACTCATTCTCCACATAACTGGTTCAGACACTATATTGGTGTGCTGTACATTACTGGCTTCAGACCCTTCGGAAGGGTTTCACTCATTCTCCACACCACTAGCCTCAGACACTTCGTTGGAGTGCTGCACATTACTGGCCTCAGACACTTCATTGGAGTGCTGCACATCACTGGCCTCAGACACTTCTGCAAGGTTTCTCTCGTTCTCCACATTACTGGCCTCAGACACTTCATTGGAGCACTGCACATCACTGGCCTCAGACACTTCATTGGAGCACTGCACATCACTGGCCTCAGACACTTCATTGGAGCACTGCACATCACTGGCCTCAGACACTTCTGCAAGGTCTTGTTCGTTCTCCACATTACTGGCCTCAGACACTTCTTCAAGGTCTTGTTCGTTCTCCACATCACTGGCCTCAGACACTTCTTCAAGGTCTTGTTCGTTCTCCACATTACTGGCCTCAGACACTTCATTGGAGCACTGCACATCACTGGCCTCAGACACTTCAGCAAGGTCTTGTTCGTTCTCCACATTACTGGCCTCAGACACTTCTTCAAGGTCTTGTTCGTTCTCCACATTACTGGCCTCAGACACTTCATTAGAGCACTGCACATCACTGGCCTCAGACACTTCTGCAAGGTCTTGTTCGTTCTCCACATTACTGGCCTCAGACACTTCGTTGGAGTGCTGCACATTACTGGCGTCAGACACATCAAAGGAGTTTGACACATCTCTGGCCTCAGACACTTCTGCAAGGTCTCCCGTGGTTTGCACATTACTGGCCTCACACTCTTCTGCAATGTCTCGCTCATTGTCTGCATTACTGGCCTCAGACACTTCATTGGAGTGCTGCACATCTCTGGCCACAGACACTTCTGCAAGGTCTCGCTCGTTCTCCACATTACTGGCCACAGACACTCCATTGGAGTTCCATACATCACTGGCCTATCACACTTCAAAGGAGTCTGACACATCAGTGGGCATACACACTTCTGAAGGGTCTCGTTCATTCTTCACGCTTTTGGCCTCAGTCACTTCATTGGACTGCTGCACATTACTGGACTCAGATTCATCAACAGTGTCACACATCACTGGCCACACACCCATCTGAAGGGTTTCATTCAGTGCCCACATTACTGGACTTAGACACATCAACAGTGTCACACATCACTGGCCACACACCCTTCTGAAGGGTTTCGTTCAGTGTCCACGTTACTGAACTCAGATACATCAACAGTGTCACACATCACTGGCCACACACCCTTCTGAAGGGTTTCGTTCAGTGTCCACATTACTGGACTTAGACACATCAACAGTGTCACACATCACTGGCCACACACCCTTCTGAAGGGTTTCGTTCAGTGTCCACGTTACTGAACTCAGATACATCAACAGTGTCACACATCATTGGCTACACACCCTTCTGAAGGGTTTCGTTCAGTGTCCACATTACTGGACTCTCAGACACATCAACAGTGTCACACATCACTGGCCACACACCCTTCTGAAGGGTTTCGTTCAGTGTCCACATTACTGGACTCTCAGACACATCAACAGTGTCACACATCACTGGCCACACACCCTTCTGAAGGGTTTCGTTCAGTGTCCACATTACTGGACTCTCAGCCACATCAACAGTGTCACACATCACTGGCCACACACCCTTCTGAAGGGTTTCGTTCAGTGTCCACATTACTGGACTCTCAGACACATCAACAGTGTCACACATCACTGGCCACACACCCTTCTGAAGGGTTTCGTTCAGTGTCCACGTTACTGAACTCAGATACATCAACAGTGTCACACATCACTGGCCACACACCCTTCTGAAGGGTTTATTTAATTAGAGTTCTATATAGTGCGAACAAGACTCTTTCTGGTTACAGAGCGCTTTACAAACAGTGTGCAAAGAAAAGGAGATACAACAGAAGTCTGCAGATATATACAGATGGACTAATGGCATATAGGAAATAGGAGTATAAAATGAATCATAAATCCAAGGTCTAGTACATAATAAGGCGAGGTAAGAGGTAGCGGATAAATAGGAAGGAGGAAATGATCAAGGGGAGATAAGGCAAGTCCCCAGTATGAGCGGAGCTTATTGGATAGAAAGAGTTTCACTTCTTTCTTGAAGGTGAATGTGGATGGGTTGCATCTAATTTCAGTAGGAATAGAGTTCCAAATTCTAGGGCCAAACCTCATTAAACTGGACCACCCAGAACGCCCACGTGTTGGCCTAGCTTGCATTCATAGATCATCACTTTCGATGAAACAGTCGCACACTGCTCCTTTGTCATCCTGTGAATACTGTACCTGTCTTTGCGATGCTGTTCTCATCTGTATATCTCTCAGGTGTGCAAAAAATGTATGGAAACTCACGTCAATATGCTGCTCCCCTGCAATGGTGTGAAGGTCTGGAAGACAAACCAGAGACTGTGTGTTTTTCAGCATCTCTTGACATACGCTTCTCTCCTAATGGTGTGACGGTCTGGAAGACAAACCATAGAAACTGTGTAATCTTCAGAATCTCATGACATATGCTGCTCTCCTCAATGGTATGAGAGTCTGGAAGACTAATCACATAAATTGTGTATTCTTCAGAATCTCTTCACATATGCTGCACTCCTCAGTGGTGTGGTATGTCTGGAAAAAAAGCCATACAAATGGTTTGTTCTTCAGCATCTCTTGACGTATGCTGCTCCTCAATGGTGTGAGAATCTGGAAGACAAACCACACAAACTGTGTGTTCTTAGGCATCTTTTGACATACGCTACTCTCCTCAATCGTGTGCAGGTCTGGAAGACAAACCACATGAACTGTGTTTTCTTCAGCATCTCTTGCCCTACGCTGCTCTCCTCAATGGTGTGAAGGTCTGGAAGACTAACTATGCAATCTGTGTGTTCTTCAGCATCTCTTGACCTACGCTGCTCTCCTCAATGGTTTGAAGGTCTGGAAGACAAACCATGCAATCCGTGTGTTCTTCAGCATCTTTTGACCTACGCTGCTCTCCTCAATGGTTTGAAGGTCTGGATGACAAACCATGCAATCCGTGTGTTCTTCAGCATCTCTTGACCTACGCTGCTCTCCTCAATGGTGTGAAGATCTGGCAGGCAAACCATGCAATCCGTGTGTTCTTCAGCATGTCTTGACCTACGCTGCTCTCCTCAGTGGTGTGAAGGTCTGGAAGACGATTAAACAGAACAAAAGAAAGGAGTATCCCCAGGACCAAAGGTCCTAGTGCGGAGAAAGAGAAATGGGGAAAGAAAGAGTTTTTTCTTTCTTAATAAACCCCTCACTCACCGACCTGGTCGGTGACATGCTTCATCATCGGGGTCCACCCGAGTGACCGAGTGCCACTCAGATGTGCTTCGACGCCTGGAACTGCAGAGGAGCTGGATTTTCTTGTGAGTGTGTGAAGAAGTGAAGTTAAAAAGTGTACTACGTGTACTCCCTATAGACTTTAATCTGGAGTCAGTATGACACTAATAAAAACAAGTGGGATACTTCTATTGGTGTAATTTGACCAGAGAGTATCAAATTGTGCGTGAAAAAACGGTCAACATGTTTCAACCGTGTATGGATTTTAGGTTTTCTTCAGGACCAAAAGGGGTGAGCCAGTGAGATTTGCACACGCTAAGGCGCACCCGTCCCTGACTCACTAGTGTGCTAGACCGTGTACTTACGGTTTAGCTTGCTTACAGCCTTCTGTGTAAGGGAAATCTGAAACAATAGAACAGAGCATAGTAATGGTGCTGGGGTATACATTTAGTTATAAATTGCTCCAAGCAGAAAGCTTTCCGTCTCTGTGATATTCAGTTTGTGCATGCAAGAATCATTCAAAAGTGCATGCTATATCACACCATTTATTGGAGGTGCCCAAATAGTGTGAACCAGCTGGGTATCTACTGAATTTTGTACAGACCCACTTTACATTCTTATTCATTAAGTGGGTGTCAAGCGTTCCTTATTAATAGTATTACGGGCGCTCAATGACTATATCTAGTCGGTATGTGAATCGAGTCCTAGGATCAGAAGTGACTCAGACATTTACACACATTATCAAGCGAAACAGGGTGAGATGGCCAAGGTGTCTTTCACTAGTGATCAAAGTTTAAAATGTATTCGAGCAACGCAGTGGAGAGTACACTAAACAAACGGACTTACTAGAAATTGTTAGTAGTTGAACCCCATGGATGCCGTGGGGGGCCGCCTTTGAGCGTTCTGTGAATATAAAGCAGCGGACATGAGCTTTTAGATGAGCGGGACGTCGTAGTCAGAAACGTCCGGTCTGGCATGTCGGGGCTACATGAAAGGTATAGCCTCCCCGCCCTCTTCCCAGGAGACTTACTTGTCAAAAGGCGTCAACCCGCAGGAAACCTATTTTTACCGCATGGCGTCCCAAGAATAATGCGGGATGCACTTCCGTGTATTTAAAACAGGCGCCAAACGATTGGATAGTTGCTAACCAATCAGAGCATGCGTTACCCGGTCAGGTGACCGCGGCTCTAGTTACGTGTTGTAGTGTGCCTTTGGGACGTCCTAAGGGACCGTGTTAAAAAGATGTTTATTTTATAACATCAAGGGGATCTGGGAGAAGTATTCTAGATCTAACAATTCGAACTTTATTATTCCCATGGATAATGTTCAATGCTGTTGATGTCCATAAATAATATCTCTCAATTGGAGTACATATAGCCATTGTGCACAATGGTTCCACCTGAGTAAAGCTAACACCGTGAATTGCTCAGGACATGAATACTCTGTGTTTTCGATTTAAGGGACCGTGTTGGATAGATGTTATTTGTGTAACACTACGGGGATCTGGGCAGAGTGTTTCAGATGTTAAAATTAAAATTAATTAATCCCAGGGGCAATATATATAATGCTGGCATTGTCCATCGGAGATGGAGCACAAGAAAGCTGCCAGAACTGGTGGCACATTAGTTAGTCCTGAGTGTTACTCCCACGCTCAACTCATGAGGAAATAGATCATCTTTGTTTTACAGTGTACCAGAGTATGTTATCATTCAGACCAGATACTTTGGTGGAGAGTCTATAATTCCATTGTTGTTCTTTCTCAAACAGACGTTGTTCTTTCTCAAACATACATTGTGTGGTGTTTCCACCTGGTTGTACTAGTTCAATTATTGTCACCTTATGTCATTTGTGGTGTGGTTCATCGCCAGGAAATGTTACGTTAGTTTCGTGGTTACTTTTTTGCACCTGATTGTGCATCTGTGTTCGCAGATGCGTTGGTTGATCTTCCTCCCGGTCATGCCCACATACTGCAAACCACACGGGCAAGTCACTAGGTATACCACGTTGAGGCTGTTGCAATTAGTGTGGGTCCGCTGTGTACAAATGTTTCCTCTTTCCAGTTGTAGGGTTTTTGTTGCAGTGGTCAAGTGGCACACACTGCAATTTCCACATGGGTAGTGGCCAGTAACTTTTGGCAGACCCCATGCGCTGAGTACTGTGGTTTGTTCATCTGTCATACCTTGTTTGGGACAGGTATGTACAAGTGTGTCTCTTATGCTTCTGGCTCTTTTAAAAGAGAAGAGTGTTTTTCCCTAGTGAAGATTACCAGTTTTCAGTATACTCCAATGTTTATTGATGGATTTTGTCATTATGTTAGACAGCGTATTATATGTGGTGATGCAAGTTAGAGGCAGTTGTTTATCCTTCTTGACTTTGTCCTCTAAGAGCGCCTCTCTGGGCTGGTTCCTAGCTCTTTTTTGGCCTTTTTTCAGGATGTGGTTAGGGTAGTCTCTGTCTATTAAAAGACACAGCGGACCCACACAGATTGCAACAGACTCAATGTGGTATACCTAGTGACTTGCCCGTGTGGTTTGCAGTATGTGGGCATGACCGGGAGGAAGATCAAGCAACGCATCTGCAAACACAGAAGCACAATCAGGTGCAAAAAAGTAACCACAAAACTAACGTAACATTTCCTGGCGATGAACCACACCACAAATGACATAAGGTGGACAATAATTGAACTAGTACAACCAGGTGGAAACACCACACAACGTCTGTTTGAGAAAGAACAACGATGGATTTATAGATTCTCCACCAACAATGGATTTATAGACTCTCCACCAAAGTATCTGGTCTGAATGATAACATACCCTGGTACACTGTAAAACAAAGATGATCTATTTCCTCAGGAGTTGAGCGTGAGAGTAACACTCAGGACCAACTAATGTGCCATCAGTTCTGTCAGCTTCCTTGTGCTCCATCACCTATGGACAATGCCAGCATTATATATATTGCCCCTGGGATTAATTAATTAATTTTAATTTTAACATCTGAAACACTCTGTCCAGCTCCCCGTAGTGTTACACAAATAACATCTATCCAACACGGTCACTTAACTCAAAAACACAGAGTATTATGTCCTGAGCAATTCACTGTGTTAGCTTTACTTAGGAGGAACCATTGTGCACAATATATATATATATATATATATGTATTCCAATAACACTAGAAAAACAAGAGGGTTAGATAGCTGAAACTCTGAGATTTTCCAGGATGCTTCAAAAAGATATTTTGCCAGAAAAATAGGCACTGCGTTATTCAGGGGTCTTTCATCTTAAATTGCCTAAAAGACACTGCTTCGCACAACGGGACGGTGGAGCGCCTCAATTCCCGAGAGGAGCAGTGTTTAAGTTTCTTCCATGTAAAACAGTGATGCTGATATGCAGTCTTAACTGATTGTTTTTTTTTTGAGTGGGGTATTAAAATTGGCTTTTTAGCCATATATATTATAGTCAAAATGTGATGTAATTCTATGCTGCTCTATTTAAAAAAGCTGGGAAATGTTACCTCATTTAAACATGTTTTTATCCTTTTTTAGTAAGGTAATTGTAAAAATGTAAAATATATCTATTAATATCTGTGTTTCAAGACTGCACATACAAGTGGCAAATTCTGCTATTTGTGAATTCAAAGAAGATCTCCCTGAAGGAGAACAAGCATTTGAACAAAGTAAACCGTTTTTACAAACCCTCTGCTATTGTCCGCCCACAGGACAGTCTGGACCTCGGTGAGAATCATTGTAGCATCCTGAATAACAGTGACATCTCTAGCTCCTCCAGATTGAAGCATAACATCACAGCTGTTGAAGCCTTGAGGAGCTGCATGAGTGTCCGGCTGAACCCAGGTGGGCAGTGTGCAGCCGTGTGCTTTAGTCAATGTATATAACACTAGTGCTCTCTGACTGTCACAGTGTTAGAATATCACTCACTGGAGCCCTTAATGCTGCTATGTTGGTATATTCACACTGCTCACTGTCACACTGTTAGCATATCACATACTTGAGCTGTCACTATTACACTGTTAGTGTATCACACTCTTGAGTACTCACTGTCAAACTGTTAGTATTTCACATACTTGATCTCTCACTGTCACATAGTCAGCATATCACACACTCAATTGCTTTCAATGCAATACATTATGTATATATTATACACCAGAGGAGTAACACTTTCAGTATACCATACACTTGAGCACTTTCACTATCACAGTGTATCACTCAATGGAGCGTTCCCACAGTCATCAAGTCATTATAGTCAACACTGGAGCACTCACACCCGTTAGAGTCAGTACATCACACACTGGAGAGGTTGCTAGGTGCCCCTTTCACCAGAGTACCAGACTTGTCAGTTGCAGTGAGTTCTGTGACCCTGGCAGAGAGACGTGGTGTGCTGTCTGCCTACGAAGAATACAAGAAATACAAAACCTGCTATCAGAAGAAGTGGTAGTGCACCTACATAAGTTCAATGTCCAAATAAACACCCAGCGCAGATGTAAAAATACTGGACAGAAATAAATACCAATGTCAATATGAAAACATGTTTTAGGTCTGGATCCAAGAATCACATGGCGAATTACAATAATTGTCCTGCCTTAGGCAAAACATGTATAAAGTGCAAAAAAGCTGGTCACTTTGCAAGAGTCTACAGGAACACTCAAAACATAGCGCATCTAGGTAAACATATTGATCCACTTCCTCCAAGCAGTCATGATAATGCCAATTCTGAACGCAGAGTAATCCTGTCAACACAAATGGTGTCCACAGTAATCAATCAAGAGAAGGAAGTTGACCTGATATGTGAGATATTTATTGGGCAGGTACCTGCAAGTGTCATGGTGGATTCTTAGTATCCCAACACAATCATATCTGATAAGTTGTTTGTTCAAGAATGGAGTCTGGATCTGTCTACACGCCGCGGCTCGGATTCTTACCAACACTCCAGCCAGATCCTCGGCCAAACCAGCTTTGAAGCATCTTCACTTGAAGGACTGGGCTATTATTAAGGCCCAGCGGTGCCAGGGGACAACACCTGAAACCTTCGTGGGTTACCTGTTCCGGCGTACAAATGACAGAGACACGGGACACTTCCTTCGGCGTCAAAGATCGAGGTTTATTTACTGCAGGGAACACAGAAGTCACAAGAAGTACAACGCATGTAGGTTCTAGGAGACTGCTTCAAATTGCAACAGTGGATTGCTCCTTTTATACATGTTCCCGTCATAGCACAATATGGCAAACAAAAGGTTACACCTTAGTTCCCACAGTAAACTTCAAAAGGGCTGCTTTCATCATGTATTCAGGATCCCGGAACATAATTACAGTAGCATCGCCGGTTCCCAACTGTAAAAGTACATTATCCCACCATTAAGTACATTCCACTCCGGCTGTAAACGAGTTTAAGGAAGAGTCAGAAACAGGTGCAAAGGAAGACTAAGATAGACAACAGATTGAAAAGAGTGTAGGGGGGCGATATCGGAAACACGACTGCAGGATCAAAGGAGTCGTGCCTAATGAATGCACGGCTGAAACAATAGACCAGCACGGCAAGATGAGCCTTGAGCGGGGCCATCTGCCGTTGCAGTATCATCCCCCTTGTCATAAAGACACCCTCAAAGGAACACGTGTCTTCCGCAAGAGTTTGGGAATCCTAGGGTCATGAAGCGGACAGTGTCCGTTCGCTGGCTACTTGAGGGCAAGAGACAAAATGGATGCATATCTAAAATGGAATTAAACACAAAAGAGGTCCTAGGGGAAAGTTTATAGACCCTATCTGTTAAGCCCCCTAAACAGAACTGACACCAACAAAAGATCAACAGAGAGTCCAACAAAAGCAAAGTACCTTTACATGCAGGAAAGGAAGTGGTTTTAACTAAAACGAGTTCCCATCAGTCCACCATCGAGACCGCCCTTCATCATTTGGGATCTCTTTGGCATAAATAATTCACAATCAGGGGTGAAAAAACCTGAGTTGGTGCTTAGTTACCATACACAGGAAAAACCCAGTATTTAATGCTGATGTGAAATGCAGATGTGAATAGGATAGCGTTTCTAGTGGTGAACTGAATAGCAGTGCTTAAGAAAAAGTGAATTGTGAAAAAAAGATAAAGAGATGTAAAATTAGGTCGTGATTGGGAAAACAATTTAATAAGTACCCTCACACTCCTAAGTCAATAAAAACAGTGCTAAATAGTGGTTTAACAAATATCCACTATAAAAGGATATAAGGTCAGTTTAAAAACAACAAAAGACATCCACATTATGCTACAAGTTTACAATGTGCCAGTCATCCACTGAGTAATGACCAAAAAATACAGACCGTCAGAGTCAATCAGAAAACACCAAGTATAGTGGTTTTATAAGTATATGTTCACTCACCCAACTGATGAGAAGGAACAGCCCCACCTCACCTGGCACGAGCTCAGGTAGTGGATGCACCGCACTATAAAAGATAACAAACTGAGATGTAGTTACACCTAAATACACTCCATGGCAAAACATCTCCATGCAGGCACCACCCCTGCATCACACGCATACAGCAACCAGTACCCTCTCCCTGGTCGAGTTTGTCGTTATAGCAAAGATGGTCTCAAACGGTCTATAGACCAACAAGATCTACATTAATTTATCCTGGCATAGCCCATAATGTGACTCACCTCTCCGTCGGTACACCGGTCGTCCCTCTAAGCTCTTTCGTAGGGAGGAAACGACTCGGTGCACCGACGGGGCTTTTAATGTCTGAGTCCGCCCTGTGCAGCGACCGGCGTCGGGCAAGTTCTGACGCCCCTCGCGCGTCATCAGTGCACGCGCATCAGTCATCGCGCTTGGAGTTAGGGGGTTTGTAGTTCGTTCGGCCCGAGATGCCGCGTTTGTTAAAGTCCACCTGCGCGTCATCACGGCACGCACGCCGGTAAACGCATTGAATATCGGGAATTGTAGTTTGACTTAGCCCTTCGTGCTGTGCTAATCGGAGTTCGAATCCCTGATAGGGATGCAAGCATCTAGTAAGGCACAACCAGTGATATTACTGCGACAACGATGTTTAGGAAACGTAGACATTAAATAATTGACAGTACAATTGTTTATAGGGTGGGTTAGGGAGTATGCCAAAAAGATATGTTAATATATATATGCCCATATGTCACATAGGCGAGTTTTGGAAGCCCTTAGCCATGTAATGGAACACATTCTTCCACAGTTCTCTCGTTCAGTTTCATATAAGGTAACAGAGCATATTTGTACACAGAATACAGGAGGGGCATCCCAGGAATTAAAGTAACATCCATGGAATTTCATCGTTTAACCCACTTGTATCACTGTGAAGTCTGTACACCCATTTTTGCTCACATTTAAACAGAAACTTTGATATATCAGTGACCGAAGAAGGGATCCATGGTTGGTCCAATACCGTCCATGATATATCAGTGGGTTGGTGGCCCGCTTGCAAAAAATGACTCGTCATTTTTGTGGCTTGTTTACAGCAACGGATAGAACTCTTGTGCTCAGAGATTCTGTGCTTGATTTTTCTCGTGGTCATCCCCACGTAATTTAGTTTACAAGGGCAGGTGATTAAATAGATCAGGTTCGAGCTGTTACAGTTTGTGAACCGTCGCAACTCCCATGGTCTATTCGTGCCTATGTCTATGGTTACTGTTTTGGTAGTTTGGGGACAGGCCGCGCAGTTCCCGCAGGGGTAGTGCCCAGTAACTGATGGCATGTCCCACAATGTACCAACTGCTCGTGGCAGGACGGTTTTAGGTCTGGTGTGGACCAACTGGTCTCTCAAATTTTTCCCTCTTCTAAAGGCGAACAGTGGAGGAGGTATAGGATCAGTGCCTGTCTTCAGGATCTTCCAATGTTTTTTAACAATTTTTTGCACTTTATTGGAGAATGTGCTGTATGTGTTTACACATGTCATCCTCTCTTGTTGATTTCTCGGAAGTGCCGGTTCCAGTAAGCATTCCCTATTGTTATTAGCAGCCCGCTTTTTAGATTGTTTGATGAGCTGTTTAGGGTATTTCTTGTCTAGCAAGTTGCTCTCTAAGGCTAGAGAATGTGTGCCGAAGGCCTTTTTTGTTGAACAATTCCTCTGAATGCGCAGGAATTGTCCAAAGGGCAAATTGTCCCTTAAAGCCCTTGGGTGGAAACTGTCATAGCTGAGCAAAGAGTTTCTCGCCATTGGCTTACGGTACAGTTCGGACTGTAAGCCCCCTCCTGATGCTGAGATCAGTAAATCTAGGAATGCTAGTTGTTTTTTGTCAAACTCTATGGTGAACCTCAGGTACTGATTTCTCTCATTCAGCCACGTGTGGAATTGGCGAAGTTCATCTTCTGTTCCGCGCCAAACGACAAAAATGTCGTCTATGTACCTTTTCCATACTCGCAGACACTGAAGATGGGGGTTAGTGTCTGCGAGTACGTGTGTTTGTTCAAAGGTATGGACATACAAGTTAGCGAGACTAGGAGCAAAAACGCTTCCCATGCTCGTCCCGCTAACTTGTAGGTAGATGGATTCCTCATACTGGAAAAAATTCTCAGTCATTGCGATAGTAGCCAGAGTCATGATAAACCTGACCGGGGTAATAGAGTTAAGATCTCTGGTAGTTAAAAGAGCCTCAATTGCTTCTAGTGTTTCCGATTGTGGGATCGATGTATACAGACTCTCCACATCGAAAGACACCAAGAGGTCGAGATCTCCATTGAATTCGATGTCTGGCAAGATTCTAAGGACATCCTTAGTGTCTTTGAGGAAGGTAGGCATCTCCCGCACGATGGGTTGCAAGAAAAAATCTACAAAGGTAGATAAAGGTTCCAACAGTGAACCTATCCCTGATATGATAGGTCTACCGGGCGGGGGACGTTGTGGCTTGTGTACCTTTGGAAGTGTGTAAAAGTACGGCATCTTAGGATTGACCGTACGTAGATACTGGGACTCTTTCTCAGTGATCCATCCTTCCACGAGGCCTTCCTCAACGATATGGCCAATAACTGTAGTTAGCCTATCTGTAGGATCGCTGTCAAGTTTGCGATACGCCCTAGTGTCATTAAGCTGTCGCATGCATTCGTTGCGATAAGTGTCCACGTCCATTAGGACGGTAGCTCCACCTTTATCAGCTGGCTTTATTACCACTGATTCTAGATTAGCCAATCTCGTAACCGCCTCCTGTTCACTTTTGGACAAATTGACAAAACATTTCTGAGGTTGGAGATATAGCTGATTCAAGTCGTGATTCACGGCTTCTTCAAAGGCTTGTACTTTGGCCGGTAACCCCACTGTACTAGGGTTAAAAGTGGATGGCCTCTTAAGGCCTGTGTTCTCTGTGTCTCCACTTTGTGTTACAGTTGTCTTATTGGCAAACAAGTAGTGAAGCCTGATTTTCCGGTAAAATTTAGCCATTTCAGTTTGTACAAGGAACGGATCGCCCTTATTGGTTTTCACAAAACCTAATCCTTTATTAAGGACCAGTTCTTCGGTGTCAGATAGAACATGTTTACTTAAATTTATCACGAGGCTGATGTTCCTGCCTGTTCCCTCGGGATCTTCTTGCCGTCTCTCAGGTCCATGGTCGCTGGGGGAAGATTCCAGCGCACCTGGCCTTGTTGTTGATTTCTCCGTTTGCCTCTCGGACGTCCAGAGCCCTGTCCTAAAAAAGGCTGTTGGTTGAAATCTGGGTATGGTTGTTGAGGTCCAAAGGGACCTGGCGGGGGAAACGTGGGTGGACCCCAAGGTGAGGGTTGCCACCATGCTGGAACTGGAGGTTGTGTGTAATAGGGGTAATATCCCCTTCGACTTCTCCCATTAGTGCCCCTACCCCTCACATTAGTCTTGGTACTACCTTGGTTGGAGGAATCTGAGTCAGTGGAAGCCCCGTCTGAACTGGACGTGTCATATGTTGATCCCCGTCGGCCATTACTGTTAAAGGCCGCTGGTACATAATTATCCCCTGTATATGGATAAATGGTCTCTGCCGCAAACTTGGCCAAATCCTTTTTGAATTTCTCAAGTTTCTGCGACAAGATGGAGTCCCTCAGATCTTTACTGGCTTCAACCAAGGTAGTACCAAGACTAATGTGAGGGGTAGGGGCACTAATGGGAGAAGTCGAAGGGGATATTACCCCTATTACACACAACCTCCAGTTCCAGCATGGTGGCAACCCTCACCTTGGGGTCCACCCACGTTTCCCCCGCCAGGTCCCTTTAGACCTCAACAACCATACCCAGATTTCAACCAACAGCCTTTTTTAGGACAGGGCTCTGGACGTCCGAGAGGCAAACGGAGAAATCAACAACAAGGCCAGGTGCGCTGGAATCTTCCCCCAGCGACCATGGACCTGAGAGACGGCAAGAAGATCCCGAGGGAACAGGCAGGAACATCAGCCTCGTGATAAATTTAAGTAAACATGTTCTATCTGACACCGAAGAACTGGTCCTTAATAAAGGATTAGGTTTTGTGAAAACCAATAATGGCGATCCGTTCCTTGTACAAACTGAAATGGCTAAATTTTACCGGAAAATCAGGCTTCACTACTTGTTTGCCAATAAGACAACTGTAACACAAAGTGGAGACACAGAGAACACAGGCCTTAAGAGGCCATCCACTTTTAACCCTAGTACAGTGGGGTTACCGGCCAAAGTACAAGCCTTTGAAGAAGCCGTGAATCACGACTTGAATCAGCTATATCTCCAACCTCAGAAATGTTTTGTCAATTTGTCCAAAAGTGAACAGGAGGCGGTTACGAGATTGGCTAATCTAGAATCAGTGGTAATAAAGCCAGCTGATAAAGGTGGAGCTACCGTCCTAATGGACGTGGACACTTATCGCAACGAATGCATGCGACAGCTTAATGACACTAGGGCGTATCGCAAACTTGACAGCGATCCTACAGATAGGCTAACTACAGTTATTGGCCATATCGTTGAGGAAGGCCTCGTGGAAGGATGGATCACTGAGAAAGAGTCCCAGTATCTACGTACGGTCAATCCTAAGATGCCGTACTTTTACACACTTCCAAAGGTACACAAGCCACAACGTCCCCCGCCCGGTAGACCTATCATATCAGGGATAGGTTCACTGTTGGAACCTTTATCTACCTTTGTAGATTTTTTCTTGCAACCCATCGTGCGGGAGATGCCTACCTTCCTCAAAGACACTAAGGATGTCCTTAGAATCTTGCCAGACATCGAATTCAATGGAGATCTCGACCTCTTGGTGTCTTTCGATGTGGAGAGTCTGTATACATCGATCCCACAATCGGAAACACTAGAAGCAATTGAGGCTCTTTTAACTACCAGAGATCTTAACTCTATTACCCCGGTCAGGTTTATCATGACTCTGGCTACTATCGCAATGACTGAGAATTTTTTCCAGTATGAGGAATCCATCTACCTACAAGTTAGCGGGACGAGCATGGGAAGCGTTTTTGCTCCTAGTCTCGCTAACTTGTATGTCCATACCTTTGAACAAACACACGTACTCGCAGACACTAACCCCCATCTTCAGTGTCTGCGAGTATGGAAAAGGTACATAGACGACATTTTTGTCGTTTGGCGCGGAACAGAAGATGAACTTCGCCAATTCCACACGTGGCTGAATGAGAGAAATCAGTACCCGAGGTTCACCATAGAGTTTGACAAAAAACAACTAGCATTCCTAGATTTACTGATCTCAGCATCAGGAGGGGGCTTACAGTCCGAACTGTACCGTAAGCCAATGGCGAGAAACTCTTTGCTCAGCTATGACAGTTTCCACCCAAGGGCTTTAAGGGACAATTTGCCCTTTGGACAATTCCTGCGCATTCAGAGGAATTGTTCAACAAAAAAGGCCTTCGGCACACATTCTCTAGCCTTAGAGAGCAACTTGCTAGACAAGAAATACCCTAAACAGCTCATCAAACAATCTAAAAAGCGGGCTGCTAATAACAATAGGGAATGCTTACTGGAACCGGCACTTCCGAGAAATCAACAAGAGAGGATGACATGTGTAAACACATACAGCACATTCTCCAATAAAGTGCAAAAAATTGTTAAAAAACATTGGAAGATCCTGAAGACAGGCACTGATCCTATACCTCCTCCACTGTTCGCCTTTAGAAGAGGGAAAAATTTGAGAGACCAGTTGGTCCACACCAGACCTAAAACCGTCCTGCCACGAGCAGTTGGTACATTGTGGGACATGCCATCAGTTACTGGGCACTACCCCTGCGGGAACTGCGCGGCCTGTCCCCAAACTACCAAAACAGTAACCATAGACATAGGCACGAATAGACCATGGGAGTTGCGACGGTTCACAAACTGTAACAGCTCGAACCTGATCTATTTAATCACCTGCCCTTGTAAACTAAATTACGTGGGGATGACCACGAGAAAAATCAAGCACAGAATCTCTGAGCACAAGAGTTCTATCCGTTGCTGTAAACAAGCCACAAAAATGACGAGTCATTTTTTGCAAGCGGGCCACCAACCCACTGATATATCATGGACGGTATTGGACCAACCATGGATCCCTTCTTCGGTCACTGATATATCAAAGTTTCTGTTTAAATGTGAGCAAAAATGGGTGTACAGACTTCACAGTGATACAAGTGGGTTAAACGATGAAATTCCATGGATGTTACTTTAATTCCTGGGATGCCCCTCCTGTATTCTGTGTACAAATATGCTCTGTTACCTTATATGAAACTGAACGAGAGAACTGTGGAAGAATGTGTTCCATTACATGGCTAAGGGCTTCCAAAACTCGCCTATGTGACATATGGGCATATATATATTAACATATCTTTTTGGCATACTCCCTAACCCACCCTATAAACAATTGTACTGTCAATTATTTAATGTCTACGTTTCCTAAACATCGTTGTCGCAGTAATATCACTGGTTGTGCCTTACTAGATGCTTGCATCCCTATCAGGGATTCGAACTCCGATTAGCACAGCACGAAGGGCTAAGTCAAACTACAATTCCCGATATTCAATGCGTTTACCGGCGTGCGTGCCGTGATGACGCGCAGGTGGACTTTAACAAACGCGGCATCTCGGGCCGAACGAACTACAAACCCCCTAACTCCAAGCGCGATGACTGATGCGCGTGCACTGATGACGCGCGAGGGGCGTCAGAACTTGCCCGACGCCGGTCGCTGCACAGGGCGGACTCAGACATTAAAAGCCCCGTCGGTGCACCGAGTCGTTTCCTCCCTACGAAAGAGCTTAGAGGGACGACCGGTGTACCGACGGAGAGGTGAGTCACATTATGGGCTATGCCAGGATAAATTAATGTAGATCTTGTTGGTCTATAGACCGTTTGAGACCATCTTTGCTATAACGACAAACTCGACCAGGGAGAGGGTACTGGTTGCTGTATGCGTGTGATGCAGGGGTGGTGCCTGCATGGAGAAGTTTTGCCATGGAGTGTATTTAGGTGTAACTACATCTCAGTTTGTTATCTTTTATAGTGCGGTGCATCCACTACCTGAGCTCGTGCCAGGTGAGGTGGGGCTGTTCCTTCTCATCAGTTGGGTGAGTGAACATATACTTATAAAACCACTATACTTGGTGTTTTCTGATTGACTCTGACGGTCTGTATTTTTTGGTCATTACTCAGTGGATGACTGGCACATTGTAAACTTGTAGCATAATGTGGATGTCTTTTGTTGTTTTTAAACTGACCTTATATCCTTTTATAGTGGATATTTGTTAAACCACTATTTAGCACTGTTTTTATTGACTTAGGAGTGTGAGGGTACTTATTAAATTGTTTTCCCAATCACGACCTAATTTTACATCTCTTTATCTTTTTTTCACAATTCACTTTTTCTTAAGCACTGCTATTCAGTTCACCACTAGAAACGCTATCCTATTCACATCTGCATTTCACATCAGCATTAAATACTGGGTTTTTCCTGTGTATGGTAACTAAGCACCAACTCAGGTTTTTTCACCCCTGATTGTGAATTATTTATGCCAAAGAGATCCCAAATGATGAAGGGCGGTCTCGATGGTGGACTGATGGGAACTCGTTTTATCTAAAATGGAACCCGTGGTTTCAGATGAAGAAACCCACGAAACGGACGAACGGTTCAGGCCAGTATAGCGAAAACGCGTACACCCACTAAACTCGTCGTTTGCGGTTCATAGATACCAAACTCGTCCATATTCGAACGAGTCGAAAACACCACTTATAATTGTCACGGAACCTCAGACGCTCCTTTTGCCCTCATGTAGGCAAGCACTAGTCGATATCAGAATCAATCTCGATATTCATTAGATCATTCAGATGTTGCTGCAGCATCATTCTATCCATCAATGCTTCCTTGGTAACAGATGGCCGTCTTATACACGTCGTAGCACAGAGGCCACATAAGGCAGGACCACACTGCACACAAAGACAACACGTGAACAGAAATGCTACAACAACCCCAATGATCATCAGAATCTTCCAACCCCACGTCGACATCAGGCCCCAAAACCATCCTAGTAGCGTCCAATCACCTACGTCCACGTGTATGGATTCGGAGATCTTATGCAACTTCGAGATGGCTTGATAGACAGTTGGAGCGTTATCAGGGATGAAAATGCAGCAACTCGAATGGATCACCTTACATACACCACCTCTATCTGCAAGAACAACGTCTAAAACCATACGGTTTTGTAACGTCATAAGCCTGTCCGCCTGAAGCTCTGCTGTCAGATTACCAAGAGCACTTGCAGTTATATTAGCGGTTGATTCCACCACACGAGTCAACTGTCTCAGGTTCCTACTATTAATCATAGGTCCCCAAAACGGCAAGAAACCCTTAAAGAAGTCTCCTGCTTCTTGACCGGCAGTGTCTTCTTCGCTAATAACGCCTCTCACAACTCTAGTCTTGTGATAGTCCGACCCAACTGTGAAGGTCGGCGGCAACAGATTCGCAATATAACAGGTGCCCGAGAAGTCACGAGGCAACCATGTATATGCGCGGTCGTAACATACAAAGTATGTACCCTTGGCAGTCAGAAGAACAGGGGAAGAGAGTGTTGGTAAAACATACGTTTCAGTACAAGCACTCCTCCCAAGCTGACCTTGCGGGCTTCGACCAAGACCTTTCAAGCAGAAATTACCGAGATGGGGTGTGATCCAGATCGGAGACGAGCTTTTAAGCTGTCTGTCACCCACTGACATGCTATACTCAGCCTCACTCAGATCCCTGTATGCTCGCACCTCTTCCTCTGGGATAAGCGATGCGTCAAAAATATCTCTATCTAAATCAGCAATCGCTCTCGCCAAAGGCTTGTGGTACGGGCCAGGACCATGATCTGCAGTGCGTGGCTCTCGATGGGGGTAGGAATCTAGTGCGATACGAAACATAGTTTGGAATGCTCGAGCGGACCCCTGGGAACTATAAGGAAGGACCAAATACGGAATTCCCCGATCCATGGTATGAGGCATTAACCCACACACCCAACAGTTAATAGTGTTCATCACCAACTGATGTTGATGAAGAAGCTGGACAAAGGAGTTATTCATGAATTCCGCATGTCTAATCGGTTCGTGTTGGGGCAAAGGATGAAAGGAATGTGGAGAAACAGTGGGAGTAGATTTTGGTTCAGAAGAAGAAGTAGGTAAAGCAGAAGGCAATAACGACTGTAGTCCAAAATACACTCCACCCACCAGTAGCATGGAAACAGTTAAGAACAGCAGGAACACCTGAAACAGAAAGCATTTTGTTCGTACAACCCTATGTAACGTCGATCTTTTAGTTAGCATCTTCTCCACTTCCGACAACTTTGAGAATTCCATCCTCTAAAAACCGTCCGCAACGTTCTTGACGCACTTCATTCTGAGTAGCGATTATCAATTCCCAGGAGTGCCCAGGAATCGACAAAAGTACCGACCTAGTGTCAGGAACCTGCTAAACAGAAGGAAGTACCCGCACGGCCCTACGGTCAACCCGGATGTGAGGTTTCTATAATCAAAACAGTCAATGTCAATGTGAATCTCCTAGCTGTGGAAAAACATACGTGGAGAAGAACTCAAGAATTAATGAAAGATGCAATTGTTCATAATGTTCAAAATGACAGTAAGTGGGGTAATATGCATTCAAGAAAGGGGCAAGGGAAAAGTTTTATTAGTCTTTGTTGTGAGAACGAAGAAAATATCTGCTTCTTCCAGGGCGAGTCTGCTCTTCAAATAATTGTTCAGATTGCGGAACAGAGTCCTGTCGATCAGATGATAGTTCAAGTCTCGAGTTCTCCAATGGAAAAGGTTCAACAAATGTCTCTGACTGCAATGAAGTGTCTCCTACAAGTTGAGCATCACTGAACGGCACAAATTTTATTGGGGTCTCGGTCTCCGTCGCGGCGATTCCTGTCCTCACCCACAAATCTGCCGGTAAAGGTATAGGCACCTTTTTGGTGTGGGTGGCATGCACCCAATTTTTCCAGCCTTCCAGACGAACTGCAGTTCTTGTGGCAAGGAGGACTTGTAATGGGCCCACGAATCTCGGCTCCAAATTGCGCTCGGGACCCCCCAAATGTTCGCAGGACGGCCGAACACAATCTCATATGGGCTAAGCCCTACTCGAGATTGTACAGTCGCTCTAGTCGACAAGAGAGCCAGAGGCAAGGCATCAGGCCATGACAAACCAGTCGTAGCTTGGATCTTAGCAAGTTTCAGTTTCAGAGTACCATTGTACCCTTCAACTAAACCTGCTGACTGGGGATGATTGGCACTATGGAATTTTTGTCGAATTCCAAGGCCCTTACACACACTCTGCATTACACTCCCCACAAACTCACTTCCGTTATCTGACCATACAATCCGTGGCATTCCATACCGAGGAAAGTATTCCTTCAGTAGGACTTTCGCTGTGGACAGGGCAGTATTGTCTTTGAGAGGATAGGCTTCGATCCATCTGGAGAACGCGCAAACCACAACTAAAACGTACTTCAGGTTATTACATCTCAGTCCAGTTGGATAACCTCGAAGGGACATGTAGGAGGAGCAAAATGGCCAGGTGGGGTAGGGGTGCCCTTGCCAGGATTGTACATCATGCATACCATACAATTCTTAACCACTCTCTCAGCACACTTAGCGATACCATCATTCTTCCATACAGGGGACAGCAGCTTGCAGATACCTTTCGCGCTAATATGTGACAAGCCGTGAGCCATAGTCACAACGGCTAGCACATATGCATCCGGCAACATCCATCTCTGGTTTTCCGACAAATCAATCCAACATCCGTGCGCATCTAACTTTCCCATGCTTTCTTTCCACTTAGTCTTTTCAGTTTCGGTGGCCTCATTCTGAATCGCTTTCACGCTCTCAACAGTGTCCTCACAAGGTTTTTAGCTGTCTCTTTAGCAATCTCATCCGCAAACGCGTTACCACGACCAACATCATCCGTCACCTTTCGGTGCGCACTGCATTTAATAATCGCCACCTGCTTAGGCAATGTAAGTGCGTCCAAAAGATCGTTCACGAGCTGTCCGTGTTGGATCTTCGTGCCATGCGATGTCATAAACCCTCTTTCTCTCCACAGACGACCAAAGCTATGTGCAACGCCAAAAGCATATTGACTATCAGTAAACACATTCACTTGCTTTCCCTTCGACAAAACACACGCTCTCGTCAACGCAATCAACTCTGCCGCCTGCGCGGAATTCTGACTCAATCTTGCAGTTTCTACAACCGTACTCAATGTCACCACAGCATACGCAGTCGTCACATCACCATTCGGCAACTTAAAACACGAACCATCAACATACAAAGTACCATCGGGATCTGCCGATGGAGTGTTTTTCAGGTCAACACGACCCTTCGTTTCTTCCTCAGTTCGCAAATAACAATCATGTGGTGGTATATCATCTGATTCCATATGAGTTGGCAACAACGTCGCCGGGTTTAGTACATTACAGCGCTTTATTTGTATGTGACTTGCCAAAAGCGTCAACTCATACCCAGACAACCTTGCGCTTGTCAAGTGTTGGGTTTTTGTACGATTTAAGAGAGTGTCAACTGCATGCGGAACCATCACCTTAAGCATATTATCCATGACCAATCCTGCAGATTGTCGGATGGACACCGCAGCTGCCGCTGTCGCTCTTAGACAACTCGGCAATGCTCTAGCTACTGGGTCCAAGGTCGAGGAAAAATATGCACATGGACGCTGCTTACCACCAAATTGCTGTGTCAAGACACTCAATGCACAACCCTCTCTCTCGTGAACGTATAGTGTAAACAGCTTACTGTAGTCAGGAGTACCTAACACAGGAGCCGAACACAACGCATCACGCAATTCAGAAAAACTTTTCTGACACTCTTCAGTCCATGGCAAAGGAGTTGGAACATCCTTGCACGTGAGGGCTACCAATGGCTTCGCTAGCAATGAAAAATTTGGAATCCATTGCCTACAGTATGACGTGATACCTAGAAAGGCACGCACATCTCTTTGAGTTGTTGGCACAGTCATTCGAGCGATCGCTGCAATTCTCTCTGGGGTCAACCTTCTTCCCTCCTTTGACAATAAGTGACCTAGATAGGTGTTACACTTGGAGCGGGTTGCGGCGCCGGAGATAAGGGCAGTAGGCGAGCTCTGGGTAACTTTGGTTTTATTGAGGCAAGTAATTGATCGGTACAGCTTTTTCGGTTAAGAAACTTCCTCGGAGATCGGCTTCTACTCCGTCGGCGGTGGATGACCTTCTCCTTCTTCCGGGTCCCTTCTGGTCTTCGGGTAGGGGTTTCTTCGGCCTCGGAGTCCGTCCCGCCTGTAGGAGTAGCTCTCCAGCGATCACCCAACCAGAGGAAAAGAAAAGAAAGAAAAGGGTCAGGGGTCTGCTTTAAAAAAAAACAATAGGTGAAGGGGAAGGTAGTGAGGGGACTCCCGGTGCTCCAATTAACGCGTGGCAGGCTGTGAAATGTGCTTGAGTATCCCGTTAACACTACAAGTCCCGCGGGTTTGTACCTAGCGTACGTTGACCTCCGATCCAGCCCCTTAAGCGGTCACGTACCTGGAGAAGCCACGCACCTCCCCTGGGTGAGTGGCTGGGCGGCTCGTGGGAACGGTGGCCTCCTGGCTCTCCTCCGTCCTGGGCAGGCGCCGACTCTGCACGCTGTTCCTCTCCAGGGGTCCGACTCCCGCGTTGCTCTCCCGTTGTTCGGATCTCGATGTTCCCGACGTCCTCTTCCCGTCTCTCCTCCAGAACTTCGCTCCTCCTACGTTCGATACCTTCCTCCTCCCGAATCACCGTCTTCTGCACTCTCTCTCCTTCCGTCCTCCAGGTGAACAAGCACACCTGTGTGTCGTCGGGTCCTCCTTTTGAGGGGTAGGGCAGGTTAGTCGGCTCCTCCCACTCGGCTTGTCCATCAGAGTTAAAGGGCCAGTCCAGGTCGTTCGGCTCCGTCCAGCTCGCTAACGGGTCCTGTGTTTTAGACAGAGAGAGGGGAGGGGTGGGAACAAGAGTTAGCTCGGACCTCCCCGGGGCCTTCCCCTTTGCACGAGATAGACCCTCACCGGGAGGCTCTGAGTCCTGCCTGCACTGTCCCTTTTTATACACCCCGTTACACACCTCCCCCCTAGGACGCTCCCGATCGGGGAGGGGATGACGGGACAGATAGTCCGCATTAATGTTTTCCGTTCCCTTCTTATGATGCACCGTAAAGGAGTACGGCTGGAGTGCCAGGAACCAGCGCATCACTCTAGCGTTGTTGGATTTGTTCCTTGACATCCACAAGAGGGGAGCGTGGTCAGTGTACAGGTGGAATGGTCGACCCTCTAGATAGTACGCTAGCTTTTCAATAGCCCACCTTACCGCTAAGCACTCCTTCTCAATGGTGGCATATTTGAGTTCTCTGGGAAAGTGCTTGCGGCTTACATATACCACGGGGTGCTCCAGCCCGTCCTTACCGATTTGGGACAAAACGGCTCCAATGCCGTACTCGGAGGCATCCGTATGTAACAGGAACGGGGTTGTGAAGTCGGGGGACGTGAGCACCGGTGTAGTGGTTATGATGCGTTTTAACTGGTTGAAGGCGTCGGCCATGCTCTCGGAGGGCTTGATGGGGGCGTTGGACTTACCGGGTTGGCGGAGGGCGTCTGTAAGGGGGGCGGCGATGTTGGCAAATAGAGGGATGAACCTCCTATAGTACCCCACCAACCCTAAGAAGGCCCTCATCTCTTTCCGGGTGGAGGGGAAAGGGGTGTCCACAATAGCCCTGACCTTCTCTATCTGCGGCTCTATCATGCCATGTCCCAAGACGTACCCAAGGTACTTCACCTTCTGGTAGGCTAGCCGAGATTTTTTTGAGTTTACTTTCAGTCCGGCGTTTTCCAGCACCTGAAACACCCGGTGGATGTGTTGCAAATGCTCCTCCCATGTTTTACTATGTATGACTATGTCGTCGAGATATGCTGATGCCATGGATGACACGGGGCCCAGTACTGTGTTCATAAGTCTCTGAAAGGTGGCAGGTGCCCCGTGGAGCCCGAACGGGAGGACGGTAAACTCGTAATGCCCTTCGTGGGTGCTGAAGGCGGTTTTCTTCTTATCTTCCTCCCGTAAGGGCACCTGCCAATAACCTTTGGTAAGGTCGAGGGTTGTTATGTACCGGGCCTCCCCGAGGCGTTCGATAAGTTCGTCTACTCGGGGAATCGGGTACGCATCAAATTCCGATATCTCATTGAGGGCTCGGAAGTCCATGCAAAATCGCCGGCTCCCGTCCGGCTTAGGAATCATGACGATCGGGCTAGACCATTGGCTGGTGGAAGGCCTTATTACTCCGATGTCCAACATGTCCTGTACTTCTTTTTGTATTGCTGTACGCCTGGCCTCAGGCACTCTGTAGGGTTTAATGTTGATAACCTTTTCGGGCGGAGTGTTGATTCTATGTTCGGCCATCTTAGTCAGTCCAGGCTGATCTGAGAACAATCCTTCGTGTTGTTTCAAGACGGTCTGGATATCCTTTTTTTGCTCTTGAGTCAGCTCATCGTTGATATTCAGTTGGTCTTGTGTGGAAGAGGCCAGAACGTTGCTAGTCACGATCCGCACATCGTGGTCTGGGGGGGCTCCCAACCATTTCTTTAGGGAATTAATGTGGTAGGTTTGCGTCTTTCCCGGACCGATTTGGAGACAATAGGTAGTCTTCCCAATGGTTTTGCTCACTCGGAAAGGTCCCGTCCAACTGGCGCGAAATTTCTGAGTGGAGGAGGGTAACAGTACTAGGGCCCAATCTCCGACCCTCAGTTGTCTCCACTTCTTGCCTTTGTCGTAGAAATGTTTCTGTTTTTCTTGACTGTTCCCCATATTGGCATATGCCAGGTCGCGGAGTTTTCCCAGTTTGGATTTGAGGTACTGGGCATAGTCCAGGGTAGCTGAGGTCTCTTCTGGAACTTCGTTCTCCCACGCTTCCTTGGTCATCTCCATCAGAGAGCGGGGCTGTCGACCGTATAACAGCTCAAAGGAGGAAACGCCAAGACTGCTTTGTCGTTGTCCTCGTATGACGTAAAGCGCCAAGGGAAGTATCTGGTCCCATTCACTCCCATTTGCTTCCATCATTTTCCGCAATGTTGTCTTTAGGGTGCGATTATAGCGCTCAACTAGGCCATCCGTCTGGGGATGGTATGCGGCGGTCCTGATTTGGTGCACATCCAAGCATTTGCAAACCTCCTTCATCAGCCGGGAGACGAACGGTGTGCCTTGATCGGTCAGTAGTTCCTTCGGGAACCCCACACGACTAAACAACTCGATCATTTTATCGGCTACTTGCTTCGTGGTGGTAGCCGTGAGGGGGAAGGCCTCCGGAAATCTAGTGGCGTAATCCACCAAGACCAACACATACTGGTGTCCTTTCCGGGTCTTGGGCAACGGACCGATGATGTCCATCCCGACTCGTTCAAACGGTTTCCCTATAATGGGGAGTGGCTGGAGAGGCACCGCGGGTGGTCTCGTCATGTTCATGGTTTGACAGATACCGCATTCCTGGCAATAACGCTGGGCGTCCTTATATATACCGGGCCAGTAAAAGAACCGTAATATGTGTTGGGTGGTCTTTTCGCTCCCGGTGTGTCCAGCCACTAGATGCGAGTGGGCGAAGAATAGGATCTGGTCTCGGTAGGAGACCGGCACCAACAACTGTTCGGGTTCGCCTTCCTTAGCCTGACGGTACAAAAGGTCCTTGGAAATGATAAATCTGGGGTATCTGGGGAGCGGGTCATCAATTCCCCTATGGGCCTGTTCCCACGCGTTTAAGAGAGTGGTGTCATTTATCTGTGCGAATTTGAAGCTCTTGTCCATCACCCAGGGTTCAGGGGTGAGAAGGGCTGATTTCGGGGAAGGTAAATGGAGTTCCCTTTTTCCCAAACTCTGCCTGAACCAGTGTAGGAATTGGGGATTGTCAGTGCCTATAATCAAGGACTCTGGGAGGGTATCGAGGACCCCTACCCGTACTAACTGTGGGGGCCCGCCTTTGGGATGTATCGGTACTTGGGCTAGGGGGTAGGTCCGCACATCCCCGTGTACACATCTTATGGCCACTGTTTGTGAACTGAGGTATTGGGACCTGAGGACATGAGGGGTTTGAATAACCGATTGCTTGCACCCCGAGTCTAGCAGAGCCTGTATGACCACTCCGTTCACCTGTACACTTACCCGATATGTGCTCCCCATCTCAGCGGAGTACAGGACTGTCCTGGGCAGGTACCCCACCTCCATCGGTTCATCTTGGTTTTTCTTGGAGGGGCAAAACCTGGCAATGTGGCCCCAATTTCCGCAATCAAAACATTGTGGACCGGAGCTGGTGGGAACCTCCGGTTTCCAAGTACGCGGTTTTGGAGGATCCATGGCCCTCGGTACGGGTCGTCTCTCTGGTTTTAAGGGCAACTTCGGGTGGCGCTCGGGTTCCCAGCCTGAGGAGCGGGGTTGGGCTCTTGAGAAGGTGGTGGCCATCTCCACCGCGTCGGCTGTCGACAGGTTGTGGTGTTGGCGGAGCCACCGCTGAGTTGCATAAGGGAGCGCCTCCAGAAATTGTTCAAGATATATGCGGTCCATTATTTCAGTTTTAGAGCTGGTGTTCGGGGTCAGCCATTTATCGGCGGCCATCTTCAGCCTCACGAATAGGGTTTTGGGTGTCTCTCCGGGCGTGCCTCTTTCCTTCCGAAACCTTATGCGGTAGGCCTCGGGATCCAGCCCCAGGTGATCGAGAATGATGGTTTTTATGTCTTTGTATGAAGTGTCCCCGTTCGGGTTGGCGACCTGGTAGGCTGCTTGCGCCTCCCCTGACAAGAGAGGCGCCAAGAAGAAGGGCCATTTGCTGATGGGCCACCCACAGGCTCTGGCAGCCCTCTCGAAGTTCAGCAAGAACGCATCTGGGTCGTCGCCGGCATGGTACTTCTGTAATGCCACGGCAGAGGAGCCGTGGGGGATGGTTCCTTCTCCTCTGGTTCCCCCTGTGGCAACGGGATCTACCCATGGTTGTTGCGATTCCTCCCTGGCGGCGAGGGCTTTCTTCAAGATTTCCCGGTCAGCCTGGGCCGATGTCAACTGCTGTTCCGCCACCCATCCTAATTTCTCCTGTCCCTTCACAAGCTCCTGCAGAATGGTTTCCATCTCCGTATCGAGATTCAGATTGCCCGCATTCTCCACCACTGTTACACTTGGAGCGGGTTGCGGCGCCGGAGATAAGGGCAGTAGGCGAGCTCTGGGTAACTTTGGTTTTATTGAGGCAAGTAATTGATCGGTACAGCTTTTTCGGTTAAGAAACTTCCTCGGAGATCGGCTTCTACTCCGTCGGCGGTGGATGACCTTCTCCTTCTTCCGGGTCCCTTCTGGTCTTCGGGTAGGGGTTTCTTCGGCCTCGGAGTCCGTCCCGCCTGTAGGAGTAGCTCTCCAGCGATCACCCAACCAGAGGAAAAGAAAAGAAAGAAAAGGGTCAGGGGTCTGCTTTAAAAAAAAAACAATAGGTGAAGGGGAAGGTAGTGAGGGGACTCCCGGTGCTCCAATTAACGCGTGGCAGGCTGTGAAATGTGCTTGAGTATCCCGTTAACACTACAAGTCCCGCGGGTTTGTACCTAGCGTACGTTGACCTCCGATCCAGCCCCTTAAGCGGTCACGTACCTGGAGAAGCCACGCACCTCCCCTGGGTGAGTGGCTGGGCGGCTCGTGGGAACGGTGGCCTCCTGGCTCTCCTCCGTCCTGGGCAGGCGCCGACTCTGCACGCTGTTCCTCTCCAGGGGTCCGACTCCCGCGTTGCTCTCCCGTTGTTCGGATCTCGATGTTCCCGACGTCCTCTTCCCGTCTCTCCTCCAGAACTTCGCTCCTCCTACGTTCGATACCTTCCTCCTCCCGAATCACCGTCTTCTGCACTCTCTCTCCTTCCGTCCTCCAGGTGAACAAGCACACCTGTGTGTCGTCGGGTCCTCCTTTTGAGGGGTAGGGCAGGTTAGTCGGCTCCTCCCACTCGGCTTGTCCATCAGAGTTAAAGGGCCAGTCCAGGTCGTTCGGCTCCGTCCAGCTCGCTAACGGGTCCTGTGTTTTAGACAGAGAGAGGGGAGGGGTGGGAACAAGAGTTAGCTCGGACCTCCCCGGGGCCTTCCCCTTTGCACGAGATAGACCCTCACCGGGAGGCTCTGAGTCCTGCCTGCACTGTCCCTTTTTATACACCCCGTTACAATAGGTTACTTCTTGACAACAATATTGTAGTTTAGAAGGTGACACCTTATGATGCAAATCACAGAGATGCTGTAACAACGATACTGTAGCAGTTTTGCAAATCTCTTTGGTGTCAGCAGCCACTAACAGGTCATCAACATACTGGATCAAAGCCGCACCAGCCGGTAACACAAACGCATGAAGTTGACTCTTCAGGGCTTGGCTGTATATCGATGGACTCTCACAGTAGCCTTGAGGAGCGCGTTTAAACCTAAAGCTACGACCTCCTAATGAGAAGCCGAATAGATCTCTGCTTTCCTCAGCAATCGGAATGCTAAAGAAAGCATTCTTCAGGTCGATCACTGAGAACCAAGAAGCGGAGGCTGGAATCAGAGTCAGTAAAGCCGTAATGTCAGGCACCACAGGAAATTGTGGAATCACAATTTTGTTCACCTCCCGTAGATCAATGACGAAACGATACACAGGAGGCTTAGATGGATCAGTTCGTTTCAAAATAGGTAACACAGGACTATTACACACATTTCCCCGAGTTTCCTCAAGAACATCTTTCTTGATCAAATCATAGATGATCGCTAACAACGCTTGTTCACCATCAAGAGAGATCCGATACTGGGGAATACGTGGCAATCGTACATTTGATTTCAATTGGACAACATAAGGTGATATGTCCAGCAGGCCCACATCATTGGGACCTGTTGCCCACAAAGACTTAGGAAGAGAACTCAATTCCGGTGGGAGCTTATCAGTTGATAAGTACATAGGAGAGATCACTTTCTGACCCAAAGTAAGCTCCACTCCTGCAGGAGAACAGTACAGGGTCGCATATAACCGCTTCAGCAAATCCAGGCCTAAAAGATTCTCACCACAACCAGTAGTCAAAATCAAAGGAGCTTTAAGCTCACTAGGCCCAATTGTGAGGGGCAAAGGGCAGGAAACCGGATTGCTAACGGGGGCGCCAGAGAATCCAACGGAAACATTCGTTAAGCCAGACAAAGGTGCGCCAGGGAGTTTCGAATGCATGATGGAACTTTTCGCTGCACCAGTGTCCTACAGAAAAGGCTCAACTACGCCCGATGTGGCAACTGCGACGTAAAGCCCTCTCTGATCAACCGGAACTGATACTACTCCCTCTCTTTGTCTGTGGCTGTCCTAGTAGTTACCGTCATCAATATCATGTTCGACGTAACAGTCATCCACATGATACTGTGCAGATCTACCTGACGATGAACCACGCTGATCAAAACAATTGTTTGAATTTGCTGAATTATTAGAACGCTCATTTTGATTTTGAGTAACACCACGACCTCTACCACGTGAAGTCTGTTGAGGACCACTACGACCTCCTCGAGCAGAACCACCACTATTTCGGTCGCGCAAAACCGGACAGTCAAACTTCAAATGACCCTCACCTCTACAGTACGCACATTGATTATATCCGAGCATAGATCTTGGCGTGGAAGAGTCATTACGCGACTGCGACCTAGAAAATTGTGATTGTGATCTATTCTGTTGCTGTGAGGCATTTTGATTTGAGCGCGGAGGATACGCTTGCTGCAACAGAACTTTCGTTTTGAGATCCTTTGTTTTCTTATCCGCACGATCATTTTCCTCTTTTTCCCTATTTTCGTAATATTGAGCCGTGGCTAATATCTGAGCAGAGGTGGAAACAGCCCACAAACTTTCAGAATTTTTCAATTTGTTGCTAAGGTCAGGCAACAAATTCGATACAAATTTGTCAACGAACAATCGCTGACCTCCCTCAGTGCTCATATCTTGACCACTATGATCGATGAATGCCTCCTCAGATCTCGTAAAGAAATCGGAGACACTCTCGTCCTTCTTTTGCTTGCACGCAGACAGTTTATCCCAATTAACTCTCATTGCTGGCATAAGCGTCTTCATTAGCGTAATAATTCTTTGGGGCAGAGCCGTAATTAACTGCTCAGGCTTGTCCCCACCAACCTGCAATGCGTCAGCCGCTACAAGTGCAGCCCAATCACCGCCTAACTCAGCTGCGTGATTCTCTTGACGTATTTTCGCCCAAACTGGTTGCGGAACCACGTTACCAAGCAACATGTCAATGTCGGCAAGGTTCATAATAGTAGCATCCACAAGTTGGGATAACTCCTTATAGTATCCTGCCGGATTTTTGCGGGGGTCAGGCAAAGATTGTTTCACCTGCATAACTTCTGATCGCTTCCATGGGAGGTGTATCCCAAACTCTCTGGAAGTGTGGCAAAATTGGAGGAGCGACATTAGCATCACCTGGCATCCATACTGGGGGGACTTCTCGCATGGGATATTGCTCAGGTGTTGCCATCCATTCCTCAGTTTCGTCCTTAAACAGTGCTCGAGGTAGTACTGTAGGCCGAAAAGATAGAAGATGTTCTACAGCACGTCGAACATTACTACCCACAATCATACCACTCGAAAACTGATGCTGAAGTTCAGTCACTTCGGGCGGCACATTGTCTACCTCATCATTATCCATCACTTCTCGTAAACATTTACACATTTCCTCAAACACAAATCTCTGTGTGGGCTCATTGAATTGAGAAAATGTCTCAAAAATTATGCGCGGGGTATGTTTAGTGGGATACCTAATCCAATGACGCGCCATGTTTATTAACGTATCACGTTCCCTACCCCCAGGAAGTTGACTTCGTCTTTGAGGGACATCAGAAACATCGTACCCAAGAATCGGTCCAAAAGGAGAGTAAAGATTAGCAACAGCATTAGGTATGCGACTACGGACAGACGGAGAAGAGGAGAGAAGTACAGGAGCAACAACATGGGGACTAAACACAGGAGCAGTAGGAGCAGTAGGAGTAGCCAAAAGAGCAGAAGTAGCGGGAACAGTAGACTGAGAAGGTATAGGCAGTGGAGCAGTAGGAACAGGAGCAGGTAAGGGAATAGGAACGACTTGGGGAACAAGAGGATTTGGAAGAACAGGACCAGCGACAGGCTGACCAGCAGCTGCCGGAACGACAGGTTGAGGAACAGGAGGAACCACAGGAGCTGTAGTATCTTGTGCGTATGGAGGTGGTGACTTCAGTAGGTAGGACAACAAAGGGTCCTCTACTGCTTCCTCTCTCTTCTTATCGGAACTCTACGGTAAAACGGGATAACACTTATCCACCGCCATACGTTGTAGTCTATCAAAAACTTCCTTTTCCTTCTCTTCTTTGTCTCGCTGAAACTGCTCTGCATTTCTCATCGTCGTGACGATACCTTCCCTCTTATTTCTTTTAAGCTGTTTGATTTCTTTCTGCTTGGCCTCTTTTCGCCATAGTTGAAAGGAATCAAACATGGCCAGCCTAGACTTCTTTTTGAACAGTTTTGCTTCTAGATTATCCAAAATTGCTGTTTTGAAACTACCATGAGGTGGCCAACTAAGGACACCGTCATCTTTAGTGTAGCGGACCCAGCAATCATTGTATGCGATAGGACCCACTCCATGGCGACTATATAACTCATAGACCGGAGTTCCAACTGGAGGTATCGGACATGAGTCCTCCAATCAGGAATCCACACCACAACTTTTAAAGCAACTAAACAAAGTACTACGGCCAGGCATCGTGCACACTAACCGCGAGTTTCACAAACTTCAAGGGTTATTGGATTACGATGTCCTCGCAAAAATGCAAAACCCTCGGTTTTTGGCAATTGCAATCGTCAAATAAAACCCAACAACTAAGAACCAACAACTAAGAACCACAAATGCAATGGAACCATGCAAACAACCAAGCACCAACAACAACCAAGGACTCTGGGAGCGACCCACAAATACTTAACTGAAAGAGCAATGGCGTCACCAGGAAGGCCCGTCAATCGTCTCGCTGTACCAAGGACTACGCCAGGCGCCAAAACATGTCGACAGTCAGGGCATCAGTCCGTCGCAGCCGTCAGGAGGCGGGGATCTTCGCGGGAAAAGTCTTCGGGCCACTTGTTTCGACAACAGGATCGATGAAGCGGGGTGCACCTTCCCTCGGAGATTTCACACGAAGTTCCTCACGATCGTCGGGCTTTGGACCGGTACCGCTGATGTCGCCCCACGTGGGGCGCCAACTGAATGACTGGGCTATTCTTAAGGCCTAGCGGTGCCAGGGGACAACACCTGAAACCTTCGTGGGTTACCTGTTCCGGCGTACAAATGACAGAGACACGGGACACTTCCTTCGGCGTCAAAGATCGAGGTTTATTTACTGCAGGGAACACAGAAGTCACAAGAAGTACAACGCATGTAGGTTCTAGGAGACTGCTTCAAATTGCAACAGTGGATCGCTCCTTTTATACATGTTCCCGTCATAGCACAATATGGCAAACAAAAGGTTACACCTTAGTTCCCACAGTAAACTCCAAAAGGGCTGCTTTCATGTATTCAGGATCCCGGAACATAATTACAGTAGCATCGCCGGTTCCCAACTGTAAAAGTACATTATCCCACCATTAAGTACATTCCACTCCGGCTGTAAACGAGTTTAAGGAAGAGTCAGAAACAGGTGCAAAGGAAGACAAAGATAGACAACAGATTGAAAAGAGTGTAGGGGGGCGATATCGGAAACACGATTGCAGGATCAAAGGAGTCGTGCCTAATGAATGCACGGCTGAAACAATAGACCAGCACAGCAAGATGAGCCTTGAGCGGGGCCATCTGCCGTTGCAGTATCATCCCCCTCGTCATAAAGACACCCTAAAAGGAACACGTGTCTTCCGCAAGAGTTTGGGAATCGTAGGGTCATGAAGCGGACAGTGTCCGTTCGCTGGCTACTTGAGGGCAAGAGACAAAATGGATGCCATATCTAAAATGGAACCCGTGGGTTCAGATGAAGAAACCCACGAAACGGACGAACGGTTCAGGCCAGTATAGCGAAAACGCGTACACCCACTAAACTCGTCGTTTGCGGTTCATAGATACCAAACTCGTCCATATTCGAACGAGTCGAAAACACCACTTATAATTGTCACGGAACCTCACACTGGCTTCCAGTGAGAGAGCGAGTCAAATTTAAGGCCCTCTGCCTGTCCCATAAACTCCTGCAGGATAAAGGCCCCCCATCCTTAACAAATTCATTAGGCCCTACAAAGCCACAAGATCCCTTCGCTCTGACCACGAACACCTTATCACCACTGTAAGAGTGAAGAGGGCACGCACTGGCAGACGGCGCTTTTCTGTGAACGCAGCCCCCCTGTCGAATACTCTCCCCCGTACTCTAAGGATGGAACCAGACTACCTTCGGTTCAGAAAACTTCACAACTGTCACAAAGTCAGGATTTCACTCAACGGAGCACTCACCGCCGGGCAGACAGTATACCACACACAAGAGCAATATTACTGTCACAAAGTCAGGATATCACAGTAGAGCGCTCATTGCTTGACAAACAGTATACCACACACCAGAACAATGTTACTGTCACAAAGTCAGGATATCACTCAAAGGAGCACTCACCGCCGGGCAGACAGTATACCACACACAAGAGCAATGTTACTGTCACAAAGAAGTAAGAAGTCATAAATAAACACAAGTTGTTGTTTGAGGCTTGGCCTGGTCTAAAGGTACGCACACATGATTATTCTTATACCGAATGCAGTGCCAGTAGTACAAAAAGGTAGGAATGCACTGAGCTTACGGGGAAGGTTGAAGGGCCATCTGGAGAAGTTATACAAGGATAAAGTCATAGAACCCATAAACTTCTCTCAGTGGAGTTCTCCCATAGTGGTGATGGTGAAGAAACCTAGAGAACTCAAGCTCTGTGTCAATCTTAGGGCACTTAATAGGCACATTTTGGTGGATTGCTTTCGTTTTCACAAAATCCAGAAGATCTTAGCTCAAATGGGCAGATCAAACATTTTTACCACATTCGATCTAAGAGCAGCGCATCATCAGGTGCATCAGGTGCGTATCATCAGGTGCACACTCGATCTATGAGCAGGGTATCATCAGGTACACTCCATTTGGCGTGTACAGGTTCTTACACATGCCATTTAGCCTCACCTTAGCTTCATCTGTTTTTCAAAAACTCATGTATCATATTTTGGCGGAGGTGGATGGGGTTCTGGTGTATCAGGACAATATTCTGATTTTCTCAGACACTGTTCAATCACACTTAGAACTACTGAATAAACCATTGGGAGTATTAGACAAGTATGGATTTATGGTAAAAAAGGGAAAATATAAGTTCATGGTAGAAAAGGTTCAGTATTTAGGACATAGTTTGTCTGGGGTAGGAATCACTCCCAAAGAAGACATTTACAAGCAATAGAAAATTGTCCCTCACCCGCAGATGAGTATAGTTAAAATCATTCCTGGGATTGTGCGAATATTACTCAAGATTTGTGCAAAACCTTGCTCTTCAAACTAAGCCTTTGAGGCAGTTGCTGAGATTAGGGGCAACATTTGTCTGGGGACTGGAACAATCATCAACATTTGACCGACTCAAATCTTTGGCAATTTATGCTCCAGCGCTTCAAGCATTTAGAGATGAGGTACCATCCATAGTCACAGTTGATGTCAGTTGCTTGGGAATAGAAGCTGTGTTGAGCCAAGTCGTAGAAGGAAGGGAGAACACTATTGCCTTTGCATTCCGACATTTAACAGCAGCAGAAAAGAAGGACAGACCTTTAGAAAGAGAGGCTCTAGCTTTTTCTTCAAGGGGGTACATAATTCTTTCACTTATTTGCGGGGAAGAGTTTACTTTGGTTACAGATCACAAACCGTTGTTACATCTTTTGAATTACAAGTGAAAGGCCAGTTCCAGGATAGTAATGTTGCTATCTGGGGTGTACGAATATCATTTCGAGGTAAAACACATCCCAAGCAGAAAAAATTGCAGAGCAGAATTCTTGCCAAATTGTCCTTCCGACTTTAACCAGTGTGATAACTGAATCCTGGAAGAATAATTTGTGGTAGGGCTTGTTAATTGTGTGGTGGCTGCAAAGGTTGTTATCACTCAACAGGAGTGGAAGCAGTTTGCAAACAATGATATGTGTCAGGGAAAGCTTAGGGAGGTTATTACGCATGGATGGGCAAGAGAAGGTTTAGTTCCCTTAAAGATAAAAGAGTGTAGAAAAATCAGAATATCCCAGTAGAGCACTCACTGCTGGACAGTCAGTATACCACACAGCAGAGCAATGTTACTGTCACAAAGTCAGGATATCTCTCAACGGAGCACTCACCGCCGGCCAGAGAGTATACCACACACCAGAGCAATATTACTGTCACAAAGTCAGGATATCACTCAACGTAGCACTCACTGCTGAACAGACAGTCTACCACCCACTAGAGCAATGTTACTGTCACAAAGTCAGGATATCACAGTAGAGCGCTCAATGCTGGACAAACAGTATACCACACACCAGAGCAATGTTACTGTCACAAAGTCAGGATATCACTCAACGGAGCAGTCACCGCCGGGCAGACAGTATACCACACACCAGAGCAATGCTACTGTCACAAACTCAGGATATCACTCAACGGAGCAGTCACTACCGGGCAGACAGTATACCACACACAAGAGCAATGTTACTGTCACAAAGTCAGGATATCACTCAACGGAGCAGTCACCGCCGGGCAGACAGTATACCACACACCAGAGCAATGCTACTGTCACAAACTCAGGATATCACTCAACGGAGCAGTCACTACCGGGCAGACAGTATACCACACACAAGAGCAATGTTACTGTCACAAAGTCAGGATATCACTCAACGGAGCACTCACCGCCGGGCAGACAGTATACCACACACCAGAGCAATGTTACTGTCACAAAGTCAGGATATCACAGTAGAGCGCTCAATGCTTGACAAACAGTATACCGCACACCAGAACAATGTTACTGTCACAAAGTCAGGATATCACTCAACGGAGCACTCACCGCCGGGCAGACAGTATACCACACACCAGAGCAATGTTACTGTCACAAAGACAGGATATCACTCAACGGAGAACTCACTACCGGGCAGACAGTATACCACACACCAGAGCAATGTTACTGTCACAAAGACAGGATATCACTCAACGGAGCACTCACTACCGCCGGGCAGACAGTATACCACACACCAGAGCAATGTTACTGTCACAAAGTCAGGATATCTCTCAACGGAGCACTCAACGCCGGGCAGACAGTATACCACACACAAGAGCAATGTTACTGTCACAAAGTCAGGATATCACAGTAGAGCGCTCAATGCTTGACAAACAGTATACCACACACCAGAACAATGTTACTGTCACAAAGTCAGGATATCACTTAACGGAGCACTCACCGCCGGGCAGACAGTATACCACACACAAGAGCAATGTTACTGTCACAAAGTCAGGATATCACAATAGAGCGCTCAATGCTTGACAAACAGTATACCACACACCAGAACAATGTTACTGTCACAAAGTCAGGATATCACTCAAAGGAGCACTCACTACCGGGCAGATAGTATACCACACACCAGAGCAATGTTACTGTCACAAAGTCAGGATATCACAGTAGAGCGCTCAATGCTTGACAAACAGTATACCACACACCAGAACAATGTTACTGTCACAAAGTCAGGATATCACTCAACGGAGCACTCACTACCGCCGGGCAGACAGTATACCACACACCAGAGCAATGTTACTGTCACAAAGTCAGGATATCTCTCAACGGAGCACTCACTGCCGGCCAGAGAGTATACCACACACCAGAGCAATGTTACTGTCACAAAGTCAGGATTTCACTCAACGGAGCACTCACCGCCGGGCAGACAGTATACCACACACAAGAGCAATGTTACTGTCACAAAGTCAGGATATCACAGTAGAGCGCTCAATGCTTGACAAACAGTATACCACACACCAGAACAATGTTACTGTCACAAAGTCAGGATATCACTCAACGGAGCACTCACCGCCGGGCAGACAGTATACCACACACCAGAGCAATGTTACTGTCACAAAGTCAGGATATCACAGTAGAGCGCTCAATGCTTGACAAACAGTATACCACACACCAGAACAATGTTACTGTCACAAAGTCAGGATATCACTCAACGGAGCACTCACCGCCGGGCAGACAGTATACCACACACCAGAGCAATGTTACTGTCACAAAGTCAGGATATCACAGTAGAGCGCTCAATGCTTGACAAACAGTATACCACACACCAGAACAATGTTACTGTCACAAAGTCAGGATATCACTCAACGGAGCAGTCACCGCCGGGCAGACAGTATACCACACACCAGAGCAATGTTACTGTCACAAACTCAGGATATCACTCAACGGAGCAGTCACCGCCGGGCAGACAGTATACCACACACCAGAGCAATGTTACTGTCACAAAGACAGGATATCACTCAACGGAGCACTCACTACCGGGCAGACAGTATACCACACACCAGAGCAATGTTACTGTCACAAAGTCAGGATATCACAGTAGAGCGCTCAATGCTTGACAAACAGTATACCACACACCAGAACAATGTTACTGTCACAAAGTCAGGATATCACTCAACGGAGCTCTCACCGCCCGGCAGACAGTATACCACACACCAGAGCAATGTTACTGTCACAAAGTCAGGATATCACAGTAGAGCGCTCAATGCTTGACAAACAGTATACCACACACCAGAGCAATGTTACTGTCACAAACTCAGGATATCACTCAACGGAGCTCTCACCGCCCGGCGGACAGTATATCACACAACAGAGCAATGTTACTGTCACAAAGACAGGATATCACTCAACGGAGCACTCACGACCGGGCAGACAGTATACCACACACCAGAGCAATGTTACTGTCACAAAGTCAGGATATCACAGTAGAGCGCTCAATGCTTGACAAACAGTATACCACACACCAGAGCAATGTTACTGTCACAAAGTCAGGATCTCACTCAATGGAGCACTCACCGCCGGGCAGACAGTATACCACACACCAGAGCAATGTTACTGTCACAAAGTCAGGATATAACTTTACAAAGCACTCACCCCCGGGCAGACAGTATAGCATACACAAGAGCAATGTTACTGTCACAAAGTCAGCATTTCACTCAACGGAGCACTCGCTGCTGGACAGACAGTATACCACATACCAGAGCAATGTTACTGTCATCAAGACAGGATATCCCTCAACGGAGCACTCACCGCCGGGCAGACAGTATACCACACACCAGAGCAATGTTACTGTCACAAAGTCAGGATATCACAGTAGAGCGCTCAATGCTTGACAAACAGTATACCACACACAAGAGCAATGTTACTGTCACAAAGTCAGGATATCACAGTAGAGCTCTCAATGCTGGACAAACAGTATACCACACACCAGAACAATGTTACTGTCACAAAGTCAGGATATCACTCAACGGAGCACTCACTGCTGGACAGTCAGTATACCACACAACAGAGCAATGTTACTGTCACAAAGACAGGATATCACTCAACGGAGCACTCACTACCGGGCAGACAGTATACCACACACCAGAGCAATGTTACTGGCATAATGTCAGGATATCACTCAACGGAGCTCTCACCGCCCGGCAGACAGTATACTACACACCAGAGCAATGTTACTGTCACAAAGTCAGAATATCACTCAACGGAGCACTCACCGCTGGGCAGACATTATATCACACATCAGAGCAATGTTACTGGCATAAAGTCAGTACACATAATTCTGATAGATACATCTGCCAGTAGATTCCTCACCTTGTGAATATCCCCTTGCGTCAGCAACATTCGGAAATTCTTTCGTAGCTGCGCGCCGACATGGGCGATGACATAGAGGCACAGCATCGCGCGTGACTCCGCTGACGTCACCAACACCATATTAGGCCCACGCCGGTGTGATGACACCAGTTCCCTTTTTTCCGCGTCCTAGACGCTAACGGTTTTCTAGGGATCGTCCGTAGCTATTGCAGTAACCTTGTTACTTTGTTAGAATTGTGCTTCATTGTCTTCTCTCTCGACATGTCTTCGAAGAAGACCGGGTTTAAAGCTTGTGGGGAATGTGGCAAAACCATGTCCATTACGGATCCACATGAATGCTGCGTATGGTGTCTAAGCTCCGTCCATGACGTCGAAGACTGCCTGTCTTGTAAGAAGATGACACCTAAGGCCATTCGGGAGAGAGAAACCAAGCTTCTCGTGGCGAAACTTAAAGGCAGAAAAGAGAAGAAAAGTTCGAGGTCGCGAACTCGGCGTTCGAGGTCAAGGTCTCGTTCAAGGTCGCGCTCAGATTCGTCCTCGGCCCATGCTTCGAGATCTTCAAAAAAGAAGCATAAAAAGAGGATCCATGAGTCCCGGCATCACTCGAGGAAGGACTCAGGTTCAAAGCCGAAGTCACAGGTGAAGCTGGTTGAGAAGGTAGTGGTGTCTTCGGCTTCGGAAGAGCAGGGCACCGAGGGTGAAGTGTCGCATGCGAATTCGCCAGGTTCACCGAGGCAGATATCGAATCCATCTCCGGTTCCGTCCCATCCTTCAGGTCGGGAGGTCCGTTGGCTTTTAGTCTGGGTGTTCCCCAGACCTATGCTCCTGCGCCCTTTATGCACTTTATGCCGGCTCCAGCGCCGCATTGGCATTTTCCGACGCTGGCGAGGCCTTCGACTCCGAAGCCATCGACGCCGAAGCCGTTGACGCAGAATCCATCGACGCTGAATCCATCAACTCCGATGCCGAACCCTGAACGACCTCGTGTGAAACTACCTCGTCCGACGTCGGGATTGGCGCCAGCACCGGCTCCGACGGAGTTGACAGTGGATCCGTCGGCATCGTATGTGAAAGCACAGGTCGAGGCGTGAAGCCCAGAGGCTTATGGAGGAAGAAAGGTTTCGTGAGGAAGATATGGAAGAGGGTGAGCTGCAGGAGTCTGAGGACCCATTTGATGACCGGAGTGTGGCTAGTGGCCTGGAACTGTCTCCTGAGTGGGATATAGCCTCAGTGTCGGATGCACCCTCTAAAGATGTGGCTCCATACCATGTCGTGATAAGGAAGGTGGCAGACTTACTGAACATTACTCTGCCTACTGCTGAGTATAAGTCAAATATTCTCACAGAGGTCCTTCATTCACCATCTTCAGTGATTGAGCCAATGCTGCCATTTAATGATGCCCTAGCAGAGCCAATTTTAGAAGTTTGGAAGAAAGCTTTATCAGCTCCTGCAGTATCTAGGGCTGTTGCCAGGAGATATAGAGTTGCTCCTAATGACCCGGAATTTTTGTCCACACACCCTCTGCCTGAGAGTTTGGTGGTGCAGGCTGCCTGTTCCACGAAATCAACAGGAGCTTTTCCACAGGTTCCTGCAGAAAAGGAGTCAAGGAAACAGGATCAGGCTGCTAAAAAGGTTTTCTCCTCCGCCAGCATTGCGTTGAAGTCCATAAACGCGACTGCCTGATGGGGCGGTATATCCACGCCCTGATGGATACTGTAAAACAGTTGGTGCCAAAGATACCGGAGGATGATAGAAAAGACTTCCAGGAGGTAATCTCGGACACTCAGGCTGCAGCAAGGCAGGTGATCCAGAGTGGTTTGGACACAGCAGATTCTGTGGCGAGAGTCATGGGCTCTTCGGTGGCTACGAGGAGAGCTGCATGGCTTAAATCGTCTGAGTTTTCAACAGATGTCCAGTCTGCATTAATGGATCTACCATTCGACGGGTCTGGTTTGTTTGGCAAAAAGGCAGACGCTGCTTTAGAACGTTTTAAGGACAGCAGGGCGACGGCTAAGTCGTTGGGCCTTCAGACCAGGGGCACCTTTGGGAAACGCTTTAGAGGGTTTGGCAGATCTTCTTTTCGTTCCTACAAGTCAACTCAGCAGCAGCTGCAGCAGCAGCAAAACACACTGTACAAGGCGTACAGGGGCAGACAGAGAGCTCGTCCCAGAGGTCGTCAAGTCGCCTCCTCCTCTTCTTCCTCTTCCCCTTCCCAGCCCCCTGCCAATGCAGCAAAGCAGCCCTATATCCGCCATTCCGGATCATGCGGGCCCAGTGGGGGGCCGGCTTACCCATTTCCTACGAGATTGGGAATTAATTGCATTGGATCTTTGGGTTCTCAATCTCGTGGAGAATGGGTATGCTCTTCCCTTTCGGGAGTTTCCCACAAATTACCCTCCTTGCCAGGGTTATTGTTCGGAGGACCACCTGCTTCTCCTGCAGGAAGAAGTCCTGGCGCTGTTCAGTAAAGGTGCGATAGAGGTGGTTCCGGAGCAGGAAAGGGGTCAGGGATGCCACTCCCGGTATTTTCTGATCCCCAAGAAGGATGGCAGGCTTCGGCCAATCCTGGATCTCAGGATCTTGAACTTGTATCTGAAGTGTGAGAAGTTGGCCTGATATGCAGTGCTCACTATTCTAGTGATCACTATGTATCATTTCAAACGACCCTTATTGATGATTGGTTGGAAGTCAACCTTATAGACCAGCTATCCTAGTAGCATGGACAAGAGCAGTCTTTAGGCTAAACTCTAGAGGGCGTGTTAAGCCAGCTGTTATACCATCACATATACCCCTTGAACACCAAGTGAAAGGACACCACACAAGTTGTTATGAAAATAAAAGGATATTTATTTATAACAAGTCTACCCTGATCTCTTTATGAGTCAGGGAGCTAAGCACACAACAAAACTCTTAAGAAAATACTTCAAGTTGCACAATTTACACAAATGCCAGAGGGGCACGAAAAACCATATACTACAAAAGTGGAATGCGAAATACTAGCAGGTAAGTAACAAGATCCAGAGGCTTTAGGATCGCTAGGACTACACCACTGAACCTTCAGGTTAGGAGCAGGAGGCCTAGGGAGATCGGGTGCAGAGTGTGCACTCTCACGCGGGATGCGGGACAAAGTCTATGGATGCTAGATTTCGTAAAGTTAGTGTTATCGGACGAATTTGACTGGCTAGGCTGAAAACGAAAAAGGATCTGGACACTTAGAAAGTGAACCTACGTTGGAGCACCGAAATGCTCAAGTTACCTAGCCCAGGGGCTGCGGCTGCATAGGGTTCAAAAGACGTCGGGAATCCTCGTTACAGTCTATGGAGCCTGAAAGAAGAAGTTGCTGGCAGGCGACCAGTGATGATGTCCGGAGTGATCCAAGCCTGGATCGAAGATGGAGACGACCTGAAAGCAGAAAGGACTCAGTTCTTAATCACTAGCCAGTGATTAGGTGGGCACCAGGATGGCACCGGATGAAGTCACCTCGACCAGGTGAGTGGGCTACGCTGGGCTCTGCAGTCTCTCGGACCAGGAGGCGTTGTCGGCGACCAGGATGGAGGTGCGAGCTGTCCCACGAAGGTATCTGCTGTCGGCGATGCTGGACCCAGGATTGGGGCAACAAACCTTGGCAAAGGGAAGCCCACGCGGTGGACTCAAGATGGCGTCTGGAGTGGACCAGGAGGGTCCGGGGTGCTCCTCTGTTGGAGGGGAGCAAGGGCCAGTCTGGAGCAACCAGACCAGCGATGGAAGTGTCGTGGTTCGTCATCAGGAAAGCCACAAGCCAGCAGGCAAGTAGCCAGACAACGCGGTGAGCAGCAAAGAGCAGAAGGGCCCCACGCAGATCTCGTGGATGCTGGGGGGCTGGACTTCGGTGCTGGAGCTGCTCAGGGTTAGGGCTTCTCAAACCCCAAAGCACTCACTCGAGGATCCCTCGGCGGTCGTGCTGGATAAGCGTCGTGCAGTTTTGAAGATGGCCGGTCCCTTCAGGTCTCGTCACACCCACGAATCTCAGCTGGGCTGATGATGTAGGTAGAGGTCAGAGGTGCCAGGGAATCCGGTTCTCGTCGAGCTGGGCAGTCTTGATCCGGAGGATGGACTTGCAGCAAACCGCATGCGCTTAGATGGTGCCCGCTGGTGCAGGGTGGCTACTCCTTAGCCACAAGGGAGAGTCTTCAGAGAGGTTCAAGAGTTCTTTTGTGGAAAGTCATCAAGATTCAGAATTATCTAATTTGGGAAGGGGGCCCGCTCCTACCTTTATACTAAAGAAAGGGGCTGGCACGCGACTAGGTCCTGCCCATGGGTGGGACCAGGAGGGGGGTGGTTACACCCCTCTCCCTTGTCCAGACTTTCCCCAGCTCAAGGGCTGGTGTGCCCCTGGAACTGGTTCAAACCGGCAGATGCATAGTGAGCACCGGGTTGCCACTTGCAGTCACCTTCCATTCAGCCCTGCCTACCTGGGATACACAAAACCCTGTCTTGGATGGTGCTAGCACTGCCCCTGACAGGATACCCTTTGTCTGAGCTCTCCTCGCTGGAAGGACTCCCAGCAGCAGGAGGTCAGACTTGTGTCTGTGGTGGCAGCATCCATTTTGTGATGCTGAGGCTCGAGTTAACTTTAACCGGGGTTCACAGTTACATACATGTCGTGTCCCTCTAGCAGGGTGGAATGCTAACCCCGTCGCCAGAATTGGCGAGGGGTTAGTATTCCAATTCGTATGACACCTTACTCGACATGTTTTGATAAAGCGATACCAAAGACAGCAAATAACCGCGAGGATTATAATGCACTTAAGAGTATATGGTACGCGTTATCATAGAACAGCTATTAGGACTTGGTTCCGCTAAGCTGCAGACGGGCTCAGCTCATGCAAGAGCACCATCTCACATAATTCCAAGCACTCTGCCTTCAGGATTGTTAAGGCCTGCCATAGGAGTGACTGATAGGAATACATGTGTCCATTTTAGGGTTAGATATAGGAATACTATATCTAAAGCAAAGGGTGATTACACCACCTTGCCCCAGCTGTCGTGCAGACAGTTGTGTCAGATTTGGATGGCCAGCCAGGGGTGGCATAATACATGCTGCAGCCCCTGGTAGGCCCTGGGTACACCTATGCCCTGGGTACAGGGACTGATAAGGTGGCCCAGTACCAATTCGCAAATGCACCTAAGGTACACGTGTCAATTTAGAGAGAGAACAGCTAGGCTGTGGGTCTGATTAGCAGGCCCACGGCCAGGGAAAGTCGTAAACCAGTGAAGCAAAAAGCAAAAATCTGGGGTGATCATAGGATTGCAGACCCTACTCTCCTACATGAAGCAGGAGAAGTTCAAGATGCTCACCCTTGCTCAGCTTCTTCAGGCACTGATGGAAGAAGACTGGATGGTGTCAATCGATTTGCAGGATGCGTATTTTCATATTCCCATCTTGAAGTCGCACAGAAAGTATCTCCATTTCACAGTTGGGTCGCAACACTACCAGTTTGCGGTTCTTTCCTTTTGGTCTTACTACTGCGCCTCGAGTCTTCACCAAGGTGATGGCAGTGGTGGCAGCGCATCTCAGGAGGTCGGGGATGCCTGTATTCCCGTATCTGGACGACTGGCTGATCAAAGCAGAGTCGCCGGAGAAGGTGCTCCGTCACCTGCAGAAGACAACTCAGTTGTTGCACAGGTTGGGTTTTTCGATAAATGTACCCAAATCTCACCTGGTGCCCTTCCAGCGCAACCTGTTTATAGGTGCAATTCTGGACACTACTGTATGCCGTGCATTCCCTCCTCCTCAAAGGATTCGCGACATACAGGAAATTATTCCTTTGTTTTTCAATGGAGCGGTCGTTCCAGTCCTGAAGGTCCTTCGCTTGCTCGGTCTGATAGCTTCTTGCATTCTGCTGGTCAATCATGCACGCTGGCACATGAGGGCACTCCAGCGGTGCCTCCGCAGGCAGTGGTATCAACACAACGGAGATCTCAGGGAGTCAGTGAGGATCTCCAGAGAAACTGCAGCGGATCTGACTTGGTGGAGTGTGGAAGGCAATCTGTCACAAGGAAAGCCTTTTCATCTACCGCCATCTGTGGCCACAGTGATAATGGATGCATCCACTCTAGGGTGGGGTGGTCATCTGGGGGATCTGGAGATAAAAGGTCTTTGGTCTCCAGAGGAAAGGTTGCTTCACATCAACCTTCTAGAGTTGCGGGCGAGACGTTTGGCACTCAAGGCCTTCCTCCCTTCCCTTCACGGTCAGTCAGTTCAAGTCCTGACGGACAATACGACCGCGATGTGGTATGTCAACAAGCAGGGAGTAGAGGGGTCGCAGTGTCTCTGCAGAGAGGCTCTGCGTCTCTGGTCCTGAGTTTAGGACCAACAGATTTGTCTGATGGCAAATCATCTGGCCTGAGTTCTGAACGTTCGTGCAGACACTCTCAGTCGGCAGTTCTCCGCCGATCACGAGTAGAGGCTCCATCCAGAGGTAGTTTGTCAGGTCTTTCGGACTTGGGGAACTCCTCTGGTGGATCTGTTCGCCACTCACGAGAATGCTCACTGCCCGTCAATCTGCAGCCTCCAGTTTCCGATGCAGGGAACCTCGGGGGATGCGTTTCAGTTGAGTTGGGACTCGCAACTCCTTTACGCGTTTCCTCCCATACCCTTGATTCCTCGGGTTCTGAGGAAGCTTCGCTAAGACCGGGCCCAAGTTATATTGATCGCCCCGGATTGGCCAAGAAGGGTGTGGTACACAGATCTTCTCCACCTCTCCTTGTCCTCGCTGCTCTGTCTCCCTCACAGGGCAGATCTCCTCACCCAGATGGAGGGACAGGTTCTACACCCCCACCTCCAGACCTTACACCTTCATGCCCGGAGATTGAACGGGGCAACCTGATTTCCTTTTCTCTCCCACACGATGTGGTGGATGTCATTTTGTCAGCCAGGCGTGACTCCACTAAGTCCATTTATTCCTATAGATAGTCTAAGTTCGTTGCTTGGTGTGGGGAGAAGTCCATTGACCCTTTAAGGGCTCGTTTGTCCAATATTCTTCAATTTGCTCTTTCCTTGGCCCAGCGGGGTTTTGCTGTGGCAACTATTAAGGGTTATTTGTCGGCCTTATCGGATTTCCTTTGTTTGCCGGACGAGCCCTCTTTGTTTAAGTCACCTATCGTTTTACGGTTCATCAAGGGCCTTACCAATAAATTTCCTCCTACTACTTTTAAGGCGCCTCAGTGGGACTTGAACCTGGTACTTACTTTCCTGATGGGTTCGCCTTTCGAGCCGTTACACAAGTGTCCCTTGAGGCTTTTGTCTTTCAAGACTGTTTTTCTGATAGCAATTACCTCGGCAAGGAGGGTAAGTGAGCTTCAAGCTCTTGGTTCAAAGCCCCAGTTTTTATCTATTCATGCTGATCGAATGGTTCTCAGGACCAGGGCTGCTTTTCTGCCGAAGGTGGTACTCCTTTCCACCTGGGGCAGTCCGTTACCCTCCCTACTTTTATCCTCCCCCTCACCCTTCCAAGGAGGAGGAGAGACTTCACCGCCTGGACCTTAAGAGGGCGGTGAGCTTTTACCTGGACAGGACAAGAGAGTTCAGGTCGGATGACCAGCTGTTTGTTGGATTTGCTGGCTGCAGGAAGGGGAAGGCTGAAAACAAGCGCACGCTATCAAGATGGATAATTTTATGCATCAAGATCTGCTACTCCCTGGCGGGTAAGGAACCTCCAGAGGGTATAAGGGCTCATTCCACTAGAGCTAAGTCTGCAACATCTGCTCTTTCTAGACATTTGCACTTGCACATTACACTTGGGCCTCCCTCCACACTTTCGCGAAGCATTACTGCTTGGATTCCGAAGTGAGGAGTGACGGCCATTATGCGCGCTCTGTCCTCCAAGATTTCTTGGTATAGCGGAGTGGACACCCTCCTCCGGGAGTGGGGACTGCTGTGGGAATCGATTCACAAGGTGAGGAATACACTAGCAGATGTATCTATCAGAAGAACAAGTTACTTACCTTCGGTAACGCTTTTTCTGGTAGATACAGATTCCTCACTGACCCACCCGCCTCCCCGTTGTCCACTCTTCTATACCTGAGTAATTGTAATGTAATGTAATATATATATATATATATATATATATATATATATATATATATATTATCAAAGGAAATGTTTTATTTTAGATGTTTTCCTGCATTGGCTTATTGGCTTCACACTGTGTGTGTGTTTTATCTTGACATTTGTGTACTGTGTATACTGTATATATATCTACTGTCATCGGTCCGTCCGTGTGCCTCGAAGGCACGGAAAAAAGGGCGGAACTGATGTCATCACGCCGGCGTGGGCCTAATATGGTGTCGGTGACGTCAGCGGAGTCGCGCGCGATGGCATGCCTCTATGACATCGCCCACGTCGGCGCAAAGCTACGAAAGAATTTCCGAATGTTGCTGACGCAAGGAGATATTCACAAGGTGAGGAATCCACAGGCAGATACTGTATCTACCAGAAAAAGAGTTACCGAAGGTAAGTAACTTGTTCGACTGGAGCACTCCCTCTCAAACGTCAGTCACACAGTCAGTGCATTTAAGACTAGAGCGCTCTCCCTGTCAGGCTGTAGCTATGTCTTTAGGACACTTTGTGATTCAAGTAACTGATGACTGTGAATGTGCCTCTCATTGGCACTCGTTGGTGCTTTGGGATTTAGAATAAGAGGCTTCCTCAGTTCTGCACCATTCCATTTCCTGAAGAGTTCTATCAATGTGTGTTTAGAGAGGCCTTGGAGCACTACAACCCTGGAATGTGTATCCAAGTGCTCTATGTCCTAGGTCCGCGGTCCAGACAGTTGTGAACTCACCTCTATTTGTCTCCACAGAGTACCGCAAGATGCATGGTGTGGCTGAACAGCTCATCACTTTTGAAAGTCTGCGGCAGAACTTTGAGAAGAACTTTGTCAGTCATTTGACACAAATGTTCGAACAGCAGGTAGGTCTGCTCGCTGATGGTAGTCCTGGTGAGCAAACATTGGATGGGCGAAAAGGTACAGTTTGTGCATCTCTTCATTATAGAGGTAGAGTTAACCCGTTCACTTGAGGGAGTAACAAGCCCAGGGATGAAAACCACAAATTGGGTGCAGTGGAAAGGCAGAAGGAAGAATAATGCCCAATAATGTAAAAAGCAGAACACAAAGGCTCAGAGGCATGCCTTACTGTATGTTTACTTTCTTTAGAAACCTTCTGAGAGTCAAACGGGCTGTAGTCCAGCCTAATCTAATCCCATTTTACCTTCGGGCATAAGACATTAAACACAACTTGTTTTACTCTTTTCAGTCACTCAAGAGTGTGGGAGTACCCAGGGACTGAGCATCTCATGCAAGGGGCCTTCAGTCCTGGGGCAGAAATACAGGGATGCCACTGCTTGGCATCACATTGTATCTCCAGTGTCTGTGCCTGTACCACACCCTTATCCAGTATTTGGGTATCTTTCATAGATTCACATGCCTGAATCATTCCCCGTCGCCGAGGCGGGAGTCCCACGGTAAATAAAAAAGCAGTGCCAAAGGCAAAAAGGCAAAGAACAGTAGTAGGCCCTAAAGATAAGGCCTGAGGCCTAGATCTTAGTAGCCTAGCTACATCATTATGCTAAAAGAACCAACAATTGGTCTCAGCCAATCAGCTGCCAGCACCCTCTAGAACCTTCCCAGCAGACTTAGGTCTCCTCAGATTTTCACTGCACGTCGTGTGGAAGGGAGTCTCCCTGAGTGCCACTCAGTTTTTCTTCAGAATGTCTGACAAGAAGGCCTTGTTCAAGCCCTGCAGAACCTGTGACAAGAAGATAGTCCATGTTAATGACCAACATAAGGACTACATTTACTGCCTCTACCCTAAACATAAGGCAAAAGATTGTAAAATCTGCCGTACCTTCCCTCCTAACACTCTCAGGGATAGGGAGGCAAGAGTCCTGTTGTGGCTTAAATCTTCTTTGGCTGAAGATGATGATAGAGCCTCAACTTCCAGCAAGAGAGCTAGATCACAGGATAGTTCTTCAAGTGAGGGGAGAAAACTCCTTAAATCCTCCCATCCTACTTCTGGCCCTTCTCCGAGGTCTCCCTCAACCTCCTCTAGGCCTTCGCAGTCTCCACAGACTGCTGCTCTCAAGGACTCTAAGAAACAATCTTCTCAAACAGTGAGTAAAAGACTCTCAAAATCTTTGGCTTTCCCTCTATCGCCGGTGATTTTTGTCACTTCTTCTGCTCCTTCGTTCGACGGAGACTATCTCTACTGCATCTATCACATCGCCTAAACTGTCGATGAGGATTTCCACAATGTCTAAGAAGACTATCGTCGAAGGATCGTCGACGAAGGCCTCATTGACAAAGTCGTCATCAAAACATACATCGACAAAGGTACCGTTGACGAAGTCTCCACCGTCAACGAGAGAGGTATCGTCAACGAAGACGCATGTATCTACTATGCCGTTGACGACTTTCCGGTTGACGGCTGTCCCGTCGACGAAGATCCCGTTGACGATGAACTCATCGACGTCGAGCCCGTCGACGTTGATTCCGTTGACTGCGCTAGCAAAGAGCCCATCAGCGACAATTCCATCGACAGAGATCCCGTTGACGACCATACCATCTAAAGTGGTTTTACCTGCTCCAACTAAGGCTTTGGTTGTGCTTCCAACTTATTCAACGCCAGTTCCAACTCGGAGCTTTCAGCTCAACACATTTCAAAGGCATGAGTATTCCAATATCTCACCTCTTACTCCGTCGCATCTTCTGGAAACATATTTCCAAGAAGAGGATGATGATTATGACGACGAGGACGACGAAGGACCATTTGGGGTAGCTCGTCATCCTTCTGAACTGCATATCAAATGTCAAGATGATGAGGAAGAGGAAGAGGATTACAACAAACAATATTACCAAGAGGACATTGTCGTTCCCCATCACTCAGTATATCATAGACAATCTTGACAGTCTGAGATCAGCCATCTGCCTCCAAATCTTATCCAGGACTTGCAAGCTATGCTCGCAGATTATAGGCAGCTGTTTCCCCCGCAGCAGGTTATTCCACCACCGCCACCTGTGGCGGTTCCAGATTGTTTACCTCCACCTGAGGCTCCGACCCCAATGCCTCCGAGTGCAGAGCCTCTTCAAGAACAACAACCCTCACAACCTCCTCAGGATCAGGACACTTCCTCTGATGAGAAAGTTGAAGAAGGTGAATTACCAGAAAACCCCTATTTTGATCCATGGGATTCGTAAATTATCCCTTTGCCTTCGCCACCGACTCTTCTGCCATCTGATTCGCCACCACATGATATAGGAGGGTTTCACAACCTCATGCAGCGGGCTGCTGCTAGGTTTCAACTTCCTGTTACTGTGGAACAGACCGAATGTTTCCTTTACGATTATAATGAGGAGTCCAGAAAGGTTACCAGGGCCGTTCCTATAATTGATTATATATGGAGCGAAGGTATCAAGATCATGAAAAATCCTACATCCGTGCCTGCGGTGCTTCCACATATAGATAAGAAGTATCGTGCTCTGGCCAATAGTCCATCCTGCCTCATTGGACACCCTAGGCCAGATTCCGTAATTTCCCAGGCTGCCCAGCAAAGGTCCAAGAACCCGGCAACACCTATTACTACAATGCCCCACAAGGAGGAACGTCGTCTTGATCTGATTGGAAAGAAGTTTTCCACTATGGCAGCTGCTTCCCTCAGGGCAGCTAGCTCATTAGCGATCATAGGGCATTATGATCGCCAAATGTGGTCGGATATGGCTCGGCTGATTAACCTCATCCCGGAGGAGAAATGGCAGGAAGCACGGAAGATCTTACTAGAGGGTGAGTGTGCAGCATCAGAAACAATAGATTGCGCACTGGACATTGTTAATACGAATTTCAGACAGCTAGCTGGGGCGGCAGTACTCAGATGCCAGGGTTGGATTTAAGCCTCCACTTTCAGACCGGAAGTCCAGACAAAAATATTGGACATGGCTTACGATGGCGAATCGTAGTTTGGAAAACACACCGATGAAGCCCTTCAGGCAATAAAGACCGATACGGACACTGCAAGATCCTCGGGCTCGTTGCAATACAGACGTGGAACATTCAGAGGCGCTAGAGGAGGATATCAAACACAGGAAAACAGACAATAGCAGCCCCAATATGGACAGAATTACCAATCATCATACCGCAATCCAATACGGCTGGTTTCTCTCGCCAGGGAGGTCGAAATCGATCCCGAAAATGAAGGACGTGACTCTAACAGAAAACAGTGATCTCCACAGGGCACCAATCACATCTCTTCCCCTTCCCTTGGGCGCGACAATTTCAACATTTGTGGACAAGTGGCGAGAAATTACCTCCGATCTATGGGTTTTAGACCTGGTGAAATTTGGACATACCCTAGAATTTGTCACCAAGCCAACTACCACTCCGCCCAGGGAATCCCCTCCCCCTCGTCTTCACTTATTATTCAAAGAAGCTTTAACAATGCTCCTCAAAAATGCTATAGAGAAGGTCCCAGCTCATCAGAAACGGGCAGGTTTCTATTCTCGTTTTTCCTGATCAAAAAGAAATAAGGGGAATGGCGACCGATCCTAGACCTTAGCAACCTAAACAGTTTCCTCAAAAAACAAGGATTTTGCATGGTCACCCTCTCAGAGATTCTAGGTTGCCTAAACAAGGGAAATTTTATGGCTTCTCTGGACATGGAAGACGCTTAATTCCACATCCCAAACATCACAAATATCTCCGCTTCACTGTGGCTGGCGCCCATTATCAGTTCAAAGTGCTCCCATTTGGTCTAAAGTCAGCTCCAAGGATCTTCGCAAAGTGCCTAGCTCCTGTAGCAGCAACATTAAGATCCCGGGGAATCCAAGTCTTTCCGTATTTGGACGATTGGTTAATCAATGCTCCTTCAGAGCAAGCAGTCAAGACTGCCACTGTGACGTCTCTTCGCCTCTTCGACTCTCTGGGGCTAACTGTGAACAGAAGCAAATCCCAATTATGTCCGATGCAAGTCCTTTTGTTTCTTGGAGCTCTTCTGGGCACTGTCCACTGCAAGGCATTCTTATCTCACGAACAACAGCTTCGTCTTCAGAAGCTAGCAATTCTGATTTCAAGAAGAAAGTCAGTTTATGTTCGCATGTTCGCTTCACTCCTGGTGATGTGCTCTTTGGCCATAAATCTCATCCCGTTGGCACGACTAAGAATGAGGCCACTACAGGAAGAACTGCACCTACAGTGGCAACAAGCCGTGGGTTCCTTCAACGACATCATCAATGTCACACCACGAATGGTAAATGCCCTACATTGGTGGTCACAGATAGCCAATCTAGCAGAAGGGCTCACTTTCATACAAGAGGTCCCACATTTTGTTCTGACAACAGACTCCGCCATGGAAGGATGGGGAGGTCATCTCCAGGATTTACAGATACAAGGCAAGTGGTCTCAAGAGTACAGGCAACAGCATATCAATAGCCTGGAATTAAGAGCGATTTATCTCTGCAAGCTTTCCTTCCAAGGATTACTGGTTCATCGGTACTGGTTCGAAACAACAATACCACTAGCATGTTTTACGTAAACAAGCAAGGAGGGACAAGGTCGGCAACTTTGTCAAGCGAGGCTCAAGAATTGTGGGAATGGGATACACTCCACAACATAACCCTCAAAGCGGAGCATTCAAAGGCCTCCACACTACCCTGACGGATACACTCAGCAGGTCCCTATCAGACTGTCACGAGTGGGAGCTAGAGCACACTCAAGTGAACAGAGTTTTCCAAAGTTGGGGCCAGCCGATATTGAATTCGTTCACAAGGAAGCAGAACAAGAAATGCCAAAACTATGCCAGCAGGTATCCACAACAGGGATCAAGGGGAATGCCCTGTCCATGTGATGGTCCGGGTTTTGTGCATACGCTTTTCCCCCAATACCTCTAATCCCGAGGGTGTTACGCAAGATGAAGTCGGAGGGATGCTGTCTCATCCTCATTGCACCCCGATGGCCACGTCAGTACTGGTTCCAAGAGCTTCTGTTGCAATCCCAGGACCAGCCGATCTGTCTTCTTCCAACACCCACAATGCTGTTGAGGAACAGGGAACAGGTGGTTCACCCAGACCCTCAGTCTCTAAATTTACACGCATGGATCCTGACTTCCTAGAATTCAAGGACCTTGACATCCCTCAGGACTGTCGTGACATCCTAACTAAATCACGAGCTCAGAGCACAATTAAGACTTATTGTCTTAAATGGAAGAGGTTTTGCTGTTGGTGTGAGGCTAACAATATTCACCCGATAGAAGCTCCTGCTGAGCAAATTCTTCCTTATCCCGCTGCATCTGGCTAGATCTGGGCTCACCTTTTCATCAGTTAAAGTCCATTTAGCCGCACTTTCCAGATTCAGAAAAGGTGCTAAGCTTCCTTCTTTATGTTCATCCTCGTTAATCAAACAATTCATGAGAGGTCTTTTCCGAGCATTCCCTCCGGTGCAACCTCCTCCACCGGAGTGGGAACTTAACACGGTCCTCACGCAGTTAATGAAGCACCAATTCGAACCCATCCACAAGGCCGAGCTCAAGTTTCTCACATGGAAAGTTGCTTTACTTCTAGCTCTAACATCTGCTCGAAGAGTGAGTGAAATCCAGGCTTTCACTATAACAGAACCATTTTTACATTTCTCTCAGGATTATGTGACCCTCCTGACTAATCCTACTTTTATACCAAATGTGCCATCACAGTTTCACCTCAATGAACCAGTGAGGTTACGGACTTTCTTTCCAAATCCGTCTACACCAGCAGAAAGAAACTTACATTCTCTTGACATCAAAAGATGTTTACAGTTCTTTCTACAGAGAACAAAGCCCTTTAGAAAATCTGACTAGTTGTTTGTGGCTACGCTGGGAACTGCAGTCACAAAAGCCACAATTGCCAGATGGATAGCATCTACAATCCATTTATGTAATGACAAGACTAACAGGCCATTGCTACGGAAATTCAAGGCCCACTCTACAAGAACGGATGTATGGCTTTACGACGCGTACTTTTACAACGCGTGCCGTTACAACGCAGTTTTTTCAACGCAAGTCGTTACCAAGTCGTGGGGGTGCGGACTTAGGAATTTTTTAATTTACTATTCCAACACCAGCCTACGTACAGTAGGGAAGGTGTTGGATAGTAAATTAAAAAATTCCTTGTCCTGCAGCGCCCTCCAGCGCAAGTCATGGTAACGACTTGCATTGAAAAGACCGCGTTGTAAAGGCACGGCGGTGTAACAGCCGCGTCGTAAAGGCTGTTCCCCGTCTACAGCGTTATTTGCTGGAGTGACTCTGGTAAATAATTGTCGTGCTGCAACATGGAAAAATGTCCACACTTTCACGAGACATTACTGCCTTAAATCTACATGTCAAGAGGATGCGGCAGTTGGAGAGGCTATCTTACGCCACCTTTTTCTTTGAGACCATTTTTAGGTACCCTTTTGTCTTTTAATACTATCTATGGTTGCCATTGTTCATGATACACATACAATTATGCAATTTTAACATGTTCATTGTATTTATATCTATAATACGTGCATAAGGCTTGCATATCCATGAAGTGATATTACTATGCATGTTTCTTTTCCTATTTATAGGTCATGTTTTAACTTTGAAGGTTTGGTTAATTATGCCTTAGTTAATAATTTATAGATGCAACTGGGAGTTTATCAGCACAAGTCTCCCACCATCCGCAACCAACTGTATACTTGGCATACTGCTTGCTACTCTGATTCAGGCATGTGAATCTATGAAAGATACCCCAATACTGGATAATAAAACAAGTTACTTACCTGTAACTACAGTTATCCAGTATTGGTATCTTTCATAGATTCACATGCACCCACCCTCTTCCCCGGAGAGTCAGTCCTCTATGTCTGGGATACTTATTTCCCACTTGTGCTAACGAAAATCTGAGGAGAAGTGGCTCTGCTGGGAAGGTTCTAGAGGGTGCTGGCAGCTGATTGGCTGGGACCAATTTTTGGTTCTTTTAGCATAATGATGTAGATAGGCTACTAAGATCCAGGACTCCGGCCTTTTCTTTAGGGCCTACTACTGTTATTTGCATTTGGCACTGCTTTTTTATTTACCGTGGGACTCCCGCCTCAGCGACGGGGAATGATTCAGGCATGTGAATCTATGAAAGATACCAATACTGGATAACTGTAGTTACAGGTAAGTAACATGTTTTCTTCTGAGTTAGTTTCTGTTTGCTGAAATGTACTGACTTAGAATATATTTTGGACTTCCTTGACCTCTGGAGCTGTCAGGGGGACATTGCTGCGAAAGAGTATTATTTCGATGCACTTTACTTAAATAGAGCTCAGGCTTTCCTGCCTGGGGATTCTGAGCTCCAAAAACAAGAGTAAGCCAGAAGGTAAAATCTTTTTACCGTTAGGAACTCTCTTAGCCTATCTAACCCTGGCTCCATCTCGCTCAGCCTGCAATCGCTCCTATGTCCTGATCTCCACAGGCACTTGTTTTTTGGAGCTATTTTTACTTACATCTTTAAATATTCATACATCTGGATTCCTGTATTGAATTTTTGTCATTCTGTTGTAATTTAGTTTCTTAGATGTTACTCTATTAAGTTTAATTCCGTTTGGCATTTTTATTCTTTGTTGTTTTTGAGTTTATTACTGTTTTGGTACTGCAAATAACCACCAGGGGTGGGGGAGGGGGGTTGAGCTCAGGTCAATCTAGTATCTTTGGGGTTCAGCCTGACAAGTTAGTGTCATTATTCCTTGAGGTGGTCAACTGCCCACCCCAAATAATACTTCACTTTCTTACAGTTTTGAAAATGGTAGAATTGAGAGTGATGTTGGGAAATGAGTATTTTGCAGACAGGTGTTAGGTCTGCCCCAGGGTTGCCAGATTAGTAGTTGAAACTTGTGTAAATATAGAGTGTTCCATCAGGGCATCCCATGTTTATGCCCCAAAGTCGATTACTGCTGATGGAATTCCCACTGCAAATGTGGGAGCAGTAAATTTACTTCCAACATGGGGGCATGTTGTCAGTGCAATCATAGCTACTTAATATTCTAGGTGGGAGAATTTACAGTGTATACTTACCATTTAGGAATGTCAGGAGCCATATTCAGGTCATACTGTCACAGAAGTAATAACACTAATCATGTATTGGGCTGTGCATCGACCACCATATCCAGTGAATTTATCTCTACCCATCTGTGAACCTTATGTTGGACCAGAGGAGGTTCAACTGATAGGGTATCTGCCATCCACTGAACTCTAAGTAGGGTGGTAGGGTGGGCTTGCTTCCAGAAGCTTCAATACCAAATCTAGTGGGTGATTTTCAGTACTGATGGACACTTTTGTCTGCAAATTCCTCACTTCAGAAATTCTCTGAGCACCATACTGGATTCTTAACATTTTAAATCACTATCTGCACAGCTGATAGCACCATGGCTCACCCTGATGCAGATCTGGCGTGCTCGTTTTAGATTTTTCCAGTACTTGGAGTTTAGCCGCCCAGTTTACACCTAGTCTTGCTATGAACTTCCTGCTTGACCTCTTGTTCATCTTCCTCTAGTGAGCTTCTGGATTTCTTCAAGGGACCTGCAGGTCAGCAGGGCTGTTGTTCGTCCAGGTTCCACACCAAGAGTGACTCTGAGATGGCAACGCAGTTCGGGTCAACCTCTGGTGATTGTTTTGCCTCATTTGCTTGAGGAGTGTTCCCCCGGTACTGCACCTCTCACAGGGCAAATCTCTGTGTTGTTCCATGATTTCAACCTTGGCATAGTTCTCAGACTTGGCTCTTGGCCACTGGTGCTGCATGCCATTCCAGCTTTCTGGCATCCTTTGTCGATCCCGCTCAGGTGGCAGCATTCACAGAGGCTTTGTTGGAAACATTTGGTCCTCTTTCAGCTCTTTCTGGTGCACTTATGAGCCTCACAGTGCCTTCTGATCTTATGAGCTCTCCACTGCTGGCAGCTCTTACCTGCCCTCTCGTCAGCTTCTCTGGGCTTGTTGACATAGGTATAACTCCAACAGCTCCAGTTCTGCTGTTGGAGGCCTTTTTTGTTTCTTTGGATCTAATACTGTGTAGGAAAGTAGGATCTGCCACCCGGAAAACACCACCAGCTGATCCGCAACACCAAAAGGACATCATTCAAAGAGCGACTAGACAACAACACCCACAACAGCAAGGAACTCTTCAACATCGTCAAAGAACTCTCCAACCCCAGAGCCAGCAACAACAATATCACACCATCGCAAGAACGCTGCAACTCCCTCGCCACGTTCCTCCACCGGAAGATCGCAGATATACACGACAGCTTCGGACCCCAGACTCCGCCTCCAGTCAACGAACCAACGACCCCCACCACCACCCTCAGTGCCTGGACCGCCATCAGCACTGAAGAAACCACCAACGTCATGAACTCCATCCACTCCGGCTCCCCCTCGGACCCATGCCCCCATCATATCTTCAACAAAGCCGACACCATCATCGCACCCCATCTCCGGAACGTCATAAACATCTTGTTCGCGTCAGCGACCTTCCCCGAGAGCTGGAAGCACGAAGAAATCAACGCCCTTCTGAAGAAACCCACAGCAGACCCCAAAGACCTCAAGAACTTCCGCCCCATCTCTCTTCTTCCCTATCCGGCCAAGGTCATCGAGAAGACCGTCAATAAACAGCTGACTGCTTTTCTTGAGACAAACAACTCGCTCAACCCTTCCCAGTCCATTTTTGAGCCAACCACAGCACCGAGACCGCCCTCATCGCAGCCACCGACGACATCAGGACCCTGATGGACAACGGTGAAACAACCGCCCTCATCCTCCTGGACTTCTCGGCAGCCTTTGACACCGCATGCCATCACACCCTAATAACACGCCTCTTCAACACTGGAATCCAAGGAAAGGCCCTGGACTGGATCACCTCCTTCCTCTCCGACAGAACCCAGAGAGTCCACCTCCCTCCCTTCCGCTCGGAAGCCACCAAAATCATCTGCGGCGTACCCCAAAGATCCTCGCTCAGCCCAACTCTCTTCGATATCTACATGAGCCCCCTCGCTGCCATCGCACGCAAACACAACATCAACATCATCTCCTACTCCGACGACACCCAGCTGATACTCTCCCTCACCAAAAACCCAGCCACCGCCAAAACCAACCTACAGGAAGGAATGAAAGACGTCACAGAATGGATGAAGCTCAGCCGTCTGAAGCTGAACTCAGACAAGACGGAGGTCCTCATCCTCGGACAATCCCCCTCCGCCTGGGATGACTCCTGGTGGTCCTCAGCACTGGGCTCCGCACCAACACCCTCGGACCACGCACGCAACCTGGGATTCATCCTGGACTCCACCCTCACGATGACCAAGCAAGTCAACGCCGTCTCGTCATCATGCTTCAACACCCTGCGCATGCTTCGAAAGATATTCCTGTGGATCCCCACCGAAACCAGAAAGACGGTCACCCAGGCCCTCGTCACTAGCCGACTGGACTACGGAAACGCCCTATACGCAAGAACCACCGCCAAACTCCAGAAACAAATACAACGCATACAGAACGTCTCCACATGACTCATCCTCGACATCCCTCGCCATAGCCACACATCCACCGACCTGAGAGACCTGCACTGGCTCCCCGTCAACAAGAGGATCACATTCAGGCTCCTCACCCACGCACATAAAGCTCTCCACACATGGGCCCCGAATACCTCAACAACGACTCACGTTCTACACTCCCACCCGCCGGCTCCGCTCCGCCAGCCTCGCCCTCGCCATCGTCCCAAGGATCCGCAGAACCACAACGGAGGAAGATCCTTCTCCTACCTGGCTGCCAAGACATGGAACTCCCTCCCCACACACCTACGACTGATCCAGGACCATCTCACCTTCAGGAGGCACCTCAAGACCTGGCTATTCAAGCAGTAGCAGCACCCACCCCCTCCCTTCAGCACCTTGAGACTCTCACGGGTGAGTAGCGCGCTCTATAAATGTTTTGATTGATTGATTGATTGATCAGCTTTCATGGATACCCCCACTTTTTGCTGGTGTTATTCTGTTTTCTGACAAATCTGACTGGGATCCTGCTAATCAGAACCCCAGCCACTGTGCTTCCTACCTAAATTGGACAATGGTAAAGTACCTTCCCAATTGGCTACTGGTGTACCCAAGTAAGTCCCTAGTATATGGTACTAAAGTATCCAGGGCATAGTGTTGAAACTATGAATGACAGGAACTGGAGTAGTTCTAAGTACTGCTTTATTGGCCATACACTCTCCACAACGCGAGAACAGTACCCAACATTCTAAGGTAAGTTCCAGGTGGAGGAAACCAAGGAGAGGGGAGAAGGAGGGGGATGGAACATACCAAAAGGACAAGAGAAAAGGAAGATTATAACACACCTCCCTCATTATATACGGAAAACAAAATAACAATCAGAAAGGAAAATCAGGGTGAGACGAGGGACCAGACAAGGATGCCCTCTGTCCCTGCTACTCTTTTCCCTCGCCATGAGCCACTAGCAGCGCTCCTCAGAGAGGGAGGCACCGATTGGGGCATTCCATTGAGCAAAGGGCTACACATGGTGTCCTTATATGCTGACGACTTGCTGTTGTACATGCGAGACCTTCATGCTCTGCCGCCGGGGATATCGGAATTGTTTTTTAGATTTGAGGCGGTATCAGGCCTCAGAGTAAACTGGGCGAAGTCGGCACTTACTCTTTTTGCGAGGACGTAGCTGCAGCTGAAATAATAATAGACGGAACCGCACTTGCCTGGTATCCGACTACGTTCCGGTACCTAGGCATATATGTCTACAGGTACTCAGAAGACATATTAGAGGGTAATCTGGTCTGTGCTATCTCCTCAATGTAGTCACAAATGCCGTTTAATGTGATGAGCCGTGTCACCTTGACCAAAATTATAGTACTACCCAGATTACTGTACTATTTTGCGAACCTACCGGTATATGTCCCAGTGAGGCTTTTTAGAGAATTAGAGGGTTAGTCCGGGGTCTGATTTGGAATGCAGGGCGGCCTAAGGTGAAAACAACAAGTGATGGACCGAATGTGGATCAATGTCACACATTCCCCCAGTCAAAAGATCTGGGCCCAAATCCATCGTTTTTTTGCACTCCACACCACCCTGGGTTAGACAATGGCGATATGCAAATCAGCTCTGACCCTGTTGCCCCATGGGAACAGTCCAGTCCGAACTACAAAAGCCATGTCCTTCCCAGAACGGAATCAAGCATCCGAGGACCGGACCGGTTTCGAGGTAACACCTCTCATCAGCCCGGCTAGCTTGACTCCAAGTGGTGTGGAGTGCCTGGGACCCACGTCTGGGCATCCCCAGCGCACTTAGGGCGGCAATTGCAAAAACAACAAGTGATGGACCGAATGTGGATCAATGTCACACATTCCCCCAGTCAAAAGATCTGGGCCCAAATCCATCGTTTTTTTGCACTCCACACCACCCTGGATTAGACAATGGCGATATGCAAATCAGCTCTGACCCTGTTGCCCCATGGGAACAGTCCAGTCCGAACTACAAAAGCCATGTCCTTCCCAGAACGGAATCAAGCATCCGAGGACCGGACCGGTTTCGAGGTAACACCTCTCATCAGCCCGGCTAGCTTGACTCCAAGTGGTGTGGAGTGCCTGGGACCCACGTCTGGGCATCCCCAGCGCACTTAGGGCGGCAATTGCAAAAACAACAAGTGATGGACCGAATGTGGATCAATGTCACACATTCCCCCAGTCAAAAGATCTGGGCCCAAAACCATCGTTTTTTGCACTCCACACCACCCTGGGTTAGACAATGGCGATATGCAAATCAGCTCTGACCCTGTTGCCCCATGGGAACAGTCCAGTCCGAACTACAAAAGCCATGTCCTTCCCAGAACGGAATCAAGCATCCGAGGACCGGACCGGTTTCGAGGTAACACCTCTCATCAGCCCGGCTAGCTTGACTCCAAGTGGTGTGGAGTGCCTGGGACCCACGTCTGGGCATCCCCAGCGCACTTAGGGCGGCAATTGCAAAAACAACAAGTGATGGACCGAATGTGGATCAATGTCACACATTCCCCCAGTCAAAAGATCTGGGCCCAAATCCATCGTTTTTTTGCACTCCACAGCACCCTGGGTTAGACAATGGCGATATGCAAATCAGCTCTGACCCTGTTGCCCCATGGGAACAGTCCAGTCCGAACTACAAACGCCATGTCCTTCCCAGAACGGAATCAAGCATCCGAGGACCGGACCGGTTTCGAGGTAACACCTCTCATCAGCCCGGCTAGCTTAACTCCAAGTGGTGTGGAGTGCCTGGGACCCACGTCTGGGCATCCCCAGCGCACTTAGGGCGGCAATTGCAAAAACAACAAGTGATGGACCGAATGTGGATCAATGTCACACATTCCCCCAGTCAAAAGATCTGGGCCCAAATCCATCGTTTTTTTGCACTCCACACCACCCTGGGTTAGACAATGGCGATATGCAAATCAGCTCTGACCCTGTTGCCCCATGGGAACAGTCCAGTCCGAACTACAAAAGCCATGTCCTTCCCAGAACGGAATCAAGCATCCGAGGACCGGACCGGTTTCGAGGTAACACCTCTCATCAGCCCGGCTAGCTTGACTCCAAGTGGTGTGGAGTGCCTGGGACCCACGTCTGGGCATCCCCAGCGCACTTAGGGCGGCAATTGCAAAAACAACAAGTGATGGACCGAATGTGGATCAATGTCACACATTCCCCCAGTCAAAGGATCTGGGCCCAAATCCATCGTTTTTTTGCACTCCACACCACCCTGGGTTAGACAATGGCGATATGCAAATCAGCTCTGACCCTGTTGCCCCATGGGAACAGTCCAGTCCGAACTACAAAAGCCATGTCCTTCCCAGAACGGAATCAAGCATCCGAGGACCGGACCGGTTTCGAGGTAACACCTCTCATCAGCCCGGCTAGCTTGACTCCAAGTGGTGTGGAGTGCCTGGGACCCACGTCTGGGCATCCCCAGCACACTTAGGGCGGCAATTGCAAAAACAAGTGATGGACCGAATGTGGATCAATGTCACACATTCCCCCAGTCAAAAGATCTGGGCCCAAATCCATCGTTTTTTTGCACTCCACACCACCCTGGGTTAGACAGTGGCGATATGCAAATCAGCTCTGACCCTGTTGCCCCATGGGAACAGTCCAGTCCGAACTACAAAAGCCATGTCCTTCCCAGAACGGAATCAAGCATCCGAGGACCGGACCGGTTTCGAGGTAACACCTCTCATCAGCCCGGCTAGCTTGACTCCAAGGTAGCATTGCAGAAATTATATGCACCTCCGGAAAGTGGGGGCTTAGCAGTTCCGCACCTGGAACTATACTACCTAGCGGTGCAACTGCAGTGGGCTGCACGATGGCTTAGTGGCAAGAACCTGGCAGATAGGGCAACTGACGTGACAACTTGCACACAAGCCCGGATATGCGGACTGTTTCAACCGCTAGCGAAACTCCCTCGCCAGTCCCAGATTAATTTTGAAATCGTGCATAGGTTTTATAAGAGGAGCCTTTACCTCACAAGGGACGTGATCCCGTATGCTCCGGTACTGCCACTTCTCCGGTACTGCCACTTCTTCATGATCACCTTAGGCACCCCTTTGGAGTTCTCAGACTGCCACAACACAGTCCCACCACGGCGCCACTTGTGCATTCCTGGAAACTTTTATGTCCCTGTGTTTCCGAACAGGGAGCCAGCTCACCTCGGGCCTTTGGGGGACAGGACCCAGCACACAGCAAAGTCCTTCTCAGGAAGACGGGGGGACACGCCCCTTCAGTCTCTCCTCGGTCAAGAGCTACAAACTTCCCACAAGCCCCAGATCACGAAGCAAGGGTCAAGTGTCTCCCACAGCCTATTCAGCAACTCTTCCTGAGGCAGAGGTTTTCTTCCCGATCGTGTACAGGTCAAAGCCGCCAGAGACTCAACCAGTCCACAGCATCTTCAAAGCGCTCCCAGCATTTCTCTGAATGAAACCAAGACTGTTCTCAACGACATCATCAACATAACAAAATCTTGGGTTACGGTTCTTTCAGTTATACCCCTCATTGTCTTTAAAGTTTCCTTGTGCTCAGGTGTCCCCGACCCCTTCCTAAATCAGTCTTGCGTATCTCCCCCCCCAGTATCACCGTCCTCTCTTTGATACTGGGGGCCTGGATCTTTAATCACTCAGAGGGAGATGGATCTATTGTTTTATGGCTCTGAACCAGGCCTCTTCACCTCGCAAAGCCTCTCCTTCTCCCCGCTCCAGGTGCAGGGAAGCCTGGCGCCATCTCCACCGCTCCCCTGGGGCACGACCTCCCTCAGCCTTTCTCACCTCTTCCAGATCCAGCCAGACAATTCACATTCTGCTGAGACACACAAAAAGGTCTAAAGCACAATCTTTGCCATTTTCTCAAACAGCGGTTTCTGGATACACAGTGACAAAACCATCAACCCAAAAAGATGTGTTATGACGCTTTAAGTTCAGACATACCAAACTTCACTGTTCCATTTCCAATTCTTGGGAAGCTAGGCTAACAATACTATACCCAGCCTCCCCCATTCTGTCCTATGGGCAGGATGGCTTTTCACCAGGGAAAATGAAATGGAGTATTTCCACTGCCAGGGCCTAGCACACACACCGGCACAAGTCCTGCCTTTTACCTACACTGCACTCTGCCTAGGGGTTACCCAGGACGTCCTACAGGGGTGCCCTATGTGTATGCAAAAGAGAAAGTAAGGCCTGACAAGTGGTAGCACTTGTCAGGTCAACATGCTAATTTAGCATAATGCGCACAGGCCCTACACTGAAGACCATGTGTTCCCTCTCTGCGCATTTCTTTAGTACTAGCTCTGGCACACACAGTGCACATCACTTAGGGATCTTGTTAGTAAGGCAAACATACCAATCAGAGACAACCAAACATCACTACAATTTATACAGGGAACATCTGTACCTGCACACTGATTAGCAGTGGTAAGTACCTACAGCATCTAACTTCCCAACTCTCTGTCAGGAAAACGGTCTGGGGGAAAAGCAAAAAGTTTAAGTGAACTGTAGCCAACAACGCCAAGTCCAACACTTATGTTGCCCATTCCATTCAAAGTGCTTTTTTATTTTTAAGTAGGTCTCGCATAGGTTCACATATGGATGCAAAGTTCTTAATGTACTTGGCCATGTATTCCATCAACCCAAAGAAGGATTTTAGTTCATCCTTATTTTTAGGGTATGGAGCATCCCTCACAGCACTAAGCAGGTTGTTTTTAGGTCTAAACCCTTCCTCAGAAATAGAATGCCCCAGGTAGTCGATAGACGTCACCCTTATTTTGCACTTAGACTTCTGTACTGTTAACCATGCGTCCATGAGTTTTTTGAAAATTAGTTTGAGGGTATAGTCATGGTCTTCCACAGTACGTCCATAGACCAAGATATCATCTTAAGATATCATCTTGGAAGCACATGGATCGGTCCACACCCTTCAGAATTTGATGCATGATCTTCTGGAAAACCGTCGCAGCGGACGCTAATCAAAAAGGCATCCTTCTGAACATGTACGCACCTTGAGGGGTTATGAAGGCAGTGAGTGGTCTAGATTCCGGGTGTAGATCCACCTGGTGGTAAGCCATTGACAGGTTGATGACGCTGAAATACCTCAACTGGCCCATTGTGCTGAGCATCTCATTTATGTTAGGAAGTGGGTGCCTTTCTACCCAAATGCTCTCATTGAGGCTCCGTAGGTCCACACACACACGGATGCCTTCTCCATTGGCCTTGGCTGCGATCACAACAGGCGCCAACTATTCAGAACATTCCACGGGTTGAATGATTCCCATGTTGCACAAATTATTCAGTTCTTTCTCTAAGGGCTCCCTCATTTGTTGTGGTACAGGGCGCAGCTTGGGTACCACGGGTTTGGCACTGGCCTTGAGCTTGATTCTCTGTCAGGACCGGAGGCTTCAGATTATGCTTTTTCCTTCTTCGCTGTTTTATTTACCCAACACACAGCAGCCAAAAACCAATAACACAAGCCCTAAACCTCCAAACAAGGTAAAAGGGCTAGAACATTAACAAAATGTTTTTATCAGAAACTACAAGTCCCATGACAGCAAGCCAGGCAGTCCACAGTTTAGTCCTTCTTCCATGTCCATACAGGTTAGAAAGGACGTCCTCTCTGTGACTACTCCCTCTTTCTTCGCTGCTTCGCAGCCAGTTAAGTGTTTCTCCTTATCTCCTCATTGTGTGGAAGTGGGAGTTTGCTGTATTGTTATTTGGGGTTTTCTTATGCGATTATTTCATTTAGCCTGTTGCTCTGTTTCCTTTTCAGAGCCCCTCGCTAGTCGCGGGGACATTCGCGGTCCCTTACGCGACTTCACCCAGTTCGCGGCCGCCTCAGGCCGCTAGAGGGCGCCGGAGCGTCTCGCTGGTCCCAGCGCGGTCTATCTCCTCAGGGGACCGCGCTGAGGAGAGCGAGCCGCCGGAGCCTGTTACCGCCTCACCGCTACGCCCGGGTCCGCCTGGGTCTGTATTCTGCCCAAATTCCCCGCATTTAAGTGACGCCCCGCTGGGGTCTGTATAGCGGTTATTACCGCGGTGCCGCCTACGGGCGTTTTTGTTGTCTGGGGACACAATTAAAATCCTGCTTCACTACATCTATTGCAAGCGCGCAGGAAGGTGGTTAGACCCGGTTCCTGCAAGGGTTGGCGAGCTTGGGGTCTGTGTACCCCCCCCTCCGGTTACACCGGGGCCAAAAGCGGCAGATTCAGTCTGCACCACACTTTGCGCAGGTGCTGCCTGCTGTCCTGATTTTTTGCCTCGCAGTTCCCCTGCTAGTTGGGCCATGGATCAGGAGGAGTATTATGAGGAAGGGGAATCCCAGCAATAATTAAATGATGAAGAATTCTACACTGCGGTTGACAGCTCTATTTACCGCTGTGTGCAGGAGATAGTGGGCCCTATGGAGGACCGTCTGTCTGCCCGCATTATTCAGGAGTGTGAAAGGGTCACTCAGGCCCATCTAGGGGTCGCGGACCCGTCAGTGGTCCCGGCTAGCAGTGTCCCGCCTGCCCCTAAGAAGTTGTGTAAGGACGGGGTTTCTGGGGCGACGCAGGATGTGGACCGGGACGCCTTTGAGCGCTTGTGTGACGCTTTTTTGGCCAAGGCGACCGCGTCTACCCCTGCGCCTCCACCAACCTCGGGCCCTTCGGGGTCCGTAACCACGGCTCCCTCGTCCCCGGGTGGTTTGTCACCGGTGGACACAGATGATGAGGAGGACTCTGTGCGCTCTTGGCTCCCTTCGGGATCCGCTGCCGACCTGCCCCAGGACAGCTCGGGCATGCTAGACCCGGATGAAATAATGCATCCGCAGTCGGCTGCCTGGACCCCGGGGGAGAAGGTGGCGAAGTTTGTCGCAGGGCGCCTCCGCAAACCTCTAGCGAATGAGGCGAGGAGCTGCCTACGGGGAGAGTGTCCTAGGCCGACATTGGAGGGCAAGGTGGCCCTTACCCCAGAGTTAGACCCAAAGATGGCCACCTTCCTTGCGAAATTCGTTAAAGATCCTCGCAAGGGCATTGATCGCTCCTGGCGGTCATGGCAGGATAAACTTTTGGATGCCATAGGCCCGATCACAAAGATATTAGACATGGCGGAGGAGGCCAAAGTGTCAGGGACGGCCATCTCTCCAGACGTACTGTCTAATTGGGCTCAGAGAGTGGTAGTTTTCCTGGGCAATGCGAACTGCGCCCTCTCAACCGAACGTCGTAGGTCCCTCCTAATTAAGTTGGACCCGAAGCTGGGCGACTTGGCCTCTTCTGAGGCGGGGGCGGTAGCCCAAGGGGGACTCTTTGGGGACCCTTTCATTAAAGAGTTGGGGAAATTCGTTTCCACCTTTACGTCCCTAGACAGGGCCCAGTCAAGCATTAAAAGAGTTTTTCAACAGCGTTTCTCCCGGGGGGCTGGTCGCGGTGGGGGCCGCGCGACCGGCCGTGGCGGTCAGCAGCAGGCTGGCAACAGGAATCAAGGCTCCGGGCGAGGACAATTTAACGCTTCCTCCAACTTCAACACCTTCTACCCCACCAGAGGCCAGCGCTTCCGAGGCAGAGGTGGTTTCAAGAACTCCGCTGGAAACAGTTCAAACGTTGAGTGTCATCCCGGCGGCTCAGGTCCGCATTGGGGGGCGGTTGGCTTTGTTTCCGGAGGCCTGGGCCGCGATCACATCGGACTCATGGGTCTTGCAGACCGTCCGAGGTTTTCGCATAGAGTTTTACGATCGGCCCTATCAGCGAAGGCCTCCACATCCTATCGTTTTTTCTCACGCAGATGCGCAGTTGGTCGACAAAGAGGTCTCCGACTTACTGGACAAGGGAGCCATTTGTCTTTCGGCGCGACACCCTGCCGGTTTTATGAGCAATCTGTTCCTTGTGGAAAAGACGGATGGGGGCAAACGCCCGGTAATCAACCTCAAAGAGTTCAATGGATGGTTGGTCTACCGGCATTTCAAGATGGAGGGTATCCATCTGTTGCGGGACGTGCTCCTTCCAGGCGATTGGATGGTCCGGCTGGACCTCAAGGACGCGTATCTGGTGGTGCCCATCCACCCTCCGCACCATCGTTTTCTTCAATTCCTGTGGAGAGACCGGGTTTTCGAGTTTACCGCCCTTCCATTCGGGCTTTCCTCGGCGCCTTGGTGCTTCACCAAGCTACTCCACCCGGTGGTGGAACACTTGCGGAGCCAAGGGGTGCGGATGATTGTCTATTTAGACGACATCCTGTTGATGGCGCAATGTCCCAAGAAGCTTTTGCTTCAACTTCAGCAAACAGTGTCCCTTCTCCAAAGGCTGGGGTTTGTCGTGAACGAGGAAAAGTCGGTTCTCTCTCCTTCTCAGTCTGTGGTTTTTCTGGGTTTTACGGTGGACTCGGTACAATGCACCCTGAGTCTACCCCCCAGGAAGATAGGCAAGATCCGTCACATTTTGCGCCAGACGATCTCGAGGTCTCATACTTCCCTCCGGCAGATTGCCCGGGTGGTGGGGCTGCTTTCTTCATCCATCCAGGCAATCTTCCCGGGTCCCTTACACTATCGGGCCCTTCAACGCCTCAAGGCTTACCATCTACGTCGGGGGTTGTCCTACGATCAGGTGGTCCCTCTCTCGGCCGAAGTGAAGGAGGAGCTGGCATGGTGGCTTGCTCACATGGAGGCCTGGAACGGTCGGGCGATTTTCGGCCCGGTTCCGGATTTGGTGATAGAGTCCGACGCCAGCAGAGCGGGTTGGGGCGCCCGTTGGAGAGTTCTCTATAGGCGGCGCCTGGTCATCCGGGGAGCAGGAACTGCACATCAACTGCTTAGAGCTGTTGGCGGGGTCCTTCGCGGTGCGCTGTTGGACCAAAGAATCAGCTCGTTCCTGTGTCCTGCTTCGGATGGACAACTTATCTGCTGTCCGCTACGTCAACCATCTGGGTGGACCTCGCTCCAAAGCCCTCGCAGATCTAGCGAAGGATTTCTGGGATTATTGCCTGGCACACCACGTCTCGGTGACGGCGGAATACTTGCCGGGCCGGGACAATCATGTGGCAGATTGGCACTCCCGGCACTTGAAGGACTCCAGTCAGTGGAAGCTGGACCCACGGGTCTTCCGGTGGCTGGACAGTGTTTGGGGCCAGTTCTCGGTGGACCTCTTTGCATCCCGCCTGGACCACCAGCTGCCGCGGTTCTTCAGCTGGAGGCCGGACCCTCTCGCGGAGGCCACGGATGCTTTTCTTCAGGACTGGGGTCAAGAGAGGTCGTACGCTTTCCCTCCGTTTTCGATGATTCTGAGGGCGGCGGCCCAGCTTCGCCGCCAGCGAGCGGAGGTGATCATGGTGACCCCCTGGTGGAGATCTCAAGTGTGGTTTCCAGTTCTTCTGGAACTTTCTTGGGATTCTCCAATCCTACTCCCCCGGTTTCCGCGTCTTCTTCTCAACGCGGACGGGGACCCCCATCCTCTGGTGATGCAGAGCTCTCTCCACCTCATGGCGTGGAGGCTTTCGGGCGACGCTGGTCGCTCCCAGGCCTTTCGAGAACGGCTGAGGCTTTCCTCTCCAAGGCCTGGGCCGGTAGCACGGCGAAGCGATACCGCTCGGCCTGGAATAAGTTGTCTCGTTGCTGTCTTCGACGGGGCCTGGATCCCATGGTCGCAGGCGTCGTGCCACTTCTAAATTATTTGGCAGACTCGGCTTCGGCCGGCCTGGCATATCGCACTCTCAATGCAATGCGTTCGGCGATCTCAGCAGGCCACGGCCCAGTAGAAGGTGCACCGATTGGGGCACATCCTTTTGTCTGTAGACTTTTGAGAGGCATTCGCCTTGCCTTGCCTCCGGAACCGCGATATTCGGTTCTCTGGGACGTTAACCTTGTGTTGAATCTATTTTTATCTTGGCAGCAGAATAGGTATCTGTCCTTGAAAGAGCTCTCGGCTAAATTAGCGATGCTTTTGTGCCTGGTTTCATGCAGGCGAGTGTCGGACGTGCGAGCTCTGGATGTTTCCGCGAGGATTTTTTCCCCTGATGGGGTCGTCTTCACTTTGGGGCGCCGTACGAAATGTGGATCAAGGACGATTTCCTACCCATATTTCGTTGACGTCCCCAAACTTTGTGTGGTGCAGTGCTTGAAGGCGTATGAGGAAGCGACCCTAGAACTTCGCCCTGCGGTCGAGCAACAGCTCCTGATTGCGCTGCGAAAACCGCACAAGGCTGTCTCGTCACCCACCATTGCCAGATGGGTACGGTGGATAATGCAAGAAGCAGGTATTGATACGAAGCAGTTTGGTGCTCATTCGGCCAGAGGGGCCATGGCTTCAAAAGCCTTTTCGTTGGGAGCCCGCTTGGAGGACCTCATGCGCGCTGCGGACTGGTCCTCGGATTCCACCTTTAAGAGGTTCTACTTTAAACCGGTGGTGGATATCGCACAATTGGTGGTAAGTAAGCTTTGAACTAGCATAATCTGAAGCCTCCGGTCCTGACATAGAATCGAAATTTGCCTAGCATTGTAACGGTAAGTTTCAATTCTATTAAGGACACGGAGGCGAGGATTATCCCTCCCGGGCCTTCGGTGGCGGCAGTTCCCCCCGTACTACAGTAAGTAGTCAGTTTTCCGCTACTGTAGGAGGTGGCATTGCCCTCCAGGCAATGCCACCTCCTTTTTAGATTCCCTAGGTGAAATACTGGGGTCACTCATGCTACGCTACCCTCATTTCACTATAATGGGAGACATGAATTTGCAACTGGAGTCATGTGATGACCCACACGCCACATGCTTTCAACATACCCTCAACATCTTTGGACTGGCCCAATTAGTGACCGCACCCACCCACCTAGCCGGTCACACGTTGGACGGTATCTGTACCAACCTAGGTACTATGTCCATATCCCCTCCCATCCCGCAAATATGGACTGATCATAGTCTCATCCCCTTCGCAATTGAACAAAGAGTCCAAGCTCCATCAACTATAAAGCGTTCTCAACCCTCCTTCCCGATAAATTGGAAAAAGGTGACCGACCGTATCAAGCAGAACTCCCAACCACTGGCACAGGCACCTAAGTTGGTGGGTGATGTGTCGGTCGACTCATGTAACTTTCATCTCTGGATAAATCAAATCATCTCAGACAATTCCAATCCTAAAGGTGACCGTGTGAAGTGTTCCAGAAGGAAGCTGAACGCCCCTTGGTATACCCAGGCCTTAACTGAGAGCCACCTACTTTGCAGGATAAAAGAAAGGAAGTGGAGGAAAACATATGATGAGGCATCCAGAGCCCTCTATGTTCAACAGAGGAAACTATACCTCTCTAGTATAAAATCGGCTAAAAAAGAGTATTATACTAAAGCCATCAACGATGCCCACCAGAAACAAAAAACGGTTTTCTCAATCGTAAAATCCTTCACCCACCCCAAAGCCCTACAGCCCGAAATCCCTCCCTCTGAAACCCTGTGCAACAATATTGCAAATTTCTTCGGGGAAAAAATTGCCAACATTCAAAAGGATTTCCCGCCCCCCCTGACCACTCCCATTCTACAACCCCAGAAGCAGGTAGCCGATAACCATCATTCTCTTTGCAGGTTTCAACCCGTCTCCCTACAGCAGACCCGTAAGGCGATCATGGCCTGCAAATCAGGAGCACCCACTGACTCCTGTCCCCCTCGTATACTGCATCACTTAATTGAGGCAGTCAATCCGAACATCAACGCTATCATAAATGCTTCTTTAGACTCAGGGGTAGTGCCCAACGAATGGAAGAAGGCCATTGTGAAACCCTTGATGAAAAAACAAAATAAATCCCCCACAGACCTGACCAACATGCGCCCTATCTCACTCCTGCCTGCCCTAGGAAAGATCACGGAGCAGATAGTGTACTGGGAGCTGAAAGCCTTTGTGGAGGACCATAACATTCTGCATCCACAGCAATCTGGCTTTCGCCCCAGCCACTCCACTGAAACAGCCCTTATAGAACTCTCCGACTCCATCAAGTTCCTGCAGGATGAGGGGAGGAAAGCCGTCCTCATCCTGCTCGATCTCACAGCAGCGTTCGATACAATTTCTCATGCCATCCTGATTGACAGGATGCGTGAGATTGGCGTGACAGACACAGCTTTGGCATGGGTAACATCTTTCCTGACCAATAGGTCCCAATCTGTGTCACTGGGCCCCCATCTATCCAGCGTAAAAACCATTACAACGGGAGTACCGCAGGGGTCCATACTAAGTCCATTATTGTTCAACATCTACATGGCACCCCTCCTAGCTGTGATAGAGTCCCATGGGATCCTAGTCACGTCTTACGCTGACGACACACAACTTGTAGTCTCTATCGAAAAAAACTGCACGGACACAGAGCTGCGCTTCCAGAATTGTCTCACGGATGTATTTCAGTGGTTGAACAAAAACCACTTGAAGTGCAACAGTGGAAAAACTGAAATCATACCACTAGGTAAAGATCTGCCCTTCTGCCCTAAGGATTGGTGGCCCAATGACTCAGAGGCCCCGCCTAGTGCAGTGACCTCTGCACGTAATCTTGGCGTGCAATTTGATACAGCCCTTTCCTTTGATGATCACGTCAGGATCACGGCAGGCTGCTGTTTCGGACTTATCAAATCTTTAAAAAAATTCTTTGACTTCCTCCCCATTGCATCCAGGAAATCGGTCGTGGTCGCATTAATACTCTCCCGACTCGACTATTGCAATGGGTTGATGGCTGGAGTGAAAAAGTCCACACTGAAGAAGTTGCAAAGTGTACAGCACGCAGCTGCAAGATTAGTGTTAAAACTTCCCAGGAAATCCTCAGCCTCAGCAGCATTAAATCGTCTTCACTGGTTGCCCCTGCACAAGAGGATCCTCTTCAAGCTTCTACTAACAATTTTCAAAGCACTAAAAAACATCGGTCCGAAATACCTTGTCAACCGCTTTGTTCACTATGACCCCGTACGAAGTTTGAGATCCTCCGGTGGTAACCTTACCAAGATTCCGAGGTATAAATATAAAACCAGGGGCGGAAAAACTTTCACAGTCCTAGCAGCAAGGGCCTGGAACAACTTGTTGAGACTGAGAGTCTTTTCAGGAAACAACTGAAGACCTGGGTCTATCAGCAATCTGATGCTTATGTTATGGCCACTATCTAGAGCTTCCATCATCCAATCCCATCCACACACAATTTCTCAGCGCCAAGATGCTCCTTCCGGAGCGATAGGCTGCGCTTAATAAATACTCACAAATACAAAATACTGTACAGCTATAATCTTCATTGTTCTAACAGCCATGATTTTTTCTTGCTGGTGTTCATAGGGATTCTTGTCCTTGCACCACTGACGCTTTATGTCTTTTCTTGCCAGGCAATGATGGAGCGAAACAATGCCAGTGATACTATGGCGTGACTCGCGCGAAGAAAGAGGAAGTAGTCACAGAGAGGACGTCCTTTCTAACCTGTATGGACATGGAAGAAGGACTAAACTGTGGACTGCCTGGCTTGCTGTCATGGGACTTGTAGTTTCTGATAAAAAAAATTTGTTAATGTTCTAGCCCTTTTACCTTGTTTGGAGGTTTAGGGCTTGTGTTATTGCTTTTTGGCTGCTGTGGGTTGGGTAAATAAAACAGCGAAGAAGGAAAAAGCATAATCCTCGCCTCCGTGTCCTTAATAGAATTGAAACTTACAGTTACAATGCTAGGCAAATTTCGATTCAGTGTTGGAAGTTATCTAAAAGGCCCAACCTTTCCTAAAACAATTTAGGAAAACCATCACAAGTGTTATCACCAACCGGGTATCCTTCAGTCAGTAGAACTTGTTCTTTGTTGTTGTGATCCAGAATTATGCCAAGTTCTTTCTGGTGCTGCCATCCTAGCAGGTTGGATCCCGATTCTACAATATATACTTTGCCAAATTATTCCTGCTCTTGAACTCAATTTACATCTCCTTCATTCCTAGAAGGGGTATGGGTTCCTTGTTGTACTCTGTAGGAGAAATATCTGGTTTCTGCAATGTGTTCCCTTCCTGGTCCTTAAAACACTCATAATTAATTTTTGTTCAAAGGCATAAAAAGGAGAACATGAGTCTGCGAACATGGTAATAGTTTTGTCATTTAACAATACATCACATTTTGGATTATTGACGTAGACACTACCTGTGTAATCTTTAAGCTGCAAAACATACTTCAACTACATAATTCAGGTGCAAGTGCAGGATGTCTGTGACGATTTGAAGATTTTGTGATATTGTCTTAAGAAAGTTGTTAATGAACATCTGAATTTTGCCAGCTCCCTCGTCTACTTGGTTTGGTGATTTCTGAACATCTGACAATACCAAACAGAAACAGGATTTGACTACTTCGTGAAGGCATCTACAGTCTTTGAAGGATGACTGAATTGAAAGCATAAGGGGACCATTGGATCTATGCCAGGAGTATGGTGTGTTCTATTATGAACAACTTTTACTGAATACTACTTAGGGTGCCCTGAAGAAGCCCTTGTTGTTGGGCTGAGCCTATATGCCTAATTAAGAAGAATTTGAATAAAGAATCTTCTTGTTTACACTGGAAGCTGTGGGATGAAATTGTTGGTCCTTAAACTTTAAAATGTTTGTGATTATTGCCTCTCATTCTGTTGTATTTAATTTGACTATACTGGGTGTTGTAATATTGTGCCTAGCGGCTATTCTGTGTACTGATTTGATATCTGGGATATTGTATGCACTGCCTTCTGGTTTCTGTCACCTATCCTGTCTCCGCCTTTAAGAGCTTCCAAACAAGAGTTGGGCAATGATGTATGCGTGTGGGGAGGAGCCTTGTACAGCCCCATGTAATGTCTAGTGGGGGGGGGGGGGGGGGGGGGCAGGAATCGAGCTAGAGCTATAGCACCTCCTGCTGGAGCTAAGAACTATTGCTAGTTTCTGGATTCCATCTGAGGCTAGGGAGGATGGAAGAGGAGAGGAATCAGCAGGCATCTAAAAAAGGCACCAGGAAGCCTGTTACCCAAGGAAAGTAAGTGTTGTTTCCTGGAAGTAAATCTGCACTTGTGGTATGTATTGTTTTTTACACTGTCTGCTTTCTGTCTTTGCCAGGGGGCAGACCAGGAACCTGTGCTGACTCAACAGATGGGCCGACTGACTGCGCCGAAGCATGGCCTCCTGCACCAAGCCCTGCTCCGCTACACCCCTCTTATGGCCTGGTTGCAGGACACCAATGTCTGCATCTTCAATGACCTTCCAAAGGTAACACCGCAGGCGGAAGGGTGACAGATATCTCTCCCCCTCCTCCAGCTCCCCAGGTACAGACCAGTGAAGCAGTTCTGGAGGTTCAGCCTTTCACACATAAAGGGACTTTCTCTGTTGCTACAGAAGTCTAATAGAATTAGTTCTCAAGTGACTTCCAAAAGATGCCCCATGAAAGCGCACATCAGCATCCCCACATCCAGGGGTCACAGGCCACCTCAATTCTTAGCTCACAAAATCCAAACCACCAGAGGTTCACAAGCACATAGAGGCTTCCAGTCCTTCTGGCTGGAAATCCACAGTGTCAATAAAACCATCACGTGACAGTCTTTTACAAGCTTTGCGCAGAAAACTGGAAACGCTCTCAGAAGTAATACCTCATGTCCCAGAACTAAACCTACTCCATGTTGGAAGACAATTCCGCCAGGCGGTTTAATTCAGTGTAACTCCCCTATGCTGTGGCGCAGGCGATTGGATGGGTATGAGCAGCTCAGTTGGGGTCATACCAAGAGCCAAGTCTTGAGGTCCTTCCTGAATTTGTGCAGTGTCAGGCTCTGTCGGAGGTGAAGGGGGAGATCGCTCCAGGTCTTGGCTGAGAGGTAGGAGAAGGATCTTCCCCTTGCTCTGGTGCTGTAGAAACGTGGGGCAGAGGCTAGGCAGAGGTCGGCTGAGCAGAGGTTTCTCTTGGGGGCATGGAAGGAGAGTCAGTCATTGAGGTATTAGGGTCCGGTGTTGTGGAGGGCCTTGTAGGCGTGTGTGAGCAGCTTGAAAGTTATTCTTCTTTTGATGGGGAGCCAGAGGAGGTCGTGGAGGTGTTGGGTGATGTGGTTGTGCCATGCCATTAGTCTGGCTGTGGCGTTCTGGATGGTCTGGAGCTTGCAGAGGAGTTTTTTGTTAATTCCGACGTAGAAGGTGTTGCCGTAGTCCAGTCTGGTGGTGATGACTGCATGTGTGATGGTTTTCCTGCAGTCGGGCTGATCTACTTGAACGTCTTATGTAGTATGCAGAGGGTGTTGAAGCAAGCGGAAGAGGCTGCGTTGATCTGGTGGTTTATGGTGAATGATGAGTCCAGTATGATGCCGAGGTTGTGTGCATGGTCTGTCAGGGTGGGTGGGTTTCCAAGGTTTGGGGACACGAGGTCATCCCATATAGTGGGGGTGGAGCTGAGGATAAGGACTTCTGTTTTCTCTGAGTTGAGTTTCAGGCAGCTGTTCCTCATACAGGTCGCAACGGCTTCCATCCCTTCTTGGAAATTGTGCCTGGTGATGTCGGGTTCCTTGGTGAAGGAGAGGATGAGCTGGGTGTCCTCGACGTAGGAGACGATGTTGAGCCAGTGGTTTCTGATGATGGTTGCAACGGGGCCATGTAGACGTTGAAGAGTGTAGGACTGAGGGAGGACCCTTGGAGTACTCCGCATCTGACCTATGTCGGTTCTGAGAGGAAAGGCAGGAGTCTTATTTGCTGTGTTTTGCTTGAGAGGAATGATCGTAGCCAGTCTAAGGCCTTTCTTTGGATGCTGGCGTCGCGGAGGCTGGTGGCTAGTGTGTGGTGGGAGACGGTGTTGAAGGCTGCTGATAGGTCCAGGAGGATGAGTGATGCCTTTTGGCCGAGGGCGGTCTTGATGCTGTGGTTGCTGCAGAATCTGGATTGAGAGAAATCTAGGATGTTGTTGGTTTCTATAAAGTGTGCTATCTGGGTTTGACTGCCTTCTCAATGGCTTTGGCTGCAAATGGAAGCAGAGAGATGGACCTGAAGTTCTTGAGGTCTGTTGGGTCTGCGGAGGGCTTCTTTAGGATGGGGTTGACTTTGGCGCACATCCAGTTGGCGGGGAATGTGGCTGTCTCGAGGGAGCAGTTGATAGTTTGACGTAGCTCGGGTGCGATGGCAGTGGCGGCTCGGTGGAATATCTGCAGCAGGCATGGGTCAGAAGGTGCTCCAGAGTAGATGCTCTTCATGGTCTTTAGGGTGTCTTATATCGTGAGAGGTATCTAGGTAAGAATGGTCTGTTGGGTGGCGTTGTTGGGACTGTGGGGTGGGGTGGTGCAGTGGTCTTGGTCGTCAAAGTTGTCAGAGAGCGTTTTGATCTTGAGGTGAAAGAAGAAGCGGAGTCTGTTGCAGAGGTCTTGGGCTGGAGGGACGTCGGTCGTTTCGATGTATGATGGCAAAGAGTTCCTTGGAGTTGTGGGAGTTGGAAAGGATTCTGTCTTGGATAAAGATTTTCTTTGTTGATTTTATGAGTTGGTAGTGTGTTGTGATGGCTGTTTTGTAGGCGGAGCGTGCTTCTGGGGTTTTGCTGTTTCTCTGCGTCTTTTCCAGTCATCGGCAGGAGTGCTCGAATTCTTGGTGAACCGTGGTGAACCAGTTGACTTTCTTGTTGTGTCGTCTTGTGATATTCTGGAGGGTGGGTGTGTTGGTGCAGTTGGCGATCCATTGGAGGAGGTTGCTTGCTTGTCTGTTGGCCTCTGTCGTAATTGGGGGTGGAGTGCAGGTGAGCGCGGAGGTTGGGGTGTTCTTCGGAGACTTTGCTCCAGATTCTGCATGGGAGGTGGAGTGTGTGCTTGTGTGCGGTGTGCTTCATAAAGGAGAAATGGATGCAGTGGTGGTCGTTCCAGAGCAGTTCTGTTGTGTGGCTGAAGCAAATGTTGTTTCCTCCATCAAAGATCGGGTCGAGTGTATGTCCTGAAGTGTGAGCTCGAGTGTTGACAAGCTGCTTCAGTCCTATGTTTGTGAGATTCTCTAGGAGGACGGTGGAGTTGGGGTCGCTGTTGTTGTCCAGCTGGAAGTTCAGGTTTCTGAGTAGTATGTTGTCTGTGGAAGCGAGGCTTGGGTGTGATGAGGTCGGCGATGATGTTGGTGAAATGGATGCGGGGTCCAGGTGGTCTGTAGGCGAGTGTTCCCGGGAGCATCGCTCTGGGGTTAGGCTGGATCTGGAAGCGGATGTGTTACATGGGGACGAGGCATCGTCCGAGTTGGTGGTTGTCAATGAGAGGGAGCTTTTGTGGACGATGGCTAGGGTGGGTGGTTGGAGCGGTCTTTTCGCAGAATTAGGTATCCATCGGGGATGGCGGTTGCAGAGCTAGAATTGGTCCAGGTCTCTGTGAGGAAGGCGACGTCAGGCATGTGAGTGTTTAGGAGGTCCCAGATTTCTTACGGCATGCCTGAGCAGAGAGCGTACCTTCAGGAGGATGCAGCTCAGTGGTTTGTGTGTGATGGCATCCAGTGGCCTCGGGGTTGTAGTCAGGGTCTGAAGGTGGGTGAAGCTGCAACGTTTGTGTCAGCAGGAGATTGGGACTTGGGTGTTAACAGGCGTCGAGACCTGGCAGTTGTTGTTGCGTCTGGGGTTGAGAACTTGGAGGGTGCTGGGGCCATTGGGGGACCAGGGTCCTTGGTGCTGGTCACGGTCGGGTAACGGACAGGGGCAGACGGGCTTGCCTTTGGCGCGTTCTGCTGCACATCGGCCAACATTAAGTATGGGTCGGGCGATCAGCTAGTAGGCGGGAGCAGGGACTGACACGCTGGGGGGGGGCGCGGGGGCAGCAGCGGCGGAAAACGCGGGAAGGGAGCCAGAGAGCGAAGAGTCAAAGAAGAAAGGTACAAAAGAGAAAAGAGTAGAAGAGAAAAGGGCAACCAAGAGAAAGAGGCAGACAGTGAAAGAGGGCAAACAGCAAAAAGGCAAGCACAACAGGACAGAGCGGAATAGCAGAAGAGCAGGGTGCTCTTCCACTAGACCACCAAGGATGAAGCACAGGCATGAACCTGTGGGTGGAGGAAAGCCTTGAACACCTACCTGGAAGGAGCTCAAGGGCAGAGCCTTAACAGTGGAGATATGTGGGGGAGAGCAGTGACACTGACTGAGGAGGTGAGAGGTCTTGCTCTACTTACCGCACAGCGGCTGCCATTAATAGAGTTCGGGGGGAGGGCGATTAGCTAGGAGGTGGGAGCGATACACTGGGGGGAAGGGGCCATGGGGGCAGCAGCGGCAGTGAGCGCGGGAATCAGGAAGGGAGGCAGAGAGTGAAAAGGCAAAGAAGAAAAGCACAGAAGAGAAGAAAAGAAAAAGGCAACCAAGAGAAAGAGGCAGACAGTGAAAGAGGGCAAACAGCAAAAAGGCAAGCACAACAGGCCAGAGTGGAGTATCAGAAGAGAAGGGTGCTCTTTTACTAGACCACCAAGGATGATACGCAGGTAGGAGCCCGTGGGTGGAGGAGGGCCTTGAACACCTACCTGGAAGGAGCTCCAGGGCAGGGCCTTAACAGTGGAGCTGCGCGGGGCAGAGCAGTGACACTGACCAAGGAAGTCAGAGGTCTTGCTCTTGACATCATAACACTGCCCGGATAACTGTTGCTCAGAGACAATACAATGAGGCTATATAGGTCTGCTGTTGCAAACGCCTGTGACTTGCTGCGCATGGCTGAAACCCAGAAAACTGTAGTGTGAGGTGCAAAAGATTAAAGTAATGCAGAGTTTTACTGGACATGACAAAAGGAGGGTCCGAACTACACAGTTAGGAATAAAAAGAAGCAACTGGCAGGGGAATTCCACTTAAAGCACTACTGCTGAAAGACCTTCCTAGATCCCCAAATGAAATTTAAACAATTGCAACTACATGTTGGCCTTGGAGAAGGTTGGGCCAGAAAAGGCATATGCACTTCAGTGCTGATATGTGCTTCAGTTGCTGCAAAATTCACTGCTGCCTTAAACCGTCGAATGTTTAGTACAGCAGACCCCAAATGGACTGGAGTTCCGTGAATTTGGCAAACTCTATGAGCAAGTAATCTCTATATCACTCCAGTGGTAATTTATAAAAAAGAATAAGTGCTGGGGCTCTCGTCAGGAGGCAGCTTGCACCACTCCATTTCTCCTGTTAGTGCCACCCAAAATAGAACCAACTAATAACCATATGTCCTTAACTGGTGCTCATAAAAAGCAGCAGTGTTGATGATTAAGTGCTGGTGCTGAGCACTTGAATCCACCAGCTCAAATTAACCACTGTATCACTCCAACATATTGCATCCGAAGAGACACATTGCACAACACTGTTGAAGGGGTTCTCATCCAGGGGATACTCATCAATAAATATAGCAACAGGGGAACGGAGAGAAAAGAGTGGATTTGTTCTCCCTTTTCAGATCTAAATAAACAAAGAGAATCCACATCAAGTTGTTTTTTTGGGTGGTCCCTACAGTGGTGGGGAGCACACAGTGTTTTTTAATTACCCCTCACACACCAAAAGGAACCTTGGTGTCATGCTTCATCAGTGGGGTCTTCGCACCCCTCTACGGGATGCGGCGTGCTGCTAACCTGGCGACTGCGTGGGAGCACTTTTTATTTTGGCTATGCGTGGTGCATGTGAGGTTAAGTGTGTATATATGTGAGTGGTGGGATCCGAAGTGATAAAAAGATGTTGAAAGGTACCTGGCACATGAGGTTTACAAAAAACTTTAATGGACCCCCGTGCTAGTACTGATAAAATGGTGATTGTGAGGTATTGTGTATTTTAATGTACATTACCTCGTGTGTGCGTCGACATGTTTCGAAGCTAGGCTTCTTCTTCAGGATGCAGTGCACAGATCCCCACCATACTCACGTATTTTGGAAAATACTGGTGATGAAAAAATCGGAGCCGCGTGTGGGGCAGTCAGGCTCAGTAAATCCCTCGTAGCAGGTGCTTATTAGCACTACAACCCCACCGTTTGGAGGCTCATGGTGCCAACAACACTTTGGCAGCAAGTTCTCAAATGCAGAAACCTCTAAGAGAATAAGTAGGCACATATTAGCCTTTTTAGCTTAAATATCACTTTTCTGTAAATAACCAGTATTTTCCAAAAGACGTGAGTAAGGTGGGGATCTGTGCACCCGGTCCTGAAGAAGAAGCCTAACTTCGAAACATATTGACGTACACACGAGGTAATGTACATTTAAATAAACAATACCTCACAATCACCATTTTAACAGTACCAGCACGGGGTCCATTAAAGTTTTTTGTAAACCTCACGTGCCAGGTACCTTTTAACATCACTTTATCACTTCGGATCCCACCACTCACATATATACACACTAAACCTCACATGCGCCACGCATTGCCAAAATAGAAAGTGCTCCAGCGCAGTCGCCAGGTTAGCAGCACACCGCATCCCATAGAGGGGTGCGAAGACCCCACTGATGAAGCATGACACCAAGGGTCCTTTTGGTGTGTGAGGGGTATTTAAAAAAACACTGTGTGCTCCCCACCACTGTAGGGACCACCCAAAAAACAACTTGATGTGGATTCTCTTTGTGAGAAGTTGGCCTGATATATGATGCTCACTAGTTCTAGTGATCACCTTGTATCAGTCCAAACAACCCTTATGGTGATTGGTTGTAAGTCAACCTTATAGACCAGCTATCCTAATGGTAGCATGGATAAAGCAGTCTTAGGCTAAACTCTTTTGGCATGTGAAGCCAGCTGTTTTACCACATATAACGCCTTGAATACCAGATGAAAGGACACCACACAGGTTGTTATGAAAATAAACAATTATATTTATTACTAACAAGCACCTCTGAACTCTTTATGAGATCAGAGGGCTAAGCACATGATAAGACTAATAAGAAAAATAAGGTAAGTTGCACAAATTACAATGGTGCCCTAGGGGCACGACAAACCATATACTAAGTAAATGGTATAAGGAAATCGACAGAAGGAATGGAGCTGTCCAGAGGCTGTAGGATCGCTGGGACTACACTACCCTAACCTTAGGTAAGGAGCAGGAGGCCCACGGGACGCGTGTGCAGAGTGTGAACTCACACGCGAGATGCGGGACAAAGTCAATGGACAGTACAAATTACAAAAAAGGTGAGTACGGACAGTTCTGACTGGTTACGACTAAAACGATAGGATACCTGGACACTAGGAGAGTCAATTTACCTTTGAGCACCGAAATGCTCTCGTTACCTCACCCACGGGCTGCGGGTGCATAGGTGTGAAAGTGTGTCGGGTTTCCGCGTCGAAGTCTATGGAGCCTTGAAGAAAGATGCTGCAGGCGACCAGGAAGAAGATGTCCGGAGGGATCCAAGGGTGGATCGAGGAAGATGGAGACCTGAAAGCAGAGGGGACAATGTTCACAGCCACTACCCAGATACCGGAGTGGAACCAGGAAGGAACCAGATGCTGTCGTCGCGATCAGGTGAAGAGTGGACGCTTGACTCTGCAGCCACGTGGACCAGGAGGTGTCTTCGATGACCAGGATGGAGGCACAAGCTGTCCCACGCAGGCTCTCGCTGTCGGCGGTGTTGGTTCCGGATTCGACGTCAACAGGCCATGGCAAAGGCACCCCACGCAGTGAGTGGAAAAGACGTCTGGTGCGGACCAGGAGGGTCCAGGGTGCTTCTCCTTTGCAGGGAAGCAAGGGCCAGTCTGGAGCAACCAGACCAGCGGTGTAGATCGTCGTCTAGGAGGCCACTAGCCAGCCGGCAAGTGACCAGACAACGCGTCGAGCAGCAAACAGGCAGAAGGGCTCCACGCAGATTTCGTGGATGCTGGAGGGCTGGTCTTCGGTGCAGGAGCTGTTTGGGGCTGGGACTTCTCAATCCCCAAAGCACTTCGTCGAGGATGCCTCTGAAGTCGTTCGTGCAGTTTCTTCAAGATGGCCGGTCCCACGTGTCTCGTCGCACCCACGGATCTCAGCTGTGCTGCAGATGTAAATAGAGGTCGGAGAGGTCTGGAAGTCCGGGTCATGTCGGGCTCTGAAGTCTGCATCCACTCGGGAAGACATCAAAGTGAACCGCTGGAACGCTTGATGGTGCCTGCTTGTGCGGGGTGGTCACTCCTTGGCTACAAGGGAGATTTCTTCAGTCTTCTGTGGAGCAGAACGTCGAAGTCCAGAGTTTCTTCTTGTAGAGTTTCAAATCAGGATAATCTAATCTGGAATGGGACCAGCTCCTACCTTTATTCTCCTAAAGGGGGCTGTACTATGACTAGGTCCCTCCTATGGGTGGGACCAAGAAGGGGGGTGGTTACACCCCCTATCCTTTGTCCGGTTTCGCGCCAGAGCTGGGGCTGGAGTGCACCAGCAACTGGTTTGAACCGGTGTATGAACAGGGACACCTTGTGTGCCCCAGGCATGTCTCATTCCTTTCAGGCCTGTCCTACCCAATACACAAAATCCTGTCTGGGGTGGTGCTAGAACCTCCCAAGGCAGGAAACTCTTTGTCCAGGCCTCCCTCGCTGGAAGGACTCCCAGCAGCAGGAGGTCAGACTTGTGTCTGTGGTGGCAGCATCCATTTTGTGATGCTGAGGCTCGGATTAACTTTAACCGGGGTTCACAGTTACATACATGTTGTGTCCCTCTATAAGGGTGGAATGCTACCCCAGACGCCTGAACTGGTGAGGGGGTAGTATTCCAATCCGTATGACACCTTACTCGACATGTTTTCATAATGCTATGCCAAAGTTAGCAATAACCGCGAGGATTATAATGCACTTAAGAGTATATGGTGTAGCGTTATCATGGAAACAGCTAAAGGACTTGGTTCGGAAAGCTGCAGACAGGCTCAGCTCATGCTAGAGCACCATCTCACATAATTCCAAGCACTCTGCCTCCAGGATTGTTAATATTTACAACAAGGGGTGGTGAAGGACAGAGTCTCTGAATTAAGCAGAAAGCTCTCACCTAGTCAAGAGATCAGGGCTAGATCCAACACCGTTTTTTAGCTCACTGCACCATCCCAGTTTCAGAACCTGGCTGTATGCAAATTAGTCTGTTCCTGTCCCAGTGCATGATGGGAACAGGGCAAACCAAACTACAAAAGCCAATTCTTACACTGGGAAGGAAACAAGCTCCCGGGGACCGGTTTCTGGCATTACAGCCGTCTTCGGCCCGGTTTGCTTGAATCCTGATGGTGCAATGAGCAAGGGTCTCACATCTGAGAATACCCTTCCACGCTTAGGGTGGACAAAAATATTTACAACAAGGGGTGGTGAAGGACAGAGTCTCTGAATTAAGCAGAAAGCTCTCACCCAGTCAAGAGATCAGGGCTAGATCCAACACCGTTTTTTAGCTCACTGCACCATCCCAGTTTCAGAACCTGGCTGTATGCAAATTAGTCTGTTCCTGTCCCAGTGCATGATGGGAACAGGGCAAACCAAACTACAAAAGCCAATTCTTACACTGGGAAGGAAACAAGCTCCCGGGGACCGGTTTCTGGCATTACAGCCGTCTTCGGCCCGGTTTGCTTGAATCCTGATGGTGCAATGAGCAAGGGTCTCACATCTGAGAATACCCTTCCACGCTTAGGGTGGACAAAAATATTTACAACAAGGGGTGGTGAAGGACAGAGTCTCTGAATTAAGCAGAAAGCTCTCACCCAGTCAAGAGATCAGGGCTAGATCCAACACCGTTTTTTAGCTCACTGCACCATCCCAGTTTCAGAACCTGGCTGTATGCAAATTAGTCTGTTCCTGTCCCAGTGCATGATGGGAACAGGGCAAACCAAACTACAAAAGCCAATTCTTACACTGGGAAGGAAACAAGCTCCCGGGGACCGGTTTCTGGCATTACAGCCGTCTTCGGCCCGGTTTGCTTGAATCCTGATGGTGCAATGAGCAAGAGTCTCACATCTGAGAATACCCTTCCACGCTTAGGGTGGACAAAAATATTTACAACAAGGGGTGGTGAAGGACAGAGTCTCTGAATTAAGCAGAAAGCTCTCACCCAGTCAAGAGATCAGGGCTAGATCCAACACCGTTTTTTAGCTCACTGCACCATCCCAGTTTCAGAACCTGGCTGTATGCAAATTAGTCTGTTCCTGTCCAAGTGCATGATGGGAACAGGGCAAACCAAACTACAAAAGCCAATTCTTACACTGGGAAGGAAACAAGCTCCCGGGGACCGGTTTCTGGCATTACAGCCGTCTTCGGCCCGGTTTGCTTGAATCCTGATGGTGCAATGAGCAAGGGTCTCACATCTGAGAATACCCTTCCACGCTTAGGGTGGACAAAAATATTTACAACAAGGGGTGGTGAAGGACAGAGTCTCTGAATTAAGCAGAAAGCTCTCACCCAGTCAAGAGATCAGGGCTAGATCCAACACCGTTTTTTAGCTCACTGCACCATCCCAGTTTCAGAACCTGGCTGTATGCAAATTAGTCTGTTCCTGTCCCAGTGCATGATGGGAACAGGGCAAACCAAACTACAAAAGCCAATTCTTACACTGGGAAGGAAACAAGCTCCCGGGGACCGGTTTCTGGCATTACAGCCGTCTTCGGCCCGGTTTGCTTGAATCCTGATGGTGCAATGAGCAAGGGTCTCACATCTGAGAATACCCTTCCACGCTTAGGGTGGACAAAAATATTTACAACAAGGGGTGGTGAAGGACAGAGTCTCTGAATTAAGCAGAAAGCTCTCACCCAGTCAAGAGATCAGGGCTAGATCCAACACCGTTTTTTAGCTCACTGCACCATCCCAGTTTCAGAACCTGGCTGTATGCAAATTAGTCTGTTCCTGTCCCAGTGCATGATGGGAACAGGGCAAACCAAACTACAAAAGCCAATTCTTACACTGGGAAGGAAACAAGCTCCCGGGGACCGGTTTCTGGCATTACAGCCGTCTTCGGCCCGGTTTGCTTGAATCCTGATGGTGCAATGAGCAAGGGTCTCACATCTGAGAATACCCTTCCACGCTTAGGGTGGACAAAAATATTTACAACAAGGGGTGGTGAAGGACAGAGTCTCTGAATTAAGCAGAAAGCTCTCACCCAGTCAAGAGATCAGGGCTAGATCCAACACCGTTTTTTAGCTCACTGCACCATCCCAGTTTCAGAACCTGGCTGTATGCAAATTAGTCTGTTCCTGTCCCAGTGCATGATGGGAACAGGGCAAACCAAACTACAAAAGCCAATTCTTACACTGGGAAGGAAACAAGCTCCCGGGGACCGGTTTCTGGCATTACAGCCGTCTTCGGCCCGGTTTGCTTGAATCCTGATGGTGCAATGAGCAAGGGTCTCACATCTGAGAATACCCTTCCACGCTTAGGGTGGACAAAAATATTTACAACAAGGGGTGGTGAAGGACAGAGTCTCTGAATTAAGCAGAAAGCTCTCACCCAGTCAAGAGATCAGGGCTAGATCCAACACCGTTTTTTAGCTCACTGCACCATCCCAGTTTCAGAACCTGGCTGTATGAGTATTAGTCTGTTCCTGTCCCAGTGCATGATGGGAACAGGGCAAACCAAACTACAAAAGCCAATTCTTACACTGGGAAGGAAACAAGCTCCCGGGGACCGATTTCTGGCATTACAGCCGTCTTCGGCCCGGTTTGCTTGAATCCTGATGGTGCAATGAGCAAGGGTCTCACATCTGAGAATACCCTTCCACGCTTAGGGTGGACAAAAATATTTACAACAAGGGGTGGTGAAGGACAGAGTCTCTGAATTAAGCAGAAAGCTCTCACCCAGTCAAGAGATCAGGGCTAGATCCAACACCGTTTTTTAGCTCACTGCACCATCCCAGTTTCAGAACCTGGCTGTATGCAAATTAGTCTGTTCCTGTCCCAGTGAAATGCCAGAAACCGGTCCCCGGTAGCTTGTCTCCTTTCTGGTAAAGAATTGGCTTGGTAGTTTAGTCTGCCCTGTTCCCATGATGCACTGGGCCAGGGACAGACTGATTTGCATATAGCCAGGTTCTGAGCTGGGATGGGGCAGTGAGATAAATAACGGTGATGGATCAAGCCCTGATCTTTGGACTGGGTAAGAGTGGTCTGCTCAATTCAGACACTCTGTTCATCACCACCCCCTTTTGTAAATCGATTTTGGCCACTATAGGTGTGGCAGGGTTTACTCAGACATGAGTCCCTTTCTCACTGCTCCATCAGGATTCAAGCAAGCTGGGCCGAATACGGCTGAAATGCCAGAAACCGGTCCCCGGTAGCTTGTCTCCTTTCTGGTAAAGAATTGGCTTGGTAGTTTAGTCTGCCCTGTTCCCATGATGCACTGGCCCAGGGACAGACTGATTTGCATATAGCCAGGTTCTGAGCTGGGATGGGGCAGTGAGATAAATAACGGTGATGGATCAAGCCCTGATCTTTGGACTGGGTAAGAGTGGTCTGCTCAATTCAGACACTCTGTTCATCACCACCCCCTTTTGTAAATCGATTTTGGCCACTATAGGTGTGGCAGGGTATACTCAGACATGAGTCCCTTTCTCACTGCTCCATCAGGATTCAAGCAAGCCGGGCCGAAGACGGCTGAAATGCCAGAAACCGGTCCCCGGTAGCTTGTCTCCTTTCTGGTAAAGAATTGGCTTGGTAGTTTAGTCTGCCCTGTTCCCATGATGCACTGGGCCAGGGACAGACTGATTTGCATATAGCCAGGTTCTGAGCTGGGATGGGGCAGTGAGATAAATAACGGTGATGGATCAAGCCCTGATCTTTGGACTGGGTAAGAGTGGTCTGCTCAATTCAGACACTCTGTTCATCACCACCCCCTTTTGTAAATCGATTTTGGCCACTATAGGTGTGGCAGGGTATACTCAGACATGAGTCCCTTTCTCACTGCTCCATCAGGATTCAAGCAAGCCGGGCCGAAGACGGCTGAAATGCCAGAAACCGGTCCCCGGTAGCTTGTCTCCTTTCTGGTAAAGAATTGGCTTGGTAGTTTAGTCTGCCCTGTTCCCATGATGCACTGGGCCAGGGACAGACTGATTTGCATATAGCCAGGTTCTGAGCTGGGATGGGGCAGTGAGATAAATAACGGTGATGGATCAAGCCCTGATCTTTGGACTGGGTAAGAGTGGTCTGCTCAATTCAGACACTCTGTTCATCACCACCCCCTTTTGTAAATCGATTTTGGCCACTATAGGTGTGGCAGGGTATACTCAGACATGAGTCCCTTTCTCACTGCTCCATCAGGATTCAAGCAAGCCGGGCCGAAGACGGCTGAAATGGCAGAAACCGGTCCCCGGTAGCTTGTCTCCTTTCTGGTAAAGAATTGGCTTGGTAGTTTAGTCTGCCCTGTTCCCATGATGCACTGGGCCAGGGACAGACTGATTTGCATATAGCCAGGTTCTGAGCTGGGATGGGGCAGTGAGATAAATAACGGTGATGGATCAAGCCCTGATCTTTGGACTGGGTAAGAGTGGTCTGCTCAATTCAGACACTCTGTTCATCACCACCCCCTTTTGTAAATCGATTTTGGCCACTATAGGTGTGGCAGGGTATACTCAGACATGAGTCCCTTTCTCACTGCTCCATCAGGATTCAAGCAAGCCGGGCCGAAGACGGCTGAAATGCCAGAAACCGGTCCCCGGTAGCTTGTCTCCTTTCTGGTAAAGAATTGGCTTGGTAGTTTAGTCTGCCCTGTTCCCATGATGCACTGGGCCAGGGACAGACTGCTTTGCATATAGCCAGGTTCTGAGCTGGGATGGGGCAGTGAGATAAATAACGGTGATGGATCAAGCCCTGATCTTTGGACTGGGTAAGAGTGGTCTGCTCAATTCAGACACTCTGTTCATCACCACCCCCTTTTGTAAATCGATTTTGGCCACTATAGGTGTGGCAGGGTATACTCAGACATGAGTCCCTTTCTCACTGCTCCATCAGGATTCAAGCAAGCCGGGCCGAAGACGGCTGAAATGCCAGAAACCGGTCCCCGGTAGCTTGTCTCCTTTCTGGTAAAGAATTGGCTTGGTAGTTTAGTCTGCCCTGTTCCCATGATGCACTGGGCCAGGGACAGACTGATTTGCATATAGCCAGGTTCTGAGCTGGGATGGGGCAGTGAGATAAATAACGGTGATGGATCAAGCCCTGATCTTTGGACTGGGTAAGAGTGGTCTGCTCAATTCAGACACTCTGTTCATCACCACCCCCTTTTGTAAATCGATTTTGGCCACTATAGGTGTGGCAGGGTATACTCAGACATGAGTCCCTTTCTCACTGCTCCATCAGGATTCAAGCAAGCCGGGCCGAAGACGGCTGAAATGGCAGAAACCGGTCCCCGGTAGCTTGTCTCCTTTCTGGTAAAGAATTGGCTTGGTAGTTTAGTCTGCCCTGTTCCCATGATGCACTGGGCCAGGGACAGACTGATTTGCATATAGCCAGGTTCTGAGCTGGGATGGGGCAGTGAGATAAATAACGGTGATGGATCAAGCCCTGATCTTTGGACTGGGTAAGAGTGGTCTGCTCAATTCAGACACTCTGTTCATCACCACCCCCTTTTGTAAATCGATTTTGGCCACTATAGGTGTGGCAGGGTATACTCAGACATGAGTCCCTTTCTCACTGCTCCATCAGGATTCAAGCAAGCCGGGCCGAAGACGGCTGAAATGCCAGAAACCGGTCCCCGGTAGCTTGTCTCCTTTCTGGTAAAGAATTGGCTTGGTAGTTTAGTCTGCCCTGTTCCCATGATGCACTGGGCCAGGGACAGACTGATTTGCATATAGCCAGGTTCTGAGCTGGGATGGGGCAGTGAGATAAATAACGGTGATGGATCAAGCCCTGATCTTTGGACTGGGTAAGAGTGGTCTGCTCAATTCAGACACTCTGTTCATCACCACCCCCTTTTGTAAATCGATTTTGGCCACTATAGGTGTGGCAGGGTATACTCAGACATGAGTCCCTTTCTCACTGCTCCATCAGGATTCAAGCAAGCCGGGCCGAAGACGGCTGAAATGCCAGAAACCGGTCCCCGGTAGCTTGTCTCCTTTCTGGTAAAGAATTGGCTTGGTAGTTTAGTCTGCCCTGTTCCCATGATGCACTGGGCCAGGGACAGACTGATTTGCATATAGCCAGGTTCCGAGCTGGGATGGGGCAGTGAGATAAATAACGGTGATGGATCAAGCCCTGATCTTTGGACTGGGTAAGAGTGGTCTGCTCAATTCAGACACTCTGTTCATCACCACCCCCTTTTGTAAATCCAGGATTGTTAAGGCCTGCCATAGGAGTGACTTATAGGAGTATATGTGTCCATTTTAGGGTTAGATATAGGTATACTATATCTAAAGCAAATGGTGATTACACCACTTTGTCCCAGCTGATTAATCAGCCAGTTGTGTCAGCTTTGGATGGCCAGCCAGGGCTGGCATAATACATGCTGCAGCCCCTGGTAGGCCCTGGGTGCACCTATGCCCTGGGTACCTAAGGTACACTGTACAGGGGCTGATAAGGTGACTCAGTATCCAATTAGATATGTACCTAAGCTACATGGAGTCCATTTTAACAGAGAGAGCAGGAAGCCTGGGGTCCTGAATAGCAGGATCCCAGGCCAACTATGTCGAAAACCAGCAAAACACTAGGCAAAAAGTTGGGGGCAACCATAGTCAGATATCCACCTTCCTACAGTAGCCAGGGCCATTTGGGCAGATCAAAGATGTCTGATGGGAGTGTAGGAGAAACAGAGGTTGAGGTATGCAGGTCCGGTTTTGTGGAGGGCTTTGTAGGCGTGAGTGAGGAGCTTGAATGTGATTCTTCTGTTGACCGGTAGCTATTGTAGGTCTCTCAGGTGGCCAGTGATGTGGTTGCGGCTTGGGATTTTCACGATGAGTCTGGCGGAGGCGTTCTTGGCGTTCTGCAGTTTCTTTTTGGAGTTTCTGAGTGGTGCCCGCATAAAGTGCATTGCTGTGGTCGAGTTTGGTGCTGCAGAGTGCAAGGGTGACCGCATTCCTGGGCTTGTGGGGATCCATGTGAAGATCTTGCAAAGCAGGTGGATTGTGTGGAAGCAGGAGAATTAAACAGCTCTGATTTGACGGTTCATTGAGAAAAAGGAGTCCAGGATGATGCCGAACTTTCGTGCATGGTCCGTCGGTGTGAGACGTTCCGAGTGCTGCGGGCCACCAAGTGTCGTCCTAGGTGGAGGGGGAGGAGACCAGGATAAGGACCTCGGGCTTGTCTGAGTTAAGCTTGAGGCAGCTGTCCTTCTTCCAGGTGGCGACTGCCTTCATCCCGTTGTGGAAGTTGCTCTTGGTAGCTGTGGGTTTTTCTGTGAGGGAGAGAATCAGCTGGGTGTCGTCGGCTTAGGAGAGGATGTTGAGTCCTTGGCTTCTTCTCATGGATGCAAGCGAGGCTATGTAGATGTTGAAGAGGGTGGAGCATAGAAAGGATCCCCGAGGTACTCCCCACCGGATCTCTGTTGGTTCTGAGCGGCGGAAGTCTGATTCTCTGCGTGCGGCCGGTGAGAAAGGAGCGGATCCATTCTAGGGCTATGTCGTGGAGTCTTGTGTAGAGGGCATGGTGGGAGACAGTGTCGAAGGGAGCTGAGAGGTCCAGGAGGATGAGGGCAGCAGTCTCGCCTCAGCTGGGAAGGGGAGCAGAGAGATGAGTCTGTAGTTCTTAAGGTCCGTCGGGTTGGCAGAGTGTTTCTTCAGGAGGGGGTTGATCTCTGCATGCTTCCAATCTTCCGGGAAGGTTGCAAACTCGATGGAGTAGTTGGTGCAGCAGAGTTCAGGTGCGATGGCGGAGCCGGCTCTGTTGATTGATTGTTTTTTTACAGAAAACAGAGGCTAACTTGCCTCTTACTATCTTGCAAGGGAGGCTATTATTTCCTGTTTCCTTTGTGCGTGGCTCCCCACCCATGTGCCTAGCTGGTGCTGCCTCGGAGGTTAGGCTACAATCAGGGGAGCCATAGGGGCACTCTTTAGGAGTTATCTCTGGCACCGATGCGTCTATATGACTATATGGTGGGGGCCGGCTGCAGCTCGACCTACAATGGACTCAAACTCAAGGATTGCCCCAGTACTGGACTTTCATAGATTCCCATGCTTTGTATCATTCCCCGTCGACAGAATGGGAACCTTGGTAATAGAAAAATACCGTAGCAGTAGGTACACAAGTGAAAGACAGGCCTAGGCCTCATCTCATTAGGCCTTGTAAAAGAGACCAAAAAAGTTGCAACAACCAATCAGAGTAGCCTCACCCCATAGAACCCTCCTGAGAGAGCCTCAGAGCCTCAGATTTTCGTAGCCGTTGTGTAAAAGTAATTACATGTGCTGAAGGCTGAGCTTTCCCAGGGGAGGCGGGTGGGCGCATGGGAATCTATGAAAGTACCAATACTGGGGAACCAAAGTTACAGGTAAGTAGCTTGTTTTCTTGCCCCAGTATTGGACTTTCATAGATTCCCATGCTTTGTATCAGAGTAGCTAGCAGTAAGCCACAAATGCACATTTTGTTACATGCATATCCGCATAACACAGTATAAGTATTATCATAAGCCAAAAAAACTTCGTAACAATAAATAGGTAATATTATCAAATACAAAATGTTTTGGAATTTTCTTCTTTTCCTTCTTTTTCAACTCTGATATGTCTGATAAGGAGAAGAATGCATTATTCAGAGCTTGTGCTACCTGTTCAAAGAAGAGGCTATACATTGAGGACAAGCATAAGGACTGTATATACTGCTTGTACCGGGTCACAAGGCCACAGATTGTAAGATCTGTAGGACTTTCTCTGCGAAGACCTTGAGAGACAGGGAAGGCCGTTTATTAACCTGGTTGCAGAAAATGAAGTCTCATAAGGAGGTTCTATCATCCGACAGTGAGGATTCTTCCTCAGCTGCGTCCTCCAGGAGATCCAAGAAAATGGGTAGGTTCTCCCCTTCAACATTTTCTGAACCCCCTGTTAAGGCCCTGCAAGTGACCCCTGATAGGTCTGAGAGGCCCAGTCCCAAACAATCTCCTCGCCGAGGTGTAAAGGAGAGGCTGGGGTAGACTGAGGAGACACAGTCATCAAAGAAGGTACAGAAAACCCCTTCTATTGCTTCTCCACCATCTGAAAAGGAGAAGGTATTCAAAAAACCTGCTACTGTCCCACAGGAAGGAAAATTGGATAAGAAATCTCGTCCCTCGACGACAAAAATATCTGGTACGTCGACGACGACATCCAAAATTCACTTGGGTTCTGTTACAGCTCCGTCGACGGCGGCTGCAGTGATATCTTCGTTGACATTTAACGTACCTGTTCCCTTCTCGTCGACGATGGTGCTTACATCTTCAATGTCGACGATGATGACATCAAAGAAAGTGTCGACGGCTGCAACGTCGGCGAGAACGTCGCCGACGACAGCGGTGATGATTATGACGACGAGCTCGTCTACGACGCCGTCGATGATCAGTCCACTGTCGACGAGGTCCATCTCTCCGTCGATGAGGTCCATTTCTCCGTCAATGGTCCCATCGATGATGAGTTCGTCGATGTCTCCGTCGTCGACGATTCAAAGGGTCCACATTTCTATAAAAAGACAGCAGATCACCCCAGAGATGACATCTCCTCACAGACTTTGCTTTTGGAGGAGGAATCAGATGATGAGGATGGCCTTTATGGGGATGCTTACAGCCCATCCCAACTTCAAGTAAAGTACCAAGATTCAGACTCTGATTACTACTATACGGAGGAACGCCATTTTGTTCAGCAAGAGAGGCCTCAACAACAAGACATGGTGGCAATGCCTTCCTCTCTCATAACGGACTTGCAAATGATGCTACAGGACTACAAAAGAAGGTTTCCGTCTCAGGCTTCGGACCAGCCTCCAGTTACAGTGACACCTCATGTTTCTCGAGCTTCGGAGCCAGATCCAAAAGAAAGCCATCGGGAGGGTATTCCTATTCAGGAGGGTGATGACTCAACTGATGACGATCATCAGGTAGATCAAACCCCAGACCCGGATAGAGATTGGGACGGGTATGTTATTCAAGATCCAGCCTCACCATTGCCGGATCCTGCTAGCTCTCCTCCAGCAGACATTGGAGGTTTCCATAACCTTATGGAGAGGGAGTCCAAGAGGTTTGGTCTTCCTATTACTACAGTACAGTCAGACTGTTTCCTTTACGACTTCAAGGAGCCTTACAGAAAATCCATCCGTTCAATACCGATAGTTGAACATGTGTGGTCGGAAGGTACTAAGGTGATGCAGAATCGAGCTACGGTCATTCCTGTTCTTCCCAGGCTGGAGATAAAATATAAGGCTCCAGAAAACAGTCCCGCTTGCCTGACTGGTCAACCGAAGCCGGACTCAGCTATTTCCCAGGCTACACAAAGAAAGTCCAAAAATCCACTTACAACACCGCCAGACAAAGAGGGGAGACGCCTGGACAATGTAGGGAAAAGGTTCTCCTCAATGGCCAGCCTTCTAGTCCGAGCTGCTAATGCTCTTTCAATCCTGGGCAGATATGATCACCAAATGTGGTGCGATTTATCCCCGTTTGTTGACCAACTTCCGGTTGGTGCAAAGGAAGAGGCCAAGAAGATTCTGGAAGAAGGAGAACGTTCATCTTCGGAGGTGATAGATTGTGCTATGGACATAGCAACCACCACTTTCCGAGCTCTAGCACCGGTTATAAGGCGTCAGGGCTGGCTTCGGGCAACCTGGTTTCGCCAGGAAGTCCAAAATAAGATCTTGGACTTACCTTATGACGGGGAAATGCTTTTTGGAAAGCATATAGATGATGCCCTTCAAGACATCAAGAAGGACATGGACACAGCAAGGTCCTTGAAGACATGGCATTACCGCTAGGTTCCTTTCAGCGGTGCGAAAGGGAGAGGTTTTTCATCGTACAGAGGTGGCAACCAACAGCACTACTCTTCTTACTCACAGTCCTCTCAGTCATACAAACCCCAATACTAACAATGCCAAGGTTAATCGGCGTCTTTCTCTCGCCAACCATCAAGAGGACGACAGGGACGTCAGGGGTGAGATACGTCTAAACGACAATAGCGGCTTCATGGCTCTGTCTACTGTTCCTCCCCCTCGAGTAACATCAGTGGGGGGCAGGATATCAGAATACCTCCAAAACTGGAAAATTATTACATCGGATCAGTGTGTCCTCAACATCGTACAATTCAGCCACAAACTAGAGTTTCAAGAATTTCCACCATCCAGAGCTCCTCACGCCACGGAATCGAAACATCTAAATTTTCTGCGTCTCGAAGTTAAACAGTTGCTCATCAAAGGGGCAATAGAATCGGTTCCTCAGGCCCAACGAGGGAAAGGATTCTATTCCAGGTTTTTCCTGGTTCGCAAGACGTAAGAAAAGCGGCGCCCAATTCTAGACCTGAGGGAGCTCAACACCTATCTCATAAAACTGGAGAAGTGTGGCTCACTGGTTAGAGGAGGCAGACCTGGAAGCAGAGGTCAGCCCGGGACCAGGGTTCAATTCCCGGCTCGGCGGGGTCTTGAGTCCTAAATTGTCCATGGACTAGACAATTCTCGCTCCGGTGCCTACTCGATTCACGGGTTCACACTCTGCGACTCTGGGCAATAGCTTGCTTAATCTCCACAACGGCCCCTCGCAGCGGGATGCCTGGCTTTCACCTTGCAGATACCCTGCCGGGGTTATCTCACAGGGGAATACCAGGACGGGTTCCCTAAGCAAGCGCTTAGAAACCGCTCGGTGATTTGCGCTATATAAATTCCTGTACACAACTCTCTTTTCGGATGGTTTCTCTCCAGGATATATTGCGTCTCCTAAATCCTGGCGATTATATGGCAACTCTAGATCTAGACGACGCTTATTTTCATGTTCCCATTCATCCGTCCCACAGGAGGTATCTTCGCTTAACAGTAGCCAAGAGCCACTTTCAGTTCAAAGTCCTACCTTTCGGACTAAGATCTGCACCGCGGATATTTACAAAGGTATTGGCACCAGTGGCAGCTTTTCTCAGAAGGCAGTCTCTGCAGGTGTTTCCCTACTTGGACGACTGGCTGATAAAAGCTCACACCTCTCAAGCAGCCTCAAAAGCAGTCGCGGATTGTATTCTACTTTTCAGTCATCTGGGTCTAGGCCTAAACAGAAGCAAGTCTGTCCTTCTTCCATCCAGGTCGGCAAGATTTCTGGGTGCCATTCCGGATACAACCCTTTGCAAAGCTTTCCCTTCAGAGGAGAGACAGAACAGACTGATTCTTTCTGCCAACCGGTTTCAAAGGAAACAAACTCTTTCAGTCCGTCAGTACAAATACCTTCTAGGATCGATGTCATCTTGCATTGCGTTGATTCCGCACTGCAGGCTTCACATGCGTCCCCTGCAGGAACAACTAGACTTGCAATGGCGTCAAGCAGAGGGGTCTTTCGAAGACAGGATAAAGATTACTCGTGTCATGAAGAAGGCGATCAGGTGGTGGACTATAACAAGCAATATCGAGGAAGGTCTCTCCTTCACGGTTCCTCCCTCTCCGTTAGTCCTGACCACAGACGCTTCTCTAGAAGGCTGGGGAGCTGTATTACAGGATCTTCAAGTGAGCGATCACTGGTCTCCAGAGCTTCGCACCTCTCACATCAACCTACTGGAGAGCAATTTGTTTAGCTCTACAAGCTTTCCTTCCAAAAATTCGATATTCTAAAGTCCTGGTGCTTACAGGCAACACAACGGCCATGCATTATGTGAACAAGCAGGGCGGAACAAAATCCAAACTCCTTTCAAAAGAGGTTCAGGAGATCTGGGAATGGGTTATTCGTCACCAGATGTCTCTCTCAGCAGAACATCTACCAGGTTCTCTCAATGTGGAGGCGGATTCATTGAGCCGCCTAAGGTCGGTCTCCCACGAATGGGAATTGGATCAGAGAACTCTCGACAGAATATTCTCTTGTTGGGGCACTCCTCTTATAGACCTGTTCGCGACTCCACAGAACAAGAAATGCCAATTCTACGCAAGCAGGTATCACCATCGAGGGTCCCTGGATAATTCCCTTTCGATAGCCTGGTCAGGCGCATTTCTTTACGCCTTTCCACCGATTCCTTTGATACCAAGGATACTGAGGAAACTCCAGACGGAACCCTGCACCATGATTTTAATAGCCCCAGCTTGGCCCCGCCAGTTTTGGTTCACAGAGCTCCTCCTTCTATCTCAGGATCAACAAATTCTCCTGCGTCCAATTCCTACCCTGCTGACGATGTCCCAGAGCCAAGTAATGCATCCGGACCTGAGCTCTCTGCAATTGACAGCTTGGCTCCTGAGCACCGGGAGTTCAATGCTTTAGATATCCCTCAAGATTGCAAGGACATTTTAGCTCAAGCTCGGACTACTAGTACAAACAGGACCTATCGTGCAAAATGGAAGCGTTTTTGTGCATGGTGCCAAAAGGAAAATCTTCATCCTTTTACTTCGGCTCCTCATAAAATCTTACCGTACATAATGTCTTTGGCCAAATCAGGTCTTCAACACTCTTCCATTAAAGTGCATCTGGCAGCGATCTCGAGGTTCAGATGAACAACCTCTAGCCCTTCTCTTTGGTCCGCGAGGGTGATCAAGCAATTCCTAAAGGGTATCTTCAGGGCTTTCCCTCCGGTGAGACCTCCTCCTCCAATTTGGCAACTCTAACTGGTCCTTGCCCATCTCATGAGGGCTCCTTTTGAACTAATACATAGAGCGGACTTGAAGTTTGTGTCCTGGAAGATTGCTTTTCTTCTGGCGATAACATCAGCCAGGAGAGTTGGAGAACTTCAAGCTCTCACAATTGTTGAGCCTTTCTTACAGTTCAAAAAAGAATCTTTGATCTTACGGACAAATCCGAAATCTATCCCAAAAGTCCCTTCGGATTTTCACCTAAATGAGCCAATAGTACTAAAGACCTTCTTTCCTCTCTGGCGGAGAGATCTCTCCACACTTTGGATGTCCAAAGATGCCTGAAGTTCTATCTTGAACGTACGAAAGGATTCAGGAAGAATTTGGAACTTTTTGTCGCTTTTAGCGCTCCAAGGAAAGGTTTGCCCCTGTCCCAGGGGAAATCACGTTGGATTGCCAGCACGATTAATTTCTGTCATCAAGCAGCAGGGAAGCCGCTGAGGGGACGGATCAAAGCTCATTCTACGAGATCAGTGTCATCATCTACCGCTCTGTTCTCTGGTGTCCCTATCAAGGACATTTGTAGGGCAGCTACATGGAGCAGTGCCCATTCATTCACGAAACACTACTGTTTGGATTCTTCCACAAGGAGTGATACAGCAGTCGAACAAGCAGTCCTGAGGAATTTATTCCAGTGAGCAGTGAGCTTTCCTTTCTATCCCTCCTTCCTTTATTGCACATTTTGTATTTGATTATATTACCTATTTATTGTTACAAATTTTTTTTGGCTAATTATGATAATACTTATACTGTGTTATGCGGATATGCATGTAACAAAATGTGCATTTGTGGCTTACTGCTAGCTACTCTGATACAAAGCATGGGAATCTATGAAAGTCCAATACTGGGGCAAGAAAACGAGTTACTTACCTGTAACTTTGGTTCCCCAGTATTGGTACTTTCATAGATTCCCATGCGCCCACCCGCCTCCCCTGGGAAAGCTCACCCTTCAGCAAATGTAATTACTTTTACACAACGGCTATGAAAATCTGAGGCTCTGAGGCTCTCTCAGGAGGGTTCTATGGGGTGAGGCTACTCTGATTGGTTGTTGCAACTTTTTTGGTCTCTTTTACAAAAAGAGGCGGATAGGCTACAAAATGAGATGAGGCCTAGGCCTGTCTTTCACTTTTGTACCTACTGCTACGGTATTTTTCTATTACCAAGGTTCCCATTCTGACGACGGGGAATGATACAAAGCATGGGAATCTATGAAAGTACCAATACTGGGGAACCAAAGTTACGGTTAAGTCACTTGTTTTCTTCCTGTGTCCTCCCAGTTACTCGAGATGGTTATCGAATCACCCTCAGGTAAAACGTACACAAGCAGTATTGAAGACCACGCAACTTTTGAAAGACCCAATGAAACGTTTAACATTACTCAACTGAGTTTAAGCACTCTTGGATAGAGGTTCAGTTATTCCAGTCCCTCTAGTCCGAACTAACAGGATTCTATTCCATTCTATTTTTGGTTCCAAAACCAGACTGCAGCTTTCGCTCTGTTCTGGACCTCAAAGCCCTAAATTCTCTTGTGGCAGTGGAACCCTTCAGGACGGTGACGCTTCAATCTCTTAGACCGCACATGACAAAAGGTGAATCTCTCATGACGCCACGCCTTCAGGATGCTTACTTCCACGTTACGATGCATGTGGAGAGTCAACGGTTCCTCAGATTGGTCATGGGAAGGTCTCAGTTCCAGTTTTGTTCGTTCCCCTTTGGTCTGACAATGTCTCCACGTGTCTACACACGGGTACCAGCACTGGAGGTGGTTTCTTTACAACTTCAGGGCTTTGCTGTTTTTCCCTACCTTGAAGACTGGTTGCTCTCTGCTGCCTCGAGTTCCAAGGCAGAGGTAGCAGTGACAGCGGCGACAACCTGGCTTCAGCAACTGGGATTCCTGATCAATCTGCAGAAGTTGCAATTGGTGGCATCGTAGATCAGACAATTTATTGCAGACTGGTTCAACACAACATAAGTGATTTCCTGTTTCCTTTGTGCGTGGCTCCGCACCCATGTGCCTAGCTGGGGGACTGCGAAGGTATGTTCCTGCCAGGTATCGCTGGGATTCATAATAAATGATCAGAAATCAACACTTCCAGCAAATCAGAAGAAGACATTCATTGGGGCATTTATAGACACCCAAAATAGGCAGGTGCTCCACCCGGACAACAAGATTCAATCCTTGCAAACTCAAGCGTCAAAAATATTGCAGAAGGCAACAGACGGACATTGGTTGAGGATTCGCAGACGCTACATCAGCAGTTCCTTGGGCAGGTCACCACCTGAAAACAAGAGTGTATTGCATGTTGGATTATTGGCTACCATGGACCAGGAGTATGAGAGACTTATCCCTTTATCAGGGGAAATGGCCATATGGTCTGGCCTTCAAAGTTTCACTTAGAGAACACTTCAGTGTTAATCAGAACTGATAATCCAATAGGGAAGGCTTACCTGAACAGAGAAGGGGACACGGGCCTTGTCCAAAATCGCCCCAGAGACATGTTCATGTGCAGAAAGTTACGTTTGAACTCTACAGGCAGCTTATATTCCGGGGACTGAAACCATCAACTGGCAGACTGAGCTGCAGTCTTCTAACTTGAAACTCTTTTCATCTAAGTCTACATTAATTTCAGTTGGTGGTAAACACATTTTGAGCTCTACGGCTAGACTTGTTTCTGGCCCTGAATAATGCTTTTCTGCCACACTTTTGTGTAAAGACCTGGCATCAGATTGTCTGGGCGGTGGATGCAGTCCCAGTCCCATGGCCGTCAGGGCCTTTGTTTGCATTTCCTCCAGTACCTCTCCTTCCACACATCTTACAAATCAGTTAGCAAAGGGTCAGTATCTTCGGCTTCCAGGTCACACGCCGCCCCTTCGGTCTCCAAGCAAAACACGAAGATAGCTGAGAACTTTGCATCCTACTGCACGAAAAATGAGGGCTTGACCCCCAGGAATGAGGCTGCTCTATAGGAATCTCAAGTGACATTGAGGCCTGTACATCGCCTTCCACACTTGCAAATTACTTGAGAATTGGTGTTAGGATAAAGGGTTTGAGATAAAATCTCCTGATCAATTACCCATATTAGACTTTGTAATTAGACTTCTTCATAGATGGCATCTTATTAAGATTACCCCCTCTTCACGGTCAGCTCAACAGGGGGCATTTAGAGGTTGTAAAGAAGTATCTGGGACCATTTCAAAGGTAATTCCACTAGCCTTCAAATTGTTGAATACATTCAGATTTACTAGGACGGTGTCCATACTCCAGACGCAACCTGAAACTTGTCTATGATGCTTAAGGGCTTACAGGGGAAACCATATGAATCTTTCGATACAGAAACATGCCATGGATATTTGCAAAAGTGTCTGCTTTGGATTTCCATAATGTAGGCAAACAGATTAGGCGAACTGGGTGATTAGTGTACTCTAGTTCAAAGTTCAAAAAGTACTTTATTCGGTTAATAAGTAATAACCATATAAGCAACAACATGAAATTTCATTTACACAGAAATGTAAAAAGGAGGCAGATAAAATTCATCCAGACCAATTGATTTCCGCAATTTAAAAACATGTCTAAAAAATTCTGAGAGTACTGCAACAACTAAAACTGTGTCCATTCTTTGCAACTCTAAAAATGCTGGGCGACATCTATTTAAGTTCATTTCTTTGAGAATTGGGATAATAAGTTTCCTTCGCGGTAAAGTATAATATTTACAAAAAAATAAAACATGAATGTCAGATTGGGACGAGGATTCATCACATGGGCACATAGGCAAATCACGCGACCACGAATTAATTTCCGGGAAAGTCAAAAGTCTAAAAACAATATTTAATCTGAAACGTGTCAAGAGGAATCTATCATAATTGGACATAGGCAGAGTTAAATATGGCTGTAATTTATCACCAGTTAATAACAGCTGATGCGAGGTAACCGTCTTTTTCTTTACTTCCTCTAACATTCTTTTCTCCTCGAGGTGTTCCAAACACAATTTTTTCAACAACTTTCTGGGTATATTAACCATTGTGAGAGGATCCTCATAGTAGTGTTGGCAATCGATTTCTATTAAAAAACATTTAACATAATCTAGCCATTTGAGTCTACTCACATTTTCTAGTTTTAAGACGTCCCACAAAATAGCCCGGTTCACGGTACACTCATTTGTTGTCCATACCCTATGCCACAAAAGAATGGGCTGAGTTCTGATTATATCTGTAACGTACGGTTGCCCAAGTTCGATGTGGCAGATATAGGTCGCAACACTTTCTGGTATTGTCAGAATATGCCTCATGAACTTATTTTCGACTATTTGATTTGATTTTATGTTAGTATACCCCCAAAGTCCAGATCCACACAGAGCCACTGATAGACATATAGCATTATAAATTGTTAAGACTTCTCTTTTTGGTTTCTTACCCAACTTCTTTATAAAATTCTTTAAGGCCATTATTGTTTTTGAAAACAAGAACGTTCTAGCCTTTACAGTACTTGTCCAAGAGCCAGTCTCATGAAACAGGATGCCCAGGTAAGGGAAAGTGGAGGTATTTTCCAGGGGAATATTATTTATGGACATCGTTTTCATTTGTTTCCTAGTTCGTGTACCACAGTTCATGGAGAAGGTTTTACTACAGTTAATTGTTAGGTCCATACTCAACATGAACTTATCAAAGGATGTTATCAGGTTCTGTAGAGCCAGGGGGGTCCGGGCCATTAGGACTGCATCATCCGCATACAAGAGTGCAGGGATAGATCTTTTGCCAACCCTGGGCATATCCCTGCTCTCTTGCAACAGACGAAGCTCAAGTCCCTTAATATAGACCAAAAATTAAAATGGAGCCAGGACGCATCCCTGGCGTACCCCACATCCTATCCCGAATGATCTGGTGCATTCACCCCCCTTTCCATAACAAACCGATGCTGTGGCCCCTGAATACAATTCCCTTAAAAAGCAAATAATAGGGTCTTCCACGCCCAACCTTTCTAATAGTGCCCATAGTTTACTATGGGACACACAATCAAATGCTGAGGTAAGATCGACAAACGTCAGGTATAGGCGTTGACCCTTTACCCTGGTATATTTTTGATGAACAATAAATACATTTAAACCCTGTTCAATTGTTCCTATGCCCTTCTGAAATCCAAATTGCAAGTCACGTATAATCCTATTATCCTCGGCCCAATTTTGGAGTCTAACTAGGATGACTCTGCCAAGGATCTTTATAGATGAATCTAGAAGGGGGATTGGCCGATAACAAGCACAATTTTGTCTATCGCCCTTCTTGTATATTGGGACAATGACCGAGGTGAACCATGAAGGATTTAATCCCCTCGCTAGCGCAGCATTAAAAAGCTGTACCAGCATGGGGCCCCAGATCTCACTGTTTGCTTTGAACAAATCTGCTGGGATCCCATCTGGGCCTGCAGCCTTTCCCCCCTTTGTTGCTTTCAGACTCATCATAACTTCATCCAGAGTAACCACCAGCTTCTGGGCCCATACCTCTTTGTCACACAGTGTGTCAAAGCCTATTTTGGATGTTTGATCTAGGCAGCTATAAAGATTTGAGAAATGTTCGACCCAATCGTCTTCCGCGATCGCAATTTCCATACGCGTTTTGGTATTATCGTACAGAAAGGAAGCGTTTACGGCCCTCCAAAACGCAGATGGATCTTTAGACTGTGATGCTGCACATAGGACTTCCTAGGCCTCCCTTTTTATAGCCTTTTTCCTATTTTTTAATGCCTCGTTGTATGCTTTCCTTGATCCTCTTATTAGTAAAGGGTCTCGAGGTATCCTATGAATGGCGTATTTCAGGTCAGTAAGTGCGTTTGTACATGCGCTGTCAAACCATCTCCTGTTGCCTTTGGCCCGTTTCTTTGACTCCACCCACAAACTATCTCTAATAGAAGATGCTATAATGTTAAAATGTTCTATTATCCGCTCACTATCAGAGTGTTCACCCAGGCAAATCATGAAGCTATCTAAACAATTTTTCAACAGTTTGCCTAAGAATTTCTCTGGGACCAACGTACTCCATTTAAGTGTATACCCATTTTGCCTCCCAAGCGTCACATCTGGGAGTGCGCGCGTAAGGGACCCATCATTATGCTGCTCCCAAAATGGGTTTTCAATCTCCATTATTTGCGGCTGATGATCGCTCAGTGGCAAGTCTAGGGTCTTGAGCCTCTTAATCTTACGGCCATAAGTATTTGAAGAAATAATGAAGTCAATAGTAGTCAGTGCTCCTCTGCCAATAAAGGTCGGGAGGAAATGAGATGGTTTTTGGGCAATTTCATTTACATATCCCAAATCATAGGTGAACAGTATTCCATTTAGTAAGTCCCCGATCATGGAGTGGTCAAAATGTGTAAGGTTAATGTCCTTCTCTAACATTAAACCACAGATCCCTTGTTGCCCCTTTTTGCAAAGTGGACAATTAAAATCCCCCTCCCAGAGAATTGTTACTTCCCTTTCATTACTATCTATCTCGTGTTGTATATCATCACTTAGTGCACTCTACAAGTCAACATAAGATGCATATTCGGGGTCTTTGGTGACCAATTATACCTATATCAAATTTCTGCCTGATTGCACAGGTTTGAGATTTGATCCTAAGTTTAGGCCAAAAATCCAAAAGCCATGTCATTGCTCACCCTAAATTATCTTACCAGTGAGCGAAAATGATTCAGAAATGGATGTTCCTGAATTATTCAACTGTAAATGGGTATTTTTGATTTATTTAAGGAGAACTAAAGAGTTTATTTCTAATGCTTTAGTTGTGGCAGACTGTGTCGTGGCTAAAAGAAAGAAGGTTACATCAGTAAGCCAAGTAGATGGGTAAAAAAGGCTCATCGCACAAACATATCGCTCAGTAGGGTGTATCGTCCCATGGAAATGACAAAGTCGCTCTACCAGAGCAGCATCCATCTCCTAAGCCGTATCAGCTGTGGTTTCCCTACAGGAGGTATGTGTGGCAGCCATGTGATCCACTTCGAATACTTTCATATCACACTGTAGATTAGACTTGAATAAGATGAATCATTACATTCTGCTACAGGAGTGTTGAAAGTGGCAATGAAGTCATTGTGGGCATTTAATGAATAAATGAATAAATGGCTATGAAAGATTTTATAGGTGCCTTGGAAGCTTTTTGATATCCTCAAACAGGATGACTGGGACAAGGAACTCTGCTGAGGAAGTAATGAGCTAATTACTTACCAGTAACCTTCATCTCTCCGACTCAAGCTCTCCTCATTCCAGCCTGCCTCTCGAGCCTCCCTCCTGTGCAAGGCACTGCTAGGTTTTTGCTTGTAAAGACAGGAGATGCTAGCAGAAGGGAGGGGCATGTTGGGATGTCCGACATAGAAGCAGAATCATCTAAATGACAAAATGTATGTGAAAAGGGACTGTCTGGGGGAAGAGCCTCAACTGTAGTGACTGTGGTGAGGAGCTCCTCATGAGCAGTTATGAAGATCACTGGAGAGTATGTGTTGGAACAGAAAAGTCCACTGCATGGTGACGGACATGCCACCCTGCCCTGAGAGCCCCCTTTGCAATGATATCTGGATCCCTGGTACTGATTATTGATCATGGGCAGACCTAAATCATGCGTGTCTCACTGTATTGCAGTCTGTTTAGCCGGGGAGGGGCACACTAAGCGATAGCCTCATGAAGGGAGGGGGTTACTGCCAGTACCTGGATTTCAGTGCAACGAACAGTGGTGGCAGCATATCCCTTTTGTGTTGAGTAGAATTAGTAATGTGAACAGGCCTTTTTTTATTACTCTAAGTCTGTTTATTATTTTCAGCAAATAAGACACAGACAACAAACAGTCAGCATTACAACACATTGGAAAGTCTCTCGCCTACAATGAGTTGCTAAGGTAGTGTCTCATGGCGTCCAGGGTTGATCAGGGTGACCAGTACAATGCGAGTAATGAATGGAGAGAGGCAGATCAACCAAGGTTACAGTACCTTTGATCAATCAATCAGGGGGTTTATAAAGCGTGCTACTCACCCGTGAGGGTCTCAAGGCGCTGTAGGGGGGAGGGGAGGGCGCCGCTCTGTTCAGCCGAAGAGCCAGGTATTGAGGGTCTTCCTGAAGGTGTTCAGGGAGGAGGCACGTCTGATGTCTGACAGTAGCCAGGGCTTTGCCGTGATGTGGGAGAAGGATCTTCTGCCTGATCTAGCTCTGTGGATCCGCGGGGTATCGGTCAGTGCAAGGTTGGATGATCGCAGGTTTCTTTCGGGTACGTGGAAGTTTACTCTGTCGTTTAGGTATTTGGGTTTGTAGTTGTGCAAGCACTTGTAGGCGTGAGTGAGGATTTTGAAGGTGACCCTCTTCTCCACGGGGAGCCAGTGGAGTTGCCACAGGTGTTGGCTGATGTGTTCGCATCGGGGATGTCGAGGACAAGTCTGGCCGCGGTGTTCTGTATTGTTTGCCGTTTGCGGATCAACTCTGTTTACTATCTACATGGCACCGCTCGCCCACGTCGCCCGTCGTAGTGTGCGTTGCCATAGTCGAGTTTGCTTGTGATCAGTGCATGGGTGACTGTTTTCCTTGATTCGGGGGGGATCCATTTGTAGGTCTTTCGTAGGATCAATCAATCAATTAATCAATCATATAATTTGTAAAGCGCACTACTCACCCGTGAGGGTTTCAAGGCGCTGGGGTGGAGAATGCTGCTACTGCTCGAAAAGCTAGGTCTTGAGGAGTTTTCTGAAGGTCAGCAGGTCTTGGGTCTGCCGTAGGTGGATGGGGAGGGTGTTCCAGGTCTTGGCGGCGAGGTGGAAGAACGATCTGCCGCCGAAGGTCGCTCTTCGGAAGCGGGGGACTGTGGCGGAGTGGAGCTGGTGTGTGGGGGTGTAAAAGCTGAGTCGTCTGTTGAAGTACGTTGGTCCGATATTGTGGGGTGCCTTGTGTGCATGGGTGAGGAGCTTGAAGGTTATCCTCTTGTTGACCGGGAGCCAGTGCAGGTCTCAGGTGGGGTGTGATGTGGCTGCGGCGAGGGATGTCGAGGATCAGGCGTGCAGAGGCATTCTGGATGCGTTGGAGCCATCTCAGAAGTTTGGCCGAGGCTCCTGCGTAGAGGGCGTTTCCATAGTCCAACCTGCTGCTGACGAGGGCCTGGCTGACCATTCTTCTCGTTTCAGTGGGGATCCACTTGTAGATCCTGCGTAGCATGCGGAGGGTGTTGAAGCAGGAGACGGCGTTGACCTGTTTAGTCATGGAGAGGGTGGAGTTGAGAATGACCCCTAAGTTGCGTGCGTGGTCGGTGGGTGTTGGAGCGGTTCCCAGTGCAGTCGACCACCAGGAGTCGTCCCAGGCCGAAGGGGTGGATCCGAGGATGAGGACCTCAGCCTTGTCCGAGTTTAGCGTCAGTCGGCTGTTTCTCATCCATTCAGCGACGACCTTCATTCCTTCATGAAGGTTGGTTTTGGCGGTGTGGGAGTCCTTGGTGAGGGAGAGGATCAGCTGGGTCTCATCGGCATAGGAGATGATGTTGAGGTCGTGCCGACGGGCGACGTGGGCGAGCGGTGCCATGTAGATAGTAAACAGAGTTGATCTGAGGAATGAGCCCTGGGGTATGCCGCAGATGATCTCAGTGGCTTCGGAGCGGAAGAGGGGAAGGCGGACGCTCTGGGTTCTGCCGGAGAGGAAGGAGGTGGTCCAGTCCAGGGCCTGCTCTTGGATCCCGGAGTTGTGGAGGCGTGTTCGTAGTGTGTGGTGGCTGACCGTGTCGAAGGCGGCTGACAGGTCCAGGAGGATTAGGGCCCCCGTTTCTCCGTTGTCCAGCAAGGACTTAATGTCATCGGTGACGGCGATGAGGGCAGTCTCGGTGCTGTGGTTGCTGCGAACCCGGACTGGGAAGGGTCCAGGATGTTGTTCTCCTCAAGGTAGCGGAACAGTTGTTCGTTGACGGTCTTCTCGATGACCTTTTCCGGGAACGGGAGCAGGGAGATGGGCTGGAAATTCTTGAGATCCTTGGTGTCCGCCTTGGGTTTCTTGAGTAAGGTGTTGATCTCGGCGTGCTTCCAGCTCACCGGGAAGGTTGCTGTCTCGAAGGAGGTGTTGATGATTTTCCGGAGATGGGGTCCGATGGATGTGCTGGCTTTGTTGAAGATGTGGTGTGGGCATGGGTCTAACGGAGATCCGGAGTGGATGGTGTTCATGATCTTGATGGTGTGGTCGTCAATGATGTTGGTCCAGGAGAGCAGGCGGTTGGTGCGGATGGTGGTCATGGGGGCGGAGGTCTCAGTGGTTGTCGGGCGGTCATGGCGTTGAAGCTGTCGTGGATATCTGCGATCTTGAGGTGGCAAGTGAGTCGCACAGGTCTTGCGAGGGTGGGACGTCGTTGGTGTTGGAGCTGGGGTTGGAGAGTTCCTTCACGATGTTGAAGAGCTGTTTGCTGTTGTGCGCGTTGTTGTCTAGGCTGTCTTTGAAGGAGGCCTTTTTGGTGGATCTGATGAGGTGATGGTGTCTGCGGGTGGCGTTCTTGTGGGCTACGTAGCTGTCTGGTGTTCGTTCACAGAGACAGATCTTCTCCAGCTTTCGGCAGGTTTACTTGGAGGCCCGGAGGTCTTCAGTGAACCAGCTGGCTTTCTTGTTGTTGTGACTGTTGGAGGGTTTCTTGATCGGGGCGAGGGTGTTGGCGCAGTGGTTGATCCACTGTCTGAGGTTGCAGGCATCGGTGTCGGGGTCGGTGGGGTCGCGGGTGGCTCTGGGCAAGGGTGGTGGTTAGCTGGTCTTCGGTGACTTTGCTCCAGCAGCGGCGAGGCATCTGTTGGGTTCGGTGGTGTGTGGTGGATTTCTTGAAGGTGAAGTGGATGCAGCGATGGTCGGTCCAGTGGAGTTTGGTGGTGTGGTTGAAGGAGACGTGGGGGCTTGCGGAGAAGATGGGGTCAAGCGTGTGACCGGCGGACTGGGTGGGTGTTGTGACGAGTTGTCTGAGTCCGAGGTTGGCTAGGTTGTCGATCAGGGTGGTGGAGTTGGTTTTGTTGTTGTTCGCGAGGTGGAAGTTCAGGTCACCGAGGAGTATGTAGTCCGTGGAGGCGAGGGCGATGGTGCTGACGAAGTCGGCGATGGAGTCGCTAAACTGTGGTCGGGGTCTGGGGGGTCTGTAGATGAGGGTTCCTCTGGGGGTGGTGTTGCGGTCAATGTGGATCTGGAAGTGCAAGTGTTCGGCGGTGCTGAGGGTGTCGGTGGTGTTGGTCGAGACTCTGAGAGTGTTCCTGTGGACGATGGCAATTCCTGCTGCTCCGTATGTGCGGTCCCTGCGGGTGATCTTGTAGCCTTCTGGGACGGCTTTGGCTATGTCGAGTACCGAGGCGGGGTTCAGCCAGGTCTCCGTCAGGAAGGCGACGTCTGGGGAGGTTGAATCGAGTAGATCCCAGAGTTCAACTGCGTGTTTGTGGGCATAGCGGGTGTTGAGAAGGATGAATCTGAGGTGGTTGGGTTCTTTCCTGGTCAGCAGCATGGTGGGGCGGATGCTTGTGAAGCTGCAGTTCTGGCAGGTGAAAGCTCAGTGGGTGCGCTTCAGGGCAGCCAGGAAGCAGGTGTGTGATTGTCCGGTGTTGAGTGCGTGGAGGGCTCTGGCATCGTAGCTGTGTCGGGCGTCGTGGCGTTCGCTGGGTCCAGGGGTCCTGGCGCGGTCCGCGCATGCATGTGCAGAGACAGACTTGCCTTAGGAGCGCCTTCAACGCGCCAGCGGCGCACCCGCTGCGTAGCCGCTGTGCGGCCTCCATATGAGGGGATGTGGGAGGGAGGAGCAGCTGGGAGTCGGCAAATGGGATTGCAGGGGGCGGGGCCGCAGGGACACAGCAGCAGGAAAAACGGGCGGGGGCCGCTGGAGAACTGGGCACAGGAAGGAAAAACAAGTTTAGGCAAGAAAACAAGTACAGACACGGAGTAATAAAAACAAGCCTGGGCAAGAAAGCAAGTTAGGCACAGGGGAATTAAAACAAGTCTGGGCAAGAAAGCAAATACAGGCACAGGGGAATAAAACCAAGTCTGGGCAAGAGAGCAAGTACAGGCACAGGGGAATAAAAACAAGTCTGGGCAAGATAGCAAGACAGGCACAGGGGGAAAAATACAAGATTAGGCAAAAACAATGCAGGCAGACCTGTGCAGCAGCATGGGGAGCGACCTGCCTGCTAGCAAGTCAGAGGATGCGGAGGGTGTTGAAGCAGCTGGAGGTGACAGCGTTGACCTGTCGGTTCATGGAGAGTGATGCTTCGAGTACGATGCCAAGTTTCTTTGCGTGGTCTGAGGGAGTGGGTGAGCTTCCCAGGGCGGTGGGCCACCAGGTTTTGTCCCACGCTGAGGGGGTGGTTCCAAGGATGAGGACTTCTGTTTTCTCTGCTTTGAGTTTTGGGCAGCTGTTGGTCATCTAGACTGCCACTTCTTGCATTCCTTTCTGGAAGTTGAGTTTGGCGTTGGAGGGGTCCTTAGTGAGGGATAGGATGAGCTGGGTGTCGTCGGCGTAGGATATGATGTTGAGGCAGTGTTGCTGGATGATGTGTGCGAGGGGGGCCATGTAGCTGTTGAAGAGGGTCGGGTTCAGAGATGACCCCTGTGGTACTTTGCAGGTGATGTCGGTGGAGGGGCTTCTTAATGAGAGGAACGAGCGGATCCAGTCTAGGGCTTTTTCTTGCATGCCGCCCTCTCGTACTCTGGTTACTAGTGTGCGGTGGGAGACGGTGTTGAATGCTGCGGACAGATCAAGGAGGATGAGTGTTGCGGAATGGCCCTGGTCCAGGAGGGTCCGGATGTCGTCTGTGACGGCGAGTAGTGCTGTTTCAGTGCTGTGGTTGGCTCGGAATCCGGAATGGGATAAGTCAAGGATCGTATGTTCTTCGATGAATTGTGTCAGCTCTCTGTTGACTGCTTTTTCTGCTACCTTTGCCGCAAAGGGGAGAAGTGAGATGGGCCAGTACGTTTTGCGGTCGGTGGGGTCTGCCGTGGGTTTCTTGAGTAGGGGCCTCACTCCGGCGCATTTCCAGTCAGAGAATGTGCTTTTTTTGAAGTTGGTGTTGATGGTGTGTTGTATTTAGGGTGCGATGGTGTCCACTGCTCTGTGGTAGATGTGCGGGGGCAGGGGTCGGTAGGGGCCCCGGAGTGGATGCTTTACATGGTTGCGGCGGTTTCCATGGTCGTGATTGATGTCCAGTTGGAGATGATGGGTTGGCTGGTGTCTTGGGGAAGTGAAGGGCTGGCAGGGGTGTCTTTTGGGTGGTCGGTGAAGTTGTCGTAGAGTGTTCTGATCTTGAGGTGGAAGAAAGTTCCGAGCTTGTCGCAGAGGTCCTGGGACGGGGTGATGTCTGTGGCTTTGCTGTGTGGGTTGGCGAATTCCTGGATGACGTTGAAGAGTTCCTTGGAGTTGGTGAGGATTTTGTTGTGGATGAAGTTTCTTTTGGTTGTTGTAATTTGGCTGCGGTAGTTCATCCTGGCCTTCTTGTAGGTGGTGAGGCTGTTGGTTGTCTTGGTATTTCTCCAGTTCTTTTCCAGACGTCTGCAGGTGCGCCTGGCTTCTTGGAATTCGGTGGTGAGCCAGGCGGCTTTTCTGGGGCAGTGTTTGCCGGGGTTGCGTAGTGGGTGAGTTTGTCTGCGCAGTTGGAGATCCACGTGTGGATCTCTCTAGCTGCAGTGTTTGCGTTGGATGCCCAGGTGTGGTCGTCTCGGGAGAGGGTGGTGCTCAGTTGCTCATCGGTGATCTTGTTCCAGTTCCTTTGTGGCAGGCGTGGGGAAGGTTTAGGTGCTTTGGGTTTCTTGACAATGAAATGGACGGAGTGGTGGTCGGTCCAGGGTGGTTTTCTTGTGTGGCTGAAGTGGACACTGTTACCTTCGGTGAAGATGGGGTCGAGGGAGTGCTCTGCCTTGTGTGTCGACCAGTTGGTTGATCTCCAACCGTCTGTAGATGAGCGTCCCACGGAGAGTGGTTTCGGGGCTGGTCTTGCTCTGGAAGTGCAGGTGTTCTGCGGAGGGGAGGGTCTCGCTGGAGGTAGTAAGGCGGAGGGTTGTTATCCAGTCTAGGGCTTTTCCTTGCATTCCGCCCTCTCATACTCTGGTGATTAGTGTGCGGTGGGAGACGTTGTTGAATGCTGCGGACAGATCGAGGAGGATAAGGGTTGCGGAATGGCCCTGGTCCAGGAGGGTGCGGATGTCGTCTGTGGTGGCGAGTAGTGCTGTTTCATTGCTGTGGTTGGCTCGGAATCCGGATTGGGATGGGTCAAGGATGGTATGTTCTTCGATATATTGTGTCAGCTCTCTGTTGACTGCTTTTTCTGCTACCGTGGCCGCGAAGGCGAGAAGTGAGATAGGCCGGTACTTTTTGAGGTCGGTGGGGTCCGCCGTGGGTTTCTTGAGCAGGGGCCTCACTTCGGCGTGTTTCCAGTCGTCGAGGAATGTGCCTGTTTTGAAGGTGATGTTAATGGTGGGTTGTAGTTGGGGTGCGATGGTGTCCACTGCTATGAGGTAGATGTGCGGGGGGCAGGGGTCGGTGGGGGACCTTGAGTGGCTGCTTTTCATGGTTGCGGTGGTGTCCATGGTAGTGATTGATGTCCAGTTGGAGATGATGGGTTGGCTGGTGTCTTGGGAAGGCGAAGGGCTGGTGGGGGTGTCTTGTGGGTGGTCAGTGAAGTTGTCGTAGAGATTTCTGATCTTGAGGTGGAAGAAAGTTCCGAGCTTGTCACAGAGGTCCTGGGACAGGGTGACGTCTGTGGCTTCGCTGACTGGGTTGGTGAATTCCTGGATGACGTTGAAGAGTTCCTTGGAGATGGTAGGGATTTTTTTGTGGATGAAGTTTCTTTTGGTTGTTCTGATTTGGCTGTGGTAGTTCATCATGGCCTTCTTGTAGGTGGTGAGGCTGTCGGCTGTCTTGATATTTCTCCAGTTCTTTTCCAGGCGTCTGCAGGTGCGCCTGGCTTCTTGGAGGTCGGCGGTGAACCAAGCGGCTTTTCTGGGGCATTGTTTGCCGGGGTTGTGTAGCGGGCAAGCTCGTCTGCGCAGTTGGAGATCCACATGTGGATCTCTCTAGCTGCAGTGTTTGCGTCGGATGCCCAGGTGTGTTCGTCTCGGGAGAGGGTGGAGCTCAGTTGTTCATCGTGATCTTGTTCCAGTTCCTTCGTGGTAGGCGAGGGGAAGGTTTAGGTGCTTTGGGTTTCTTGACAGTGAAATGGACAGAGTGGTGGTCGGACCAGGGTAGTTGTGTTGTGTGGCTGAAGTGGACGCCGTTTCCTGCGTCGAAGATGGGGTCGAGGGTGTGCCCTGCCTTGTGTGTCGACGAGTTGGTTGAGTCCAATGCTGGTGAGGTTGTCGCAGAGGATGGAGGAGTTGGGGTCGCTGGGGTTGTCGAGGTGGAAGTTGAGGTCTCCGATTAGTATGTAGTTTGTCGATACAATGGCGTGGGGTGTGATGAAGTCCGTGATGGTGGTAACGAAGGATTGAGATCCCACTTAAACTCTGCGGGGCACTCCCGCATGGAGGCTCGTGGCGCGGGCTGGATGACTGGGACCAGCGGGGGCTGTCATCCATGGGCGACCTGTACGAGAACGGGGCGATGTTGCCATTCGACCTACTGAGGGACCGCTTTGAGCTGGCGGGAGGGGACTTCCTCCTTCACGCAGCACTGACGGCGGCGATCCGCAAACACTGGAAGATGGGCATGCTGGAGCCACCGTTGTCTCTGGGCTGCCAGTACGTAGTGATGATGGCGGGGACGGTCAAGGCTGTCACGTGTCTGTATCGACGCATGGTCTCGGAGTCAGTCACCCCACTGCTGGCCTTGAAGGCGAAATGGGAGGCTGACTTGGCAACAGAGATCCCCGAAGAGGCGTGAAAGGGCATACTCGAACGGGCCCGTAATGGGACGCGCAATGCCAGGTTCCAGCTGGTGCACTTCTATGTCATACACAGGGCCTACTTGACCCCCGACAAACTGCACAAATACTTCCCGACCCACCCGGCATCCTGCCCGCGTTGCCCGGCGGATATTGCCGACTTCCAGCACATGTTCTGGTCTTGCCCTGAGCTGAGTTCCTTTTGGGGTGAGGTAGTGGAGGTTCTGAGGGAGGTAACGGAGAGGGACCTGCAACTGACCATGGCACACTGCATCCTACATTGGTTCCCCCACACTTCAAAAAACAAGGTTACTAGCAAATTTCTAGATTTGGGGCTCCTCCTGGCGAAGCGGGCCATCACGTCTCAATGGAAGGCATCTAGGGGCCCCACGGTAGAGCGCTGGAAGGCTGAGCTGCATAAGTGGGCACGGTGTGAGGGGGAGCTTCGTCTGCAGGCAGCGCTCAGGGCGGGCAATGACATGGCGCTGGAGAGGGCCAGGGCGTGGGAGGGGCTGGTCCTGGACCTCACGCTCCTGGACATGGAAGAGGATGACACCCCGGCGCATAGCCCGGCTCCGGGGGAGCGCCCGCCTGATGCAGAGATGGGTTAGGCCCCCTGTGCTGCTCCCTTAGTTGCATTCCAATGTGGTGACTTATGAATAATTGCTGTTGAATCCTGATGCTTTGGTTCGGATCTGGTTTAGCCGGGAGGGTTGAGGGCTCGGATCAGTGGTACTCTAGCACGCCTGGGGGGGGTGGGGGGGTTCGAGAGAGGGCGGGGGGACAGTTTTGGGTGAGTCCTGGGCGGGGGGGGGGTAGTTGGGGTTGGGAGAGTGGAGGGAGAGGGCGGGGGGTGGACTGTCCAGCAGGGGTGGGGAGTGATCCTTGGTTCAACTGGATGGGGGCCACGGCGGAGAGAGCGTGAGGACTGAAAAGCAGCACTGCCAATTTCCGAACACTTGGTTACTGTGACCCAACACAGTATTCTTTGGCGCGGGTTGCACCCCCATGGTATCGCCGCTCAACCTCCGGGGTGTGAGCTGAATGGCCGTGTGACACGGGTGTGGGGAAGTCGCGCATTCCTAAAGCGACGAGGGAAATGGCTCATATATACTGTATGTATCACTGATCTTGCTGCAATAAAAAGATATTTAAAAAAAAAAAATGGTGGTAACGAAGGGTGTCCGGGGGGGTCTTTAGATGAGCGTCCCATGGAGAGTGGTCTTGGGGCTGGTCTTGATCTGGAAGTGCAGGTGTTCTGTGGAGGGGAGGGTCTCGCTGCAGGTGGTAAGGCGGAGGGTTGTTATGTGAACTATGGCGAGGCCTCCTCCCGGATGGTTGAGGCGGTCTTTCCTCTGGATCTTGTAGCCATCCGGGATGGCGGTGTTGATGTGGGGGGCGAAGGTGGAGTTAGTCCATGTCTCTGTGAAGAAGGCGACGTCAGGCGAAAGAGAGTCGAGTAGGTTCCAGATTTCCATGGCGTGTTTGTGTATGGAGCGAACATTGAGGAGGATGCAGCTGACGGTGTCTTCGGTGTTGGTTTTTGGTGTTTCGGAGGTTGAAGTGGTGGTGAATGTTTGGCGGCAGTGGAGACAGGAGAACTGGCCGTGGGTCGTGTTCGGTGAGGCCAGTTTGCAGTCTGTGTGTCTTCCGGGGTTGACTGCAAGGAGGGAGTTGGTGTCGTAGCGATGGATGGTTGGATGGATGGTTTGACACTATGTACAAAAGCAATTAATGGAAAAATATGATTGCAGGAGGATGGAACTCGACTCTACTAAATCCTCGGTAGCAGCCCACTCGCTTGTATGTAATGAAATGGGCATGGAACCGTATCTCTTTTTAATGTACAGTCAATATGAGAGATTTTTAATGACTCGCTTTAGGCTCAATTTGTTGCAGAATATTTTAGCTTACCCGTCTGGTTTTACGTTAACAATTGAGCAGAAGGGTGCCTCCGGCTGCGACAATAGGTCTCCGCAGGACACCTTTCATTTTGTATTATTTTGTTCTTTTTATAAAATCCCGCGGCGGAGATTTCTGGTGGACATTTTAAAGGAATCAAAAATTAACCATGCCAAACCTGCTTTACTATTTCTGCAAAGAGCAACTGAGATGCGTACCTTGTGTGCTATTATGAGTTTTCTAAAAATTGTGATCAAATTAAGAAATACAAGGGGTTGATGGTGGATGAAATGAGATTAAATGAAATTTGCTGCTCCCTTTCATGCCTAAAGTCTGTATATATTAACAACAAAATTCCTTTTAAACTCGTTTTTAATTCTGATGTTCAGTATGCTTTTATGTGGTTATGTAATAATATGCATTTTTATGATGGTTTTTAACCATCGAAATAAATAAAGAACTGAACTGAACTGAATGACGGAGAGGCTTGATGGGGTGAGATACCATTGAAGCATCACTTTGTAAGCTGTTTCCCGGAGACTGCAGTATGTCTTGTGTGTATCCCGCCATAGGGACTCCATTGTTTAGGCGTAATTTCAATCTGCGCTGACGTCTGCCATGCTAACTGGTAGGGGTGTATGCGCAGGCCCCCGAGCGTTGTAGTACCAGTAAGTGTTGGCTATGAGGCCTTTAGAGCCTGCAAAGGCGCGGACATGTGTCTCGAAAAGGGTGTGTGGTTGGACCACTGCAGGATATACTTAGGAGTGCAATACCCAGTGCCTCAGTTGGGTGTATTGGAGTCGGGAAGCGTCTGTGAGTTGAAATTCCATCTTCCACTGTGCAAAGGATTTCATGGTGACTCCCGAGAATAAGTCGCTGATCGGACGACATTCCCCATCGCGGCGTCGCCCCATTTACGGAACGACGCAGGAGAGAGCGCTGGAGGGAAGTCAGGGTTGCACTTGATGGGTGTGTTTGGGGAGGGAAAGGAGGTTAGCCCCTCTTGAGTGCCAAATTGTCCCAGATGTCAGTACTGTGCGAGTAGAGGTGGCAATGTCCCCGCTTCGGGGTCGGGCGTGTTCGGGCAGCCATGCTAAGGCCCACAGCGGGTGGCAAGCCACTGCTCTGTCCATGTAGAACCAGTGTTTGTCACTTTCACGGACCACCCACTCCAAAATTTAGCACAGGTGGGCGGCCTAATAACACTTTAGAGATTAGGACATGCTAGCCCCCCTTTCCTGTGGGAGCCTTAACAATGCGTTAGATTTGAGGGGTCATTTGCTGTTCCAGATGAAAGTACGCACTTTGCGTTGTTGACGCAGGATTGCGTCTTGGGGAACTGGCATTGGCAGCGTTTGAAAGAGATAGAGGACATCCACACGTCCGAGCCAGGACACATGCGGGTGTTTCCATCTCTGGAGGTCAGACAACATTGAGCGGCGCAGAGGCGGGCAGGTTAAGAGCGTGGGTGTGATGGTAATGCCGAAATATTTGATTGAGTCAGAAGACCACTGAAAGGGAGCTAAGCATTGTAGTGCCAGAACGTCCTGGAGTGGGGAGGAGAGGGAGGGGTATGGTCAAGTTTAGCACAGATGATTTAGTCATGTTTATCCGGAAGCCTGATGCTTCCTCATAAGTTCGGAAGCAGCCCACCACACCCGGAAGTGAGGTTTCTGGCTGAGTGAGAGTGAGGAGAAGGTCATCTGCAAATAGGTTAATCTTGGGGGACGGCTTTCACAGCATCAGAGTTGTGGACCTTCGGAGCTAGAGGTTCCACTGCCAGCGCAAACAGCAGGGAAAACAAGGGGCACCCCTGCCACGTGCCACTACCCAGATTCTTGCCACTGGAGCCATGTAGGAGGCCATTATTTTTTAGATCATTCCTGGGCCTAAGCGATCTTTTCAAGGACCGTGCACAGGAAGGACCAATTAACCCTGTCAAAAGCCTTCTCTGCATCTAAGTAGAGAAGGCACATGGGAAAATGATGGCGGTATGCTTTTTCCACTAAATGTGCTATTCGGCGGACATTGTCCGCTCCCTCCCTGTGTCGGATTAAGCCAACCTGGTCCGGCTCTATAAGACCAGGAAAATAGGGTTCCAACTGCTGCACCAATATTTTAGTGAACAGCTTATTATCCATATTGAGTAGTGCAATGGGGCTGTAGGAAGAGCAAGAGGCCTTGTCAACTTTGTGAATGAGAGAGATTTTGGCTAAGGCCATCGTAGGCATAAGTCCCGAAGCGGGGGTAAAGGAGTTAAACAAGCGAACCAGGTGGTCTTGTAAATCGGGCATAAATAGCCAATAAAAGGCAACAGGGAGGCCATCCGGGCCAGGTGTCTTGCCCAGGGGAAGAGCACTTGTTTCAGTTCCTCAACGGTGATCGGCTCGTCCAGGAGAGTGGCGTGGCCAAGAGGCAGGGGCTCCAACTCACAGGAGTCCAAGTAGGACTTGATTGTCTCGGGTTGGGTTCCTCCCGCGAGTAGAGCCTCTGGTAGTATTCATAAAATCTCCTACGCTTGTCTCCCTCTGCTGTTGCCCAGCTCCCGTCCTCTGACCTCAGCTTAGTAATTTGGGCCCTAGCATGCAGCTGACTGACCCTTCGGGCGAGGAGCGAACCCACTTTGTCGGCCCGCTCGTAGTAGCGCTGCTTTAACGCCAGAAGCGCCCATTCCGCTTTCCCCGTTCTGGGTGCACAGAGTTGGCCCCTTAGCATGGCCAGCTGCCGTTTAGTGCGACGGGAGGGGTTGGCCTTATCTTGCTGATTTAGTTGTTTGATTTTGGTGGTGAAGTTGGACTCAACTATCCTAGACTCTCTCTTCTGCGCGATTGCGATCAATGTGATTGTGACCCGGATGTTGGCTTTAAAGCCATCCCATAGAGAGTCCAGCGAGAGGCAGGGAGATCATTGAGCGAGAAGTAGTTGGTGATGCTTTTGCAGATTTCGGCAACTTCAACGGGGTCCCATAGGAGGTGCGGCAGCAGACGCAAAGGCGGCAGCGGGTGGCTCGGGCAGCCGGTGCCCTCCCATATCAGTTCCACATGCGCATGGTCAGAGATGGGGATGTCGGATATGTCCGCTGTGAGAACACGGTGAAGGAGGGAGTGGGTAGCAAAGCTGCGGTCTGTGCGGGTGTAGGAGTGAACATTAGAGAAAAAGGAGTAATCCCTTGTGTTGGTGTGTTTGTAATGTCATACGTTGACCAGACCCAGGTCTCCACATCGCGCTTGAGCTGTTGTGACATGGCCTCTGTGTTTTGAAATGTAGATCCGCTGCGGTCAAGGGCGGGGTTCCACACCAGGTTAATATCTCCTCCCACCAAAATATCTCTATCCACCCCCTCCAACGGCTCCCTCAGGACCCTTCGGAGGTAAGTGTCCTGGGAGGTTTAGGGGCATACATTTTGAGTAGGGTCAGTTTCCTCAGTCCCTTGAGGAGGTGAAGCATTAAGTATCACTCTTTCCTGTCTCGAACTACCCTAGTGACAAAAGAGTAAAGCCCACCTTGCACAGAATGCCCTCTCCTAGAGTCTTTGATGTTGTGTATGCCCAGAAGAGCTTTGGATAGCACGGGTGCGCATGCGATGACAGTCTGTTTACAGCAGGTGCGTCTCCTGTAAAAGGAGGACATCTGGGTTATGTTGTGATATGTATCGCCAAACTTGTTCGTGTTTGTTGGGAGAATTTAGACCCGGACATTCAGGGATATCAATTGGGTGTTACCCAACATTCACGTGGGTGCCCAAGGTGGGCATCACCTGTGCTAAGGCATTGCACGCTGTGCCCATGACCCCGATCCCCGCCTGAGATGCTATTGTACAGTGGTGGTGCCCTCCTGTGGGAAAGATTGACCTATGAGAACAGAGAAAAGAGAGAGAAAGAGAAAAAAAAAGGAAACTTAGGGGAAAAGCAGAGAACAACTAAAGTGAACAATGGGCTAACCGGGCCCAATAGGGTCCTCAACGTCCTGTGCAGGCTGACACATGGTGCGCCTCCCGGTATGCGGGAGGGGTCGTCCTCTTGAGTGCTGGTCGTCGGGGAGTGGTCATTTGCGGGCGGCCCTGGCGCTTTGAGGTGGGCTGGAGTGTGGTCTCTCTCCAGTCTCTGGGGTCCACCGCCATGCTGCAATAGAGTTTCAGGGCAGAATGGTGCTAGGATTGGTGGAAGAAGGTACCAGTTTACAGGGAGCCAGTGGTGGACCACGTCAGCGACAAGGCACCGCCAAGACTCCGAAGGTGGTGGATGATGTCCCGTTTGGTCTCCTGCGAGGTTTCCTCCACCTGGCATTTGTCGGGCGATGTGGCTGGACTCTGGTCCAGATTGGTCGCAGTTTTTTCCTAGCGAGGTCTTCGGGCTGTGAGTTAGCATGATTGCCAGCTTCATCAGGAAGGCCCACCAGGTGGTTGACCTCAGAGAAAGGTCTGAGAGATCAACGCCTGCCTTCCCCCTGGAACAGAAGGGCGAAGAGGTGGCCCCATTGAAAGTGAATCCTCAACTCACGGAGCTTGTCTGTGACCGGTTTGAATTCTCGTCGCTTCCGTAGTGTTATGGGGAAAGGTCCTGGAAAAGTTGCAGACAGTGTGACCACGAAATGTCAGCACTGCTTTATCTCTGGCAGCCTGCAGGATCGCCTCCTTTGCTGCAAAGAAGTGGACACGGGACAAGAGATCTGGGAGCGCGTCCTTTCCTCCTGGGTTCACAGCAACCTGGTGTGCTCTATCGAGGGTCGGCGGGGAGGTTTCCCCCTCCCCCCCCCCAATTTCGTGGAGAAATGGGGGGGGGGGGCGAAGCCTTCCGCGTTGCCTTCCGCTACTCTAGGAACTCCCCTTATGCGTATGTTGTTGCGGCGGCTTCTGTTTTCCAAGTCTTCCTGTTTAGATTGGATCTCTATTTTCTGTTCCTCTAAGGTTGCCACCCGCCTCCATAGCATTTTTTGGTCCTCTGTGCGAGCATCAACTGTACATTCCAGATCGTCCACTCTCTCCCCATGTCTGTAACTTCTTTTCGCATATCCTTAAGGGAGGATTTGAACTCGTCCTTGAGGGACCCGATATCTGCGTGGATTTCCTGCAAGAAGCGGTCCATATAGGCCTGCATGATTGGGGCCGCGGATGGAGGCTCCATTGTCAGCGTTCTTGGAGAGGTCAACGGTTGGGACTCGGTGAGGGACGCTTTGGACCAGAGGGAGGTCACTGGGTTATCCTTTGCTGCTTTGGAGAGTGGCATATACACTCTGCTTTACTTTGGGGGTAGCCGAGAACGGAATTGTCCAGATGCGATCCACACCATAAACTAAAGGGCTACCAGCTGTACAGACGAGGCTTGGGCACGTGGGGCGGCTGGCTGGCCAGACTGGGGAGGCCTGCAGGTCAGTTTGATACATGACGAGGGCCTGCGCCTTCCCCGGGTGTATGACAGTCTGCGGATGTGGGCAGTTAGGCACCGGATGTGCGTATAGGTGGCCTCTCGCTGTGTTGCTTCCACGCTGGGCGACACTTCGCTGCCTCCTTCACAGGCCGATCCGTCACCTGCTAACTCAAGCTTCTGGTTCCAGGGAGTTGCGACTGACCGGGCCCCAAGGCTGTGGTCAGGAGGAGAAGAGGGGCGTGTCAGCACTCCATATAGGTCCACCACCCGGTTTGTTTTTTTAAAACAAGGGTTTCGCTGGGCGGGCCCCACGGTTCCCCCATCCCCTGGACCCAAGTAGCATTCTCTCAAAGGGCCCAGGCAGGATGGGTGAGATCAGTAGAGTCTGGGGCCTTCCTGCCCTTCGCCAAGCGGGCTGCAACTCCACAGGCTCCTGGTATGGTGTGTTGGAGTAGGCCTTCAGTCCTAGAACCAGCTGATGGTTCAGTGGTGCCCCCAGAGAGACCAGGAGCCCCACACAGGGCCGCAAGCTGGTCCTCCAGCAGTGGCAGGTGAGGGGGGTGCACAGTTGTTAGCGTTTCTCTGCCACCCACCTCTGTTACTCCTGGGGCGATGTGATTGATACTCTCTTCAGCACCCAGTCTCCCTCGTCGTCGAATTCCTCCGTTCGGCCGACGCCAGATCCAGACCGAGGGATGGACCTGGGACGGCGGCGTGCGGGGACGCCGCCGAGGATGACACCCTAGGGGCCGACGCCGGCAGGGTCGTAAGGTCGACCAGCCGCGACCCGGATCCGGAACCGGATCCAGTGAGGCCTTGCGGCGGCGGGACCGAAGTCGCCGACGGCGTCGGGCCGAAGCACCCGAAGGTGCCGGATCCGAAGCACCCGGCCCGCTTGGGCTCCCAGTCGGGAGACATGAATGTTTCAAAATCAGACTCTGATCTTTGGAGTACACCGCTCCTCAATGTATTCTTAAATATTCTGGATACCGGCCAAATTTCTTACAGGCACATGCCTCCTTGTTGGCTTTTGCGATTTCTTAATTGCGATTTTTAAGGAATCGCAATTAAGAAATCGCAAAATCCTATGTATGAAAAAATCGCAGAAAAATTTGCGATTTCTAAACATTCCTTAATTGCGACTCGCAAATTGCGAGTCGCACTTAAGGAATGCCTCCCCATTCACTCCTATGGGCTTAGAGGCCCATAGGAATGAATGAGAAGACATTCTCAATTTGCGATTCGCAATTAGCTAATCGCAAATTGAGAATGCGATTTTAAGGGTGCAGGGGTGTCCAAAGACACCCTGTTGCACCCCTGAAATTAATCTGTGCACACACATGCCCTAAGGGCATTTGTGTGCACAACATGAAACTTTGAAAAATGCACAAAAGTGCATTTTTCAAAGTTTTCGCAAATTACCATGAGGTTCAACCTCATGGTAAATAATTTGCTCCCCCTAATTGCGAAATCGCTATTTTTAAAACTTTCATGCATTGCATTTAAGGAATCGCAAAATGCGATTCCTTAAATGCAATCGCAATTTGAGAACTCGCAAATATTTGCGAATTCTCAAATTGCGAGGGCCTTCACCCTTGAGGCATCCCAAAAGCTAATTTTGCGATCGCAAACGGCCGATTGTGCGATTCGCACCGTTTGCGATCGCAAAAAGCTTTGATGCATGTGCCTGTTAGTTTTGGATAGGGTCATTAATGCATCTGATATACAAATAAAGTCGATCTGATAATCCCAAAAATCTGTTGTCTCATGGCCCTCCTAAATGCGGAGAACATTTTTGGTAAACTTCTAATGAACAATCTAGATGGATGGATTGGAAAACAGAACTTCCTACCCTTCAGTCCGTCCAAATTCAGGCCAAGCTGCTCTACATCGGACAACAGTGTTGCATTTACTCAGTTGGTGAATAGAACATTAGGAAAACACCTCACGTTGTATGCATGCTACATAGTTTACACAACGTCTGCTAAGGTTAACTGCATACAATTATGGGGCAAGTTAGTAAATTGGGGAATTGACCACCCATTATTACATTTTTTGATATTGATACACATGGGATCCTGGCTTAAAGTGAAGCTCACCGAGAGATCACTTTGCCCAAATATAAAAACCTCTAATGGATTAAAACAGGGTTGCGTTTTAGCCACTCTATTTTTTCTTTAAATATTTCAGATTTATATCAATATTTAGATAATACAGATGGTTTCACCAAACCTCGGACATAAACCATTCGCCTATTTAGCATATGCAGATAGCATTGCATCTTTTCTCTCACTCCTGCTGGGTTTCGATCTCAGTTATGACTTCTGCAAAATTCTAACATGGAAAATGATCCAAAAGTGAACTTGGGGAGACCAAAATCATTTGCTTCAGCAAATAAAGTGAAAAACCAACAACGCCGAAATTGAGCAAGTAACGAGCTAGGATTACTTTAGTGTGACAAGAGGTTATATATTAGCATGGTCTAGCCAAATAGCAAACAAAGAAAAGGAAGCTAGTGTTATTTCAAAATCAATAAAAATGTTTGCAGATATCCATGGAAGACAAGCTTTTACCCAATTGTTAAAAGTACTTCATGAAAAAAATATTCCAACCCTTCTATATGCATTTATTGAGTTCAGTGGTAAAGCACAGAGCATGGTGGAATAAGCAGGAGATGGAACTGTGACCCTGATTTGGATGTCAGTCGGAAAGCGGGTGGACGCTTTCCAACCAACATCTAAGGTTTAAACTCCATCCGCCGTATTACAAAGACGGTGCAAGTGAGGGTGGTGATGGACGGAGCATCTGAATCAATCAAACACTCACACCCAGTAAAAATATCTGGGTTTAATCCATCACCGTTGTTTAGCCCACTCTGCCACCCCAGTTCAGACATGGCTATATGCAAATCAGTCTGACCCTGTGCCTCATGGGAACAGTCCAGCCCGAACTGCCAAGCCATGTCTTCCCTGGACCGGAAACAAGCTTCCGAGGACTGGTTTCTGGCATTCCAGCCGTCTTCAGCCCGGCTTGCTTGAATCCAGTGGCAAAGTGAGCAAGGGACTCACGTCTGAGCATACCCTGCCACTCTTATGGCGGCCAAAAGCGGTACAAAAGGAGGTGGTGATGGACAGCGGTCGGAGTTTACGCCGGCCGGTTAATCCAACTGGGTTACGACGGGCGTTTACGCCGTTGGAGATTATGATGACACTTTCAAACATTAGTTCCATGCCGGCCTTTGCAACATAGATTGCTTTCAGAAAGTGCCTTAGAGGGCCCCTTACAGGTCCCCGTTCCCCCCTCACCCTCCGGTTGAGGCACTGAGGGGGCACCTATGGCGCCCACCCTCAACATCCCTGCACAGTGTGGTAGACACTGTAAGGTGACTGCCACATGGTGCAGGGATGTACACAAACTTCAATTTTTCAATGGGAGCTTGTGCTGCGGGCGATTTTGGCCCGCTGCACTAGCTCCCATTGAAAAATTGAAGTTTGCGACTGCACCATGAGCAGTTGCATCCTAATTCGGTGTGCGGAATCACCAAACTATGGTCGGGCGGTTCCCTCATCAAAACGGTGTCGGGCAGACACATGTCCGCCTGACATCGTAATGAGGGCCTGTGTGTTTATTAACTATTTGTACCTTTATGTACTACTGTGGTCAATTGTCAGGATTGCTGTCATTATTCATTAATTTAGATCTTTAATTATTGTTATGGTTATCTTGAATTTTATCTTTGTGGTTTTATTACTGTAAATGAAATATTATTTTTTTCTACTCAGTAGTTAATTAATTGAAAGACACATCAGTGACCCCTGTGCCTATGTGCAAAAAGAACAATTGATGGACAGAATGCAGAACAATGTCATACATTCACCCCAGTACAGAGATCTGGGCCTAAATCCATCGTTTCTTTTTGCTCACCATGCCATTCCAGTTTTAAACCAGCCATATGCAAATCAGTCTTGACCCTGAACCCAATGGGAACAGTCCAGCCCGAACTGCCAGGCCAGGTCCTCTCTGGACTGGATACAAGCATCCTGGGACCGGTTTCAGGGTTTCACCCATCATCAGCCAGAATAGCTTGACTTCAGTGGCATGGAGGGCACGGAACCCACGTCTGGGCATACCTCACCCTCACCTGTGCCTATGTGACCAGGAGAGGGGGGACCACTGTAAAGCCAGGAGAAACACTTACCGATTGGCGGTGGAGGTGGTAAGGACATCCAGCCTTGAAAGAGGTCATTTAAAGACTGAGGAGGCTGCTACGTCATCAGGGAAGAGACCACGAGAGGGCGCAGACCTTCAGAGTTAGAAGGCCGGCGCTCAAGGGCGAGCTGGGTAGATTATTTAGTGTGGCGTAAGTGCTTTGGTTATTTACATTATCTGCTCCGTTTTTCGTAAAAGCTTTTATTTGACTGGACAGTCTATTTATTGCTGCTACTGTTTGTAGGTTAATTTTTTAAGCCTGTGTTGCCTAGTGCTTATCTGTCCCTGAGAACCCTGGGGCTGCTGAACCCCCGCTATCACTGAGAGCCGCGCGCTGGAAGGGGTGGTGATTGGTCCAGTTATTGAGGACTCAGGGGACATCAGCATTAAAAGACCTCAAACTCCACGGTTGTGCCTAGTAGCTCATGCTTGCACGTGGCCCTCGGGAAGGGGTTCTGACACCAATAAGTTCATTTCCTGTCCTGACTTGAAAAAATCTATCTGTGTGTCCAGTCATGAGGTGCTGACGATCCCCTGAAAAAAGGTATCTGACAAAGAGGGAAGACATTATCTGTGCAGGCCCTGACTGTCTGGAACTGTCTCCGTGGCTGTGTGAGTACATGCTGTCTGGAACTGCCTCTGTGGCCGTGTGAGCATATGCTGTCTGGAAGTGTGAGCACATGCTGTCTGGAACTGTCTCCGTGGCCGTGTGAGCACATGCTGTCTGGAAGTGTGAGCACATGCTGTCTGGAACTGTCTCCGTGGCCGTGTGAGCACATGCTGTCTGGAACTGTCTCTCTCCGTGGCCGTGTGTGAGCACATGCTGTCTGGAACTGTCTCCCTCCGTGGGCGTGTGTGAGCACGTGCTGTCTGGAACTGTCTCCGTGGCCATGTGAGCACATGCTGTCTGGAAGTGTGAGCACATGCTGTCTGGAACTGTCTCCGTGGCCGTGTGAGCACATGCTGTCTGGAACTGTCTCTCTCCGTGGCCGTGTGTGAGCACATGCTGTCTGGAACTGTCTCCCTCCGTGGGCGTGTGTGAGCACGTGCTGTCTGGAACTGTCTCCGTGGCCATGTGAGCACATGCTGTCTGGAAGTGTGAGCACATGCTGTCTGGAACTGTCTCCGTGGCCGTGTGAGCACATGCTGTCTGGAACTATCTCCGTGGCCGTGTGAGCACATGCTGTCTGGAACTGTCTCCGTGGCCGTGTGAGCACGTGCTGTCTGGAACTGTCTCCGTGGCCGTGTGAGCACATGCTGTCTGGAACTGTCTCCGTGGCCGTGTGAGCACATGCTCTCTGGAACTGTCTCCATGGCCGTGTGAGTACATGCTGTCTGGAACTGTCTCAGTGGCCGTGTGAGCACATGCTGTCTGGAACTGTCTCTGTGGCCGTGTGAGCATATGCTGTCTGGAAGTGTGAGCACATGCTGTCTGGAACTGTCTCCGTGGCCGTATAAGCACATGCTGTCTGGAAGTGTGAGCACATGCTGTCTGGAACTGTCTCCGTGGCCGTGTGTGAGCACATGCTGTCTGGAACTGTCTCTCTCCGTGGCCGTGTGTGAGCACATGCTGTCTGGAACTGTCTCCGTGGCCGTGTGAGCACATGCTGTCTGGAACTGTCTCAGTGGCCGTGTGTGAGCGTATGCTGTCTGGAACTGTCTCTCTCCGTGGCCGTGTGTGAGCACATGCTGTCTGGAAGTGTGAGCACATGCTTTCTGGAACTGTCTCCGTGGCCGTGTGAGCACATGCTGTCTGGAACTGTCTCCGTCGCCGTGTGAGCATGTGCTGTCTGGAACTGTCTCCGTAGCCGTGTGAGCACATGCTGTCTAGAACTGTCTCCGTCGCCGTGTGAGCACGTGCTGTCTGGAACTGTCTCCGTGGCCGTGTGAGCACATGCTGTCTGGAACTGTCTCCGTGGCCGTGTGAGCACATGCTGTCTGGAACTGTCTCTGTGGCCGTGTGAGCATATGCTGTCTGGAAGTGTGAGCACATGCTGTCTGGAACTGTCTCCGTGTCCGTGTAAGCACATGCTGTCTGGAACTGTCTCCGTGGCCGTGTGAGCACATGCTATCTGGAACTGTCTCCGTGGCCGTGTGAGCACATGCTGTCTGGAACTGTCTCCGTGGCCGTGTGAGCACATGCTGTTTGGAACTGTCTCCGTGGCCGTGTGAGCACATGCTGTCTGGAACTGTCTCCGTGGCCGTGTGAGCACATGCTGTCTGGAACTGTCTCTGTGGCCGTGTGAGCATATGCTGTCTGGAAGTGTGAGCACATGCTGTCTGGAACTGTCTCTGTGGCCGTGTGAGCACGTACTGTCTGGAACTGTCTCCGTGGCCGTGTGAGCACATGCTGTCTGGAACTGTCTCTGTGGCCGTGTGAGCATATGCTGTCTGGAAGTGTGAGCACATGCTGTCTGGAACTGTCTCTGTGGCCGTGTGAGCACGTGCTGTCTGGAACTGTCTCCGTGGCCGTGTGAGCACATGCTGTCTGGAACTGTCTCCGAGGCCGCGTGAACACATGCTGTCTGGAACTGTCTCCGAGGCCGCGTGAGCACAAGCTGTCTGGACCTGTCTCCGTGGCCGTGTGAGCACATGCTGTCTGGCCACGTGTTTTTCTCGCATCTAAAAGCCCCATAGGTTCTGCGAATCAGACTAGACTCGCTCAGTTTCATGACCCACACTGTCCATCTGTCTTCCTTCCTGACAGGTGTACATTCTCAGTCTCAGCCAACTCTACGAGCGGGGAATCAAGGCGTTCTTTGAAGTTGCCAAAAGTCTGTTAACCAAGCCCAAGGAAGGCCGGAGATTCAGTGAGTACCGCAGTGTGCTAATCGTGCACCCATCAGTGTGCTAAACTAATACCCTGAATTTAGTGAGCACTCTTCTGTGTTCTGAGTGAATACCCACAGAGTGCTGAGTACCCTTCTCTGTGCTAAGCTAGGACCCTCTTGTACTAGGTGCGTACCCTCCTCTGTGCTCAGCTAGGACCCTCATGTGCTAGGTGCGTACCCTCCTCTGTGCTAAGCTAGGACCCTCATGTGCTGGGTGCGTACCCTCAGTGCTAAGCTTTGACCCTCATGTGCTAGGTGCGTACCGTGTATGCTAGGCTAGGACCCTCATGTGCTAGGTGCGTACCCTCTGTGCTAAGCTAGGACCCTCGTGTGCTAGGTGCATACCCTCCTCTGTGCTAAGCTAGGACCCTCATGTGCTGGGTGCGTACACTCCGCTGTGCTAAGCTAGGACCCTCATGTGCTAGGTGCGTACCCTTCGCTGTGCTAAGCTAGAACCCTCATGTGCTAGGTGCGTACCCTCTGTGCTAAGCTAGGACCCTCATGTGCTAGGTGCGTACCGTGTATGCTAGGCTAGGACCCTCATGTGCTAGGTGCGTACCGTGTATGCTAGGCTAGGACCCTCATGTGCTAGGTGCATACCCTCTGTGCTAAGCTAGGACCCTCATGTGCTAGGTGCGTACCCTCTGTGCTAAGCTAGGCCCCTCATGTGCTAGGTGTTTACCCTCTGTGCTAAGCTAGACCCCTCATGTGCTGGGTGCGTACCCTCCGCTGTTCTAAGGTAGGACCCTCATGTGCTAGATGCGTACCCTCCGCTGTGCTAAGCTAGGACCCTTGTGTGCTAGGTGCGTACCCTCCGCTGTGCTAAGCTAGGACCCTCATGTGCTAGGTGCGTACCCTCTGCTGTGCTAAGCTAGGACCCTCATGTGCTAGGTGCGTACCCTTCGCTGTGCTAAGCTAGAACCCTCATGTGCTAGGTGCGTACCCTCTGTGCTAAGCTAGGACCCTCATGTGCTAGGTGCGTACCGTGTATGCTAGGCTAGGACCCTCATGTGCTAGGTGCGTACCGTGTATGCTAGGCTAGGACCCTCATGTGCTAGGTGCGTACCCTCTGTGCTAAGCTAGGACCCTCATGTGCTAGGTGCGTACCCTCCTCTGTGCTAAGCTAGGACCCTCGTGTGCTAGGTGCGTACCCTCCGCTGTGCTAAGCTAGGACCCTCATGTGCTAGGTGCGTACCCTCTGCTTTGCTAAGCTATGACCCTCATGTGCTAGGTGCGTACCCTTCGCTGTGCTAAGCTAGAACCCTCATGTGCTAGGTGCGTACCCTCTGTGCTAAGCTAGGACCCTCATGTGCTAGGTGCGTACCCTCTGTGCTAAGCTAGGACCCTCATGTGCTAGGTGCGTACCGTGTATGCTAAGCTAGGACCCTCATGTGCTGGGTGTGTACCCTCCGTTGTGCTTATGAAGTATCCTCTACTGTGCTAAACTGTACTTAGTGAGTACCTATCAGTGTTTTATGTGAATAACAATGACTGTGCAAAGTAAACTCTTATCAGTGTACTAAACGAGGACCTGCCGGTGTACTAAATCCAGTGTGCAAAACAAGTACCCACCGGTGTGGTAAGCTTTACTTAGAAAGTACCCATCATTCAATCAATCAGGGGGTTGTATAGCGTGGCTACTCACCGTGAGGGTCTCAAGGTGCTGAGGGGTGGGGGAGAGACTGCATATCCATCTAGGCGCAGGGGTTCAGTCAAAGCGCCAGGTCTAGAGAACCTTCCTGGATTGGATCAGCGATGGCGATTGCCTGAGGTGGAGAGGCAGGGTGTTCCAGGTCTTGGCGACGAGGTAGGAGAAGGATCTTCCACCGGTTTTGGTCATGTGGATCCGTGGGACGGTGGCCAGGGCCGGTTGAGCCATCATTGTGCACTGTCAGTGCCCACAGGTGTGCTAAGTGAGTGCCTATCAGTGTGCTCAACACCCTTTAGTGTGCTAAATGAGTGCCATCTAGTGTACAAAGCAAGTACCCATCAGTGTGCTAAGCTGTACTTAGAAAGTACCAATCAGTGTGCAGTGGGTAACAAGACAAAATATCGATTTCAAAATATAGAATTACCAAAATATCGAAGTCAAAATAAAGAATGGACAAAATATCGAATGGACAGAATATAGTGGTCAAAAATATCGAATTGAAGGTAAGTAATATAATATCGATTTTTTAAAATATAGAAAGTCAAAATATCGAAGAATATAATATAGGTATTAAAATATATCGAATTTTTAATAATATCAATTTTTTTTAAGTGTTTTGTATATTAGTATATGTGTGAGAAGTGTATATTATTTTTGTAATTTTTTTTAAATAATGAATTTTATGATATTTAATTTTTGCGCAATTTAATTCTGTAGCGGGTTGTGGTTTTATGGGGGAATAGGGTGAGAAGTAATTTAATTATATTAAAATAAATATAAATTTTTAGAAATTACTAATTATTTTTAATTTAATTTTGCATTTTAGTTCTGTAGATGGGTTGTGGGGTTATAGGGGAATAGGGTGGGAAGTAATTTAATTGTAATTAATTAAATATTTTTATTTATTTATTGGTATTCATTTTGAATTAATTGTTACTTAATTTTAAATTGGTAATTAATTTTGATTAATTGCTTCATTGATAACTATGTTAATTTTATTAATTTATTTTCTGTAGCGGGTTGTGGGTTTCTAGGGGAATAGGGTGGGAAGTAATTTAATTTTAATTAAGTAAATAATTTGTATTTTTTTATTGGTATTGATTTTTTATTTATTATTAATTAATTGTTAATTGGTAATTAATTTGTATTCATTTATTAATTGATAATTAAGATAATTGTAATAATTTATTTTCTGTAGCGGATTGTGGATTTATAGGGGAATCGGGTGGTAAGTAAAACAATTGTAATTAATTAATTTACTGTTAATTAATTATTAATTGGTATGAATTTTTATTATTAATTCGTGTTTGTTATTGAAAATAATTAGTTAATAATTAATTATGAATAGGTAAATAATTTCAATAACTAATAATCATTTGTGTTTAAAATTGATTATTAATTACATAATATTAAATTGGCAATTAATTTTAATTAATGTTTTATTGATATTTAATTTATTTTTATTATTATATTAAATCATTACTTTCCCTACTGTTAAATTCACTATAGTGGGAATAGTAATTTTTACCCCTACGCTATCCAACGCTTTGCCTACTGTTGCCCTGTCTGGAGTGGGAATAGTAATTCTTACCCCTATGCTATCCAACGCTTTCCCTACTGTTGCACTCACTGGAGTGGGAATAATAATTTTTACCCTCCCGCTATCCAACGCTTTCCCTACTGTTGCACTCTCTGGAGTGGGAATAGTAATTTTTACCCCTACGCTATCCAACACTTTCCCTACTGTTGCACTCTCTGGAGTGGGAATAGTAATTTTTACCCTTACGCTATCCAACACTTTCCCTACTGTTGCGCTCACTGGAGTGGGATTAGATTTTTACCCCTAAGCTATCCAACGTTTTCCCTACTGTTGCACTCACTGGAGTGGTAATAGTAAATGTTACCCTCCCGTAATCCTACGGTACAAATATTGTATATTTTTTATTATTATTATGTTAATATATATATATATATGTATTAAAAAATAAAACTGTATATTTCTTTATGACTTAAATTAATTGTTTAATGTTAAGTATTTTTAAGTATGCTTTAGTTAATTATATTTATTATTTCATTTATTTTAAATTACTTTTAAGACATTTTTTAAAAATTCGATATTTTGACTATCTATATTTTTTAAAATGATATTTTTGATTCGATATTTTTGTACTTACCTGTTTGGGGATAGGAATTCGATATTTTTGCATTCTATATTTTTTCCTCGATATTTTGGTAATTCTATATTTGTGTATTCGATATTATGCACAAGTGTGCTAACTGAATGCCTATTAGTGTGCTCAACACCCTTTAGTGTGCTAAATGAGTGCCATCCAGTGTACAAAGCAAGTACCCATCAGTGTGCTGAGCTGTACTTAGAAAGTAACAATCCGTGTGCAGTGTGAGTATCCACAAGTGTGCTAACTGAGTGCCTATCAGTGTGCTCAACACCCTTTAGTGTGCTAAATGAGTGCCATCCAGTGTACAAAGCAAGTACCCATCAGTGTGCTAAGCTGTACTTAGAAAGTACCAATCAGTGTGCAGTGTGAGTATCCACAAGTGTGCTACGTGGTTTTCATCAGTGTTCTCAGCACCCTTTAGTGTGCTAAATGAGTGCCATCCAGTGTACAAAGCAAGTACCCATCAGTGTGCTAAGCTGTACTTAGAAAGTACCAATCAGTGTGCAGTGTGAGTATCCACAAGTGTGCTAAGTGAGTGCCTATCAGTGTGCTCAGCACCCTTTAGTGTGCTAAATGAGTGCCATCCAGTGTACAAAGCAAGTACCCATCAGTGTGCTAAGCTGTACTTAGAAAGTACCAATCAGTGTGCAGTGTGAGTATCCACAAGTGTGCTAAGTGGTGCTCATAAGTGTTCTCAGCACCCTTTAGTCTGCTAAATGAGTGTGCAAAGCAAGAACCCACCAGTGTGCCACTGCTAAACCAGGACCCTCCAATGTACTTAGTGAGTACCCATCAATGTGCTAAGTGAATACCCATTAGTGTGGTAAGCGAGTACACCCAGTGTAATAAGCCAGTTTGTTGAGTACCTACCACTGTGTTAAGTACCTCTCAGTGTGCTGCTGAATGAGTGTACTCATTAGTATGGTCATTGAGTACCTTTGTAGTAGTGGGTACTGTCAAACAGCATTTACAACGCAGTCTTAACCACGATGTACCTTTATGATGAAGTCTTAATCATGCTTTAGTCTTCACCATGCAAGTTTTTACAACTACTATGGGCCCGATGCACAAAAGTAATCTGAGACAAAATCTTAACTTTACGACTTTCGGTATACACAAAAGGCATTTAGTAGTAGTAAAGTTAGGATTCCTAACTTTACTACTACTAAAGGCCTTTTGTGAATACCGAAAGTCGTAAAGTTAGGATTTTGTCTCAGTTTAGTGGTAGTAAAGTTAGGAATCCTAACTTTATCACTACTAAATGCCTTTTGTGAATACCGAAAGTCGTAAAGTTAGGATTTTGTCTCAGATTACTTTTGTGAATCGGTTCCATAGTATTTACCACTCGTGTCATTACCAGGCATGAGTTTACAGTGGTTTTTGGATCTAGATATTTAGCACGCATGTGTGTGGACCACTACTGTCATTACTACGCATTTTTTTACCATTAGTGTTATTGCTACTTATGTGTTTGATAACTAGTGTCATTACCTTATCAGGCTGCCATGAGCCTGTGATAATAAGGGCATCCATGTAGCGTCTAGTGTGGGGCTGAGGGCTTCACAGCAGTACCCTAGCACCATGGGCACCCCATGAGGCCTCCCTGAAAGAACAGTAACTCGGGAATGTGTTAAGACCCCTACGGGCCACAGCCCTAGGCGCCATGGGCAACAGTAACCGCCTCACTACTTGCACTGAACTTTTCACCAATAAGTTGTTGTTTTCAGGTGTTGGTAGAATCCTTTCAATTAATTTATGGATTACAACACCCATAATGCACTGGGATATTGCAGGAAAGTCCTGGACCGGAAACAGTGTCCTTTAACGACATGGAGTGAGATAGTACCCCTAACAGTGGCCTTTTTTTCTCCCTTGCTTGCATTTCAATGGGCACACAGGGACCAGAATGAATGACGTTTGTCTTGACGTCCATCCAGCGTCTAATTTTCCCCCAGCGCAAGACACGGGTCCACCCGTTCACGTGCATCCGAGAGGAGCTCTGGATTCCAAAAGAAAAACAAGCATTTGCAAGGCAATAGGTCTCGCATTTACGTAGTCTAAGCTATTGGCATTGTAAATGACAATGCCTTTTATTTATTTTTTAGTTTTTAAAACATAAATAAAAAACATTGTCATTTACAATGCCAATAGCTTAAACTTGCGTAAATGTGAGACCTATTGCATTGCAAATTCTTGTTTGTTTTTACTTTTGTGCTTGTCGCTCGCGGTTGTACATATGTTTCTACAGTCTGTGGAGAGTCGCGGTCAAGATCAGAAGCAAGGAAAATCTGTGGTCGGGTAACAATTTAATTTACATTTTATAAGTATATAGGTGGCTATGTTTATTGTAGGGTAAAGGGGGAAGGTAGTTAGATGGGTTATAGAAATACCTGGTGTGCTTTATGTGTTTTTATCCATTTTCCATTCCCGCACAGGTTGTGTTCATATGCTCATGTCTGTACAGTTGTTGTTTTTTCAAATTTAGTTCAGAAAAGATACAAGAAAACTTTAACAACTTTTAAAAACTTATTTGAAATAAAAAAAACATTTTAACTTTTTGTCCTACGTGTTTTTATACTGTTTGTAGTCTTCTCGGACCAAAGATAACGTGGTTGCAGGATGAAGTTGGATGTATTGAATCCAGCACTACAGCATTATTTTTAGGATATTTCAATATGGAAACAGTGTTATTTTTTAAGGTTATGTTTTTATTAACATTGTTTCTGATATGGATGTTCGTTTTTTGTTATTGCTGCCATCGACAGTTGAGTATTACCACTGGAATTTTGGGGAAATCATTTTCTTTTTGGAGAATTGATTTATTTTCTGGCTATTGTAACAGAAAAAAGTTTTACAACTATTTTTGCATTTTTAAAGTACGTTTTTTAGACTCATAATCCATATATTTGTAATAATTGAGTTCCAGGTGATGGTTGTCCATTTTAAACAATGCTTATTCTGGATTTTGTTTTTGGGTGGATGTTAATTTGTACATATATGAATTATTGGAGCTGACTCTTGGTGACACGTTGTTTGAAAAAATCACCATGAGTTGAAGAAAGAAGATCTACAGGTAGGAATTCAACATGATTTTAATGTGGTAAAAAAATGCCAATTACATTGTAAAGAATTGCTAAAACAGACATGTAATTTAGGGAAATATTAGTTAGTATTTGTAATGTAATATGTATGCAATACTGTCCAGGTAGAATGAAGCCACCACCATCAATAGTCTCTCAGACTTTTTTCTACTCTATTTGGATATATGAGAGTTCAGGCTACCTAACAGTGATTGTGCAAGTCTCATTTCTTGGAAACGTTGTCCCCTCTTAAATATTTCCCAAAAATAATATAGGTTTGAGTGAAGTTTGCTAATTGATTTACCGAAGGAATTTTACCATCCCTCAAGGGCCTTGTTAGTCTTTGCTCTTCCGCTCTATGCAGGTCGTGTAACAGTTTCACCATTCAGTGGGAAATCTTGGCCTCCTCCTGTGACCTGACCTGCTTAGATGGCCAATCCATGTATCTTCAAAATAAGTTAGTTGTGGCGCCAATTTCGCTTCATTTTGTGTAAAATATTGTGATTCAGAAATTGCTATGTCGTACTTGTCTACACTGTCAGGAAGTACAAAGTATAAGGCAGGTCGTTTTTTTCATTCCAAATTAAGTTTATTGTTTAATAAGTAATCCTCAACTAAGGATGATTTATGAATTTTGTGCCAATAAGCCTGGGAAAAGTGAAAAAAACATCCTTGAATTTGGGTGGTATAGTATATTTTTGTAATTGTATTGATCATTGATAATTCAAAGTTAATTATTACTTTTCTAGAACTTTTCTTCATTGTTGTGGATTTTGTAACTGTTAATAATTCAGTGTATGTTGAGGATTGCTTATCAGGGAGTAAACTATATACTAATTGGTCAGTTGTGTTATTTATGTTAGTGTGAAAAGTGTACATTTGGGTGAAAGGATGTGGTGTTGATGTAAAAGTACCATCTGTCAAGGACCCCACAAGTCTTACCTGTGACTTGTAAGGCAATCCTGCGGAGACGACATGAGCCACCACCACCGTACCCACCTTACCTCCAAAGCTGACTATACACAGGTTAAAGGACGTTGATGGACACGGGGAAGGAAGCCAAAAAGAACGCTAGGATGAACTGGGTAGCTTGATACTGAGTCTCCCTCTGTTTGAGGACCACCACGTACACGACCACTGTAGTGGGGAAAATAAGAGCCCCCTATTACTACAGGATACAATAATACAGACTAACCCTTCCTTGCCTCTCCCTCTGTACCCATAAAAGGAAAGGACAAGTACCTGTAGTGGAAGACCTCGAGCGTAAATCAGGTATCCACGCTCCGGTGTCAGTAGGAGACAACCAACGTAGGGGCTCCCAGCGCGGCCTTAGAAAAATCAGCAAGGTAATGGCAAAATAAACAATGCGCTCCTGCGCGTTGGATATGTAACTGTAACAAAATCAGCAAGGAAAAAGGTAAAGTAAAACAGAGCGCTCCTGCGCGTGGGAAAACACAGAATAGATGTACACAGGTAAGCGCAGCAAAACTACCAGAGCGTGTAAGGCTCAGAACATAAGTGAAAACAAGCGTTCCTGTGTGCTATGGTGTCACAGGAACACCGGTAGGGGCAGAGCGTCCTAATTGTGCTGTGATTCCAAGAAGGCTCTCAAGCGTGAGCGTGACTCAGAACTGTCAGGTACTCACGCTTCCTGGAATGACGGGTTCGAGAAAGTCAAGCGCAGCAGCGTTGAGAATGTCCAGGAAGATGCAGGCAGGAACGCTCGCTTTGAGGCTCCAGGAATCCAGAATCCAAAGCGCAAAGCGGGCGGAAACCACGGTTCTTAAATGGTTTCCCCCGGAAGCGCTTCGATGATGCCGGCGGCCTCCGGAGTACAACTAGACTGCTGACTCCCTCAAATCGGAAGTGAGGAATGCGCACATCGCCCAAGTACGGAGTAGAGCCCTCTCCGTATGCATCCTGGAAACGCTGGCTCATGGTAAGGTCGGAACATGACACCATCCATCATCCAAATTTCACTATTTTCAAGTGTTAAAAGATTATGGTCTGTGCTAAATAATACTATTCTTTTTTGAGGGTGTTTGTTGTCATGCAGTAGCAAAGGTTCTTCGGAGAAAGTTATTGTTAATTTAGGAGGGATGGTAATGTCAAAATAAGTCTGTGGTGTTATTCGTTGAGGATTACTTGCCTGTTTTTGTCTTTGTACCATTCGCCCCATATTTGGAATTGTGGGCATGCTGCCGGCTATGTCGATGGGAATGGTTGCAGATACTTGTTTTACAGGGTTCATTGGAGGTTGATGCAAGTTCTTTAATTTTTTTTTATGTTTTCACCTATTTCAATCTCCATTGCAGAGGCAGAGTGGTTATGCTGAGTTGTCCTTACTATGGTGTCTTCCAAAGTAACCACTCTGCCTATACTATGGGATGAAAAGTACTCTTCGCACCTCTAATGACACCCGGGGTAACTTAACCTGTCCTTATAATAAAGGTAGGCAGAATACTTTAGCAGTCTGTTGCCTCAGCGAAATTTCAAATAGTTTACTTGATTAGCTGATGCCATTGATGTTTGTTCTGTTAAAAAGTGAAATAGAAGAAAAGTGTACGTTTAGGTTTTTGCTATTTTATTATATTTTTGTTTTTCTTTATTTGCCTGTTATAAAATTGAAAATCAATTTTGTTACTTTTTAAAAAATGTATGTGGTGAGAAAAAGAAAGTTTACATACTCTGTTGTATAGAAAGTATTGTTAATATTTTTGGAGACTTTTTTATTGTTAAAATATTTTTATTTTTTTACCTGGAGATTGGTGAATTTTTTGTTTTTGAGGGGTGTTATTGGTAATATGTGTTTATACTTTGAAGTGTTTTTTAGGCAACTGATTCTTTCTTCAATGTAGTTGGTATCTGTTCTTAAAAGAAAAATGCAATTTATTAGTTATTTATTAACTTTAAGTTTTATGGTATTTTTCTTATTGTTTACTGTTCTTGTTTGCAATACTTACATGAAAATTTCGGTCTCTGTGGTTTAGGATATGTCCTGTAGTTTCATGTATTTCAATTTGTTTTGTTTATAGGTGTATCTGTTTTAATAAGGAACAAAATACATGTTAATTGTTTTTAAAGTATGTTTTTTTTAACGTACGCATCTTGTTTTAGTTGAGTATTTGGTACTTTTAAACTACTAAATTTGTACTTTAGTTACTGTCCAGCACCAGTTCTGAGGTAAGTACTTGATGGAGTTTGAATAGTTAATTTGCCCTCAGTCGCTGTCAAGCCCCTGCCCTGAGGTAAGTACCCGGTGGAGTTAGAATAGTAATTTTTCCCCTAGTCATTGTCCAGCACCTGCCTTGAGGTAATTACCCGGTGGCATTAAAATCATAATTTTGCCCCTCAGTCACTGTCCAGCACCTACTTTGAGTTGTGTAGATGGTGGAGTTAGATTAGTAATTTTACCCCTCATTCACTGTCCAGCATTTGCCCTGAGGTAAGTATTTGGTGGAGTTAAAATAGTAATTTATCCTGCCCAGCACCTGCCCTGAGTGAGGTAAGTTCCTGGGGGAGTTAGAATGGTAATTTTGCCCCTTAGTTACCTGTCCAGCAACTGCTCTGAGGTAAGTATTCAGTTGAGTTATAATAGTTAATTTGACCGTACTCACTGTCCAACATCTGGTCTGAGGTAAGTAGTCAGTAGAGTTACAATAGCAAATTTTACTGTACTCAGTGTGTTAGCATAGTTTTTGGGAATACTGCTTTTTGTCCAATACCTGCTCTTAGGTACGTATATGGCAGGGTTAGAGTATTAATTTTACCCCTTAGTCACAAATATAGCACCTGCTTTGAGATAAGTTGGTGGTGTAATTAGAATAATAATTTTGCGGTATAGTGATTGTTTAGTATGTATTAGAAGGGACGTATCTGGTGGTGTTTGTATAGTAAATGTTCAGGCCAGTTATTGTCTGCTACTTTATCTGAGGGAAGGAGATGGCGGAAGTAAAAGAGTAATTTTCTGTTATAGTAAATTATTGGTATTTGTTTTCAAGTGTATACATAGTTATTTTTTATAATTATTTGAGTTAATGTATAGAAATATTTTTGTGGGAAAAAATATATTGTATTTTGTTACTTTATTTGTTTACATTAGTTATATAAAATATATATTATAATTGGATAATAATATTTAATAGAATTGCAATATTGTTCTATATAGCATAATTTAAAATATACAAACCCAAAGTGTGTAGTCAAGTCAAGTCAAAAGATTTATATAGCGCGCTACATACCCAGAGGGTCTCAAGGCGCTTGAGGAAGGGTGGGAAATTACTTGTCGAATATCCAAGTTTTAAGTTGCTTTCTGAATGCTAGGTGGTTCTGAGTGAGGCGAAGGTGAGTGGGAAGTGAGTTCCAGGTTTTAGCTGCCAGGTAGGAGAAAGATCTACCTCCCATGGTGGTTTTGTTGATGCGAGGTACAGTAGCAAGGGCTTGGTTGGAGGATCGTAGCTGGCGGGAGGGGGTGTAGAAGGAAAGTCGTGTGTTGAGGCATTCGGGTCCAAGTACGTAGAGTGCTTTGTGTGCGTGGGTTAGGAGGCGGAAAGTAATCCTCTTGCTGATGGGGAGCCAGTGGAGGTTTTTCAGGTGACCAGAGATGTGGTCTTTACGCTGGATGTCTAGTATGAGTCTGGCTGAAGCGTTCTGGATGCGTTGGAGTTTTTTCTGGAGTTTTGCGGTAGTACCGGCGTATAGGGTGTTTCCATAGTCCAGGCGGCTCGTGACCAGTGCGTGGGTGACCGTTTTTCTAGTTTCGGTGGGGATCCAGCGAAATGTTTTTTTGAGCATGCAAAGAATGTTGAAGCAAGATGATGAAACGGCGTTGACTTGTCTGTTCATAGAGAGTGAGGAGTCCAGGATGACGCCCAGGTTCCGTGCGTGGTCCGTCGGGATGGGTGCTTTTCCAAGGGCCTCTGGCCACCAAGAGTCATCCCAGGCGGAGGGGGAGGTACCTAAGATAAGGACTTCTGTTTTGTCTGAGTTCAGTTTCAGACGGCTGTGCTTCATCCACTCGGCAACTTCTTTCATTCCTTCATGTAGGTTGGTTTTGGCAGTGTTAGGGTCTTTGGTGAGTGATAGGATCAGTTGAGTGTCATCAGCGTAGGAGATGATGTTGAGGTTGTGTTGGCGAGCGATGACCGCGAGGGGGCTCATGTATACGTTGAAGAGGGTGGGGCTGAGTGAAGATCCTTGTGGTACGCCGCAGATGACTTCAGTGGCCTCTGACTTGAATGGTGGGAGGCGGACTCTCTGAGTTCTTCCGGTGAGGAACGAGGTGATCCATTCCAGTGCTTTTCCTTGGATTCCGATGTTTCTGAGGCGCTGTAATAGGGTGCTATGACAGACTGTGTCGAAGGCTGCGGAGAGGTCGAGGAGGATGAGGGCGACTGTGTCTCCATTGTCCAGTAGAGTTCGAATGTCGTCTGTTGCTGCGATGAGGGCGGTCTCAGTGCTGTGTTTGGCTCGGAAGCCGGACTGTGAGGAGTCGAGGGATTTGTTTGTTTCGAGCAAGGCGGCGAGCTGGTTGTTGACAGCTTTCTCGATGACTTTGGCCGGGAATGGAAGGAGCGAGATGGGGCGGTAGTTTTTGAGTTCGGTGGGGTCAGCTGTGGGTTTTTTCAGAAGGGCGCTGAGCTCTGCGTGTTTCCAGCTTTCCGGGAAGATGGCGGAGTTGAGGGAGCAGTTGATGACGTCTCGGAGGTGTGGTGCTATGATGGAGTCTGCTTTGTTGAAGATGTGGTGAGGGCATGGGTCTGTGGGGGATCCTGAGTGGATGGAGTTCATCAGGCGGATGGTGTCCTCAGTGGAGATTGGGTTCCAGTCATTAAGGATGTTCAAGGGGGGTGAAGGTCCTGCAGAAGGTTGGGTGGGTTGGTCTCCGGGTCGGTTGTCGAAGCTGTTGTGGATGTCTGCGATTTTGTTGTGGAAGAATGAAGCTAGGGAGTCGCAGAGGGCTTGAGAGGGGGTGATGTTGTTGGAGTTGGCTGAGGGGTTGGTAAATTCTTTGACGATGTTGAATAATTCCTTGCTGTTGTGGGCGTTGTTATCTAGTCGGTCTTTGAATGCGGCTTTCTTGGCAGACAGGATTAGTTGGTGGTGTATGCGGGTGGCGTTTTTGAAGGCGTCCCTGGTGCTGGTGTTTGGGTCTTTTTTCCAGGCCTTCTCGAGGGAGCGACAGAGTTTCTTAGATCTCTTAAGATCATCGTTGAACCAGGAGGCGTTTTTGCTGCCTAGTTTGATTTGACGTTTTTTCAACGGTGGTAGGATGTCGGCGCTGTTGGATAGCCATTGGGTGAGGTTAATGGCTGCTTGGTTGGGGTTTGAGGAGTGGGCAGAGGGTTTTGAAGAAGCGATGAGGAGATCTGGTCGATGGTGATTTTGTTCCAGTTTCTTCGCAGAGTAGGTTGAGGATGGTTGTGGGTTGTGGTCTTATTGTAGATAAAGTGAACGCAGCTGTGGTCCGTCCAATGGAGAGCTGTGGTGTGACTGAAGGAGACAAGTTTGCTGGAGGTGAAGATAGGGTCGAGTGTGTGACCTGCAATGTGGGTGGGGGTAGTGACAAGTTGTTTGAGTCCGAGGTTGGCGAGATTGTCCAGAAGGGTGGCGGCGTTGCTGTCATTGCTCTTTTCCAGGTGAAAGTTGAGGTCTCCCAATAGAATATATTCCTCGGAGTGGAGGGCGTGTGGGGTGATAAAGTCAGTGATGTCGTCACTGAATTGAGCACGGGGTCCTGGAGGCCGGTAGAGGAGGGTGCCTCTGAGTGTGGTCTTGGGGTCGGTGTGGATCTGGAAGTGAAGGTGTTCTGCGCTGGCAAGGTTGACGTCTGAGCTGGTTGAGATGCGGATGGAATTCTTATGGACGATAGCGATGCCTCCTCCTGTTTGGTCGGTGCGGTCTTTATGGATGATCTTGTAGCCTTCCGGGATGGCAATGGTGATGTCTGGGGCTGATGAGGCGTTCATCCATGTTTCTGTTAGGAAGGCGACGTCCGGGGAGATGGTGTCTAGTAGATTCCAGAGGTCGATGGCGTGCCTGTGGACCGAACGGATGTTGAGCAGGATGCATTGTAGGTGGTTGGTGTCAGATATCTGTTGTGTGTTCGTGGATGAGGAGTTGTTCTTGGTGCCGTCGAACTTGCAGGAGTTGCAAGAGAAGGGTCCATGGGTGTGTCCAGGAGCGGCTTGGACGCATTTGGGGAGACGGCCGGGGTTTAGGGCTAAGAGGGTGGTGGCGTCGTATGTAATGCGGGTGGGGTGGGTGGTACGAGGGCCAGGGGGTCTGGCGCTGGGCGCGGTCCAGGCGCGGACGGGCGTAGACGGGCTTACCTTTGGCGCACCTTCGGCGCGGCCGCAGCGCGTGGACGCTGCGCGTTGGGACATCTGTCTAACATGGAAAGTGGGGGGGTGGAGCGTGGGAGGGGCAGCAGCTGGGAGGCGGTAGCGGGGAGGAGGGGCGGGCCAGGGAACACCAACACAAACAAAATGGAGGGTCAAAGGGAAAGTGAGGCAGGGGCAGCAAATGGACCAAAGCGCCTACAGAGTAGCCAAAGCGCCAGCAAACACAGAGAGCCACAGCAAATGTCGCGCTGCAATGCAGAGCGGAGCGAGCAGCGCCAAAGGTTAATCCAGGTCAGCTTAAAGCTCTCAAAAACGAGCTACGATGTAAGGCAAGCACAGCGCAATCGCAGAACACACACAGCGCTATCAACGATACCCAAATGCGACCAGCAGCACCCACAGAGCGTGGGACCAGGGAGTGAGGGAGGGAGCGACCGTTCTGGAGCAAGTCTGGGCGGTCCCATCGGTGTAAGGCCCCATCAGTGTACGGACCCATCAGTGTAAGGCCCCATCAGTGTAAGGTCCATCAGTGTAAGGTCCATCAGTGTAGGGCCCCATCAGTGTGACACTATGCAGCCATCAGTGTACGGCCCCATCAGTGAATAGACCCATGAGTGTTTGACTCCATCTGAAAGAAACAGGTTAGTATTAGATTCCTTACCTTAGAATATCCCCAGGCGTCAGCATGGATCCGGAAAATTTTGCGTAGCAGTACACCTGCTCGCTGCTGGTCGACCTTACGACCCCGCCGGTGTCAGCCCCTAGGGTGTCATCCCTGGCGGCGTCCCCGCACGACGCCGTCCCTGGTCCATCCCTCGGTCCGGATCCGGCGTCGGCCGAAGAGGAATTCTATGGGGAGGAATTCGATGACGAGGGGGACTGGGTGGGGTCTGAGGACCCCCTGGCACGTGAGTGCCAGTCATTTCAGGACTGGACACAGGAACTAGGGGAAGCCAGTAGCCTTGATACCTCCCCAGACACTGGTTTTGTCTCCCCTTCTACCGTGGATACGGAAGAGGGGGCTGCTTATAGTGTGGTGCTGATGAGGGCAGCCAAGGCCTTTGCTCTTGAGCTCCCCGTCGCAGCGGTGAGGTCTAACATACTCATAGAGGTCCTTAAACCGCAGGTAAGCTCCCCAGAGCCTCTACTGCTGTTTAATGAGGCTCTCACGGACGTCCTGTTGGGCACTTGATCCAGGCCCACTACAGGTCCCCCTGTAGATAGGAACGTCGCTAGGCGCCACCGCCCTGCCCCGGGCGACCCTAGTTTCTTGTCCACCCACCCCACCCCTGAGAGCCTGGTTATCCAGGCCTCTACTTCCCAATCTGCATTCCCGACTGCACCACCAGATCGGGAATCCAAGAGGTATGAACAATTCGGCAAGAAGATGTTCTCCTCCCTTAGTTTGGGGATGCGGTCGGTCAATACCGCGTGCCTCTTGGGCTGTTATACCCACTCTCTGTGGGATACGGTTGCGGTCCCGCTGCCTGAGTGCCCGGAGGGAGCCATGGCGAAACTCGCTCAAGCGCTCGCGGAGGGAAGAGACGCAGCACGGTATTCAATAAGATGTGGACTGAATACCACGGACTCGCTAGGAAGAGCGATTTCCACATCTGTGGCGGTTCTCCGCCACGCCTGGCTGTGGTCCGCTAACTTTTCGGCCGATGTCCAGAACACCCTTATGGACATGCCGTTCGATGGCAGTCACCTCTTTGGTGGCAAGGCAGATAGTGCGCTCGAATGCTTTAAGGACTCCAGGGCTACGGCCAAGTCCTTGGGCCTGTCGGCCCCGCGCCAACAATCTTCTGCCCAGCGCTCCTTTCGTGGCCATGGGAGGGGCGCCCCCACACGTCCTGCCAGCCACGAGCCGCAGACTAACATTCATCGCGGTGGCGGACGTGGTTACCGTCGCGGCGGTAACAGGGGACAACGGCGCGGCTAGTCCACATTTACCCCCGCAGCATCCACCTCAAAGCCTTCCTAGTCCTAGCTTTCAGGCCCATTCGACGCCAGTGGGGGGCAGGGTTTGGCATCACCTCCTCCACTGGCGCACCATCACATCGGACAGGTGGGTGCTGCAAATCGTCCGAAGGGGCTACTCCTTCCCCTTCGAGGCGACCCCTCCAGCCATGCCACCGCAGTACCACCGCTTGTCGGGGGATCACTTGCAACTTCTGCAAGAGGAAGTTTCGGCCCTCTTGGCGAAGGGGGCCATTGAGCACGTTCCTGGTCCAGAAGTAGGGCATGGTTGTTACTCCCACTGCTTTCTGTTTCCCAAGAAGGGCAAAGGGGGCCTATGCCCTATCTTGGACCTACGGAACGTCAACGGCTTCCTCCGGAAGGAGAAGTTCAAGATGCTGACTTTGGCTCAGGTCTTAGCTGCCCTGGACCCAGAAGACTGGATGGTAGCGTTGGACTTGCAGGACGCATATTTTCACATCCCCGTCCTGCCGGCCCACCGGCGCTACCTGCGTTTCACGGTAGGCCACGAGCACTTTCAGCTTACCCTGCTCCCCTTCGGCCTTACCAGCACCCCAAAGGTGTTCACAAAAGTGATGGCGGTGGTCGCAGCTCATCTGCGCAGGTTATGGGTTTCAGTCTTCCCCTAGCTCGACGACTGGTTGTTGAAGGCGGGCTCGCCCCAGACAGTCGTCAGCCACCTCCAGACTACGGCCGACCTCCTGCACCTGCTGGGTTTCCCCATCAATGTGCCGAAGTCGTACCTATGTCCCTCTCAGAAGCTCCTCTTCATCAGAGCGGTTCTAGATGCGGCGCAGTTTCGGGTTTATCCTCCCGAACAGCGGGTTCGGGATATTCAGGCTCTGATTCCGATCTTTCAGCCGTTATCCCGAGTCTCGGTCAGGTTGACGCTGCGGCTTCTGGGGCTGATGGCCTCCTGCATCCTTCTGGTGCATCACGCCTGGTGGCGGATGCGGGCTCTGCAGTGGGACCTGAAGTTTCAGTGGGCCCATCATCAGGGCAACTTGTCCGACCATGTATTGATCTCGAAGGGCACTGCAAGACAGTTGCAGTGGTGGCTCACGGACCGCGATTTGGTCAGCGGCAGATCCCTCTCCCTACCCCAACCGGAGCATGTAGTTGTGACGGACGCGTCCCTCCAGGGCTGGGGGGCCACATGGGAGAGGCGGAGATCAGAGGCCTCTGGTCTCCGGCGGAGTCCCGGCTCCACATCAACCTTCTGGAGCTGAGGGCGATCCAGCTTGCTCTGAAGACATTCCTCCCCTCTGTCCGGGGGAGTGTAAAGCAGGTGTTCACAGACAACACCACCGGCATGTGGTACTCCAACAAACAGGGCGGGGTGGGGTTGTGTACCCTATGCCAGGAGGCTCCGCGCCTCTGGCAGTGGCTGGAGCATCAGGGCGTGACCCTGGTGGTTCAACACCTGGCAGGTTCCCTGAACGCCAGGGCGGACGAACTCAGCCGTCGGTGCATGATGGATCCCGAATTGGGTCTGAACTCGGACGTGGCGCAAGGTCTCTTTCAGCAGTGGGGAGAGCCTTGGTTAGATCTATTCGCCACAGAAGAGAACGCGCAATGTCATCAGTTCTGCGCGTTGGAATTTCCAAGGCGGCACTCGCTCGGAGACGCTTTTCGTCACAAGTGGAGTTGCGGTCTGTTTTACGCCTTTCCGCCTATACCACTTCTGCCCAGAGTGCAGAAGAAGATCGGGAGCGACCGGGACCAAGTCATCCTTGTGGCTCCAGACTGGGCATGAAGATACTGGTATCCCAAGCTACTCAGCATGTCACACAGTGTACGGCCCCATCAGTGTGACACTATGCAGCCATCAGTGTACGGCCCCATCAGTGAATAGCCCCATCAGTGTAGGGCCTAATCAGTGTGCGGCCCCATCAGTGTACGGCACCATCAGTGTGACACTATGCAGCCATCAGTGTACAGTCCCATCAGTGTACGGCCCTATCAGTGCAACACTATGCAGCCATCAGTGTACGGCCCCATCAGTGAATAGCCCCATCAGTGTAGGGCCTCATCAGTGTGCGGCCCCATCAGTGTACGGCACCATCAGTGTGACACTATGCAGCCATCAGTGTACAGTCCCATCAGTGTACGGCCCCATCAGTGCGACACTATGGAGCCTTCAGTGTACGGCCCCATCAGTGAATAGCCCCATCAGTGTAGGGCCTCATCAGTGTGCGGCCCCATCAGTGTACGGCCCCATCAGTGTACGGCCCCATCAGTGTACGGCCCCATCAGTGTACGGCCCCATCAGTGTACGGCCCCATCAGTGTACGGCACCATCAGTGCGACACTATGCAGCCATCAGTGTACGGCCCCATCAGTGAATAGCCCCATCAGCGTAGGGCCTCATCAGTGTGCGGCCCCATCAGTGTACGGCCCCATCAGTGTACGGCCCCATCAGTGTACGGCCCCATCAGTGTACGGCACCATCAGTGTACGGCACCATCAGTGTGACACTATGCGGTCATCAGTGTACGGCCCCTTCAGTGAATAGCCCCATGAGTGTACGGCCCTATCAGTGTACGGCCCCATCAGTGTACGGCCCCATCAGTGTATGACCCCATGAGTGTACGACCCCATCAGTGTACGACCCCATGAGTGTACGGTCCCATCAGTGTACGGCCCCATCAGTGTATGGCCCCATCAGTATTCGGCCCCATCAGTGTACGGCCCCATCAGTGAACGGCCCCATCAGTGAACAGCCCCATCAGTGTACGGCCCCATCAGTGTACGGCCCCATCAGTGTACGGCCCCATCAGTGTACGGCCCCATCAGTGTACGGCCCCATCAGTGAACCGCCCCATCAGTGAACCGCCCCATCAGTGTACGGCCCCATCAGTGTACGGCCCCATCAGTGTACGGCCCCATCAGTGTACGGCCCCATCAGTGTACGGCCCCATCAGTGTACGGCCCATCAGTGTTCAGCCCATCAGTGTACGGCCCCATCAGTGTACGACCCCATGAATGTACGACCCCATGAGTGTACGGCCCCATCAGTGTACGACCCCATGAGTTTACGGTCCGATCAGTGTTCAGCCCCATGAGTGTACGGCCCATCAGTGTACGACCCCATGAGTGTACGGCCCCATCAGTGTTCAGCCCCATCAGTGTATGGCCCATCAGTGTACGACCCCATCAGTGTACGGCCCCATCAGTGTACGGCCCCATCAGTGTACGGCCCCATCAGTGTACGGCCCCATCAGTGTATGGTCCCATCATTGTATGGCCCCATGAGTGTACGGCCCCATCAGTGTACGGCCCCATCAGTGTACGGCCCCATCAGTGTACGGCCCCATCAGTGTACGGCCCCATCATTGTATGGCCCCATCAGTGTACGGCCCATCAGTGTACGGCCCCATCAGTGTACGACCCCATGAGTGTATGGCCCCATCAGTGTATGGCCCCATCAGTGTACGGCCCCATCAGTGTACGGCCCCATCAGTGTACGGCCCCATCAGTGTATGGCCCCATCAGTGTATGGCCCCATCAGTGTACGGCCCCAACAGTGTACGACCCCATGAGTGTACGACCCCATGAGTGTATGGCCCCATCAGTGTACGGCCCCATCAGTGTACGGCCCCATCAGTGTACGACCCCATGAGTGTATGGCCCCATCAGTGTATGGCCCCATCATTATATGGCCCCATCAGTGTACGGCCCATCAGTGTACGGCCCCATCAGTGTATGGCCCCATCAGTGTACGACCCCATGAGTGTATGGCCCCATCAGTGTATGGCCCCATCAGTGTACGGCCCCATCAGTGTACGGCCCCATCAGTGTACGACCCCATGAGTGTATGGCCCCATCAGTGTATGGGCCCATCTTTTTATGGCCCCATCAGTGTACGGCCCCATCAGTGTACGGCCCCATCAGTGTACGGCCCCATATGTGTACGACCCCATGAGTGTATGGCCCCATCAGTGTATGGCCCCATCTTTGTATGGCCCCATCAGTGTACGGCCCCATCAGTGTACGGCCCCAACAGTGTACGACCCCATGAGTGTACGACCCCATGAGTGTATGGCCCCATGAGTGTACGGCCCCATCAGTGTACGGCCCCATCAGTGTACGGCCCCATCAGGGTATGGCCCCATCATTGTATGGCCCCATCAGTGTACGGCCCATCAGTGTACGGCCCCATCAGTGTACGGCCCCATCAGTGTACGACCCCATGAGTGTATGGCCCCATCAGTGTATGGCCCCATCAGTGTACGGCCCCATCAGTGTACGGCCCCATCTTTGTATGGCCCCATCAGTGTACGGCCCCATCAGTGTACGGCCCCATCAGTGTACGGCCCCATCAGTGTGCGGCGGGCGTGGTTACCATTGCGGCGGTAACAGGGGACAACGGCGCGGCAAGTCCACATCTACCCCCGCAGCATCTGCCTCAAAGCCTTCCTAGTCCAAGCTTTCAGGCACATTTGACACCAGTGGGGGGCAGGGTTCGCCATCACGTGCTGCAAATCGTCCAAAGGAGCTACTCCCTCCCCTTCGAGGCGGCCCCTCCAGCCATGCCACCGCAGTACCACCGCGTGCCGGGGGATCACTTGCAACTTCTGCAAGAGGAAGTTACGGCCCTCTTTGCCAAGGGGGCCATCAAGTGCGTTCCTGGGCCAAGAAGTAGGGTGTGGTTGTTACTCCCACTACTTTCTGGTTCCCAAGAAGGGCAAAGGGGGCCTACGCCCTATCTTGGACCTGCAGAACGACAACGGCTTCTTCCGGAAGGAGAAGTTCAAGATGCTGACTTTGGCTCAGGTCTTAGCTGCCCTAAACCCGGGAGACTGGATGGTAGCGTTGGACTTGCAGGACACCTATTTCCACATTCCCGTCCTTCCGGCCCACCAGCGCTACCTGCGGTTCAGGGTAAGCCTTGAGCACTTTCAGTTTACCGTGCTCTCCTTCGGCCTTACTGGCGCCCCACGGGTGTTCACGAAAGTGATGGCGGTGGTCGCACCTCATCTGCGCAGGTTAGGAGTTTCAGTCTTCCCCTACCTCGACGACTGGTTGTTGGAGGCGGGCTCGCCCCAGACAGTCGTCTGCCACCTCCAGACTATGGCCGACCTCCTGCACCTGCTGGGGTTCTCCATCAATGTGCCGAAGTCGCACCTGTGTCCCTCTCAGAAGCTCCTCTTCATCGGAGCGGTTCAAGACTCGGCGCAGTTTCGGGTTTATCCTCCCGAACAGCGGGTTCGGGATATTCAGGCTCTGATTCCGATCTTTCAGCCGTTATCCTGAGTCTCGGTCAGGTTGACGCTGCGGCTTCTGGGGCTGATGGCCTCCTGCATCCTTCTGGTGCATCACGCCAGGTGGCAGATGCGGGCTCTGCAGTGGGACCTGAAGTTTCAGTGGGCCCAGCACCAGGGCAACTTGTCCGACCATGTCTTGATCTCGGAGGGCACTGCAAGACAGTTGCAGTGGTGGCTCACAGACCGCGATTGGGTCAGCGGCAGATCCCTCTCCCTACCCCAACCGGAGCACGTAGTTGTGACGGACGTGTCCCTCCAGGGCTGGGGTGGGCCACATGGGAGAGGCGGAGATTAGAGGCCTCTGGTCACCGGCGGAGTCCCGGCTCCTTATCAACCTTCTGGAGCTGCGGGCGATCCGGGTTGCACTGAAGGCATTCCTCCCCTCTGTCCGGGGGAGTGTAGTGCAGGTGTTCACGGACAACACCACTGCCATGTGGTACTCCAACAAACAGGGCGGGGTGGGGTCGTGGACCCTATGCCAGGAGGCTCTGTGCCTCTGGCAGTGGCTGGAACATCAGGGCGTGACCATGGTGGTTCATCACCTGGCAGGTTCCCTGAACGCCAGGGCGGACAAACTCAGCCGTCGGTCCATGATGGATCACGAATGGCGTCTGAACTCGGACGTGGCGCAGGGTCTCTTTCAGCAGTGGGGAGAGCCTTGGTTAGATCTATTTGCCACAGAAGAGAACGCGCAATGTCATCAGTTCTGGGCGTTAGAATTTCCAAGGAGGCACTCGCTCGGAGACGCTTTTCGTCACAAGTGGAGTTGCGGTCTGTTTTACGCCTTTCCGCTTATACCACTTCTGCCCAAAGTGCAGAAGAAGATCGGGCGCGACCGGGACCAAGTCATCCTTGTGGCTCCGGACTGGGCATGAAGATACTGGTATCCCAAGCTACTCAGCATGTCACACAGTGTACGGCCCCATCAGTGTGACACTATGCAGCCATCAGTGTACGGCCCCATCAGTGAATAGCCCCATCAGTGTAGGGCCTAATCAGTGTGTGGCCCCATCAGTGTACGGCACCATCAGTGTGACACTATGCAGCCATCAGTGTACAGTCCCATCAGTTTACAGCCCTATCAGTGCAACACTATGCAGCCATCAGTGTACGGCCCCATCAGTGAATAGCCCCATCAGTGTAGGGCCTCATCAGTGTGCGGCCCCATCAGTGTACGGCACCATCAGTGTGACACTATGCAGCCATCAGTGTACAGTCCCATCAGTGTACGGCCCCATCAGTGCGACACTATGCAGCCTTCAGTGTACGGCCCCATCAGTGAATAGCCCCATGAGTGTACGGCCCTATCAGTGTACGGCCCCATCAGTGTACGGCCCCATCAGTGTACGACCCCATGAGTGTACGACCCCATGAGTGTACGACCCCATGAGTGTACGGTCCCATCAGTGTACGGCCCCATCAGTGTATGGCCCCATCAGTATTCGGCCCCATCAGTGTACGGCCCCATCAGTGAACGGCCCCATCAGTGAACGGCCCCATCAGTGAACGGCCCCATCAGTGTACGGCCCCATCAGTGAATAGCCCCATGAGTGTACGGCCCTATCAGTGTACGGCCCCATCAGTGTACGGCCCCATCAGTGTACGACCCCATAAGTGTACGACCCCATGAGTGTACGACCCCATGAGTGTACGACCCCATGAGTGTACGGTCCCATCAGTGTACGGCCCCATCAGTGTATGGCCCCCATCAGTGTACGGCCCCATCAGTGAACGGCCCCTTCAGTAAATAGCCCCATGAGTGTACGGCCCTATCAGTGTACGGCCCCATCAGTGTACGGCCCCATCAGTGTACGACCCCATGAGTGTACAACCCCATGAGTGTACGACCCCATGAGTGTACGGTCCCATCAGTGTACGGCCCCATCAGTGTACGGCCCCATCAGTGTACGGCCCCATCAGTGTACGACCCCATGAGTGTACGACCCCATGAGTGTACGACCCCATGAGTGTACGACCCCATGAGTGTACGGTCCCATCAGTGTACGGCCCCATCAGTGTACGGCCCCATCAGTGTACGGCCCCATCAGTGTACGACCCCATGAGTGTACGACCCCATCAGTGTACGACCCCATGAGTGTACGACCCCATGAGTGTACGACCCCATGAGTGTACGGTCCCATCAGTGTACGGCGCCATCAGTGTATGGCCCCATCAGTATTCGGCCCCATCAGTGTACGGCCCCATCAGTGAACTGCCCCATCAGTGAACGGCCCCATCAGTGAACGGCCCCATCAGTGTACGGCCCCATCAGTGTACGGCCCCATCAGTGTACGGCCCCATCAGTGAACCGCCCCATCAGTGAACCGCCCCATCAGTGAACAGCCCCATGAGTGTACGGCCCCATCAGTGTACGGCCCCATCAGTGTACGGCCCCATCAGTGTACGGCCCCATCAGTGTACGGCCCCATCAGTGTACGGCCCATCAGTGTTCAGCCCATCAGTGTACGGCCCCATCAGTGTACGACCCCATGAGTGTTCGACCCCATGAGTGTACGGCCCCATCAGTGTACGACCCCATGAGTGTACGGTCCGATCAGTGTTCAGCCCCATGAGTGTACGGCCCATCAGTGTACGACCCCATGAGTGTACGGCCCCATCAGTGTACGACCCCATGAGTGTACGGCCCCATCAGTGTTCAGCCCCATCAGTGTATGGCCCATCAGTGTACGACCCCATCAGTGTACGGCCCCATCAGTGTACGGCCCCATCAGTGTACGGCCCCATCAGTGTACGGCCCCATCAGTGTACGGCCCCATCAGTGTACGGTCCCATCAGTGTATGGTCCCATAATTGTATGGCCCCATCAGTGTACGGCCCATCAGTGTACGGCCCCATCAGTGTACGACCCCATGAGTGTACGGCCCCATCAGTGTACGGCCCCATCAGTGTACGGCCCCATCAGTGTACGGCCCCATCAGTGTACGGCCCCATCAGTGTATGGCCCCATCAGTGTATGGCCCCATCAGTGTATGGCCCCATCAGTGTACGGCCCCATCAGTGTACGGCCCATCAGTGTACGGCCCCATCAAAGTACGGCCCCATCAGTGTACGGCCCCATCAGTGTACGGCCCCATCAGTGTACGACCCCATCAGTGTATGGCCCCATCAGTGTATGGCCCCATCATTGTATGGCCCCATCAGTGTACGGCCCATCAGTGTACGGCCCCATCAGTGTACGACCCCATGAGTGTATGGCCCCATCAGTGTACGGCCCCATCAGTGTACGGCCCCATCAGTGTACGGCCCCATCAGTGTATGGCCCCATCAGTGTATGGCCCCATCAGTGTACGGGGCCATCAGTGTACGGCCCCAACAGTGTACGACCCCATGAGTGTACGACCCCATGAGTGTATGGCCCCATGAGTGTACGGCCCCATCAGTGTACGGCCCCATCAGTGTACGACCCCATGAGTGTATGGCCCCATCAGTGTATGGCCCCATCATTGTATGGCCCCATCAGTGTACGGCCCCATCAGTGTACGACCCCATGAGTGTATGGCCCCATCAGTGTATGGCCCCATCAGTGTACGGCCCCATCAGTGTACGACCCCATGAGTGTATGGCCCCATCAGTGTATGGGCCAATCTTTTTATGGCCCCATCAGTGTACGGCCCCATCAGTGTACGGCCCCATATGTGTACAACCCCATGAGTGTATGGCCCCATCAGTGTATGGCCCCATCTTTGTATGGCCCCATCAGTGTACGGCCCCATCAGTGTACGGCCCCAACAGTGTACGACCCCATGAGTGTACGACCCCATGAGTGTATGGCCCCATGAGTGTACGGCCCCATCAGTGTACGGCCCCATCAGTGTACGACCCCATGAGTGTATGGCCCCATCAGGGTATGGCCCCATCATTGTATGGCCCCATCAGTGTACGGCCCATCAGTGTACGGCCCCATCAGTGTACGGCCCCATCAGTGTACGACCCCATGATTGTATGGCCCCATCAGTGTATGGCCCCATCAGTGTACGGCCCCATCAGTGTACGAACCCATGAGTGTATGACCCCATCAGTGTATGGCCCCATCTTTGTATGGCCCCATCAGTGTACGGCCCCATCAGTGTACGGCCCCATCAGTGTACGGCCCCATCAGTGTACGACCCCATGAGTGTACGACCCCATGAGTGTATGGCCCCATCTTTGTATGGCCCCATCAGTGTACGGCTCCATCAGTGTACGGCCCCATCAGTGTATGGCCCCATCTTTGTATGGCCCCATCAGTGTACGGCCCCATCAGTGTACGGCCCCATCAGTGTACGGCGGGCGTGGTTACCATTGCGGCGGTAACAGGGGACAACGGCGCGGCAAGTCCACATCTACCCCCGCAGCATCTGCCTCAAAGCCTTCCTAGTGCAAGCTTTCAGGCACATTTGACACCAGTGGGGGGCAGGGTTCGCCATCACGTGCTGCAAATCGTCCAAAGGAGCTACTCCCTCCCCTTCGAGGCGGCCCCTCCAGCCATGCCACCGCAGTACCACCGCGTGTCGGGGGATCACTTGCAACTTCTGCAAGAGGAAGTTACGGCCCTCTTTGCCAAGGGGGCCATCAAGTGCGTTCCTGGGCCAAGAAGTAGGGTGTGGTTGTTACTCCCACTACTTTCTGGTTCCCAAGAAGGGCAAAGGGGGCCTACGCCCTATCTTGGACCTGCAGAACGACAACGGCTTCTTCCGGAAGGAGAAGTTCAAGATGCTGACTTTGGCTCAGGTCTTAGCTGCCCTAAACCCGGGAGACTGGATGGTAGCGTTGGACTTGCAGGACACCTATTTCCACATTCCCGTCCTTCCGGCCCACCGGCGCTACCTGCGGTTCAGGGTAAGCCTTGAGCACTTTCAGTTTACCGTGCTCTCCTTCGGCCTTACTGGCGCCCCACGGGTGTTCACGAAAGTGATGGCGGTGGTCGCACCTCATCTGCGCAGGTTAGGAGTTTCAGTCTTCCCCTACCTCGACGACTGGTTGTTGGAGGCGGGCTCGCCCCAGACAGTCGTCTGCCACCTCCAGACTATAGCCGACCTCCTGCACCTGCTGGGGTTCTCCATCAATGTGCCGAAGTCGCACCTGTGTCCCTGTCAGAAGCTCCTCTTCATCGGAGCGGTTCAAGACTCGGCGCAGTTTCGGGTTTATCCTCCCGAACAGCGGGTTCGGGATATTCAGGCTCTGATTCCGATCTTTCAGCCGTTATCCTGAGTCTCGGTCAGGTTGACGCTGCGGCTTCTGGGGCTGATGGCCTCCTGCATCCTTCTGGTGCATCACGCCAGGTGGCAGATGCGGGCTCTGCAGTGGGACCTGAAGTTTCAGTGGGCCCAGCACCAGGGCAACTTGTCCGACCATGTCTTGATCTCGGAGGGCACTGCAAGACAGTTGCAGTGGTGGCTCACAGACCGCGATTGGGTCAGCGGCAGATCCCTCTCCCTACCCCAACCGGAGCACGTAGTTGTGACGGACGTGTCCCTCCAGGGCTGGGGTGGGCCACATGGGAGAGGCGGAGATTAGAGGCCTCTGGTCACCGGCGGAGTCCCGGCTCCACATCAACCTTCTGGAGCTGCGGGCGATCCGGGTTGCACTGAAGGCATTCCTCCCCTCTGTCCGGGGGAGTGTAGTGCAGGTGTTCACGGACAACACCACTGCCATGTGGTACTCCAACAAACAGGGCGGGGTGGGGTCGTGGACCCTATGCCAGGAGGCTCTGTGCCTCTGGCAGTGGCTGGAACATCAGGGCGTGACCATGGTGGTTCATCACCTGGCAGGTTCCCTGAACGCCAGGGCGGACAAACTCAGCCGTCGGTCCATGATGGATCACGAATGGCGTCTGAACTCGGACGTGGCGCAGGGTCTCTTTCAGCAGTGGGGAGAGCCTTGGTTAGATCTATTTGCCACAGAAGAGAACGCGCAATGTCATCAGTTCTGGGCGTTAGAATTTCCAAGGAGGCACTCGCTCGGAGACGCTTTTCGTCACAAGTGGAGTTGCGGTCTGTTTTACGCCTTTCCGCCTATACCACTTCTGCCCAAAGTGCAGAAGAAGATCGGGCGCGACCGGGACCAAGTCATCCTTGTGGCTCCGGACTGGGCATGAAGATAGTGGTATCCCAAGCTACTCAGCATGTCACACAGTGTACGGCCCCATCAGTGTGACACTATGCAGCCATCAGTGTACGGCCCCATCAGTGAATAGCCCCATCAGTGTAGGGCCTAATCAGTGTGTGGCCCCATCAGTGTACGGCACCATCAGTGTGACACTATGCAGCCATCAGTGTACAGTCCCATCAGTGTACGGCCCTATCAGTGCAACACTATGCAGCCATCAGTGTACGGCCCCATCAGTGAATAGCCCCATCAGTGTAGGGCCTCATCAGCGTGCGGCCCCATCAGTGTACGGCACCATCAGTGTGACACTATGCAGCCATCAGTGTACAGTCCCATCAGTGTACGGCCCCATCAGTGCGACACTATGCAGCCTTCAGTGTACGGCCCCATCAGTGAATAGCCCCATCAGTGTAGGGCCTCATCAGTGTGCGGCCCCATCAGTGTACGGCCCCATCAGTATACGGCCCCATCAGTATACGGCCCCATCAGTGTACGGCCCCATCAGTGTACGGCACCATCAGTGCGACACTATGCAGCCATCAGTGTACGGCCCCATCAGTGAATAGCCCCATCAGCGTAGGGCCTCATCAGTGTGCGGCCCCATCAGTGTACGGCCCCATCAGTGTACGGCCCCATCAGTGTACAGCCCCATCAGTGTACAGCCCCATCAGTGTACGGCACCATCAGTGTACGGCACCATCAGTGTGACACTATGCGGTCATCAGTGTACGGCCCCTTCAGTGAATAGCCCCATGAGTGTACGGCCCCATCAGTGTACGGCCCCATCAGTGTACGGCCCCATCAGTGTACGACCCCATGAGTGTACGACCCCATCAGTGTACGACCCCATGAGTGTACGGTCCCATCAGTGTACGGCCCCATCAGTGTATGGCCCCATCAGTATTCGGGCCCATCAGTGTCCGGCCCATCAGTGTACGGCCCCATCAGTGAACGGCCCCATCAGTGAACAGCCCCATGAGTGTACGGCCCCATCAGTGTACGGCCCCATCAGTGTACGGCCCCATCAGTGTACGGCCCCATCAGTGAACCGCCCCATCAGTGAACAGCCCCATCAGTGTACGGCCCCATCAGTGTACGGCCCCATCAGTGTACGGCCCCATCAGTGTAAGGCCCCATCAGTTTACGGCCCATCAGTGTTCAGCCCATCAGTGTACGGCCCCATCAGTGTACGACCCCATGAGTGTACGACCCCATGAGTGTACGGCCCCATCAGTGTACGACCCCATGAGTGTACGGTCCGATCAGTGTTCAGCCCCATGAGTGTACGGCCCATCAGTGTACGACCCCATGAGTGTACGGCCCCATCAGTGTACGACCCCATGAGTGTACGGCCCCATCAGTGTTCAGCCCCATCAGTGTATGGCCCATCAGTGTACGGCCCCATCAGTGTACGGCCCCATCAGTGTACGGCCCCATCAGTGTACGGCCCCATCAGTGTACGGCCCCATCAGTGAATAGCCCCATCAGCGTAGGGCCTCATCAGTGTGCGGCCCCATCAGTGTACGGCCCCATCAGTGTACGGCCCCATCAGTGTACGACCCCATGAGTGTATGGCCCCATCAGTGTACGGCCCCATCTTTTTATGGCCCCATCAGTTTACTGCCCCATCAGTGTACGACCCCATGAGTGTACGGCCCCATCAGTGTACGACCCCATGAGTGTACGGCCCCATCAGTGTATGGGCCCATCTTTTTATGGCCCCATCAGTGTACTGCCCCATCAGTGTACAGCCCCATCAGTGTACGGCCCCATGAGTGTACGACCCCATCAGTGTATGGCCCCATCTTTGTATGGCCCCATCAGTGTACGGCCCCATCAGTGAATAGCCCCATCAGTGTACGGCCCCATCAGTGTGCGGCCCCATCAGTGTATGGCCCCATCAGTGTACGGCCCCATCAGTGTACGGCCCCATCAGTGTACGGCCCCATCAGTGTACGGCCCCATCAGTGTACGGCCCCATCAGTGTATGGCCCCATCAGTGTACTGCCCCATCAGTGTACGGCCCCATCAGTGTACGGCCCCATCAGTGTACGGCCCCATCAGTGTACGGCCCCATCAGTGTATGGCCCCATCAGTATTCGGGCCCATCAGTGTCCGGCCCATCAGTGTACGGCCCCATCAGTGTACGGCCCCATCAGTGTACGGCCCCATCAGTGTACGGCCCCATCAGTGTACGGCCCCATCAGTGTATGGCCCCATCTTTGTATGGCCCCATCAGTGTACGGCCCCATCAGTGAATAGCCCCATCAGTGTACGGCCCCATCAGTGTATGGCCCCATGAGTGTACGACCCCATGAGTGTATGGCCCCATGAGTGTACGGCCCCATGAGTGTACGGCCCCATCAGTGTACGGCCCCATCAGTGTACGGCCCCATCAGTGTATGGCCCCATCAGTGTACGGCCCCATCAGTGTATGGGCCCATCTTTGTATGGCCCCATCAGTGTACTGCCCCATCAGTGTATGGCCCCATCAGTGTACGGCCCCATCAGTGTACGGCCCCATCAGTGTATGGGCCCATCTTTGTATGGCCCCATCAGTGTACTGCCCCATCAGTGTACTGCCCCATCAGTGTACGGCCCCATCAGTGTATGGCCCCATCAGTGTACGGCCCCATCAGTGTATGGCCCCATCTTTGTATGGCCCCAACAGTGTACGACCCCATGAGTGTACTACCCCATGAGTGTATGGCCCCATGAGTGTACGGCCCATCAGTGTACGGCCCCATCAGTGTATGACCCCATGAGTGTATGGCCCCATCATTGTATGGCCCCATCAGTGTACGGCCCATCAGTGTACGGCCCCATGAGTGTACGGCCTCATCAGTGTACGACCCCATGAGTGTATGGCCCCATCATTGTATGGCCCCATCAGTGTACGCCCATCAGTGTACGGCCCCATCAGTGTACGACCCCATGAGTGTATGGCCCCATCAGTGTATGGCCCCATCAGTGTACGGCCCCATCAGTGTACGACCCCATGAGTGTATGGCCCCATCAGTGTATGGGCCCATCTTTGTATGGCCCCATCAGTGTACGGCCCCATCAGTGTACGGCCCCATCAGTGTACGACCCCATGAGTGTATGGCCCCATCAGTGTACGGCCCCATCAGTGTACGGCCCCATCAGTGTACGACCCCATGAGTGTATGGCCCCATCAGTGTATGGGCCCATCTTTGTATGGCCCCATCAGTGTACAGCCCCATCAGTGTATGGCCCCATCAGTGTACGGCCCCATCAGTGTACGACCCCATCAGTGTATGGCACCATCAGTGTATGGGCCCATCTTTGTATGGCCCCATCAGTGTACGGCCCCATCAGTGTACGGCCCCATCAGTGTACGGCCCCATCAGTGTACGACCCCATGAGTGTATGGCCCCATCAGTGTATGGCCCCATCTTTGTATGGCCCCATCAGTGTACGGCCCCATCAGTGTACGGCCCCATCAGTGTATGGCCCCATCAGTGTACGACCCCATCAGTGTATGGCCCCATCAGTGTATGGCCCCATCTTTGTATGGCCCCATCAGTGTACGGCTCCATCAGTGTACGGCCCCATCAGTGTATGGCCCCATCTTTGTATGGCCCCATCAGTGTACGGCCCCATCAGTGTACGGCCCCATCAGTGTACGGCGGGCGTGGTTACCATTGCGGCGGTAACAGGGGACAACGGCGCGGCAAGTCCACATCTACCCCCGCAGCATCTGCCTCAAAGCCTTCCTAGTCCAAGCTTTCAGGCACATTTGACACCAGTGGGGGGCAGGGTTCGCCATCACGTGCTGCAAATCGTCCAAAGGAGCTACTCCCTCCCCTTCGAGGCGGCCCCTCCAGCCATGCCACTGCAGTACCACCGCGTGTCGGGGGATCACTTTCAACTTCTGCAAGAGGAAGTTACGGCCCTCTTTGCCATGGGGGCCATAAAGTGCGTTCCTGGGCCAAGAAGTAGGATGTGGTTGTTACTCCCACTACTTTCTGGTTCCCAAGAAGGGCAAAGGGGGCCTACGCCCTATCTTGGACCTGCAGAACGACAACGGCTTCTTCCGGAAGGAGAAGTTCAAGATGCTGACTTTGGCTCAGGTCTTAGCTGCCCTAAACCCGGGAGACTGGATGGTAGCGTTGGACTTGCAGGACACCTATTTCCACATTCCCGTCCTTCCGGCCCACCGGCGCTACCTGCGGTTCAGGGTAAGCCTTGAGCACTTTCAGTTTACCGTGCTCTCCTTCGGCCTTACTGGCGCCCCACGGGTGTTCACGAAAGTGATGGCGGTGGTCGCAGCTCATCTGCGCAGGTTAGGAGTTTCAGTCTTCCCCTACCTCGACGACTGGTTGTTGGAGGCGGGCTCGCCCCAGACAGTCGTCTGCCACCTCCAGACTATGGCCGACCTCCTGCACCTGCTGGGGTTCTCCATCAATGTGCCGAAGTCGCACCTGTGTCCCTGTCAGAAGCTCCTCTTCATCGGAGCGGTTCAAGACTCGGCGCAGTTTCGGGTTTATCCTCCCGAACAGCGGGTTCGGGATATTCAGGCTCTGATTCCGATCTTTCAGCCGTTATCCTGAGTCTCGGTCAGGTTGACGCTGCGGCTTCTGGGGCTGATGGCCTCCTGCATCCTTCTGGTGCATCACGCCAGGTGGCAGATGCGGGCTCTGCAGTGGGACCTGAAGTTTCAGTGGGCCCAGCACCAGGGCAACTTGTCCGACCATGTCTTGATCTCGGAGGGCACTGCAAGACAGTTGCAGTGGTGGCTCACAGACCGCGATTGGGTCAGCGGCAGATCCCTCTCCCTACCCCAACCGGAGCACGTAGTTGTGACGGACGTGTCCCTCCAGGGCTGGGGTGGGCCACATGGGAGAGGCGGAGATTAGAGGCCTCTGGTCACCGGCGGAGTCCCGGCTCCACATCAACCTTCTGGAGCTGCGGGCGATCCGGGTTGCACTGAAGGCATTCCTCCCCTCTGTCCGGGGGAGTGTAGTGCAGGTGTTCACGGACAACACCACTGCCATGTGGTACTCCAACAAACAGGGCGGGGTGGGGTTGTGGACCCTATGCCAGGAGGCTCTGTGCCTCTGGCAGTGGCTGGAACATCAGGGCGTGACCATGGTAGTTTATCACCTGCCAGGTTCCCTGAACGCCAGGGCGGACAAACTCAGCCGTCGGTCCATGATGGATCACGAATGGCGTCTGAACTCGGACGTGGCGCAGGGTCTCTTTCAGCAGTGGGGAGAGCCTTGGTTAGATCTATTTGCCACAGAAGAGAACGCGCAATGTCATCAGTTCTGGGCGTTAGAATTTCCAAGGAGGCACTCGCTCGGAGACGCTTTTCGTCACAAGTGGAGTTGCGGTCTGTTTTACGCCTTTCCGCCTATACCACTTCTGCCCAGAGTGCAGAAGAAGATCGGGCGCGACCGGGACCAAGTCATCCTTGTGGCTCCGGACTGGGCATGAAGATACTGGTATCCCAAGCTACTCAGCATGTCACACAGTGTACGGCCCCATCAGTGTGACACTATGCAGCCATCAGTGTACGGCCCCATCAGTGAATAGCTCCATCAGTGTAGGGCCTAATCAGTGTGTGGCCCCATCAGTGTACGGCACCATCAGTGTGACACTATGCAGCCATCAGTGTACAGTCCCATCAGTGTACGGCCCTATCAGTGCAACACTATGCAGCCATCAGTGTACGGCCCCATCAGTGAATAGCCCCATCAGTGTAGGGCCTCATCAGTGTGCGGCCCCATCAGTGTACGGCACCATCAGTGTGACACTATGCAGCCATCAGTGTACAGTCCCATCAGTGTACGGCCCCATCAGTGCGACACTATGCAGCCTTCAGTGTACGGCCCCATCAGTGAATAGCCCCATCAGTGTAGGGCCTCATCAGTGTGCGGCCCCATCAGTGTACGGCTCCATCAGTGTACGGCCCCATCAGTGTACGGCCCCATCAGTGTACGGCACCATCAGTGCGACACTATGCAGCCATCAGTGTACGGCCCCATCAGTGAATAGCCCCATCAGCGTAGGGCCTCATCAGTGTGCGGCCCCATCAGTGTACGGCCTCATCAGTGTACGGCCCCATCAGTGTACAGCCCCATCAGTGTACGGCACCATCAGTGTACGGCACCATCAGTGTGACACTATGCGGTCATCAGTGTACGGCCCCTTCAGTGAATAGCCCCATGAGTGTACGCCCCCATGAGTGTACGGCCCCATGAGTGTACGGCCCCATCAGTGTACGACCCCATGAGTGTACGACCCCATCAGTGTACGACCCCATGAGTGTACGGTCCCATCAGTGTACGGCCCCATCAGTGTATGGCCCCATCAGTATTCGGCCCCATCAGTGTACGGCCCATCAGTGTCCGGCCCATCAGAGTACGGCCCCATCAGTGAACGGCCCCATCAGTGAACAGCCCCATGAGTGTACGGCCCCATCAGTGTACGGCCCCATCAGTGTACGGCCCCATCAATGTACGGCCCCATCAGTGTACGGCCCCATCAGTGTACGGCCCCATCAGTGTACGGCCCCATCAGTGTACGGCCCCATCAGTGTACGGCCCCATCAGTGTACGGCCCCATCAGTGTACGGCCCCATCAGTTTACGGCCCATCAGTGTTCAGCCCATCAGTGTACGGCCCCATCAGTGTACGACCCCATGAGTGTACGACCCCATGAGTGTACGGCCCCATCAGTGTACGGCCCCATCAGTGTACGACCCCATGAGTGTACGACCCCATGAGTGTACGGCCCATCAGTGTACGACCCCATGAGTGTACGGCCCCATCAGTGTACGACCCCATGAGTGTACGGCCCCATCAGTGTTGAGCCCCATCAGTGTATGGCCCATCAGTGTACGACCCCATCAGTGTACGGCCCCATCAGTGTACGGCCCCATCAGTGTACGGCCCCATCAGTGTACGGCCCCATCAGTGTACGGCCCCATCAGTGTACGGCCCCATCAGTGAATAGCCCCATCAGCGTAGGGCCTCATCAGTGTGCGGCCCCATCAGTGTACGGCCCCATCAGTGTACGGCCCCATCAGTGTACGACCCCATGAGTGTATGGCCCCATCAGTGTACGGCCCCATCAGTGTACGGCCCCATCAGTGTACGACCCCATGAGTGTACGGCCCCATCAGTGTATGGGCCCATCTTTTTATGGCCCCATCAGTGTACTGCCCCATCAGTGTACGGCCCCATCAGTGTACGGCCCCATGAGTGTACAACCCCATCAGTGTATGGCCCCATCTTTGTATGGCCCCATCAGTGTACGGCCCCATCAGTGAATAGCCCCATCAGTGTACGGCCCCATCAGTGTGCGGCCCCATCAGTGTACGGCCCCATCAGTGTACGGCCCCATCAGTGTACGACCCCATGAGTGTATGGCCCCATCAGTGTATGGCCCCATCAGTGTACGGCCCCATCACTGTACGGCCCCATCAGTGTACGGCCCCATCAGTGTATGGGCCCATCTTTGTATGGACCCATCAGTGTACTGCCCCATCAGTGTACGGCCCCATCAGTGTACGGCCCCATCAGTGTACGGCCCCATCAGTGTATGGCCCCATCTTTGTATGGCCCCTTCAGTGTACGGCCCCATCAGTGAATAGCCCCATCAGTGTACGGCCCCATCAGTGTATGGCCCCATGAGTGTACGACCCCATGAGTGTATGGCCCCATGAGTGTACGGCCCCATCAGTGTACGGCCCCATCAGTGTACGGCCCCATCAGTGTACGGCCCCATCAGTGTATGGCCCCATCTTTGTATGGCCCCATCAGTGTACGGCCCCATCAGTGAATAGCCCCATCAGTGTACGGCCCCATCAGTGTATGGCCCCATGAGTGTACGACCCCATGAGTGTATGGCCCCATCAGTGTACGGCCCCATCAGTGTACGGCCCCATCAGTGTACGGCCCCATCAGTGTAAGGCCCCATCAGTGTACGGCCCCATCAGTGTACGGCCCCATCAGTGTATGGCCCCATCAGTGTACGGCCCCATCAGTGTATGGGCCCATCTTTGTATGGCCCCATCAGTGTACTGCCCCATCAGTGTACTGCCCCATTAGTGTACGGCCCCATCAGTGTATGGCCCCATCAGTGTACGGCCCCATCAGTGTATGGCCCCATCTTTGTATGGCCCCAACAGTGTACGACCCCATGAGTGTACTACCCCATGAGTGTATGGCCCCATGAGTGTACGGCCCATCAGTGTACGGCCCCATCAGTGTACGGCCCCATCAGTGTACGGCCCCATCAGTGTACGACCCCATGAGTGTATGGCCCCATCATTGTATGGCCCCATCAGTGTACGGCCCATCAGTGTACGGCCCCATCAGTGTACGGCCCCATCAGTGTACGGCCCCATCAGTGTACGACCCCATGAGTGTATGGCCCCATCATTGTATGGCCCCATCAGTGTACGCCCATCAGTGTACGGCCCCATCAGTGTACAACCCCATGAGTGTATGGCCCCATCAGTGTATGGCCCTATCAGTGTACGGCCCCATCAGTGTACGACCCCATGAGTGTATGGCCCCATCAGTGTATGGGCCCATCTTTGTATGGCCCCATCAGTGTACGGCCCCATCAGTGTACGGCCCCATCAGTGTACGGCCCCATCAGTGTACGACCCCATGAGTGTATGGCCCCATCAGTGTATGGCCCCATCAGTGTACGGCCCCATCAGTGTACGACCCCATGAGTGTATGGCCCCATCAGTGTATGGGCCCATCTTTGTATGGCCCCATCAGTGTACGGCCCCATCAGTGTATGGCCCCATCAGTGTACGGCCCCATCAGTGTATGGCCCCATCAGTGTACGGCCCCATCAGTGTACGACCCCATGAGTGTACGGCCCCATCAGTGTATGGGCCCATCTTTGTATGGCCCCATCAGTGTACGGCCCCATCAGTGTATGGGCCCATCTTTGTATGGCCCCATCAGTGTACGGCCCCATCAGTGTACGGCCCCATCAGTTTACGGCCCCATGAGTGTACGACCCCATGAGTGTATGGCCCCATCAGTGTATGGCCCCATCTTTTTATGGCCCCATCAGTGTACGGCTCCATCAGTGTACGGCCCCATCAGTGTACGGCCCCATCAGTGTACGGCCCCATCAGTGTACGACCCCATGAGTGTATGGCCCCATCAGTGTATGGCCCCATCTTTGTATGGCCCCATCAGTGTACGGCTCCATCAGTGTACGGCCCCATCATTGTATGGCCCCATCAGTGTATGGGCCCATCTTTGTATGGCCCCATCAGTGTACGGCCCCATCAGTGTACGGCCCCATCAGTGTACGGCCCCATCAGTGTACGACCCCATGAGTGTATGGCCCCATCAGTGTATGGCCCCATCAGTGTATGGCCCCATCTTTGTATGGCCCAATCTTTGTATGGCCCCATCAGTGTACGGCCCCATCAGTGTACGGCCCCATCAGTGTACGACCCCATGAGTGTACGGCCCCATCAGTGTATGGCCCCATCTTTGTATGGCCCCCTCAGTGTATGGCCCCATCAGTGTATGACCCCATCTTTGTATGGCCCCATCAGTGTACGGCTCCATCAGTGTATGGCCCCATCAGTGTATGGGCCCATCTTTGTATGGCCCCATCAGTGTACGGCACCATCAGTGTACGGCCCCATCAGTGTACGGCCCCATCAGTGTGCGGCCCATCAGTGTACGGCCCCATCAGTGTACGGCCCCATCAGTGAATAGCCCCATCAGTGTACGGCCCCATCAGTGTACGGCCCCATCAGTTTACGGCCCCATCAGTGTACGGCCCCATCAGTGTATGGCCCCATCAGTGTACGGCCCCATCAGTGTACGGCCCCATCAGTGAATAGCCCCATCAGTGTACGGCCCCATCAGTGTACGGCCCCATCAGTGTACGGCCCCATCAGTGAATAGCCCCATCAGTCTACCTCCCTTTTCGTGTATGACCCCATCAGTGTAGGGCCCAGTCAGTGTACGGCCCCATCAGGGTACGGCCCCATCAGTGAATAGCCCCATCAGTGTACGGCCCCATCAGTGTACGGCCCCATCAGTGTACGGCCCCATCAGTGAATAGCCCCATCAGTGTACGGCCCCATCAGTGTACGGCCCCATCAGTGTACGGCCCCATCAGTGAATAGCCCCATCAGTCTACCTCCCTTTTCGTGTATGACCCCATCAGTGTAGGGCCCAGTCAGTGTACGGCCCCATCAGTGTACGGCCCCATCAGTGAATAGCCCCTTCAGTCTACCTCCCTTTTCGTGTATGACCCCATCAGTGTGCGGCCCCATCAGTGTACGGCCCCATCAGTGTACGGCCCCATCAGTGTACGGCCCCATCAGTGTACGGCCCCATCAGTGTACGGCCCCATCAGTGTACGGCCCCATCAGTGTACGGCCCCATCAGTGTATGGCCCCATCAGTGTACGGCCCCATCAGTGTACGGCCCCATCAGTGTACGGTCCCATCAGTGTACGGCCCCATCAGTGTACGGCCCCATCAGTGTACGGCCCCATCAGTGTACGGCCCCATCAGTGTACGGCCCCATCAGTGTACGGCCCCATCAGTGTACGGCCCCATCAGTGTACGGCCCAGTCAGTGTACGGCCCCATCAGGGTACGGCCCCATCAGTGAATAGCCCCATCAGTGTACGGCCCCATCAGTGTACGGCCCCATCAGTGTACGGCCCCATCAGTGAATAGCCCCATCAGTGTACGGCCCCATCAGTGTACGGCCCCATCAGTGAATAGCCCCATCAGTCTACCTCCCTTTTCGTGTATGACCCCATCAGTGTAGGGCCCAGTCAGTGTACGGCCCCATCAGTGTACGGCCCCATCAGTGAATAGCCCCTTCAGTCTACCTCCCTTTTCGTGTACGGCCCCATCAGTGTACGGCCCCATCAGTGTACGGCCCCATCAGTGTACGGCCCCATCAGTGTACGGCCCCATCAGTGTACGGCCCCATCAGTGTACGGCCCCATCAGTGTACGGCCCCATCAGTGTACGGCCCCATCAGTGTACGGCCCCATCAGTGTACGGCCCCATCAGTGTACGGCCCCATCAGTGTACGGCCCCATCAGTGTACGGCCCCATCAGTGTACGGCCCCATCAGTGTACGGCCCCATCAGTGTACGGCCCCATCAGTGTATGGCCCCATCAGTGTACGGCCCCATCAGTGTACGGCCCCATCAGTGTACGGCCCCATCAGTGTACGGCCCCATCAGTGTACGGCCCCATCAGTGTACGGCCCCATCAGTGTATGGCCCCATCAGTGTATGGCCCCATCAGTGTATGGCCCCATCAGTGTATGGCCCCATCAGTGTACGACCCCATGAGTGTATGGCCCCATCAGTGTACGACCCCATGAGTGTACGGCCCCATCAGTGTATGGCCCCATCTTTGTATGGCCCCATCAGTGTACGGCCCCATCAGTGTACGGCCCCATCAGTGTACGGCCCCATCAGTGTACGGCCCCATCAGGGTACGACCCCATGAGTGTATGGCCCCATCAGTGTATGGCCCCATCTTTGTATGGCCCCATCAGTGTACGGCCCCATCAGTGTATGGCCCTATCAGTGTACGGCCCCATCAGTGTACGACCCCATGAGTGTATGGCCCCATCAGTGTATGGGCCCATCTTTGTATGGCCCCATCAGTGTACGGCCCCATCAGTGTACGGCCCCATCAGTGTACGGCCCCTTCAGTGTACGACCCCATGAGTGTATGGCCCCATCAGTGTATGGCCCCATCAGTGTACGGCCCCATCAGTGTACGACCCCATGAGTGTATGGCCCCATCAGTGTATGGGCCCATCTTTGTATGGCCCCATCAGTGTACGGCCCCATCAGTGTACGGCCCCATCAGTGTACGGCCCCATCAGTGTATGGCCCCATCAGTGTACGGCCCCATCAGTGTACGACCCCATGAGTGTACGGCCCCATCAGTGTATGGGCCCATCTTTGTACGGCCCCATCAGTGTATGGGCCCATCTTTGTATGGCCCCATCAGTGTACGGCCCCATCAGTGTACGGCCCCATCAGTTTACGGCCCCATCAGTGTACGACCCCATGAGTGTATGGCCCCATCAGTGTATGGCCCCATCTTTTTATGGCCCCATCAGTGTACGGCTCCATCAGTGTACGGCCCCATCAGTGTACGGCCCCATCAGTGTACGGCCCCATCAGTGTACGGCCCCATCAGTGTACGACCCCATGAGTGTATGGCCCCATCAGTGTATGGCCCCATCAGTGTACGGCTCCATCAGTGTACGGCTCCATCAGTGTACGGCCCCATCAGTGTATGGCCCCATCAGTGTATGGGCCCATCTTTGTACGGCCCCATCAGTGTACGGCCCCATCAGTGTACGGCCCCATCAGTGTACGGCCCCATCAGTGTACGGCCCCATCAGTGTACGACCCCATGAGTGTATGGCCCCATCAGTGAATGGCCCCATCAGTGTATGGCCCCATCTTTGTATGGCCCAATCTTTGTATGGCCCCATCAGTGTACGGCCCCATCAGTGTACGGCCCCATCAGTGTACGACCCCATGAGTGTACGGCCCCATCAGTGTATGGCCCCATCTTTGTATGGCCCCATCAGTGTATGGCCCCATCAGTGTATGGCCCCATCAGTGTACGACCCCATGAGTGTATGGCCCCATCAGTGTACGACCCCATGAGTGTACGGCCCCATCAGTGTATGGCCCCATCTTTGTATGGCCCCATCAGTGTACGGCCCCATCAGTGTACGGCCCCATCAGTGTACGGCCCCATCAGTGTACGGCCCCATCAGTGTACGGCCCCATCAGTGTACGGCCCCATCAGTGTATGGCCCCATCAGTGTATGGCCCCATCAGTGTATGGCCCCATCAGTGTACGGCCCCATCAGTGTACGGCCCCATCAGTGTACGGCCCCATCAGTGTACGGCCCCATCAGTGTACGGCCCCATCAGTGTATGGCCCCATCAGTGTATGGCCCCATCAGTGTATGGCCCCATCAGTGTATGGCCCCATCAGTGTACGACCCCATGAGTGTATGGCCCCATCAGTGTACGACCCCATGAGTGTACGGCCCCATCAGTGTATGGCCCCATCTTTGTATGGCCCCATCAGTGTACGGCCCCATCAGTGTACGGCCCCATCAGTGTACGGCCCCATCAGTGTACGGCCCCATCAGGGTACGACCCCATGAGTGTATGGCCCCATCAGTGTATGGCCCCATCTTTGTATGGCCCCATCAGTGTACGGCCCCATCAGTGTATGGCCCTATCAGTGTACGGCCCCATCAGTGTACGACCCCATGAGTGTATGGCCCCATCAGTGTATGGGCCCATCTTTGTATGGCCCCATCAGTGTACGGCCCCATCAGTGTACGGCCCCATCAGTGTACGGCCCCTTCAGTGTACGACCCCATGAGTGTATGGCCCCATCAGTGTATGGCCCCATCAGTGTACGGCCCCATCAGTGTACGACCCCATGAGTGTATGGCCCCATCAGTGTATGGGCCCATCTTTGTATGGCCCCATCAGTGTACGGCCCCATCAGTGTACGGCCCCATCAGTGTACGGCCCCATCAGTGTATGGCCCCATCAGTGTACGGCCCCATCAGTGTACGACCCCATGAGTGTACGGCCCCATCAGTGTATGGGCCCATCTTTGTACGGCCCCATCAGTGTATGGGCCCATCTTTGTATGGCCCCATCAGTGTACGGCCCCATCAGTGTACGGCCCCATCAGTTTACGGCCCCATCAGTGTACGACCCCATGAGTGTATGGCCCCATCAGTGTATGGCCCCATCTTTTTATGGCCCCATCAGTGTACGGCTCCATCAGTGTACGGCCCCATCAGTGTACGGCCCCATCAGTGTACGGCCCCATCAGTGTACGGCCCCATCAGTGTACGACCCCATGAGTGTATGGCCCCATCAGTGTATGGCCCCATCAGTGTACGGCTCCATCAGTGTACGGCTCCATCAGTGTACGGCCCCATCAGTGTATGGCCCCATCAGTGTATGGGCCCATCTTTGTACGGCCCCATCAGTGTACGGCCCCATCAGTGTACGGCCCCATCAGTGTACGGCCCCATCAGTGTACGGCCCCATCAGTGTACGACCCCATGAGTGTATGGCCCCATCAGTGAATGGCCCCATCAGTGTATGGCCCCATCTTTGTATGGCCCAATCTTTGTATGGCCCCATCAGTGTACGGCCCCATCAGTGTACGGCCCCATCAGTGTACGACCCCATGAGTGTACGGCCCCATCAGTGTATGGCCCCATCTTTGTATGGCCCCATCAGTGTATGGCCCCATCAGTGTATGGCCCCATCTTTGTATGGCCCCATCAGTGTACGGCTCCATCAGTGTATGGCCCCATCAGTGTATGGGCCCATCTTTGTATGGCCCCATCAGTGTACGGCACCATCAGTGTACGGCCCCATCAGTGTACGGCCCCATCAGTGTGCAGCCCATCAGTGTACGGCCCCATCAGTGTACGGCCCCATCAGTGAATAGCCCCATCAGTGTACGGCCCCATCAGTGTACGGCCCCATCAGTTTACGGCCCCATCAGTGTACGGCCCCATCAGTGTATGGCCCCATCAGTGTACGGCCCCATCAGTGTACGGCCCCATCAGTGAATAGCCCCATCAGTGTACGGCCCCATCAGTGTACGGCCCCATCAGTGTACGGCCCCATCAGTGTACGGCCCCATCAGTGAATAGCCCCATCAGTCTACCTCCTTTTTCGTGTATGACCCCATCAGTGTAGGGCCCAGTCAGTGTACGGCCCCATCAGGGTACGGCCCCATCAGTGAATAGCCCCATCAGTGTACGGCCCCATCAGTGTACGGCCCCATCAGTGTACGGCCCCATCAGTGAATAGCCCCATCAGTGTACGGCCCCATCAGTGTACGGCCCCATCAGTGTACGGCCCCATCAGTGAATAGCCCCATCAGTCTACCTCCCTTTTCGTGTATGACCCCATCAGTGTAGGGCCCAGTCAGTGTACGGCCCCATCAGTGTACGGCCCCATCAGTGAATAGCCCCATCAGTCTACCTCCCTTTTCGTGTATGACCCCATCAGTGTGCGGCCCCATCAGTGTACGGCCCCATCAGTGTACGGCCCCATCAGTGTACGGCCCCATCAGTGTACGGCCCCATCAGTGTACGGCCCCATCAGTGTATGGCCCCATCAGTGTACGGCCCCATCAGTGTATGGCCCCATCAGTGTACGGCCCCATCAGTGTACGACCCCATGAGTGTACGGCCCCATCAGTGTATGGGCCCATCTTTGTATGGCCCCATCAGTGTACGGCCCCATCAGTGTATGGGCCCATCTTTGTATGGCCCCATCAGTGTACGGCCCCATCAGTGTACGGCCCCATCAGTTTACGGCCCCATCAGTGTACGACCCCATGAGTGTATGGCCCCATCAGTGTATGGCCCCATCTTTTTATGGCCCCATCAGTGTACGGCTCCATCAGTGTACGGCCCCATCAGTGTACGGCCCCATCAGTGTACGGCCCCATCAGTGTACGACCCCATGAGTGTATGGCCCCATCAGTGTATGGCCCCATCTTTGTATGGCCCCATCAGTGTACGGCTCCATCAGTGTACGGCCCCATCAGTGTATGGCCCCATCAGTGTATGGGCCCATCTTTGTATGGCCCCATCAGTGTACGGCCCCATCAGTGTACGGCCCCATCAGTGTACGGCCCCATCAGTGTACGGCCCCATCAGTGTACGACCCCATGAGTGTATGGCCCCATCAGTGTATGGCCCCATCAGTGTATGGCCCCATCTTTGTATGGCCCAATCTTTGTATGGCCCCATCAGTGTACGGCCCCATCAGTGTACGGCCCCATCAGTGTACGACCCCATGAGTGTACGGCCCCATCAGTGTATGGCCCCATCTTTGTATGGCCCCATCAGTGTATGGCCCCATCAGTGTATGGCCCCATCTTTGTATGGCCCCATCAGTGTACGGCTCCATCAGTGTATGGCCCCATCAGTGTATGGGCCCATCTTTGTATGGCCCCATCAGTGTACGGCACCATCAGTGTACGGCCCCATCAGTGTACGGCCCCATCAGTGTGCGGCCCATCAGTGTACGGCCCCATCAGTGTACGGCCCCATCAGTGAATAGCCCCATCAGTGTACGGCCCCATCAGTGTACGGCCCCATCAGTTTACGGCCCCATCAGTGTACGGCCCCATCAGTGTATGGCCCCATCAGTGTACGGCCCCATCAGTGTACGGCCCCATCAGTGAATAGCCCCATCAGTGTATGGCCCCATCAGTGTACGGCCCCATCAGTGTACGGCCCCATCAGTGTACGGCCCCATCAGTGAATAGCCCCATCAGTCTACCTCCCTTTTCGTGTATGACCCCATCAGTGTAGGGCCCAGTCAGTGTACGGCCCCATCAGGGTACGGCCCCATCAGGGTACGGCCCCATCAGTGAATAGCCCCATCAGTGTACGGCCCCATCAGTGTACGGCCCCATCAGTGTACGGCCCCATCAGTGAATAGCCCCATCAGTGTACGGCCCCATCAGTGTACGGCCCCATCAGTGTACGGCCCCATCAGTGAATAGCCCCATCAGTCTACCTCCCTTTTCGTGTATGACCCCATCAGTGTAGGGCCCAGTCAGTGTACGGCCCCATCAGGGTACGGCCCCATCAGGGTACGGCCCCATCAGTGAATAGCCCCATCAGTGTACGGCCCCATCAGTGTACGGCCCCATCAGTGTACGGCCCCATCAGTGAATAGCCCCATCAGTGTACGGCCCCATCAGTGTACGGCCCCATCAGTGTACGGCCCCATCAGTGAATAGCCCCATCAGTCTACCTCCCTTTTCGTGTATGACCCCATCAGTGTAGGGCCCAGTCAGTGTACGGCCCCATCAGTGTACGGCCCCATCAGTGAATAGCCCCATCAGTCTACCTCCCTTTTCGTGTATGACCCCATCAGTGTGCGGCCCCATCAGTGTACGGCCCCATCAGTGTACGGCCCCATCAGTGTACGGCCCCATCAGTGTACGGCCCCATCAGTGTACGGCCCCATCAGTGTACGGCCCCATCAGTGTACGGCCCCATCAGTGTACGGCCCCATCAGTGTACTGCCCCATCAGTGTACGGCCCCATCAGTGTACGGTCCCATCAGTGTACGGCCCCATCAGTGTACGGCCCCATCAGTGTATGGCCCCATCAGTGTACGGCCCCATCAGTGTACGGCCCCATCAGTGTATGGCCCCATCAGTGTATGGCCCCATCAGTGTACGGCCCCATCAGTGTATGGCCCCATCAGTGTATGGCCCCATCAGTGTATGGCCCCATCAGTGTATGGCCCCATCAGTGTACGGCCCCATCAGTGTACGGCCCCATCAGTGTACGGCCCCATCAGTGTATGGCCCCATCAGTGTATGGCCCCATCAGTGTATGGCCCCATCAGTGTACGGCCCCATCAGTGTACGGCCCCATCAGTGTACGACCCCATGAGTGTATGGCCCCATCAGTGTATGGCCCCATCTTTGTATGGCCCCATCAGTGTACAGCCCCATCAGTGTACGGCCCCATCAGTGTACGGCCCCATCAGTGTACGGCCCCATCAGGGTACGACCCCATGAGTGTATGGCCCCATCAGTGTATGGCCCCATCTTTGTATGGCCCCATCAGTGTACGGCCCCATCAGTGTACGGCCCCATCAGTGTACGACCCCATCAGTGTACGGCCCATCAGTGTACGGCCCATCAGTGTACGGCCCCATCAGTGTACGGCTCCATCAGTGTACGGCCCCATCAGTGTACGGCCCCATCAGTGAATAGCCCCATCAGTGTACGGCCCCATCAGTGTACGGCCCCATCAGTGAATAGCCCCATCAGTGTACGGCCCCATCAGTGTACGGCCCCATCAGTGAATAGCCCCATCAGTCTACCTCCCTTTTCGTGTATGACCCCATCAGTGTAGGGCCCAGTCAGTGTACGGCCCCATCAGGGTACGGCCCCATCAGTGTACGGCCCGACCAGTGTACGGCTCCGTCAGAGTACGTCCCCAGTACGGTCCCATTTGTGTAAGTCCTCACCACTGTACGCCCCAGGTACATTTGGCCTTTATTTATATCTGATAGGATTATTGAGTCAAAGGTAGTGCAGAATCAGTTTGCTTTTCAGTGTTTTTGATACCTGAAAAATCTTATCTCTCTCTGTTCACAGAATGTTGCCAAGTATGTGTTAGGTGAGTACCCAGCAGTGTCCTTGGTTAGAGCTCCGAAGCAACTGCTGTGTTTCAGATAGCAGAGTAGCTCTTTGGTTCGATGAGCTTACACATCCTAAATTCACTTAGCTTAATATGATTCAGACAGGATCCATGTGATTGATGCCTCGGGACTTCTGTATCCTTCCATTCCAGACATATTTCACATGTTCCTCTTGCAGGCTCACATTGCTTTCCTCCTCCTCTCCATATTTAGGTCTTGTCTACTAGGCAGTGCATGTCTGTTGCAAGACGTATTCTTAGCTCACCATGGGCTTAGTGCCTATCCTTTGCTTACCATTGGTTGCATTAATTGTTACTCTCTATAACTTGTTTCTTATTCCTTAGCATATAATAGATTTCCTTCCTCTTCGTGTGTTTGTCCTTCCCCTGGAACATGAACACATTACTGTGACCTACACTGCCCGCTTTTGAAAAAGCCATTTTTTTCTTTGTGTTTATGCACCCGGCAAGAGTGCATGTGTTTTCTATCTGTCTGCTAGGTGTGCTTCTCTTCACCTCTGCGCGCTGCTCTCTCTCTCCTGTGAGGTTCTCCCCTGCCACCACTATGATGTGCTCACCCTCGTCCTCGCCCGCTGCTGCTTTCTTGCCCATCTGTTTTTCCTCCCTTCCAGCTCCATGTTGCTCTTTCTCTCTCGCCTGGTTGCTTTTCTCCCCACTCTCTAGGCTCCACATTGGTCCCCACTCACCACTTCGTTCGGCTACGCTCTCTTTGTTGCTCCCCATGACACCTGTGCCAACCCTCTGTGTTGGTTAAGCCCCAACCAGCCCCCCCCCCATGTTGGTTCTACGCACGCACCCTATCAATGTTGCTTCGGCCACCCGCTCTTCCATGTAATGCTTCTGTACTTCTCCTTCCCGTGTTGCTTTCTCCCGCCGCTTTCCAAAAAAACACACTTTCTCAAGTTTTTTTGCTTTTTATTTGCAAATAAAAAGAAAAAAGGCGTCCATGTCATTTTGTAGGCGCACACATGCATAGTGCGTGCAGGCGTGGTGCACACACCTACACAATGATGCAGCAGTCTTTTTTTTCTTATTTAGCCATGCTGCACAGAACTGGGAATGCGCGCAAGGCTTTGGCAATGTCAGTACTTCGCAAGGGCGAGACCTATTGGCTTTGCCTAATGCTTGTTTAACAGTTTCTAGAAACTGAAATTAAGCAGGATTTAGAGGCAGCAGAAATCAGGTACATGTGTCGTCTTCAATGCCCATGCACAGAGCCCATATACAGTGACTGCTCATCTGTAAACCTGTCGCCTCCACCCCATGGCATCTGCTAGTTTCACAGAAACAAACCTGGCACAAGCAGGATATATACCTGGAGCCACAGATGCTCAGGGCATGCCACATGTTTGGAGCAGGTTTCTTTGTGAAAAGGTCTTTCTCTGCACTTAACAGTTAAACGATGACAGAAATAGGCCTTTTGTGGCAGGAATTCCAAATTATTCAACACCAATTACTATTTCAGTTGACTGGGTACAAAATGCTCACATTACAAAAATATTCGACCCCTGTAAATGTGCTTGAAAACGGCAAAAAACTTCTGAAATTGTATTGACTAATGACAAAACTCTACAGTTAAACCAGGAGAAGGTAGTGACCGGAATCTGCGACAAATCTCATTGTGTGCTGCCTGTCGATGGTGCAGGTAAGCTGTTCTTGTTAGAAGTCATGACATCTTCGAGTGCCTGCAACTGACTGGTCCTAATCCTGCCACTAGAAGGGCGCCCCCCTGCAGGCTGGTGCCCGCCATTATTTCAAATAGAGTCTTTCTGGAGAGCAGACCTGCTGTACTGGAGGGCAGACCTGCTGTACTGGAGGGCAGTCATGATGTACTGGAGGGCAGTCATGATGTACTGGAGGGCAGACCTGCTGTACTGGAGGGCAGACCTGCTGTACTGGAGGGCAGTCATGATATACTGGAGGGCAGACCTGCTGTACTGGAGGGCAGACCTGCTGTACTGGAGGGCAGACCTGCTGTACTGGAGGGCAGTCATGATGTGCTGGAGGGCAGTCATGATGTACTGGAGGGCAGTCATGATGTGCTGGAGGGCAGTCATGATGTGCTGGAGGGCAGTCATGATGTGCTGGAGGGCAGTCATGATATACTGAAGGGCAGACCTGCTGTACTGGAGGGCAGACCTGCTGTACTGGAGGGCAGACCTGCTGTACTGGAGGGCAGTCATGATGTGCTGGAGGGCAGTCATGATGTACTGGAGGGCAGTCATGATGTGCTGGAGGGCAGTCATGATATACTGAAGGGCAGACCTGCTGTACTGGAGGGCAGTCATGATATACTGGAGGGCAGACCTGCTGTACTGGAGGGCAGACCTGCTGTACTGGAGGGCAGTCATGATGTGCTGGAGGGCAGTCATGATGTGCTGGAGGGCAGTCATGATGTGCTGGAGGGCAGTCATGATGTGCTGGAGGGCAGTCATGATGTGCTGGAGGGCAGTCATGATGTGCTGGAGGGCAGACCTGCTGTACTGGAGGGCAGACCTGCTGTACTGGAGGGCAGTCATGATGTGCTGGAGGGCAGTCATGATGTACTGGAGGGCAGTCATGATGTACTGGAGGGCAGTCATGATGTGCTGGAGGGCAGACCTGCTGTACTGCAGGGCAGACCTTCTCTACTGGAGGGCAGTCATGATGTACTGGAGGGCAGTCATGATGTACTGGAGGGCAGACCTGCTGTACTGGAGGGCAGACCTGCTGTACTGGAGGGCAGTCATGATATACTGGAGGGCAGACCTGCTGTACTGGAGGGCAGACCTGCTGTACTGGAGGGCAGACCTGCTGTACTGGAGGGCAGACCTGCTGTACTGGAGGGCAGTCATGATGTGCTGGAGGGCAGTCATGATATACTGAAGGGCAGACCTGCTGTACTGGAGGGCAGACCTGCTGTACTGGAGGGCAGTCATGATATACTGGAGGGCAGACCTGCTGTACTGGAGGGCAGACCTGCTGTACTGGAGGGCAGTCATGATGTGCTGGAGGGCAGTCATGATGTACTGGAGGGCAGTCATGATGTACTGGAGGGCAGTCATGATGTGCTGGAGGGCAGACCTGTTGTACTGCAGGGCAGACCTGCTGTACTGGAGTGCAGTCATGATGTGCTGGAGGGCAGTCATGATGTGCTGGAGGGCAGTCATGATGTACCGGAGGGCAGTCATGATGTACTGGAGGGCAGTCATGATGTACTGGAGGGCAGTCATGATGTGCTGGAGGGCAGTCATGATATACTGGAGGGCAGACCTGCTGTACTGGAGGGCAGACCTGCTGGACTGGAGGGCAGTCATGATATACTGGAGGGCAGACCTGCTGTACTGGAGGGCAGACCTGCTGTACTGGAGGGCAGTCATGATGTGCTGGAGGGCAGTCATGATGTACTGGAGGGCAGTCATGATGTACTGGAGGGCAGTCATGATGTGCTGGAGGGCAGACCTGTTGTACTGCAGGGCAGACCTGCTGTACTGGAGTGCAGTCATGATGTGCTGGAGGGCAGTCATGATGTACCGGAGGGCAGTCATGATGTACTGGAGGGCAGTCATGATGTACTGGAGGGCAGTCATGATGTACTGGAGGGCAGTCATGATGTGCTGGAGGGCAGTTATGATATACTGGAGGGCAGACCTGCTGTACTGGAGGGCAGACCTGCTGTAATGGAGGGCAGACCTGCTGTACTGGAGGGCAGACCTGCTGTACTGGAGGGCAGACCTGCTGTACTGGAGGGCAGTCATGATGTGCTGGAGGGCAGTCATGATGTGCTGGAGGGCAGTCATGATGTACTGGAGGGCAGTCATGATGTACTGGAGGGCAGTCATGATGTGCTGGAGGGCAGACCTGCTGTACTGGAGGGCAGACCTGCTGTACTGGAGGGCAGACCTGCTGTACTGGAGGGCAGTCATGATATACTGGAGGGCAGACCTGCTGTAATGGAGGGCAGACCTGCTGTACTGGAGGGCAGACCTGCTGTACTGGAGGGCAGTCATGATGTACTGGAGGGCAGTCATGATGTACTGGAGGGCAGTCATGATGTACTGGAGGGCAGTCATGATGTACTGGAGGGCAGTCATGATGTGCTGGAGGGCAGTCATGATGTGCTGGAGGGTAGACCTGCTGTACTGGAGGGCAGACCTGCTGTACTGTAGGGCAGACCTGCTGTACTGTAGGGCAGACCTGCTGTACTGGAGGGCAGACCTGCTGTACTGGAGGGCAGTCATGATGTGCTGGAGGGCAGTCATGATGTACTGGAGGGCAGTCATGATGTACTGGAGGGCAGACCTGCTGTACTGGAGAGCAGTCATGATGTACTGGAGGGCAGTCATGATGTACTGGAGGGCAGTCGTGATGTGCAGGAGGGCAGTCATGATGTGCAGGAGGGCAGTCATGATGTACTGGAGGGCAGTCATGATATACTGAAGGGCAGTCATGATGTGCTGGAGGGCAGTCATGATGTACTGGAGGGCAGTCATGATGTACTGGAGGGCAGACCTGCTGTACTGGCGGGCAGTCATGATGTGCTGGAAGGCAGTCATGATGTACTGGAGGGCAGACCTGCTGTACTGGAGGGGAGACCTGTTGTACTGTAGGGCAGACCTGCTGTACTGGAGGGCAGTCATGATGTACTGGAGGGCGGGCCTGCTGTACTGGAGGGCAGTCATGATGTACTGGAGGGCAGTCATGATGTACTGGAGTGCAGTCATGATGTACTGGAGGGCAGACCTGCTGTACTGGAGGTCAGTCATGATGTACTGGAGGGCAGACCTGCTGTACTGGAGGGCAGACCTGCTGTACTGGAGGGCAGTCATGATGTGCTGGAGGGCAGTCATGATGTACTGGAGGGCAGTCATGATGTACTGGAGGGCAGTCATGATGTACTGGAGGGCAGTCATGATGTACTGGAGGGCAGTCATGATGTACTGGAGGGCAGTCATGATGTGCTGGAGGGCAGTCATGATGTGCTGGAGGGCAGTCATGATGTACAGCCGTGGGGGCTCTGCAGAATCAATGGAGGTATGAAGAGGTTCGCTTAGTAAGTTGTTCTTAACTTTTCTCGCAGTTCTTCCAAAAAAGACAATGTTAGACCTGGTACCATTGGCGTGAGTCTCCCTTCCATTTTTCACTATTGTCTTCTCTGTTTTTTTATATGTTTTTGCTGATTTACATTCTTTTGGGCACTGTGCCACTGCTATTCAGTGCCACAGTGCAAGTGCTCCTTATTGTAAATTGTTGTAATGGATTAGTGACTCCATGATTGGCTTATTTGATTTACTTGTCAGGTCCTAGTACAGTGCACCATGTGTGCCCAGGGCCTGTAGATCAAATGCTGCTAGTGGGTTTGCAGCACTGATTGGGCCACCCACAGAAGCAGCTTGTAAAGTGTGTCTCAGGCCTGCAATTGCAGAGCCTGTGTGCTGCTAGTGGGTTTGCAGCACTGATTGGGCCACCCACAGAAGCAGCTTGTAAAGTGTGTCTCAGGCCTGCCATTGCAGAGCCTGTGTGCAGTCTATTGTACTGCCATGTCGACTTAGTAAGTGCACCCACTTACCAGTCCCTAAACCTTCCCTTTTCTACATGTTAGCCACCCCTAAGGTAGGCCCAAGGGTAGGGTGCATTGCAAGTAAAAGGTAGGACATGCCCTATGGTGTTTGGCATGTCCTGATAGTGAATTACAGCCAATTTCGTTCACTATTACAAGGCTACCTGTCCCCATAGGCCAGAATGGGCAGTTTGATTATAACATTTTATAATCCTAACTGACCCAGGGAACATGGTGAAAAAAATAATTTAGTATGCCTGAACTCAGAATGTCAAGACACATCTTTTAGTGAAGGTGATTTTTACTTTCTGTGTTTGAAAATACCACTTTTAGAAAGTAGGTATTTTCGTACCTAACCATCCAGCCTGCCTCTGCTAGGTTGTGTATTGCAAGTCTGGTTTGTGAGTGACAGGAGGGCTTGGGCTCCAGCAGTCAGATGAGTCAAGGCTGGGCTGAATAGGACCTTGTCTGAATAGAGAGATGGGGAGGGGGGGCGGAGATTTCCTTTTATTTCCCTGAGCCCTCATAGAATAGAGAGAAGGGGGAGGAGATTTCCTTTCAGCTACCTAGGCCAGGTCTGCTTTCAACAATGCTGTCTCCACCTCCCGCCAGGAAGCTGCACCAGTGAGGACAGAACTGGATTTGGCCAGGTACAGACACTCTCTGCCTTCAGAGAACAAAGAAATTAGTAGTATAAATATTGGGGCCCAGACTCCAAGACTTTAGATCACTTCTGGGAATCAAGACAAACTTTTGCCAAGGAGAAGAAACCATAAGAAGCTGAAGGAGTTGACTGCCCCTGTGCCATTGTGCTATTCTCTGGGGTTGGCCTGCAGTGGTTACTTATTTGCCAAGGAAAGGAGAAGGAACTTTTAATGAATTTTCATCATCTTGAAGAAGAATCTCCAAGGGTTTGAAGTGTGCTTGCCTCCTGCTGAAGTCTTAGGGATACAAGACTTCACCACCAGCTTCCCTGTGAATTAAATTTCCTTGCTGGGAATTCTGTCTTCAGAAGCCTGCGTATTGTTGGGAGCTGGAAGTGCGACGCAACAAGAAGAAGCGTGTCGCTGCCGCAGCTGTTGCCGTCTCATCACTGGAGAAGAGTGTCACCGCCACAGAGGTCACCGTTGCATCACCAGAGAAGCGTGTCTCCTTCGCAGCTGTTTGTCGTCGCATCACCGGAGAAGCGTGTCGCCACCGCAAGGGTCGCATCACCGGAGATGCGTGTCGCAGGGCCTGTCGCGGCTCGGAAGTTCCAGAGTCGCTGCACTGCATCGGGCGTGCACGCTTCACCTTCACGTTGTCGTACCGCTTCAAAGACGGCATCTTGTCGCATCACATCGGATCTTCGCATCACATCTAGGCACCATCTTGTCGCATCGTAACCGGAACGCAATACGAGATTGATGCATCACGTCTTCTCCGGTAAGGAACAGACGCATCGCCTACTTAGCGCAAGCATTGAGGAACAGACGCATCGCCTCCTCCGAAGCAAGGAACTGATGCATCGCTCTCCCTGTGAACCTTTTGTTTATCATGCGTTACACATCCAAAGATACTTTGTGAGAAACGTGTTGCATTTACCATCAACTTTGAACGAAGCTTCTCTTCCAGGGGATCCTCATCAATAGTCACAAGCACATGAATATTCCCGCCCATGCACTGGAATATTCATTTGCTTATGACTTTGATGAGGATACCCCTGGAAGAGAACTAGGATTACAGGTAAGTAACCTATCCTATTTTTACCATTTAAAAGTCATTTTCCTAGTACTGTATTGTGGAATTTTGTCGTTTGGGTCTTGTGTTAAGTCTATATAAAGAATACTTATTTTTATAAAAACCTGTGTGGTGTCCATCAATAGTGTTTTCACTGTATTACTGTATGTGTTGACAAATGCTTTACACACTGCCTCTGAGATAAGCCTTCCTGCGTGTGCCAAGCTACCACAAGGTTGAGCAGGGGTTATTTTAGGAGTGTAGCCCCCTTACCCTGACTAGAAGCAAGGGTCGCTATTTGGACAAAGGTGTAAACCATGCCAACTAGAGACCCCCAGTTCTAACAGACAAGGATTGGTAAAACCAATCGGTGTACAGTGTGTGCATGCCATACAAACATCAAACCTGTTGTACTAAAGTGAAGGCAAAAACAGCTAAAATAAGGATGGCATACAAAAAGGAGGTGCTTTACTTTCTGCAGCACCCATTATTTGTCGCAATGGGCCGCTTACCTCTGATTTGCGAGGTAAAATAGTCCCTCGTGCACTAGAACGCACCTAAACATCCAATACAAAAACAGTAAGACTAAAACAATAGTATGAACTGATCCAAGATGTGATGTTTGAAGCAAATGTCTGAAGGTTCTGGAGCAAATGCAGACAAAAGCTGAAGGAGGCACAGCCAAAGACCGGGAGGTGAAAAATACAACATGCTTGCCATGAGTATTGCAAGTGCCACACATGTCAAACCTAAACAGCTATACCTTGAATCTCTCTTCAGGTGTGCAGGGCAGCCTGGACAAGCTGACCACCTCCACATCCAGCCTGCACCGGAGCTACCTGCGGCTGGCCGAGCTCGAGGGCCAGCAGAAGGAAGGGTCGGAGCACAGCATTGTCGCCAGAGTAAGGACAGAGGCCATCTCTTGATGGTCCATGTAGGTCATGCGGTGGGAGCGGCGGGGGGGCGGGGGAGAGAGAGTCTGTCACTTGTAAGATCTGCTTATTCTAGTGCCTTGTGATATGTGTTAGCAGCACCGTCTGCAAAAGAGGGATTTACGCTGTGCTAATGGACCAGGGATGCAACGTGGATTACAAATTAAGTGATGTCAGGTTTGTAGGGTGCATAACAAAAGGGTTGAATGAGGACCATTACGAAGCATAAGTCTTAGGGATTGAGACACTGGGGCATATTACCAACATTTAGCGATATTTATCGCTAACGATGCTTAGCAACACATTTTTTAACGCTAAGCATCGCCGGAAATTATCGCAGAGATAACTTGCTATTAGCAAGGTTTATCTCAGAAGTGATAAAAATCCTTGCGCTAACTGCCAATTGAGAGATTATCGCTGGAAAACCAACGATAATCTCTCGAAGCTTGGCGTTAGCTTGATGATAGGGGCTCACAAACTTAGCCATGATATCCACCTTCCATAGGATATCATGGCTAAGTCAGGAAAATACCAGGTGTAAAAAAAGCAGCGCTAACCGCGGTTAGCGCTGCTTTTTTATCACTAACAGGGTTAGCGAAATCCTTGATAATAGGAGAAATGTCGCTTAACAACATTTCTCCTATTATTTTTCTCTGGAACGCCCCCTTTGCATCTCATTAGAGATGCAAGGGGAAGCGTAGAGAAAAAGGGTGCTAACATGCAAATTTGCATATTAGCACCCTGTTGCTGATAGGGAGATAATTTTACCTCCGCTTTCTTGGCTTTTAAAGCCAAAAAAGCGGAGATAAATCCCTTGATAATATGCCCCACTGTTTTTTTCCAATCATATTTGTATTCGCAATTGAGTTAGCTGTCTTCTCATGTATCAGCTCATAATATCACACGTGGTACAGTTTATAACATTGTTTGACTGAGCATTATTCCAACTTGTTCAGGATCCATTTCACATGAACCTTCCCGTCGCCACAATGAGTGGTGCAGCTGGTAATACAAACGTATGGTCGGTTACCGTGTGTAACCCCGAGGGGGGGTGTTCCAGGAGGTTTGATGGGTCAGTGCGCAGTTAGTTAACTACTAGAGCCTGCAGCCTGTCACGAGAAAGGGAGCTGCTGGAAAAAGGGGAGCCAGAGAGGGCAACTCAGTAAAAAGAAAAGGATGAAACGTGAACCCACTAACTGCAGGGCTGCCCCGGGCCCACGAAGGGCGCCCTCTAGTGCCACTGGATGGCACACAAGTCAGCCTCCCAGTGTTGAGGACCCTCGAGGGGCGGGGAGAGAGGTACTTATACCTCTCCTGCCCACTGTTCGGCCTGCAGCAATTTTCTTCACAAAGAATGTGTCTTGTCTGATTATTTCTCCATATTATTGCTATGGGAGGGATGGGGTGTTTTGCTGATATTGGCACTATGTACAGGGTGGCGCATAAGTGCAGCTTTTCGTCAGGGGTATAGGAAGGGGGGAAGATCCAGGGAGGGCGGGGGGGGGGGATAGAAGTGGTCCTCCTTTCCTCAAGTGTGTACATCAACACACCATCCTGGCCAGGAGCCAGTTGTTCCCAGGAGTATTCAAGCGGGGGGGGGGGGCGGGGGGGGGGGAGTTCTGTGTTATGGCGTGGGGGAAGGGGCGGGGCTCCTGAGGACTTTGACAGCCCCATTACTTAAGTTGACCGTCTGTGGCCGCTCTATGAACCAGGGCTAGATTCATCCTCACCCGTTTGGGATAGATATCTCTCGGTGTTCTCAAAACTCCAAGACCTCATTCCAGAGGTCTGCCATGGGGTGTCGCCGAATCCCCCATGCGTCTTCTCTGGCCAGGGCTCTCCCCTCTGCTCCCACCCAGTGTGCCACATCCCATTTCCAGTCTCCTATTGTAGGTCCCTATGTTGATTTCCAGGCTAATGCTATCCTCCTTTTGACCAGAGTAAGGCTAGGTCTACAACCCTTGTGCCCACTTTCGGTTTGGGCGGCCGAGGGAAGAGTCCCAGTATGCAGGTTTCAATTGTGTGTTTAAGTGTGCGCCCCACCGCTGTCTCCGTCATCCCAAAAACGTCATCCCAGAATCTTTTTACTATGGTGCAGTCCCACATCATGTGGATAAAGTCAGCATCACCAGGTCGCATCTCTGGCAGTTACGTATGTCGCCCCCGTAAGTTACCCGGATTCTATTGGGCGTCATATATGTCATATGGGTGGAGTTGAACTGTATGTATTTCATCCTAGTATTGCAGGAAACCTTTTTGGGGTATGCTAAGATTCTGTTCCATTTGCGTCTGGAAGTTCCCTGTTCAGTGCAATCGCCCATTTGCCATGCAATTTTTGGAGAGGGGTACGGGATGTCTCCGCCAATGAGGCGTAAAACCATTTTACCTCGTGTTGTTCCCTACCCAGGTTAAGTATGGACTGTAACACTACATGAGTCTCGGGTTCTTCCTGGCCTTTACCCCACAGCACCTTGAATAATGGTATCAAGGCTTCGTACTGCAGGAATTGTCCCGATTGAAGCCCATTGCTTTCGACCAGGTCCTAAAGGGGGGTCAGGACAGACTGCTGGTACCAGTCCCCCACCGTTTCTAGTCCCACCTCAGTCCACGGTGACAACTGTTCAGGGTTAAAGATCTTTTTGGGGTTGCCGTGTGGTAAACCGATCAGGGGCAGGGCCAGGCCATATAGGGGAGTCCCCGGCCGTTTCACCATACAGCATCTCCGACAATGCAAGGTGATGGTCTGCAACAGGGATTGGTAGGGGATCACCAATGTTGTGTCAAGTATTTTGTAATTTGTAATTTGTAGGGGTATTTATAGAGCGCAACGGTCGCTCCGGAAGGAGCATCTTGGCGCTGATTTCCTGGTAGGATAACAGATTACTTCCTGAAGGCTGAAAAATTAGATGGCTGCCATGATGTAGTCATCGGGAAGATTGAAGATCCAGGTTTTTAGTAATTTCCTGAAGAGTTTTTCTTGGGTTAGGGACCTCAGGTTTTTGGGCATGAGGTTCCAGGCTTTTGTGGCAAGGTAGTTTAAGGTTTTGCCACCTTTGGTTTTCAGATTGAACCTTGCAGGAAGGATTAGATTGTCATTGGAGGAGCGCAGGGATCTGCTGGGGTTGTAGTGAGGGAAACGCTTGATGAGATATTTCGGGCCGGAGTTATTAAATGCCCGGAAAGCAACAATGAGAATCTTGAAGAATATTCTTTTGTGGAGTGGGAGCCAGTGTAAAGATTTTAAAGCAGCGGATATTGAAGATTTTCTGGGTAGCTTTAAAACTAATCTGGCTGCCGAGTGGAGTACACTTTGGAGTTTTTTAAGTGTAGCTTTCTTGGCTCCGGCCAGAAGACCGTTGCAGTAGTCCAGGCGTGCGAGAACTAGGGCCACTGCCACGGTCTTTCTAGAGTCAATCGGTAAAAAGTCAAAATTTTTTTTTTAGAGATTTGATGATTCCGAAACATTGGCCAGCCACAGTCCTCACGTGTTGGTCGAAAGACAAATCGGTGTCGAACAGGACTCCGAGATTCCTAGCGGTTGTTACAGTCTGGGGGGGAGCAGCTGAATCTTTAGGCCACCATAGGCCTGGACAGAAATTGGTATTTTTTCCTATTGGGAGGATCTCTGTCTAGCTGGAATTGCATTTAAGATGGGTTATATCCATCCAATGAAAAACAGCCTTTAGACAGCTTTTAAGGTTTTGCTCCGCCTCAGTCGAGTGTTCCTCTAGGGGCACAATGAGTTGCGTATCATCGGCATACGATGTTACGAGTATGCCGAATTACTCGATCAGGGATATGAGTGGAATAAGGTAAATATTGAAGAGGAGAGGGCTCAGGATGGAGCCCTGAGGGACTCCAGATGAGACCCTCTTCACTTTGGAGAGGAAAGGACCTAGGGCGATCGTTTGCGATCTGTCAGTTAAAAAGGACGTTATCCGCGCTAGGACCACCTCAGAGATACCGATATCTTTCAGTCTGCTAATCAGAATGGAATGCAAGATGGTATCAAACGCCGCTGTGAGGTCTAGGAGAATGAGGACAGCACTCTTCTTCTGATCCTGCAGCAGTTTTATAGAGTCAGTTAATTCAATCAGTGCAGTTTCTGTAGAGTGATGGGTGCGAAAGCCTGATTGTTGGGGGTGGAGTACGTTGTGTACTTCGAGATGTCTTTTAAATTCTCTATAAACCATTTGTTCGGTAATCTTTCCTAGAGCAGGGAGGAGCGATATTGGGCGGAGATTAGTAAGCTCGGAAGGGAATTTGTTGGATTTTTTTCATCAGGGGTTTTACTATTCCCTGTTTCCATAAGCGAGGCACAATTCCAGTGCTAAGAGAGGAATTAACAATCTTGTTAATGATTGGGTTCACCACGTCAATGACTTGATGGAGAATTCTGGGGGGGCAGGGGTCAGAGGGTGATCCTGATTTGCATGCCAAGATAACTTCTCTAGTTTGATCTAGATTGACTGGTGTGAAGACTTCCAACTGGAATTGCTTTCTGGGCGGATGTGCTTGAGGTCTGGGTTACTTGGGGCGGAGGGAAATGGTTTTGGATGGCGTCGATTTTCTTCTCAAAGAAGTCGGCAATTTGGTTACAAAACTCTTGAGATGGGGGGATTTCAGGTTGCAACGCTCTGGGCTGGGTGAACGTCTTCACTATCGAAAACAATGTTTTTTGTTTCTGTTTGGACTCTTTAATGGCGTTCGTATAAAATACTTTTTTAGCTGTTTTGATGTTGGAATGATATATTTTTTTCAGCTGAATATATGAGAGTCTGTCTGCCGTGCAGTACGTTATACGCCAGCTACGTTCGGCTTTTCTGCAAGATAGATGGGCTATTGCTAGATCTGAGGTGAACCAGGGGGCATTGGTCTTAGGTTTTTTATCTGTTCTTCGGGGGCGATTAGGAGGTTCACGTGCTCTAATTTCCTGACAAATCCAGCTATGGAAGAGATTAGCGTCATGTTCGGTGTTACCAGTGAGATTGGGGGTCTGAGATTAGGTAATGGGATTTAACTCGAAGTTTTCCTGTATCTCTTTCCAGTTGACGAGGTTATCCAGGTGTGAGCTGGATTTACTGGAAGTCTGCGGGCGTAAGGTTTTAACATGGAACGGGATCAGACTATGATCAGTCCATATTTGAGGGACAGGAGGTAGGGTTGTTAGAAGGGGAAGGTTAGTGCAAACCCCATCGAGAGTATGCCCTAGTAAGTGAGTGGGCTGAGTAACTCTTTGATGAAGGTCGAAGATTTCTAGGATCTGGAGAAAGTTGTTGGCCTGTACGTCGGTTTTGGACTCAAGGTGTAGATTAAAATCCCCGACAAGGGTGAAGTGTGGGTATCTAAGGAGGAGGTGGCCCAAGGAGTTACTCAGCGTGTCCAGGAATCTGGTGGCGTTTCCAGGGGGCGATATATCAATCCATCCGCCAACAACAGGGGAGTGCAGTGTCTAGCATTCCTGAAGTTCGTTGCTTCAGGGATTTCTGGCCACTGTGCCAACCACTGACTGGGCATTAGCTTGCCTCATCTTCACTAACGGCCCCACCAGACCGCCGGGGATGCCTGGTCTCACCCTGGAGATACCCATTAAGGGACCATCTCTCAGGGAAGCCAGGAAGGGTTTCGCAGCGGTCGAAGCGCCTTGGGACCCTCCGGGTAAGTAGTGCGCTATATAAATGCCTATACATTTACATTTACACATTTACACTGAAATTATGAGGCCAAGAAATAGAGCTCAAAATTTGGTACTCCCAGGCCACCCTCCATCATGGGACCCTGCAGTGTGGCAAAGGACACCCTCCATTGCCCCCTTTCCCCTATGACGGTCTCAGAGTAGGGTGTCAAACTGTCGGAAACATCCTGCGGGCACACTTGTCGGGAGATTGACAAAGAAATATAGCAAAAGCGGTACCATCGCAATCTTTGACTATGAAATTATGGCCATGATCGGAAGTCGCAGGGAGCACCAGAATGAGACTCAGGCTCTAAGAGATCTAAGTGCCAGTCCCATGTTACCCTCCCGCAGATCCTCCAGTGAGTGTAAGACATGTATCCCTAGGTATTTAAAAGTGGAGGAGGCCCAGTTGAGATGCAGTGGGAGATCCATAGGGCAGGGGCTGGTCGGCGACATTGGGAATAGCTAGCTCTTGTTTCTGTTGACCCGTAAACCGGACATGTGTTCGAATCTGGCTAATAAGAACAGTGCTACCACAGAACCCCATACTGCGTCGTTAAGATAAATCAGGATATCATCTGCATAAAGTGAAATTGTATGGTCATGGCCACCCACTGTCAAGCCCACTCCTCCGCCTCCCTGGCGAAACAACACTGCAGTGGCTCTATCGCCAGCACAAACAGGAGGGGTAATATCGGGCATCAGTGTCGGGTACTGCGTAAGATTCAATATTGCGCAGAGACTACCTTACCTGTCTAGACCCTGGCTGTGGGATTCTCGTAAAGTACCCTCACCCATTTTACCCAGTCATCACCCAGACCTATGTGCATCATTGTTCTAACTAAAAAGTCCCATCTAACAGTATCGAAGGCCTTCTCAAGATCTAGTGACAGAAGGTCCGCCCCAGGGAGGAGCCACACATCGGGATGGTACAGCACTAAATACAGTCTACCAAGTTGTTGGAGGTGCTTCGTGTCGGAATAAAGTCGTTTTGGTATGTATGGATTAGCATGGACATATACGGTAATAAACGGGCGCTAGTACCTTGCTCAGGAATTTAAAATCCTAGTTGAGCATAGAGAGAGGCGTGGTGAGCAAAATAACGATGTATTAAACCCAGATCTGTGACTGGGGGTGAATGTTTTGCCAATGTGCAACATTCCGTCCATAATCTTATGTGTTTTGCTGTTCGTCCTATGTGGGAAGGGTATGCCCAGACATGGGTCCCGTGCTCACTACGCCACTGGAGTCAAACTATCTTGGCTGATAGCCAGAAACCGGTCCTAGGATGCCTGATTCCGGTCCAGGGTAGACATGGCTTGGTAGTTCGGGCTGGACTGTTCCCATGAGGCACAGGGTCAAGACTGATTTGCATATGGCCATGTCTGAACTGGGGTGGCGTGGTGAGCAAAGTAACAATTGAACCCCGTACTGCGTCGTTAAGATAAATCAGGAGATCATCTGCATAAAGTGAAATTGTATGGTCATGGCCACCCACTGTCAAACCCACTCCTCCACCTCCCTGGCGAAACAACGCTGCAGTGGCTCTATCGCCAGTACAAACAGGAGGGGTGACATCGGGCATCGCTGTTGGGTACCGCGTAAGATTCAATATTGTGCAGAGACTACCTTACCTGTCTAGACCCTGGCTGTGGGATGCTCGTAAAGTACCCTCACCCATTTTACCCAGTCATCACCCAGACCTATGTGCATCATTGTTCTAACTAAAAAGTCCCATCTAACAGTATCGAAGGCCTTCTCAAGATCTATTGACAGAAGGGCCACCCCAGGGAGGAGCCTCACATCGGAATGGTACAGCACTAAATACAGTCTACCAAGTTGTTGGAGGTGCTTCGTGTCGTAATAAAACCGTTTTGGTCTGTATGGATTAGCATGGACATATACGGTAATAAACGGGCGCTAGTAAGTTGAGCATAGAGAGAGGCGGGGTGAGGAAAATAACGATGGATTAAACCCAGATCTGTGACTGGGGGTGAATGTTTTGCCAATGTGCAACATTCCGTCCATCATCTTGTGTGTTTTGCTGTTCGCCCTATGTGGGAAGGGTATGCCCAGACGTGGGTCCCATGCTTACTATGCCACTGGAGTCAAGCTATCCTGGCTGATGACGGCTGAGAGCCAGAAACCGGTCCTAGGATGGCTGATTCCAGTCCAGGGAAGACTTGGCTTGGCAGTTCGGGCTGGACTGTTCCCATGAGGCAAAGGGTCAAGACTGATTTGCATATGGCCATGTCTGAACTGGGGTGGCGTGGTGAGCAAAGTAATGATGGAACCCCGTACTGCGTCATTAAGATAAAGCAGGTGGTCATCTGCATAAAGTGAAATTGTATGGTCATGACCATCCACTGTCAAACCCACTCCTCCGCCTCCCTGGGAAACAACGCTGCAGTGGCTCTATCGCCAGCACAAACAGGAGGGGTGACATCGGGCATCGCTGTCGGGTACTGCGTAAGATTCAATATTGTGCAGAGACTACCTTACCTGTCTAGACCCTGGCTGTGGGATGCTCGTAAAGTACCCTCATCCATTTTACCCAGTCATCACCCAGACCCATGTGCATCATTGTTCTAAATAAAAAGTCCCATCTAACAGTATCGAAGACCTTCTCAAGATCTATTGACAGAAGGGCACCCCAGGGAGGAGCCTCACATCGGGATGGTACAACACTAAATACAGTCTACCAAGATGTTGGAGGTGCTTCGTGTCGGAATAAAGCTGTTTTGGTCTGTATGGATTAGCATGGAAATACACGGTAATAAACGGGTTCTAGTATCTTGCTCAGGATTTTAAAATCCATGTTGAGCATAGAGGGAGGCCAAAAATCAGAGACCCAAGCCCCTTTCAGGGTGGTTATTTGGGACAGGAACCACCAGTGCATCTTTGACCGATGTAGGGAGTCACCCAAGTAGCAACGATTCTGCATATATGGTCTCCAGGCGGGAAGCCAGTTTCGGAGCATATACAGATTAAAATTCCGCAGGTAGACCATCTGGGCCTGGGGTCTTACCAGTGGCCATGCTCTTGATTGCCATCTGGATTTCCTGAGTCTCGATGGGGCAACCTAGAGTTTCTTCACTTGTTCATCCAGTGTGACATGTGGCAGCTGGGACAGTAAACTCTCTTTTCTCCTTGTAGGACCTGGGAGGGTGCCTTACACAGGGATTCATAATAGTCACGAAGTTGATACCCTCTAGGTCATGGACAGTTTAGTTTTCTCCTGTCCGTACAAGAGTATTCCTGTGTGTCGGAGGAACTCAAAGGTCAAGCCCCCCTGTGTGGTCCCCCGGTCTGAAACCCCAGCTTGCAGCCTCTTTGTAACCGGACCGTTCACCCACTGAAGTGAAAGGGACACCGTGACACATCTCTGACCCAGACACTGTCTCCTGTTTCTCCTTAATTGTCGGTCGTTACCAAAACACCACACAGAGCTTTCCATGTTGATAGAAGAGCTCAATCCTGAGGCTCTCTTCTTGACAGAAACGTGGCTTCAACTGGAAAGCGATCCATCTACTGTGTGGGCCACCCCTCAAGGCTACACCATGAAACACCTTGACCGCCAGACTGGCAGAGGCGGCTGACTCGCCATCATTTATAGAGACATCTATAAATGCCGCATCTCCTCTTCCACTATACCGACGTATGAGAGCTTTCTCTTTACCCTAGAGTTCTCGCCCACCACCTCATTCTCCGGCATGTTGGCCTATTGCCCTCCTGGTGCCCTTAGCAACTTTGTTTCTGACTTTACAGATATTGCCGCTAGCGCCCTGTTTTCCTCAGCAAATTTTACTTTGCTGGGTGATCTCAATCTTCATCTGGACGACCCGTGCAACACCTAAGCCAACAACCTCAGGTCCAACCTCCAGGCTATGGATCTTTGCCAAAAGGGCTTCCTTGCGACACACAACAAGGGACACCTTTTGGACCACATCTATAGCAATCTAGACAATCTAAAAGCTGAGACCCCCATTCCACTTCCGTGGACAGACCATTTCTTAATACCTTTTACTTGGTCCATAAGTCCCCCCCTATTTCTCATAATCCTAATAAGCATCTGGGAAGAAAATGGTGTTCTCTTCCGTTCCCTGAGTGGGAACTGGCCCTCACTGAACATCCTCCTCAGAGGTCCACTAACCCCATTATTGCTACAACCAACTTTGACAACTGGATTTCCAGTACCCTCGACCAAGTTCTCCCTTTCACCCCCCCTAAAATCAATAACAAGATCTAAGGTCGCTCCGTGGTACACACCCTCCCTTAGAACCATGAAGCAAACATGTCGCAAACTCGAGAGAGCTTGGAGGCAGGACCATTCTCAACAGAAGAGGGCTGACTACAGAGCCGCCATAAAACTCTATAAAAAGGAAATCCATGCCACACAATCCCGCTTTTATGATGTAAAAATTAATATGGCTGCTAACGCGCCTAAGGAAATTTTTAAAATAGCTAAATCTTTAATCTCTCCACCCCCGGAGCGTCCATCATCTGACGGCGCACAAACCCGGTGCAACAATCTTGCCGCTTTTTTCTCCCAGAAAATCCAGGCTATCTACTCTTCATTCACCACTGGTGATGGTAATACAGAACCCATCTCCCCTCCGGTCCCTGATTCCCCCACCCCTTGTATGCTCGAAAAATTTCCACTTCTTGACCCCACCTCATTAGATAGGCTGATCCCTAAGATCACCTCGGGATCTCCTAATGACCATGCACCCCCCCAGACTCTCATTAAGGTCATAGCCATTATTCGTCCGGTCATCTTAGATGTCCTTAATGCCTCCATCGCCTCCAAAACCGATCCGCCCTCTTGGAAGTGTGCGATGGTCAAAGCTTTGTTGAAAAAGCCTACTTTGGACCAGAACAACCTGGCCAACTTCCGACCCATCTCCCTACTTCCATGGATGAGCAAGCTACTTGAGAGGCACGTCAACAACATCTTAGTGGACTATTTCGAGTCCAATAGCCTGCTCCGTGCCTCTCAGACAGGGTTCCGCACTCAGTACGGAACTGAAACCGCGCTTCTGGCGGTAACGGAAGAAGCTAGAGCTGTGTTGGACCAGGGAGGCAAGGCTGCCATCATACTACTTGACCTCAGCGCCGCGTTCGACACGGTCAACCACTTCACTCTATTACATCGGCTGAGTGGTTTGGGCGTGTCGGGCGCGGCCCTGGAATGGCTCACCTCCTTCCTGGACAATAAATTCTTCCAGGTGTTCGAGGGTGAGTCGGTCTCCCCAAAACATCCTCTCAGCTGTGGAGTACCTCAGCTACTATATGGAGCCTCTAGAGAGGATAGTCCTTCCCTTTGGTGTGCGTATCGTTACCTACGCAGATGACACCCAACTGGTGGTCTCTCTTGACCACTCCGCGGGATCATCCTCCACCTTAGGTCCCTGTCTAGAGGCTGTCGCCAGATGGATGCAATCCTCATACCTCAAGCTTAATGGGGAGAAAACAGACATTATGCTGTTAGGCAATCCCCCTCCATCTGCCCTAGCATCCATCTGGCCTCCATCTCTCGGCCCGCCTCCTCCCCCCAAACCCCAGATTAAGAGCCTGGGAGTCTGGCTGGATAAAGCGCTTGATTTTTCAGCCCAAGCTACAAAAATCCCCTCCACTTGCATTGGGATGATGAAAATGCTTCGTAAGGTGCTTCCCCTGCTCCCATTCCAGGCTAGGAGGATCATGGTCCAGGCCCTGATCCTCTCTCGACTGGACTATGGGAATGCCCTTTACATGGGAGCCCCAGCAGCAGTGACCCATAGGCTTCAGGTCACACAAAACTGTCCTGCCCGCTTACTGTACAACATCCCCCGTTGGCAGTCAGCCAAGATGCTCTGAAAGAGCTTCATTGGCTCCCAGTAACGGCCAGAGTGCAGTTCAAGGCCATGTGCATTGTGCATACATCTTTTCTCCGCACTGGCCCAGCAATCCTGCACCCTATAGCTAGACCTTATGAACCGTCCAGAGCCTTACGCTCTAGTTCCTTGCAACTGGTAACCACCACCAAAGTCAACAAATCCCGTTAGGGTGGTCGATCCTTTTCTCATACTGCGGCTAGGCTTTGGAACTCCCTCCCCCTTTCCCTTCGAGAAATCAACATCCTGTCCTTCAGAAAGGCTTTAAAAACGCACTTGTTTGCAAAGATGTGCTGATCTCCCATGAGCTCGCCACCAGTATTCAGTCTAAAGCGCTGCGAGGCCTCCGGGTAGTTACGCGCTATATAAGTGCAATTTCCATTCCATTCCACACCCCAGAGCCTCCAGTGGTGACTTGTTGATGTGTTCTTGGACCTTGCCCCCATACTTATTGTATGTATGTATCCGGTATTTATGAAGCATGAACTAATCACCCCTAAGGGTGTTAAGCCACTGGGGGCCGTCGGGGAGATTAAGTGAGCTATTTTCCAGAGTCACATGATGCTGAGCTGAGATGCCGCCAGCGATTGCACCGTGCGTGAACCCCACGCTCCGGAGTCAGCTGCTCTGGCTGCTGCACCACACCTCTCCCACTCTCACCTTAAGTCCTAAATAACAATATGTGTTCTTTTTATAAATTAATGTCAGATTTCTGTATTGAGTGTGTATCTCATTTATTGCCATTGTATATGCAATAAATCCTTAGCACTACCCTCTGATATGCCTAACTGCTCGCCCACAGTACCACAAAAGAGAGCATTTGGGGTGTCATTTGTGCCTCTGTAATTCCTTTGGGGTTTGCCTGGACTCTGCAGAGTACCTCATTCTGATGGGTACATCTTGCCTGTGGATTCCTCACCTTTTGAATTATCCTAATGCGCAGCATTCCACAGAAACTTTTCTCCTCAGTTCTCCCACGTCAACGAGGATGTGACAATGGAACATCTCCGCACGCGACTCCGCATGACGTCATCGGAGCCATAAGAAGACCTTGTTGGCGTGTTGACATCAGTTCCCTTTTTTCCATGCCATCAAAGAGTAACGTGTTTTTCCTAGGCTCTCCATGTCTGGGAGTTTCTTTGTTGTGGACTGTCGTGACTTTGTAGCCATCGAGGATGATTACTCCCAGAAAATCAGGTTTCAACCGATGCAGAGAATGTGGGGACTAGATGTCCATCACTGACCCCATGAAGACTGCTTATGGCGTTGGGACATGCACTTCGTACAAGTGCATGAATCCTAAAGCGCTGAAGGAGAGGGAGGCCAGATTATTCATGGCTAAGGCCAAGTAGCAAGAAAGGGGTCGCAGGAAGTCAACGACCCATTTGAAGTCGCCGACGCCACACACTTCGAGGTCGTCGAAGAAACATAAGAAAAAGCGGCACCATGGTTCTAAGAGCCGTTCGTGGAAGGTTGTGACTCAAGTCGGTGTCTCTGTGTCTCAGACATCATCGCAGGGATGAGATCTCTCTGACTCCTTCACCTGAGGTGACTCTTGCCCCATCTCCGGCTCTGAAAGTAGAGATTCCACCGTCTCAGCAGCTGGAGCCAAATTTAGTGCCTCCCTTAGGGCTTCTAGAGCCTGTAGTACCGGATCCGATGTATCCTGCTTTCCCTACTCCGGGTTCAGATCCGTCACATTTTTTTAATGCAATGTTTGGCTTGTTCGCCAGAGCAGCAAACCCTACTAGTGCGCCAGTTGCCCCATGGGTCCGTTGGCATATTCCCTGTAAGGTTTGCCACCTCACTTTCCTCATGCACCGTTCATGGCTTTCATGTCTATGGATCGAGGGAGTTGGCCTCTTCCGACGTCAAGATTTTTGACGCCGTTGCAGTCTTTGGAAGGGCGAGTTCCTCTGGATCGTTCTTCCCCGGCGCTGCCTTTTTCCAAACCGGCACCAACTCGACTTCGCCTGGCTTCGACTTCTATTCTTTTGGACCTAGATTTGACGCCGATCCTAAAGTCACTAGCACAACGTCTGGCACCACCAACGCCTATTCCAAGGATGAGGTCTCAGAGAGAGGCGCAAAGACTATTGGAAGAAGAAGAGTAGCAGGAGGAACATGGAGAAGCTGAGGAACGGGAGATTGTGGATCCTGACCCGGATTCTGAGGGTTAATAGGAGGGGCCTAAATACCATTCCTGAATGGGAGCTTTAATCTCTAAAGGGTCTGCCAATGCAGGAGGTGACCACATACCATGCTGTGATCAGAAAGACTGCGGATCTCTTGGAATTGCCTCTTCCTACAGCAGAGTTAAAGTCTAATATCCTGATAGAGGTGCTCCGTTCTCCTTCCTTTATTTCATAGCCTTTACTTCCCTTTAATGAGGCATTGACAGAGCCCGTTCTCGATGTCTATCAGAAGCTGCTGTCTTCTCCAGCGGTTTCCATGACTGTGGCAAGGAGGTTAAGGTGGCTCTGGGGTATCTGCTTTTCTGTCCACCCATCCTTCTCCAGAAAGCTTAGTGGTCCAGGCTTCATGCTCCTTGAGGCAGTCTGCAGGTTCCTTTCCATCTACGCCTGCGTATAGGGAGTCAAAACGCATTCAGCAATCAGCAAAGAAAGTGTTCTTGTCAGGCAGTATGGCTCTCAAGTCCACAAAAGCGACATGCCTTTTGAGTAGCTACATCGACTCCTTCATGGACTCAGCCAGGGAGGTGGTTCCAAAATTGCCAAAGGAGGTACAAGGGCATTTCTCAGAGGTGGTTTCGGATGTCCAAGCTGCTGCCCACCAGGTGATACAGTCTGGTCTGTACACAGCAGATTCCAGAGCCATGGAGATGGGTTCGTCTGTGGGTACTAGGAGGCACGCTTGGTTGCGTGGCTTAGGGTTCTCTCTTGATGTCCAAGCTACATTACTGGCTCTGCCATTCGATGCATCTCACCTGTTTGAGGCTAACGCGGATTCGGGGCTGCAGCGCTTTAAAGACAGTAAAGCCACAGCAAGGTCATTGGGACTTCAGACTCAGCCTAGGAGCTTTGGACAGTTCCGCAAGTTTCCGCAAGTTTCGTGGCTTTGGAAGGAGCTTGCCATGCAACAGCCTCAGCAACAGCAACAGAAGACAAATCCCTTGTACAGATCCTATAGGGGAAAGGGTAGGGGTCATCTGCAGGGCGATGCACAACATGTCTCCTCCTCTTCTGCCCCTCCAACTGCTGTGGCAGGGAAGCAGCTCTAGCTCCAGCATGCTAGAGCCTTATCCTTATCCTTGAGAAATTATTTTATCTGGGCAAAAGTGTGTCCTTGTGTAGGAGGCTGGCTTAGTATATGGTGCTCACTTATGTAAGTGTAGCACCCTGCACTAATCCAGACAACCGTATGGTGATTTTAGTGATCTTAGATAACCTTAGAAAGCTCTCCAAGTGGTAACTGTGGAGAGCAGCCTTCAGGCTTAGCCGAGAAGGAGTGTAAAGCAGCTTGTTTTACCAGTACTTAATCTTATAGTGTAAGTTAAGTAAAAAAAACACAGTGTAGTTATAAAAATTTGTATTTATTACAAACACTCACTAACACATTGCAATATCTCCTACCTGAAGATATAACCACAATACACACAATACTTTTGTAGCACAAATACACAGTGGTCTCCAGGGAAGACCAAACCATATACTAAAATAGTGGAATGCAAACCACAACCTAGGTCACAACTGGACCCAGAAGACGTATCATATGGGCCTCACTGATACCTTTACTAAAGTGTCCACTTACTGGTATTATACGCCTGAGCGGATTCACGAGTTCGACCATAGTAGGACGGACACGTGCTGGCGGAGGTGCGGACACCGGGGCACGCTTACGCACATTCTCTGGGACTGTCCTCTCTTAACTGACTATTGGAAGGAAGTGCTGGATGAAATTGACTCTCATTTCGGCATAGAGCTCCCGCGGTTCCCGGCATATACTCTGCTAGGACTCCCAAATGCTCTAATGTACCCCCTCAAGTCCAGAAGAGGCAGACAGATCGCTATTGCACTCGGCTCTGCTGTTCAGAATATCTTGATACATTGGCGTACAGACACAATACCCACGATACCGGGCTGGCTCCACAGACTTTGGCATGTGCTGGGGATGGAGAAATTATCTTTGGTGGTGGCTGGGGATGTAACGCAATTTAATGAACTGTGGCAACCATTTCACTCTTTGCTGCTTACAGAGTTCAGGGAGCTCACTTGCCCGAGGTACCTCCGCCTCCTGCGGCTTAAGAGCCCGACAGCGCCTGATCAGTGAGAGGGGTGAGACCCTCCTCCCCAATCGCCTATGGCCTCGGGAGATAGGCTGCATGTTAATAGCGCACTGGACAGTGGGGGGGGGGCGGGTGGGGGGAGTTGGGGGGGACATTGGGACGTTGGGGTGGTGGGGAATGTTTGGGCTAAAATGTTGTGACATGCCGGACTTTTGCTCCTTTTCATTTGCTGATCCTATACTGCTGTATGTAAGTTTGGATGTGTCACACTGACTGAATAAAATACTTTAAACATAAAAGAGACCTGGAATCAATTAAACAAGCAGAGAATTAATCAGCAGGGAGGTGAGTGTTTTTAGGTCTCGCGACCTATCAATGCGCGCAAGCGCATTGAGCGGAGCGAGAATTCAAGTGCTCAAAATCCTCGTCAAACCAAGGGCTTCTTGCTGCGGTTTTCTTTGAGTTCACGTGAATCACGTGACCAAACAAGCACGCACATCAGCCTCCCTCCCTCCTAATTGCATTTTTTTTTAACGGCCGCACAGCACATCAAAGGGCTTCACCCAGCGTGCGCTCTGCGGCTTCTCCTCCCCTAATTAATCATGGCTGGCCGGCCGTACTTTCAGTTTCCCGGCCACTCTGCATTATCAGGTACGTGTTGGTGATGCATTATTTCACTTTGTCTCCGTGCGTGCATTTATTTAATGTTATCCTCTCGTTCATTAGGTCCTATCTCTTGCACTTAGGTCAATGTGTCTCTATCACACTCATTATTTCCCTTTCTTTTTCTGCCCACTTCTCCCTCCTCTCTCTCCTCTCCTCTTCTCCTCATCTCAGTCTATCACTCATTCTACCTCAGTCGCCTCTCTGCTTCATTTGCTTCTCTTGTTCTCTATCTCATTGGATTCTTACCCCCTTGATTCTTTCTCTCATTCTCTTTCTCTAGACTCTCTCTCATCCTCACGTTTCCTCTTTCTGTCTCTCACGCACTCTTTCATTGTCACCCCTCAATCTCTCAACGTCTGTGTTCCGCTCTCTCTCTTCCTGCATCTTTCGCTCTAAACTTTCTCGCACACACACCATAATTATCTTTCTTTTTCCTGTGACCCTTGCTTCCTCTCCTGCGTCCCTTCTGTGCCTCTCTGTCTATTACTCGTTGTCACCCACACTGTCTCTTCACCTCTCTGTCTCTCCCGCACCGCTCTCATTGACCTACTCACTCTCGTCTCTATTGCTCTCCCACCCTAGATATTCCCCTCCCACTCACTCCCTCGCTTTCCTGCCCTCACCCCCTCCTTACCTCTCGATGTAGTGTGTAATAGACCAAAGGAACATTAAAATAATTCTATAATAATCTGTAAAAATAAAAAATAACTAGAAAAGTGAAACGCGAACAAACTCAAAAGTAAAAATAAAAAACCATATGCGCGGTTCACTTGTTTTATTGCAGAGTTTGCTGGATGATTTATTGAGCCCTTTTCGCCACTCCATGTCTATATTTGCTCATGCCGGCAGCTTGTACCCACTCAACCTCAGTGATGCTGCACTGAGCACAGTGAAAAGGGGCGCCCGAGCCCCAGCCCTCACCGTCAGACTCCAAAGGCCTGAGCAAGCTCCTGCTAGAGACAGGAGTGAGCATAGCAGCCAGGAAGCACATGGCGGTCAGGGATGGGATGCCCATTACAGGTTTGCCAAACTCAACTCAATAAAAGTGTCACTGTGTTTAACGTGTCCACCGAATTCACAGCCTCAGTAAGATGTTTATTATTAATGAGTTTTTCTTACACATATGAAATGATTTATGTGATGCTCCTGGCATTTTTGAGGTCACTTAGTCCTTTATTGTTCTCATTTAGCTCTAAAACGTTCTGCCGCAGTAATGCCTTGCGCATGAGAAAAGCATAACCTGAAAAGTTATGCGGAGAGGACGTGGTTACTCCATAGCTGCCCACTTCGCAACTAGGGATCCGGGTTCGAGTCTCGGCGCTGGCTCAACATCCTGTGGTTCTGGGCAATTCAAGTAATCTCCCTGTGCCTTTAAAATAACACAGTGACCTAGTGTAGTGTAAAAGGTGCTCATGTTGGACGCTCCAATACCTTTGGGTTGAGTTCACTCTATATAAAACTGCAACAAAACATTAAGTAACGGAAGCCACAGCCGCAATTATCTGGACACAACACTTAGAGCGGGCCGCCATATGCTGCTCACGTCTCGGCAGATGGAGGGTTGGGCCATAAAAACCCCCACTCCACTTCAAAGCAGGTACAAGGGATTCTTCAGAGTTGAAGGCCATCCCCCACCCATAAATTATCAGCTTATCTCCAAGAGCGCATTCCTCTAATGCTCTCTGAGAACAGGCAGAGACACGGGAATTTGGAAAAGGGGGCCCCAGCAACAACATAAAATGTTGGCTGGGGCTATCAAATATAGTACATAGCCCCTCTATAACATAACGCAAAGGCCCAAAAAACGCGCTACAACCTTTGGCACTATTTATAGCCGCTCAAGGCATTTGACTTAATAGTAAGCCGCAGGTACAAATAACCAATGCTGCTGCCTCCAACACGCATTAACACGTGTGCCAGGGCACATTTTATGGCAGCTGCAAAATGAAACAGCTGCCTCACAATTATGGGGGGGGAAAGTGATACAGATCAAGTACACGCGAAATGCCCTGTATTGCTACAGAAACTGCCAAGCTTTAAACTAAGAACAAGCACTGGCGTTGCCAATAGGTTTCGCATTTGGAAAGTTGGAGCTATTGGTTTTGTAAATGACATTTTATATTTATAGATTGTTATTGACAATGCCAATAACGATATATAAATATAAAATGTCATTTACAAAACCAATAGCTCCAACTTTCCTACTGCGAGACCTATTGGCAACGCCAGTGCTTGTTGGTTATTTTATCATGTCGTGACTTTTCCACTGCTCCCTTTTGACATGGACCCGAGATTAGTAGAGGCATTAAGGACAAACCTTAAAGATGAATAGGAAAACATACTGGTATAATATCACACTGTTCCAAATTAAGCTTAAAACTAGGACTGCATAACTTACATTGCAGTGATAGCAGTTCTTCCCTTGAATAGAATCTATTCATAGTATCATGCCTACCAAACCCATCAGAAGGGCTGGTACTGGACGTAACCAGAAGTGTACGAGCGCAGACAGGCTTGCCTCTGGGACACCCTCGGTGCGCCGGTGGCATGCGCGCTGCATAACTGGCCGCGGCGCCACACCTCTTCCCTGCATACATCCGCTGTGCACCTACAGCATGGCCTCCTTTACATAGTTGAATTTGAATGGGCGTTGGTTTATTCCAACCACTAGAGTGCATCTCTCCAAGTTGGCGCCTCTAAGCTGGAAGACCCCCAACTGGAAACAATGGCCACTTGACTCCCACCAACAGTAACGGCCCAGGGACAAGTACTGGTAGTAGTCTAAAAAAGAAAAGAAGGGGAGGTGGCCAAGATGGCGGCGGAGTAACAGCAACTTTTCGGAGCCCTGCTCGCCACGGCTGATAAAAGCATCTATTTCACCATTCTGGGACCCTGTACACTGCAGGGGGGAAGCCAGTGAACCGGACCACCAGCGGCAGGTGCTGAGCCGGGGATGAGTGACCATGGAGCAAGTGCATAGACGTTGGGAGCGAGCGGCCCGATATCGAGCTGGGGCTGAGCCGTTGGAGACGGCGGACCCCGCTCGAAGCAGCTGACTGTGCCTGTGAGGGAGACCAGCGGCACACCTGGAAGGAGAGAGACCAAGAAGAGGTGTGTGACACAGACGCGGGCGGGGGTAGCAGGAGGCGTCTGATGGCTATTTTAGTTGGTAGACCAAAGGTGGGCCTGGAGACCGCGGCACCACTGACTCGACTGGGGCGAGATTGGACCGAGGGCCGCCTGAGGCCGCTGGTGACAGAGGTGGCTATCTGGAACTCCTGGCGGGCACTGAACAAAGCAGGCTCCGACAAGCGCTATGAGGGCCGCCCCACAGGTAGGCCGGTCTCTTTACTGTGAGACCAGAGATGTACAGTGGGGCGGCACGGCTATAACCAAACCGAGGGGCGGTAGGAGCGCCCCTCCATAAAGGCAACTGAGGTCCTGAACCCCGGACCCCCAGCTGTCTGAAGACTTGGCCATAGAGCAGGGAAGATGGGCGGTGTCACAAAGAGGCATCCGACAGCGGTGTGGGAAGTCTGGTTGCAGGGAGGGATCTAAGTGGCAGATGGAGATTTGCTGAGGACATTTTGGAGGGGAGATTGGAGATAAGCCCTGAGACCAAGAACTAATCCCCCCTGATAAGAAAGCAATCTGGTACAGGATGCGCCTGGGGTCGCCTGATACAGGAGGGTCCTGCCTTCCTTCGTCCGGCCCCATTGGGCCAGATGAAGGAAGGCACCGGGGGCACGATCAAGAGCTGTTCCGGGGGTTGTCCGGGCCCCAGGCTGAGAGGTGGGGACCGGCGGTGGAGTGGTGAGGCCACGGCTGAAAGAGAATGTTGGAGCATGCATCCACCGGGGTGACGGAGGCTTGGACCCCTGGACACCCCACCAACCCCATTTGGGCTCTCTATCACCCTTACTAGCAAAGGGGCAGGCAGAAGGTGCCCGTAAGAGTGGCCTACCCCCAAGTGCACGTTTTTTCGTTCCTGAGACCGGGGGCCGAGACTACACAACGCGGGTGCAAGAGAGAAGGAACACGGGAGGCCCCCGCTGATTGACAGTGGCCTGTCCTAGTTCTGAATGTGGAAAGAGGACTCCTGGACCCGTACAAAGGAGGCCCCACTGAGATGTCTACCCACCGTGTGAGAAAGGAGCCCACAATCATGGACCTTCTGCAGAAACCAGGCTCTAATAGAGCAGACGGACATGGCTCTGAACAGCTACCAGCTCAACCCCAAGAGAAGGACATGGACCTCGTAGGTGAGCATGTGGAGGAACCGATCATATGCGGCTTCCTGGAGCAACTCTTTGGCACGCTTAGGGAAGACTTTGCGGCCCTCAGGCACGATGTCGCCTCTTACATCAAACAGATCAAAAAGGAAATCCACGAAATGGGCAACCGCAGGGAAGAAGAGCTCACTGAACAAGCCGGGGAACTGTTGGAACTCAAGGATCGTAACGAGGAACTCTGTGTCCACCTGGATGACCTTGAAAACCGCTCAAGGCGGTCCAACATCTACATCAAAGGAGTGTCACTTCTGGTGGATGGCGGAAATTGAAGGATTGGGTGATTCACTTTTTAGGCCATGCCGTGCTGGTGCTTGGTGACAAAGAGATTAGTCTGGAAGGCACACACTGTGCCAGGAGGCCGGACTCCAGCCCAGGTCAACAACAGGATATCCTCACCTGCCTTCATTCATACAAACAGAGGGAAGTCATAATGAACGCCACCCAAGGCAAAGCAACCATTGCCTTCGAGGGTCTTGAGGTTGGAATATATCAGGACCTCTCACACCTTACTCTTCAGCGGCGTAAAACCCTGAAACAAGCTACGAATTACCTGCGAGACAAGGGAATCCGTCATCGCTGGGACATCCTTTCAAATTGACTTTTGTGTGGAGCAAAGAGTTGCAGGATGTATTCAGAATTAACTTGGAGGAAGAGGGAGCTACGGAGCAGAAAGATGACACATCATTGCATGGGCCACCGAGATGGTGACAGGGGACCATGAGGGAGGGAGGGAGGGAGAAGCACTCAAAGCCCTCTGACCTGCAAAGCCAGAAAGAAAGAGCAGCCTTACTTTGGCAGCTACAGAGTAGAGACAGTACAGGAGAATCCACTAATGACTGATTTGACAGCCATGCACCCAGTGCCTGTACGCGGGCCACTACAAGCAGCTGATGTGTCCTAGTGGAGAGCGAAATCACCCCTGGTGGAGGGAGCTGGTTCCTCTTAAGATGATGACCGATTGCCAGAAATTCGGACCCATGCACGCCGGTGTGACCAACGCCCAATGGAGGGTGGTCTTCTTGTTTTGTCTGTTTTCCTTGTTTTGCTCTCCTTTGACTTCTTTCCTCCTCTTTCTTTCCCTTTGATATCCGGAGGCATCTTCGCTACTGACAGAGGCAGGGTCTCAGCTAGGTGAGCCAGAATCAAAGGCTATGCAACGCTTTCTCAAGAGCCACCTGAATGTGCTGAGGAACGGCCTTTTCCTTCTCTGCTAATTTATCAAATAAACACATCTATGGTGTCTTGTCCAACCTGTCACCCAGATATACAGCCGTGAGTACTTTCATTGTATCTCAAAAGAGTGCAGTCAACCTGCAGTACCACTACATATGCCATAATATCCCCTATCCATGTTACTCCTGGGTCAGCTAAGGTGGTAAGTAGGAATCAGTTATGCATTGTAATTGGTGTGGGATATTCCCTCATCAGACACTGGTGGTATTTGTTTAAACCCGTTGTTTTGGGATACTTGTTGGTGTGCTTGCATGGTCCCATTCATTCTGCATCCGTAGATCCAGAACATCATACTTTGGCTGAGGAAATATCTGATTTCGGTCTACTGTCATTGAATACGGCAGATATCCCAATAAAGCTATCAGCGGACTCGATTTACCTCACGCGTTTCTGGAATGTTAAGCAAGAACGCCCACGATTTTTGAGCATCGACAAGGATACAGCAAGTGGGAGTCAACCCATCCCCGACGTAGAAAATATGGAATTTAAAACTTTAATAAAATTACATTTCCCCTGTTCATTCAGTTGCCCCCTAAATTCAAGTCTTCCTCCCTTTTTAGCACCGCTATCTCGAGAGAAGGTCCAGTTAAGCCATTTTGAGTACTCTGCCATTAATATTAATGTCTCCCTGATACCTGGTGTTGCAGCCTTTAATACCATTTGTAGTACTGCTACTGGCGTAGGTCAATCTTTAGTCTTGTTTATCAATAGCACTGGAATAGGCATCAATCATTTGCCCTTTAAGGGTTAGTCTCATCGTTTCAGAGTGACCCATTCCCAGCCAGCCTACCACATGGTGCCAAACCACGGCTTGGTAATAGGACTCACTGTGTGAAGCCTCCACTCATGCTAGGTATAATTCTCTAGTGCTACTTTTGATGGGCACTTATTCTAGTGGAAGGAGTAAACATTATACCCAACTTCCTGAAGTAACTTCTAGGTATGTCTGTGGGCATCACTTGGAAAATACACACCTATCTGAGGAAAGGCAGCATCTTAGGCGGAGAAGGTGTCATTAGAAACATTGGGAATTGACCCCAGAGTTCCATGGGACAGTGTTTGCCATTTTGCTACAGGAACGCTACTTAAAAAAAATTCTTCCAAATTACTAGTGATCCAACTGCATATATCTTTAAGCAGTTCATTGGTTATTCTATTTCACAGTGCTGTTAAACTTTCCAACCCACAACCTGCCAGCAAATGGAGCACTGATTTTTTTATTAGTTGATGCTGGATCCACGTACTATCTCAACTATCTGAAAGAGACGTCTAGCCACAGATTCCTTATCTTTGAATATCCCCAGGACTCAGACGGGATCCGGGAGATTTTCAAGCAGTAACCCTGCGGGCTGGTAGATGGCGTCATTCAGCTCTGCATCGTCGGCATCCGTGCAGGAATTGACATGTGCTGAACCTATATATCGGCTACTTCATGCGCTGACGTCAGATCTTTTCTTTGAGCACCAGATAGTGTGGATCTGGATTGAGCTACCACTCAATCGCTTTTTGACTGGTTGTTGTAAACATTTTCTAGACTCTTGTGAGATTTTTATTTCCTGGTGTGAGGATGTCACCGAAGAAACCAGCTGGTTTCAAACCATGTGGGGCCTGTCATAGGCAAATGTCGATGACCGACCCTCACTTGGTGTGCTTGTGGTGCTAGGGCATGACTCCAAGGCGTGTGAGGACTGCTGCTGCTGTACCCCAAGACGCTGAGTGAACGATCCCTCAAGCTCCTCACTGGCCGGCATCGGTAGACTCCACAACGCTCAAGGTCCTGTTCACGTAGGAGGTCCCGGGACCGTCCACGAAGCCCCTCCCGACATTCATTGTCACACTCAAAGTCATCTGGGAAGTCCCACAAACACAAGAAGTCAAAGAAGGCCAAACACTCTTCGACTTCCCCGCAGCCATCAAAGTCATTCGACCACCCAAGGAACCATCGCCACCCCAGGCCCAGAGAGTACGCGGAGCCTGATCCCGAGTCTGCGCCGTACTTTCCCTACACTCCCGTAGCCAGAGTGACCCTCGTCCAACTCAAAGAATTTTATGAGGCTTTAGCAACAAAAAAACATTCTTGGTCAGTGAGTAGTTCTTATCAGACTTTGCGAATCCACCTCTATTTGACTACTTATTTTTCAGCTCATCTGAGGGATACATTTTTTAAATTAAGACTTGGTAGGTACCCCATTAAGAATGGCACACCGATTTGGATACAACACTGGCCAATTAGTGAATGTAGACTGTGCAGGTGGTCACATGAAACATAACAGCATATTGTATGTGCCTGTCCAAAATTGCCTAATGTATGCTGTATATTATTCAAACCCTCATTTTTTTAAAGCAGGAATGAGATCTGTTCATCATCCTCTTATCTTACGCTTAGCTAGTGCTTCAATTCCATTGATTTATCAGATGATAACGTTTCTAACAATTGATGAAAAAATGCTATATCCGCAACTTAGATCTGTTTGCCTATGTTCTTCTGAAGGTTTTTTTATAGGAACAAATAGTAGAAGGTCACTTGTTTTTAAGCATTTGACACTATGAAGTCTTATACAGTTGTTTGTAGGTAGTTTGAATTTAATGCACTGAATGTTTTCTTACTCATTTTAGTTCAAAATCTGTATGTTTTTGTCCCAAATATTGTAATTTATTGAATTTTTATGCTTATATGAATTTGTATGGGTATACCTTTTATGTACATGTGTATTTTATATGTTTTTTGTATGTATTGTGAAGTGCTATTTTGTTATTATTTTTATTAATCAAACAATAAATATATGTTCTTACTTTATGAGGCCATGCACCTCTTCTTTGGGTGGTCGGTGTGAGAAGTTGGCCTGATATATAGTGCTCACTATTCTAGTGATCACTGTGTATCATACCAAACGACCCTTATTGGTGATTGGTTGTAAGTCAACCTTATAGACCAGCTATTCTAGTAGCGTGGACAAAAGCAGTCTTTAGGCTAAACTCTAGAGGGCGTGTTAAGCCAGCTGTTTTACCATCACATTTACCCCTTGAACACCAAGTGAAAGGACACCACACAAGTTGTTATGAAAAATAAAGTATATTTATTTATAACAAGTCTACCCTGAACTCTTTATGAGTCAGGGAGCTAAGCACAATACAAAACTCTTAAGAAAATACTTCAAGTTGCACAATTTACACAAATGCCCGAGGGGCACGAAAAACCATATGCATTAAAAGTGGAATGCGAAATACTAGCAGGTAAGTAACAAGATCCAGAGGCTTCAGGATCGCTAGGTCTACACTACCGAACCCTAAGGTTAGGAGCAGGAGGCCTAGGGAGATCGGGTGCAGAGTGTGCACTCTCACGCGGGATGCGGGACAAAGTCTATGGAGGCTAGTATTTCTAAAGTCACTGTTTTCGGACAAATCCGACTAGGTAGACTTAAAACGAAAAAGGATCTGGAGACTTAGATAGTGAACCTGCGTTGGAGCACCGAAATGCTCGGGTTACCTAGCCCAGGGGCTGCGGCTGCATAGGGTTCAAAAGACGTCAGGAATCCTCGTTGTAGTCTATGGAGCCTGAAAGAAGAAGTTGCTGGCAGGCGACCAGTGAAGATGTTCGGAGAGATCCAAGCCTGGATCGGTGATGGAGATGACCTGAAAACAGAGGGGTCTCAGTTCTTAATCACTAGCCAGTGATTGTGTGGGCACCGGGATGGCACCGGATGAAGTCACCTCGACCAGGTGAGTGGGCGATGCTGGACTCTGCAGTCACACGGGCTAGGAGGCGTTGTCGGCGACCAGGCTGGAGGTGCGAGCTGTCCCACGAGGGTCTCTGCTGATGGCGATGTTGGAACCAGGATTGGAGAAACAAGCCTTGGCAAAGGCAAGCCCATGCGGTGGAGTCAAGATGGCGTCTGGAGTGGACCAGGAGGGTCCGGGGTGCTCCTCTTTTGGAGGGGAGCAAGGGCCAGTCTGGAGCAACCAGACCAGCGATGAAATTGTCGTGGTACGTCGTCAAGAGGGCCACTAGCCAGCAGGCAAGTGGCCGGACAACGCGGTGAGCAGCAAAGAGCAGAAGGGCCCCACGCAGATCTCGTGGATGCTGGGGGGCTGGACTTCGGTGCTGGAGCTGCTCAGGGTTAGGGCTTCTCAAACCCCAGTGCACTCACTCGAGGATCCCTCGGTGGTCGTGCTGGTTAAGCGTCGTGCAGTTACAGAAGATGGCCGGTCCCTCAGGTCTCGTCACACCCACGAATCTCAGCTGGGCTGATGATGCAGGTAGAGGTCAGAGATGCCAGGGAATCCGGGTCTCGTCGAGCTGGGCAGTCTTGATCCGGAGGATGGACGTGCAGCAAACCGTGATGCTTAGATGGTGCCTGCGGGTGCAGGGTGGCTACTCCTTAGCCACAAGGGAGAGTCTTCAGAAAAAGTCAAGAGTTCCTTTCGTGGAAAGTAGTTAAAGATTCAGAATTATCTAATTTGGGAAGGGGGCCCGCTCCTACCTTTATTCTAAAAAAAGGGGCTGGCACGCGACTAGGTCCTGCCCATGGGTGGGACCAGGAGGGGGGTGGTTACACCCCTCTCCCTTGTCCGGACTTTCCCCAGCTCAGGGGCTGGTGTGCCCCTGGAACTGGTTTGAGCCGGCATATGCACAGTGAGCACCGGGGTGCCACTTGCAGTCACCTTCCTCTCAGCCCTGCCTACCTGGGATACACAAAACCCTGTCTGGGATGGTGCTAGCACCGCCCCTGACAGGAAACCCTTTGTCCAAGCTCTCCTCGCTGGAAGGACTCCCAGCAGCAGGAGGTCAGACTTGTGTCTGTGGTGGCAGCCTCCATTTTGTGATGCTGAGGCTCGAGTTAACTTTAACCGGGGTTCACAGTTACATACATGTCGTGTCCCTCTAGAAGGGTGGAATGCTAACCCCGTCGCCAGAATTGGCGAGGGGTTAGTATTCCAATTCGTATGACACCTTACTCAACATGTTTTGATAAAGCGATACCAAAGATAGCAAATAACCGCGAGGATTATAATGCACTTAAGAGTATATGGTAAGCGTTATCATGGAACAGCTATTAGGACTTGGTTCCGCAAGCTGCAAACGGGCTCAGCTCATGCCAGAGCACCATTTCACATAATTCCAAGCACTCTGCCTTCAGGATTGTTAAGGCCTGCCATAGGAGTGACTGATAGGAATACATGTGTCCATTTTAGGATTAGATATAGGAATACTATATCTAAAGCAAAGGGTAATTACACCACCTTGCCCCAGCTGTCGTGCAGCCAGTTGTGTCAGATTTGGGTGGCCAGCCAGGGGTGGCATAATACATGCTGCAGCCCCTGGGTACACCTATGCCCTGGATACAGGGACTGATAAGGTGGCCCAGTACCAATTGGTAAATGCACATAAGGTACACGTGTCAATTTAGAGAGAGAACAGCTAGGCTGTGGGTCTGATAGCGGGCCCACAGCCAGGGAAAGTCGTAAACCAGTGAAGCAAAAAGCAAAAATCGGGGGAGACCATAGGATTGCAGACCCGACTCTCCTACATAACCCCCCCCAAACTTAGGGACATTAAACTAACCTTGACCAGGTGAGTCTTCTTGTTCTAAGTGGAAGTACCGGGAGAGACCATCTGCATTACCATGGTCAGTCGCTGGGCGGTGCTCCACTGTAAAGTCCATCCCCTGTAGGGAAATGGACCGCCTAAGAAGTTTGGGGTTTTCACCCGTCATCTGATTTAGCCATAAGAGGGGTTTATGGTCGGTCTGAATCTTGAAGTGAGTGCCAAACAAGTATGGCCTCAGCTTCTTCAGGGCCCAAACCACAGCAAAGGCCTCCCTCCCTATAGCTGACCAACGTTTCTCTCTAGGGGTCAGCCTTCTACTTATAAAAGCAATGGGCTGGTCATGACCATCAATATTCAGTTGAGAAAGAACAGCTCCCACACCCAACTCAGAAGCATCTGTTTGGACAATGAATGGCTTGGAGTAGGCTGGACTCTTGAGAATAGGTGCCGTGCACATGGCCTGCTTTAGGTCATCGAATGCCTTCTGACAGCTAACTGTCCACTGAACTTTCTTTGGCATTTTCTTACTTGTCAGGTCATTAAGTGGAGTCACAATGGTTCCATAATTTCTGACAAATTTTCTATAGTAACCAGACAGGCCCAAGCAAGCTCTGACCTGTGTCTGGGTGGTTGGAGGAGCCCAGTCCTTTATGGCCTGTATCTTGCTCTCCAAAGGTTGAACTTGGCCTCCACCTACAAGGTGGCCCAAGTATACAACTTGACTCTGCCCTATCTGGCACTTGGTAGCCTTGATAGTGAGGCCTGCCTCTTGCAGGACCTCCAAAACTTTCCTCAGGTGGATCAGGTGATCCTCCCAGGTGGAGCTAAAGACAGCAATATCATCTAGATATGCTGACCAGAAGTCATCCAACCCAGAGAGAACTTGGTTCACCAACCTTTGAAAAGTGGTAGGGGCATTCTTCAACCCAAAGGGCATCACCACAAACTGGTAATGACCTCCTGGGGTAGAAAATGCTGTCTTGGCCTTGGCATCCTCAGCTAACCTGATTTGTTAATAGCCAGCTGTCAGGTCAAATGTACTCAAGAACTTGGCAGAAGCCAATTTGTCAATGAGTTCATCTGCTCTTGGTATTGGATGGGCATCTGTCTTAGTGACAGCAGTGAGACCCCTGTAGTCTACGCAAAACCTCATCTCTCTCTTACCATCTTGGGTGTGAGGTTTAGGCACTAGAACTACAGGACTAGCCCAAGGGCTCTCTGAGGGTTCAATGACTCCCAATTCCAACATTTTCTGTACTTCTTGTTTGATACAGTCCCTGACGTGGTCAGGTTGCCTGTAGATTTTACTTTTTATAGGCAGACTGTCACCAGTGTCCACCTCATGGGTGCACCAGTTTGTCTGACTGGGTGTCAGAGAGAACATTTGTCTGAAGGATTGAAGAACCTGTTTACAATCCTCTTGTTGATGCTCAGAGAGGCTGTCAGAAAAGACTACACCATCTACTGACTCATCATCAGGGTTCAGAGTGAGCAGGTCTGGGAGAGGGTCACTCTCTTCCTCCTGTCCCTCATCTGTAGCCATGAGCAAGCCCATGTCTTCCCTGTTGACAAATGCCTTGAGCCTGTTCACATGAAGTACTCTGTGAGGGCTCCTGGGAGTTCCAAGGTCCACCAGGTAGGTGACCTCTCCCTTTTGCTCAATAATGGTATGGGGTCCAGACCACTTGTCTTGGAGAGCTGCCGGGGCCACTGGCTCCAACACCCACACCTTCTGTCCTGGATGATACACAGTCAGGACAGCCTTTTGGTCATGCCAAGCTTTTTGGAGTTCTTGGCTGGCCTCAAGGCTTTTAGATGCCTTCTCCATGTACTCTGCCATCCTGGAGCGGAGACCAAGTACATACTCCACTATGTCCTGTTTAGGCTTTTTGAGAGGAAACTCCCATCCTTCCTTCACAAGACACAGAGGTCCTCTTACAGGATGCCCAAAAAGAAGTTCAAAAGGGTTGTAGCCAACCCCCTTCTGTGGGACCTCTCTGTAAGCAAACAGAAGGCAGGGTAAAAGGATATCCCATCTTCGCCTAAGCTTTTCAGGTAACCCTTTTATCATCCCTTTGAGGGTCTTGTTGAACCTTTCAACAAGCCCATTGCATTGTGGATGATAGGGGGTGGTGAACTTGTAGTTGACACCACACTCCTTCCACATAGCAGTCAAGTATCCTGACATGAAGTTTGCACCTCTGTCAGAGACAACCTCCTTAGGAAACCCCACTCTGGAGAACACTCCAAGTAGGGCCCTGGCCACAACAGGAGCTGTAGTGGTCCTAAGGGGAATAGCTTCTGGATACCTGGTGGCATGATCCACTACCACCAGTATAAACATGTGCCCAGATGCTGTTGGGGGGTCCATTGGTCCAACAATGTCAATCCCCACTCTTGCAAAGGGTACCCCCACCACAGGTAGTGGTATAAGGGGGCCTTTGTAGTGCCACCTGATTTGCCACTGGCTTGACAGGTGACACATGAGCGACAAAACTCTTTAGTGTCCTCAGACATATGAGGCCAGTGAAAGTGTGGGGCAAGCCTGTCCCAAGTCTTGTTCTGGCCTAAGTGACCTGCAAGGGGAATTTCATGGGCCAAGGTGAGAAGGGAACCTCTCAGAGACAAGGGGATGACCAGCCTCCTGGTAGCACCAGGCTTGGGGTCTCTTGCCTCAGAGTAAAGAAGTCCATTTTCCCAATGCACTTTATGGGCACCTGTGGCATTCCCTGCAGCCTCAGCAGCAGCTTGCTGTCTGAGGGTTTCCAGAGATGAACAGTCTAACTGAGCCTGTCTCAAGTCTGCCCTGGAAGGTCCCCCTGTCCCAAGAAACTCAACCTGTTCAGGCTCAAGTTCTTCTAGGACAGTTCCTTCTGGGGTCTTTGGGTCAGTCTCCTGTGAGAGATGATCCTCTCCTTGAGGCAAGGGGGAAGGCACTGCCTTAACCCTACTGTTCTTTCTCTTGGTGAGTGTCTGGTCCATTGTTCCAGGATCCAGCACTAGTTCAGCTGGGCATTTCTTGGCCTGTGACCTAGTCACAGCAAGGACATGTGCTGACAAACCTAACATCTCCACATGAGTCCTATACTCCACATCTGACCATTGGGAGGATTCCAAATCATTGCCAAAAAGACAGTCCACTGGGAGGTCTGAACTAACAACAACCCTTTTGAGGCCATTTACCCCTCCCCAGGAGAAATTAACAAGTGCCATACTATGGGTGGTAGTGACATTGCTAGCGTTGGTCACTAGGTAGTCTGAACCTAGTATTACCTGATCAGGGTCCAAAAAGTTTGGTGTCACCATAGTGACACTGGCACAAGGGTCCTTGTAGGCCTGAGCCAATTTTCCATTTATTAAAGGTGTCTGTCTATACTTGCCCAGAGTACTGGGACTTATTGTAGGGGTCAAATCCATGTCCCCAGTACAAACAAGAACAGCCTGGGTAGGTACTCTGACTAGGTCAGAGCCTGCCTCAGATACCAGTGTCAAACCCACTAAAGTCTTAGGGGGAACACTACCACTACTAACTGAACTAGGGGTTGCAGGTGCCTTAGGGGCTGTAGTGGTAGGAGCTGGGCCTTTCTTGGTGCACTCACTAAACCAGTGAGTATTACTTTTACAGTACTGGCACCATGGTTTCTTCTGACCATTGTTCTTCTTTTTCTGGGAGTCCTGGGACCCACCCTCCTTGGATTGTTGGGGCCCTGTTGAAGACTTCTGGTCATTTTGTTTACTCTCATTACCCTTCTGGTCTGCTTTCTTCTGGCCACCACCCTGGTTCTGGTTCTGCTGCTTGACTCTTGTCCTGACCCATCTGTCTGCCATATTTCCCAATTCTTGGGGAGAGGTCAGATCTGAGTCAATAAGGTGCTGATGCAACAACTTGAATTTGAATTTGAATTTAAAATTTCTTATAGAGCGCACGTATACTAGCGGTTTCTTGGCGCTATTACTAACAGGATCCGAGGCTGAGGAGCTGGGACAAAGGAGGATTGTTATTCGAAAGATTTCGTGAATAAATAGGTCTTGAGTTGTTTACGGAATTGTGGGTAGAGGGTGATGGTACGGAGTTCAAGGGGGAGGGAGTTCCAGAGGGTAGGGGCAAGGGTGGCAAATTTAGAGCCTCCCCACTTCTTTCTCCGGTAGCGTGGGATGGTGAGGAGGGACTGGGAGGACGAACGAAGTTCCCTGGTGGGAACATATGAGACGATCTCAGAGGAGATGAACGCTGGTCCCAGGCCAAGTCGGGCCCGGAAAGTGATGGATGCAAGCTTGAATTGGATTCTGGCTCGCACGGGGAGCCAGTGTAGAGATTTCAGAAGTGGGGTAGAGTGGTGAAATTTTGGAAGTTTGAAGGCCAGGCGGGCCGTCTGGTTTTGTATCTGATGTAGGCGACGCAGACTGTATGCAGGGATGCCGGCATACAGGGCGTTGCCATAGTCCAGGCGGGATACCACCATGGCCAGGATGATAAGTTTGAGAGCAGAGAAAGTGAAGAAAGGAGACACCCTGCGTACAGTGCGCAGTGAAAGGAAAGAAGAAGAAACCACAGAGCTAACCTGGGAGTGAAGGGTGAGTTGAGAGTTAAGTTTTATGCCCAGTGTTTTAACTGAGGAGGAGGGGACAGGAGAAGGGCCGAGAGAGGGGGGCCAAAAGAGAGGGGACCAGGGGCTGGATGAACCACCCGTCAACACCAGCTCGGTCTTATCGGGGTTGAGTTTCAGGTGATTGTGGTTCATCCAGTCCCTGATATGAAGCATAACAGATTGAAAGTTTAGAACAGAGGAGGGAGAGGACAGATTGAAGACAAGCTGGAGGTCGTCCGCATAATTAAATACGGCGACCTCCATCTGTTGAAGAGAGAAAATTAGAGGAGCGATATACAGATTGAACAAGAGGGGAGAAAGAGAGGAACCTTGGGGAACCCCGCACTGAACTTTCCCGACGTCCGCCGTGAAGTCACCCATGCGAACGGCCTGGGTGCGGTCGCTCAGGAAGGAGGATAACCAGACCAGGGCGGTCCCCCCGATCCCCGCCGCCCCGATACGGGACAATAAGATGGTGTGATCCACCGTATCAAAGGCGGCTGAGAGATCGAGGAGCACAAGGGCCTGGTGCTGATTGGTGTCCATACCCTCCCTGAGGGTGTCCAGGACCGACATGACAACGGACTCCGTAGAGTGTGCGGGGCGGAAACCAGCTTGACGGGGGGCAAGAGCACCATGCTTCTCCACAAAGGAGCTCAGAGCGCAGGTGACGTGGCGCTCGAGCACCTTGGCCAAGAATGGCAGGAGGGAGATGGGACGGAAATTGGCAGGGACAGAAGGATCTGCCCCGGGTTTTTTTAAGATAGGCACAATTATCGCAGACTTCAAGGGGTTAGGAACTAAGCCTTGGGCAAGAGAGCTGTTAAGGAGGTGAAGGGGAGGGTCAGGGCAGGAGACAAAGATATGGCGGAGAATGTGAGCAGGACAAGGGTCAAGCGGCGAGCCGGATTTGACCAGGGGCACCAAGGAGATCAAGCTTTCCCGAGTGATAGGGGGAAGGGTGGTGAGTACGCCCTTGGGGGGGGGGGGCATTGGGGGTCGACAAAAGAGGGGGAAGGGGGAGGGATGTTGGCCTTGATAGTAGTGATTTTGTGAATAAAATAATTATTGAGAGAGAGGCAGAGTTCTTCGGACGGGGCCGGCTTAAGAGTAGTTCTGTCCGAGAACGCCAGGTTGTGGACGATGGTAAATATCTCCTTGGACTGGTTTTCCGCGGCTAGGATTTTGGAGGAGAAATAAGATGTTTTAGCCTCCAAGATGTCTTTTTTGTACTGGATAAGGATGTTGGTATATTCCAGTTTCAGGGTGGGGCAGTAGTTTCTCCTCCATGCCCGCTCCGCGCGGCGTACTGTTAGTTTGGTGGCCTTAAGCTCATCATTGAACCACCGATTGGCGTCCTTGTCACGTTTAGAGGTGATGCGCTTGAGCGGGGCAACGGAGTCGCGACCATTGGAGAGCCACTGATCTATGGCATCAACCTGGGAAAGGGTGGGAAGGCCCTGTAGGGAGGGGAGGGAGGAGGTAAGAAGGGAAGAAAGATTCTCCAGGTTGACACGACCCCATGATCGGACCCAGGTGTTTTTAGGCCGGGGGGTTTAGCTGGTGGGTGGATGGGAAGAAGAAATGAGATCAGGTGGTGGTCAGACCAGGAACAAGGAGAAATAGAGAGTGATTCCACAGGGCAGTTCAGGGACCAGATCTGATCAAGCATATGACCTTTGATATGGGTGGGGGAGTGAACATGGGAAGTGAAATTGAGGGAGTGAAGGGTTTCGGAGAATTCCTTAGAGGATGGACATTCAGCGGGGTCGGAGGGCCAGAAATTAAAATCGCCAAGGAGCAGAATGGAGGAATTGTTGACTGTAATGGTGGCCAGGACCTCCAAGAAGTCGGGGAGAAACTGTAGAGGGGACTGAGGGGGACGGTAGGTGAGGAAGCAGGTCAGGGGGGGAGAGGTGGAGACTGTGCGGATCACCAGGAATTCAGTGGTCGCAATGTCAGGCAGAGATAGAATTTGAAAGGGAAGGTCGGTACGTGCGATGACCGCCACGCCACCCCCGGCTCTGCCTGAAGGGCGGTCCGCCCTGAGGGCATAGTAGGTGGCCGGTAAGGTGGATAGTAGGGCAGGGAGGGAGTCATCGCAGAACCAGGTCTCAGTTAAGAAAAGAAGATCAGGGGCATGAAGATCCAACAAAACCGAGAGTTCATGCGCGTGGGCAACAGCAGACCGGGTGTTGAGATAGAAGGCTGTAAAGGCTTTAGAGGTTAATGAGGGAGCAGTGCTACGAGACGTGAGAAAGGTATCAGCTGTAGAGAGAGGACAGAGAGGGGGAGTAGTAGGAGTGAGACCAAAAGAGGAGATGCGAGAGAGGATAGAGGCCGAGATGGGCCAAGGGCCCTGGTAGCTACGAAGGCGGTCCGGGGTGTAGGTGATGACTGGGGCAGAGTGACGAGCCCCTAGTCCCGGCCAGTCGCGGACGGGCGCAGACGGCTTGCCTTAGGCGCGCCTTCGGCGCGCAATCGTCGCGCCCGCTGCGCTCGTCCGCTGCGCTTCCTACCAAGACACATGATTTATGGTGAAGGGTCAGGATGTTGGAGGGGTGTGGCCAACAGAGGGGGCGTGTCTCGTGGCGCGCCTCGCCCTCGTGAATGGCGGCCAAGAGGAAGGGAGTCGTTGCAGCGTGAAGCGCTGTTTAAGAAGATGCCAACAGAGTGCAGGTAGGTCAGGAAAGTAATAAAAACACAATATCACAGCAAAAGTTTAAAATCTAGCTTTTCCTCGCTCCCGGCTTTCCGCCTCAGGAGTCCGTTGTTAGTGCAGCGCCTAGCGTCGGCGCGCGCTATTTATGTACCTGGTGAGGGGGCGTGGCCAACAGATGGGGCGTGTCTCGTGGCGCGCCTCGCCCTTGTGAATGGCGGCCAAGAGGAAGGGAGTCGTTGCAGCGTGAAGCGCTGTTTAAGAAGATGCCAACAGAGTGCAGGTAGGTCAGGAAAGTAATAAAAACACAATATCACAGCAAAAGTTTAAAATCTAGCTTTTCCTCGCTCCCGGCTTTCCGCCTCAGGAGTCCGTTGTTAGTGCAGCGCCTAGCGTCGGCGCGCGCTATTTTTGTACCTGGTGAGGGGGCGTGGCCAACAGAGGGGGCGTATCTCGTGGCGCGCCTCGCCCTCGTGAATGGCGGCCAAGAGGAAGGGAGTCGTTGCAGCGTGAAGCGCTGTTTAAGAAGATGCCAACAGAGTGCAGGTAGGTCAGGAAAGTAATAAAAACACAATATCACAGCAAAAGTTTAAAATCTAGCTTTTCCTTGCTCCCGGCTTTCCGCCTCAGGAGTCCGTTGTTAGTGTCAACTGATTTTGACAATTACTTAAGATTTGTTCTCTCATAATTAGGTTGTACAATCCTGTATAATCAGTAACTTTACTTCCCAGTAACCAGCCTTCAAAAGCCTTAGTGGCACAATCAACAAAGCCTGCCCAATCCTGAGACTGAATTTTCTGGGTGCCTCTGAACAGCAACCTGTACTGCTCAGTTGTTAGGCCAAACCCATCAATCAGTGTATTCTTCAGGACTTGGTAATTGTTAACATCCTCAGCTCTAGTAGTAAGGAGCTTATCTCTACCTTTGCCTTCAAAGGAGAGCCACAAAATAGCTGCCCACTGACTCTGGGGGATGCACTGGACAGTACAGGCCCTCTCCAAAGCAGTCATCCATTTGTGGATGTCATCCCCTTGTTTAAAGGGGGGCACTATTTTACTCAGGTGTCTAGTATCAAAACTCCTGTCCTTATCTCTAGGGATAATGCTGCCACCAGTGGGGTCTGCCCCACTCAATTTCTGCTCTCTAGCAAAGGCAAGTCTCTCCTTGGCAAGGGCAAGATCTTCCCTTTCAATCCTCAGATTAACTTCCCTCATCTTAGCTTCATGCTCTCTTCTCTGAGGGGATGTCATCCCTCTGTGAGAAGATGCTTGAGAGCCATTGGTATGAATAGATCTGTTAGAGCCTCTGGAATGAGACCTAACTCGTCTACTCCCAATGTTAAGCCTGCATGAGAGTGGGCCTTGGGGTCCCCCAAGTCCATTTTCATGCATACTTAAGTTGGTCCTGGTGAGCCTACTGACTACTACCTGACCTTTGTCTGCCTCATCCCCTGACAACTCCTGATCCTCTTCCTCTCCTTCACTTCCTGTTCCAATGAGGTTGAGGTCAGGGTCCCCAAGGGTTCCCTCTAAGGGGGGCATACTCCCATCTGAATTAGAGGGGCCTGTGTTAGAAGCCCTTCTGGCATCATAAGTCTCTAGGAACCTATCAGAAATGGGATGGTAGGGTTAGAACCCTGTTTTAGCTTCCTGGAGGTACACAGTTGTCTCATCTCCTGGAAGCTGCATATCTTGACATGACCTTTGGAGGGTCAATGACCACTAGGGGAGTCTGTGAAGATTCTCCTTGGTCAGACATGCTTTCTAGTGGGGTGTAAGTGGTGCACTTACCTACACTATTTGTTTGCCTACTGATCCCTTGCTAAGAGTTGTAGTCAGGGTGTGCTAAGCCCTGTTACACTACAACAGCTGGTTCAGTAGAACTCAGAGTATTCTAAGCAAAGTTATATGTACTTGGGTACTTATGTGATCTTTCAAATGATATTCTTAGGATACGTGCGAGGTAAAACAACAGCAAGCTCAAATCCCAACTGCTGCACACCAATGTGAGAAGTTGGCCTGATATATAGTGCTCACTATTCTAGTGATCACTGTGTATCATACCAAACGACCCTTATTGGTGATTGGTTGTAAGTCAACCTTATAGACCAGCTATCCTAGTAGCGTGGACAAAAGCAGTCTTTAGGCTAAACTCTAGAGGGCGTGTTAAGCCAGCTGTTTTACCATCACATTTACCCCTTGAACACCAAGTGAAAGGACACCACACAAGTTGTTATGAAAAATAAAGTATATTTATTTATAACAAGTCTACCCTGAACTCTTTATGAGTCAGGGAGCTAAGCACAATACAAAACTCTTAAGAAAATACTTCAAGTTGCACAATTTACACAAATGCCCGAGGGGCACGAAAAACCATATACATTAAAAGTGGAATGCGAAATACTAGCAGGTAAGTAACAAGATCCAGAGGCTTCAGGATCGCTAGGACTACACTACTGAACCCTAAGGTTAGGAGCAGGAGGCCTAGTGTGCACTCTCACGCAGGATGCGGGACAAAGTCTATGGAGGCTAGTATTTCTAAAGTCACTGTTTTCGGACGAATTCGGCTAGGTAGACTTAAAACGAAAAAGGATCTGGACACTTAGATAGTGAACCTGCGTTGGAGCACCGAAATGCTCGGGTTACCTAGCCCAGGGGCTGCGGCTGCATAGGGTTCAAAAGACGTCAGGAATCCTCGTTGTAGTCTATGGAGCCTGAAAGAAGAAGTTGCTGCCAGGCGACCAGTGAAGATGTTCGGAGTGATCCAAGCCTGGATCGGTAATGGAGATGACCTGAAAGCAGAGGGGACTCAGTTCTTAATCACTAGCCAATGATTGTGTGGGCACCAGGAGGCACCGGATGAAGTCACCTCGACCAGGTGAGTGGGCGACGCTGGACTCTGCAGTCACTCGGGCTAGGAGGCGTTGTCGGCGACCAGGCTGGAGGTGCGAGCTGTCCTACGATGGTCTCTGCTGATGGATATGTTGGAACCAGGATTGGAGCAACAAGCCTTGGCAAAGGCAAGCCCACGCGGTGGAGTCAAGATGGCGTCTGGAGTGGACCAGGAGGGTCCGGGGTGCTCCTCTTTTGGAGGGGAGCAAGGGCCAGTCTGGAGCAACCAGACCAGTGATGAAATCGTCGTGGTACGTCGTCAAGAGGGCCACTAGCAGCAGGCAAGTGGCCGGACAACGCGGTGAGCAGCAAAGAGCAGAAGGGCCCCACACAGATCTCGTGGATGCTGGGGGGCTGGACTTCGGTGCTGGAGCTGCTCAGGGTTAGGGCTTCTCAAACCCCAGTGCACTCACTCGAGGATCCCTCGGCGGTCATGCTGGTTAAGCGTTGTGCAGTTTCAGAAGATGGCCGGTCCCTCAGGTCTCGTCACACCCACGAATCTCAGCTGGGCTGATGATGCAGGTAGAGGTCAGAGATGCCAGGGAATCCGGGTCTCGTCGAGCTGGGCTGTCTTGATCCGGAGGATGGACGTGCAGCAAACCGCGATGATTAGATGGTGCCTGCGGGTGCAGGGTGGTTACTCCTTAGCCACAAGGGAGAGTCTTCAGAAAAAGTCAAGAGTTTCTTTCGTGGAAAGTAGTTCAAGATTCAGAATTATCTAATTTGGGAAGGGGGCCCGCTCCTACCTTTATTCTAAAAAAAGGGGCTGGCACACGACTAGGTCCTGCCCATGGGTGGGACCAGGAGGGGGGTGGTTACACCCCTCTCCCTTGTCCGGACTTTCCCCAGCTCAGGGGCTGGTGTTCCCCTGGAACTGGTTTGAGCCGGCATATGCACAGTGAGCACCGGGGTGCCACTTGCAGTCACCTTCCTCTCAGCCCTGCCTACCTGGGATACACAAAACCCTGTCTGGGATGGTGCTAGCACCGCCCCTGACAGGAAACCCTTTGTCCAAGCTCTCCTCGCTGGAAGGACTCCCAGCAGCAGGAGGTCAGACTTGTGTCTGTGGTGGCAGCATCCATTTTGTGATGCTGAGGCTCGAGTTAACTTTAACCGGGGTTCCCAGTTACATACATGTCGCGTCCCTCTAGAAGGGTGGAATGCTAACCCCGTCGCCAGAATTGGCGAGGGGTTAGTATTCCAATTCGTATGACACCTTATGACATGTTTTGATAAAGCGATACCAAAGATAGCAAATAACCGCGAGGATTATAATGCACTTAAGAGTATATGGTACGCGTTATCATGGAACAGCTATTAGGACTTGGTTCCGCAAGCTGCAAACGGGCTCAGCTCATGCCAGAGCACCATCTCACATAATTCCAAGCACTCTGCCTTCAGGATTGTTAAGGCCTGCCATAGGAGTGACTGATAGGAATAATTGTGTCCATTTTAGGGTTAGATATAGGAATACTATATCTAAAGCAAAGGGCGATTACACCACCTTGCCCCAGCTGTCGTGCAGCCAGTTGTGTCAGATTTGGGTGGCCAGCCAGGGGTGGCATAATACATGCTGCAGGCCCTGGTAGGCCCTGGGTACACCTATGCCCTGGATACAGGGACTGATAAGGTGGCCCAGTACCAATTGGTAAATGCACCTAAGGTACACATGTCAATTTAGAGAGAGAACAGCTAGGCTGTGGGTCTGATTAGCAGGCCCACAGCCAGGGAAAGTTGTAAACCAGTGAAGCAAAAAGCAAAAATCGGGGGTGACCATAGGATTGCAGACCCCACTCTCCTACAGTCGGCCCCTCTGGAGCTCTCTTAGTCAGTAGAGGGGCAACTTCTGGGACCACGCCGTCAGATTCGCCCTCCGTACTAGTCGGGCCACAAGGATCCCTCACTGGATCCTAAGCTGAGCAGCCGGTGAGACCGAGACCTTCCTTGGCGCACGCTCTAGTGATGAAACTCCTAGGCGGCACCATCCCCCTTGTTATTCCTGACTTCGACACCAGATGGGTGTCTTCGGACGCCCCGTCTGGTGCTGACTGAGGAAATTCTTCCCGTAGCGGTGCAAGTGCCTTATTTAATGGTTAGGCCTGGCAAGAGAGATGTCTGGTAGGGGTCTGTGGACGTTTATGGACATGACCCAGTTGAAGAGGACAACTGGTAAGAGGAACTGGGTGAGGCCAGTTGGTTTGTCACCTCAGCTGACACTGGCCTGGTTTCCTCTTCTACTCTGGTTACGGAGGAGGGAACCGTGTTTGTAATGGTGGTGCGGAGGGCAGCTAAGGTTCTGGACCTTAACCTACCATCGGTGACAGTGAAGACTAACGGTTTGACATGGGTACTTCAGCCGAGTGTCATCCCCTCAGAGCCCATACTTCCATTTAATGCGGCCCTTATAGGACATTTGCTCGCCGCCATCGGCCCGCTCCTAGGGATCCCAGTTTCCTTACCAAGCACAATGGACAAGGCATGCAGACCTATGGCGTCCAACATAACATTTCACGATGGACAAGTCTTGCAGACCTATGGCGTCCAACAAAACATTTCATTGTGGACAAATCATGCAGTCCTATGACGTCCAACATAACATTTCACGATGGACAAGTCATGCAGTTCCATGGCGTCCAACATAGCATTTCACAATGGACAAGTCATGCAGTCCTATGGCGTCCGACATAAAATTTCACCATGGACAAGTCATGCAAACCTATGACGCCCGAAATAGCATTTCACGATGGACAAGTCATTAAGTACTATGGCTTCCGATATAGCATTTCACAGTGGACAAGTCATGCAGACCTAAGGCGTCCGACATAACATTTCACGGTGGGCAAGTCACGCAGTCCTATGGCGTCCAACATAACATTTCACGGTGGACAAGTCAAGCAGACCTATGGTGTCTGACATAACATTTGACCCTTGACCCTGCTCGCAGGTCAGGTCGCCCCCCACGCCGCACGGCTCCCCCTGTGCGCCCATGACTCCTGCCCCCTGCTGTTGCCGCCGAGGGCGCGCCGCTGGTGTGCTCCCATGGTCCCGTGTGCTCCTGTGGTCTGGTGACTGCTTGTGCCTTTTGTGACTGCTTGTGCCTTTTTTTCGTCTGTCATTTATTGTGTTTTATTCTTTTTTGCCTTGTTTTTGTTCTGTAGTCGCCCTTAGCGCCCCTTGCCCTCTGTACCCCCCGCTCCCCCGTTGCACCCCTGCGGCCCGCCCTCTTTGCCTTCTGTGCCCTGTCACGTCCCCGTTTCCCTACGCCCATTGGCCGCCCCGCTCCCGCCTCCCAGCTGCTCCTCCCTCCCACTTCGCCTCTTATGGAGGACGCCGTGCGGAAGCGCAGCGGACGCGCCCAGTGGGCGCGCCGCTGGCGCGCCAAAGGCAAGCCCGTCTGCGCCCGTCCGCGCCTGAACCGCGCCCAGCACCAGAACCCCTGGACCCCGCGCTTCCGCCATGCCAGACTCAGATACAACGCCAACGCCCTCCTCGCTCTCAACGCCGGCCGGGACCGCCGCTGCTTCCATGCCGCCCGAAACACACCCACGGACCCTTCTCCTGCCACACCTGCAACTTCTCCTGTGACAGAACCACCAAGCCTCCAAGGACCGGCCCCAACCACCTCCGCTGCATACTCCTTTACACCCGCTCAGCACGCAAACACGCAGTCGAGCTTTGGGACCTACTCGACACAACGGCCCCAGACGTAGCATTCCTGACCGAGACCTGGTGGCAGGGCCGTTTCTAGGTGTTTTGCCGCCCTAGGCGAGAATTGAAAAGTGCCGCCCCCTCCCTTTTATGGATGTGGATTTGCTATGCATGTAGGCTTGTGCATTGCCTCAAACACTACTTTGCAGTGAAGGGTAGATGGACAAATAAATGTGCATGGTGTTTTCTGTGTTGCCTCATAGCACATTCAACAGTTATGGGGGTACCTTACCAGGGGTTCGCCAGGACAAAGACGGCTGGTGCACAGGACATATATGGTCACCTCTAGCAACGCCACTGCAAATCACTTACCTTTATACATCTCTTATCAACAGGCCTGGGGCTCTGCAGACTTATACTTTCCCTGCCTGGGGGAAGGGAAGAGCCCGAGGTACGAGTGCTGGCTGTGGTGAAATGCTGTGTCTATCTTGACACCAGGCCCAGTTACACGCACTGCTGGACTGCACGTAACTCAAGGGAAGGGCTCTTCTTTAAGGCACACACTCTTCGCAGCCTTCCTTGACCCCCTCTCCCGTGTCCTCCAGCCTCGCCCACATGCACAGTGGAATCCCTTCACCTCACTGGCTGGAGGCCTGGACATGGGGCCGTGACCGCCATCTTTTGATATTTGGACAGGGTCTGCTGCAACAAACAAACCCACGCCAACATCCATATCCCTCTTGCGGCGTGCTACCCCTTAGAACTCCGAGTTAGTTTGTAGGGTTACTACATCTCGTTGATGGCAATTGTGGTGATTGAGGGTTCTACAAAGAAAATGTAACAACATATTCTTTATAGACAGATTTCCTATGCCAATAAGCAAGAAGTGGCGCTGAAAAAAAGAGCATTTTTAAAATATAAAATGCGGAACAAAAAACGGAACACAATTCATATAAGTTAATACTTATTAACAGTGGCGTTAACCAAGCCCCTGCAATCCCTGCGGCGAAAGGGGGATCCCAATCCTTCAAGGGCCCCCATTAAGCCCAAGACCAATGAATAGCTGTGGGATATGGGAGACTCAAGGGCCTCTTTTCACTTTCTGCAGGGGGCCCATTATTTTTCATTACGCCATTGCTCATTAAGGACATACAACTTTTGCAGGTTTGCAGCAGCTTTCATTGATTTTATGTATTAAGGTTTTTTTTTTTGCATTTTTTTTTTTAATGTAGCTCATTGTTTTTGCCCTCGCAATACAGTGAATGAAAAATAGAGGAAAATTAAATGGTCCCCCAAGTTATTCAGACGGCTTTAAATCAGAACATTCTTCAGTTTCTCAACATTGCCTGGTACAATACATCACAACGCCGGGATAATGTGCAGTTGTCACGCCTCTGAGGGTAATTCTCTTAAAACAATTATTGGCCTTTACAAGTCTCCGGAACTTTCAGCTGAGTGACCTGCTCGAAGCAACACGTGACAATTACTGATCTATGAATAACACCAGTCTCCATAAAGCCACCCTCATGGACTATCTTTAATAAAATGAAGTTTGGAACATGAGGCTAGTTTTACCCTCAAATTGATCGTTTAGGGTCTTTGAGGCTCATGTGAAGTGCAAAAGATTCATGACCCACGGAAGAAGGCGGCATGGTCATTAGAAATAAAAGAAATAGATTTCTCTGGGAAGTGAGGGCTGACAAGTTTGCCCCTCGGTTGTGCACCCGTCTCTGGGGCTGTGAGGATGAGCTTGGAGACTCACAGGCCTCTTTTACAACATTACAGTTGAATTATTTTACACGTTCCCAGGCCTGCGCGTTCGTAACTTGGCTTCTCTCACTGACTGCGGTGACTCACCTGTGCTCGGGTGAAAGTCATGTCCACGAGTCCAATCGCTCCTCTATGTGAGATGTGGAACAGACCCTGGATGTGCTGTTTGCAGGCTCGATCTGGCCTCAGACGCTCCACGCCACAGCACTGGTGAGACTCTGGTCTGGGGTCTCAAAGCGGGAGCTGAGGCACTTGGAGTAAAAGACGGCCGGTACAGGACTGTGTGGCACTTGCAGCACTGCAGCCAGTAATCCATTTCCCATCATCTAAGGCACCAGAGCAGCGCCAGCCAACACACACAAGTCTGTCCCCCGCGCGCCAACAGAGAGAGGGTGGTGTGTGTCTCTGTCACTGGCTGCTGAAGCACTGCTCGGGGATTGGCCAGAAATGATGACCAGGGCCGTCATTGGTAGCGCTATCCCGCACTACAAGATTGACGGCCCTGGGGACCCATACATACACTGGTAGTGTGTACAACCGGCCCGCTCCACACACCACCAGCTAGGGTGCGTGCAACATGTACAACAAGGTGCGCTTGCACATCACTCACAGGTGCTGCTGCCCGCTTTTTATGCCGCCCTCCCCCTTTTGCCGCCCTAGGCGGCCGCCTAGTCTTGCCTAATGGCAGAAACGGCCCTGCCTGGTGGAACGAATCTTCAGCACCGAACATCGCCATAGCCATCCCGGACGGCTACAAGATCACACGCAGGGATCGTGCAAACGGAATCGGAGGAGAAATAGCCATCGTCCACAAGGCCACAATCCAGGTCCACACCCTCGCAGACGACTCTCTCAACTCTGCCGAACACCTCCAATCTGGATCCACACCGACCCCAACACCACTCTCAGAGGAACACTCGTCTACAGACCTCCCGGACCCCAGGCCCTGTTCACCGACTCCATCGCCGACCTCGCCAGCACCCACGCACTCGCCTCCACGGACTACATCCTCCTCGGAGACCTGAACTACCACCTCGAAAACAACAACGACACCAACTCCGCCACCCTGATCCCCAACCTCGCCAACCTCGGCCTCCGACAACTCGTCACCGAACCCACCCACGCCGCCGGCCACACGCTCGCCCCCATCTTCTCCACAAGCACCCGCGTCGCCTTCAACCACACCACCGAACTTCACTGGACCGACCACCACTGCATCCACTTCACATTCAAGAAGGCAACCACGCACCACCACACTCAACAGCTACCTCGCTGCTGCTGGGGCAAAATCACAGAGAACCAACTGACCTCCGCCCTCGCCCTGGACCCTCCAACCCACCCCCTGACACCGCCACCCGAAACCTCAGAGAGTGGTTCGAAGACTGCGCCAACACCCTAGCCCCGCTAAAGAAGCCCTCCAGCAACCACTACAGCAAGAAAGTTGCCTGGTTCACCGAAGAACTCCAGACCTCCAAACACACATGACGGATGCTAGAGAAAAAATGGCTTCAAGACCGCACGTCAGACAACCACACTGCCCACAAGGATGCCATTCGCAGACACCACCAACTTACCAGAACAACCAAGAGATCCTCCTTCACAGCCCGCCTGGACAACAACGCACACGATTGCATAGAGCTCTTCAGCATGGTCAAGGAACTCTCCAACCCAGCGCCAACACCAACGACATCCCGCCCTCGCAAGAACTGTGCGACTCACTGGCCACTTTCTTCCACCCCAAGATCATAGACATCAATGACAGCTTCAACACACCGCCAGCCCCGACCACAACAGACCCCACCCGAACACCACCTGCACCAACCAGCTGACATCCTGGGCCCACGTCAACGACGACGAGACACGAAAGATCATGAACTCCATCCACTCGGGATCACCAGCAGACCCCTGCCCACACCACGTGTTCAACAAAGCAGACGCCACCATCGCACCCCAACTACGAAAGGACATCAACATCTCCTTCGACTCAGCGACATTCCCGGAAAGCTGGAAGCACGCCAAAATCAACGCCCTCCTCAAGAAGCCCAAGGCGGACCCCAAGGACCTCAAGAACTTCTGCCCCCTCTCCCTGCTGCCCTTCCCGGCGAAGGTCATTGAGAAAATCGCCAACATACAGCTGACCCGCCACCTCGAGGACAACAACATCCTAGACCCGTCGCAATCCGGATTCAGATGGAACAACAGCACTGAGACAGCCCTCGTTGCCGCCACAGACAACATCCGACACCAACTAGACAACGGCGAAACCTCAGCCCTCATCCTCCTGGACATGTCAGCTGCCTTCGACACGGTCTGCCACCACACACTAAGAACACACCTCAAAGAAGCTGGAATCCGGGGAAAAGCCCTAGACTGGACCAGTTCCTTCCTTTCCTACAGAGCCCAGCGGGTCTGCCTTCCACCCCACCGGTCCAAAGCTACCAACCTCATCTGTGGCGTACCCCAGGGCTCATCCCCCAGCCCGACGCTGTTCAACATCTACATGGCCCCCCTCGCTCAAGTGGCCCGCCAACACGACCTGAACATCATCTCCTATGCGGACGACACCCAGCTCGTCCTCTCCTTCACCAAGGACCCACACACCGCCAAAAACAACCTCCTGGAGGGAATGAAGGCCGTCGCCAAGTGGATGAGGAGCAGCCGTCTGAAGCTGAACTCATACAAGACGGAAGTCCTCATCCTCGGCCCCACCCCATCTGCCTGGGACGATTCCTGGTGGACGACAACGCTAGGAACAACACGACACCCACGGACCACGTACGCAACTTGGGAGTCATCCTCGACTCCTCCCTCTCCATGTCCAAGCAGGTCAGCGCCGTCTCATCCTCCTGCTACAACACCCTCCGCATGCTTCGCAGGATCTACAAGTGGATCCCGATCGAAACCAGAAGAACAGTGACCCAAGCCCTCGTCAGCAGCCGGCTGGACTACGGCAATGCACTCTACGCGGGAATCCCGACTTTACAACTACAGCGACTACAACGCATCCAAAACGCCTCGCCCGTCTGATCCTCAACCTCCCCCGACGCAGCCACATCACCCCCCACCTCAGAGACCTTCACTGGCTCCCCATCAACAAGAGGATCACCTTCAAGCTCTTCACCCACGCTCACAAAGCACTCCACAACTCCGGATCTACCTGAACAACAGACTCAACTTCTACACCCCCGCCCGCCAGCCTCGCTCCGCCAGCCTCGCCCTCGCCGACGTCCCACAAATCCAACGTACCACCTCCGGAGGCAGATCCTTCTCCTTCCTCGCTGCCAAGACCTGGAACACCCTCCCCACCCGCTTGCGGCAGACCCAGGACCTGCTCACCTTAAGGAAGCTCCTTAAGGCCTGGCTCTTCCAGCAGTAGCAGCAGCCAACTCTTCCCCCGCCCCCTTGCAGCGCCTTGAGACCCTCACGGGTAAGTAGTGCGCTTTACAAGTTCTGTGATTGATTAACATTTCACAATGGACAAGTTGAGCAGACCTATGGTGTCCGACATAACATTTCACAATGGACAAGTCGAGCAGACCTATGGCGTCTGACATAACATTTCACTATGGACAAGGTGAGCAGACCTATGGCATTCAACATAACATTTCACAATGGACATGTTGAGCAGACTTATGGCGTCTGACATAGCATTTCACAATGGACAAGTCGAGCAGACCTATGGCGTCCGACATAGCATTTCACAATGGGCAAGTCGAGCAGACCTATGGCGTCTGATATAACATTTCACTATGGACAAGGTGAGCAGACCTATGGCATTCAACATAACATTTCACAATGGACATGTCGAGCAGACTTATGGTGTCTGACATAGCATTTCACAATGGACAAGTCGAGCAGACCTATGGCGTCCGACATAGCATTTCACAATGGGCAAGTCGAGCAGACCTATGGCGTCTGACATAACATTTCACAATGGGCAAGTCGAGCAGACCTATGACATCCGTCGATCACGATTGCCAAGTCATGCAGTCCTAAGGCGTCCAACATAACATTTCACAAGAGACAAGTCATGCAGACCTACGGGATCTGACATACCATTTCACGATTGCCAAGTCGAGCAGACCTATGGCGTCCGACATAACATTTCACAGGGTACAAGTCATGCAGACCTATGGCATCCGACATAACATTTCACAATGGACAAGTCGAGCAGACCTTTGGCGTCCGACATAACACTTCACAATGGACAAGTCGAGCAGACCTATGGCGTCCGACATAACATTTCACAAGAGACAAGTCATGCAGACCTATGGGATATGATATGTCATTTCACGATTGCCAAGTCGAGCAGACCTATGGCGTCTGACATAAAATTTCACAGGGTAAAAGTCATGCAGACCTATGACGTCCGACATAACATTTCACGGTGGACAAGTCGAGCAGACGTATGGCGTCTGACATTACATTTACAATGGACAAGTCGAGCAGACCTACGGCGTCTGACATAACATTTCACAATGAACAAGTCGAGCAGACCTATGGCGTCCGACATAATCTTTCTTGGTGAGCAAGTCATGCTTACATCCTGTATCCTTCGCTTGTCCCCATGACCCCATCACCAACCGAGCCTGCTGTGCGGAGCATACACTCTTCCTCGAGGCAAAGGCTTCAGTGCAAGCACTCTTTCTTCAGTGGACGGACACAGCTTCTGCCCAGTCAAATGCTGTACTGAGGCTGATCGCACGTGGGCGGGGCCAAAGGCCCCATCTCTCAGTTGTGCTTCCTCGGTCTCCTTTCTTGTTGATGATATAACGTGCAAAAGGTGCTTTGCCATCAAGCGAGGCCTTAAAAGGGGGAAATACGAGCTGGGAAGAGGGGGAAGAGAAATGCCAGGACTTGTCTCCCGGAAATATCGTAAATGAAGATTAAGCATTAAGAGCAAACGTTAGTATTGTCCAAACCGTTGGACGGCTGTGTAAAGTGGAATACTCCTGTCAACCAGAGGGCTGGAAGAACTGTGCCCGATGCCAGTTAGTGGAATTCAACTGAATGAATCCTGTCTGCAAAAGAAACTCATTCAAAGTATGGCAGTGCCATCTGGTGGAGAGATGGGGATTGTAAGGTCGTATTTATAGTGGTGTCTGTAAGTGCAATGGAAGTAACAAAGGTACTGAAATTGACTGCAGGCGGATGATGACCGGCGGTCAAAGCACCTGCTGCACAGATTGCTCTGTACAGTTTGATTTTGAGTGGCTTTTTGCATCTTTGATGTTTGATTCCATGTGTCCGTCAGTATGTGCTTGGATGTAAGCACTGCTTAATTTGAGCTGGTGGCTTCTAGTGCTCAGCAGCAGCACATCATTGTCAACTCCGGCACTTATGACAGTTTGCCACATGGCCATCTATGTGATTTAGAGATAAGGACAGCAACAGTTGTTTATTTATTCCATATACATTAAAATGGCTAATACCTGCCAGCCAGGACATTCTTATAGCTTTAGGGACCCGCAATGGTCCGAATTGTCACACTTGTAGGATTGTGATGGTTAGTTATTTTGTTTGTGGTGTCAATGGTAGGACTGGCAGAGGCAACGGGGGAGCAAGCTGCAGTGGCCTCCTGACGAGGGTCCTGGCACTTATTCTTTTACAAATTAAGCACTGATTTTAAGTTTCTCTTAGCACGGGAGAGTTTTGAATGCCACTGTCCTGTTTTATCATGTGCCCTGTTTCCGATTCCACATGTCTCGCCTGCTCTCTGCATCAGTGTGTTTCCGTCAGGTGCGCCCCATGTGTGTGTGTTTCAGTCGGGAGTGCCCCTGTGTGAATGGTACAGTCAGGAGTACCCCAGAGTGCGTGGTTCAGTCAGGAGTGCCCCTGAGTGCGTGGTTCAGTCAGGAGTGCCCCATGTGTGTGGTTCAGTCGGGAGTGCCCCGTGTGTGTGGTTCAGTCGGGAGTGCCCCGTGTGTGTGGTTCAGTCGGGAGTTCCCCGTTAGTGTGGTTCAGTCGGGAGTGCCCCGTTAGTGTGGTTCAGTCGGGAGTGCCCCGTTAGTGTGGTTCAGTCGGGAGTGCCCCATGTGCGTGGTTCAGTCAGGAGTGCCCCATGTGTGTGGTTCAGTCGGGAGTGCCCCGTGTGTGTGGTTCAGTCGGGGTGGGGGGGCCCATGTGTATGGTTCAGTCAGGAGTGCCCCTGAGTGCGTGGTTCAGTCAGGAGTGCCCCATGTGTGTGGTTCAGTCGGGAGTGCCCTGTGTGTGTGGTTCAGTCGGGGGGGGGGGCCCGTGTGTATGGTTCAGTCGGGAGTGCCCCTGTGTGAATGGTACAGTCAGGAGTGCCCCAGAGTGCGTGGTTCAGTCAGGAGTGCCCCCGAGTGCGTGGTTCAGTCAGGAGTGCCCCATGTGTGTGGTTCAGTCGGGAGTGCACCGTGTGTGTGGTTCAGTCGGGAGTGGCCCGTGTGTGTGGTTCAGTCGGGGGGGGGCCCGTGTGTATGGTTCAGTCAGGAGTGCCCCTGAGTGCATGGTTCAGGCAGGAGTGCCCCGTGTGTGGGTTTCAGTCGGGAGTGCCCCTGTGTGAATAGTACAGTCAGGAGTGCCCCTGAGTGCGTGGTTCAGTCAGGAGTGCCCCATGTGTGTGGTTCAGTCGGGAGTGCCCCGTGTGTGTGGTTCAGTCGGGGGGGGGCGTGTGTATGGTTCAGTCAGGAGTGCCCCTGAGTGCATGGTTCAGTCAGGACTGCCCCTGAGTGCATGGTTCAGGCAGGAGTGCCCCATGTGTGTGGTTCAGTCAGGAGTGCCCCATTTGTATGGTTCAGTCAGGAGTGCCCCGTGTGTATGGTTCAGTCAGGAGTGCCCCTGAGTGCGTGGTTCAGTCAGGAGTGCCCCTGAGTGCGTGGTTCAGTCAGGAGTGCCCCTGAGTGCGTGGTTCAGTCAGGAGTGCCCCGTGTGTGTGGTTCAGTCGGGAGTGCCTGTGTGTGTGGTTCAGTTGGGAGTGCGCCCATGTGTGCGGATCAGTTGGGAGTGCCCCCATGTGTGTTTCAGTCTGCAGTGCCCCATATGTGTGTTTTAGTTGGGAGTGCCCCCGTGTGTGGTTCAGGTTCAGTCTGGAGTGCCCCCGTGTGAGTGGTTCAGATTCAGTCTAGAGTGCTCCGATGTGTGTGATTCAGATTCAGTCGTGAGTGCCCCTGTGTATGGTTCAGTTGGGAGTGCCCCCATGTATGGTTCAGTCAGGAGTGCCCCATGTGTGTGTGTAGTTCAGGTTCAGTTTATGAGTGCCCCTGTGTATGTGGTGCAGCCTGGAGTGCGACCTGTGTATGGTTCAGTCAGGAGTGCCCCTGAGTGTGGGGTTCAGTTTGGAGTGCCCTGTGTGAGTGATTCAGTCGGGAGTGCCCTGTGTGTGTGGTTCAGTTGGGAGTGCCCCCGTGTGTGTGGTTCAGTTGGGAGTGCCCCCATGTGTGTTTCAGTCTGGAGTGCCCTCTATGTGTGTTTTAGTTGGGAGTGCCCCCGTGTGTGGTTCAGGTTCAGTCTGGAGTGCCCCATTGTGAGTGGTTCAGATTCAGTCTAGAGTGCTCCGATGTGTGTGATTCAGATTCAGTCGTGAGTGCCCGTGTTTATGGTTCAGTTGGGAGTGCCCTCGTGTATGGTCCAGTCAGGAGTGCCCCATGTGTGTGTGGTTTAGGTTCAGTTTATGAGTGCCCCTGTGTATGTGGTTCAGTCTGGAGTGCGACCTGTGTATGGTTCAGTCAGGAGTGCCCCTGAGTGTGTGGTTCAGTTTGGAGTGCTCTGTGTGAGTGATTCAGTTGGGAGTGCCACAGTGTGTGTGGTTCAGGTTCAGTTGGGAGTGCTCCGTGTGTCTGGTTCAGGTTCAGGTGGGAGTGCCCCCGTGTGTGTGGTTCAGGGTCAGTCGCGAGTGCCCCTGTGTATGGGTTCAGTCTGGAGTGCGATCTGTGTATGGTTCAGTCAGGAGTGCCCCTGAGTTTGTGGTTCAGTTGGGAGTGCCCCGTGTGTGTGGTTCAGTTGGTAGTGCCCCCATGTGTGTGGTTCAGGTTCAGTTGGGAGTGCCCGTGTGTGTGGTTCAGGTTCAGTTGTGAGTGCCCCTGTGTATGTGGTTCAGTCTAGAGTGCGACCTGTGTATGGTTCAGTCAGGAGTGCCCCCGTGTGAGTGGTTCAGATTCAGTCTAGAGTGCCCCAGTGAGTGTCATTCAGGTTCAGTCTTGAGTGCCCCTGTGTATGTGGTGTAGTCGGGAGTGCCCCCCCTGTGTATGGTTCAATCTGGAGGGCCCCAGTGTGTGTGGTTCAGGTTCAGTCATGAGTGCCCCTGTGTATGTGGTTCAATCGGGAGTGCCCCCTGTGTATGGTTCAGTCAGGAGTGCCCCTGAGTGTGTGGTTCAGTTGGGAGTGCCCTGTGTGAGTGATGCAGTCGGGAGTGACCCCGTGTGTGGTTCATTCAGGAGTGCCCATGAGTGTGTGGTTCAGTTGGGAGTGCCCTGTGTGAGTGGTTCAGTCAGGAGTGCCCACCTGTATCCTGCCATGTGTGCGGTTCAGTCGGGAGTGCCCCGTGTGTGTTTTAGTCTGGAGTGCCCTGTGTGTGTGTGTGTTTCAGTCGGGAGTGCCCCTGTGTGTGGTTCAGTCGAGATTGCCCCCATGTGTGTTTCAGTCTGAAGTGCCCCTTGTGTTTTTTTCAGACGGGAGTGCCCATGTGTGTGTGTTTCCGTCGGGAGTGCTCCTGGGTGTGTGTTTCAGTCTGGAGCGCCCAGTGTGTGTGGTTCAGTCTGGTGTGCCCCTGTGTGTGGGGTTCATTCAGGAGTGCCCCCGTGTCTGTGGTTCAATCGTGAGTGCCCTGTGTGTGCTTCTGGTTCAGTCTGGAGTGCCCCCATGTGAGTGGTTCGGATTCAGGAGTGCCACTGTGGGGTTCAGTGAGGAGTGCCCAGTGGTTCAGTCAGGAGTGCCCAATGTATGTGTTTCATTCAGGAGTGCTCCTGTGTGTGTGTTTCAGTCGTGAGTTCCCCCAGGTGTGTGGTTCAGTCTAAAGCTTGTGGTTAAGTCGGGAGTGCCCCATGTGGGTGGTTCAGTCTAGAGTCTGAGGTTCAATTGGGAGTGCCGGTGTGTAAGGTTCATTCGGGAGTGCCCTTGTGTGTGTGGTTCAGTCATGAGTGCCCAGTGTGTCTGTTTCAGTCTGGAGTGCCCCATGTGTGTGGTTCAGTCTGTAGTTCCCAGTGTATGTGGTTCAGTCGGAAGAGCCCCATGTGTGTTGTTCAATTGGGGGTGCCACTTGTGTGTGTTTTTCAATCAGGAGTGCCCCTGTGTGTGTGTGTGTTTCAGTTGTGAGGGCCCCCCGTCTGTGTGCTTCATTTGGGAGTGCCCCTGTGTGTGTGTGTTTCAGTCGTGAGTGCTCCTGGGTTTGTGTTTCAGTCATGAGTGCCCCATATGTGTGGTTCAATCAGGAGCATGTGGATGAGTCGGGAGAGCCACTGTGGGGATCCTTTGTAAGTGCCCGATGTGTGTGGTTCAGTCTTGAGTGCCCAGTGTATGTGGTTTAGTTAGAAGTGCCCCATGTGTATTGTTCAGTTGGGGGTGCCCCTGTGTGTGTTGTTTAGTTGGGATAGTCCTGTGTGTGTGTTTCAATCGGGAGTGCCCCCATACCTGTGGTTCAGTCTGGAGTGCACCCATGTGTGTTGTTTGGTCAGGAGTGCCCCTCATGTGTGTGGTTCAGTCGGGAGTGCCCCCGTGTGTGATGTTCAATTGGGAGTGCTCCATCTGTGTGGTTCAGTCGGGAGTGCCCCCATGTGTGTTGTTTAGTTAGGAGTGCCCCGTGTCTGTGTGGTTCAGTCGGGAGTGCCCTGTGTGTGTTGTTCAGTCAGGAGTGCCCGTCACAAGTGTGTGGCTCAGTCGGGAGTTTGTGGTTTAGTCAGGAGTGCCCCGTGTGTGTTTCAGTCCCCGTGTGTGATGTTCAGTTGGGAGTGCTCTGTCTGTGTGGTTCAGTCGGGAGTGCCCCATGTGTGTTGTTTAGTCAGGAGTGCCCCGTGTGTGTGTTTCAGTCCCCGTGTGTGATGTTCAGTTGGGAGTGCCCCGTGTGTGTTGTTCGGTCTGGAATGCCCCGTGTGTGTTGTTCAGTCGGGAGTGCCCCATCACAAGTGTGTTGTTCAGTCGGGAGTGCCCCATCACATGGGTGTGGTTCAGTCGGGAGCATGTGGTTTAGTCAGGAGTGCCCCGTGTGTGTTTCAGTCCCCGTGTGTGATGTTCAGTTGGGAGTGCTCTGTCTGTGTGGTTCAGTCAGGAGTGCCCCATGTGTGTTGTTTAGTCAGGAGTGCCCCGTGTGTGTGTTTCAGTCCCCGTGTGTGATGTTCAGTTGGGAGTGCCCCGTGTGTGTTGTTCGGTCTGGAATGCCCCGTGTGTGTTGTTCAGTCGGGAGTGCCCCATCACAAGTGTGTTGTTCAGTCGGGAGTGCCCCATCACATGGGTGTGGTTCAGTCGGGAGCATGTGGTTTAGTCAGGAGTGCCCCGTGTGTGTTTCAGTCCCCGTGTGTGACGTTCAGTTGGGAGTGCTCCATCTGTGTGGATCAGTCGGGATTGCCCGTCACATGTGTGGTTCAGTTGGGAGTGCCCTTGTGTGTGGGGTTTTTGGTACTGTCTGCTGCCACCTGTCCTAGTGTTTTAATTCCACTTTGTCTCTTGCTCTCTGCAGGCCCTGGATCGTGTGCTGACAGAACTGGCCCCCATGTGCGTTGCTGAACAGAACTTCGTCACCACATTTTTTATGCTAAACAACACGGAGAAAACAGCCATAGCGCCTCTGGATGAGGTATGTGGGATGTAGGGGCATCGCGAGGAACAAAATCCCTGTAAGACTGCTTCCCGAGGCCAGGCATATTCTGTTGTGTCAGAGATTTGAAGACCGGGCAGCTATGAGAAGCAATATGTGCTCCGTCTCAGCTTTGAGTTTTTGTATAGTGCCACACGCCAGTCTGTGGGTACTTCTCACTGCTGAAAGAGGCACCACAGACTGGTATAAGAGCAGAAGTGACATCGGTTCTTCTGGCTTTAGGTAACAACCATCTGCAATGCAATAGGTCTCTCATTTACGCGAATTTGAACTATTGGCATTGAAAATGACAATGCCCTTTATTTATGTTTTGGTTTTTAAAACATAAATTAAAGGCATTGTCATTTACAATGCCAATAGCTTAAACTCTTGCAAATGCGAGACCTATTGCATTCCAATGCTTGAAGGCATTGCTGAGTTGAATTCTTCTGTCTCCCATGGCCCCTAAAGAGCTTCCCGTTTGGTACAAGTTTGGTACGAGTTAAATAAACAAGCCAGTGGTCACAACTGCACACGAGAGACCCTCCAGCAGTAAGAGAAATGTATTAAAGAAAATAGTGCTCACACACTCAAGAAGACGTACCGTGTAACAACCAATCAATCAATCAATCATGGACATTTGTATAGCGCGCTACTCACCCGGAAGGGTCTCAAGGCGCCTGGGGGGGAGGGGATCGTTACTGCTCGAAGAGCCAGGTCTTGAGGAGCTTCCTGAAGGAGAGATGATCCTGGGTCAGCCGGAGGTGGATCGGGAGGGAGTTCCATGTCTTGGCTGCCAGATAGGAGAAGGGTCTTCCCCCGGCGGTGGCTTTGCGGATGCGTGGTACGGCGGCGAGGGCGAGGCTGGTCGATTGTAGCTGGCGGGTGTGCGCGTAGAAGATCAGGCGGTTGTTGAGGTACTTGGGGCCCAGGTCGTGGAGGGCCTTGTGTGCGTGGGTGAGGAGCCTGAAAGTGATCCTCTTGCTGACGGGGAGCCAGTGCAGGTCTCTCAGGTGGCCGGAGATGTGGCTGTGTCGGGGAATGTCCAGGACGAGTCGTGCGGAGGCGTTCTGGATGTACTGGAGTCTTTTCTGTAGTTTGGCTGTGTTCCGGCGTAGAGGGTGTTTCCGTAGTCCAGTCGGCTGGCGACGAGTGCCTGGGTGACCGTCTTTCTGGTTTTGGTGGGGATCCATCAGAAGATCTTACGGAGCATGCGCAGGGTGTTGAAGCATGATGACGAGACGGCGTTGACTTGTCTGGTCATCGAGAGGGAGGAGTCCAGGATGAAGCCCAAGTTGCGTGCATGGTCCGTTGGTTTGGGGGTGGTGCCCAGGGTAGGGGGCCACCAGGACTCGTCCCGGGCGGAGGGCGATGATCCCAGGATGAGGACTTTCGTCTTTTCAGAGTTCAGTTTCAGGCGGGTGTTCTTTATCCATTCGGCGACGTCTTTCATCCCTTCGTGTAGGCTGGTTCTGGCGGTGGCGGGGTCGTTGGTGAGAGAGAGGATTAGCTGGGTGTCGTCGGCGTAGGAGATGATGTTGAGGTTGTGTTTGCGTGCGATGGCTGCGAGAGGGCTCATGTAGACGTTGAAGAGTGATGACCCTTGTGGTACGCCGCAGATGACTTTGGTGGCCTTGGATCTGAACGGGGGAAGGGTTCTTCCGGCGAGGAACGAGATGATCCACTCCAGTGCTTTCTCTCGGATTCCGATGTTGCTGAGGTGCTGTACTAGGGTGCGGTAGCAGACAGTGTTGAACGCTGCAGAGAGGTCCAGGAGGATGAGGGCCGCTGTTTCCCCGTTATCGAGCAGAGATCTGATGTCGTCAGTGGCTGCGATGAGGGCGGTCTCGGTGCTGTGGTTGGCTCAGAAACCGGACTGCGAAGGGTCGAGGGATCCGTTCGTCTCGAGGAAGGCGGCAAGCTGTCTGTTGACGGTCTTTTCAATGACTTTGGCAGGAAAAGGGAGGAGCAAGATAGGACGGTAGTTTTTGAGGTCGGTGGGGTCCGCTGTTGGTTTCTCCAGGAGGGCGCTGAGCGCGGCGTGCTTCCAGGTCTCCGGGAAGGTGGCGGTGTTGAAGGAGGTGTTGATGATGTCCCGGATTTGGGGTGCGATGATGGAGTCGGCCTTGTTGAAGACGTGGTGGGGGCAGGGGTCGGTTGGTGATCCGGAGTGGATGGTGTTCATCGTGCGGGTGGTGTCTTCGGTGCTGATCGAAGTCCAGGCGCAGAGGGTGGTGGTGGGGGGCGTTGGTTCGGTGGTTGGGTGCATGGTTGGTGCGCCAAAGCTGTTGTGTATGTCGGCGTTCGTGCGGTGGAAGAACGAGGCGAGTGAGTCGCAGAGGTCTTGCGAGGGAGTGATGTTGTTGTTTCCGGCGCTGGGGTTGGAGAATTCTTTGACGATGCTGAAGAGTTCCTTGCTGTTGTGGGCGTTGTTGTCCAGTCGTTCTTTGAATTCTGTCTTCTTGGTGGTGCGGATCAGCTGGTGGTGTTTGCGGGTGGCGTGCTTGAGGGCCGTCATGTTGTTCGTGGTCTGGTCGTGGCGCCAGGCTTTCTCGAGGGTGCGGCAGTTCTGCGTGGAGATCTTGAGTTTGTGGGTGAACCAGGGAGCTTTCTTGCTGCTGGGTCTGCTGGGAGGGTCCTTCAGTGGTGCGAGGTCATCTGCGCAGTTGGTGAGCCACTGTGTGAGGTTGCTGGCTGCTTCGTTGGGGTCCGTTGTGCTGGTGGGAGGGTTCTGGCAGAGGGAGGTGGTGAGCTGCTCGGCGGTGATCTTGCTCCAGCTCCTGCGAGGACCCTGTTGCGGGTGGTGGTGGGTCGTGGTTCTTATGAAGCTGAAGTGGATGCAGCTGTGGTCAGTCCAATGGAGTTCGGTGCACCAAAGCTGTTGTGTATGTCGGCGTTCGTGCGGTGGAAGAACGAGGCGAGTGAGTCGCAGAGGTCTTACGAGGGAGTGATGTTGTTGTTTCCGGCGCTGGGGTTGGAGAACTCTTTGACGATGCTGAAGAGTTCCTTGCTGTTGTGGGCATTGTTGTCCAGTCGTTCTTTGAATGCTGTCTTCTTGGTGGTGCGGATCAGCTGGTGGTGTTTGCGGGTGGCGTGCTTGAGGGCCGTCATGTTGTTCGTGGTCTGGTCGTGGCACCAGGCTTTCTCGAGGGTGCGGCAGTTCTGCGTGGAGATCTTGAGTTTGTGGGTGAACCAGGGAGCTTTCTTGCTGCTGGGTCTGCTGGGAGGGTCCTTCAGTGGTGCGAGGTCATCTGCGCAGTTGGTGAGCCACTGTGTGAGGTTGCTGGCTGCTTTGTTGGGGTCCGTTGTGCTGGTGGGAGGGTTCTGGCAGAGGGAGGTGGTGAGCTGCTCGGCGGTGATCTTGCTCCAGCTCCTGCGAGGACCCTGTTGCGGGTGGTGGTGGGTCGTGGTTCTTATGAAGCTGAAGTGGATGCAGCTGTGGTCAGTCCAATGGAGTTCGGGGGAGTGGCTGAAGGAGATGTGCTTGCTGGAGGAGAAGACGGGGTCAAGCGTGTGGCCGGCGTAGTGGGTGGGGGTGTTCACCAGTTGCTTGAGTCCGAGGTTAGCGAGGTTGTCCAGCAGGGTGGCGGTGTTGCGGTCCTTGTTGTTCTCCAGGTGGAAGTTGAGGTCCCCTAGGAGGATGTAGTCGGCGGAGAGGAGGGCGTGTGGGCTGATGAAGTCGGCGATGTCTTCGCTGAATTGGGTGCGTGGTCCCGGGGGTCCGTAGATGAGGGTGCCTCTGAGGGTCGTCTTGGGGTCGGTGTGTATCTGGAAGTGGAGGTGTTCGGCGGCTGTGAATGTGTCGTCGGGGTTGGCCGTGATGCGGATGGTGTTCTTGTGTACGATGGCGATGCCTCCTCCAGTCTGGTTGACGCGGTCCTTCCGGGTGATCTTGTATCCGTCCGGGATGGCTATGGCGATGTCAGGCGCTGAGGAGGCGTTCATCCAGGTTTCTGTGAGGAAGGCGACGTCTGGTGATGTTGTGTCGAGCAGGTTCCAGAGTTCGACGGTGTGTCTGTGGATGGAGCGGGTGTTGAGCAGGATGCACTTGAGGTGGTTGTTGTTGCTCGGCTTGTCGTGTGCGGTGCAGGTCCGGGGGCAGGTGAATTTACAGGCTTGGCAGGTGAAGGGTCTGTGGGTGCGTTTCGGGGTGGCTCTGTAGCAGGCGGGGGTTCAGCCGGCGTTGAGTGCGTGGAGGGTGGCGGCGTCTTAGGTCTGTCGTGTGGTCTGGCGTCATCGGGGGCTAGGGTTCCTGGCGCTGGGCGCGGTCCAGGCGCGGACGGGCGCAGACAAGCTTGCCTTTGGCGCGCCTCCAGCGCACAATCGGCGCGCCCGCTGTGCGTACGCGCGGTCCCAGCCATAAATGGCGAAGTGGGAGCGAGGAGCAGCTGCGCACCCGCTGCGCGTGTTCGCTGCGCGTACGCGCGGTCCCAGCCATAAATGGCGAAGTGGGAGGGAGGAGCAGCTGGGAGGCGGGAGCGGGGCGGCGAATCGGAAGGGAGCTGGGCGTAGGGATGGAAGGGGGCGGGGCCGCAGGGGGGCAGCGGCGGGGGAGCGGGGAGGGTGCAAAGGCGGGAAAAACGGTCGCGCAGAGCGGCGGAGTGAAACGAGAGAAAACAGGACACAGGGGCAGGACGATAAACAGTGACAAGGGCTATCTAATGAACAGAAACAGGGCACAAAGGGCTAAACAATGGCAAACCAGTCACAGGGGTAAGACGAAGAACAATCACAAGGGCTATCTAATAAGCAGAGACAGGGCACAAAGGCTATGCAAAGAAACCAGTCACAGCGGACTATACCAAGAAGGAAACAGAGGCAGACAGAATCCAGCCGAGCGCAGTCACGGGGGGGCTGCGCGGTGAGTGGAGCGACCGGCCCTGTGAACAGGGTCAAAGTTAAAGGGCCAGTCCTCATGAGAGGTTACAAATGAAGACAAGGCGACACTTAGGAGGGACTAACAGGCCTAAAAAACGAATCAGCATTTACGAAGGACGATGACACAAGCCAATGACAAATAAGGGCGAAGAGTGTGCGTGTGCGGGGCTTCAAGTACATTCTCCAATACAGCATGGCTCGCAGAGCAGCGCATGCGCTGCCCAGGCTAGACCTAAAAAGTCGGATTTGTTAATATAGTACATACTTTTAAAAAAGTGAATTTACATATTGCTGCATCAAGAACTTGCCCCAGGCTAGGCATCGGAGCTTCGTTAGTGAAACTCTACTTAGTTTCACACTGCTTGGAAGATTTGAGGGTCTCATGCGCGTGTCTTCTTTGAGACAGACAAAGGTGACTTATTCCAGGCTTCTGGGCCACTGACATGTACCGGCCTCCCAACTATACTGGTAGGATTGTTTACATAGGGTGGATCATCGCAGGGACCAGTTTGCAGTTTGGTGCCTCATAGATTGAACATTTGCTTTGTGGCGTCTCTGCGTTAGGCAGAACAGTTACAAGGCCACACTTCCGGCGAGGAGCCAGACTGAGGTTTGGAGAGCCAGGCTGGGTTCATCTCTTCTTTAAGCCCATCATGTTTTGGGCTGCTCTGCTGCAGAATAGGGGAGTCAGAAGATGTGTCCATAGGCGGCCCATGTGTTGACCATGACACTGAAGTGGATGGCTCATGACGAAACCACGCAGCGGATGTTCTTGTGTGGTTGATGGTGTCGTTGAATGGCGTGAGTCTGCCATCAGCGTGGCAGTGCAGCACCTGTGAGGAAGGGCAGCATGTGTCAGAGGGGTTGAATGTGGCAGTGGACCCCTTGGTGATGTCTCTGATGGTCAGAGTGGCATCAAAAACCACTCTTAGGTGTTGGATCTAGACTACGCATGGCAGGTTCGCTCTGAGGAGGGAGGTCACAGAAAAGACATCTGATTTGAGGTGCAGATACTCTTAATGGTGTTTCTGTTTTGCTCATTCAGGACTGCTCTCTTGCACCCAATTGTTGTAACAACAGGGATGCCAAAGTCGGTTCAAATTCTACTTCTTTATTCAGCACAAAACCTGGGGTCACATCTCCCTGACAGCCAGAGGCCCACTAACTCTCACGGAACCCTCAACTCCTTAACAATCTTGAGCCATAACATTTTACTTCATTACAACTGCTCTCTTGCACCCATCAGTGTGTAGGCAATATGCAGTTTCACTTGCTGGTTTTGGGGGCAATAGCATACTTACCAACATTTTAGAAGAGGAAAAAGTGAGAGATTAAAAAAACAATCAGGAGAATGCAATTCCCGTATTAAGTTTAATTGAAGAAGATGCAATTTCAGACAGGGACAGCAAAAATGGAGCCATTTTTTGATTCATAAATCTGGAGTCTCCTGCCTGAATCTGGTCTATTGGCATGTATGCGAAAGGCAGCTTCTGATGTTGGTTAGGTTGGTGATAAGCTGCTTTTGCGGTTGGTTGTTTGGGCGATAGTTGGTTGTGTGGGCGATAGGTAGCTTCTGCTTTTGGTTATCTGAAAGAAACAGGTTAGTGTTAGATTCCTTACCTTAGAATATCCCCAGGCGTCAAACTGGATCCGGAAAGTTTTCGTCAGCAGAACCCCTGCGCGTAGGTAGGCGTTGTCTGCAGCTCTGCATCCGTCGTTGGCGTCGTGATCGCCGGGATGACGCCGTCGGAGTACTTAGACGCCGCCCTCCCGCGCTGATGTCAGATCTTCTTTTTTCCGCGCCAGCAAGCGCAGATCTGGGAAGAGCAGTACTCCTAGTCATTTTTTGACTAACTTTTTTTATCTGTTTTGGATCTATCTTCAAGTCGACTTTGACTCCTGGTGCCTGTAGGGATGCCTGGTTTCAAACCGTGCAACGCCTGTCACCGCCTGTTATCGGTGACCGACCCCCACCGCCGGTGTCTCTACTGCCTCGGGGCTGACCATGATGACAAGTTGTGCCCCGACTGCCAGGCCTTGACCTTGAACGCTAGGCCGGAGCAGTCCCGTAAGCTCTTCGAGATCCGGCAGTCGGCTCCGCGCCGCTCAAGGTCCCAGTCGAGGAGGAAGTCGAGGGACCAGTCGCGGAGCCGTAGCCATCGCCGCTTGTCGAGCCATCACCACTCGTCGGGCTCCAAGTCCTCCGGTAAGTCGAGGCACTCTCAAAAGAAGTCGAAGAGGCAACGTCGCTCTTCCGACTTCCTCCGCGGGTCGCGCGACGCGGCTGAGAGTTCAGGTGACACTACCCGCGCGGCTCCATTGGAGCCACAGGCGTCGCATCCGGCCCCATACCCTTTGGTCCCTGAGCTGCATGTGACACCAGAGGAGATACGTGATTTCCTCGTCGCCATGAGGACTCACTAGCCTCCGTCGGGGTCTGCTGGCGCGCCTTCGGGCCCCAAAGAACCGACTAGGGGCCCTGGTGGGCCGGTGGCTTCGGCCCTGGCCCCATCGGGTGCTTCGGCCCTGGCGCCATCGTCGACTTTGGTCCCGACGCTGCAGGGTCTCGGGGGATGCAGGCCTGGATCCCGGTCGATGCCAGTTGACCTCACGACTCCTCCACTGGCGCCGGCCCCGATGGTGTCGCTTCCGGCGCCATCATCGGACGACGCCATCCCCAGTTATAGCCCCGGTCCGGGTCCGGCGTCAGAACGGCACCGCTCGGCGCCGTCTCCGGCGTCGATGGGTGAGGCCTTCACCTACGACCCGGCTCCATCATTTCTGCCTGTTTATCAGGACACGGATGTGGGGGAGGACTGGGAGGGGTCTAATGACCCTCTGGCACAATAGGACTGGGCAGATGAACTGGGGAAGGCCAGTGGTCTGGATACTTTGCCTGACACTGGATTCATCTCACCTCCCTCCGTGGCTACGAAGGAGGGTGCTACCTATGGTGTGGTGTTGCGCAGGGCAGCCAAGGCCTTGGCTCTTGAGCTCCCTGCCGCGGCCGTGAGGACTAACCTCCTCACTGAGGTGCTTCAGCCGCCAGTAAGTTCTTCGGAGCCTCTGCTGCCGTTCAATGAAGCCCTCACGGACGTTCTGATGGGCACTTGGTCCAAGCCCTCCACAGTGCCCCCTGTGGATCGGAACGTGGCCCGACGCCACCGCCCGGCTCCGGGCTACCCCTCCTTTCTGTCATTACACCCCACCCCCGAGAGCCTGGTGATCAAGGCCTCTAATTCCCAGACCGCATTCCCGGCCGCTCCCCCGGATCGGGGATCCAAAAGGTTTGACCAGTTTGGTAAGAAACTGTTCTCATTGAGTTTGGAGTTGCTGTCTATCAACACCGCTTGCCTTTTGGGCCGTTACACTCACTCCTTTCGGGACACAGTTGCGGACGTGCTGCCCCGGTGTCCAGAGGATTCTCGGGCACTGCTCGCCCAAGCCCTTGCTGAGGGGCGTGATGCAGCACGTTATTCGATCAGGTGTGGACTTGATACTACGGACTCGCTGCACAGAGCGATTTCCACGACGGTGGCGATCCGTCGCCACGCCTGGCTGAGGTCTGCCAATTTCTCGGGGGATGTCCAGGACACGCTCATTGACATGCCCTTCGATGGCCGTCGCCTTTTTGGCGACAAAACAGACAGTGCACTTGAGCCTTTCAAGGACTCCAGAGCTACGGCCAAGTTCTTGGGCCTGTCGGGCCAGCCCCAGCAGACTTCTGCTTTTCGCCCCTTTCGTGGCCAAGGAAGGGGCGCTCGCTCCCACATGTCCAGCCAGCCACAGCCCGCAGAACCAACCTCAACGTGGTAACCGCTGTGGTGGTGCAGGGGGACATTGGCAAGGTCAGTCCACATCCACTCCCGCAGCATCTGCCTCAAAGCCTTCTTAGTCCAACCTTTCAGGCCCATTTGACGCCAGTGGGGGGCATGGTCCGCCATCACCTCCTCTACTCCCTCCCCTTCGAGGCGACCCCTCCAGCCATGCCACCGCAGTACCACCGCAAGTCGGGGGATCACTTGCAACTTCTACAGGAGGAAGTTATGGCCCTCTTGGCCAAGGGGGCCATCAAGCGCGTTCCTGGTCCAGAAGTAGGTCATGGTTGCTACTCCCACTACTTTCTGGTACCCAAGAAGGGCAAAGGAGGTCTACGCCACTATCTTGGACCTCCGAAGCATCAACGGCTTCCTCCGGAAGGAGAAGTTCAAGATGCTGACTTTACCTCAGGTCCTGGCTGCTCTAGACCCTGGAGACTGGATGGTAGCTTGGGACTTGCAGGACGCATATTTCCACATCCCCATCCTGCCGGCCCACCAGCGCTACCTGTGGTTCACGGTAGGCCATGGGCATTTTCAGTTTACTGCGCTCCCCTTTGGCCTCACCAGTGCCCCTCGGGTGTTCATGAAAGTGATGGCGGTGGTCACAGCTCATCTGCGCAAATCAGGGGTTTCAGTCTTCCCCTATCTCGACGACTGGTTGTTGAAGGCGGGCTCGTCCCAGACAGTCGTCTCCCTCCTCCAGACTACGGCTGATCTCCTGCACTCGCTGGGGTTCTCCATCAACGAACCGAAGTCACACCTCTGCCCTTCTCAGAAGCTCCTCTTCATCGGAGCGATTCTGGACATGGTGCAGTTTCAGGTTTATCCTCCCGAGCAGCGGGTTGGGATATTCAGGCTCTGATTCCGATCTTTCAGACTTTATCCCAAATCTCGGTCAGGTTGACTCTGCGGCTCCTGGGGCTGATGGCCTCCTGCATCCTGCTGGTGCATCACGCCAGGTGGCGGATGCAGGCTCTCCAGTGGGACCTGAAGTTTTAGTGGTCCCAGCAACCTGTCCGACCACGTCCGGATCTCAGAGGGCACTGCGAGACAGTTGCAGTGATGGCTCACGGACCGCGATTGGGTCAGCGGCAGAGCCCTCTCCCAGCCCAAACCGGAGCATGTAGTAGTGACGGATGCGTCCCTCCTGGGATGGGAGGGTCACATGGGAGAGGCAGAGACCAGAGGCCTCTGGTCTCCAGCGGAGTCCCGCCTCCATATCAACCTTCTGGAGCTGCGGGCGATCCGGCTTGCACTGAAGGCATTCTTTCCCACTGTCCGTGGAAGTGTAGTGCAGGTGTTCACGGACAACACCACCGTCATGTGGTACTGCAACAAACAGGGCGGGGTTGGGTTCTGGACCCTTTGTTAGGAGGCTCTGCGCCTCTGGACATGGCTGGAACACCAGGGAGTCACCCAAACATCAGGGCAGACGAACTCAGCTGTCGATGCATGATGGATCACGAATGGCGTCTAAACTCGGACGTGGTGCAAGGTCTCTTTCAGCAGTGGGAGGAGCCTTGGTTAGATCTATTCACCACCGAAGAGAACGCGCAATGTCATCTGTTCTGCGTGGAATTTCCAAGGCAGCACTCGCTTGGCATCGCTTTTTGTCGTGAGTGGAACTGCGGTCTGGTGTACGCCTTTTCGCCTATACCACTTCTGACTAGAGTGCTGAAGAAGATCAGACACGACCCTCCCAAGTCATCCTTGTGGCTCCGGACTGGGCGCGAAGATACTGGTATCCCGAGCTACTCAGCATGTCAGTTGATCCCCTGATTCGTCTGCCTCTTCGGCAGGACCTTCTGTCCCAGCAGCAGGGGACGGTCCTCCACCCGAACCTGTCCAGTCTCCACCTACATGCGTGAAGATTGAGCGGCGACAGTTGAGGCCATTTGACTTGCCTCCTGAAGTCTGTGATGTGATTCTGGCAGCCAGGAGTCCCTCCACAAAACCGGTATACGCCTGCCGGTGGAACAAATTTGTGGCATGGTGCACAGCAAAGGCTGTGGATCCACTCTCTTTCAGAGATTCTCCTCTTTCTTCTTTCTCTTGCACAGCAGGGCTCTGCTCTGGGCACTATCAAAGGCTATCACTCGGCTATTTCAGCCTTCTTAAGGCTTCCTGATCAGCCTTTTCTTTTCAAGTCCCCTGTTGTAAATAGATTCTTGAAAGGCATCACACACATGTTCCCTCCTGTTCCCTCCTGTTCCCTTCGTGATGCCTCAGTGGGACTTGAATCTTGTACTGACTTTACTGATGTGCGGAGCCACTGCATAACTGTCCTCTTCGTCTTCTGACTCTTAAAACTGCATTCCTGGTTGCCATCATCTCTGCCAGGAGAGTGAGTGAGCTCCAGGCTCTGTCTTCTAAGCCTCCTTTCCTCTCTGTCCATCCGGACAAAGTTGTTTTGAGGACTCGTCCTTCTTTCCTGCCCAAGGTGGTTACAGCCTTTCATTTTTTTTTGTCAAATCTTTTTTATTATGATTTATAAAAATGAACATTACATTGGGTATTCCATTTCACACATTTTATCTTAGCGGCCGTTCCTGGGTAGAAGTGCACCGACAACATGCCACGACTAGAGGTGCCGTAGCAATACAATTGAAAAAATGCAATTAGTCCGCAGGAGAATCATGAGCGCCCAGGTGTGTCCTTAAATGGTGATTAAGATTCAATACACCCCACCTCCCTATGGTTACAGCCTTTCATATCAGACAGTCCATCACCTTGCCCACCTTCTTTCCGCCTCCGCATCCCTCGAAAGAGGAAGAGAGGCTCCACCGTCTGGACCCAAAACGTGCACTCTCCTTTTATCTAGACCGCACACGCCAGTTCTGGGTGGACGACCAGCTCTTTGTTGGTTACGTGGGTTCTAAGAAGGGACGTGCGGTGCACAAGTGGACATCTCTCGGTGCGTCGTTTTGTGCATCAAGGTATGTTACTCCTTGGTGAAAAAGGAGCCTCCTGTGGGGCTGCACGCCCATTCCACTCGGGCCACGGCGGCTACTACTGCCCTGGGTCTGGGAGTCCCCTTGTAGGACATCTGTCAGGCAGCTACATGGGCCTCGATGCACACGTCTGCTAAACACTACTGCCTGGACAGCCAAGTCCAAGAGATGGCTTTTTCGGCCGTTCCTTTCTCCAGGACTTTCTGGTGTGATCTTGGTTCTCAGACCCACCACCGGGGTTGGTATTGCTGAGGTATCTATTCTATGGTAAGGAATCTAACACTAACCTGTTTCTTTCAGATGCACAAGTTACTTACCTTCGGTAACGATATATCTGTAAGAAACAGTAGTTAGTGTTAGATTCCTTTCCCCACCATCCATCCTCCCCGTTCTGCGAACCGATATCTAGGGTTAAGGTATCTCCCTTTGAGGGCCCTAGTTTCATGGCACCAGTGTCGGTTTCTTGTATGGCTCTGTGTTCCTGGCGCGGAAAGCTATGTACAGAACTGACGTCGGTGCGCGAGGGTGGCGTCTAAGTACTCCAACGATGTCATCTGGGTGATCACAATGCCGACGACGGGTGGGGAGCCGCAGGCGATGCCTACCGACACGCAGGGGTACTGCTGACGAAAACTTTCTGGATCCAGTCTGATGCCTGGGGATATTCTAAGGTAAGGAATCTAACACTAACTACTGTTCCTTACAGCTATATCGTTACCGAAGGTAAGTAACGTGCGTTTGGGTGATAGTTGGTCGTTTGGGAAATAGGTAGCTTGTGCTGTCGGTTTTTTCAGCGATAGTTGGTTGTTTGGGAAATTGGCAGCCTCCTATGTTGGTTGTTTTAGTGATAGGCAACCACTAATGTTGGATGTTTGGAGGATATGCAGCTTCTGCTGTTGGTTGCTTGGACGATAGCTATCATCTGATGTTGGTCGCTTGGGCAATAGGTAGCTTCTGCTGTTTGTTGTTTGTACAATAGGCAGCCTCTAATGTTGGTTGTTTGAGGGATTTATTTATTTTTATTTTTTATTTTTGAAGTTTTCTATAGCGCTGGCCAGACCCGAGGGTATCGGAGCACTTTACAGTCGATCTGGAGGGAACAGGTGAGGAACAATACAGCTTCATACAAGTTCAAAGATTAACAGAGTTGTCTGGCGCCTGAGGGGCGGCTTTGAGGTAGTGTCTTTGAGGCAGTCAGAGTTACAGGGTGAGCTGTTGAGGTAGAGTTCGGAAATGCACGGTTGAGGATTTTTAGACGACTCTTGAATTCTGGAAAGGAAGGGGTAGTTCTGATGTCCACTGGGATTAAGTTCCAAATTTTTGGGGCGTTGCCAGCAAAAGAGCGGTTTGCGGTTTTTTGTTTCCGGGTTTTCAGGGGGATGAGTAGTAGGGAGTTTGAACTTCTGAGATTTCTGGATTGACCCGCTTTCTTGAGCTTAGAGGCTAAGTATTCCGGTTTCCCTGTGTGCAAGGCTTTGTGTGTAAGACAGGCCGTTCTGAAGCTGGCGCGCATTTCCACTGGGAGCCATTTTAAATCTTTGAGTGCGGGGGATATGTGGTCGAATTTCTTTACACCTGAGACCATTCTGGCTGCTGCATTGAGGGTGGTTTACAGTGGCGCTAGGTGGGATAGGGCTGTGCCGGATAGGGTAGCGATCCCATAGTCCAGTCTGGACAGCACCAGTGCTTGGGTGGCTTGTTGGAGATCCTTCTGCGGGATGTTTGTTTTGTTGAGGAGCTTCAGATTGAGGAAGGCGCTCTTCGCGTAGTTCTTGATGAGGCTCGTCATTGCTAGTTTGTGATCAAGGGTGATTCCAAGTGATTTTACCGAGTTAGTCAGGGTGAGATTTCCTTGGAGAGCGTCAATAGCTTTCACCCATTCAGTGATTTGAGGGTTATCGTCCTTCTTTGAGATGAGGAGGATCTCGGTTTTTCGTTGATTGAGTTTGAGGTGGTTTGCCCCTAGCCAGCCTTGGATTTCTATGAGAGTGTTGTTGAGCCTTAGAATGTTGTTAAAGGAGGTGGTTTCTATGTGGATCTGTGTGTCGTCTGCGTAGAGATGAAAAGGGATGTTGGCTTTCTTCAGTATGATGGTGAGGGGTACCATATATATGTTGAACAGTTGAGGGGAAAGAACGGATCCTTGGGGGAGAGGGTCGGATGTGAAGGATTTTATTTTGACTCTGTGGAAACGGTTCTGAAAGAAGGAGTCGAACCATTGCAGGACCATATCGTCCGTACCTACTCGTTCTTTGAGGGCCTTGATGTGGAGCTTGTGGTCAACCGTGTCAAAAGCCGCTGACAGGTCTAGGAGGATGAGTAGGCAGCACTGATCCGAATCAAGGGAGTTGCGGGTGTCATCTACTATGTTCAGGATTGCGGTTTCGGTGCTATAGCCTTTTCTGAAACCTGATTGGTTGTGGTCAAGAAGATTGATGTTGTCGAGCTGATTGTTGAGTTGGTGTAATACACATTTTTCTAGGATTTTAGCTAGGAAGGGCAGGCTTGAGACTGCTCTGAAGTTGTTTAGGTTGTTGGGGTCTAGGCCTGGTTTCTTCAGGAGGGGAGTTACCTGGCCGACTTTGAGGCAGTCCGGGATGATGCCAGTTTTTAAGGAGCTGTTGATGATTTCACACCAGAGTGGAGCAAGGGTGAGTTTGAAGTCTTTGGCCATTTGTGAGGGGATGGGATCAAGGTTGTGGGATGAGGGTTTGGATGATGAGATTAGATTGAGGATCTCGGCTTCATGGATGAGGTCGAAGGAAGACCAGGCGATAGAGGTGGGGTCTCTAGAGATGGGTTCTGTTGCTGTTAGGTCGATGTTGGCAATCGGGGGAGGGCTGATGTCTAGAGATAGTTAGATCTTGGATATTTTTTCATTGAAGAAGGTGACAAAGTTATCACATAGGGTTTTGGAGGGTTGGGCATGGACAGTGGACGGTTTGAATGTTTGTTTTTGATGATGTCAAAGAGTTCTCTTGGCCTGTTTTTTGCCTTGTCTAGCGCATTGCAGAAGAAGTTTGTTTTTTCGCTGTTGATATGATTCTTGTACCTTCTTCTAATTGCTTTGAGTTCCTCGCGACGGCTAGAGGAGGGGTTCTTTCTCCAATAAGCAGCTTCTGCTGTTGGTTGTTTGGGCGAAAGACCACCTCTCATGTTGGTTGTTTCAGCGATAGTCAGGCCCTGATGTTGGTTGCTTGGACGATATGCAGCTTCTGCTGTTGGTTGCTTGGACTATAGCTATCATCTGATGTTGGTTGCTTGGATAATAGGTAGCTTCTGTTGTTCATTGTTTGGACGATAAGCAGCATCTGATTTTGGTTGTTTGGGTGATAGGCAGCCTCTAATGTTGGTTGGTTTGACGATATGCAGCTTCTGCTGTTAGTTGCTTGGACGATAGGTATCATCTGATGTTGGCTGCTTGGGTAATAGGTAGCTCTCATGTTGGTTGTTTCAGCGATATGCAGCTCAGCTGTTAATTACTTGGACAATAGGTATCATCTGGTGTTGTTTTTTTGGGCAATAGGTAGCCTCTCATGTTGGTCGTGTGGACGATAGGCAGCATCTAATATTCGTAGTTTGTAGAGACTTTGGCAGCCTCTTAGTTTCATTGCTAATGGCAGTTCTTTGTATAGAAATATAGAAGTGCAGGTACTCATTATTTAAAGTGCCAGTTTGCTGCTGAGAAGTGTCTGTACTCTCCCATTAAATGTATTGCAGTGTTGCTGAGAAGTGCCAGTACTCTTCTGTTAAATGTATATGGGCAGTACTGAGAAGTGCAGGTACTCTCCCTTTCAAGTTAAAGATGTGCAGGTACTCAGTACTGGATAGTACCTGCTTATTTAAAGCACTGGCCAAAGGCAAGCCCGTCTGCGCCCGTCCGCGGCAGACCGGGGCACGGGGCCAGTACCCCTGCTCATTCTACCTCTCAAAAAAGGGAGTGGTGATGGACAGAGTATCTGAATTAAGCAGAAAACTCCTACCCAGTCAACAGATCAGGGCTTGATCCATCACCGTTTTTTTAGCTCACTGCATCATCCCGGCTCAGAACCTGGCTACATGCAAATTAGTCTGTCCCTGGCCCAGTGCATCATGGGAACAGGGCAGACCAAACTACCAAGCCAATTATTTTACTGGAAAGGAAACAAGCTTCCGGGGACCGGTTTCTGGCATTACAGCCGTCTTCGGCCCGGCTTGTTTGAATCCTGATGGTGCAGTGAGCAAGGGACTCATGTCTGAGTATACCCTTCCACGCTTATGGTGGACAAAACGATTCAGAAAAGGGAGTGGTGATGGACAGAGTATCTGAATTAAGCAGAACACTCCTACCCAGTCAACAGATCAGGGCTTGATCCATCACCGTTTTTTAGCACACTGCACCATCCCAGCTCAGAACCTGGCTACATGCAAATTAGTCTGTCCCTGGCCCAGTGCATCATGGGAACAGGGCAGACCAAACTACCAAGCCAATTCTTTTACTGGAAAGGAAACAAGCTCCTGGGGACCGGTTTCTGGCATTACAGCCGTCTTCGGCCCGGCTTGCTTGAATCCTGATGGTGCAGTGAGCAAGGGACTCATGTCTGAGCATACCCTTCCACGCTTATGGTGGACAAAACTATTCAGAAAAGGGAGTGGTGATGGACAGAGTATCTGAATTAGGCAGAACACTCCTACCCAGTCAACGGATCAGGGCTTGATCCATCACCGTTTTTTAGCTCACTGCACCATCCCAGCTCAGAACCTGGCTACATGCAAATTAGTCTGTCCCTGGCCCAGTGTATCATGGGAACAGGGCAGACCAAACTACCAAGCCAATTCTTTTACTGGAAAGGAAACAAGCTTCCGGGGACCGGTTTCTGGCATTACAGACGTCTTCGGCCCGGCTTGCTTGAATCCTGATGTTGCAGTGAGCAAGGGACTCATGTCTGAGCATACCCTTCCACGCTTATGGTGGACAAAACGATTCAGAAAAGGGAGTGGTGATGGACAGAGTATCTGAATTAAGCAGAACACTCCTACCCAGTCAACAGATCAGGGCTTGATCCATCACCGTTTTTTAGCTCACTGCACCATCCCAGCTCAGAACCTGGCTACATGCAAATTAGTCTGTCCCTGGCCCAGTGCATCGTGGGAACAGGGCAGACCAAACTACCAAGCCAATTCTTTTACTGGAAAGGAAACAAGCTTCCGGGGACCGGTTTCTGGCATTACGGGCCGATGACGGCTATAATGCCAGAAACCGGTCCCCGGAAGATTGTTTCCTTCCCAGTAAAAGAATTGGCTTGGTAGTTTGGTTTGCCCTGTTCCCATGATGCACTGGGACAGGGACAGACTAATTTGCATGTAGCCAGGTTCTGAGCTGGGATGGTGCAGTGAGCTAAAAAACGGTGATGGATCAAGCCCTGATCTGTTGACTGGGTAGGAGTATTCTGCTTTATTCAGAAACTCTGTCCATCACCACCCCCTTTTCTGAATCGTTTTGTCCACCATAAGCGTGGAAGGGTATACTCAGATGTGAGTCCCTTGCTCATTGCACCATCAGGATTCAAGCAAGCCGGGCCGATGACGGCTGTAATGCCAGAAACCGGTCCCCGGAAGCTTGTTTCCTTCCCAGTAAAAGAATTGGCTTGGTAGTTTGGTTTGCCCTGTTCCCATGATGCACTGGGACAGGGACAGACTAATTTGCATGTAGCCAGGTTCTGAGCTGGGATGGTGCAGTGAGCTAAAAAACGGTGATGGATCAAGCCCTGATCTGTTGACTGGGTAGGAGTATTCTGCTTTATTCAGAAACTCTGTTCATCACCACCCCCTTTTCTGAATCATTTTGTCCACCATAAGCGTGGAAGGGTATACTCAGATGTGAGTCCCTTGCTCATTGCCCCATCAGGATTCAAGCAAGCCGGGCCGATGACGGCTGTAATGCCAGAAACCTGTCCCCGGAAGCTTGTTTCCTTCCAAGTAAAAGAATTGGCTTGGTAGTTTGGTTTGCCCTGTTCCCATGATGCACTGGGACAGGGACAGACTAATTTGCATGTAGCCAGGTTCTGAGCTGGGATGGTGCAGTGAGCTAAAAAACGGTGATGGATCAAGCCCTGATCTGTTGACTGGGTAGGAGTATTCTGCTTTATTCAGAAACTCTGTCCATCACCACCCCCTTTTCTGAATCGTTTTGTTCACCATAAGCGTGGAAGGGTATACTCAGATGTGAGTCCCTTGCTCATTGCACCATCAGGATTCAAGCAAGCCGGGCCGATAACGGCTGTAATGCCAGAAACCGGTCCCCGGAAGCTTGTTTCCTTCCAAGTAAAAGAATTGGCTTGGTAGTTTGGTTTGCCCTGTTCCCATGATGCACTGGGACAGGGACAGACTAATTTGCATGTAGCCAAGTTCTGAGCTGGGATGGTGCAGTGAGCTAAAAAGCGGTGATGGATCAAGCCCTGATCTGTTGACTGGGTAGGAGTATTCTGCTTTATTCAGAAACTCTGTCCATCACCACCCCCTTTTCTGAATCGTTTTGTCCACCACAAGCGTGGAAGGGTATACTCAGATGTGAGTCCCTTGCTCATTGCACCATCAGGATTCAAGCAAGCCGGACCGATGACTGCTGTAATGCCAGAAACCGGTCCCCGTAAGCTTGTTTCCTTCCCAGTAAAAGAATTGGCTTGGTAGTTTGGTTTGCCCTGTTCCCATGATGCACTGGGACAGGGACAGACTAATTTGCATGTAGCCAGGTTCTGAGCTGGGATGGTGCAGTGAGCTAAAAAACGGTGATGGATCAAGCCCTGATCTGTTGACTGGGTAGGAGTATTCTGCTTTATTCAGAAACTCTGTCCATCACCACCCCCTTTTCTGAATCGTTTTGTCCACCATAAGCGTAGAAGGGTATACTCAGATGTGAGTCCCTTGCTCATTGCACCATCAGGATTCAAGCAAGCCGGGCCGATGACGGCTGTAATGCCAGAAACCTGTCCCCGGAAGCTTGTTTCCATCCAAGTAAAAGAATTGGCTTGGTAGTTTGGTTTGCCCTGTTCCCATGATGCACTGGGACAGGGACAGACTAATTTGCATGTAGCCAGGTTCTGAGCTGGGATGGTGCAGTGAGCTAAAAAACGGTGATGGATCAAGCCCTGATCTGTTGACTGGGTAGGAGTATTCTGCTTTATTCAGAAACTCTGTCCATCACCACCCCCTTTTCTGAATCGTTTTGTCCACCATAAGCGTGGAAGGGTATACTCAGATGTGAGTCCCTTGCTCATTGCACCATCAGGATTCAAGCAAGCCGGGCCGATAACGGCTGTAATGCCAGAAACCGGTCCCCGGGAGCTTGTTTCCTTCCAAGTAAAAGAATTGGCTTGGTAGTTTGGTTTGCCCTGTTCCCATGATGCACTGGGACAGGGACAGACTAATTTGCATGTAGCCAAGTTCTGAGCTGGGATGGTGCAGTGAGCTAAAAAGCGGTGATGGATCAAGCCCTGATCTGTTGACTGGGTAGGAGTATTCTGCTTTATTCAGAAACTCTGTCCATCACCACCCCCTTTTCTGAATCGTTTTGTCCACCACAAGCGTGGAAGGGTATACTCAGATGTGAGTCCCTTGCTCATTGCACCATCAGGATTCAAGCAAGCCTGACCGATGACTGCTGTAATGCCAGAAACCGGTCCCCGTAAGCTTGTTTCCTTCCCAGTAAAAGAATTGGCTTGGTAGTTTGGTTTGCCCTGTTCCCATGATGCACTGGGACAGGGACAGACTAATTTGCATGTAGCCAGGTTCTGAGCTGGGATGGTGCAGTGAGCTAAAAACGGTGATGGATCAAGCCCTGATCTGTTGACTGGGTAGTAGTATTCTGCTTTATTCAGAAACTCTGTCCATCACCACCCCCTTTTCTGAATCGTTTTGTCCACCATAAGCGTGGAAGGGTATACTCAGATGTGAGTCCCTTGCTCATTGCACCATCAGGATTCAAGCAAGCCGGGCCGATGACGGCTGTAATGCCAGAAACCGGTCCCCGGAAGCTTGTTTCCTTCCAAGTAAAAGAATTGGCTTGGTAGTTTGGTTTGCCCTGTTCCCATGATGCACTGGGACAGGGACAGACTAATTTGCATGTAGCCAAGTTCTGAGCTGGGATGGTGCAGTGAGCTAAAAAGCGGTGATGGATCAAGCCCTGATCTGTTGACTGGGTAGGAGTATTCTGCTTTATTCAGAAACTCTGTCCATCACCACCCCCTTTTCTGAATCGTTTTGTCCACCACAAGCGTGGAAGGGTATACTCAGATGTGAGTCCCTTGCTCATTGCACCATCAGGATTCAAGCAAGCCGGACCGATGACTGCTGTAATGCCAGAAACCGGTCCCCGTAAGCTTGTTTCCTTCCCAGTAAAAGAATTGGCTTGGTAGTTTGGTTTGCCCTGTTCCCATGATGCACTGGGACAGGGACAGACTAATTTGCATGTAGCCAGGTTCTGAGCTGGGATGGTGCAGTGAGCTAAAAAACGGTGATGGATCAAGCCCTGATCTGTTGACTGGGTAGGAGTATTCTGCTTTATTCAGAAACTCTGTCCATCACCACCCCCTTTTCTGAATCGTTTTGTCCACCATAAGCGTAGAAGGGTATACTCAGATGTGAGTCCCTTGCTCATTGCACCATCAGGATTCAAGCAAGCCGGGCCGATGACGGCTGTAATGCCAGAAACCTGTCCCCGGAAGCTTGTTTCCATCCAAGTAAAAGAATTGGCTTGGTAGTTTGGTTTGCCCTGTTCCCATGATGCACTGGGACAGGGACAGACTAATTTGCATGTAGCCAGGTTCTGAGCTGGGATGGTGCAGTGAGCTAAAAAACGGTGATGGATCAAGCCCTGATCTGTTGACTGGGTAGGAGTATTCTGCTTTATTCAGAAACTCTGTCCATCACCACCCCCTTTTCTGAATCGTTTTGTCCACCATAAGCGTGGAAGGGTATACTCAGATGTGAGTCCCTTGCTCATTGCACCATCAGGATTCAAGCAAGCCGGGCCGATAACGGCTGTAATGCCAGAAACCGGTCCCCGGGAGCTTGTTTCCTTCCAAGTAAAAGAATTGGCTTGGTAGTTTGGTTTGCCCTGTTCCCATGATGCACTGGGACAGGGACAGACTAATTTGCATGTAGCCAGGTTCTGAGCTGGGATGGTGCAGTGAGCTAAAAAACGGTGATGGATCAAGCCCTGATCTGTTGACTGGGTAGGAGTATTCTGCTTTATTCAGAAACTCTGTTCATCACCACCCCCTTTTCTGAATCATTTTGTCCACCATAAGCGTGGAAGGGTATACTCAGATGTGAGTCCCTTGCTCATTGCCCCATCAGGATTCAAGCAAGCCGGGCCGATGACGGCTGTAATGCCAGAAACCGGTCCCCGGAAGCTTGTTTCCTTCCAAGTAAAAGAATTGGCTTGGTAGTTTGGTTTGCCCTGTTCCTATGATGCACTGGGACAGGGACAGACTAATTTGCATGTAGCCAGGTTCTGAGCTGGGATGGTGCAGTGAGCTAAAAAACGGTGATGGATCAAGCCCTGATCTGTTGACTGGGTAGGAGTATTCTGCTTTATTCAGAAACTCTGTCCATCACCACCCCCTTTTCTGAATCGTTTTGTCCACCATAAGCGTGGAAGAGTATACTCAGATGTGAGTCCCTTGCTCATTGCACCATCAGGATTCAAGCAAGCCGGACCGATGACGGCTGTAATGCCAGAAACCGGTCCCTGGAAGCTTGTTTCCTTCCCAGTAAAAGAATTGGCTTGGTAGTTTGGTTTGCCCTGTTCCCATGATGCACTGGGACAGGGACAGACTATTTTGCATGTAGCCAGGTTCTGAGCTGGGATGGTGCAGTGAGCTAAAAAAACGGTGATGGATCAAGCCCTGATCTGTTGACTGGGTAGGAGTATTCTGCTTTATTCAGAAACTCTGTCCATCACCACCCCCTTTTCTGAATCGTTTTGTCCACCATAAGCGTGGAAGGGTATACTCAGATGTGAGTCCCTTGCTCATTGCACCATCAGGATTCAAGCAAGCCGGGCCGATGACGGCTGTAATGCCAGAAACCGGTCCCCGGAAGCTTGTTTCCTTCCCAGTAAAATAATTGGCTTGGTAGTTTGGTTTGCCCTGTTCCCATGATGCACTGGGACAGGGACAGACTAATTTGCATGTAGCCAGGTTCTGAGCTGGGATGGTACAGTGAGCTAAAAAACGGTGATGGATCAAGCCCTGATCTGTTGACTGGGTAGGAGTATTCTGCTTTATTCAGAAACTCTGTCCATCACCACCCCCTTTTCTGAATCGTTTTGTCCACCATAAGCGTAGAAGGGTATACTCAGATGTGAGTCCCTTGCTCATTGCACCATCAGGATTCAAGCAAGCCGGGCCGATGACGGCTGTAATGCCAGAAACCTGTCCCCGGAAGCTTGTTTCCATCCAAGTAAAAGAATTGGCTTGGTAGTTTGGTTTGCCCTGTTCCCATGATGCACTGGGACAGGGACAGACTAATTTGCATGTAGCCAGGTTCTGAGCTGGGATGGTGCAGTGAGCTAAAAAACGGTGATGGATCAAGCCCTGATCTGTTGACTGGGTAGGAGTATTCTGCTTTATTCAGAAACTCTGTCCATCACCACCCCCTTTTCTGAATCGTTTTGTTCACCATAAGCGTGGAAGGGTATACTCAGATGTGAGTCCCTTGCTCATTGCACCATCAGGATTCAAGCAAGCCGGGCCGATAACGGCTGTAATGCCAGAAACCGGTCCCCGGAAGCTTGTTTCCTTCCAAGTAAAAGAATTGGCTTGGTAGTTTGGTTTGCCCTGTTCCCATGATGCACTGGGACAGGGACAGACTAATTTGCATGTAGCCAAGTTCTGAGCTGGGATGGTGCAGTGAGCTAAAAAGCGGTGATGGATCAAGCCCTGATCTGTTGACTGGGTAGGAGTATTCTGCTTTATTCAGAAACTCTGTCCATCACCACCCCCTTTTCTGAATCGTTTTGTCCACCACAAGCGTGGAAGGGTATACTCAGATGTGAGTCCCTTGCTCATTGCACCATCAGGATTCAAGCAAGCCGGACCGATGACTGCTGTAATGCCAGAAACCGGTCCCCGTAAGCTTGTTTCCTTCCCAGTAAAAGAATTGGCTTGGTAGTTTGGTTTGCCCTGTTCCCATGATGCACTGGGACAGGGACAGACTAATTTGCATGTAGCCAGGTTCTGAGCTGGGATGGTGCAGTGAGCTAAAAAACGGTGATGGATCAAGCCCTGATCTGTTGACTGGGTAGGAGTATTCTGCTTTATTCAGAAACTCTGTCCATCACCACCCCCTTTTCTGAATCGTTTTGTCCACCATAAGCGTAGAAGGGTATACTCAGATGTGAGTCCCTTGCTCATTGCACCATCAGGATTCAAGCAAGCCGGGCCGATGACGGCTGTAATGCCAGAAACCTGTCCCCGGAAGCTTGTTTCCATCCAAGTAAAAGAATTGGCTTGGTAGTTTGGTTTGCCCTGTTCCCATGATGCACTGGGACAGGGACAGACTAATTTGCATGTAGCCAGGTTCTGAGCTGGGATGGTGCAGTGAGCTAAAAAACGGTGATGGATCAAGCCCTGATCTGTTGACTGGGTAGGAGTATTCTGCTTTATTCAGAAACTCTGTCCATCACCACCCCCTTTTCTGAATCGTTTTGTCCACCATAAGCGTGGAAGGGTATACTCAGATGTGAGTCCCTTGCTCATTGCACCATCAGGATTCAAGCAAGCCGGGCCGATAACGGCTGTAATGCCAGAAACCGGTCCCCGGGAGCTTGTTTCCTTCCAAGTAAAAGAATTGGCTTGGTAGTTTGGTTTGCCCTGTTCCCATGATGCACTGGGACAGGGACAGACTAATTTGCATGTAGCCAAGTTCTGAGCTGGGATGGTGCAGTGAGCTAAAAAGCGGTGATGGATCAAGCCCTGATCTGTTGACTGGGTAGGAGTATTCTGCTTTATTCAGAAACTCTGTCCATCACCACCCCCTTTTCTGAATCGTTTTGTCCACCACAAGCGTGGAAGGGTATACTCAGATGTGAGTCCCTTGCTCATTGCACCATCAGGATTCAAGCAAGCCTGACCGATGACTGCTGTAATGCCAGAAACCGGTCCCCGTAAGCTTGTTTCCTTCCCAGTAAAAGAATTGGCTTGGTAGTTTGGTTTGCCCTGTTCCCATGATGCACTGGGACAGGGACAGACTAATTTGCATGTAGCCAGGTTCTGAGCTGGGATGGTGCAGTGAGCTAAAAACGGTGATGGATCAAGCCCTGATCTGTTGACTGGGTAGTAGTATTCTGCTTTATTCAGAAACTCTGTCCATCACCACCCCCTTTTCTGAATCGTTTTGTCCACCATAAGCGTGGAAGGGTATACTCAGATGTGAGTCCCTTGCTCATTGCACCATCAGGATTCAAGCAAGCCGGGCCGATGACGGCTGTAATGCCAGAAACCGGTCCCCGGAAGCTTGTTTCCTTCCCAGTAAAAGAATTGGCTTGGTAGTATGGTTTGCCCTGTTCCCATGATGCACTGGGACAGGGACAGACTAATTTGCATGTAGCCAGGTTCTGAGCTGGGATGGTGCAGTGAGCTCAAAAACAGTGATGGATCAAGCCCTGATCTGTTGACTGTGTAGGAGTATTCTGCTTTATTCAGAAACTCTGTCCATCACCACCCCCTTTTCTGAATCGTTTTGTCCACCATAAGCGTGGAAGGGTATACTCAGATGTGAGTCCCTTGCTCATTGCACCATCAGGATTCAAGCAAGCCGGGCCGATGACGGCTGCAATGCCAGAAACCGGTCCCCGGAAGCTTGTTTCCTTCCCAGTAAAAGAATTGGCTTGGTAGTTTGGTTTGCCCTGTTCCCATGATGCACTGGGACAGGGACAGACTATTTTGCATGTAGCCAGGTTCTGAGCTGGGATGGTGCAGTGAACTAAAAAACGGTGATGGATCAAGCCCTGATCTGTTGACTGGGTAGGAGTATTCTGCTTTATTCAGAAACTCTGTCCATCACCACCCCCTTTTCTGAATCGTTTTGTCCACCATAAGCGTGGAAGGGTATACTCAGATGTGAGTCCCTTGCTCATTGCACCATCAGGATTCAAGCAAGCCGGGCCGATGACGGCTGTAATGCCAGAAACCGGTCCCCGGAAGCTTGTTTCCTTCCCAGTAAAAGAATTGGCTTGGTAGTTTGGTTTGCCCTGTTCCCATGATGCACTAGGACAGGGACAGACTAATTTGCAAGTAGCCAGGTTCTGAGCTGGGATGGTGCAGTGAGCTAAAAAACGGTGATGGATCAAGCCCTGATCTGTTGACTGGGTAGGAGTATTCTGCTTTATTCAGAAACTCTGTCCATCACCACCCCCTTTTCTGAATCGTTTTGTCCACCATAAGCGTGGAAGGGTATACTCAGATGTGAGTCCCTTGCTCATTGCACCATCAGGATTCAAGCAAGCCGGGCCGATGACGGCTGTAATGCCAGAAACCGGTCCCCGGAAGCTTGTTTCCTTCCCAGTAAAAGAATTGGCTTGGTAGTTTGGTTTGCCCTATTCCCATCATGCACTGGGACAGGGACAGACTAATTTGCATGTAGCCGGGTTCTGAGCTGGGATGGTGCAGTGAGCTAAAAAACGGTGATGGATCAAGCCCTGATCTGTTGACTGGGTAGGAGTATTCTGCTTTATTCAGAAACTCTGTCCATCACCACCCCCTTTTCTGAATCGTTTTGTCCACCATAAGCGTGGAAGGGTATACTCAGATGTGAGTCCCTTGCTCATTGCACCATCAGGATTCAAGCAAGCCGGGCCGATGACGGCTGTAATGCCAGAAACCGGTCCCCGGAAGCTTGTTTCCTTCCCAGTAAAAGAATTGGCTTGGTAGTTTGGTTTGCCCTGTTCCCATGATGCACTGGGACAGGGACAGACTAATTTGCATGTAGCCAGGTTCTGAGCTGGGATGGTACAGTGAGCTAAAAAACGGTGATGGATCAAGCCCTGATCTGTTGACTGGGTAGGAGTATTCTGCTTTATTCAGAAACTCTGTCCATCACCACCCCCTTTTCTGAATCATTCTACCTCTCAGGCTGAAGCCAAGGAATTACTTAACTATACTAGGAAGGATTTACTTGCTCTTCGCCCCACTGTTGGGGAGGGCTGCCGGCATACTATGGTAATGGACCCCCCACCGCTACATTGTAATGCCTGCAATTATTCTACGGGGGGAGGGAGGAAGGATCAGGTATCTCCAACTAAATTGAAGCTGACATTGCTTAACTGTCGTTCCCTCAAAAAGCATAAATTAGAGATACATGATTTAGTCCTTGAGGAAGATCTCAATGCACTTTTACTCACAGAGACTTGGTTAGATGACGCCTCTACTCCCGAAACTTTGGAAGCTGTCCCAGCTGGCTACAATCTACTTAGAATCGATAGAGAAAGGCAAATAGGCGGGGGATTAGCAATGATCTATAGAAGCAATCTACACTGCACACTAGAAAAAATCTCGCTGCCCAACTGTGAAAGTGGTTTCTTCACACTAAAAGTTAATTCTAAAAATACTATCAATGGTTTCCTTCTTTACCGGCCTCCAGGCAAAACCTCACAGTTCTGCAGGCAACTGACAGAGCTGACAACTCATTACACTCTCCGCCATAAAAAATTCCTTGTATTAGGGGACTTCAATTTGCATTTTGACAATCCCAATTGTAAGAAGGCACAGGATGTGGTGGAGGCTCTGAAGTCTCAGTCACTCAAACTCCAATCCACTGCCCCGACACATCAACACGGCCATCTTCTTGACCCCGTATTCGCCAACTGGGAAGGAATTACAATTGTCACACCACTGCAAATTATCTGGTCAGACCACTTTGTCATCCCTTTCAAGGTGGAGTCTGGCCCGCAGGACGATAATGTAAACAAAACCGGTCCTATGAAATTTAGAAACTGGAAGAAATTTACGCAGGAACATTTCAAAATGGCTCTTCTTAATGACCCACCCCCTCCCAGTGACAACCTGCTCAAAGCATGGGATAATTATGAGAAATGGGTGTCTAGGGCTCTAGACACAGTAGCACTATGGACTCATAAACCCCCTGTTAGAAAAGGGACAACTGCCCCTTGGTTCTCTAAAGAACTTAAAGAAGCCAAAGCCAAATGTAAAAAGGCTGAGCGGAGTTGGCGGAAAAATTATAATCCAGTGGATACGCTGAACTACAAGAAACAATTAAAAATCTATCACAAACTTGTTAGAACAGCTAAAAGCACTTATTTTAAAGGTCGTATTGAATCTGCAAAAAATCCTACTAAAGAACTCTTTGTGATCTACAACGAGCTCACGACCCCATCCAGACTTGAGGCCCAAGACATCTTCACTAAGCATGGGCGAATTTTGCGAAACTCGCGTTCGCGAATTTTGCGGATTTGCGAACTCCCAATTCGCAAAATCCGCGAATTCTCGCGAATTTGCGGATTTTTTTTTTTTTGTGTTCGCGCGTGTTTCTGCCAGTTCGCGAGGGTTTTGTACAATTTCGCAAAACGCGAACTTACCTGTCGGGTCGCAAGTTTTGCGAAATTGTTGTTTCTACGTGTCCAGCCTGTTTGGGACACTCTTCTTCATCACTGCCACTCTCTGTCACCACTGCCACTCTCTGACTACTCATGCCACCCTCTGGCCCACCCATGCCACCCTCTGTTTCATCACAGCACCCTCTGGTTGTCCAGTCAGTGTACATTATTGTGGCAAAGCAAAGCACACCTTCCCTGCCTCAAGTGACCTGAATTAATTTGGGGCTGATTAATGTGTCACAGAATATTTTTTTAGCTGGCACCTGCTTCCTTAGTGCTTCCTGATTAGTGATCTTTTGCACTTGCTAAGTGCTTTCATTGTTGCAAAATTAGTTACAACACCTGCCCTGCCCCAACTGACAATAATGAATTAGGGGCTGATTAATGGATTTGAACTTCCAGCCTGGCTCCTGCTTGTCTCCCTTAGCTGTAATTCAGGACCTTTGTGGCATATGTGTAACTATTCTGAGGTTCAGAGCTGGGTCACATAATAGTTGCAAGTAGGCAACTGAACTTTGGAGGGGCCCCTCAGGAAGCACTACAGGAAATGGCTACTAATGATGAGCCTGAACTTTTGAACCTGGTAAGTAGTTTCAGTTTTGCTAAGATCGTATTTCTGCAATTTAGCGCTTATTCGCGGGGCGCGAAGTTGTACTGGGAAGCCGCGAACTCACGCGAACAGTGCGAGCAAGCCATAAAATCCGCTGCTCGCGGATTTGCGGATTTTGCGGGAGATTCGCGAATCTCGCGGATTGCGAATTTACCGAAAATCCGCAAAATCCGCGAGCGAAACGGATTTTCCGCCCATGCTTAATCTTCACCAATAAATTATGTGATGACATCGCTGACTTTTTTATAAAAAAAAGTAGATCTAATACATGCCACCTTTTCAGGTAATTCCCCCACTAGAGAGGTGGTAGTAAGAAGCGCCTCTGCCACTAAGACCTATCTGACTCAATTTTTCGTCCCTGAGAGAGCTGACCTGCTCACTATCATCAACAGCATGCAGTCTGGCTCCCCTCTGGATGTGATTGCCCCAAATCGCTGTAAGGAAGTCATTGACTGTCTGATTGAACAAATTGAACATATGATCACCTTGTCCTTTCAAGAAGGTCATGTGCCTGACGCATGGAAGACGGCACAAGTAATACCCCTGAAAAAAAAAGCAAATATACAGATCTCCCAGCTACAGAATCTCTGCCCTATTTCCCTCCTCGCCTTCTGTGGAATAGTGGTGGAGAAGATAGTTAATAGCCAACTTATGAAATTTGTTGAGGAAAACTCCCTTCTCCACTCCACTCAGTCAGGGTTTAGAGCAGGCCACTCTACCGAATCGGCGGTTCTCTTCTCCACAGAATGCTTGAGACAACTTGCAGATGGGGGGCAGACAGCAGCGTTGGTTTTGTTAGATCTTAGTGCAGCATTTGACACCGTGCTGCACTCAACGCTGCTGTCTCGCCTCTCTGATCTGGGAATAGTAGGACCAGCCCTGGAGTGGATAGAATCCTTTCTTGAAAACAGGAGTTTTCAGGTGCACTGCCCTCCTCACACGTCGTCTCTTCGCAAGTTGAGACATGGGGTCCCTCAGGGCTCAAGTCTGAGCCCTACGCTGTTTAATTTATATATGGAATCCCTAGCCCAATTGGTGGAAAATTTTGGTGTGGATATCGTCACATATGCTGACGATACCCAACTAATAATCAATCTCTCCAATAATCAGGCTGAGGATGCCACCAATTTTTCCAACTGCATGCGATCAGTAGCAGACTGGATGAATAACAACTGCCTCCGCCTCAATAGCGATAAAACTGAGCTATTGATGGTTGGCAAGTCCTCCTCTGCTTGGTCGCAGGCTTGGTGGCCACCAGAACTCGGAGTAGTTCCCCGTCCAGCACTTTCCAGTAAAAATCTTGGAATATGGTTGGATGCGGAGCTCTCCTTCAAACAACAGATCAGCAAAATTACGGGCAAATGCTTTGGTATACTAAAAACACTCCGTAAAGTTCTTGATCTGCTCCCCATCAGTGCTAGGAAGACTCTCGTTCATGCCCTAGTGACTCCACATTTGGACTACGGTAACGCCCTCCTTTTAGGACTGAGCAGGAAAGGCTTACACCAATTACAAAGCGTACAAAATGCCGCCGCCCGCATGGTACTCAACCTCCCGCGCAGGGCATCCGGCAAATCAGCATTACAAAAACTTCACTGGCTCCCTATTGAGGAGCGCATCAAGTTTAAAGCTCTCTGCTTTGCACACCGCATTGCCCAGGGTAAAGGACGAAGGTATTTGCGCAACCTCCTGACCATATATCGCCCTACCCGGGATCTCGGATCTGCGGGAGCAATGCTGTTTCAAATCCCTCGTGTACGCAGGAGCAGGATGGGAGGCAGCTCCTTCGGCTATCTTGCGAGCAAGCACTGGAACAATCTCCCCCTCGACTTGCGAATGGAGCCTTCTGAAATATTGTTCAGATCTAAATTAAAAACCTACCTCTTCCCAAAGGAATAACTGATTCGGGTTCCAGTCTATCCCCTGTCCTCGGCCTCTTCAGGGAGCAGTAACACTTCTTAGCACGGGGACACTCTGTCTTTAGTGTAACCATGCGCTCTATAAGTGGTTTTATTATTATTATTATTATTATTATTATTATTATTATTATTAATCAATGGCGAATTTAAAGATGATACAAGGGTAAATAGGCTAAATATCGATTCCAAAATATAGACAAACCAAAATATTGAGTCCAAAATATAGAATGGACAAAATATCGAATGGACAGAATATAGACATCAAAAATATCGTTTTGAAGGTAAGTTATGTAATATCGATTTTAAAAATATAGACAGTCAAAATATCGAAGTGCATAATATAGTTTATTAAAAATATCGAATTTTTAATAATATCGAATTTTATAAAGTGTTTATTATGTTAGTATATGTGTGAAAAGTGTATATATTTTGGTAATTTATTTTAAGTAATTAATTTTATGTTATTTAATTATTGTGTCATTTAATTCTGTAGCGGGTTGTTGGTTTATAGGGGTATAGGGTGGAAGTAATTTAATTATAATTAATTAAATATGTTAATTAATTAATTGATATTTATTTTGATTAAATTGTTAATTACGTTTTAATTGTTAATTAATTAATTCTTAATTGATAATTACATTTTAATAATTGAATAATTGAAAATTATGTGAATTATATTATTTTATTTTCACTAGAGTGGGAATAGTAAAATTTACCCCTATGCTATCCAACGCTTTCCCTACTGTTGCAGTCTCTGGAGTAGGAATAGTAATTTTTACCTCTACGCTATCCAACGCTTTCCCTACTGTTGCACTCTCTGGAGTGGGAATAGTAAATGTTACCCCTACGCTATCCAACACTTTCCCTACTGTTGCACTCTCTGGAGTGGGAATAGTAATTTTTACCCCTACGCTATCCAACGCTTTCCCTACTGTTGCACTCTCTGGAGTGGGAATAGTAATTTTTACCCCTACGCTATCCAACGATTTCCCTAATGTTGCACTCTCTGGAGTGGGAATAGTAATTTTTACCCCTACGCTATCCAAAGCGTTCTCTACTGTTGCCCTCTCCGGAGTGGGAATAGTAATTTTTACCTCTACGCTATCCAACGCTTTCCCTATTGTTGCACTCTCTGGAGTGGGAATAGTAATTTTCACCCCTACGCTATCCAACGCTTTCCCTACTGATGCACTCTCTGGAGTGGGAATAGTAATTTTTACCACTACGCTATCCAACGCTTTCCCTACTGTTGCACTCTCTGGAGTGGGAATAGTAATTTTTACTCCTATGCTATCCAACGCTTTCTCTACTGTTGCACTCTCTGGAGTGGGAATAGTAATTTTTACCCCTACGCTATCCAACGCTTTCCCTACTGTTGCACTCTCCGGAGTGGGAATAGTAATTTTTACCCCTACGCTATCCAACGCTTTCCCTACTGTTGTACTCTTTGGAGTGGGAATAGTAATTTTTACCCCTACGCTATCCAACGCTTTCCCTACTGTTGCACATCCAGGAGTGGGAATAGTAATTTTTACACCTCCGCTATCCTACGGTAATAATATTGTGTATTTTTTATTAATATTATGTTAATATATATATACATGTTTTAACAGATATGATTGTATTTTTTTGTTAAATTAGTTATGTAATAATTTTAAGGTAATTTAAGTATTTTTAAGTATATTTTAGCTATTTATTTTTAATATTTTTTAATTTTACATTAATTTTAAGAAATTCGATATTTTTATAATGTATATATATATATATAAACGATATTTTGGGGTCGATATTTTGGTACTTACCTGTTTGTAGATAGAAATTCGATATTATGTCCGTCGATATTTTGGAATCTATATTTTGGGTAGTCTATATTTTGTCCCTCGATATTTAGTCAGTGATCCGATACAAGTTGTCTGTTTAATTTCCAAGGAGTGTGTGTGTACCATTACAATACACACAGACACACAGGCCCTAATAACTACCCAGCAGAGAACCCTTAGTTTGTTCAGATTTAGTTAAGATCCAGCCACCCTTAAATTTCAGCGGACGTAACCTGTAAGATAGTACTCTGAGGGCATGAGAGTGAGCTTCTCTCCCCTTACTTGCAATACTTTTGAGAGATAGCCATCTAATAGACACAAAGAGTTAGTTTCTCTTCACCCTAAGAGCTGACCACAAGGAGAGCTGCGATGTTCTATGTTTATAGAGAACCTAGAGGTGTGACAGACACTCTTCAGACTCCTTAGGAGATTCTTTGTATGTTCATGAATGCTCCTCTGTTCTTTAGGGGTGGTACTATAGGTGTGAAGGACACTCCTCAGACTCCTTAGGAGATTGTTTGTATGTTTCATGAACGCTCCTCTGTTCTTTAGGGGTGATACTAGAGGTGTGACGGACACTCCTCAGACTCCTTAGGAGATTGTTTTTATGTTTCATGAACGCTCCCCTGTTCTTTAGGGGTGATACTAGAGGTGTAACTGACACTCCTCAGACTCCTTAGGAGATTGTTTTTATGTTTCATGAATGCTCCCCTGTTCTTTAGGGGTGGTACTAGAGGTATGACGGACACTCCTTAGACTCTCCTTAGACTCCTTAGGAGATTCTTTGTATGTTTCATGAACGCTCCTCTGTTCTTTAGGGGTGATACTAGAGGTGTGACGGACACTCCAAAGACTGCTTAGGAGATTGTTTGCATGTTTCATGAATGCTCCTCTGTTCTTTAGGAGTGGTACTAGAGGTGTGACGGACACTCCTCAGACTCCTTAGGAGATTGTATGTTTCATGAATGCTCCTCTGTTCTTTAGGGGTGGTACTAGAGGTATGACGGACACTCCTCAGACTCCTTAGGAGATTGTTTGTATGTTCATGAATGCTCCTCTGTTCTTTAGGGGTGGTACTAGAGGTGTGAGGGACACTCCTCAGACTCCTTAGGAGATTGTTTGCATGTTTCATGATGCTCCTCTGTTCTTTAGGGGTGGTACTAGAGGTGTGACGGACACTCCTCAGACTCCTAAGGAGATTGTTTGTATGTTTCATGAATGCTCCTCTGTTCCTTAGGGGTGATACTAGAGGTGTGACGGACACTCCTCAGACTCCTTAGGAGATTGTATGTTTCATGAATGCACCCCTGTTCTTTAGGGGTGATACTAGAGGTGTGACGGACACTCCTCAGACTCCTTAGGAGATTGTATGTTTCATGAATGCTCCTCTGTTCTTTAGGGGTGATTCTAGAGGTGTGACGGACACTCCTTAGACTCCTTAGGAGATTGTTTGTATGTTTCATGAATTCTCCTCTGTTCTTTAGGGGTGGTACTAGAGGTATGACGGACACTCCTTAGACTCTCCTGAGACTCCTTAGGAGATTCTTTGTATGTTTCATGAACGCTCCTCTGTTCTTTAGGTGTGGTACTAGAGGTGTGACGGACACTCCTCAGACTCCTTAGGAGATTCTTTGTATGTTTCATGAATGCTCCTCTGTTCTTTAGGTGTGATACTATCAGGAGACGGTGGATCAATGGACTTAATGGGCAAGCTTCTCTTCACCCTTAGAGGTCACCACGTGGAGAGCCTCAGAGTTGTGTGTTTCTAGTTATGATGGAGGCTCCTCGCGCTCTTTAGTGGAGGTTCTGTATACGTTTCATGGCCACTTCTCTGATTCCCTATGCATGATGCAATTGAGAGGTAGTGGATCAGTGGACACAGAGAGCAATATTCTCTATCCTCTTAGAGCTGATTCACAGAAAGAACCAGAGTTGTGTTTGCAGAGAGTCCATAGGAAGGTCATTGCATTTGAAGACGCTGAGTAGATTAGACCTAGGGTGTGGACTCCTCTAGTTCTCCTCAAGGGTGATTCAGTGAAGAGAGTCCATATTTTGGATTATTTGCCATGCCTGTGTAATAATCAGCAGAAACAATCAATGTTGCACTTTTTATTCTTCTGTTGTTATTACTCTATATTGACCAAAATGTTTTTAATTGAATATTTTAAAGCCTTACCGGAGATAGATTATAAGGTTGCGTATAGGAACGTTTTGACTTTCGCAGATGATGAGCTAACCTTTCGGGTTGGCTCCTTCTTGAAGGCGGCGGTGCGCACTCGCAATTCTATGTGCCCCTGTTGAACTATTGCACTTTATTCTGTTGTTTTAACTTGCAAGTTATATGATATTCTAATTAATTTTGCATTTCTCTCTGTGTAATATATTACTGGAGGTCCAATTTTTTATTGCAATTTTAACTGGATGTTTTAATTGTATTTTTGGCTGCTGATTTTATTTGTTTATTTTGTTGTCTGTTTGCACTTTTATGGATATGTACTTGTATCCGAATAAAGTTTATATTGATTGATTGAAAGCGATACAGTACAATTGGTGTATATACAGGCACAATTTTGACAACAATGTACACATTTCATCTATTCCTTGCACCACTTTAGTTTCTTATGGCCTTTCACTGAAGTCCCGAAAATAGTCTCATCTGCACATTTTGCACCTCCCTTAGGTCTCTCTACCCATACCCATGCCTAACTAGCTGTCGGCTGCATGGTCCTTGGGTATTCAGAGTCCGCCTCTTGCGTACCTGCCTCAGTAGCTTGTGCTTGTAAGTATGTTTGCAAGGGATCCCAGATGACTCGGGCCGGTACAAGATCGGCATTAGTTCCTCATAAATAGTCAGTTGCTCCTGGCAAAATATTAGGTCATGCATCCAATCTTTACATTTTGTGGCCCTTCCCCTTCACCACCTGCAGGCTACCTGCCATTTAGCTAGCAGTAATCCAATCGATATCAATCGTCTGAGTGGGGCGTCAAAGTCTTTTGTATATCCCAAAAGTGTAATGAGGGGTGTTTGTTATTGGAGTCCCCACCATCTGACTGAGGACTCCCAGCACTGTGTCCCAGTATGCTATGATGGGGGCACATTCCCAGGCCAGATGCAGAAAATCAGCTTTCTCCCTACCACATCTGTCACACTTAACATTATCCCTGAGGCGGAATCGGCATATCTTCATAGGGGTATAATACAGACAATGGAGATATTTAAAGTGTATGATTCGTAGTCTGCTACTGGCCGATATTCCACCTATTTGCTGGCAGCAAAATGTCCATTGGTCATCCTGGAGAGAATTGCCCAGGTCCTCCTCTCATCTAGCCCTTGCAACCTGAGTAGTATGCGGACTGTCTAAGTGGTTTGGTAAAGCAGAGACACTTTATGAGTTGGAGTAGAACTCTGAAGTAGGGCATGTAGCAGTACCAACGTGGGTGGTTCATTTGGAAAATGGGGGGTGGCGGATTTCACATCGAGCAGGAGTCTTACGTACATAAAGAGCTCCATGGTTCTAGGTTGGCAGTTTTTTTTATAACTCTTTTTATTGAAAACAAAAGAAGACATTACAAAAAGGGAAAATTAAATCTCAGGTGAGCACATTACATTTCCAACATATGAGGTATGTGGGAAAGTACAGAATTAAATATGACAACATTTAGCGCAGGGATCATAGAGAGTCCTGTGCCTCTGGGACCGGTATTGGCATAGGTGGTTCACAGATTTCTCCACACTTTCTCCTGCACTCTCCGCTATCAGCTCGTCCCATTCGCACCAAACGGGGTCCAGTTATATAGGACCTATGAAGTATCTTCAGTTGCACCAGCCAAAGCCGCATCTGGATGGCAACTACCTTCGGGGAGGAGGCCGCCTCGGTCCAATCCTCATCATCCAGTTCTAACCCATCCGCACCCCATTGAGCTCTAATCCGCACCAGCGGGTTCTCCATGTTGTTGATCAATTTCCTGTATATCAGGGAAATTGTTTTTTGGGTGATAAATCCATCCAGTACTCGGTCCTCCAAGGGCGATGCCTCCGGGAGCACCGTGCCTTTAGGGATGTGAGCGGCAAGGGCAAGCCTCACTTGTCGATAGCGATAATATTTGTTATTGTGCAAACTATATTGTGTTTTAAGGGACTCGAAGGTGTGCACCGTGTCTTTCCCCCACACATCCTTTATTTGGGCAATGCCGATAAGATCCCACCTATCGAACCCCTTCGATCTCCCCAGACAGCCCAGCTTCTCCGAATTTAGCAGAGGAGTGGCCAGTGTTAATTTGCCTGCCCACCCCAGAGCTTTAGTAGCTGCGTGTCACACCTGAACCGCATGTGCGGTTGGGCCAGTCAATGGAAACCTCCCGGGTCTGGAATACAGGGCTCTCTCTATCACACCCCCCCTCCTCCCGGGCCTGACCCTGGTCCATAGCATAGCCTGGATCTCCGAGGAGTCCATAAACAATGTTATTCACCGCGGCCAACTGTGAGGCCCAATAGTACTTCCGCAGATCTGGAATCCTAATCCCGCCGTCATACCACTCGAGTATCAATTTACCGAATGCTATACGAGCCCTACCGTCCCACAGGAGCTGCCTCTGAAGAGTTTCTATTTCCCTGAAATACGCCACTGGGACCGGGTCCATCGAGTTTTGTAAAACATACAACAACCGAGGCAAAGCCATCATCTTGAAGAGCGTAGCTCTTCCAAGCAAGGAAAGCGGAAGGGTTTTCCAGCGCTCCACATCTTTCTTACGCCTATTCAATGGGGAGGCTAGATTATTAGTATATCGCAACTGTGGATTGAGCGTGATAAATATACCCAAGTATTTGAATCCAACGGTCTCAATATGAATAGGGCACGTCTGCGGAACCACCGGAGGGTCGCCCACCAAAACAAATAACACCGACTTCGTCCAGTTTATAGCCAGTCCGGAGTACCTACCAAAAACGGCAAGCACATCCAGAAACTTGCGGAAGGAGTCTCTAGGGTTAGTGAGGTAGAGCAAGACATCGTCCGCATAAAGCGAGATCTTATCTTCCCAATCAGGCGACCATCGCAAGCCCCGTAACGATCTGTCCCATCGGACCCAGGCGGCCAGGGGCTCCATTGCAAGAGCAAAAAGCAGAGGAGACAACGGACATCCCTGTCTCGTGCCTCTACCCAAAGAGAAGTCGCCCGACTTGCAATTATTAACCACCCCTCTGGCTAGGGGTTTAGTGTACAGCAACCGAAACTAACCGATAAACTCTTTCCCAAATCCCAGCTTTGCCAACACCGCATACAAATATTGCCACTCCACTCTATCGAAGGCCATTGTGGCGTCTAAAGATACCAACACTGTCGGCTCATGGATCTTCAGGGACCCGCCAAGGACGCCATGTAGTCTACGCAGGTTCAGCGCTGTGTTACGACGAGGCATAAAACCGGATTGATCCGGGTGAATGAGAGACGTGATCACCTTGACCAGCCTAGTGCACAGGATTTTCGCTAGGATTTTGGGTTCTGCGTTAAGAATCGATATGGGCCTATAAGAGGAGCACTGTGTCTCAGATTTACCAGCTTTGTGTATGACCACAATATTGGCCACCCGTTGGTCATATGGGAGCTCACCCTTCTCCTTGCTTTCCAAAAACATGGCTCTAACATGTGGGGCAAGTCTACCAGCATTCAGTTTATACAACTCTATTGGTATCCCGTTAGGGCCTGTCGCTTTACCGGATTTTATCTGCCTGATCGCTTGCGCAACTTTGTCCTCCGAAAATGCGGAGTCGAGATAACTCCTGTCTTCCTCTTACAAAGTAGGCATTACGATAACCCTGATCATCTCGCTCTTGCCAGCGTCTGTAAATGCATTACCAATCATGTAGACTTTCTTATAGTAATCCGAAAATCATCCGCCACTGCTTGAGGATCCGTGATCTTACATGACTCCTGTCCTTCCAATTCGGGTACCAGCCTAGATGCCCTCTCTCCCTGCTCAAGCCACGCAATCAGTTTACCGGCTTTATCACCGTGTTCATATATACGGCTCTGGACAGCATTATCATGGGCCACAGCTCTGTCCCTGACGAGATCTTTATATTCCTTCTGTCGGAGCCTTAGCAGGTGGAGCCCTTCAGGAGTAGGCGACTTAGTCACCTTCTCTTCCAAAAGAATGACCTCCGTCTCTTTCTGGGCCACATCTGCTTGTCTTTTCTTCTTCTTGCCTGACACTAAGGACAATACCTCACCTCTCGCCCCACATTTTCCAGGAAATAACGGTCTGACATCTGCTGCACCTCTTTCTTAATGGCTGGGTCTTTCAACTGCCAGGCGTTAATGGGAGCTATCTTCCCCACTGCTGGCAAATCTAGGGCCAGCCGGACCCATAGCGGAGAGTGGTCAGAAATAACCCTCCCAAGAAACTTCACCTCTTGGATCATAGTCGCCATTGCAGCAGGTAACAAAATATAATCTATCCTAGATAAACTACCATGAGCTGCAGATACGTGGGTGTAGTGTGTCAATGTTGGGTAGCGCAATCGCCAACGATCAACAAGTACCAACATATCTAATAACTCTGGGAGCCACTTCTATGTTGATCTAAGCACACGCGGGGGGTTGCGGTCCATCTCACCCACCAAGACCGCATTGAAGTCGCCACCCAAGACTAAACCCCCAAGGGGCAATGTGAGAAAAACCGCAGCCAAGTCCCGAAGGTCTCGGTCTGGAGGCCCGGTGGCACATATATAGACAAAAAAGTGACCTTCTTACCCCCCACCTGCCCCGAGACTCACGCATATCTGCCCCTTTGATCCACCCAAGTAGCTTGCACCGACAAAGGGAAGGAGTTCTTGACCAGTACACTGACTCCCCGAGAACCGGTGGTAAACCCAGCATGCACCACCAACTTATACCCCCCTTTATGGAGGGCCATGCATCTATTACCGACTAAGTGTGTCTCCTGCAGTAATGTCACATCTGGGGAGTGTCGTCTGATAAGTTGGCTGCCCATCCCTCTTTTGATCTTGTCACCCAAGCCATTCACATTCCAGCTCAGCACTCTCATCCCTGAGTCTCGACTACTCTGCCCCATTCAACCCACGTGTAAACCGTCTCGCTACAGTGATGTCACCTGAGATAAAAGGAAAGGAAAAAAAGAAACCAAAAGAAAAACAACAATCACGAAAAACCCTACCCATCCCACCTCCCCCAACCCTGCACTCCTGCTCCCGGCGTTTGCCTGCCCCCAACTCGCAGTGTGCCTGTCACCCCATACATAAACTAATACCTATCTAAATATAGATCAGAGGAGGAAGCTGGAGCCCCGCAGCCCCGCCCCCGCCCATAGGAAACATGTCTTACGCCGTGAGTCATACCCAGCGGAAGGAAATGACTATACATAATTAACTAACAAACAAGCAGTACCCTCTTTCACCGACCCATGCTACTCCAGCTACAGTGGTACCTATCATTCCTGTTCTGGAGCAACATGTCCATCCACGCCGCCCTCCTCCAAGGGATCTCCCCGAGGGGCGAGACTCTCCAACCAATCTGAGGCAATCTCTGGGTTATCAAAAAGAAACAAGCCTTCCCCCCACTTCAACTCGTAATTTGGCTGGATATAACACGGCATATTTGAAACCCTTGTCTCTGAGCCGCTTCTTGACTCCCATGAAACTCTGTCGCCGTCTCTGGACTGCCTGAGTAAAGTCTGGAAAGAAGGTGAGGGTGGAATTTGCATAGTTCAGAGGACCGCCGGATCTAGAAGCCTCCAGGATAGCGTTTCTATCTCTGAAATTGAGCACCCTCGCAATCATCGGACGCGGTGGAGCCCCGGCTTGGGACGTCCTCCCGGAATTCTATGGGCGCGCTCAATCGTAAAAAGGTTACTCAATCCTTTTGTTGCAGATGTTTAAGAACCATGTCCTCAACAAAGAGATCAGGGGTCAAACCTTCAGCCTTCTCCGGAACGCCAATTATTCGTATATTATTCCTCTGAGCCCGCCCTTCATAATCATCCAGTTTGTGGCTCGTCAAGTCGTTGGCTTCCTTGAGCGCACGGACCTCCCGCTGCAACTCCGACACATTATCCGTCAAGCTTGCAGTTTTGATGTCTATCGATTTGACCTTCTCACTAGTTTTGGTGAGATCAGCGCAGAGCAGGTTGACTTCAATGGACACGGTGTCCAGCTTATGGTCTAGTGACGCCATCTGCTGCCCCAGGGAGGCCTTAACACCAGCGATAGCTGCCATTCCATCCTGCAGCGTAGGTTCCCCCGTCGATTCAGCAGAGTCTTTACTTCCTCCCAACATCTGCCCCGGCCCGGAAGGCGAGCCCTTGGGCAGTGTATATCTATCCAGTATGTTGGATTGGATGGAGCGGGACCCCTTAGTCGACCTAGGCTGCGGCTTTTCGCCCTCCAATCACGCCGCCATCTGGAGTCAGTATGAGGGGGGGTCACCTACCAGTAGTTAGTGAGTGCGCCACGATAGGCCGCCCAGAAACACTCCCTGTCGGTCACAATGCCCAACACGCCAGCCTCTCCCCGGTGATGACAGTTTCTCCTCCGCGAACTGCTCAGCAGCCTGATCAGGTGGGTGACGCAGGTTATTAAGGTCACCGTGTGGAACCACAGGACCGTCTCGTCCTCAAGTGGTAGTACCGGAGGCACGGATGCGAAATGGAGACCCACGTCGCCTGAAGGACAGCGTCAACGCCAGACGCGAAAACCACACACCCGGCCAGACTGACCGTTGTAGACCCAGACGACCAAGTCTCTAGTGACCAGCACCTTACGGAATATGTCAGCCGCCCCTATTCAAGGGCCACCTCGCCCCCCGCAGGCTCCAGCACCGCTTCTCACTCCAATTGCACTCAATCAGCAATCTCGGATAGCACAACCTAGAGACATGGAGGGGGCCCCCCCTGCGATGATAGGTCTCCCAACTGCAAGTCGTGCCCCGCGTCACCAGGCGGTCTTCCCGGCACCCCCACTGGGTCCGTCGCCTCCCCGCGTCACCCAATGTTCCAGGATATCTCTCCACTGTGGCCCTTCGAAAGGGCTCCCCCCGATGTAGTCACAGGCAGGAGGAGGGGGGGGTTCCGATCTTCACCTGCACGGGCTGTTCAGGGTGGCAGCCGGGCTTCGTCGGTGACTTCCTGCCGCGGCCGTGGGTACTATCCACTCCGTGGCCACATCCAAAGCCACTCAAGCCCCAGGCTTTAATTGACAAGTGGGCCGCCCTCACTGCCACTTACAGCTCCGGTCTACGACTGCACCGCGGGACCGGAGCCACACCACCACCGGCAGACAAGGTCCCCTGCCCTAGCCTCCGGGCAGGCAGACCGACAGTGAGGATCACAAAGTCTCTGCAGACCCACCAGCCGCCAGGCATGCCCCAATGCGTGCTCCGATCAATCCAGCACTCACGGGGTGGACCGCCCACACACATGGCCGAAGACGGGCAGCCCCGCGATGGTCAGCCTCTCGGCGGTCTCACCTCCACCTCAGACGGGGCTGTCTTCACTGCAGCAGTCCTGGCAGCACGGGGCGCTCTGCCACCGTCTCTCAGCAAGGGGGTACCCCCAGTCAGGTCTCCAGGGTGTCCCAGTAGGCACAGCCTTCTGCGCCGACACTCAGGTCAGGGACTTCCGTGTCCGACCGGCAACCTCCGGTCCCGGCCGCGGGTGTTGTTCAATCCGCGGCCGGCCACAATCTGCACTCGAGACCCTGGCTTCGTAGTTATTGGAGGCCCAAATTTCCGGCTCGGACAGCTCCGGTCCCCGACCTCACAGCGGGACCGGAGTAACTCCAGGGGGCACTGCTGGGCTTCTGCTGACCGTGGGCAGTGTCAGCGCTACAGGATGGTATCAAGATATAGGGGCGGGGGGATCGGGTCCGGCGGAGCTACACTCCTACGCGGCCATTTTGGGTGCGCGTTCGGCTCCTCCTCCAGGTTGGCAGTTTTTAAACAACTGTTCGCGGGTGAGAAACGTCCCCCCGCATATAGTGCCCCCCAGGTGTCCCTGTCAAATTTCCAAAGCATTTTTCTGCATCTTCTCTCTTGTGTGACTGGAATGTCTAGGCGGCCGGGTAGCGACAGCAGAGGAGAGTACATCTTACCTACTTTCATGCCATTATCGATAGCCCTCCACTCCCTGTCAGTGCACTCCACTTTAGTGCATAACAAATGTCTATGAAGAGGTAGAGTAGCTTTGGAAGGACCACCATTTTGATCAATGCTACCCGTCCTGCTAAGGAGAGAGGCATAGCAATCAACCTAGTGATAGAATATGTTATTGTCCCCAGCACTTTGCCATAATTGGCCCTCATAAGGTGTTCCTTGTCCCTAGTGATTACTAGCCCAAGGTATTTAATTTTGCTATAGCACCGAGTTAAGGGGAAGTCTGGTATGTATCTCTTGAGAGGGAAAATCTGTGACTTGCTCCAGTCAATGGTGATCCCGAGTACCCTCTGAACTGCAGAAAGTCCCGTAGTATGGAGTTGAGACTAATCGCCGGGTCGCATATGTATACAGTTAGGTCGTCGGCATATAAGGAAATTAGGATTTGCCTTTCGGGGTATTGAAGAGCGTATTCGCGATGGTGATGTCTGTGTTTCGCTGACAGTGGCTCCATGGCCAGGGCAATTAGTAGAGGGGAGAGCGGGCATCCCTACCTCGTTCCCCTTGTGATGCCGAATCTAGGGGAACACATCCCATTTATAATCAGCTTGGCCTGTGGTTTAGTATATAATAGCTGGATCCAGGCCAAGAAATGGGGAGGAAAGCCCATACGTTTCAGAACGCTTGCCAAGTAGTCTCATTCAAGGAAATAAAATGCTTTCGTGGCATCTAAAAAGACAGCCACCGCAGCTAGGTCCGGGTCGGTGTCCTGCAGGAGAGCTAAGGTAGTTCTCAAGTTATGCAATGTTGCTCTGCCCGGCACAAAGCCGGACTGGTCTGGCAAAACTAAAGCACTCATCAAGGGGCTTATTCGGTTGGCTATTAGTTTAGCCAAGATTTTGGCGTCGCAATTTATGAATGAGAGCGGCCTGTATGAGTCACATCTGTCGCCTGATTTTCCTGGTTTCAATATGGAAATAATGAGCGTTTTGCTCATTGTTTGTGGAAGTATGCCTGTCTCTTGGACCTCTTCATATACATGTTTCAGCATCGGAATAAGTGTGTCACAATATGTTTTATAGAATTCTGCAATAAGGCCGTTCGGGCCAGGGGCCCGACCAGACCGTAGATGCATAATTGCAGTACGTATCTCTGCGTATTTAAAATCTGCTAATAGGAATTCTCTCTGGGTGCCTCCCAGTCATCTCAGCGCTATATCCTCAAAGTGTGACGCAAACTCTATTGGCTGCATTCTGTGCATTGTATATAGGATCATGTAGAACGGTTAAAATGTCTCTAGGATGTCTTAGGTATCCCTGTTTATATGGCCAACTGGGTCGATAACTTCCAGTATAGTGCTGGAAAATCTCGGTGTTCGAGTCAGCTCAGCCAGAGCCTTCCCTGGGCGTTCCCCTTCTCCATATTGCCTGGCGCAATTGTATTTCCCCCGAAATTTACATTCACGCTCTGCTGTCTCCTGATACTCCGTCAGCTTGTCTCTAATCTTTTGCTGCAGATCTGGAACGGGTGCAGATTGCAACTGTCTCGCTAGTTGCTTAAGTTCAGTCTCTAGCTTCCTTAGCGTACTGCGGATATCTCTCAAGATACCTCCCCCATTGGCAATGCAGATCCCCCTTATAGTCACTTTAAATGCCTCCCACACCGTGGAGAACTGCATCACTGTGTTAATGTTGCATGGGGAAAAATCTGTGATTTCTTTGCTTCAATTCTGTTCGGAACGGGATGTCGAGCAAGGCAGTCGATGGTAGTCTCCAAGACTGATATGGTGTCAGTGTGCAGGGTGGGGTGAGGGCAATCAGCACAGGTGAATGATCAGAATAAGTGCACTGCAAGTGCCGAGAGGTAGTTAGCCACGCTTTTAAACGTCTGGTCAAGAAACAACCATCTATGCGCGACCATGAGGGGTGCACTATACAGAGGCATGTGCCTTTCCTATCAGTTGGGCGTAGGCTTCTCCATGCATCCAATAGTCCATGTTCTATAACTATCTCCCGTAGCTGTAACGTGTAGTGGTGGGGTTGTGGTTGCTGTCGGTCCAGTGTCGGGTCCAAGGGGACGTTGAAGTCTCCGCCCCAGATCACGTGTGTGGAGCCTATATCTACAACCTTCCCCCATATGATATTGAAGAACTCAGGGTCGTCTGCGTTGGGACCATAACAGCATGCAATTGTTATGGTCTGGGCTGCCATTCTCCCCCACATAATGCAATATGGACCTTGCGAGTCTGCCAGTTTCCCCATGGCTACTGGGATATTCTTTTTTATAAGGATTACTGTTCCTCGCCCATAGGTGGAGTATGTCGAGAAGCATCTATGCGAAGCCCATCGGGTCGCAAAAGTGGTCGGAGCAGAGGGGCCGATATATGTTTCCTGCAATAGGGCATGCGCAGGAGAGCACATCAGGTCTGCTTCGTGGGCACGAATGTGTTCAGGACAGTAGTTCGATGTCTCAAATGTCCAGTAAACGCAGGTGTAGTTCTGGAGATGTAGGTGGTTACTTCTAATCTAGGTGCTGTATCTTTGCTCAAGTTGTGATGCTCCATTAACTGCCAACAAGTTGGAATATTCAGTCGATATCTTCCGTTACGTGGTACGGCAGCCTTTGTATCTTTTTGTCTGTTCGCTGGCTGAGTGTCTTGTATCTCTTTCACTCTGGGTCAGATAGGGCTGATTGTGATTGGGAGGGACTCAGAGTGCCCCCCCCCACCCCGCTGCGGTGAGCGCCTAGTGATAGTCTTTAGAAAATTTGCGACATGCTGCAGATTTGTAAAGAAGTGTTACTTCCCCTGAGGTGTTATGCGAAGGCGGGCCGGGAAGAGCATCGCATAGGGGAGGTTTGCCTGCTGGAGCTTCTTCTTGGTGGGACCGAATTTTTTATGAGCCTCTTGGACCTCCAAAGTGAAGTCCGGGTAGATTGCAATGGCGGAGCCTTCAAAGGATATTTGCTGCTTTTCTCGTGCCAGGCGGAGGGCAATGTCGCGATCTCTGTAGTTCAACATCCTTGCAATGATCGGGCACGGAAGAGCTCCTGGCAGGGTTCTACTGGTAAGAGATCGGTGCTCCCTTTCCACTATTAACTTGGTCGAGAACGCGCTTCGTTAAAAAAAAAGTTGTCAGCAGGCATTCCACAAAGGCCTCCATTCGTCCAGTGTTTGTGGTCTCTGGTATTCCAAGAATTCTGAGGTTATTGCGGCGTGATCTCGATTCAAAGTCCTCATTTTTAGCTGCTATCACCTTTAGGAGCCGCTCCATGTCGTTCAAGTGTTTTGTGCTTCCCATGGTTGTGTCCTCCAGATTAGATATGCGTTACTTGGTGTCTTTGATGCGCTCTTCATGTAGATCTAGTTTATAGGTGACGTTATCCATGTGGGTGTTCATCGCATCTATTTTAGCCTCAATGGAGGTAAGGCTAGTTTTCACTGCAAGTAGAAGTTCCTTGATGTTTTCAGTCGAGTTCTGGCCCCCAGAGAGTGGTCCCTCCGCCATGGTCTGCTCTGGTTCACTGTGCGCAGGGTTAGATTTCCGGGTCTCAAATTGCAGCTTTGTTTGTCTACCATCAAGTTTTCCCATGCTGCATTCTCTTTGCGTCTAAGGATATGCTTGTGGACCATACAGCAAGTGGGGAAGGAAGGTTGTTCCGCTCGCACGCACAGGAATAGCGTTGCAGTTCTTGGTTTGCGCTCTCCATTTAGATGTCCTAATGAGCTTCTTTGCGTGTTTAGTGGCAGGTCTTCTCAGGGGTGCTCTCCGCCTTGTGCATATAAGGGCACCGTTTCCGCACTCTGTCCTTTTCCTCCCTCGTGAGTGTTTCCTGCGCTCGTCTGTCTTTAGCAGCTCAGCAGGCTTCAAAGTCTGTGTCGCCTCCCCCTCTGGTTGTGAAGCACGGTACGCGGCTCCGTTGCTGCCAGCGCCCAGGTTTTAGCGCCTTTCCAGATGCTGCTAGCACATGTGTGGCTTACTCCCTGCTGCGCTTATGCTTATTTGGATAACGTGGAGAAGTCTGGCTCAGGGGTTAGAGGCGGCAGACCCGGAAGCTGAGATCGGTCCTGGACCAGGGTTCAATTCCCCGCCTCGGCGGGTCTTGGGCTAAAAATTCCACAGACTCGATAATTCTCGCTCCGGTGCCTTCTCGACTCTCGGGTTCACACTCTGCGACTCTGGACAATAGCTTGCTTAATCTCCACAACGGCCCCTCGCGGCGGGATGCCTGGCTTTCACCTTGTGGATACCCTGCTGGGGTTATCTCACAGGGGAATACCAGGACGGGTTCCCTAAGCAAGCGCCGGGAAACCCACTGCGGGTAGCTGTGCGCTATATAAGCTCAAATACATTTACATTTACATTTAGCTCAGCCTGTAGGGCGCCATGTTTATTAATCATTGGCGCGCATTTCGTCTCTGCTTTTTTTATAAATTGTTTCCCATTGTACTTTGCATGATGTACAGTGCAGGCCTTCCTCTCCCTCAGCGCCACTCACAGCGCGCTGCGGCTGAGTCCCTCCTTATCGCAGTGTGGCACTCTCTCTCTTGGCTAACCCGTAGTGCAGCTCAGGAGCCCGGTCTCTGTCAGCAGGCAGCTGCACCGGTTACACGCGTTCAGTAACTGCCCGCTGTCTTCCTGCAGCCTGTTGTCTACTCACGGTTGCAGCGCAGGCAGGTCGCGTCCCCAGCACCATCCACAGTGCCGAGCAGCCGCGCTTCTTCACTCCACAGTGCTCTTCGCTCACCTGCAGCTTGTTTTCGTGCCGCGGCTGCCAGGGGACACATCCGCATCAGACCGTCCCTGTTGGTCTTGTCACAATCAGGAAGGGTTTAACTGCACTGTGACACGGCCGCCATTTTGCCTTCAGCACGGCCGCCGGCAGTCTTAAGGTTTCTCGCGCTCTATAACAGCCGCTGTTGCCTTCTCAGTCTGCAGCAGGTCCTCCTGTACTAATCTCTGCTGATCGGTATGTGGGCATTTGGGCAGGATTAGTCTGCTGCCCGATCCTGAACTGCAAGAGCCTCAAGCCCTAGTGCGGCCATTGCTTGTGCGCCCTTTAGCGCGCCCAGAGTTTCCTGCTTCTTTAAGGCAGGTTGCTCCACAGCTGCACGTACAGAGGGCTCGAGATGTGCTCACATTGGACTCCATTGTAAACAGTGGGTTGCGCTAGAGGCCACAACATCATTTTTATATAGGTTGCTTAGAAACCTGAAGTTTCGCAAAATGAGGCTAGGAAAACATAAACAACTATCCTGCTATGCGCCATGTTATATCTTGTGTTTCCCTGCTGCTCAGCTGGTATGCATGTCATATGGAATGTTGGATGATTGGAACGTTGCTTGTGTGTGAATGTCAGTTGAGTGAGGGCTGAGCAGCAGGACAGCTGCTCCTGATGGGGTTTCCTTTCTATCTTAACTAATTAACTTAATAAAGTAACTTGATCAATCCAACTTGAAGTATCCATCTTCTCTTATTGATTTCAACATTTTGGCGACATTTGGGGACTGCTCTGTAAAGAACCAGCGCGTGCAACTTAAAGGAAGAAGACTATATAATGGAAACTTCATTGGAACTAAGGAGAGATGAAAAAGGAACGAAAGAAACGGTAGCACAGAAGTACTGTTGAAGAGGAGAAAAGAAAACTAGAGGTAAAACACTTTAAGTTTGGATGTAAAGTGTGTGTGTAACGCTGGCTGGCAAACAAACCCCATCAGGGACCCCTACATCGGTCGCCCTGAAACTACGATTTGCCAGAGTGAAAAGAGAAAATCTAGTTTAAATTACCAGCAGCAGTGTGGAGTATCACTGTGGTCTGCATGGTTGTCTGTTTAAAGCTTCTTCGCAAAGCAGAAAGGACCAGCGCTGTAACTGTTAAAAAAAACCTTTTACAAGGTGGAAGGGATTAGCGCTTTTGGTTAGAAGCTTAGATCGGCATGTTGGCAGTGCGTGTATATTTCAAAGAAAGAAGAAATCGGCACTTTGCTAGTAGCGGTGACTTTGAGCTTTTATTTGAAAATAAAGTCGAAGGGTGGCTCGAGCGGAGTGGCGCGTGTCAACAAAGAACTAAAGAGAGCAACTTTTGCAAGGCAGAGGATATTGCCGCTTTGGGATTAGAAACCGAGAGGAACGAGTGGAACTTTTGCAAGGCAGAGTATATTGACGCTTTGGGATTAGAAACCGTAGCGTGAAATGACTGTAAAGTTTTATTATCAGGCTTTGACAGCAAACTGTGATCGGCGTTTGAAACGGTTTATGATCAGTGTGCAGCAGCGTATGTGGAGGATTCCTGTGTATGGAGTGAGGTCGGCGTGCTCTTCTCGGAGAGCGGAGGCGTCTTTTGAAATTTGAGAGGGCAGTGGCTCGAGCTGAGAGGCGCGAGCCGACTTCTTACTCACCGTTGGAATCTTCAGCACAGCGGCATCTTTCTAACCGAGACAGCAGCGCTGAGGAAGTTGGAGGAAGCAGAGGTAAACGTCACAGGAGGAAGCAGTAGTGACGTAATCACGCTACGTGGCGGCCATCTTAGAATAATATTGGGTTACTAGGCAACGCGTCTTGGAGAAGCAACACGTCTCGGAGAAGGAACGGGACAGTGAACTTGCAAAGGTGAAATTGGTGATTAATGGTGATACTTTAAATCAATCGTCCCAAAAGGAAGTAAGTGCCATTTAAGTGATTTTGACAAGGAAAAAAGTACCTTATAGAAGGGGTGTCTGCGGAGGGTGCAGGACATTGAAGTCTCAGCCTACAAAAGTACTGCAAGTGTGTGAACAAGAGATAGTATCTTGTGTACAACCTGAGGACTAGCACTAGAAGAGACAATAAAAGTAGAAGCAGTGATGGAGAACAATGATGTCATCTTACTGCCTATGTACTTACAAACAAGTGGAGATCCACCCATGGTGTTGTTGACATAGTGTTGCTGCAATCCGTGGCTGAAACAGGAAAATGTCCTAGTGATGGAAGAGGATCCACGCTGCGGACACTTTGATGGGACAAGTGTCGCTGAATTTGACAAACAACAGTGTGGACAAAATGCTAAGGGTGCATGAGGATGGGTGCAGGCATTAGGATTTGTTTTTCATTGTTGTTGGGGTGTGAGTTGAGATCTTATTTGGTTGTGTGTGGTGAGGTTTGGTGGCAGGTATTGAGGTCACTGTGGTTTTGGGTTAGTGTTTAAATCATCAGGAACTGTTTCACAATATGTCTTGTGTGTATTTGTGGGTTGGTAGTGGCTATGCGGTATGTGGTCACATGGTTATTTGAGGGCTATGCTGTATATGGTCGCTCATTGGTTATTTTGTTTTGGTGTTGGTGATTGTTTCACCAAGAGTTGTTCCACAACTGTTGTTGTGTGTGTGTGTGTCTAGATGTTAGGCGACTCATTAACTCGTGTTGGTAGTGGCTATGTGGTATGTGGTCACATGGTTATTTGAGGGCTATGCTGTATATGGTCGCTCATTGGTTATTTTGTTTTGGTGTTGGTGATTGTTTCACCAAGAGTTGTTCCTCAACTGGTGTTGTGTGTGAGTGTGTCTAGATCTTAGGCGACTCATTAACTCATGTTTGTGGGGGCTATGTGGTATATGGCCACCCCTTGGTTTTGTTGTTTCGGTGTGGATGCTAATTTACCAAGAGTTGTTCCACAACTAGTGTTGTGTGTGAGTGTGTCCAGATGTTAGGCGACTCATTAGCTCAGGTTTCTGGGGGCTATGTGGTATATGGTCACCCCTTGGTTGTGTTTGCGTGTTGATGCTAATCTAACAAGAGTTGTTCCACAACTAGTGTTGTGTGTGAGTATGTCTAGATGTTAGGCTACTCATTAGCTCATGTTGTGGGGGCTATGTGGTATATGGTCACCCCTTGGTTGTGTTGTTTGGGTGTTGATATTTATTTCAACAAGCTTTGTTCCCAATGAGTGTTGTGTGTGAGTTGGCGTCAGGTTGTTGAGCCACTTATTAGCTTGTGTACAAGTTGTTTGCCACATATGTCCAGTTTGGGCTTGTTGTGTGCACGTGGTTTCCCGGCTAGGTAGTGCTTGTTGTGTGCACGTGTGGTGCTGAGGTGTGCTTGATGTGTGTGTGTGTTTTCCCGTAGTATGGATGAGTTATGCGAGTACTTGTTCTTAGTCTATGGTGTGCGCCTTGCTTCCTGATATTTGTTGCGTTAAGTTTGTTCCTTTGTGTCTTGCTTGTTATACTGGTCTGGCCAACTTGTATAATTAGTGGCATAAGGATGTAGGATGAAGATAGTTGTTCATTTCAGGACGTAATGCGGTGCGGCATGTGTTAAAATATTTTGTTTGTGTTGTCTATTTGTACTTTGGTGCACTGTTTTAATATCCTTGACTTTGTGTACTAGAGTGCATTTTATTGACAACTATTGTATTGCTTTTTGCAATTGTACCCATAACGAAGGGAGATATGTTATATCTTGTGTTTCCCTGCTGCTCAGCTGGTATGGATGTCATATGGAATGTTGGATGATTGGAACGTTGCTTGTGTGTGAATGTCAGTTGAGTGAGGGCTGAGCAGCAGGACAGCTGCTCCTGATGGGGTTTTCTTTCTATCTTAACTAATTAACGTAATAAAGTAACTTGATCAATCCAACTTGAAGTATCCATCTTCTCTTATTGATTACAACACGCCACCACATGGGCGCCACCTATAGCGGCGAACAGAGCACCACTTGTTTACATACGTGCCAACCCTCCCGCGTGAAGCTACCGATTTCAAGGCTAGTCTCCGAAGGAAAAATCATACATTTGCATTTCTGATATCTGATCCTGCAGCAGCACACTGGTAAGTCCTATACATGCCTATAGACACGATGCAAGCCACAACAAAAGTTAATGGGAGAATATAAAAATCTCCCTCTTTCCTCTTCCAAAATGTTGGCATGTATGTGTTTGTGAAGCACCTGGGCAGGCAGAAGAAGAACACAGGGGCACTTGAATCATGGCCTCGCGCTATTGCAGGACTCAGTGATTCTTATCTTTGAAATCCAAGCGGCGTGGGGGAAGGAAGACAGAACACACCCCTTTGGGAGGTGCGGCAGCCTCACTAGGAAGGACTTTGATGAGGAGGACAAGACATGAGTAATTCATAAACATAGCAAGAGGAAGCAACCAGGAGAAACTACGATATTTCTCCTCGTTAGACAGCCTCAGGTAGTCGCACCAGTTTGGTGCAAACCTGAGTTGACTGCCTTTAATGAATAGGGGTTTGCATCAAAATCTATTGGTGGCTACATGGGAACGCCCATGCTTCACCCATGCAATGCCTCTCTGATGCAAAGTAACCCAAGACCCTCAGTATCGCGCTTACAGTTCCCCTGGTGGATTGCATCACTTTTTTTTAAGTTCCAGTCAAGTCTATGAACAACCTGAAAGAATATCTCCCTAAGCCTTTTGGTGGGAGAGGTTTTTTTAGTGGGACGGAGAAATTGCCAAAAAGAAGATCCCACTAGTTTGTCTTCTTCATTTGGCTAAACCTGGCGTTCAGTTGTCTCTGTCATAGTGCATGCAGCTCTGGGTTTTGTTTATCACAAATGTTCTAGCTGGGCATCTTTGGTCACTATCCAAAGGTGTCCAACAAGGCCCTAAGCAGGTTTTTCCATCAGTTAGGAGACCATCCCCGTCTTAGACTTTGAATATTGTTCATTCTAAGTGGATTGATGCCCACTTTAAACCAACCTGTGCACAATTCAGACAACCTACACTTACCATGGTAAGTTACCATCCTTGTGGCCAGTGAGTGAGCTTCAAGCCCTCTAGAATGATGACCGATTTACTGTGTAATAAGGTGCCTCTGAAATCTTTACCACTCTTTCCCTCTCAGGGTTACTTTGCGCTTTCAGATTAAGCAAACAATTTCCATTCTGATTTCATCTCCAACGTATTATTATTCTACCAAAAAGGTCTGGTACAGGTAGATGTTTCAAGGTTTCAAGCAGCTCTTGGCCAATCCACTGCAAACAGCTCTACCGATGACAGACTCTAGGCAGACCCTGACTAGGCGGATACTTTCCTCTCTTCTAAGTCACAATAAAAATGTTTCTCTGTCAAGGGATCGCCATTGATAATCCTAGGCACTGAATAGTTCTGCCCATATGCAGAAATCCTGGAGCACTTCTTTAAAACACATCTTCTTAAGTGTAGTTGTTCGCCTTACTTCAGGAAGGCCAAGCCTAGGGCATAATTGTGTTTAAAACGTTTTGCAGCCTATGAAGAAGGCTAATTGGTCAATTACTTACATTTTTTATTCAAAAAGGTCAAAATATATTTAGTCAAATAAGAAAAATTTCCAAGAGCTGATTAATTTTTTATCAGTATCCTTCATAAACGTTTTATTAAAGGAAATGGGGAAGAATGAATGATATCAATGAATACATATAGGATGCAGTACTGTATTTATGAAAACTGACACTTTATCTTTAACAGCTCACATTCTTCAGTGTCTGTTAATGCCCAGCAGGTGGCAGTTACCTCAGTTCTTTTTTCCGGCTCCTGGTAACAGGATCTTGGAGCACTGAGCTCGGCCTTTTTTTTTTGTTTCTCCATAAAATCGTTCTGAGACTGTCAGCAGCTTTACTCAACATCTTAGAACATTTAAAGTATTTTTCTGTCAGGAAAATTATTTTTCCAGGTAAATAAAATGTCATCTTTATTTGTTAAATGTCCCACTTTGGCAAAAAGCAGGCCACATCAGATCTTCATTATCTCTGTATTCTCTACATTCCTTACAGTCACATTCATGATAGATGTCAGCACTGCAAGACCTTCTCCAGACATAACCCGAGGGACAGGGAGAAGATTTGTCTTGATGGAGCTCCAGAGTAGCGTAGACAGCAAGAGGCGCAATCTGAAGGTGGGACTACATGTGAGAAAGAAGAGGGTAACTCCTCTACCAGGGCTCCTCCACTTCCCTCTGAGGACTCCATGAGAGTGAGACCTGAAAATGAGGAGAACTCCTCAAGAACGATGTCCTTCCTGGTCAATGCTGAGGACATCAACTTTGAGGAGAGGTACACTGGCAACAAGCTCGCCTTAGAGAGCTGGGTTGACAGCGAGACAGAGATGTTGTTCGAGGTCAAGACACAGAAGATCAACCCTGAAGGATTAAATTACATCAAGAAACAGGAGGCGCTTGACCTCAAAAGAGCCCTTGACAATGAGACATAGAAGACACTCGACGTCGAGACATATCAGATCTGCGGAAAGTGTCAGAAAACTTTGATTTAGAATATTCCAGGGTGTACTCTCCATCATCGCCAGTCCTCATTCCAGATTCTCCTTAACCACCTCCATTGCATCCTCCAGCTCCTTCAGTGCCTACACCGTGTGCTTCTCCTCCACCTCTCCCTAAGAAAGAGGCACCTTTTGAAGTTCATTGACTGGTGAGACATACAACCACTTTATGTAGATCTAAGTCTCCTCAGTCAAAATCTAGGTCTTGCCACAGATTTTAATCAAGGGCCACTTCCAGATGTCGCCATCACCATTCTCGACACCCCTCATTGCGATGCACATCCATGCACAGACACAGGTATTGTCCTAAGTCCAGGTGTAGGTCTTTTTATTCAACCTCATCTTCTAGGACTAGAAGATACTCACCGACTTTGACTGACTCCTCAGCCAAGAGTCTCATCAGTTGGTGACAAATACTTTTCAGGAAGTATTCATATGAGTAGCCACAAAACTAAATATTCCATTGCCTGCTCCATCAACTGCTACCATGGTGATATTTAAGACTCTACACCAACGTTCTACATCTAGATTTCTTCTGCTTTTGATTCCAGGTTTGTTAGAATCAGCTATGGAACTTTTCCTCACACCAGCTTTAGCAAAAGGAACTCCATCTAGGCCTCAGAAAAAATATAAGCCTCCGGAGCAGGACCATTTATTGCTGCAGTTGCATCCTTCTCCTGATTCAGTTGTTATCTTGGATGCAAAGAAAATTAATTCTACTACTCCTTCATCCACAATTCCAAGCAAGGTGTGTGGCACAGCAGCAACAAACATGATAGCTGCAAGTGCATCTGCCCTCCTTGGTAGATATGATAGATTCATATGGGACTCCCTACAACAATTTGCAGATGATCTCTCAAGACACTGAAGAGAAGACTTTGTATACATTTTAACTAAAGGCATGATGGTTTCTAACCAAGTGGTCAGTGCTGCTTCTGATTCATCTTTGCTAGTAGCCCATGGATATTGTCACGGATTAGCTCTCAGGTGACATTCTTGGCTTCATCGCACTGCTCTGAAGCAGGAATCTCAACAGAGGATTCCCAGCCTTACTTTCTCTGGTAATACTCTCTGTGGAAGTCATATGGACAAGGAGATGGCGCGCACGAAAAATGAAATGGAGACCTTAAAAGCAGTTGGTCTAGAAAAACGTGAGGAACAGACAAAACACCCTAAAAGCCTTAGTCGAGACATTTCAAACCCCTCAGTGGTTTCAAGGTCACCAGCAGCAACAATCGCCTTTTCAGTAGCATCAAAGGTGCAACCAAAAAAGTAGAGGTGGCAACCAATCTGCTCAAGCAGGTAAGCCTCCTCCGGGTTCCAGACAATGAGCACCTGCTTCCTTTACTTCTGTTACCCACTCCGGTAGTGGGAAGTATTTCAAAATATCCAACAGAGTGGACATTAATCACAAACGATGCCCCGGTACTGAATATTGTACAGAATGATAATTGTCTCAGATTCACCAGTCCTCTATCAAATATTTTACCACAATAACCCAATCCACATCTACAGATGCTGAGATCAGAAGTGAACATTCTTCTGCAGAAGCATATGGTGGAGCCCGTACCTCTCAACCAACAAGGAACTGGAATTCATTCCAGTTATTTCTTAGTGAAAAAGAAAGGTCCAAAAATCAAATTCAGACCCATACTAGATCTGAAAGTCCAAATTTATCCTCAGATCCACCAAGGAGACTGGCTCTGTCCCATAGATCTTCAGGATGTTACTTAAACATCCCAGTAGCCATAAAACACAGCAAATTCAGGAGATTTGTAGTAGGACACGATTACTACCAGTACAAAGGGCTTCCTTTTGACCTCAAATTAGCCCCCAGATCTTTTTTGAAGTGCATGGCAATGGTCATAGTACATCTCATGAAACTCAAAATATTTGTCTTTCCGTATCTCGACAACTGGCTTATCTTAAGCATCAATGCGACAACAAACACAATATCATTATCAAATCACTGTCTCTACACTTAATCGGCTAGGTCTTCATATCAATGACCAAAAATCAATCTCACCACCAGTCATTCTCTTTATTATCTAGAAGCAAATATCAACACCATGAAAGCAAAAGAGTTTCCTTCGGAGGAGACTTGAAGCCTTACGTTTGAAATGTCAATCTCCCATGAAAGTCTTTCATCCAACTGTGAGGAAAGTGTCATCGCTTCTAGGCTCAGTGGCACCTTGTATATTTCTGATGCCAAATGTGAGTATCCACATGAGACCTCTACAAGAGTGTCTGGAGGACCAGTGCAGTCAATACTCAGTCAATTGGGAAGCCAAGATCACACTTTCCCTCACAACAATGCAATCCCTTAAATGTGGTGTCAACTGAAATATCTCCTACAAAGGATGCCTTTTCATCATGATTTTCCCTCTCAAACTGTAGTGGCCAATGCCTCTGTTAGGTTGGTGAGTGCATAGGAGCATCTTCAAACTCAGGGAACATGGGGGCACATGCATCAAGCGATTTTGGAATCGCAAAATTCGTCCGTTTGCGATTCCAAAATCACTTTTTGGGATGCATCATTATTTTTCTATTATCGCAATTTAAGAAATCGCAATTTTTTGCGATTTCTCAAATTGCGATAGCATTTAAGAAATCGCAAATTTTGTGATTTCTTAAATGCTATGCATGATTATTTTTAATTTGCGAATTTGCAATTAGGAAGGGGAAAATTACCATGAAGTGAACCTACATGGTAATTTGTGAAAAGTTTCAAAAATGCAAAAAAATGCATTTTTGAAACTTACATTTTACACACACACATGCCCTTGGGACATGTGTGTGAGTAAAATGTACTTACATGACATTCCAGGGTTGCAGGGGGGGGTCCTTTGGACCCCCCTTCACCCTTGAAATTGCATTCTCATTTTGCGATTCCTTAATTGCGAATTCGCAAAATGAGAATGCCTTCCCATTGATTCCTTTGGGCATCTAGGCCCATAGGAATCAATGTAAAGTAATTGCTTAATTGCGTAATTTTTGGATGCATAGGAATTTGCGATTCCTAGATTGCGATTCCTTAATTTTCGCAATTTAGGAATCGCAAATTCCTACCATGATGCATGTGGGCCTAGGTCCGCGAAGCAGATGGCTTATCATATCAACCTTCTGGTCAGAGAGCTGTTCATTTAGACCTGAAGTCTTTCCTACCATCCGTCAAGACAGAACCCCTCCTTGTTCAGACAAACAACACAGCAACAAGGTACTGTCTGAACAAGCAAGGAGGAATAAAGTCCAGAGCCTTATCACTAGACGCCCAAACAATATGGAATTGTTGGCCAGGAACCTGAGGATCACTGCAACCCATCTACTGGAAGGCCAGAATATACAAGCACACTCCCTAAGCAGGATTCTCCATGAAAATCACAATTGGGTGCTCTATGACGCTGTCATTCACTACATCTTCTGCACTTTGATCAATTAGCAATTGCAGAAAACTAAAAATGCCCAAAGTCGCCTTGAGATTTTACCAAACAGGACACTGGGGAATGCCCTATGGATAGACTGGTCTGGCAAGTTTCTCTACGCTTTTCCTCCGATATTCCCGATTCTATAAGCAATCATGAAACTCTCCCTTGGAAACCAGAACGATATTGATAGCTATGGAGAGGCCCCAAAAATAGTAGTTCACAGACCTACAACACATGTCGGAATGTATGCACCTGAGGCTGCCATGTAAACCGGATCTTCTCATTAAGTTCAGAGGCCAGATGATCCATCGCAATCTCTCTTCTTTGAGTTTGTCAGCATGGCTCCTGAACTCGTACAATATGGGCATTTGAATTTACTGAAGAAAGCATGAACATTCTAAAAGAAGCTAAACGTCCAGTACCTCTATGTCCCTCGTCCTCGACCCAGTCATAACACGTGAAGTAAACTCTACTGAAAGGAAACACAACAGGAAACGCTTTTAGGCCCCACCCACCCTCCTGCCAGAGGCTATAACAAAACAGCCAGCAGAAAGCACTTACTGTTTTGTTTCCTGTTGGTAGAGATTGTGGGGACGGCACTCGCCAGGGCATACACTGGGGACAGCAGGCCTTGCTGATCAGGGAGACACTATATCCGTAGGACGACACAATAAGCATGGACAACCACACAGTGCATTACTGGTCGGGACCGGAAGCCACGAGCGACCCCGGCCCCTTTATTTAAGCTCTCTAGCCACGCCTGGCCAGAGAGTGCTACAATGTTGTGCAGTGTTTCCGGCCTTCTGCCCGGGGGCAGAAACACTAGACTGCTACATCCCATCCCAAATTAGTTCTTTTTCAAAAATACTACTACAAAGTCCTTTAACACACAAAGTTTGCAAGTCTCTGACTGGGCCGTGGATTTGGCCTCAGGTTGTATGGTCGTTGACGACTTCCGCGGTCGTGTTCAGCACTCACGGTCCCGCTAGGTGGCAACAGCTGCTCGGGGCTGGTTGCATGTAGTCCGCTAGGCGTGGCTGCTGACATGGTGCAGTCTTGCTCCGCAACAATCAGCATATCCAACTGGTGATGTGGGCCGGTTACTGGTGGTATTTGTTTGAACCATGACACGTTGCACGTCACTGCCTCTCCATCATTTTCTGCGTTGACGGTGGTGCCTTTTGTTGATTTGACAATCCATGGCTCGGCTTCATAGGGGGTGCGGAATTTTCCTCCGGGGCGCCTTGTTCGTATCAGCACCGAGTCTCCTGGGTTCAACAGCCGGGAGTGAGCCCTCCGTCGCCGGCTGGCTTTGTCATTGGTGTGGCGCTTCCGTTCTTGTGTTGCTTGTGGGTCATGCGGTTCAGACACCCAAGTGTCGGCCATGGGCAGCATGTCTCGCCGGGGGCCAGTTAGCATAAGTGCCCAGGGGGATCGTTGTGTGGTGCAGTGTGGGGTGCTTCTGTATTCTCTCAGAAAATGTTGGAGAGCTGCTTCCGGATCCTTTTCTTCCGCTGTTGCGATGCGTAACACTTTGTTGATGGTTTGCATGAAACGCTTGACTTCTCCGTTGGCCTGCTGCCACTGTGGCGTGATCCGGTGGTGTCGTATTCCGAGTTCTCCAAGGAAGTCTTTGAACTCACTGCCCTGGAATGGAGGTCCATTATCTGTTTTGATAACGTGTGGCAAACCGAATAGTGCGAATGCCTTGCTCAGAATCGGTTGTACGTTGGCAAAACTTGTTGATGGGGCTACTTCCATGATGGGATACTTGGTGTAGCTATCAACCAAAACAACTGTGATCCTGCCATCGGAAAAACTGCCAAAGTCAACGCTGACCCACGACCTTGGAGACGGTGCTGGATCTTCAGTGATGATCGGGGCTTGGTTTTCTGAACTGCTGGTGAGTTGGCAGGATCTACAATTACGGACCAGTGTGTCTATGCTCTCCTCTAGATTTGGGAACCACACCTTTTCCCTCATTCTGGACTTCATCCTCTTCGTGCCTTGGTGGCCTTCGTGCGCACGGATTGTTGCTTGTTCCTGTAGATCTTTTGGGATCACAACTCTTGTTCCTCTCAAGATGACCGCACTGTCAGCAATGCTGAGTTCGTCATGGACTCTCCAGCATTGCCCTAGCCGGGCCCTTTCATCTTCGCTCCACCCTTGGACATTGTTGATGAAACCTTCCCATGACCCACTCATTAGCACTTGAGCGACTCGTTGGAGTACTGGGTCAGCGTCAGTGTGCGTCTTGATCTCGTCGATTGACATTGCTCTGGGACATGACCACTGGGCGACCATGTTAATGAATTCTTCAGTTTTTGCTTCCTGGTCAACATCGGGTTCATTTGTCGGGGCAGGATGGCAAGACAAGAAGTCGGCTGGATTCTTGGATCCGGGGCGGTACACCAGGTCCATCTGATACTGTTGTACTTGAATGGCCCATCTCTCTATCCTCGGTGGTGGATGCGGGACCGTGCCCTTGAACAGAGGAAGGAGCGGTTGGTGGTCAGTGACTACCCGGAACGGGTGTCCGCTAACGTACAGGTGGAAATGATTGCAGGCCCATTTTACCGCCAGTGCCTCCCTCTCGATTTGCGGTATCTTGACTCGGTGGCAGTGAGTGCTCTGCTCGCGAATGCCAGTGGGGTCCAAGTACATGGTTCTGTTTCTTGGGTGAGTAGCCCCCCTAAGCCAACAGGGCTGGCGTCGACTAGTATCTCGGTAGATCTGTCAGTATCAAAGTAGGCCATCGTGGTGCTGTCTAGCAGTGCTGCTTTGACTTGGTTGAATGCTTTGTCTTCGGTAGTTGACCATCTCCAGGGTGTTTCCTTTTTTGTGAGGTTCCGTAGTGGCTCGGCAATGGTTGCTAAGTTTGGAATTAACCTCGCGCAATATGTCACCATTCCCAGAAAGCTCCTGATTTCGGACTCATTAGTTGGGGCAGGGACGCCTTGAATGGCTTGTGACTTTCAGGGGTCCACTTTGACTCCATCGGAGCTGAAGACATAGCCAAAGAAGTCAATCTTCCTCTGCAAGAATTGACACTTCTCCGTGTGTGAGGTCACGCTATGTTCTGCCAAGCGATGCAGCGTGGCTCTGAGTTGCCGATGGTGTTCTTCGACTGTTTGAGAATGGATCAATACATCGTCGCTGACGTTAAGGACCCATTGTAGTCCTGACAGGATTTCCTTCACTGCGTTTTGAAAGATCTCGCCTGCCGATGATATACCAAAATTGAGCCTCTTGTACCGGCGGAGCCCCAGATGAGTTGAAAATGCTGTGATGTATCTACTCTCCTCCGCCAGTCTTAAATGGTGGTATCCGCTATTGAGGTCGAGTTTGGAAAACCATTGCCAGCCGTTAAGGTAGGCAAGGATGTCATCGACCGTCGGTGTAAGATGTCATTCTCGTTTGAAAGCCCGGTTGGGCATCCGCATGTCTATGCAGATCCTAATCTTGCCTGGTTGCTTCGGCTTTTCGGCTATCACCATGGGCGACACCCACGGTGTGGGGCCTGATACCTTTTTCGTTTACGCCCTGCTGTTGTAACTTTAGTAATTCCTGCTCCACTAGCAGCCTCAGGTGAAACGGGATCCGCCGGTGTCGCAGTGCCACTGGCTGCACTGCTTTGTCAATGTGTAGTCTTATTGGGTCTTTCTTGATAGTGCCTAGCTCCTTAAATAGTTGTGGAAAAAGTTCTAATATGTCTTCTGTCTGGAGTGTCTTCACTGCATTTGCGAACGCTATCAGTTGCAGGTCTTCTGCAGTGTGGCTCCCAACTAACAAATCTGCCTCCCTGTCGACGACATGAAACGTCGTTGTTACTTCTTTGTCTTCCACTTTGACCTGGACGACCATCTTTCCTCGGAAAGGGAAAGGCTTCTGGCTTCCATATGTGAGAATACGGATCTTGGACGGGGTAAGCTGCGGCCTCGGTTTCAGGCTCTTGTAATGCTGGAGACCCATCACATTGACTGTTGCTCCAGTATCGATCAGGCCGGTTACTGATGATCTGTCTATTTCGATATTGCACTTTGGTTGCGGCCTTCGCTTTCGCTTGAGGTCACTTGTGAAGGAAACGAAGTAGCACTCTTCGTCTTCATCCGTTGAGGAGTCATCCAGCCGGTGGTACGTGCGAGGTGATTTTTTGACTCTGCACACACTCGCAAAGTGATTCGGGATGCCGCACTTGGAACACGTCTTGCCTCTCGCTGGGCACCCGTATGGGTTGTGCTCTTCTCTTCCACAGTACCCACACAGGGTACGTTGCATAGTTTTGGCGGGCCACTTTCCTCGTCCGCCCCTAGTTGGTGTTCGGATGGCGTCTACCCGCTCCGTCTTCACTTGGGCATGCGTGTCTGCTTGCGGATTGAGCGCGGCCTCCATCGCCGTCGCCCGTACGTCAGATAGCTCATGTGACAGCACGAGTAGCAGAATTTCATCTAGAGTTATGCGCGGTTGACAAAGTATAAGGGTCCTTAGTGGTTTGTTTCGGCAGCCTTGGATGAGCTGCGCTGTGACTTCTTTCGCTTTATCATCCTCGGTGCACGTGCTCACTAGCTCCCTGAGTCATGCGTGGAAAGCATCCATAGTTTCTCCCTCTCTTTGCCTGGACTGCCGAAATTTGAAACGTTCATAGCGAGGGTTAAGCTGGGGATCAAAGTGGGCGTTCAACGCCCTAACAGCAGCATCATAATTGTTCGACGCGCCTGTGTTCGGGAGGTGTGCGAATAATTTGTAGATTTCATCTCCTCCGAAATGCAGGAGCAACGACCTTTTAACCGCTCCATCGATTTCGCGGGTCGGGATGAAGTAGTTGTTCAGACGTCCAATCCATACTGTCCATCTCAGTGACGCAGTTGACGGCTCAATGAGCTCACCGAACGGGGGTAGTGCTTGAATTTGAGAGTGCGCCGGTGGTGGGGGCAGTTGCGCTGGCAGCGCCGCCTGTTGTTGAGGCGCTGTGGCCGCTGGCTGATTCAACATCTTGTCTTAGGGTGTCAGCGAGATGGGGTCTGGCGTGTGGTCACCTAACTTCGCCTCACTTGGCTGGTGGCGTTTGTTTCAGGGTTTGTATTGTTGCACTTGCCAATACTTGATGACAGGGAGTGTGTCTCCTCCCTCCTGCTGCTGATTCCTTAGATGATCTGCTTAGGGTTGCTCGTGTGTTGCTATGTGGCCCTGCTGCTCCTGTTGCTGCCTGTCTGGGCCGTTGTTTTTGCCAATGCTTGTTGGCTCAATGGGTTGCCTATGGTGTTCCTTCTGTGTCTCTTGCACGTTCCTGCAGGAGTTTACTGCTGTTTGCTGTCCGGTTTTACTAGTGCCTCGGTGTGGGGTAGGCTGCCGGCTTAGGGCGCGGCTTCCGCGCTTCCCGGGCGCTTCCCCGGTGCCGATATGTTCATTGAGCATGCACGCCCTTCCTTTGGCGGTGCGGGCCTCTGCACGTCGACCGTGTGCCTCTGTGAGCTGCCGGTGAGTGTAGCGATTGGATTTGCAGCGTCGCTCACCTCTTTTCTTCTTGTGCCTTTCCACTTCGATGTCGCTGCCGCTCAGAGGGGGTGCGCGTTTCTGCTCCTCCCTCACTGCCTCGGTGCGAGCGCGGCGGGCCCTTCTCCACGATGTGCCCTTAGTCCGCCGCACCTTCAGCAGCAGTTTTCACAGCGTTTGCGCTGTTCTTCGAGGGATCCCACCCTCGTCGCCAGTGTGGGACGGCACTCGCCAGGGCATACACTGGGGACAGCAGGCCTTGCTGATCAGGGAGACACTATATCCGTAGGAGGACACAATTGCATGGACAACCACACAGTGCATTACTGGTCGGGACCGGAAGCCACGAGCGACCCCGGCCCGTTTATTTAAGCTCTCTGGCTACGCCTGGCCAGAGAGTGCTACAATGTTGTGCAGTGCTTCCAGCCTTCTGCCCGGGGGCAGAAACACTAGACTGCTACAGAGATGACGCAGACATAGAGGTAATTGCTGGGCTATTACCTTGTTCTGGATGTCCTCTGGTTACCTCATTTGCATGGCTCTGGGGGTGCCTTTGGACCTTCGTGAGAGCAGCTGGAGTCAGGACGCGTGGATTCATGGACTCGGTGACTGGCTGCGTGAGCCTGACTTGCTTGGCTTGGTTGGGCCTCATGGCCTTCTCCTTCTTGCCCAAAGTCTTGAGAAAGGGTTGCATGCCCGGCGGAGTCCTTTTCTGTTCCCAACTTTTCCGCCCTCTTTTGGTGCTGTCTTCGAGCGTTCTGAGTGCATGGCCCGAGCTGGATTTTGCTGCCTGCTGGACGCCCTACTGTAGATCGGGCTGTTGCAGCTGTGTCAGTCGGCACCTTCTATGGTGTTCTCTGGCTCAGTAGGGGTGCCAGTATCTTCCTCAGCTGTTGACGAGGATCACGAGGGATCGGGGCTCTTTCTGCCTTCGTGGCTGACGATGCCTTGTCCGCTCAGGTGTCGGAGTTGAGCAGAGTGATGCCTCGTTGGTGCCTGGATGGGAGACTGCCTGGGTTTCAAATGCACGTTTAGCTTCTTTCGGCGAACATGTTTGGCCTCTCGGTGTGTGGGGAGGCTGTTCTATGAGTGGTTTTGGGTCCGCTTCTGGCAGTGCAGCGTGAGCTACTCCTCTTGCGGTGTGGCATATGGCGGCCTCTTCCTTGCTTCTTTTCTGCTGCGGCGTGATGTCATACACCACACCTTCCTTCCTCATTCCTATTGTTCCACGTGTCGGCTGTCAACTGGTTTTGGGGTGACGGTAAATGCGCGCCCTGTGACTGCTTTAGGACAGTTTGTTTAAAAAAAAGGGGGGGGGGAATTTCTTTCCTTAAGGGACTGCTGGTTGTTGTTATTGGTCATTTAGGTGTGTTGCACTATGGGGAAACATCGTCTGAAGCGCAGGCATGTTTCTCCTGTTTCTTCTCCGTCTTCATCAGGGGGCAGTGTGAAATCCGCCCCTCCTCTGAAGCAGATTAAAAATAATGATGACGCTCGTCTAAAAAAGATGATTTTTGGAGACTTTGTCTAATATGAAATCCTACAGGAAGGCTGCTGGTGTATGCTCTGGTGGGGGTCATGATCTCTACTCCTATATTTCTAGCTCTGAGTCTTCTGATGGTTCCTCCTTGGGTGGAGAAGACCTTAAGGGGAAGTATATCGCTAAGGATATTTTGCCCGACATTCTTTCCGATGTCAATGATAACATGGGTTTCCCTGATGAGGAGATTGCCAGCACTTCCAGGGATATGTTGTCGCAATTTCGGAAGCAGGCCACAAAGGCGTTACCCATTCATCTTTTCGTGATGGACTTACTTTTGAAGGAATGGAAAGATCCTGACCACATTATGATTCCACGCTTCATGTCTAAACTATCCCCCCTACAGGACTTGGAGAATACCATTCCATAGTTGGTTCATATTGACTCTATTGTGGCCAGTATGGTGGGGCGTCCATCCATGGCTGATGATAATGTCCTGAGGGATATTGCAGATAAGAAGATAGATTCTTCTTTGAGGAAATCCTATGCGGGTTGTATCTCGCCATCGGTCCTGGGGTGTATGGTGCTTATGTCGCAAAATCCTTATTGTCCGACTTTAAGACCTTGTTCGCCACCATGCAGGAAGGTGGTCATTGCCCTGAATTGTTAGATTCCATGGAGCATCAGGCTGAGAGCCTCTCTGATATTGCTGTTGACTCTGTTCGTGCTTCAGCGCTATCTTTTAGCACGTCCATTGCTGCTAGACGGAACTTGTTACTGAAAGGTGAGAGGAGTTGCCCTAACGGCTAGGGCGGTTGACCTCGAATCTGAGGAATTGGGTTTGAGTCTCGGCAATGACACTGAACATCCTGTGATTCTGGGCAAATCACTTAATCTCACTGTGCCTAACAAAAATGAATGTGTCCTCGTGTAATGCAACTGGTGCTATGTAAAGCGCTCTGATACCATATTCGGGTCAAGTTTGCGCTATATAAAACTCTGTAAAATAAAAAAACAAAAAGGTTGGAACACTGTTGGGGCTCAACGATCCATGGGTTTGCGATTACCATTTACTGATTCTCATCTTTTTGGGAAAGACCTTGAGAAGAAGTTGCACAAGGTGTTCAAAGAACGGAAACATTTGTTGTCCTTTCGGCATCAACAGCGTCGTAAGGAGACGTTCTTTTCTGCTAAGTCTTTTCGGCAACCTTCTTGCCCATTCAGGAACGAGAAAGGCCCTGGGAAGGGTTTCCAGTCGAAGTTTCAGAAGGAGCCTCCTCCTGATGCTGGTCTTGGTAATTAGCGTTCCTGACTATGCCACCGACCTTCTCGTTACTGGTGGGGTGATGCCAGAGGTTGGTGGGAGGTTGCACCATTTCCTGGAGACTTGGCGTCTCTCGACGATGGACCAGTGGTTCCTGGATGTCTTTAAGTGAGGTTACCGGATCAAGTTCATACCCCCTCTGCCTGCATCGGGCAGGGTGCGGACCCCGCTTCCAAAACAGGTGTCACGTCATCAAGCCCTGTTGGATGGGGTTCAACTGCTGTTTCGGAAGAAAGTGATTGTTTCTGTCCCTGATTGGAATGGGGTCAGGGGACTTATTCCGTCATCTTTCTGGTGCTGAAAGTCACGGGTGGCTTTTGGAGCGTAATAGATCTCAGGCCTCTGAACAGGTTTCTCCGGAAGATTCCAGTCAAAATGGAGACTTTGCAGCATGTGATTCCATTAAATTTAGTCTGGCTGGATGATGTCTACCTTGGATCTCCAGGATGCATATCTATATGTTGCTGTGTACTTGGGGTTCCAACGGTTTCCGAGGTTTTACCTCAGGGATATTGTGTCCTCCCTTTTGGCCTGCGTTCCTCTCCCAGCGTCTTCACCAAAGTGGTGGCTCCTCTTGTGGCTCATCTTCACATCCTGGGGGTGTCTGTATTTTTATACCTGGACGACTGGCTTCTGTAGGCCCTGTAGGAAGGTACCTCCTGACTATGGTTGCCCCCAACTTTTTGCCCTGTGTTTTAGCTGGTTTTTGACATAGTCGACCTGGGACCCTGCCAATCAGGACCCCAGGCCTACTGCTCTCTCTGTAAAATGGATTCCATGTACCTTAGGTACATTTCCAATTGGTACTGGGCCACCTTATCAGACCCTGTAACTCAGGGCATAGGTGTACTCAGGGCCTACCAGGGGCTGAAGCATGTATTATGCCACCCCTGGATGGCCATCTAAATCTGACACAACTGGCTGCACGACAGCTGGGGCAACGTGGCGTACTCGCCCGTTGCTATAGGTATAGTATTCCTATATCTAACCCTAAAATGGACACCCGAGTTCCTATCAGTCACTGCTATGGCAGGCCTTGACAATCCTGAAGGCAGAGTGCGTGGAATCGGGTGAATTGGGCTCTGGCACGAGCCGAGCCCGGTTGCAGCTTGCGGAACCAAGACCCAATGGCTGTTCCATGATAACGCGTACCATATTGGTAACTTCGGTATCGCGTTATCAAGACATGTCGAGTAAGGTGTCATACGAATCGGGATGCGGCCCCCTCACCAATGCTGGCGACGAGGTTAGCATTCCGCCCTTCTAGAGGGACACGACATGTAGTAACTGTGAACCCCAGTTAAAGTTAACTGAAGCCTCAGCTCCACAAAATGGATGCTGCCACCACAGACACGGGTCTGACCTCCTGCTGCTGGGAGTCCTTCCAGCGAGGAGAGCTCGGACAAAGGGTTTCCTGTCCGGGGCGGTGTTCGCACCATCCCAGACAGGGTTTTGTGTATCCTGGGTAGGCAGGGCTTTACAAGAAGGTGACTGCGGAGTGGCACCCCGGTGCTCACTACGCATCTGCCGGTTAGAACCAGTTCCAGGGACGCGCAGCCCCTGACCTGGGGAAAGTCCGGCAGGGGAGAGGGGTGTAACTACCCTCCTTCCTGGTCCCACCCCTAGGGCAGGACCTAGTCATGTACCCACCCCTTTCTTTAGGATAAAGGCCGGAGCGGGGACCCTTCCAAATTAGATCATATTTGAATCAAGAATACTTTCTACGAAAGGACTTCGAGACTCTTCTCAAGATTTCTCCCTTGTGGCTAAGGAGTAGTCACCCTGCGTCGGCAGGCCCCATCTAAGAACTCTGCGGTTTGCTGCAAGTCCTTCCTCAGGAATCCGACTGCCCAGCTCGACGAGAACCGGCTTCCCTGGCACCTCTGACCTCTACCCACATCGTCAGCTCAGCTGAGATCTGTGGGTGTGACGAGACCTCCAGGGACCGGCCGAAAACCTGCACGCTTTCTTAAATCAGCACGACCACCGAAGGAATCCCCTGGTGAGTGCTCTGGGGTCCGAGGAGCACCCCGGACCCTTCGGGTCCACTCAAGACGCCATTTTAGGCCCACCACGTGGCCCTGAAATCTGCCAAGGCTTGTTGCCCCAATCCTGGGCCCAGCGACGCCGACAGCATCAACCTTCGTGGGACAGCTCGCACCTCCATCCTGGTCGCCGACAACGCCTCCTGGTCCATGAGACTGCAGAGCCTAGCGTCGCCCACTCACCTAGTCGAGGTGACGATCATCCGGTGCCCTCCTGGTACCCTCTGACTACTGGCTAGTAGTACGAACTTGGTCCCCTCTGCTTTCAGGTGTCATCCATCTCTGATCCAGGCTTGGATCTCTACGAACTCCTTCCACTGGTCGCCGGCCAGCAACTCCTTCCTTCCGGCTCCTGGCTCGTTAGCGAAGACCCCCGACGCCTGTAAGACTTGTGCAGCCGCAGCCCTCGTGGCTAGGTAACTTCGGCATTTCGGTGCCCGCATAGCCTCCTTACTTAAGGGTCCCGAGTCCCTCGCTTCCTACTTGCCTTATCAGGTCCGCCCGAGACCACTAAACTTTCCGTGCCCTCGGGCACTTGTATTGATTGTGCACTTGAAGTATTTTCCTAAGAGTTTTGTTCTGTGCTTAGTACCCTGTCCTCATAAAGAGTACAGGGCTGTTGTGATTCTAATAAATATACTGTTTATTTTCATAACACTTGTGTGGTGCCCTTTCACTTGGTGTTCAAGGGGAATGTGATGGTATAACAGCTGGCTTAACACGCCCTCTAGAGTTTAGCCCGAAGACTGCTCGTATCCACGCTACTAGGATAGCTGGTCTAAGGTTGACTTACAACCAATCACCATAAGGGTCGTTTGGACCGATGCATAGTGGTCGCTAGAATAGTGAACACTGCATATCGGGCCAACTTCTCACAGGCCCCTTCTGGCCTGGTGATGTCTCAGCATCTGGATTTGACCATTCATACGCTAGAAAGCCACAGTTTTCTCCTGAATTTTCTGAAGTGCCTTCTTCTTCCTGCCACCAGTAGGTCCTTTATAAAAGCAGATTTTGATTCTGTTATGGGCAAGGTGTTTCTGCCTTCTTCCCAAATGCTGCGTCTGCAGTGTTTGTTGGGGAGGCTGTTGTCTCGGCTTTGGCCCCCCTGCTTCTGTAGTTGGAGGTGGAGGGTCACATGGCAATGTCAGTGTTCACTGTTCCTTGGGCCAGGTTACATCATTGCCCTTTGCTGTGGCATCTTCACCGCTTAGTTCCTTTCCCTGTTCAGGATTCCAATCTCTCACAAGGTGTGTGGTTGCACAAGGGTTATGCTTTGTCTACCCTGAAGGGCCAGTGGGCTGCTATACGGGCTGTCTGAGATCCGGATTCCTTGACCTTTTCGGATGTGCTGTTGGTGTCCTGGTTGTTCCGGAGTTCCTCTCTCTCCTCTCCTCTCCTGTTGTTCGTTCTTTGGTGCCTCAGTGGGATCTTTCTCTGATCCTGGATGCACTCCAGTCCTCTCCTTTTGAGCCTTTGTTATCTGTTGATCTCAAGTTCTTGTCTTTTAAGGTGGTTTTCCTGGTGGCCATTACCTTGGCTCAGAGGTTGGGCGAGTTTTCTGCTTAGCGGTGTGTCCCCCCTGCCTTTTGAGGTTGTTGGACGACGTTTGGATCCCGGTTTGCTGCCTAAAGTGCATTCTAGCTTTCATACTTCTCAGGAGTTGGTCTTGCCTTCTTTCTGCCTTTCTACTTCTTCTCCTGCTGATCAGTTGTTACACACTCTTGATGTGAAGCGTGCTTTGACCATGTATGTGGACCAGTCTGCAGCTTTTCGATCCTCCAACAGTCTGTTTGTAACATTTATCCTGGCTGGTCGTGGGAAGGCTGCTTCTCGACTTACCCTGGGTCATTGGATCAAGTCTATTATTTCTTTCGGTTATCAGGGCTGTGGTTTACCTTGTCCTTCAGGGGTGCAGGCCCATTCCACAAGGGGTGCCCCGGCTTCCATGGCTGCCTTTCATATTGTGCTGGGACTTGGGCTTCTGAATCTACTTTTATTAAGCATTACAGTTTGAATTGTGCTCTGGATGACGTTTGAATTTTGGTTGTAGTGTTTTGCGTGCTGTGGAGCCTATTGCTCCCCCTTGATTCTGGTATGCATTAAACGTTTCACTGTGGTGCGCTTCCTTCCTGTGTGCTGTCTAGTTTGTTTTCTGGCAGTGTTCCAAAACCTTTGATTGGTTGGTTGGTTGCTTTGGTGTACCTCATATGTAATGACTGGGTCGAGGACGAGGGACGTACAGGTAATGTTAATATTACTTACCGGTAATCCTCATTACTCTTGTAATACTCGTCCTCGACCCAGTCATGTTTTCCACCCACCCTCCTGGTTCTGGACTTTGTTGTGCTTGGTATGCCAGGAAGTGCTTTCTTCTGGCAGTGGTGTTATAGCCCCTGGCAGGAGGGTAGTTGGAGCCTAAAAGTGTTTCCTGTTTTGTTTCCCATCTGTGGAATATACCTCATGTGTTATGACTGGTTCGAGAACGAGGGACATAGAGGTAATGGACTTTACATGAGGATTACCGGTAAATAATCATAACATCAATACGTACATCTTACTCTTTTAAATGGAAGAGATTCTGTATCCGGTGTTCTGACAACAACATTAATCCACCTATGTGCCAAGAAGAAGCTTTATTTCCTTACTTCATTTGGCCAAATTTGGGCTACAATTCTCTTCTATTGAGGTGCTTTTGGCAGCTATTACTGACTACAGAAATATCCTTCACTAACCTCTTTTTTCAATGTCCATGGTATAAAAGATTTCTTATAGGGTATCAAGAAGGTTTTTCCTCCAATACGCCAGCCTTCCACTCCTTGGTACTTTCACATCCCATGACACCCTGTTTCAAACTTATTCCCAAAGACTTATTACAACAATTTTCTCAGAAAACTGTTTACCTAATTGCCATTACATCAGCATGTAGAGTTAGAGTGATTCGAGCTTTATGTTCTCATGAACTATAAACAATATTTCATAGCAATAAGGTAATGAGAACTCATCTGAAATTCTTGCCAAAGGTTGTTTCAGATTTTCACATTAATCAAACCATTACTTTGCAGACTTTCTTTCAGAGTCTGTCTACTCCAGCAATAAGAGCTACTCCAGCAGTAAGATCACTCCCCAATTTGGATGTGAGAAGGGTCATAAATTAAAACAAAATGATACATAACACTGATCAATTGTTTGTAATTATGGTTCTGTGCATACAAGCTTGGCCACATCTAAACTGTCTTTATTCCTGATGATAGTTTATTGTATCCTCGGATTTTACCAGAAAGCAAATAAAACTGTCAGGTAGACACAGACCCATTCTACAATAGGGAAGGGGCAATGGCGGCTTATTCCTGTTGCATAAATCTGCAAAGCAGCTAGATGGAAATTCGTTCACACTTTTACGAAATACTATTGTTTGCACTCAGATGCTGAAGTAGGACAGGCTTGCCTCAGGAATCTCTTTGCTTAGTTGTTTCTATGGCCCATCTTTTTCTAGTCCCCCACCGTTTGTAGGGAGGGGCTTGCTAGTCTTATTCATTGCTTATGATTATGAATGGTGATCCCTGAGAGAGAAGGAATGGTTTCTTACCTATGTTCCTAGTTCTCTCAGGGGGATCTCCATTAAAATCATAGGCAACCTGCCCTCCTCCCCAGTGGAAGAGACAAAGATGATTAATGCACATTCTGTTTCATTACTTGTACTCTCCTTTGCTCCGTAAAAAAGAACCGAGGTAACTGCCCCCTGCTGGGTACGATGGGGTACTGGAGGGCTGTGAGTCCTTAACGGTGCATTGTCAGTTTTTATGACTACGGGACTGCAACCTATATGTCTACATTGCCCCATTCCTTCTGCTCCAATTCCTTTAGAAAAGGTTTACGAAGGATATTGATTTTAAAAATTACTCAGCTCCTGGACAGTTTCCTTATTTTAATAATGACATTTTAACCTTCTTTAAATAAAACTAAAGTAATTGGCCATTATAGCCTTCCTTATAGGCTGCAAAATGTTTCAAATAAAATGATGTCCTTGTCTTGGCCTTCCTGAAGTAAGGTGAATGCTTACACTTAAGAAGATGTATTTTTAAAGCAATGCTCCAGGATCCCTGCACATGACTATTCAGTGGTTATGATTTCAATGGATATTCGCCTAAGAGAGACCCAGGATTACAAGTAAGAAACCATTCCTTCAGCCTCTTCCTTGGCACACCCAGGGCCCATTCGACCAGGAGAGAGGGAAACCAAAGCTCCTCCTATGAGGAATGGCCCTTTTACGCACCGGGAATCTTCATTGCCTGGACAAAGAGGCTTCTTCGTCCCAGTCATTAAAATATGAGGCATGCCTGCCTCCACAATAGCCCATCGCACGGTGAAAGAATTGTTTTTTTTCTTAGTACAATCTGACACAGAAATCCTACCTTTATGTCTACACGTAACATAAATGTCACCTCCCCGTCTAACACCTCCTGTCATCATAATAGGTGAACAAACAATCGAGGTGCAATTAAGAGGAAACAAAGTGACTGGAAAGAGGATTCCTAATAAGGGAGTGAAGATTGCCATTAGGTAAAAGGATCAATACCCCTTCATGGGGTCCTCATTCTCCCAGTTATTAACATATGAGGATCTCACAAGAAGAACACCTGCATCTTCATTGAATGCAGACAATACATGTTTAATCCTATCACAAGTGCATCATTGCTGAGGAAAGAACTGCAGAACGAAAATTATTTTTGCACAAAATCAGATAAATCTCGACTGTAATGTTTAGGTATGAGATGAGGACCAGGTTGCTGCCCTACAAATGTCAATTAGGGGATCCCTGCTGCTTCGGACCAAGAAGCCCAAACTCCGCTAGTGGAACGGCCTTGCATGGAACCGGGGAGAGTAATTACTTCAACCGAATAAGGCTAAGAAATGGCCTGACCTATCCACCTACTCAGAGTAGCCTTAGATACCTGCCTTACCATTGGAGACATGGCCATGAGCTATAATTGGACAGGTTGACTCTCGAATACTGCTGGTGCGATCAAGCTTTATGTCGAAAGCCCATTTAACATCTAGAGTTGACAGGATGGAAGGAGACTCATCTTGAAACACAGGAAGAACAATATCCTCAGAAAACTGAAATGGACTTGCCGCCTTGGGGATTCATTTAGGATCTGAACGTAGAACTACCCTGTCTGGGAAAACACGGAGTTAAGGGTGCAAAATAGTAAGTGCCCCCAACTTCCCCAATCTACATGTCGAAGTAAAGGCAACTAGAAAATGAGTTTTAGATGGCAGCCTCATAAGATAAGCAAATTCAAAAGGTGCAAAATGATCTTTATACAAACCCCCAAGAACAACTCCTACAATGGTATAGGGTTAAGAATACATGGCTTCTGTATGCAAAAACCTGTAGTCAGTCTCCAGAGTAAAGGTGCTACCTGAGTCTCCTAAGAACTGATAAAATGCTCGACTAGCTGCCCACTGGGAATTCAAAGTAGAGAGAGGGAGCCATACCTTTAAGAACACCGTCCCTTAAAATATCCAAAATCTTATAAGGGCTATTATTGGTAGGGATAGAAAAGTGTTCATCACGCCACTGGGAAAACACGTTCCAGTATATTTCATGGGCACGAAGAGTGGAGGCTCTTTCGATGTCTCTAGCCACGTTTTCAGAAAAGCGTAAGGTTTGTAAACCTAGCCATTCAATAACCAGGCCGTCGGATGAAGACGGCTGAATTGATGAATTGTCAGTAGAGGAGACTGGAGTGGAGGTGGGACCAACGGAAGATAAAAAACTGCCCCTGCCAAGCTAAGAAGCAGTAAAATCCAAAGGTGGCGTAGACAGAAAGGCGTCACCAAAATAATAAGAACCTGCGACAAGTCTATTGTAGCTGGTCCATGGGCAGGTGAAAGCTGACTATGGAAGGAACATTGCAACTTAGACTGTCCGCCCAGTAATTTAACTCCCCTCTGATGTAAACTGCTTTCCATACTGGGACCGACTGTGTTGATATGACAGTTGCTTGCGAGAGTCTACGTTTACCCCCCATCTGTTCAGGTAACACCATACAACTTGGTTGTCTGTCCTGTCTCTCAGGGTGACCAAGGGGCATTCTGTTCCTGACCCTCCATAACTGCCCCCAAGCTCAGAGTCTGGCGTCTGTTGTTAATATTACCCGGGATGGATACTGAAAGGAACCCCCTTTCTGGAGATGCTTGTCCTCCATCCACCAAGCAAGATCTTGGACAAATCTGGTGGTAACTGGAATCCATTGCTCATACTGCTCTGAGTTCGGAGACCAATGAGCCAAGATGTGATTGGACACAGGTTTTATGTGATTCCAGGCCCATGGGACTTCTGCTGCTGAAGCTACTAGAAGGCCCAGAGCCAAGTTTTGGTAGTAGCTTGTGAATGCTCAGAGAGAGTGGATCGTGTATACGATAGTGTTCATCTGATGGAAAAACTACCCCCGCTGTTGTATCGATCCAGCCTCCAATAAATTGTCTGATCTGCGATGCCACCAATTGCAACTTCTGCAGATTGACCAGGAATCCCAGTTGCTGAAGCCAGGTTGTCGCCGCTGTCACTGCTGCCTCTGCATTGGAACTCGAGTCAGCAGAGAGCAACCGGTCTTCAAGGTCGGGAAAAACAGCAAAGCCCTGAAGTTGTAAAGAAACCACCACCTGTACCAGCACCTGTGTGAAGACACGTTGAGACGTCAGACCAAAGGGGAACGCACAAAACTGGAACTGAGACCTTCCCATGGCCAACCTGAGGAACCGTTGACTCTCCACATGCACCGTAACGTGGAAGCATGCATCCTGAAGGTGTGGCGTCATGAGAGAGTGGCCTTTTGTCATGCGAGGTCTTAGAGATTGAAGCGTCCCTGTCCTGAAGGGTTCTACTGCCACAAAATAATTTAGGGCTTTGAGGTGCAGAACAGAGCGAAAGCTGCAGTCTGATTTTGGAACCAAAAATAGAATGGAATAGAATCCTGTTTGTTTTGACTAGAGGGACTGGAACAACTGTCCCTCTGTCCAAGAGTGCTTAAACGCAGTTGAGTAATGTTAAACGTTTCATTGGGTCTTTCAAAAGCTGCGTGGTCTTCAATACTGCTTGTGTGCGGTCTCCCTGAAGGTGATTCGATAACCATCTCGAGTAACTGGGAGGACCCAGGAATCCTTGGGTTTGAGTCCATTGTAGGTCGAGCTGCAGCCGCCCCCACCATACAGAGACACGCCGGGTGGGGGTCTGAAATAACTCCTGAAGAGTGCCCTTATGGCTCCCTTGATTGCGGCCTAACCTCCCCACACCAGCTAGGCACCCGGGTGGGGAGCCACGCACAAAGGAAACAAGACAAATATGCCGGCTTCGCACGATAGTAAGAGGCAAGTTAACCGGTTTCGGTGAAAACACATGCCTGCTCTTTCCTCTTTCCAGGAACACTTGTATTGAAGCTGGATGCGCCGTCCGCGCAGGACAGAAGGGAGGACAGGAGGTGGGAGAGAGGGAGGTGACGTGTATGGTATGCATAGACATAGAGGTAGGACTTCTGTGCCAGATCTTAGTATTTAAAACAAGCATTTGCAATGCAATAGGTCTCGCATTAGGAAAGTTTGAGCTATTGGTATTGTAAATGAAACATTTTTAGGTTTCGCCTGGTCGAAAGCTGCGCACCGCGCAGCTATCGGCGCAGGCAAAATCTAATGAGAACAGTATGTGGCTTGGTCACCGCCTCTCTGTTCCATTGGCTAGCTCCATAAATGGAGGCTAGCCATTGGAACAGAGATCTGTCCGTCATAGCCTGACTAGATTCGTGGGCGTTCCAGCGATTTTTAGGCTTTTCGCAACGTCATGAAGACGTGTCCACTGTGGGCGTGTACTTATTTTTTTTTTTTACATGGTCATTTGTTCGATTGTCCTGGTCCCGCATGATTGTATCCCGCTGTCCGTCCCCCCTCCCGCTGTCCGTGTCTTTGTTCCATCTTCCCAGTGGTTTAGAAGAAGTCTAGTTGTTTTTATTGTTAAAAGCATTAATGTTTATATATATCGCCACGAACCGCACTCCTATTTCTAAGCGCTAACGTCTATACAACTCTACAGAAGATTAGTTGCTCCAGACTGGACTAATTCTCGATATACTACGGGTTACGTGGTAAAAGCAAAATCCTACTGAGACAACACATGCTCAAGCGCTTCAACGCCTCGCATTGGGGTAGGAAGCGATAATTAAATACAATGTATGTGTAGTTTGCCCATACTGTAACACGGTCTCCCTTCACCCTGCTCTCTTAGCAGCAACAAGGGAGCTGCAAAGCACAGGGTGAAGGCACACTCCGCCTCCTCCCGCTCACAAAAGAATGCAAGCGCTCACAACACGCAAGCCCTTACCTGCGGTGTGATGCGGGGGCTCTGGAGCGGGCCCCCCGGGCTCCTGCAGCCTGCCCGGGCTCAAGGTCCCATCAGTGCCTGGCCGGAGCCGCCCGAGCAGCAGGAACGCAGCTGCTTACAGCTCCCGCCTGCTCCTCCCTACCGCCTGCGGAGGCCATTTCCTCCCGGGAGGGAGCCGCAGCGGCAGGCCCCAGCCCCTCCGTCCTCCTCCCCCCGGCCAGGCTCCGCCCCTGCCTCATAGGTGGCTCTCCACCTCGGCCCCCGGTGCGCTGCAGAGGTCCCTGGGCCGCCCCAGCCCTGCTGCTCTCCTCTTTCTGTTCAATTAGAAGTCAGGAAGGAAGTTGTGAAGCCTGTCCGGGGCTGAACGGAACAAGTTTCTGCTCGCTCTCCTGCCGCTGCCAATGCTTGGCAGGCCGCTGCAGGGAAACACTCGGAAATGTTCCATTGTTAAACTCGAAAAATGTCGCAGCCTTGGGCTTTAAAGATGCAGCGTCTATTTTTATTTTTTATTTCTACATGGCTCCTTATTGTCAAACGTTTCGAGCCGTATGAGGACACTGACAACGTTTATTGTTTTATTTCATTTTTGGGGGCATCGCGGTGGTTGCAGAAGGACTCCGGTCTAGCAGTATGAGAACACTGACAACGTTTATTGCTTTATTTCATTTTTGGGGGCATCGCGGTGGTTGCAGAAGGACTCCGGTCGGCACCGGGGAATGAATTTAAAGTTTTACGCTGTGGCCTCTGCACGAGGCTTCCATGTAGTTTACAGTTTATTCTGGTGTCTCAAGTTTGACGCCTTCGTTTTCAGGTTTGTCTACACAAAAATGTTTTAGGGAGAAAAACAAACAATACAACGAAAAAAAAGTTTCCCTTTTCTGTTCCATTTGGAACAACGCAGCATCCTGGTTTTAGTTCTTTCGAAGGTTAAAAAAAGTTACAGTCGGAATGCTTTGATGTCTGGACTGTGAGCTGTTAAGCAAATATTGCAAAACAAATATTGTCAAAGCCAACAGACTTGGCTTTTTTATAGTAAAAAATATTGTGTGCCGTGCAATAATGGTCCAATTGCTATAAGTTATCTTCTAATACTCGGTTTAGAGATTTCAGAATCTTAGAATTCACAATCGCAGATTTTCTGTAACACTCCTGAATGAAAAACATTTGCGAATTTATACTTGCAGCTATGCACAGGGCTTTCCGCATGCTCACTATTACATAATGTACAACTGTGCACACAAAAATGTTTTCTGTCTTGTTCTATTATATATTTTTTCTTCTATTACTTTTTCGACAGAGAAAACTATTTCTTTTATTTCTTGTCTCAGTTTGCGGTCACATGGTTGTAGATTAACTCCGCCTCGTGTTTCAAAGGAGTGTTTCCACCTGTGGTGTTTACGGCGAGTTTTTTGACTATTAGTTTGCATGGAGGATAACTTTGTTTTAGGGATGGCGTAATGGGCGTCTAAGCCACCAATGGCGAGAATATGCTGGTTTCCACGCCGCATCCTGTCTCTACACATACCATAAATCGAGATTTTTGCTCCTGTTAGGTTTATTTTTAGTGTTCATGGTTGCTTTTGCTCAATCCAGCACTCTGCATGGGCTGAATTGATTAGCAGAGTAGCTCGCTGGCGCTGCTCGAAAAGTGCTGTTAGCGCACTTTAGTTCAATGACTTGTGGGTGAATGGAGTTAAGTGGTGGCTAGTTTTCAGTACTGCAGCGGAATGTCCGCCGCAGCGAAGAGGCTAAGTGCTCAGGGGCTGAGTCCCTATGTGTGGATACTAGAAGCTTAGCCCCGCCCGCACTGTCACTGTATGTGTGCATTCACCCTGGTTGCCTGATATGGTCCCTTTCTTGAGTCCTCCTGACTTCCTACCAAGTGGCATCCTGCATAGTCCTTTATGTGCGCCACCTCCTGCGCAGCGCTCATTTACAGTTTTCCCTGGACCTCTGAGTGTACGCATGTTTCAGTAATATGGAATATGGGCAAAGGAATTCTTTCATTTGTATGGGGCCAGACATGCAAGAATGGAACTGCATTCAGTATTACAGAAAGAGGATTATTAATCCTTCTGTAAGACAAAACTGTTCTCGGGGCACAGCAGACATGCTAGAGGGTAATTTGACACGAGGCATGACTCCTGCGTTCAGATCCTGGCTCTCACACTTCATCAAACAAGCATTTGCAATGCAATAGGTCTCGCATTTGCGAGAGATTAAGCTAATGGCAATGTAAATGACAATGCCATTTATTTATCTGTTTTCAAAACCAACACATAAATACAAATTTTGTCATTTACAATGTCAATAGCTCAAACTTTTCCAAAGGCAAAACCATTGCATTGTAAATGCTTGTTTATTTATGTGTTGGTTTTGAACATAGCGAAATTAGTAGCACTGTTATTTACAATGCCAATAGTTATAACTTTCACAAATGTGACACCTATAGCATTTGTAATGCAATATGTGTTGTATTTACGTGACTTACATGTATTGATATTACAAATAACAATGGCTTTTAATTTTTTTAAATATTGTATACTTAAATAAAAGTTATTGTAATTGATAATGGCAATAGCTTAAACTTTTGTAAATAACTTTTGTGAAGATTATTTTCAGTGTATTTTATTGAAACGAAAATCCAAGAACAGAAGTGAAATATTAACATCTTTTTGTGACATTTGTCATAAAGCTTGAAACATTGAGAGAACATATTTGAACCAGTTGTTGTTGAATGGTTGCACAGATTGATGCTGTGGTGACGCTGAGTGATATTGTGGTGGCGACGAGTGATGCAGTGGGGTTCAGTGATGCTGTGGAAGAGCATAGTGATGTTGTGGTGCCCCTGAGTGATGCTGCGGTGGTGCTGAGTGATGCTGTATGCTATGTTTTGTTTTGCGATCCTATGTTTTGTTTTGTTATGCTATGCTATGTTTTTCTATCCTATGCTTTGATTTGTTATGCTATGCTGTGTTTTGTTATGCTATGTTTTGTTATGCTATGTTTTGCTATGCTATGTTTTGCTATGCTATGTTTTGCTATGCTATGCTTTGTTATGCTATGTTTTGTTATGCTATGTTTTGTTGTGTTTGATATGCTACGCTATGTTTTGCTATGCTATGATATGTTGCGTTTTGTTAAGCTATGCTACGTTTTGTTGTGTTTTGCTATGTTTTGTTATTCTATGTGTTGTTGTGTTTTTTTATGCTATGTTTTGTTGTGCTATGTTTTGTTTTGCTATCCTATGTTTTGTTTTGATATGCTATGCTATGTTTTGCTATCGTATGCTTTGATTTATTATGCTATGCTATGTTATGCTATGCTATCTTTTGCTATGCTATGTTTTGCTATGCTATGTTTTGCTATGCTGCGCTTTGCTACGTTTTGTTATGCTATGCTATGTTTTGTTATGCTATGCTATGTTTTGTTGTGTTTTATTATGCTATGCTTTGTTTTGCTATGCTATGTTTTGTTATGCTATGCTATGTTGTGTTGTGTTTGATATGCTATGTTTTGGTATGCTATGATATGTTGTGTTTTGTTAAGCTATGCTATGCTTTGTTGTGTTTTGCTTTGTTTTGTTATGCTATGTGTTGTTGTGTTTTGTTATGTTTTGTTATGCTATGCTATGTTTTGTTATGCTATGTTTTGTTGTGTTTTGTTATGCTATGCTTTGTTATGCTATGTTTTGTTATGCTATGTTTTGTTGTGCTATGCTATGTTTTGTTGTGCTATGCTATGTTTTGTTGTGCTATGCTATGTTTTGTTGTGCTATGCTATGTTTTGTTATGCTATACTATGTTTTGTTATGCTATGCTATGTTTTGTGATGCTATGCTATGTTTTGTTTTGCTATGCTATGTTTTGCTACCCTGGGGTGTGGTTGTGTGTTTGTGGGGTTGCGTGTGTGTGGTTGTGTGTGTGTGGTTGTGTGTGTGTGTGGTTGTGTGTGTGTGTGGTTGTTGTTGTGTGTGTGTGTGGGGTTGTGTGTGTGGGGTGGTGTGTGTGTGGGGTTGTGTGTGTGTGTGTGGGTATGTGTGTTGGTATGTGTGTGTGGTTGTGTGTGTGTGTGTGGCAAAACCATGCACAAATTGCTTAAACAAAGGTAAGCCACTCACCTCTGTCTCCTACCTGTAATCCATTCCACGGGGCAACATTTCTTTATTTAAAACAACCTTTTAGCTAAGTAAAATACTTTAATATTGAGAGTCACTGGACATTGCACTATTAATTATTGACCAGGTATTGCTTTATATACATTCAAAAGAGTTGAAAAATGTGAGGAGCCACAGCACATTATTGGCTGAACCCCACAGCTGCCGGAAGGAAGGAAGTAGGGCTTTGGAAATAAACAGATGTGACGAGTTTCACCTCGGCAGCTGTCTGTGGACAATTAAAGGAGACCCCGCGGCTTTCACAGAGCGAAGACTGTCCGGTCTGCAGAAAGAGGTTTTACGACAACTTCCCTTTGATCCTGCAGTTTTATCACAGAGGAAGCTGCCGTGGGGACACAACAGGCGGTGACTTTAGAAGTTCAGCTGCTCCCTTCCGTTGGGAGCCAGGAGCCTAGTGCATGGGCACTGAATGGCAGCAAAGTGGGGCTGAGACATCTGGAGGCCTGCACGAAGCCTCCACAACATTGATGTCCATGTTAAATACACTCATGACGGACCCCGACGCAGTTGCTATTGTCCACTTGGGAGGTGGAAGTAACCCCTTTTGTCTATGCTGTGCCCCCTCTCTGTCCCAGTAACACTTGTGCAGTGAGCCAACGGGAAGAAGAGGGGCAGCCAGCATGTAAAGATAGCCCTGAAAATGTAATAGAATGATGTGTCTGGCTCCCTGTGGCTCTGAAAGCCACTGCAAAGACGGCTTCTATTCAGAGAAGGGGCGATGGACCTGGGGAGTTGACAAATTTGTAGGGGAGTGGGAAGTTGAGTGTACTCAACTGCAATAAAAAACAAGTCATTTTTCAGAACACTGCTACGATGTTTTAAGTATTATAAAAAGGAGGAGTGTGGTTTCAACAAAAGAGGCATGTTTTCTGAGCCTCACTAACATTAAAAACAAGTATTAAGCAAAGAACTGTGAAAGCTGAACACAGTTCTGTTATCTTTCACAGGCATTAAATAAAACCAAGCGCCCACGCAAACAACTGTAAAAGATTGCTTGTCTGATGTTGGCTGCGCTGTCAGAAAGCCTGTCATTAGCACATGCCTTGGCGACGTAAAAGAGGTAAATAAAGCCATATGACTGACGCTCTTTATTTCTGTCAGCCTACTTTGTTGTGCCACTGTGCATATTTCGTGATCACAAATCCTGCCCGTGCCTATCAGCGGGCGGCTGGGACATATGGATGCACGTAATGCATTCATGAAATATTTCCCAAACCTACCTTCAGGTCGAGTTTGCGCTATATAAAATTAGTAAGAGCAATTTCCATATGCATTAAGTAGGTGTAACGGGTAATTTCCAGCCAAAACATTTATTTGTGGTATTCATTCAAAAAATGTAGTCTGCATTTGTTGGGAACGTTATGGCACCGGTACAAACAAAGCCACGGAATAACTGTGTGATTGCTGGCAGTTGTGCTAAGTTAGGCCACACACAAAGTGAAGGAAAACAAATGATCACAAATCCTGCTCTTGCCAGTCAGCGGGCGGCTGGGACATGTGGCTGCAAGGGAGGGAAAGCCACTGACAGTTGATCCTGTGAATTGTTTCGGCCTTTCATCCACGTAAATGTAGGTGGCGCCAGTTAGATTGAAGGATATCGCGACCTGTGTTTAGGCTAAGGTGTGCAGTTTGAGGGGGTGGGGAGGGGTGCTAGCAATAAGAGTAATGCTAAATCGCTAAAGGAGGAGGCAGCTGAACACATTTTTTGTTTTATTTCACCGTCATTAAAGTAAACCAAGAGCGCACGCAAAGAACTGTGAAAGATGAAGACAATTCAGGCGCCCTTAAAGAAAACAAACACGCACACAAAAAATGTTAAAGCAGTAAGCAGGTTTGTTTCACCATCATGTAAAGCGGTTTGTTAACATAAAGTGCTTTGTGAACGTTGTTGTCTACCTACAAGTATTAAGCAAAGAACTGTGAAAGCTGAACACAGTTCTGTTATCTTTCACAGGCATTAAATAAAACCAAGCGCCCACGCAAACAACTGTAAAAGATTAAGACAATATGGGTGCCATTAAAGAAAACAAACACGGGCGCCAGAATATGTTAAAGCAGTAAGCAGTTCGGGTTTGCTGAAAGGAGCCTACTTTTTAACCAGCGGCAAAGGTGGGGAGAGGTGTGGGGCGGGGCAGCAAGACAGTGCTCGTCTACTTGGTGCAACTAGTGAGGTGCTAGTTAATACCACAGCCTTGGTGCCTAAGGCTGAAGCTGCTGCCTGCATACACATTTGCAGGGGCGGGCGGAAAAGTCCTTTACGTTGCTCTCACCGCAAACGGTTTAATGTGAAGTTAAAAATTCCTGATG